>NC_088384.1:57870000-59120000 GCF_037993035.2 Macaca fascicularis | reverse complement strand
AAAGGAACCTTTGTACACACTCACTGGGAGTGTAAATTGGTAAAGCCATTATGGAAAACGGCATGCAGGCTCATCAAATAATTAAAAATAAAACTATCATGTGATTCAACAATCTCACGTCTAAGTAAATATCCAAAGAACAATAAAAATCACTATCTTGAAGAGGTATTTTCACTCCTATGTTTATTGAAGCATTATTAACTATAGATAAGGGGCCGGGTGCGATGGCTCACGTCTGTAATCCCAGCACTTTGGGAGGTCAAGGTGTGTGGGTCATGAGGTCAGGAGTTCCAGACCAGCCTGGCCAATATGGTGAAATCCCGTCTCTACTCAAAATACAAAAATTAGGTGGGTGATAGCAGGCACCTGTAGCACCACCTACTTGGGAGGCTGAGGCAGGAGAATTGCTTGAACCTGGGAGGTGGAGGTTGCAGTGAGCCTAGATTGTGCCACTGCACTCCAGCCTGGGCAACAGAGTGAAACTCTGTAAGCTAGGTAACATAGCAAGACCATGTTCCTACAAATTAGCTAGGCATGGTGGTGTATCACTGTGGTCCTTGCTACTTTGGAGGCTGAGGTGGGAGAGTAATTTATACCCAGAGTCTTAGAGGTTACAGTGAGCTATAATCATGCCACTGCACTCCAGCACGTCGTTACATCTAACAACAAGAAAAAGGAAATTTTACATATATGTATTGTATGTATGTGCATGTGTGTGTAAGAGAGACACAATTCAGGCCTTGGAAAAAATCTTGATATTTGCAACCCCACAGATCATCTTGAGGCCATTATGCTAAGTGAAATAAGCCAAACACAGAAAGATGAACACTGCATTATCTCAATTATATGTGGAATCTAAAAAAGGGCTTGAATTGTGGTTACAGAGAATAGAATGGTAGTGACCAAGGGCTGTGGCTTGGGGAAATGAGATAATGGCCAAATGGTACAAACCTGTTTTATAAGATGAATGAGTCCTGGAGACCTAATGTACAGCATGGAGGCTACAGCTACTGTATAGGTAAATTTTATTAATAAAGAAGATCTCACATATTCTTATCACAGCAACAGTAACTATGGGAAGTGATGAATATGTTATTTAGCTTGACTGTGGTAATCATTTTATGTATATTTACATATACATAAACATCACATTGTATACCTTAAATATATACAATTTTTACGTGAATTATACCTCATGTGGGAAAATATTGTTTAACCATACAATATCTAATTACATGTAAATATTTAAAACCCTTTAAAATAAATTCTAGGTTAAAATGTAAAATCCAAATTGACATATTTCTGGTCAGGGAAGTTCTAACGAACAAGTATAGTATAAAAGCTAAAATTCTTGTAAATTTGTTTGAGTTCTTTGTAGGTTCTGGATATTAGCCCTTTGTCAGATGAGTAGATTGGAAAATTTTTCTCCCATTCTAAATGTGGCACATATACACCATGGAATACTATGCAGCCATAAAAAAGGATGAGTTCGTGTCCTTTGTAGGGACATGGATACAGCTGGAAACCATCACTCTCAGCAAACTATCGGAAGAACAGAAAACCAAACACCGCATGTTCTCACTCACAGGTGGGAATTGAACAATGAGATCACTTGGACACAGGAAGGGGAACATCACACACCGGGGCTTATTGTGGGGAGGGGGGAGAGGGGAGGAACAGCATTAGCAGATATACCTAATGTAAATGACGAGTTAATGGGTGCAGCACACCAACATGGCACATGTATACATATGTAACAAACTTGCACATTGTGCACATGTACCCTAGAACTTAAAGTATAATAATAATAATAAAAAGCTAAAATTGGATATTTAGCTAAAGTATCTTTCATAAAGAAGAGTAAATTAAAATATTTTCAAAAGTCAAAACATTGAGAAATTTTATTACCAATAGAAGATTGTTAAGAGTATACTTCAAGGCAGGGTGCTGTGGCTTATGTCTGTAATCACAGCACTTTGGGAGGCTGAGGCAGACGGATCATGAGGTCAGGAGTTCAAGACCAGCCTGACCAACATGGTGAACTCCCGCCTCTACTAAAAATACAAAAATTAACCGGGTGTGGTGGTGTGTGCCTGTAATCCCAGCTGCTCAGGAAGCTGAGGCAGGAGAATCGCTTGAACCCAGGAGGTGGAGGTTGCAGTGAGCTGAGATTGCACCACTGCCCTCCAGCCTCAGCTACAGAGTGAAACTGTCTCAAAAAAAAAAAGAATATACTTCGAGAGAAACATTTTCTGCTACCAAGATAAACTGAAAATAAAAATGTAAGAAATGTCAACCCATGGTAGACCATTGAATTAAAGAAATTACATGGTCCTTGGATGCATCAGTTTAAAGCATATAAATGTAATAAAAGTGTGATTCCATGCATTTTATTAAATAAGAGAAAAAGAACTCCAGGGCTACTTGAACAATTTAACTATAGGAGATGACTATTTTCTGGAAATGTTTTCCATCGTCAACTTTTTAAAGCTTTGTAGCACTTTGCATATTTTAGAGAATGACAACTATCTTTTTATCAGAGCTGATTTGTACCAGTGTAACCACAGTGGCATAGACATTGCCCATAAGGTTCTACATACTCAGGATGACTGGGTTACACGTCCACAGCAGGGTTGAAGAAGATGAGATGGTGAGTTCCACCCAGCACATGACCCGAAAGTAGCTCACTAACAGCGGGATGGTCTGAGTGGCCCTTTTCTCTGGGACGGCTCATGGAGAGAAGCTGGTGCTCTGAAGGTGCTGAGATTGCTTCTGATGCTTGGAGAAAAGGATCATCATGTGTGCAATTGAATGCAGTGTCATTCCTGTAATGAAAACATCCCTGGATAATGTCAAGAATAAAAAATACTTTTCACATGAAGAGCTTCGTGGGAGAAAGTGAACAGTATTTGCTGACCTTAAGTTGACTGGTCTGGGTCACATTAGAAGAAGCCACAGTGAAGAATATTATGCTACAACTGAAAGACAAATTGACGAATGAAAAAAAAAAATTAACGCTGCTAATGTTACTGTGAATTTGTGTTGAAGCCTTGCCAGACAGCAGTTGCTGGGGCTGATGATGCCGGCCTGGTGTACACTCAAGAGACAGGTGTTAACAGACACACAGGCCCATCCTCACTCTGTTTAGACAAGGACTTACATTTGAACTCATTCCCTAAGTGCAGTGATTCAAGCATATCTGGAGGCCAGGCATCCACCACAGAAGGAACACCACTACATGAATGAAGGCCGAGTTACAGCTGATGAGGTCATGGGGCTTCGATTTCTGATCCTGAAGAAATGTGAAGATGTTGAAGTAAAGGAGAAAGGTGTTGGCTAAAAGTTCAACGGCAGCTTGGGAAAACAGGTTTTTTGTTTTTTTGTTTTTGAGATGGAGTCTCGCCCTGTTGCCCAGGCTGGAGTGCAGTGGTGTGATCTCAGCTCACTGCAAGCTCCGCCTCCTGGAGTCACACCATTGTCCTGCCTCAGCCTTCTAAGTAGCTGGGACTGCAGGCACCCACCACCATGCCCAGTTAAGTTTTTGTGTTTTTAGTAGAGACAAGATTTCACCTTGTTAGTCAGGATGGTCTTGATCTTCTGAGCTCGTGATCTGCCTACCTCAGCCTCCCAAAGTGCTGGAATTACAGGTATGACCCACTGTGCCTGGCTAAGAAAAGGTATTTTTAAGCATAACAGAAGCATTATGCTTAAAGTATGTTCATCTTAATAACAAATGTATTCCATGTATCTGGGGGAAAAACAACAGATCTTGCATTATCAATGTTTGTTCTTTGGTGCTCCAAGTAATTACCATGATCATTTTAATTTTACCCACTCCTTGGTTAACTCTGATTATCTCATATACATTCTGGATAATTAGCCTCTTCACTCCGTTCCACATCAACCCACCGTAGCAGCTTCTCTCATTTCCACTCTTACACACCCTAGCTTATAGTAACCGCCGTTGTACTCTCTACTTCTATGAGAGCAACTTTATTAGATTTTACATATTGGTGAGAATGTGCAGTATTTTTTTTTTTAATGCCTGGCTTATTTTACTTAACGCAGTGACCTCTAGGTTCATCCCTGTTGCTGCAAAGGATGGAATTTTATCTTTTTGTGGCTGAATGCTGTTTCATTGTGTGTTTGTATATATATCATGAAATATATATAATGAAATATGATTGTGTATTTACATTATTGTGCAATATACATCTATATTACATTGTGTGTATATATACAATGAAATTTATATATGTGTATACACTCCATTTGTAAAATCAATTTATTGAAGGACACCAGATAATTCCATGTCTTTGCTATTATTTATAATACTGTGTACTAGTACAATAGTACTAGTACTTAGTACTATTGTAAATAATATTGTAATAGTACTGTGATTAACATAAGCATGCATGTGTCCTTACAGTTGAATGATTTCTATTTTGGGGGTATATACCAAATAATGGAATTGCTGGGTCAAATGGTAGTTTGGTTTTAAATTCTTTGAGAAACTCCAGAGTACTTTCCACAGTGGCTGGAAAAATTTACATTCCCTCTATCAGTGCATAAGCTTTCTCTTCACTACCCACCAGCATCTATTATTCTTTGCCTTTTTAATATGGCTACTGTGACTGATGTGAGATGGTATCTTGTGGTTTCGATTGGCATTTTTCTAATGATTGGTGATATTGAGCTTTTTAATACGCTTGTTGGATGCATGTGTGTCATCTTTGAGAAGTGTATGTGCATGTTCTTTTTTCATTTTTAATAAAGTTTGTTTTTTGCTTGGTGAATTACGATTTTTTAATAGATTCTACATATTAAACCTTTGCTGAAAAACAGTTTGCAAGATTTTATTTTATTTTTTCTCATTCTGTTGGTTGTGTGTTTACTCTGTTGGTAGTTTCTCTTGCTGTGCTGAAGCTCTTTAGCTTAATCCAGTCTCATTTGTCAACTACTTTTTGTTGTTTCAGTTGCTTTTAGAGTCTTGAAGTCTTTGGCATGGTATTTCCTAGGTTCTCTTCTAGGGCTTTTACACTTTTAGGTTTCATATTTAAGTCTTTAATCCATCTTGAGTTAATTTTTGTATACGGTATAAATGAAGTGATGCAGCTTCAATCCTCTGCATATGACTAGCCAGTTATCCCGCCACTATTTATTGAACAGGGAGTCTTTTCCTTCCTTTTTTTTTTTTTTTTTTTTTTTTTTTTTTTTTTTTTTTTGAGATGGCGTTTGACCGTTATTGCCCAGACTGGAGTGCAATGGTACTATCTCAGCTCACTGCAACCTCCTCCTCCCAGCTGCAAGTGATCAGTGATTATCCCGCCTCAGCCTCCAGAGTAGCTGAGATTACAGGCACCCTCCACCATGCCCGGCTAATTTCTGTAATTTTAGTGTAGATGGTGTTTTACCATATTATCCAGGGTGGTTTCAAACTCTTGCCCTCAGGTGATCTGCCCGCCTTGGTCTCCAGAAGCGCTGGGATTATAGGCATGAGCCACGGTGCCTGACGGGGAGTCCTTTCCTTATTGTTTGTTATTGTTAGCTTTGTGAAAAATCAGATGGTTTTAGATGTGTGGTTTTATTTCTGGGTTCTCTAGCCTGTTCCTTTGGTCTATGTGTCTATTTTTGTACCAGTATCCATAATCTTTTAGGTATTGTAGCCTTGTAGTATAGTTTGAATTTGGGTAGTATGATGACTCCAGCTTTGTTCCTTTGCATAGAATAGCTTTGAGTATTCAGGCTCTTTTATTTGGTTTCAAATACGTTTTTCATTTTTAAAAAATTCTATAAAGAAATGTTGTTGGTAGTTTGATAGGAATAACATTGAATTCAAAAGTAAATTTATTACGGTAGTATGGCCATTTTAGCAATATTGATTCTTCCTATCCATGAGCATGGAATGTATTTCTGTTTGTTTTTGTCATCTGTTTCTATTTTTTTTTTAACATTGTTAAAAAAAATTATGAACTATTAGTTCATAATTCTCATTGTAGAGATCATTTGCCTTCCTGGTTAGCTGTGTTTCCAGGTATTTTATTCTTTTGGTGGCTATTGTGAATAGAATTGTATTTTCAATTGGATGTTATTGGTGTATAGAAATGTTACTGATTTTCATACATTTATTTTGTATGCTGAAGCTTTACTGACGTTCTTTATCAGATCTAGGAGCCTTTGGGCAGAGACTGTGGGCTTTTTTAAGTATAGAATTATATCATTTGTGAAATGAAATCATTTGACTTCCACTCTTGCTATTTGGATGCCTTTTATTTCTTTCCCCTGCCTGATTGCTTTGGCTGGGACTTCCAGTATTATATTTAATAGGAGTAGTGAGGGAGGGTACCCTGGTTTTGTTCTGGTTCTCAAAAGGAATGTTTCAAGCTTTTGCTCTTTCAGTATGATGTTGACTGTGGGTTTGTTATAGATGGCTGTTACTATCTTGAGGTACGTACCTTTGTTGCCTAGTTTTTGAGGGTGTTTGACCATGCATCCCAGGAATAAAGCCTACCTGATAATGGTGGATTAGCTTTTCTGATGTGATGCTGGATTCAGTTTGAGATATATATATATATTTTTTTATATATTATATATAATGTATATATTTATTATATATATTTATTTTATATATATATTTTTGAGACAGAGTTTCACTCTTGTTGCCCAGGCTGGAGTGGAATGGTATGATCTCGGCTCACTGTAACCTGTGCCTCCCGTGTTCAAGGGATTCTCTTGTCGTAGCATCCTGAGTAGCTGGGACTACAGGCCTGTGCCACCAAGCCCAGCTAACTTTTTGTATTTTTAGTAGAAATGGGAGTTTCACCATGTTAGCTGGGCTGATCTCTAACTCCTGACCTCAGGTGATCTGCCCGCCTCTGCCTCCCAAAGTACTGGGATTACAGGCGTGAGCTACTGCGCCTAGCCCGATTGTGTGTGTGTGTGTGTGTGTGTGTGTGTGTGTGTGTGTGTGTGTGTTTGGTTCCATATCTGCTAGGTTTTTGTGTCAGAATGATGCTGGCCTGATAGAATGAGTTAGGAAGAAATCTCTTCTCCTTCTTTTGGAATAGTTTCAGTAGAACTGGTACCAGCTCTTCTTTATATGTCTGGCAGAATTTGGCTGTGAATCCATCTGGTCTGGAGTTTTTTCTGGTAAGCTTTTTATTGTTGATTCAATTTCAGAAGGCAGTATTGGTCTGTTCAGGATTTTAATTTCTTCCTGATTCAGTCTTGGGAGTATATATGTTTCCAGATATTTATCCATTTCTTCTGTTTTCTCTAGTTTGTGTGCATAAAGGTGTTCATAATAGTCTCTAATGGTTTTGTGTGGCTTTTCTGTGGCATCAGTGATAATATTTCCGTTGTCACTTTTTATCGTGTTTAGGTAGATCATCTTTTTTTCTTTAACAGCAGTCTATCAATCTTATTTATTCTTTCAGAAATAAGTTTCACTGGATTTTTGTACAGTTTTTTTTTTTAAAATCTCCATTTCATTCATATCAGCTTTGATGTTTCTTGTCTCCTAGCTTTGGGGTTGATTTGTTGTTATATTTCTGTTTCCTCTAGATACCGCCTGGTGCAGTGGCTCATGCCTGTAATCCCAGCATTTTGAGAGGCCAAGGCGGGTGGATCACCTGAGTTCAGGAGTTTGAGACCAGCCTGACCAATATGGTGAAACCCCGTCACTACTAAAAATAATTAGCTGGGCATGGTGGCACACGCCTGTAGTCTCAGCTAGGCTGAGACAGGAGAGTTGCTTGAACCTGGGAGATGAGAGAGATCCTAATGATCTGACTAGAAATCCTACAGTTATTAAAATGAGTATAAGGGAACCCTACCAGCAACTCTGCACATAAATGAGAAAACTGATCAATTCCTTAAAAACCACAAACTGCCAAAGCTCTCCCAACATATGGCGGATTATCTCAGTAGTCTTAAATGTTAAATCAGTGCAATCTGTGATTTAGAAGCTTATAAAAATAAATGTCCTGGCCCAGATGATTTCAGTAGATAATTTTTACAACAACTTTGGGAAACATTTTGGCTTTTTGCAGTTCCTTCAACAATTAAACATATGATTATGATCCAGCAATTCTATTTGCATGTACATTCTCAACAAAAAAATATATAATATATGATATCTATATACACACATACCCATATATATTTACACTTGAAGTTCTGAGCAGTTATATTTGCAGTAATCAAGACTCCAGGAAAAAGTTCAAAGCTCAGCATTTTCAGTTTCCTTAAGATGAGCTACAACTCCAGCTCCCCACCCTCACACATACACAGTGACCCCTTAGGGTTCTACTCAAAATTACATAACATTGCTTAACAGAATTTGAAAACCTGTGCTGTAGGGTAACAGGTTTATCAGCATTCACTTCTAATTTAGCAAACCATTTTGGAAACTGTTTCTTGTTTGTTTGATTTTTTAATATTTTTATTTAATGCAATAGGATTAACCGTTTAATTTTTAATTTTTATTTTATTTATTTTGAATATTTATTTATTTATTTATTTATTTATTGAGAGGGAGTCTCGCACTGTCGCCTGGGCTGGAGTGCAGTGGTGCAATCTCACCTCACTCCAACCTCTGCCTCCCGGCTTCAAACGATTCTCCTGCCTCAGCCTCCCAAGTAGCTGGGATTACAAGCACCCGCCACCATGCACAGCTAATTTTTTGTATTTTTAGTAGAGACGGAGTTTGACTGTGCTGGCCAAGCTGGTGTCAAACTCCTAACCTCGTGATCCGCCCACCTCCGCCTTCCAACGTGCTGGGATTACAGGCGTGAGCCACCGTGCTCCGCCCATCTATTTATTTTGAGATGGAATCTCTTTAGCCCAGCCTGGAGTGCAAGTAGCGTGATCTCAGCTCACTGCAACCTCTGCCTCCTGGGTTCAAGCGATTCTCCTGCCTCAGCCTCCCGAGTAACTGGGATTACAGGCACGTGCCACTAAGCCTGACTAACTTTTTTCTTATTTTTAGTAGAGACGGGGTTTCACCGTGTTAGCCAGGATGGTCTCTATCTCTTGACCTCGTGATCTGCCCGCCTTGGCCTCCCAAAGTACTGGGACTACAGGCGTGAGCCACCGTGCGAGGCCTAACAGTTTTATATAAATGTAATATTATTCCTGAATTCCTATATTATCCATTAAATTGCGTTATGAAATTTAAAATTAAATTCTTGAAACAAAGGTGAATTACTTAAGAGAAAAGCAAACTTAAAAAAAAATTTAAGACCAAGTAACTGAAAAAATTGAAAAGATGGTGGAATAAATATTTAAAAGAATACTGTGATTCTTGCAGTCAGAATCATCTTTTCTAACTAGGCTGTGTGGCAAATGGCTAGTTGTTCCACAAAATCCATTATGCATTTCTCTATTAGTAAGAGTTTTAACTGTCTGCCTGCCCAGATAATGTTCCCTAACCTCCCTGGGAGCTGGCAACACTTAACACACCTGCTGTGGGTAGATTCTGGGTCACTCAATTCAAATAAAATCGGTTTTCTTATACTTCCACTATTAGTTCCTGAGTGGGCCCTGAACAACACTGTGACAGTGACACAACTTTGACCATGTAGCAAGGATGACACAAAAAAGGAAGGCTAGGTGAAAAAAGATGAAAGAAATCATTGTCCTTGATATATTCTGTGCAGTATTGCCATCCCACCAGGCTCTTCCACCAACACCTGGGCTTAGGTAGAAGGAGGAGGCAGAGAGATCAAATGTGGAAGGAAGAGAGAGAGAGAAAGAAACGGGTAGAGTGAGGGAGTCAGAGAGAGATGGCTCCAACATGCTAGGGATGCAAAGTAAATTATGGAGAAAACAGACGTAATATTATTCAATTAATAACCATATGAGAGAAACATACTAATTTAATTATATAATTACAAAATCACAAATGTGATAGATGCATAAGAGATGTATAATGCTATAAAATCCTTTCAGTAAAGACAATTGAACTAATTAAGAAGGCAAGGAAAGTTTAACTGGGGAAATGACTATTGAGTAGAGATTTGAATGAGAAATAAGAAATGCTTGAATAATGAGAGACTGGAAGACATCTTAATTCAAAGGAAACAACATGTGCATATGTCTTCAAAATAAAATATAAGAATATAATGTGTAACTGGAGAAGAAGGTCAGGGCTAGAGAGTCCTGTAAGGCACCGTGAGGTAGAACTCTCTTCCATCCGGGTTTCTTTCAGCTGGAGCTCCTGGTGTATTTCTGGCCTTTGTTCCTTATTGTCTTAAAGCTCAGGGGACACGGAATGACTTCAACTAATTAGGAAATTTGGTGACGATAAAGGTCATGTTCAACTCTGTTCTCCCTTTTCCCTTTGGTAGTGAATCTGCCATCAAGGTTCAGACATCTCACCACTGACCTGTTCCCTAAGGTTTCCTTGAGAAGGTTTCCAGGTAGGGATTCCACCTATACCTGTGGCTTGGAGGTAGTGAAGACTGTCTATTTCAGTTCATTTAGGAGGTCTACTTGCACTCCCCCATGCCATGATTAGATTTTCTCCCCCACCTTACATTTTATGAGTAAAATAAATAGATTATTTTGAAACCTTTAATCTTATTTCTCAAATTTTTGAGAATCTAGGGGTTTAGCATAGCTAGACTTATTTATATTACACTAATAACATTATCAAGGGATCAAAAACTTTAAGTAAACTTTATTTCTCAGTCATGCAGTCTCCTGTGTTTCTGAATGACTCTCCAGAGCAGCTGGCTTTTGTGTCAACTCATATTCCAGGCTGCTTTGATTTCTTGGCAGTCCATATAAACATGTGCTTTCATTATTGCAATGACAGAAGAAGAGTACGTGGATAATCATTCATGGCTTTTAAATCCTTCTGCTGAGAAAATATGTATGTCAACTTAGGTTCACATTATCTTGACCAACACAAACCATATGGCCATTCTTATCTCCAAGGGGCATGTTCCCAGAAGCAAAATAAAATCAGTTTCCATAAAACCCCAGATATCTCAATGAGCTCCAGTGAGGTCTGCACAACCTCTGTTTTGAGTCATTTTTGCTTATCCCAATCCGGAAATCTATGATATAGCATTAGTGCCTAGAGCTAACAATATTGCACCATATAACCACGAGTCCCCAACCCCCAGACCATGGACCAGTACCATGGCCTTTAGGAACAAGGCCACACAGCAGACGTTGGGTAGTAGATGAGCAAGCAAAGGTTCATCTGTATTTACAATTGCTCCCTATCATTCACGTAACTGCTTGAGCTTCACCTCCTGTCAGATTAGCAGCGGCATTAGGTTCTTATAGGAGCGTGAACCTTACCGTCAACTGTGCATGTGAGGGATCTAGGTTGGGTCTCCTTCTGAGAATCTAATGGCTGATGATCTTTCACTGTCTCTCATCACCCCAAGATAGGACTATCTAGCTAAAGGAACGCAAGCTCAGAAAACACAAGAAGAAAATTTATTTGCCTGAAGGAAAAATAAATATGAGCAAATAAACAATTCAACCTACATATTTTAACTATAGAAAAGGTCAGAAAATTCAACAATTCCTCATGAATCTGTAACTGTTAATAATTCAAACTCTATGGGTTATCAGCAAAGGTTTTTAAGATATTGGTATTGAACTTTAAGAACAAACTATTCTTTTTCTCTTCCATCAAGTAGATTGAAGAACAAATGCCATTAAGTACAAATATAATTAGGTCCACACTATAGGAAGCCACTTCCAAATCTTTCCCAGTGAAAGATTGGGAAAGCTCAGGGCTCCCACTGATTCTGCATTATGGTGAGTTGTGTAATTATTTTATTACATGTTACAATGTAATAATAATAGAAATAAAGTGCACAAGACTTGTAATGTGCTTAAATCATCCTGAAACCATCCCCCTCAACCCCTGGTCTCCGGAAAAACTGTTTTCCATAAAACCAGTACCTGGTGCCAAAATGGTTGGGGACTTCTGCTGTATACCTAGATCTTACGTTAAGTGTTCTTGCCACGTACAAAAAGAGCAGTAACGATAATAATAATAATAAAGAAGGAAACTTTGGAAGGTGATGGAGATGTTTGTGACTTTGATGGTGGTGATAGTTTTATAGGTGTATACTGATTCCCTAACTCATTGAGTTGTATACATTAAATATGTGTAGCCTTTTATGTCAATCATACCTCAATAAAGGGTTTTCAAAAATAATAGTGCTTCAAAGGATTGTTTGAGGATAAGTAAATATTGACTTTCACTTAAAATTTTGCCTGGCGTGTAATATGTGTTAACTACTTATTTGTTAAATAAAATAAAAGATGATTTGAAATCTCCTTAAGGTCATAAAATTCTACAGCATTTATGTTCTACCATTTTATGTTTAAATGCACTCAAGGTATTTTCTCATGCATCTCTTCAGTCAATCATTTAACATAATGAGTTAGTAAACAGTGGCACATAAAATTGATGCAAAAAAGTCTGAACCTCAGGGAATTCCCAGTTTAGTGGCAGATGCATATATTACACAAAGCATTACAAGAATAATGAGTGCTATGAAAGAGAAAGCACAGAGGACATGTTATTGAATGCATGATATGGTTGAATGAAATATATTATAAGGCAAAGGGTAAAAAATTCAGCAATTCATCCAAAATTTTGTCAAAATTCAAACATTGACTATTCTCTGAGGATGAAATCATGCTGCATTCATGACATGATATTAAGGTAGGCACCACACTGAAATAGACTTTCTTCCAAGAAGTCCTCATTATATTAAAGCCAAATGTCTCGTCTGTGTAAGTCAGTTTCCTCTAGTACAGACTGGATGCAGAAAAGATACTGATATTGTTAAAAGAAATCATGACTCAACTTTATTTTTCAGACGCATTGATATTCCATTCTTTTTAAAGCACTTTTGGAGATTTTATGGGACCAAATTTTTAAAGTAGCAACTAGTAAAAAAAGAAGAAGAAAATTTATTTGCCTGAAAGAAAAATAAATATGAGCAAATATTTAAACCTACGTATTTTAACTATGCAAAAAGGTCAGAAAATTCAAAAATTCCTCATGAATCTATAATTGTTAATAATTCCAGCTCTGCAGGCTGTCAGTGAAGGTTTTTAAGATATTGGTATTGAACTTTAAGAACAAACTACCCTTTCTCTTCCATCAAGTAGATTGGAGAACAAACGCCATTCAGTACAAAATAATTAGGTTCACACTATAGGAAGTCCCTTCCAAATCTTTCACAGTGAAAGAAAAAGAGCATCAATAAGGAGTAGTATTCGTCCATTCATATCCATAGGGCCTGAGAGTTAAGTAGAAAAGCAATTATAATTACTATTCTGTATGGTCATGTGATTCTGTCTCTCACTAGGAGTAGGGATGATCAGGAAAGATAAATACTACCTTCATTGGATGGTGTTCGTCATCAAAGAGCAGAGTACCTTCTAGCTGATTAAAGCCAAAAGAGATCAGTGCAAGGTGATGAATGGATTATAGAATCATGGAGAGTGCTGGGGAAAAAAAAAAACAAAAAAGATTGTGCTTTCCAGAAAAGGTACAATAGAGAATGAACCACCACAGGATCCACCTTGTCTATGATCAGGAAGCCACATACTCAATTGAGAAGCTCACATGAGAGCTGTTTCCTGTCCATCCACAGACCACTACTGCAGTTAAAAAGTGCCTTCAATGACTGAGAAGCTGTCGTTGCCGCGCTCAGCTTCGGAACCGTGTTATAACAGTTATGTTCAGAACAGATGTCCCACTTGCTCCTCTGGATGCCTACGGTGCTGCTTACTGGACACTGGTACCTCTGCTAATCATTCTACAGGAAAATAAATAAATAATTTAATAAGAAAATTAAAAGTTTCCACAGCAGTACCTATAAGAAAATCCTCAGAAGCGGCAAATGTCCGGCTTTCACCTCAGTTTTCACCTTCTGAAATATGTGCAAATATTTCCAAATCACTCTGGAATCTTACCTGCAAAGAAATTCAAGAAATACGGTTTTCAGTTTTCTCACCTTGGCAGTTCAGAAAATGTCACTAGAAAGAAGTTGGATAGGATGTCATAAATCAATTCACAACATATTGCCTATTTTGAATTTCAATTGAAACACCTATAATTAATACTTATTATTTGGTGCTTCTTAGGAGATTGGTAGTTTAGTACAACAGATCTAACCTCCGAGTAATTAAAGTCATTTGCAATTCATTCTTGTGAGAAAGCACTAGATTTGGATGAGTATTTTGAGGCAAGGCCAGGAGAACTTGTCTCAAAAAACTCATCCGACTCTATTGAGTTTCTCAAGACAGGTAGTGAAGATTTAGATAAATGAGAAATGGCTAGAAATGCTAATATTTCTTTCATGAAATAGTTCCTAGATGAGAGTGCAAATTAGTTGAGTAAGTCTGCTCCAATAGGGTCATGGAAATATCCCAATTTCTTCCAACTTGTACCTCTGCTATCTTCTAGGTATTATCCTCAAAGCATGGCCAAAGCTGAGTTTCAGGCACTTCCTATTTTCATTTGTTAATAAAGGAAATAAATAGTGAAGAGGCTCTCATGTTTAATATCATTCAGACAAAAAATGACATACATCAATTTCTCTCACACTCCATCAATGAGTATTTAATAACTTGACTTCTCCCAGTGGCAATAGAAACAGAAGTATAGTCTTTAGCAGGGCAGCTTTGCACCTAACCAGAAATCACTGATCCCAGAAAAAGGAGAAAACAGACAGATATTAATGGAAACACAGGATGTAGGCACAAGGGAATAAAGAGTGTTGTTTTTTTGATGGCACTCGGATCTCTGAACTTCTTCCAAATTTTGTCACCTATCCAAAAATCACATTGATTGACCATCAAAATTTATTTTTAATCAACTGCTACACTTGTTTAGATTATCCATTAATTTCTTTATTGGACCTGACTGGAAATGTAGTTCATGATTAGAAAGTTGTTACCAATCATTAGAGAATATTTTTTTCTTTTTCTTTTTCTGGGAAACATACTGCAGCAGGCAGATTCTCATCACCTGATGTACACACTGTATTTCATCCTCCCCGCTTGAGTGTGGTTGAAAGTTGATATGATGGATTTTACTCTCATTATGAGTTTACATTAAATGGCCAAGGCTAGGGTATTCTACAGATACAATTAAGATTCAAAATCTGTTGGTTTTCAAGTAATAGAAGGGGATATTATCCTGGGTAAATATTATTTCCTCTAAAAAAGCTTTTAAAAGGGGGACTGAGTCCTTTATGAAAGGAGATTCTCCTGCTGGCCTTCAAGACACAAGTTGTCATGTTTTGAGAGATGGGCCTCCTGGGACAAAGCCCAGAGGGCAGCCTCTGGAAGCTAAGAGTGGTCCTGGCCTACAGCTAGCAAGAAAACTGGGACCTCTATCATATAACCAGAAGAAAATTAATTTTGCCAGCAACCACTGAGTTTGGAAGGAGATCTCAGATGAATCTCAGATGAGTTTGCAGCCCTGATCATGTTCTTGATGGTGGCTTTGTGAGAGCCTGAGCGGAAGATCCATCTAGATTGTGCCCACATTTCTGACCCATGAAAAATGTGAGATAATCCATGGGTCTTATTTTAAGCCAGCAACATTATAGTAATTTGTCATGCAGCAATAGAAAGCAGTATTATTCAACCTTTAAAAAGAAGGAAATCCTGCCATTTGTGACAACATGCTGAACCTGAAGGATATTATTATGCTAAGTGAAATAAACCTAATACAGAAGGGCAAATACTATATGATTCCAGTCATAGGAGGAATCGAAAATAGTCAAACTCATAGAAGCAGAGAGCAGAATGGTGGTTGCCAGGGACTAAGAAGGAGGAGGAAACAGAGGTGTCTGTCAAAAGGCACACACTTTCAGTTATGCAAAATAAGTAAATCCTAGGGGATGAAGGTACAGCATACTGCCTATAGTTAACAGTACTGTAATATGCACTTTAAAATTTGCTAAGAAGGTAGATCGTATGTTAAGTATTCTTATCATAGAAAAGTGAATTCAAAAAGAGTGGGAGGGAGGTTTTGGAGGTGAACAAAGATGTCTATGGCATCGATTGTGGTAATGGTTTCACAGGTATATGTTTATCCCCAAACTCAACAATTTGTAGACATAAAATATGGACAGCTGTTTGTATGTCAATGATACCTCAATAAAGTGTTTTTTTTAAAGAAGACACTAAAATAAACTAATACCTACACCAAAAAAGTTTTTAAAAGACCTTTAAACATGCTTTATTTACGCACGTTGTTTTTTAACTCAGAGGGATTTTACTAAAGTCAGTAAATTAATAGGTAATTAGGAAAAACAACTCTTTAATACATTTTTACCAGTGTCATATTTAAATAAAATTTGTGTGTCTTTATACACCTTAAACATATTAATACAAAAGCCTTGGGGCTACAAATTTAGATCAATCAATTTGCAGAAAGTGTGTAATACCTTACCTACTTGACAGACCAAATGCTTAAGTTAAGCTAATCAGGCTTATTCTCTGTCAAAAAAATTCAGATATCATTTTTAAATTCAAATGTAGATATTGAAATGTGGCAACTTGGCACATATCTCACTTATAAATTCCAATTCCTGGATAAATTCGCAATTAGCCAAGGCATGGTCTTGCCATGAGCTTGTTTCATAGAAGAATTAATGAACCATGCTATTCAACATTTCTTTCTGATGTTCCTGCTCTTTCCTTTAATAAGCCTTTCCCTCAGGCTTACAGTGAGTCGATACAGTGCCCTCTGTATCAGCTCACTGCAACCTCTGCCTCCTGGGTTCAAGCGATTAAATTATTTGACTGCAGTCAGAAAATGGAAGAGCATGTATCATTAAATGAAAATTATCCACTTGCATTGCTCACTCTGTAATATATCTGATTTAATAACATCCTAATATAGTTTTAAATACCACATTTTCTAAGGCAGCTCTTTGCCCTTAACATAAATATGATATATACAAAGAAGTATTGATTAAAAGAAGTTACCTGAAATCAATATATTGAATTGTCTACTTGTTTGATGCCTCATAAAATTTTGCACTCCAGAGTAAAGCATGATTAAGATTCAGGATGAATAAGGTTTTTTCTTTTCTTTTGTAAAGTGAGACAAAAAGAATGTTTACAAGCATACCTATGATGCATTCTCAGATTAATTTTATGAGTTTCATAGATTTTATAGATATGAAATTTTGTTGTTAAAATATCTGTGTCTTGATACCCCGGTTTTATGTCTACCAAAAAGAAAGAAAAACAGCAATTCTAAACTCTAATATGGACTTAATGTGTACATTATAATGATAATCATTATTTATTCTTATTTATAAATATTTATTCTTCCTCAGTAGTCACTAAAAATTATTTTTGTGGCAAGTATGTATAGGCATTTTCTTTAGATGTTTATGAAAATAATCATCACTATATCCAGATAATTCCAGATAGCCATATGCTTGTTGAGGTGAAAGAATCTTTCTAAGATACAGACAGAAAGCATATGTGATTGAAATAGACACTGGATGGTATTTCACATACGCAATATGAGCTCTGATTCTTTGACAGGACAGGTGAATGAAGGATTCATGTTTGAATGATTGGCATTAGTCCAAAGCATTAAATAATTAAAGTGTCCATATTCTCTGCCCAGTAGGATCTTTTAAAATATCATCCACACAAATACAAGTGAGGACATATTTTTTACAATGAGATGTCAAATTTAAAGACAGCAAAAAAAAAAAAAATAATGAATATACCTCTTAGGCTAATTGTTTACCTTAGGGGCTTTAATGATATGGAAAGTTGAAGTTTAGAATGAGAAAAGCACCAAAAAAGAAAATAATGAGTCTCCTGCCTTTCACATCTGGTAGTCTTAGAGTGAATGTCAGAACTGTCACAGGTCAAATAATGGCCCAGTATGTTTTCAAATAAGTGACACTGAACACCATGTTTTAGTAGTACATGATTGTCCTTCCTGATGCTAACCTCAGCACTTAAGGACATGCTTGCCAAACATCATAATTTCTCTTAATAACTCATATCAGATAAATCTCCAGCAGAGAACTATGCTCTGGCCTCCAGACTCATGCCAGGTAGCCTAAGTACTATCTCCACTTGGAGGCAAAATAGGCATCTCAAAGTGAACATACCTCGAAAAGAGCTCTTAATCTCTCTCTACTCTGCTCCCCACTTACCCAGCATCTTGTCCATTCTCACCTTCTCTCATCACGTTCCTCATGTCAGGAGGTAATAGACTCCGTCCTTATAGTTATACAGTTATTAAGCCACAAAACACCTTGCTTATATCCTAGGCTGCCCCCCGCCTTTTAAAAAATTATACTTTTAAGTTCTGGGATACATGTGCAGAATGTGCAAGCTTGTTACATATGTATACATGTGCTACGGTGGTTCGCTGCAACCATCAACTGTCATCTACATTAGGTATTTCTCCTAATGCTCTCCCTCCCTTGCCCACTACCCCCTGACAGGCCCCAGTGTGTGATGTTCCCCTCCCTGTGTCCATGTGTTCTCATTGTTCAACTTCCACTTATGAGTGAGAATATGCAGTGTTTGGTTTTCTGTTCCTGTGTTAGTTTGCTGAGAATGGTGATTTCCAGCTTCATCTATGTCCCTGCAAAGGATGTGAACACATTCCTTTTTATGGTTGCGTAGTATTCCATAGTGTATATGTGTCACATTTTCTTTATCCAGTCTATCATTGATGAGCACTTGGGTTGGTTCCAAGTCTTGGCTATTGTAAATAGTACTGCAATAAACATAGGTGTGCATGTGCCAACCCCATCAAAAAGTGGGCAAAGGATATGAACAGACACTTCTCAAAAGAAGAAATTTATGCGGCCAACAAACATATGGAAAAAAGCTCATCATCACTAGGCTGAGTCCATCCTGCAGACCCTGGCCAAGTAACAGAAGAAAGGAGTACTCAGACAGAAGTATACAGGGTAAGAGCAGGCTAGGGGGCTGCCAGCACTAGGGACAGAGGAGAGTTAGCAGTCTCGATAAGCCAGAGCTGCTTGTATTTATTCAGTACTGGTATAATGTCCAAGGCCTGGAGCCAACATAATTGCTGGGTAATTAACATTATTGCTCCCCTAACAGGGGCAGTCTCATGCTCAGAAGTTCAAAAGTCAGTTTCCGGATGACACAAGTAAACAAGACTATTTAGATAAACTCTTTTACTTTTCCTTGCACCTATTTCTCGTCCTTAGCCTCAGGGTAAGAGAATTCGCTGCCTTCACCTTTATTCTCTCACGAAGCTTTTGCAAGACCTTCCAGCCTTTCAAGAAGGCTTGCGTCTTTCCTTATAGCTTCTCCCACCACCCTGACCGACATCCTACATCACTGGTCATTAGAGAATTGCAAGTCTAAACCACAGTGAGATACCATCCCACGCCAGTTAGAATGGCAACCTTTAAAAAGTCAGGAAACAACAGATGCTGTAGAGGATGTGGAGAAATAAGAATGCTTTTACACTGTTCAAGGGAGCGTAAGTTAGTTCTACCATTGTGGAAGGCAGTGTGGAGATTTCTCAAGGATCTAGAACCAGAAATACCATTTGACCCAGCAATCCCATTACTGGGTTTCTACCCAAAGTATTATAAATCATTCTCCATTATTTGTTGACATGGAGTTTCACTCTCGTCGTCCAGGCTGGAGTACAATGGCATCATCTTGGCTCACTGCAACTGCCACCTCCTTGGTTCAAGTGATTCCCTTGCCTCAGCTTCCTGACTAGCTGGGATTACAGGCACCTGCCACCAAGCCCAGCTAATGTTTGTATTTTTAGTAGAGACAAGGTTTCACGATGGTGGCCAGGCTGGTCTCGAACTGCTGACCTCAGGAAATCCACCCATCTCGGCCTCCCAAAGTGCTGTGATTACAGGAGTAAGCTGCCACTCCCAGTCACCCTCTTTTTTTTTATATATAGCTCATAGCATGTTAATAAGTTTTATCAATAGTAATTCAAAACATCTTCAGATTCTGTTCCTGTGTCACCACCATCACTACCACCCTGATCCAAACCACCATCTCTGCACTCTCCAGTTAGATTTACTGCTATAGCCGCCTAACTGGTCTTCCTGCTTCCCTGTAGCCCCTTGCCTTCGGTCTATTCTTGTCTCTGCAATTAGGGTGATTTTTAAGAATATGTCAGAAGAGCCATTCTTCTGTTTAAACCCTCCAATGACTTCATTCTCCATCCCACTCAATGTATTAGTTTCCTCAGCTACTAAAACAAATTACCACCAACTGAGTAGCTTAAAAGTACAGAAACTTATTCTCTCACAGTTTTGGAGGCCAGGAGTTGAAAGTAAGGTGTCATCAGGGTCATGGTCTCTCTGAAGGCTCCGGGGGAGGATCCTTCCTTGTCTTTTCCTAGCTTCTCATAGTTGCCATCAATCCTTGGCATTCTTTGGCTTGTAGTTACATGATTCCAATCTCTTCCTTCATCTTCACATACCTTATCCACTGTGTGTTTTTCCAAATATCCTTGTTCTTACAAGCACGCTAGTCATTTGATAAGGGCCCATGTGAATCCACTTAACTCGATTGACCAGGCAAGGTTTTATTTCCAGGTAAGGTCACATTTACAAATTCTGAGAGTTGGGCTTTGAACATCTTTTTGGGGAAGACACAGTTCAACCCACAGTACTCAAGTCCAAAGCCCTTACCATGCACAGATCTCCAGTCCTTTGGTATTCAAAGTGTGATACATAGACCAGTAACACCAGCATCACCTGAAACTTGTAAGAAATATAAACTCTCCAGACCACCTGAATCAGAATCTTTATTTTAATGTGAAACCTAAGTGATTTATATGCAAATTAGAATTGAGAAGCATACCCCTCAAAATGACCTGCCTACTTTTCTTATTATTTCATCTGCTCCTCACTCCGTATCACTCTGTCATTAGTCTGCTTTCATCATATTGGCCTTTTTGATATTCCTGTAGTGCCTGCACTATTCCTCCCGCAGATATTTGCATGGGTTATCTAATTACTTGCACCAGATGTAAAGATACAGTTATTATGTATAGTGCTATATAATTATACATATAACTTCAGCTCAGTTGTTCCTGGATATTCTATTTTAAATACACATCCTATCCCATTCTTCTTCCTTGCTTTATTTTTCTTTTTTTTATTCAAAAGTATTTCCATAAATTTTTATCCACAGCTAAATATTACAGTGAGCATTCCAAGCATTTTTCTGTAAACAAAGGTGTAGTTTACAGATTTGTTCAAAGTGGAAAATATTTTCATCAGTATTTCTTCCATGGTGTTAGGTTCACCCCTGAATATGTTCTGAACTCTTTCGGAGAGACAGTTCTTCATCTAAATGTCAGGTGGTGGCAAAATGTTATATTCAAATCTGGATTGTTCTGATACAGTATCACTTCAGAATGTAGCTTAGTTTCATTTCTGATTGATCCCCTTTCTTAGAATTAGAAACTTGTTTTTGAAAAACAATGTTTTGTATCTAATAAACTTTATAATAAAAAACCCTGTCCTGTGTTTGTCATTGGCATTAACCTCTGTCTACACCCTCTAATTCTCTAATTATGGCACCAGTGGGTACAAAAGGTAAATTATGGTTATTTGGTTCGTGCAGCAAATTAATTGGAGAAACTGATGACAAATGTTCTGTGAAGAACTACAAGGTCTTACCCCATGCGGTCCCGTTTTAGTGACCATTTACTTATATAGGCATTATCCAAATGTCTCAATTTAGGACACCCTTGGTGTCTTAGTCAAGTGTATGAAAATTTATGCAGAAGAAATAAATTCTAATTTATTGGTTACTGGAATCTTAATGTATGAAGGCTCTAAGTAAATATTTAATTAATTGATGGTAACAGCGTTAATTTTTAAAAGTTCCTAGTTTTGTTTTTGTTTTCACAAAAGCCTTAAAATGCTTCCAATGTTTTAAAAGACAAAACTCCACCATGATATCACATTAAACATTAAAATTATTCACACAGCAACACTTATTTCAGAGAAACAATTGATAAGTCAGTTATGTTAGTAACTACTAAAGGCACCTGGTGAGAAAAGCATCCACTAAATTTTACATATTAAAAACTAAAGAGACATCTAGTGCAGAGTTCAAACCTTTACGTTGAATTGTTAAAGAGTCATTAGTGATTTCATGACGCTGATAAGTGTTCAATCAAGTTGAAATGATTTTTAAAAATGCAGGGAAAATGCTAACAAAATACTATATAGTTCCCCTAAAGATGCTTCTTCTAACCTCCCAAGTATTAAATAAGACAGATCTAAATATTAAGTACATATGAAGTATATATTTGTTAGTCATCTATAAATTTTGAGTACAATTCCAGTGATATACCTTTATCTTTTGGAAGAGAAGAACTAAACCTACCATTTCTTGGGCTAAATGGACTATTCCTAAGGTCTTTCCCTCCCATTTATTCTAATTGCCAAGTTTTTAATTCAGTAAGCTCTTGACACCTAGTGATTAACCAGTAACAGCAGAATTTAGTGACCAAGAGAGATGGAGAGAATATGGTGTAAGACAGTATATAACGACAGTAAGCCACTGTATTTGTGGAACCACCGCATGTCAAAACTCCTTAATACTCTAACAAGGCATTTTTGGTCTTTAAGATTAAGGACAGTCCTTACATAAGAGACTCAGTTTCAAACTAAAGTGCATCAAAAGGCAAATTATACTTCAGAAACAACTCTAAAGAGGTAGCCAAAAACCCAGTTGTTTTAGATTGGCCTTGTAAATGAAGTCAGCACATGGATCCACGTGTCATTACCCATGACACGGGTAAGTGTCATGGAGGTCAGTGATTATGTAACTGTAACTGAAAGAAAAAGGCACAGCTCTACAGACGCCCAAGAGAAGCCGGTATGTTTAATGTGGATGTAGAGGGGATAATGCCCATGACAACTGATTGGAACACAACTGTCAGCAGCCTTAACACAGGCTAAGACTGGGTTAAGCCCCAGGAGATGCAGAGAATGACTGAGGAAGCGGTGCTCTAAGGGCACAGTACAGAAGGTAGCTTGGAGTGTGCTGTGTTTCCAAGGGCCTTTTAAGTTGGGTGGTTGAGTAAAAGAGGGTGGAGGCAGGCTGTTCTACTTCCAATTCATGGAGAAATCTTATTTTCTCAGTGTAATACAGAGGCTGTTCTATGATTTGTAAACACTATACTTATCATTGGAACAGCATACTGCTATCAAGAAATAGGGAAAAGACAGTAAAAAAAAATGTGTGGAAAGAATAATAATGGGTTTCTAACTGAATGCTTGCTTTTGAAGAGCCAGAAACAAACAAAAAATCCTAAGAGCAGCAAACATCTTCCTCTGTTATATTACTGAATTACTCTTTTTTTTGATTCTTATTTCATAGGAGAGATATTTACAATTTTGAATTACAATGTTTGAAAAACGTTGAAAATAACCTGAAAGGGGAAAGTTGACCTAGGCCATTTTATTCTCTTAAAAAAACCCAAACTTTTATATAATAGTAATCCCTGAACTGATTATTTTTGAAGGCTTTTCAGGTGATCTGATGTGCAAGTTGAGTTTGTTTTACTATTTAGTTCTTTGGAATAGTAGAGCATTATATGATGCTCTTACTGGAGGCTTAATGGGATTAAGAGATTAAAAGCTTTCACATTGTTTGGTTTTTACATCTATAAATAAAACAAGTTGATATCATTTTCTAATATTTAGCTATACACATTTTTGTGAAAATTCTGTGGGACTTGGAAAGTGTTATGGATTAGCATAAGAAACAAAATATTTTTCCATCTTTCTCACTTGGAATTTCACATAGCAGCATTTTAATCATCTCTTCCATTAAACCAAGATTACACAAAAGCATTTGAGGACATTGAGGACTGGCACTTCTAATTTTGCTTCAGAAACCAGTACTCTAAATATCGGGTTTGGAGGTCAGTTACATCACTGTCTTTGTATAATCAGTCATTAAAAAATATTTTGGGGACATTTCTCAGAAGTCTCATCCCCGTATTTTTGTTCTTAACACATCTCACCACAAACTCAACCACACCTATGGTTTGCAAACTTTGGGAAATGTCAGTATATGCCATTATCATGGTTATTAGTACTATTATTTGTTAAAAACCCTTTGAAGACAATTTTATGTGACTTATATATATAGTTAGTATTTTAATTTGGATATTCTCCAGTTATGTGCAAAGATTAAAACTAGGCAGTGTCACTTTATATAACTGGCACCTTTTATATGGCTATGGGGACTGCTTGGTGTCTATAATTATTATGTATATTTGTTGGACTGAAATCAAACTTAAAGTCTTCCATATTTCAAGTGTTTCTGTTGTAAGCAGTAGGTACAGAAAATAATGACATAGTTGTGTCTAATTCTGTATAGTTCAGCACCCTCCACAGCTGTCAGTCTCTGATTTGATCTACCTTTACCATACTGAACAGATCCTTGAATTTACTTTTGTGTATATCCTTCCTTCTTGCTCACATTGGGAATCAGACTAATGCTGGAAAGATGCATCTTCAGACTTTATTGAGGAACTCCAGATTGAGACACGCTGGGATTGAGTCCGTGGTTAGAGAAGATGGATTAAATAGAAACAAAACAGGAAACATGTGCTTGGCATCTAATAGCAGTTGCTGAGGGTGATTCCACTCTTGTAGTTGTGCCTGGATCGTTGGTATAAAGGCCGCTCTTACCCGTTCTTCAGATTCATTCAGGGGAGGATAAAAGTTTTAACATTTTGACAGTCTACTGGGTGCTGAGGGAGGTACACATGGAGCAGATGGCCTCTGCATCCTCCTGAGTTTTCTTCTTTAATTGCAGGTGCTGGGCTGTTTGGATCAGAGGTTCCACAGTCTGAACTACTCCACTCTGGCTTCTTCCCCGAAGCCAGTCCCCAAGCTGACTTATATTGTACCTGAGTTGCACGTCTGTGCTCCAAGAGCAGAGGTCCTTCCACAGGAACAGGTTGTTAAGAGTCACTGCATTGATCATGTAGAAGAGCTGTTTGAACACCTGCAGGATGATCGCAGGGTCCAAGCCCTGGTCACACATGACTGTGTGAAAGGCATTCGTCTGGCAGATGATAGCTTCCAGGCGGTATGAGTTATCCCCACCTGCCATGCTGGAGGAGCGCTTCCCGTAGCCAGTGGGCTTCACACCAGATAGACCCTGAATGCTGTCATTTTCCAACATGGCAGAAAGTGTCATCGGCTGCAACACACCCTCGGCAATTTTAATGAGCTGCTGGTAGATCTGAATGGAAAGGTCACACAGCACCTGACGGTGTTCGGCGAGGTCGAAGTTCTTAAGGCAGTGTTCTGCTTTGCAGTGTTCTGAGTCATGAAGCCCTCATCCCTGCTGTACTGCTTCAGACGGTGAACAAGGCGGCAGGTGTTGGATAACAAGAATGACGTCATCTCAAAGTCATCTTTGTGCTTCTTCAGGACTTTCTTAATGCTGTTGATGGTGGAGGTCATCAGGGAGTGCACCTTGGGATCGTCGTTGGTGTAGTCCGCGTGTCAGATGCACATGTAGAGGATGTAGGCGGGGAGACAGGGCACTGCTCCCGACAGCATCTTGGGCTTCAAGTCTGTCACCAGGTTCCAGATGAGGAGGGCCTCGCCCTCTTTGTGGTACTCCAACATGCCCTGGAAATCCTTCTCTTTCTGCTGGACTGTGACCTGCCTGTTGAGCTCATGGCGCTTCCTCTCACTCTGGGCCAAGGCCTGGGCAGCTTCTAGGTCATGCGATTTCTTCATGTAAACCTTCAGTTACTTTTAGAGCTTTCTCTCATTCTTTTCCTCTCACTTTATTTTTCACCACAGAACTTCCTATCAGCTAGTATGTTGAATATTTTGCTTATTAACTTTGTTTATTTTTTTCTCCCTCAATTAGAATATTTGCTCCTTGAGTGCAAGGATTTGAGCCTGTTAGGTTCACTGCTGAATTTTAGGCTCCTGGAAGATACTCAGCATTCAAGAGAGACCATTCAATAAATACATGTCAAATGAATGAGTCTGTAAGTTCATCAATTTATTTGCCCATGTACATTAACTTTTGCCCATATACATCCAATAACTCTTGTTATATGAAATCAACTCTACTATTTCCTTCATGTAATACTTTCAAAATATGTGTGTATATAAATATATACAGAGATCATAGATCATGTCATCATATATGACAGATACATACACACATGTATGACTGACATATATATAAATATATACACACATTTATATGACTGATACATGTATATGTACATATATACCTTATATAAGTGGAATCAGGCAGTATTCAAACATTCAATTAGTAATGACTATAGTTTAAGAGAAAGTTTAAAGCTTCTGATAATTTAAATAAGAGCAAACATCACTACTACTAGTTTTTTGGGGAAAAGATTACAAATAGGGATAGTGTGATAAAAGTGTACAATATTATTTACATTTGTGCACTTAGATCCACGTTCAAACTTTGGCTCACGTATATATGTATAGCACATTTGAATATGTGCTACAATATGCCATTTATAAAGACTGAAAATAATAGTTTATAAACATTATTTATTTAGCAACCTCATGAGCTTGGTTTCAAAAATACCTGAGTTACATAGCATAATCCTAGTGATGGAGAACAGATCAGTGGCTGCCAAGGGTTAGGGTTGGTTGGAAGATGTGATTAGTGAGGGATAACATGAAAACATGTTGCACTTTATGGCGATAGAGCAGTTCTTCATCCAGATTATAGTGATGGATACATAAATCCACACTTCATAGATCTATACACACATCACACATACATTCACACACACCTGTACGTGTAAAATCCTTTGAATAGTGTCTGAACCTGAGTTAATGGCATGGAAACAATGTCAATTTCCTGATTTTGCAATGCACTAGGTTGAGTTAGAAATAATCATTGGGGAAAGTTGGCTGAAAATAATATGGTCATTCTTTTTAATATTTTTGTAACTTCATATGAGTTAAATTATTTTAAAAGAAAATATTAAATTCAAAAATCAAAGCCCATATGACTTTGGACATATTACTTGATTTCTTTCATAGACCTTGATTTCTTCACCTGTAAAAATGGAATAATAGTATGATTCATATCTTATTATTGTCATGCTTAAATCATACCATTTATTTAAGTGCCTATATACATACACACACACACACGTGTCTATATATATGACTGACTTAGGTCTATGACTTAAGATGCGGAAATTGGAATTTACCAGAACATTTGTGAATTGATTTGTTCTTATGTTTCACCAACTGTCATGGTAAAGGACACCTTAGCCCTAGTACATAGTATGAAAATACATAAATGCTTCTATTTGCCATAAATTTCTCTTGGTTAAGCTTTATAGAGTTTTTTTTTTTTTGTTTATGACACAGAAATATGACCACAAAGCACATGTGTACCACAATATAAATTTCATGTATTTTGTCTCTTTGTATTATGTTTTCTTTCCATTTACCTCTTTTCAAGCTAACAATTCCTCATCTCCTAATACAGTGGGCCTTCCAAGCACTAACTTCTTTAGACAGTCATGTTCTTTTAACTGGAATCCACAGATAAAGTTATGAAAGCATGGAAAAGGATGAAGAACCTTGACTCCTTCCCCTCTCCATCCCCCATTGAATTCAGTTCGGCCCAAACTTGTATTTGTTTTATTCTTCTGGAAAAGAAAGTATAGTCATTACCCTCAATAAATATACAATCTAGTTAGGGAGATAGGACTTCAGAGTAGGATTTCTTAGTTTTGATTTTGATTATCTTACCTTCAGATATTTGGAAAGACCCAAATGCTGTATGCTTGTGGACTACAAGCAGTATGAGTGGAAAACAAAAGTAATAAATGTTACTTATGACTTTATTATAATGTTAGGATTGTCAATAGTTAACACTTACTGAAGGAAGATTTAAATTGAATATTTCTAAATGGGAAAATTTTAAAAAGCAGGTGAGTCAATAAAGTTTAGGACCCAGAATCTACTGAGATAAAAACTCAATGAGAATTAATTCTCTATTGGTGGTGTAGCAATTCTCGAGGTTATTTTTGAAGACTCACATGAGAGCTAAACAGTAAAAAAGGGCTGAGACCATTTCAAGGGATGGAGAACACCTTCCTTTCTTGTTCAGATGATGCTCTGAGACATTGCCATTTATTTTTAAACAAACTTCCACTTAGGAACTTTAAAACCACTTATAAACCAATAGCCACAAAATAAGTGAGGAACTCAGTGTCTAAGCACTATTGTTCTGCCAGACACAGTACTGGGCGCATATATAAATGCTATGATTTAAGCATGACATTAATGAGATAGGAATTGTACTATTGTTCCAGTTTTACAGGTGAAAGAAATCGAGGTCTACAAAATAAATCAAATAATATGTTCAAATTCATAAGGGCTTTGATTTTAGAACTTTGAGATTTTTTGTTTAATACCTATTATTTTTCAATAATTCGTCTCAACTCAGAAGAAGTTAAAAAATACTAAAAAGAATGACCGTGTTATTTTCAGTCAGCTTTTCCCAATGATTATATCTAACGTAACAGTACGTTGCCAAAATCAGGAAATTGACATTGTTTCTATACCATTAACTCAGATTCAGACCCTATTCATATTTTGAAGGATTTTACATGTACTCTTGTGTAGGTGTGTGTGAGTGCATGTGTGATGTGTGTATAGATCTATGAAGTGTGGATTTATGTAACCATTACCATAATCTGGATGCAGAACAGCTCTATCACCACAAAGAAAGTGCACCATGTTTTCAGGTTATCCCGCACTAATCACATCTTCCAACCAACCCTAACCCTTGGCAGCCACTGATCTGTTCTCCATCACTAGGATTATGCTATGTAATTCAGGTATTTTTGAAGCCAAAGCTCATGAGGTTGCAAAATAATAATGTTTTATAAAATATTATTTTCAGTCTTTATAAATGGCAAACTGTAGCACATATTCAAATGTGCTATACATGTGTAGGTGGCAAAGTTTGAACATGGATCTAAGTGCCTGAATGTAAAAAATATTGTACGTGGCCAGGCGCGGTGGCTCAAGCCTGTAATCCCAGCACTTTGGGAGGCCGAGGCGGGCGGATCACAAGGTCAGGAGATCGAGACCACAGTGAAACCCCGTCTCTACTAAAAACACAAAAAATTAGCCGGGCGCGGTGGCGGGCGCCTGTAGTCCCAGCTACTCAGGAGGCTGAGGCAGGAGAATGGCGGGAACCCGGGAGGCGGAGCTTGCAGTGAGCCGAGATCGCGCCACTGCACTCCAGCCTGGGCAACAGCGTGAGACTCCGTCTCAAAAAAAAAAAAAAAAAAAAATATTGTACACTTTTATCACAACATCCTCATTTGTAATCTTTTCCCCCAAAAGCTAGTAGTAGTGATGTTTGCTTTCTCTTATTTAAACTATCAGAATTATAGTCATTACTAATTGAAAGTATGTTTGAATAATGCCTGATTCCACTTACATTAGGTATGTAAAATAGTTAAACTCCTAGAAACAGGGTAGAATACTGGTTGCCAGGGACTGGAAGGAGGGGAAATGGGGGTTGCTGTTCAATGGGTATAAAATTCAGTTACAACAGATGAATAAGTTCTAGAGGTATGCTGTCAACAGAGCACCTATAGTTAACAAGATTTTATTGTGCAGTTAAAAATTTATTAAGAGGCTATGTCTCATGTTAAACGTACCTACTTCGTTAACAGAAAAAAACATGGAATATTTTATGCATAAAAATTATGTATGTGTCTGAATTTCACATTTAGTTTCACAAATTGAACTGGTGCTAAAAAGGTATTTTTATATTGAAAAACATGTAGTGAAGGAGAAGTTACAAATGAGGGATCATTCATAAATAAAATACAATCCTAGGGACTGCTGTTTTTCTATTTTGAATACCCTCCACAATTAGTCTTACTAATTATGTTGATTCAATGCAAAATAATGATTTCTCGAGAGACAATAGAGAGTAGAGAATAAGTCCATTCTTGAGAAAATTTGTAGTTAGTCAAAGTAATTTTTTCATCTTCTTTTCTTATTTAAACCTCAGGTACTCTCTGCCACTCTCTGCTCTTTTTTTCTGGTGTAAAATATGCCAGCTATCCAGAGAGTCAGGGCTTTCTCTAACCGCTCCTCCCTAGAGATGTCAACAGACTTTTACTCAGCTAGACTGTCTAGTTGCCTGTCTTCATATCAAATTCGCAAGACCTGTGGACCTTTCTCTTAGGCCCTTGCAGGGCAGTGCATAATATATTCCATGCTAATTATCTAATGAAGTTCACTAAGTTAATATTTTATTATACCACATAAAATATTCTTAGATCTAACAGTACAAAAATTTCCAATTATGGGCTGGGCACGGTGGCTAGCACCTGTAATCCCAGCACTTTGGGAGGATGAGGCGGGCAGATCACAATATCAGGAGATCAAGGCCATCCTGGTTAACACGGTGAAACCCCATCTCAACTAAACATACAAAAAATTAGCCGGGAATGGTGGCGGGCACCTGTAGTCCCAGCTACTTGGGAGGCTAAGGCAGGAAAATGGCATGAACCCAGGAGGCGGAGCTTGCAGTGCGCCCAGATCAGGCCACTGCACTCCCACCTGGGAGACAGAGCGAGACTCCATCTCAAAAAAAAAAAAAAAAAAAAAAAAAAAAAATTCCAATTAAGTCACTCCTTTGAATTACATCTAAAGGCTAATTTAAAGAGGGTATCACAAAAATAGAAATGATAGTGACAGAAAATGGTCCCAATCTTCACTGCACTGTTGCTGAGACCACCTTGCCACTCATGATTATAGAATGCCTTTCAGGTAACATAAAAAGAGCCAGTGTTAAAATGGAACCTTACTACACCCATGTGTGACAGGCAGGACCTCTATTATTATTCAAAGCTTACAGATGAAGCAGTTAGATTCGGCCCAGGTCACTGGCTTATTAAATTACAGGCTAAGACAGAACCAAGTTTTATTCTCAAAGAAGACCATAAAGAAGAACATTGATCCAAATGAATTATAAGTTTCTTACAGCCCCAGTAGCAATAATTGATAAGCTAATGATTTCTTTAATAAAAATCTGATAGGACAAGTAGAATGTGACAGAATCAACATGATCTATTAATCAGATTTGGGTAGTAGTTGGTAGCTAAATTTTGGATACTCCTGGACATAAAGATGACAATATTTATGACTATAAAGATGGCCATTCCACAGTTTCAGAATTTCTACAGAGAAAGAGATGAAGAAACTTTCTGAAGTGAATGAAACTGTGTGAAGATGAATTATTTGGTTGATAAACTGCTGTCATTCTAAATTGACTTCACTTTCTGAAAAAAAAAGTGCATAAGGATGAAATATGTATTGAATGAAAATTATCTTTTGTTTTTCCATTTTTTACGTAACAAAAAAATCAGAAAAACAGATTAAAAACAAAAAGAAAAGATGACAATAATAGACAATGGAGACTACTAGAGGCAGTAGGGAGGGCAGCCAGGGTTGAAAAACTACAGGGTACTAAGCTTCATACCTGCGTGATGAGATCCATCATACCCCAAACCTCAGCATGGCACAAAATACCCAGGAAACAAAGCTGCCTGCATACCCACTGTATCTAAAATACAATTCGAACTTAAAAATACTAAAAAATAAATAAAGCATATCACTACTGTTAGAGTAGGACATTATTTTAATTTGGGCTGCCAGAACATATTTCCATAGACTAGGTAGTTTAAATAAAAGAAATATACCTTCTCACAAGTCTAGAGGCTGGATGTGTCCTAGATCAAGGTGCTGTCAAGGTTGGTGTCTTCTCTAGCCTCTCTCCTTGGCTTGTAGAGGGCTATCTTTTCCATGCATCTTCACTTCATCTTCCCTCTGTACCTGTTTGTGTTCAAATTTCCATTTTAGCTTAATTACCTCTTTAAAGACCATGTCTCCAAATACTGTCACTGTATTTTAGGTACTGGGAGTTAGGAACTCAGCATATGAATTTTGAGTGAACACATGAGGCAAGGGTGAAATACAGTGATTATTTAAAAGGCTGTTGCATTATCCAAAAGGAAACATTTTTCTAATTGCACTAGAATACAAGTTATGAGATTCAGTAATTATATAACTTTACATAATTTTGTTGTTTATTTGGTTTTTTTGGAGGTTTTCTGTTTTGTTTTATAAGTAGGTTTCAGTATTACTTAGTGATAGTCATGGTGGATATTTGAAGAATAATTTCTCTCTTTCGGATTATTCCTCTAACACTACAAGCAAGTATCACTGTGTTCTTTCTCTAAAGGAAAATATAAAGCATAGACAAATTAAATGCTGCTCAGATTCTAAAACTTTGAAAATACAACAATGGAGAAAACAAATAGAAAGTTTGTAGCTACTCAATGACTTGAGCATTGAGTGAATCCTAGCATGCCTATTTTTGCATAGAATGAAAAAAGACACAGCAGGTTCCTTTGGAACAACAAAGTAAGAACATTGACTACAGCTTTAACACCCTTCAAAGAAATTTTTGGCAGAATGCAAAAGTATGCATAATTGAGAAAAGTACCCTAATCTGTAGAATAAAATAGGTATAAAAAGAGGCTAAACAAAAATGCTGCTGCCTGTTCTTTTCACAACAATTTTCCACCTGTCCCTGACTGCTGTGTTTAGGGAATCCAAGTTTAGAGCTGAAAAAAATAGGAGGTTGGAGAGTTTAGGACGAAGGCAGTGTAGGGCTGTGTAAATTGCAGAGAACTTGGAGCCAGAAGACTTGAGTGGAATGCAATTGTGGGTGGGCTATGAATCGGGGAGCCTGGCTTTAAACCCCAACTCAGACATGTACTAATCCTATGATCCCAGGCAAATACCATATCCCCTCTTTGACTCAGCTTCTACATTTTTAAGTAGAGATAAAAATAGTGCCTTACGGCCGGTTGCAGTGGCTCACGCCTATAATCCCAGCACTTTGCGAGGCCGAGGTGGGCGGATCACGAGGTCAGAAGATCGAGACCATACTGGCTAACACAGTGAAACTCCATCTCTACTAAAAATGCAAAAAATTAGCCGGGCGTGGCGGGCGCCTGCAGTCCCAGCTACTCGGGAGGCTGAGGCAGGAGAATGGTGTGAACCCGGGAGGCGGAGCTTGCAGTGAGCCGAGATCACACCACTGCACTCCAGCCTGGGCGACAGAGCGAGACTCCCTCCCAAAAAATACATAGATAAAATAAAAAAATAAAAACGGTGCCTTACTTTCTCAGTGCCTGACTCATATTATTTATTAACTATTAGCCACATTTTTATTATATAACTAGATTGGAACTGGGTACGTCACCTTACTTTGTGTCTCAATTTCTTCAACTGTAAAATGAAGTAGTTAGACAATGTGAGCATGTGATATCACAACCAGATGTGAAATTCTGTGGTCCTATCAGGACAGCAACAAGAAACTCACTGGATGCTATCACCCTACCATTAGAATAGGTTTGGAAATTATTTGAAGCCAGCAAAGTGAATATGAAAATAAAGAATTTGAAGCACAGTAGGGGAGAAAAGGAGAGAAGAGAAATAAGAAAAGTCACTTTTACAGAAAGATTTTTTATATCTACATTTATCATCTGAAGCTATAATTATATCAAATATATGATTGATTGCATAGGCAATAAAGTTACTCTAAAACAGTCATTTGTGCACTGCAAGAAGAGTGGTTTTTTCCAACTTCCTTTTGTAAGCCAAAAAGTGAATGAGGCAGATCTCAAGTGATTTAGAGATTTTGCTTTGCAAAGTGGAGGATACTTGCAAAGGGAAAATAGGAGGTTGGAGAGTTTAGGACGTAGGCAGTGTAGGGCTGTGTAAATTGCAGAGATCTTGGAGCCGGGAGACTTGAGTGGCATGCAACGGTGGGTGGGCTATGAAATCGCGGAGCCTGGCTTTAAATCACAACTCAGATATTTACTAATCCTATGATCCCAGGCAAATACCATATCCCCTCTTCGGCTCAGTTTCTACATTTTTAAATAGAGATAAAAATAGTGCCTTATGGCCAGAAAAAAGAAGCACAAGTCACAAGTAGGTGGTGTCCTGTGCTTTTTCTAAAGAGGGTTTTGGGAACTTAAGTGTTAAAGGAGAAAGAGCAAGCAGGCAGGAAATTAAAACCGGGGAGGAAAAGAGAGAGAGAGTAGGCAAGGAAGCTAATCGCTACATTCTTGCAAGGCTCTGATAGTTCTCAGTGAATCTGTATGTTACATGTGGCAAAAAAGAAAAAGAGGAAGGAGTCAGTTGTGCATGCATCCTCGCTCTCAATAAATCTACATTTTACATAAGTTAAAGTAAGCATGTGAAATTACAGCTATCTGTTTAGGAACAAAAGGATGGCAGTTTTCGCATGACTCAGGTTCCAAGCTTAATTTTCCTTTGTCATAGTGAGTTTGGGGTCCCGAGATTTTATTTTCGTATCACACTTTCTCCTAATATAAAGCTTCCTCATAGTTGCCTTCTTTTTTCAAACATTAACAGCCCTCGTGGTTTTCTCTCCTTTTAAGTACAGAAAAACATAATACTGTATAATAATCTTATCTGTCTTAAATACAAGACTGCTTATGATTCACTTAAAATTTAAAAAAAGCTCCACATTTCTGGCTTTTAGCTGGATTATGATTTCAAACACAAATCAGAGCTTTTTAACATTGAGCTTGAGTTTCATAGACACAGTAAAGTGGAAATATAGACTTTTTCTTAAAACAGTGTTATGACAGTCAAAAGAATCGTGGCCAAAATTAATTACCTGTTGTAAACATCATTGCAGTTTTTTACTGAACTATCAGACACTTTCCAATGCCTATCACAGTGTATACTCTAAGTAAATATTATGGGTCCAGGCACACTGGCCCAGGCCTATAATTCCAGTGCTTCAAAAGGCCAAAGCAGCAGGATTGCTTGAGGCCAAGAGTTTGAGACCTGCCTGGCCAACATACCACAACCCCATCTCTAAAAAAAAGTTTTTTTTAATTAGCCAAGTATGGTGGCAGGTGCCTGTAGATCTAGCTACTTGGGAGGCTGAGATGGGAGGATCATCTGAGCCCAGGAGTAAGGTTACAGTGAACTATGTTCACACCACTGCACTCCAGCCTGGGTGACAGAGTGACACCCTGATTCTAAAAATAAAAAATAAATTAAAAACACATAAATACATAAATATTATGGAATCAGCAAATAAATAAATTGAACAAATGATTGAGTAAAATTACTTGGTAATGAGGCCTTTCTTGTCTATTCTTACACAAAATAAATCCCCAGGCCCCCACATCCCCCTTACTATTCATATTTTCCTCCATACCATTCATAGTCATGTTGTACTACATGTGTATTTGGTTATAGTCTTTCTCTTGCTGCTAGAATGTAAACTCCATGATAGAAGAGACATTGTTGGTGTTTTCCTTTGTATTTTTTTCACTGCTTAATTCCCAGTGCATACAGTAAGCACACAATAAATATTTACTGCATGAATACTTAAGCAAGTCACTTCCCTAGATTTCTTTGAATTATTTATGTTACTTTGAAATTAAAATCTCTCTTCTGTACATCATTTTTCCTTCAATCTTCACTTTTAATATCTGTCACCAGCAAACTTAACAAGTCTGCTCTTTGTCCAGGTCAACAATGAGAATTTTTAAGCACTTTATTCAATGTGTACTGAGTGCTCCTCCATAATGGACACTCTACTATACATTTCTGCCTTACTTGTGGAATGTATTCAATGTAATTATGCCACACACGTAGACTTCCAGATCCTTGTGTCAAACTTGCTTTCCTTGGCTTTGTGTGAGAACACATACTCTTATGAAGCTCAGTTTAAGGCAAATATTTCTTGAAAATACAAAACTGATGGATATATGTATGCAGGGTTCCTTCTTATACGTCTTTTATAAACAATGAGGTTGTATTTCTCCTTTAGTGTTTAATGTGTTTCATCAGATAATGCCCTACAAGTTTTATCAAAGTTTTCGGTCTACGTTTTAAGGTTGTATGAGAGTGAAAAAACTGCAGTGTGCTGTTTCACTAATAAAACTAGGACAAAGGCCATTTAAACTTAAATATGTGAAACACTTGGTTTTATTAATTTCAAGCATTTTAAATGTCTAAATTTGGACTGGAGTAAAGACATTTCATAGAAAAACAAATATTTGTACTTGTTTATTTTTTAATCTTGATAACTTTTAATAGTTTACAGCCACAGTGGCAGCTTTTACATATGTACATGCGTTTAAATATAGTTTCATACCATAAATAGCCATGTGGCAAAATACCTGCCTCTAGGCAAAAAACAAAAAAAACAAAACAAAAAACAAAAAAAAACTTTGCCATTACATAAACACATTTAAGTAATACTGAAAATAGATGTGAGGTAACTTTTTATCTAAAGTGACTGTAGCCTATATTAAGACATATTCACTGTAACAATTCAAGTTTTAAAATCCTTGTTTTATAACTCTAAAATGTGCCTTTTTTTAAAAACACATCTTTACATTTATTGCTATTGTACATTTATTTGGCAGGAAACAGGGGTGTTTGATGTCTTGCAATGATAAAATTATCCTATTCAATAGAATATTATCTCACATTCTGCATGACTTTTGAACATTCTATAAGACAATTACATAAGAGAAAAACCAATTTGTAGATATCTGAGTGAGTACAACCATTTAATAAATGTGAATAAAAACATTTCCGAACATTTTAATATACACTGCATTTTCTGATAGTAAGATTTTAGGTTAAAATAAGATCATAATTTAAAAAGTTTACCATTTTGAAAAAAATCATATCACTGTTTGCAATGCCATTTTCATACTTGAGATGCTAGTCCAACATACTGCTTATCCATTTGCTTTTGTTTGATTTTATTATTAGATTCATGATAATGCTAAAATACACACATGCACACACACAATTACTTCGGGTTTTTTTTATTATTATTAAAAGCCCAAAGAAAAGTGGTGACAATGTTCAGTTGAAATTTTGAAATTGGGTTTTATAATTCTGTCCACATAGCAAAAGTTGAAATGGTCGATGAAGAGGTAGTTTTTGAAATAATGCAGCAAGTAGTAAAATCAACAACACCAAGTGAAAATTATACAAGGAAACACAATAATAAGTTAACAAAGGAATTATATATAATACACTTTTTCTTCGTGTTGACAAGACATGATTAAATCCTTTTTAATATTTTCCTATCTCATAAATAAATAAGCTTGCTTGTTAATACTTTGTCTAACTCTAATTTTTATTCTGTTACCAATGTCAGTAATACTTTATTTTTCATTATTTCTCTTATAAAGTGACTTCTGAACTTCCTAGTTTGTTTAAACTATCACAAGGTCAGAAAACCAAACACAGCATGTTCTCACTCATAGGTGGAAATTAAACAATGAGAACACTTGGACACAGGGCGGGGAACATGATACACCGCGGCCTGTCATGGGGTGGGGGGCCGGGAGGAGGGATAGCCTTGGGAGAAATACTTAATGTAAATGATGAGTTAATGGGTGCAGCAAACCAACAGGGCACATGTAAACATATGTAACAAACCTGCATGTTGTGCACATGTACCCTAGAACTTAAAGTATAATAAAAATAAATACATAAATAAAATTAAATTAAAAGGTAAATGCAAACATATTAATCATAAGTAAATGAAATATCTGATGATCTCATTATGTCTGGTAGTAATGTCATCTCTGAGTACTTAAATATTCATCTATATATTCCGTTGCTAAATTTCCCTTTATTTCTCTTTTATATTAAACTTTTTTTTAGAGAGCGCAACTCCAAATCATCTTTTATTAATGTAGAAAGGTCATATTTAGCAAAAGACACAAGGCAGGGAAGTGTCAGGCCTGAGGCCTGAGCCCCTGCTGAGGGAGAAGGAGGCTGGGGGCACGTGGGAGAAGTGCTGGGAAGGGCTGAGTGGTGGGGGCCGCAGAAAGTTCCAGTGGGCAACATTGTGGGCAGATCATGGGTGGGACTCACGGGGACCTCGCTGCTAACTCTTGTTGCTTTGGCAGAGTGGGGTGGGGGGAAGGGAGGATCGTTAGTGCTGCCACCTGGAGTGAGAGCCGCCCCTTGGTTCCTGAGGGCACCATCAAGGGACACAGGACAGGAAGCCCAGGATGGTTAGTGCAGCTAGGGATGAGGGCCAGGGAGAAGCAGGTGCTCTGGAGTGGCCGGGAAAAGTCCAGACACGGAGGCTTATGAGCTTCCTGTTAAGTGCGTGGGTTCCGCCCTGTCTCTGCCAGGCACTCTGACTAGGGATGGATGATCTCCCTCTTCAGGTGCTCCGTGGTGGTCTTGCTCCCAGCAAAGGTGGTCCGGATCCCTTTGCCCATCTCCCCTGTGACCGACAGCAGTTCCCTGTGGGTGCTCTGGGAGCCCTGGGCGCCAGGTGGTGTCATGGCCTGCATGCAGCCGATGGAGGCGGTCCAAAGTCGTTAAATAGCGGTCTGAAAGGGACAGCAGCTCCTGGCACTGAGCCCAACGGCGACGGGACACTTCCTGTAGGGACCGGGGTGCCCAGCCCAGGGGTGCTGGAGCCTGGGGTGCTGCTGGGGGCAGGCGTGATGGGTTTGTAGGACATCCTCAACTCCTGGGCGCTGGGGATGCCAGCAGGCCGCTCCTCGGGGGTTGGCTGCCTGGCCGCTCAGCAGAGATCTGATTTGCAAGCTGGCTGCACGGCCCCCCTACTAAATCTGTGTTGAATTTTTTAACTGCAGTTTTTATTAATCTAAATACAGTTCAGATATTCTCGATGAAAATTTCACATTTGAGTTAGTTGAGACATACTAAAATGTAAAATACACAATGGATTTCAAAGATTTCATATGAAAAAAGAATGCAAACTATCTCTAGTAATTTTTACATTGATTACATGTTGACACAGTATTTTGGATATATTGAGTTAAAATATGCAATTATTTTTTTTAAAAAATCTATGCTACATTTTTGTTAAAAAATTTAAATAAACTATGAAATTACTTCTTGGGATAGAAAAGGGGACATTATTAAATATTTACCTAAATTTTTTCAAAAACGTATCTTTAACAAAAACACATTTTCAAACAAAAAAGTATTTTAATTTTGAATAGGTAAAATAAACTTATTCCTGCTGAAATTCAATCCTGGCATGATTTCTTTTTTATGCATTTGAGGACTCAGTTTATAACCCAGATAAAACATAAAGCTTATGAAACTCCTCTGAGAATGTCGAACACAAATTACCTGTATAGATATCAGGGTGCAGATGATGCTGAGGCCGGGCTGGCTGAAGAAGAGCAGGATGAAGATGCTGTACTGGCACAGGGGCTGGCCCCGGTTACCCGTCCTTCATGTACGTGGCGATGGTCACCTGGCTCACCAGCAAAGTGAACAACAGGTCGTTGGTGGCCAGCCGCATACCAGTGTGTAGAAGGCGGTCTCCTTCTGCTCCTCGCGCGACTTGCACAGCAACACGATGGCCACCAGCTTGCCCACCACCCCGAAAATGGACGGTCCCAGGCTGTCCAGCAGATTGGGCTCCAGGTGAGGGACACATTGACCTAGGAAGGGGTTAACATGACGGTGGCTGGTGGTGTGCAGCCCTGGAGTGTGAAGCTGAGTCTGGGGTGATAGAAGAGAGACAAAGCCTCCATGAGTGAAATGACCACCTGCAGGATGTCAGAGCCACGCCCAGGAAACGGGATGCTAACATGACAAGGGAGGATCTCAGTCCCACTCTCTGGATTGCAACCACTTACCAACTGCAGCCACCCAAATCTCCAGGCTCGCTCTGCTCCTGCCAGCGGCACACCATTGCTGATCTTAATATGTATAAACTGAGCCTCACATTCCTCTTCCTCTCCCCCGCACCCCCCCCCCCCCACGCCTATCTCACTACTCTGACAAGAGCCATCTTCAGGGAAAGGTAACTCCCTAGTATTATTCCTGACAGATTCTGAGTTAATAAAATGCTCACAGAAACCCTGGAAGACAATTTGGAGAGTGTTCTCTTTCCTCCCTGGCTCCGCTGGCAGTGCCCCATCTCCACGCCTTCTACCCAATGGCCCAAATCCCATGTCACATGTAGCGGCCCCAGTGGTGGCCTCTGCACGACCCCCCATGGTCAGCCCTCAGCTGTCCTGGACCAGCCTCCAGCCTGCCTTCACCTCCTCCTGCTCAGCCTGGAAAGTGCCAGGGCTTTGGCTTCTGAGAGCCAGGTCTCAGTGGCTGCGGATTTAGGGATCTGAGGTCAGAGTAGCCAGTTTTCAAAAACGTGGGAAACAAGAGGGCCAGCGGGATGGATCTGGAAAGAACAGTGCTGGGTTACTCGTTCGATTTTTTTCCTTCCTTCAAACATGAGTCCCAGCTTTGCTGTGCCCCCCGGTGTAGGCTGTGGGAGGACAGCTTCCAGGTGTGCGCCGCACGCACAGGTGGCAGGAAGCCTGGGTCCCGGCTCTGGCCGCTGTCCGCCCCAGTCGCTAGCAGTGTCAGCAGCTACTGATGTTGGCGGCTGCCGCTCACTGACATTTATAAAGTACTCCACCCTTGGCTGGGTGCGGAGGCTCACGCCTGTAATCCCACCACTTTGGGAGGCCAAGGCGGGTGGATCACCTGGGGTCAGGAGTTGGAGACCAGCCTGGCCAATATGGCAAAACCCTGCCTCTACTAAAAATACTAGAATTAGCCGGGTGTGGTGGCGGGTGCTTGTAATCCCAGCTACTGGGGAGGTTGAGGCAGGAGAATCGCTTGAACCCGGGAGGCGAAGGTTACAGTGAGCCGAGATCAGGCCACTGCATTCCACCCTGGGCAAAATGAGCGACACTCTGCCTCAAAAAAACAAAACAAAACGAAACAACAAAAACCCCTGCTCCTCCACCCCCTAGCATCAGAATACAGCAGAACATTTAGGTACCCACAGAACATAAACCAAGATGGTCTGTGTCCTGCATTTTAACAAACATTAGAGTTTTAAAAGAACTGAAATCATGTAGAATGTATCCTCCAGCCAAAATGGCATCCAATTAAAAATAAAAAAGATAACAGCAAAATCTTAAATACTTGAAAGATAAACAGCACACATTTTAGTTTTGTTGATTTTTTTCTTTTTTACATTTTTATTTATTTTATTTTAAGTTCTGGGGTACATGTGCAGGATGTGCAGGTTTGTTACACAGGTAAATTTGTGCCATGGTGGTTTGCTATACGTATCAACCCATTGCCTTGGCATTAAACCCAGCATGCATTAACTATTTTTCCTGATGCTCTCCCTCTCCTGCCCCCATCCAGGGGCCCCATTGTGTGTTGTTTCCTTCCCTGTGTCCATGTGTTCTCATTGTTCAGGTCCTACTTATAAGTGAGAACATTAGGTGTTTCGCTTTCTGTTTCTGCATTAGTTTCCTGAGGATAATGGCTTCCTGTTCCATCCATGTCCCTGCAAAGGACATGATCTCATTCTTTTTTATGGCTGCATAGTATTCCATGTTGTATGTGTACCGCATTTTCTTCATCCAGTCTATCATTGATGGACATTTGGATTGATTCCATGTCTTTGCTATTGTGAATAGCGCTAAACAGCAAGGACACTCCTAAGGGAAACGTCTCAAGGGAAACTATTAAATATATTAAACTGAATAAAAATACGACATATCACACTTGATTCAACACAGGTAAATCCAGTGCTGGCAGGAAAATGTGTTTCACTAAATGTGTATGACGGAAAAGTAGAAATTTCTCAAATAAAATTTCAGCTATCACATCAAGAAAGTAGAAAATAGTAGCAAAATAAAACCAAAACAAATATAAGAAAGAAGCCCGAGCTCTGACCAGCAGCCGTGGCCACCCGCAACAGCACCGCCACGAGTCTCTTGCGGGCTTTCCTCAGAGGAGCCTGTCAGCATCCTCCAGTTCCAGGCGCTCTAGCCCCTGTCCTGCTTCAAGAGGCTTTTTCCAACCAGAGGCCTCTCCTCCATAGCCTGAAGGCTCGGCCAGTTCCCACGAAGTTTGCCGGGAACGCAAGGCTGTCACTGATATTCGTGGCACCAAGACTTGTGCGCAGGTTGCACACATTGGCCACTGTCTGTGCCACGTGCAATGACGCCGCCTGAGGCGCGCACACCGCACGCGCACCCCCTTAACGGCTTGGCTTGCCTGTAACGGCGAGGCCTGGCTCTGCGTTCCTGGCTTGGCTTGGCGTTCCTCGCTTGGCTCGGCGTTAATCGCTTTGCCCGGTGTTTCTCGCTTGGATTGACGTTTCCTCCATCGTTCCTTTGCTGGGCTTGACCTTTTTGCTGCTGGGCTTGGCGTTCCCTTGGCTGGGTTGGGTGTTTCCTTTGGGCGGGGCGGGGCGGGGCGGGGGTTGGCCCTTCCTTGGGGGGGGGGCGTGGGATCACCCCGGGTGGGCGTGGGCTTTCCCCGGCTGGCTGTGGGTTTTCCCAGGTGGGGTGGGCTGGGCTCCCCTGCTGGGGTTGGCAGGTTTTGGCTGGGATTGACCTTTCTCTTCAAACAGATCGGAAACCCAGAATTTCCTGCTAGTTGGTGAAACTGGTTGGTAGACGCGATGTGCTCGCGACTCCCGGCCTCCCCTGGCTGTTCAAAGCAGATGGTGGCTGAGGTTTCTTCAATACCCGCTGCCTCCGCTGTGAAGAAGCCATTTGGTCTCAGGAGCAAGATGGGCAAGTGGTGCCACCACTGCTTCCCCTGCTGCAGGGCGAGCGGCAAGAGCAACGTGGGTGCTTCTGGGGACCACCATGCCTCTGCTGTGAAGACACGTAGGAGCAAGATGGCCAAGTGGTGCTGCCACTGCTTCCCCCGCTGCAAGGGGCGCGGGGAGAGCAACGTGGAAGCTTGGGAAGACTACGACGACAGCGCCTTCATGGAGCCCAGGTACCACGTCCCCAGCTGCAAGGGGCGCGGGGAGAGCAACGTGGAAGCTTGGGAAAACTACGACGACAGCGCCATCATGGAGCCCAGGTACCACGTCCCCAGCTGCAAGGGGCGCGGGGAGAGCAACGTGGAAGCTTGGGAAGACTACGACGACAGCGCCTTCATGGAGCCCAGGTACCACGTCCCCAGCTGCAAGGGGCGTGGGGAGAGCAACGTGGAAGCTTGGGAAGACTACGACGACAGCGCCTTCATGGAGCCCAGGTACCACGTCCGTGGAGAAGATCTGGACAAGCTCCACAGAGCTGCCTGGTGGGGTAAAGTCCCCAGAAAGGATCTCATCGTCATGCTCAGGGACACTGACGTGAACAAGACGGACAAAGAAAAGAGGTAACCGGGCCTGGGCTGGGAGGAGGCGGGACGTGGGGGGATGATGGAGGCATACCCTCCTGGAGGGATCGGGGTCCTGACTTTCTGTTCCTCCGCAGGCCCCACACCACCCTGGGTGTGGAAACCTCAGAGAGGTCAGGGCACAGGCCCTTTATGAACAACAACAAAGAAACAAAACTTTAGCTGATTTCCTATCCGATTATAATTTCCCTTATAGAACACTAATAGACTGTATGAAAGTGACTTAACTCGCAAAATCAAGTCGATGCAGCAGATTATTTTTAATGTACACATTTTAAAACAATGTTCTATACATTATAGAAAGGTGTATATTGAGAACTAAGTCCCATAATATATCAACTTCTGGGCTAAGTATTTTTCAAATAAAATCCAATATGGATTTGATATCAATGTACCCTATGTAAATATGTCCTTTACTGAGGAACCTTACAAGGAAACTGAAATGGGAAGATGGTTTGTGTCCTTGAATAGGAAGATTCGTTTTTCTTAAGATGTGAGCTTTTTCTGTGTTTATCACTTTTGCGCAAGCCAAATAAAAATAGCAAAGTTTTAGCATTTTTACACTGCACATCCTGTATTTTATTGCTGTAATAAGTTAATTTTTTGTAACAGAATGGAAAAAGACTTGCTTTTCCAGATATCAAAATGTGAATGTGCTATTTCCACAAATTGTTTACTAACAACTGAAAAAATATCAATGAATAGAACAGAATAGGAAATCCAGAAATACCCAAATATATGTAAGAATTTAGCACTTGATAATGGCGATGTTTCATATTGATAAAGCAAGATTAATCATTAATAAATGAAATGCATGCTGTTTGGAGAAAACTAGCTAGATTTTTATGTCACAAAAGTAAGTTCCTGGAGTATAGATTAAAATTTTTAAATATACAAAAGGAGAAAAATACCAGAAGAAAACACAAAAGCCTATTTATATATGCAACTATTTATTTATTTATTTATTTTTCTGGGACAGAATCTCACTCTGTTGCCCAGGATGGAGTTCAGTGGCGCAATATCAGCTCACTACAACCTCTGCCTCCCGGGTTCGAGCAATTCTCTGCCTCAGCCTATTGAGTAGCTAGGATTACAGGTGCCCGCCACCACACCCGGCTAATTTTTTGTATTTTCAATAGAGGCAGGATTTCACCATCTTGGCCAGGTTGGTCTTGAACTCCTATCCTTGTGATCCACCCGCCTTAGCCTCCCAAAGTGCTGAGATTACAAGCCTGAGCCACTGAACCAAGCATATATATGCAGATATAATAAAATAAGCTCAATTTAAGATTGGGCAAGGTACTTTTTTGCATATCTACCAGTGACCTGTGCACATAGGAAAACGTAGTGTTCCTGGTAAGAGAAGGAATTTAAGTTAGAAGAGGAATGAAATACTGTTTTCTATTGAAGTTAGAAGAGGAATGAAAGGCCGGCCGTGGTGGCTCACGCCGGTAATCCCAACACTTTGGGAGGCCAAGGCAGGTGGATAACGAGGTCAAGAATTTGAGACTAGCCTGGCCAGCATGGTGAAACCCCGTCTCTACTAAAAAATACAAAAAATTAGCCAGGCATGGTGGCATGCACCTGCAATCCCAGCTACTCAGGAGGCTGAGTCAGGAGAATTGCTTGAACCAGGGAGGTGGAGGTTGCAGTGAACTGAGATTGCACCACTACACTCCAGCCTGGATAATGGAATGAGACTTCATCTCAAAAATAAATAAATTAATTAATAATAAAAATAAATAAATAAAGGAATTAAATACTGTCTTCTATCCACAAAGTTTGTGAGGGTGAAGAACAGTGGTATTTATGTAGTTGCTGAAAGTTTAAGCTGCTGCAACTTTTCTAACACACTTCGATGATAAGAACCACATGTTAAAAATGTGTATGCCTTTTACCTATCGACTCTATTATACTGAAATATCTATATGAAATAGACACATATGTTTTTCTTAGTATTGCTTAAAATAGCAGTGTATTGAGAAGAGCTCACATAAAGATTTTATGCAAAAATTTCAGTGCATCCATAGGATGAAATAACATGTAACCATTGAAGGTGTCAGTAGATACAGAGATATGTTGTTGTGCAAAGATGTGCTTTGCTATATCAAGTGAGGAAAAAATCAGTTTGTTATACACCTACACAAACAGAATCTGCTCTTGAGTTACCTGAAAACATGTAGAAAACATAATCAAACTTATTTCTGGGGATTTGTAAGTGAAGTTCTTCCCTTTCTCTTATCTGTGATTTCTGCAATGAATATCTGAAAAGTTTCAGTTGAATTTCACTAGTAATGAAATAATCCTTGGGAAGAGAAGAAATATGCTACTTGCATAGATACAAATAATTTCTCACATTTTATTATTTATTTTTATTCCTGTGGATAGCTATCTTCTGTGAAGTTTTACCCTCTTGAGAAGTAGAGGGTTTCTGTTTACCTGTTCCTGTAGATTTTATTGTATATACATTTTATTATAAAATTATCTTTTCATTATATATATAAACATGTGTAAAAGGTATGAATTATTTTATTTTAGTTATATATTTATGAAAACTAAAATAGCAAATATAAATGACCATTACTATTGTAAATGTATTGCTCTACTCAACAGTAGCATTCTTTAAAAATATTGAACTCCCAAGCTGTGTTTATGCATTCTTTCAATCCGTTTAGTCATCAAACATAAGCCAGACACCTATTATGTGGAAGGCATATTCTACCATCTCTCAGGATCCTTCCATCTTTGAAAACTTCATATTTACCTGCTGGGCCTGAGCAAGTTGAGAGATTTAAAATTGGGGCATTAGGAGGTAATCTGAATTGAAACTTTTCTTCCCTCCTTTCAAACAAAAGCATTTCTGAAGGTAGACAATAGTAAAAGATAACTCTCAACTACCCTTCTGAAAATGTATAAGTCTTGAGTAAAGACTGTTTTAGTACTTTAAAGAACTAAAATGTGGTACACAAACAGCATGGAATACTATGCAGTCATAAAAGAAAGAACGAGAGCATGTCCTTTGCAGGGACATAGATGGTGTTGAAGGCCATTATCCTTAGCAAACTAATACAGGAACAGAAAACCAAGTACTGCACGGTCTCACTTATAGGTGGGAGCTAAATGATGAGAACGCATGGACATCTAGAGGGAAAGGACACACACTGGGGCCTATCAGAGGGTGGAGGGTGGGAGGAGGGAAAGAAGCAGCAAATAGAACTAATGGGTACTGGGCTTAACACCCGGGTAATGAAATAATTTGTACAACCAACCCCCTTGACACGTTTTTACCTATGTAACAAACCTGCACATCCTGCACCTGTACCCCTGAAAGTAAACGTTGAAAAAAAGCTCCACAAATAGTTTCATAAATTCATTTTAAAAGGAGAAGAATTATAACAGTCTTAAATCCTAATATGAATGATTGGAAATATATAATGTACATACATTGTATAAATCTAAGGTTTTTGTTTTTTTTTTTTTTTTTTTTTTTTGAGACGGAGTCTTGCTCTGTCACCCAGGCTGGAGTGCAGTGGCCGGATCTCAGCTCACTGCAAGCTCCGCCTCCCGGGTTTACGCCATTCTCCTGCCTCAGCCTCCCGAGTAGCTGGAACTACAGGCGCCCGCCACCTCGCCCGGCTAGTTTTTTGTATTTTTTTAGTAGAGACGGGGTTTCACCGTGTTAGCCAGGATGGTCTCGATCTCCTGACCTCGTGATTCTCCTGTCTCGGCCTCCCAAAGTGCTGGGATTACAGGCTTGAGCCACCGCGCCCGGCCAAATCTAAGTACTGATAAAAATGAGCCCATGCCATTCATTTGAATTTCAAGCTTTCTTTGGCGTAAAGTTTTTGAAAACCAAAGTAAGAAATAGATTATTTTAGAAATTTGTTTGTGTTTTCACCTCAGCCCTCTTATTCCATACTTCTTTTAAGAACTAAAATTTATCTAAATGCTAGTCATCTGACTGGAACCGCCCCAGACGTGTTGTATTGTAATATATTCTACTTAATGTAAGGCACCAGGGATTGTATGATGCCCCATTATTGTATGTCTCAATAAGAGAATTATTTAAATGCTGCCAATTATAGTTATAGTAAATCATGAATTATAAGTGGTATTTCAGTGTGAGAAATGGTGAAACATAGAGACAATGATCATCTTAGAATCACTAAAATACATCGTTACCTGTAATCTTTAAGACATACCTGAAAGTGTAGGTATAATTGTATCATCTCACTTAATTCAAATGTTGTTTTTAGTGGTATTAGTAAAAATTATAATATCTTACAATTACTGAGCTGTTATTTGTGTTAGGAGCTATTCTATATCTTTCATGTAGAGTCTTCCTTAAGCATTACTGTGGTTTCCTCTGAGAAATCGACTCTTTTCATTCCCATTTTATTGATGAGGAAATTGAGAGCCAAAAAAGGTAAGCAACAGCTGGGAAGCATCAGAGCTTCAAGTAGGATTCCAGCCCATGTTGAATGCCATTCAAGGGCTCTGCTCTTCCTATTCAAATAGGCTGCTCTTTCATTCATACAGTGAGTCATGAGGTAATAAGTAGTGTGCTTTCTTCAAAGGGAAATTAAGTTTGTTTTGAAGGCAGAGTAATAGCAGGCTATTCTGTGTTTGCTATTGCATGAATCATTGATGTAGCTGTAGATAGTGCACTACAATTTCCTAAAAAGTCTTCTCACTCTCATAGGACTGCTCTACATCTGGCCTCTGCCAATGGGAATTCAGAAATAGTAAAACTCCTGCTGGACAGACGATGTCAACTTGATATCCTTGACAACAAAAAGAGGACAGCTCTGATCAAGGTATGCAGTAGTCAACTATATCAGTATGAGATGGCTTTGATTTCAATACATAGCATAAAAATGAGTTTTCTCATTTAAATGGAACTAGTTGGTGAAAGCTGTGGAATGTTAGTTTTAATTCTCAGGACTTATAATTTATTTTTGGTCTAATACTGACAGGCTGTACAATGCCAAGAAGATGAATGTGCATTAATGTTGCTGGAACATGGCACTGATCCAAATATTCCAGATGAGTATGGAAATACTGCTCTACACTATGCTATCTACAATGAAGATAAATTAATGGCGAAAGCACTGCTCTTATACGGTGCTGATATTGAATCAAAAAACAAGGTATAGGTCTACCAATTTCATCTTCAAAATACTAAAATGCATTCATTTTAACATTGACCTGGGTAAGGGCCAGGCATTCATTTTAACGTTGACCTGGGTAAGGGCCAGTTTTCCATATTTGGAAGCTCAAGCATAACCTGAATGAAAATAGTTTGAAATGAGTTAATTATCTAAGACTTTGTTTTAAATATTGTTACTTTTAAAGAAGCATTCGAGGGTACAGTTTTTTTTTTAATGCTCTTGTGGTTTATGTTTTTTTAAAACACACTGAATTTGTAAAAGGTAATACTTTGTTTTTTTTCATGCCAGGTTTTTTTTCCCCTAATAAGTGTAAAATGACAAAATTTGCCCTGGAAATAGGTTTTACATTAAAACTCCAAGAAAACTCAAACAGAGTTCAGTGAATAGTAATCCTACCCCTTTGGCAAGTTCCCCCCCCCGCCCCGCAAAAAAACAGAACAAAACAAAACAAAAAACAGTAATAGATATGAGGTGATGGATTTCTCAGTGACAAGTCTTTTTCTCAGTGACAAGTCTTAAGATATTTCTGATTGCACATGAGGCAGAAGCAGAAAGGGAAAAAGACAGCAATCAGAAATATCAAGGCCAATTTGGAAATTAGGTAATGGAGGGAAAGACCATGAAGAGGTTTTCTGTGTGTGTGTGTGTCTCTGCACGTGTGTGTGTGTGTTGCTGTTGATCATTCATTTGTTTCCTTTGTATGGTGAGACAAGGTTCTTTTCAATTTTAGAGAATGACAGTTTTCAGTTTGGGAGAGGGAGTTAATGGGTTGTAAACTGCTTAGAGATCAATTTCAGGAAGCCTCTGAGGATCCAGATTGGCAGTGAATAGGTGGTAATGTAGTGGGAAACACTTGAGCAGAGGGAACGACAAGTAATTAACTGACTTAGTGTCCTATTCTGGTAAAAATGGCCAATTGGAGTCTCAACTCTGCTTTCAACTCTAGAATATCTTGATGGGAAGGTGGGTGATAAGGGGCTTATAAGGAACAAGATCAGGTTGGATTTTGAGTTTACTAGACCTTGTTCTACTCTTACCGGGGAAAATTATGTGATATTTTCAGCAAATGAGTGTCTCTCCTACTCTTTCCTCTTTTTGGCCAAATCCTCAAATGATAAAGGGAATTGGTTATGTGGATGAGCGCTGAGACTGAAGTAATCATCTATTGCACTAGCTTCCAGCTAGAGTTGTGCATTCCAGTTACCTCAGGAAAATTTTTAAATAATCCACAAGTCTAGGCTTTCCCCTGAAGATTTTGATAGAGTAAGTCTAATATGTACACTTAAAAATGTTTCCTTGAAGCCAGGCATGGTGTTGCATGGCTGTAGTCCCAGTTGCTGGGGAGTCTGAGGTGGGAGGATTGCCTGAGCTCAGGAATTCGAGTCTAGCCTGGTCAACATACTGAGACCCTGTCTCTAACAACAACAACAACAACAACAACAAATTTCTTAAAATCTGGATACACTTCTGCTTAAGAACCATGAATACATAAGTGTAATATGTAAATTCTTATGTATCAGAAACTTAAGATATTTCTAGAAGAGTTGGAGTTGGATATGTGCTAATTCCTTTCAATCTTTCCTTTCCAATAACATTAATCTTTTTTTTGGTTTGTTTTTGAGATGGGGTCTCAATCTGTTCCCCAGGCTGTAGTGCAGTGGTGTGATCACAGCTTACCACAGCCTTGACCTCCCCAAGCTCAGGTGGTTCTCCAATCTCAGTTTTTTTTGTTGTTGTTGTTTTTTGTTTCTTTGTTTGTTTTTTAGTAGAGACGAGGTTAATGCCATGTTTTTCAGGCTGACCTTGAACTCCTGGGCTCAAGTGAATCACCCACCTCAGCCTCCCAAAATGCTAGGATTACAGGTGTGAGCCCCATTCCTGGCCAAGTCTGACTTTTATATGTGGATGAGACATTAAAATGAATATTATTGGCACTATCAGCTTACGGAATAATACCTTTTCCTTTATACCTTCAGTTATTCCCTGCCAATCAGAAGGTCTTTAGAAATTTGCAGTGAGTAGTCTTTCATTAAGTAGAGAATGGCCCTCTCAGGATTTTGTGTCTCTTTGTTCAGTTATTCAAGTGCTTAGGTCAGTAAGTCATTGTTAAGAGCAGAGTTTTCTCAATTAGAATTGTAGCAAATTCTAAACCTTTTTAAAAATCAATTGAAGCTGTATCGTGGACTATCCATTATGTCTCTTATGTTTGCAGAGCTTTGACATAATCAAGATGACAGGTTTAAACACTAAAAACCATGGAGTTATTAAGAATATAGACGGGAATTCTGTTAGTTTCAGTAATCCTATGAACTGATGATTTAGTTAACAATCTGGAAAAAGTAAATACAAATAGATTTTAAATGAATGAATGGAAAAATTCTTCAAATGGGCAGTAGGAGTATTAATAGCAATTTTTATTGCACATTGGAGCTTGAACTTTTGGTAAAACATGTGAAACTAAAGAAATATTTTACATTCAAATTCTTGCTTTATACACAAGAATTTTGTCTTAGGGTTGGATAATATAGAGATAAAAGATACATCCCCTGCCCTCAAGAAGCTCTTTGTTTAAATGGAAAAAAAAATCATCATCCAAAAGTGCCATGCCAAATGCTGGGTTAGAAGCAAAGAGTCTTAGAAGCAGTAAATGTTGAAAGTGAGTTTTTGAGATAATCAGAGTTGATGTGGTCAGGCAGCGAAGGGGTGTTTCCAAGGGAAGCAGCAGCATGTGGGAAAGCACAGAAGAGTGAGATGGAAGCAGCTACATTTGATTTACTTTCTATGAGTGTAAGTCCATGGGATCTTATATAAAGTTTCCAGTTCAGCTGAGAAATACGTAATTTTTTAAATTACATATTGTTTTTGTTTTATATTGTTTTACAGCATGGCCTCACACCACTTTTGCTTGGCGTACATGGACAAAAACAGCAAGTGGTAAAATTTTTAATCAAGAAAAAAGCTAATTTAAGTGCACGTGACAGATGTGGAAGGTATAGTTATTTCTTTTAATCTGTGTGCTGTTCGAGATTGATAGCAGTCACTCAAGTCATAAATAATAAATTAGTAAGATTAAATTATACTTATTGGGACATAGTGATGAGTATCAACACAAATCAGTTAAGTAGAAAAACAATTATTTGGACTGGGCAACATGAAGAACAGTTTTAGTAGGATTCATCTTCTCTTATTGTATTGACTGATGTTATTTGTTGTATGATGTTTTTGGTTAGATGATATTATGTTAGCTAAAGGGATTTCATGTTAATTTTATGAAATGTGAACTTTAGCTTTTAGTTTACTTTATGACCCAGTATTGAACTTCTTAACCTTTTCTAGTAGTTTTTAACCTCTGTGTCGTATATGCTTTTCTGCTAAATATGCTGCATGAAACATAAATAGGAGTTGAAAATCCTTTTTTCTATTCAATGACTCTGCTTTAAGTTGCCTTGTTTGAAGAATATTAATGTTAGCTTATCCCTACTTGACAATTAATTGCTATTCCCACATACTGTGGGTCCAACAGCTTTTGCTTTTTTATTTCCAGTGTATTTTGATGGTTTTATTTTTAATTGGTATGGAGAGAGGGAGTGAAGATAGTTTTAAGTGGATACACTTTTCCTTTAATGAAGGCAAGCCGTAGGTGGGTGATAAAGAGAAAAGAGCTAGGCTTTGGATTCACACAAGACTGGGTTTAATCCCTGGCTTTCTTACTTGGTAAGTGTGTGACCTTGGGAATCTTATTTACCACCAAATGTGTTGTCATATATGAAAAGTAGGAGAATATATCCTTCAAATTGATTGTGCATAAGTAAGGAAGATATATATGGCATTTAATTCAGTGCCTAGCACATGCTTATTGGCATCATTAACTGAAACTCCTATGACTATTCTTACCATTATTATTAATATTACTGCTTTCAGCAAGCAGAGAGGTCTTACTTATCTTACCCTCTAGCTGATTTTCTATTACAGCATATCAGTCTAGGGAAGCTGTAAGGAAATCTTCACTTATAACTTTGTCCACTTCAGATAAGTGGCCCTAGCATTGTTTCTTGCCCGTTGAAAGACTTTAAATTAATGTCTTCTACTTTCCAATACCTCACCGAGATAAGAGGTTTCCTTGTTGTCCCTTCCTTTAAACCTTGTTGGTATTTTACAAAGATGAACACTTAAGCACCCAAGTGCTTGTGTGTTTTAGTGCATGTAAATCTTTAATTCTGCATGGACAGGCAAGATGTTAAGTTGATAAAGTATATCAAATTAGCTTTTAAAATAAGTTTATTACAGTTCCTAAGGGAGAAATTATCTCTGTCATTTTAGAAATGCTCTCATACTTGCTGTACGTTGTGGATCAGCAAGTATAGTCAGCCTTCTACTCGAGCAAAATATTGATGTCTCTTCTAAAGATCTATCTGGACAGATGGCCAGAGACTATGCTGTTTCTAGTCATCATAACGTGTAAGTGTTTACATTAAAAGGCGAGTTAATGCTAAATTGAGGTTTAAAATAATTATAACAATAGCTTCTTATATATCAGGTGAGATGTCATAGTGCCGTTCAGCTAGTTTTAGAGTGGCAGTCAGTTAGTCCCTTGCATCAGCCAGAAATTGGAAAAAAGGCAAGACAATTTAGAAGTACCAATGGATACAGGATTCTTTATCTCAGGACTTTTAAGACCTTGATACTGCCGGGCGCGGTGGCTCCAGCCTGTAATCCCAGCACTTTGGGAGGCCGAGACGGGCGGATCACGAGGTCAGGAGATCAAGACCATCCTGGCTAACGCAGTGAAACCCCGTCTCTACTAAAAAATACAAAAAACTAGCCGGGCGAGGTGGAGGGCGCCTGTAGTCCCAGCTACTCGGGAGGCTGAGGCAGGAGAATGGCGTAAACCCAGGAGGCGGAGCTTGCAGTGAGCTGAGATCCGACCACTACACTCCAGCCCGGGCGACAGCGCAAGACTCCCTCTCAAAAAAAAAAGAAAAAAAAAAAAAGACCTTGATACTTAGAGATCCCAACATTGTTCATTTCATCCAAGTATAACACCTATGGATGGGATTAAAAAACAGTGTCATATCTTTGATTTTTCTGATTAGTTATTTGGGTCTTGAAATGTCCAGCTTAACAGAAAACCTTGTACTGTCTTCTGGAGACTATTTCCTACATACTCCTTGAATTTTTCAATAACTGAAGGGATTCACTAAATCCAAGGAAGACAGTCCCTTTTATCAAGTCAGAAGGAGGAGAATAAAAAGGTCATTCCAGTCATTCTGATGTTTCCCTTGTTTCTGTTGCTGCGTTGTTGCCACTCAAACTGGTCCTGTTGCCTGGTAATGGTTGACCTTTGACACCAAGATGCCCTTACTGATTCAGATCCCTCAAGTCTTTAAGTTCCCATATCTATGCTTCTATGCTCAGCCATTGTTCCCAAAGCACCAGCACCCTGCTCTGGCAGCTGGGCATCCTGTCTTGATCTGCAGACAAAGTGAGCAAAATGACACTTGCCCCCATATTCAGAACCTAATGTGGAAACCACATCTTAGCCAAGAATTAGCTGAGACCTTCATGGTACAAAATCCTTTGAGGCCGTTGTTGGTCTTTTCTCTGGCAGATATTAATTGGGCTTGTTCTAAAGGGTCAGAGGGGTTCAAATAATGTGACAGAAAGAGATCAGTGTTTGTTTCTTCTTCTTTGCTATCAGATCTGTACTATGAGGCACCTTTATATTCTCTATAGAACCTTAGGCAGTAGAAAGTCCCATATGAACCTTCTCCGAGCAGTGGCTCCCAGTTGTGGTCGGCCCTTGAGTGATCTCTTTTACATGATAATGAAAATCGTCCAAGCTACTTCATCTGTAACTCAAGATTTTAAAATATTTTCAAATTCTACCTCACAGGGAGCCATTGAAGAGAATTCTCAGAATCTCAAGTAGGTTAGTTGGACTTAACAGAACCAAGCCCTGTGCATGACTCATCACTAATCATGTGTAAAAGTAGGGCTTTGTGCTTGCTTCAGCAGCACATATCCTAAAATGGGAACAATACAGAGAAAATTAGCATGGCTTCTGCATAAGGAAGCAGCACAAATTTTTGAAGCATTCCATAGTTTGGTCAGTCACTGGAAGGTCATTTGACTATTTGCTGACTAGCTCTAAGGAAACAGTGTGAATCAAAGCAAAACATGGGTGCCACCAAAATATTGAAATTGTGATTTGCACTAAAAAAATAGTCATGTAAGATGGTCTATGAGGTGATTCAGAGCTGAATAATGTGTTTGGTGCAAAATATGTTGTTAGTGTGTATGTCAAAAATTAGAGAATGTCAACTTACAACTTCTTCATGGAAAATAAAAAACATATAGGTAGAGTTTTGGTCTCCATGTCAGCTGGAATTGAACATCAACATAAACCATTATCCTACGAAACATCCGCTGGCTCAGAGTTGGAGTCGGTAGAGAAGGATCACTGGTCCAAGCCAGGTCTTAACATCCATTGGTTTTTCTGCCCTTGGTGTGATTGGTCAACTCCGTAATAGTGGACACTCACATTAGCTACTTTAATGAGATATTTATGAGTAAATTTAGTTACAAACTAAGACGTAGTTGAGATGCCCAGAATTATAAGCCCTAAGGAGCAGGAAAACTAAGAAGCAAAATTAAGACTTAATAACACTTGCTGAAAACTATAACATTTGCATATTAGAACCTATGAACAAAATATGCATTGGGTTTTATTTGGGATTCCAAGATAATTTTAGTTATAATGTTTAGGAACAGATTATTCCTTTGCTTTACTATTTCTCTGAGCATTTAAAAAATGTTATCTTGTTAAATCTTTGTAACAACCTAGTGAAAGAAGGCAGTAAAGTCCTCATTTTGTTGAAGAAGATAAGCAAGTCATCCAAGAACAAATAGCAGCTGTTCATTATGGAGCTAGGACTTAAGCAGAGTTGGAACACTTTCTATTATGTCATGCTACTGCAAGCTAATTTACTGGGTCACACTGCTCTCAATTTATGAGCATTTCACCCTACATTTTTGTCTTCTTTACTTAGAAGCTTCAAGAGAAGTTTGTAGAATGTACTCATAAGTGGATGGGATAATACTGTTAAGTTCTGATATTATGATATTGTTTGAAATACTCTAAGAATTTTACATTTGGTAAGTGTTTTACATCAGTATTAAAATAGTAATGTGGTTTATTACATTTTTATACATAGAATTTGCCAATTACTTTCTGACTACAAAGAAAAACAGATGCTAAAAATCTCTTCTGAAAACAGCAATCCAGGTAACACTTGTGATAGTGAATTACTTTAGGTCAGTTGTCCCCGATCTTTTTGGTACCAGGGACCAGTTTTGTGGAAGACAGTCTTTCTATGGGCTGGGGGAAGGTGGGGATAGTTTCAGGATTATTTAGTCATGTTACATTTATTGTGCTACTTTATTTATATTATTATTACATTGTAATATACAATGAAATAATTATACAACTTACCATCATGTAGAAGCTGTGGAAGCTCTGAGCTTGTTTTTCTACAACTAGATGGTCTCATCTGGGGGCAACATGAGACAGTGACAGATCATCAGGCATTAGATTCTCATATGAAGCACACAACCTAGATCCCTCGGGTGGGCAGTTCACAACAGGGTTCATGCTCCAATGAGTATCTAGTGCTATCACTGATCTAGGAAGGGGCAGAGTTCAGGCAATAATATGAGCCATTATTATTGGTTGGCCGTAAGTACAGGTGAAGCTTCCCTGGTTTGCTTACTGCTCACCTCTTCCTGTGTGGTGTGGTTCATAATAATCCATGGACTGCTACCAGTCTGTAGCATGGGAGTTGAGGACCCCTGCTCTGGGTGGTCCTACCATAGATAAAAAAGTAAAAGTAAGGAATTTTTGATCTCAAAAGAATGCTGAAGCAAAGTTATGTTACATATGCTTGTCCCAACAAGGTCTCACTATTACTGACTTCATTCCTCCTCATTTGAAGTTGGAAAGAGACACATTTACTTTGTTGGAACAAGATGTGCTCTTCTACCTGTTGGTTAGTTGTCATGATAACAGCAATTTTGTTAGAACAAATGCTCTACTACCATTTGCCAAAAGATTGTCATAATAAATATACAAATTTCTCAACTCTTGGCTCAGGAGATTATAATAAAATTAGAAAAATGTTTCACAATAACAAAAATGCTAGTATGCTACCTGGTTGTGGACACCTAATACATTGTATAACCCAAACGGTATGAGGACACCTTTAATTTAGCCATCAATTTATCAAAGAACTTTTATAAGTTTGGTTTTACAAGTTGCAGGAGATAAAGATGGAGCAGATGTAGTTTTGATTCTTAAGGTGCTCATAATAGAGCTGTCTCTATTTCATTTCTGTGCTTTTTCAATAGAATTTACAAAGAAAATATTTCCATTTATGTTTTCACTTCACTTAACAAATAACTATCAAATGTCTTTTAGATACTAACCATTTTTCTAATGCAACAGAACACAATTAAAAATACAGACAGGAGCTTGTTATTATCATTGCCATTATTTTTTTATTTCACTACTTTATTCAGTTCTTACTGTGTGCTAGATGCCCACTGGAAGCTTATAATTTATTATATATTGATTATGTGCCAGACATATGTGATGAGGAATGAAAGTTTTGGTAAAAAAAAAAAAAAGTAGGTATGATTCAAGGGAAGCATGCAGAGTGAGAAGAATTTTTCTAGGTAAAGAAGCAGAAGAATAATGTTTGACAGAAGGAACATGCAACAAGATTGTGTGTTGGCCAGAAGGAACATCTAAGGAGATTGCCTGTTTGGCAGGAAGGGCAGCAAGTGCAAAAGACAAGATGCTTGAGTGAACTTTGCAGGGTTTCTGAGCAGTTCACTTTTGCTAGCACCAAAAGTGTGAGATACCAGAGGTTGGGAATGAGGTGAATACTTAGCTAAGGCAAGTTTATGACAGACTTTTTAATACTACAGAAATGAGTAGGTTTTATCCTGTGGGCCATGGGAAGTTTACCAGGTAGAATGCTTTGGACTGCAAATACTGATGAGCAGTGGTGAAAACAGTAGGAACCAGAGTTGTTTTGTTTGTTCAGTGATATCCTAGGGATCCCTCTTGTCCCTCTTTCTGTGCTGTCGACAGTGTTTTATTCATGTCTCCTTTCATGGTTGGGTAATCTGCAACAGCTCCAAACATCTTGTTCTCACAACACAACATCTCAAGGGCTTCTTTTCTTCACCTGTGTTTTCTAAACAGGGAGAAAACTTAGAAACACACAAGGGGCTTCCTGTAACATTTCATTGGCTGTGTTACACTACCTGCTCATTCCCAAACCAAGCACTGGGAATGCAAATACGTGATTAGCTTAGAATTAACGTTTCTCTTTCTGAGGCTGAGGAGGGAGATTCGGATAATAAACATCCCAATAGACTTGTGTTTCTTCTGCAAGAAAGAATAAGGAATGGCTATTGGTAGGGAGTCGACAAGGTTTGCTGCAGGGGCTCATTGGAGATATGGGAGCAGGGGAGTCACAAGATTAAATTTGAGTATTAAGGCATTCTGGTTATGGTGTAAAATGGGTTAGCAAGCTTTTCCTGTAAAGGACCAGGTGGGAAATATTTTAGACTATGTGGTCTCTGTTATAACTACTTACTCCTGCTGTTGTCTGCTGTTGTAGAGTGAAAGCCACCATGATTCTATGTAAGCAAACAGGCATGACTGAGCTCCTGTAAAACTTTATTTACAAGCCATAAGGCAGATTTAATTTGGACTGTGGCCTATAGTTTCCTGGGATTGGTGGAAGGTTACCATGGAAAGAAACCAGGAGACAAAGGAAGCTTTTGCAATAGTCAGCTATAGTTTCCGTCACACATCCTTGGACTAGTATCAATGTATTATAAGGTTTTCACCCATCCATGGTGGAATAAAGTTAGGAATCTCAGTTACTCATTTTAATATGTTGGTCTTTGTTTTTATGGTGTTATGCCTTTTTATTTGTTTTGCTTAATTTTTCATGTAAGAACTAACATTAGTAGTTGACGGTTTTCTTTTAAATAGAAGCCATTTTGTAAAGTTTATGTTCCCAGTGGCAGTGGGAATATAAAGCAGAGGCAGAAGAGAGGTATAGTCCATATGATTTAGTGATAATTGAATGAGAAAGGCTTGGGGGACCGAGAGAAATGTCAGATGATTTACAGGTTTCCAGGTCGTACACTAGTATTTAACCTGGACATGAGGAAGGAGTAGGAAATTTTCTGGTGAATACAGAAGAGCAAAGAGCTGCAGGTCAGCAGAAATGACCAATTTTTTCCTATGCATGTTTAATGGAATATTCATGTAGCATATTTTGAGTAGGTAATTGGATAACCAGCATTTATAACTCACATCCTACTACTTTGACTCTCAGTAACAAGACTTATCAAAGATCAAAGAATCTGAAAGTTGATGAAAATGCCTATGTGTATCACCATCAGTGACCGAAAGTCAGCATCCACAGAACACAGAATTGGGATAGGTGAACTTAATAGATAAAGATGAATATCAGAATTGTGTTCCTCTTAGGGAATGATAGTCTCCATGACCTGTGTGAGTCACGGCTGCCAGAAAAGAAAGAGAGCAAGGAGTGTATTAAAGAAGCACAGCAAATTCAGTCCTAGAGTGCCCTGCTTGACTTCATGTCATAGTTCTGATTTCTAAAATACTATTTTCTGCAAAATATGCTTTCTGTTTTTCCCCTCTTGTAGCCTGCAACCAAACAGAATCCCTTCAGTGGGACATTTTTGTGTTCTTCCTTTAAAAACAGCAACATATAAATAACAAAAAGAAGTAAGAGAAAGAGTGTTTTTTTATAGGCTAGTATTTAACATAAACTTGAGAGTGAGTACCAAGATTATACTTAGAATTTACAGACCGGGTAGGAAGACGAGATAGAAATCTGAAGATTACTGACTCAAACACAGTGTAGTTTCATTGCTTTATTGTCACATCTCTGAATTCACAACTATGAATTATATTCATATGCATTATAACTTTAGAAAGCACCTTCCCAAACCAAATATTAAGTGATTTATTATAATTTCTTTGACTTATTATAGAATTGACTTTCCAAGTGCTCATGAGAATTATTGAGAATTTGCTACATAGTAACATCTCAGCTGTGTCCACAAGAGCTATCTGTCACCTTGTCTTAATGACTATTGGCTCACTAGGAATATTGGTTTTGGCATTAAAATGATATTTTTCTAAATGCAGATAGGACCAGGGATCACTCTTGAACATTAATGTCCAAGCATCTTAAAATTACACATCAGGTTTCATAATCTGACTTCTGTCCCACTCTCCATCTTTAGCCCTTTTCCCTGTGCGCCCTTTCTCTGGCATTACTGAGCTGCTGGTAATGTCCTACTCACTCGTTCACTCTTTCAGGCCTCACTCCTGCTCTTGCTGCTGTGTGGAATGCTGTTACCCTTTCCTTCCCTCTACTGCTTTTAATCTGCCTAGCCTCAATATTTCAGTCTGTGCTTGGGCATGTGTTCTAGAAAAGCCATCCCTGATATGCTTTATTTTCATTGTTTTTAAACCCTAATGCCTAGCATGTATGTAGCAGGACTCAATAAGAAATTTCTGAGTAAAATAAAGACTGTTTTTACAAAGATGATGTGCAAGACTGTTCTCTGCAGTCTTGGAGCAGAGGGGACAGACATGTGGGGGAATAATGTACAGTTCAGGTGGTAAAGATTCGGTAGAAAAATCAGTGAAGTCAGAAGGCAGCCTCAAGAAGGAGGTACCTTTTTATCTGGGGAAAGACATGCAGAATCAAGGAAGACTTCACATATCATTGTTTTAAAAGATGAAAATAAGGCCAGTTTTTGTGTCTCACAACTGTAATCCCAGCATTTTGGGGGGCTGGAGGAGGTGGATCACAAGGTCAAAAGATCAGGAACATCCCGGCCAATCATGAAACACCATCTCTACTACAAATATGAAAATTAGCTGGGCATAATGGTGCATGCCTGTAATCCCAGCTTCTTGGGAGACTGAGACAGGAGAATCACTTGAACCAGGGAGTCAGAGGTTGCAGTGAGCTGAGATTGTGCCACTGCACTCCAGCCTGGTGACAGAGAAAGACCCTGGCTCAAAAAAAAAAAAAAAAAAGAAGAAGAAGAAAAAAAAAAGAAAATAAAATAAATTTGTCAGAATAGTAGAGGAAACATTTTAGGTATTAGGAAGACATTGTGCACTAATAAAGGTGTCAGTAGTAGTTTTGGAAATCATTTATAAGGTACTATTGTTGCAGAAAACAGGAGGCAGGAGAGACCCAGTGGGTGAAACAGGATTTTATTTAGGTGCACACCGGTTCAGTGGATTTGCATCCAAATGCTGAGTCCTGAACAAAGACAGAGCCTAGCTTATAAAGGCAAGCTTACAGAAGCAGAACAAAGGCAGTTAATCATATAGTGACAGTTTTGCAACCTCAGCATAGCTTGTGACTTTGCAACCACATTGAAGGAAAAGAGGAACTTGCAAAATATATGCATTTGTACAAATAGCTATGAGTAAATGCTGAGGGGAAGGGGAGACGATAAAGGAATTTGTTTTCTGAACCTTGCTCTGGGATGTCTGGACCCATACCTGTGGGCTCTGGCTTCTTGGACAGGGTCAACACGACCTTACCTGGGCCCTGCCTGTTACTGTCCTTAAAGTCAGAGTAGCTAAGTGCAGGAAAACTTGTTTCTCTTTAAAACTAAATTTCCTTTCCATTACATTTACTGCTTCATGATTAGGATGTGGAGAACAACATACTGTGTTACCTTATATGTTTCTACTGTATTTTAAAGTTGTGTTACTGGTGGTTTTGTTCATTTATGTTGGGTGGATGAATTTGTGAGTGAATCTCATCAGGCGTCTCCCCAAGTGGTTTGTTGAAGTCTTAGAGAGTGATTTCCTAAGTAACTATTTCATGAAACACTAAACACTCAATTTATGAGATAAAATAAAATGTTGTCTTAAATCTATTTTTATAAAGGCAATAGTTTTTAACTGTTCTAAGTGGTTCATTTTAACTGAATATATGGATTTCTCAACAGAACAAGACTTAAAGCTGACATCAGAGGAAGAATCACAAAGGCTTAAAGGCAGTGAAAATAGCCAGCCAGAGGCATGGAAAATTTTACATTTAAATGTTTGATTTAATGCTGTTTTCTTTGCTTTAATAATATTAGGCTGTCCAAATGAAATTATCTTTCAGACTAGGTTTTGAGAATCAATAGATTCTTTTTTCTAAGAACTTTTTAATAGATTCATAAAATTTAATAAATTCAGCAATCTCATTAACAGAAGAATCAATAGATTCTAAGTTAGCATTTGAAACTTAACTTAAAAAACATAACCACTATAAACTTTAAAGTACTCTTATTTTACAATATTCTTATTTAAAATATTCTTATCTGCCTTTTTGATTAGCTTATAGGTAATCTTTCCTTTTGGAATAGAGGCAAAAGAAATTCCAGAACTTTGTTCTTTTATTCTTACAACACCCTGACATGATAAAGAAAGTAACATCAATTATTGGATTATATTATTAAGCAATAGAATTATGAACAATGTAACACTGATGGTCCCTGAGCTGGATTCGTGGTTGAAGAGTAATCATGGCCAGTGATTGAAAATCTGCAGTTTTATATTGCAGTCACTGATAGCAAGGTGAAAGATATATTCTGCCTTGTGATCTCTCATTGACCTCAGCGTTTCTCTTCAGGGAGGGAACCAGGTCATAAAAGCAACCCAAATGCCTATTACAAGAATCGTATCTTGCAGAATGGGACCTTTGGTGTTAGTGCAGAAACACAATAACATTTGAACTTACTGCAGTTGCAGAAAATCAGTACAGATTATTAAAATTTTTATCCACTGTCATTAGTACACATTAGAATATATTAGAACTGGACTTAAGCAGATAAACTAGATACATAACACTATCATATTACAACATATAATTTCAATTAAAATTTAAGAATTTGCATTTCTTTCTGTTTGGTGTTGATTTCAGCTCCTAATAATTGAAAGCATGCCTACAATCCAGTTAGTAATCTGTAGAGGCTCACTGGTTAGGGTTTGGTGAGGTAAACTCTTTTCAAGTGAGGAAGACTTTGCAACACTACAAATCATCCGCTGATGCATTTTTGGCAGATTTAACACGTAACAAATTAAGTGGAGTCCAAACAAATGGTGACAAAGTTAAGTTTGCTGGTTCATGTTTATCTTCTCCGGTTGGCTAAGGTGAATTATTTTTCTCATGTTAGTCAGAAGCCAGTGATGTGGCAGTAGCTGAACATAGATTAAAAAGTTAATTTTTAATTTTAATTAATTATTTATTTTAACAGTTAAATTTTAATTTTAATTATTTTCTAATTTTTCATTGTCTATACTTGATTACTTAAAATAAAATTATTTTTAAAACACGCATTCCAAAAGAGGAAACATCACAGAATTACAACAAGCAAATTAACGTTCTATTTTTTCATTTGCAGGAAATGTCTCAAGAACCAGAAATAAACAGGGATTGTGATAAAGAGGTATACCATTATATTCAAATGTTTCTGTTGAATTAGATTTTTACATTATGTTGTTTAATAAAGTGTTGTAAGTATAGGCATACATGATCCTATCATGTAAGTAGCATAAATCATCAGTGAAAAATTTAATATTTAACTCAGAAAGAATTCTGTAGATTGAGTTTTAAAGAGATACAAACCCCAGAGATATTCTTTCATTATTATGGAATAATCCTGAATGGTGCCGTAAAGTGCTAGGTCATGTGACTTTAGGAGCTTTGGATCAATCATTTTATCTTTCTTGGTTTTAGTCTGATTATCAATAGTTAATGTGGCTAAAGAAGATCATTTCTTATTCTGTGTATCTTCCAGCTAGAAAATTGTATGGCTATGGAATGTGAAATTTGGGGAGCATCTTATTTTCTGGGCATCCACGCTTGTACCTCAGCAGTTTTGCTCTGCTCCTTGTGTTGTGGCAAACTTTGGTTCCCATGTTTCAGTGAGAACCATCACGTTTTTGATATCCCAGGGACCAAATGAAAAAAAAATGATCAAAGGCAGTGGGGGAGAAGAATATCTCAGTGCAGAAAAGGGCAATCTTCCTTTCTATTCCTGAAGCCCCACAGTGTCTCATCCTCTAAATCTGACTGCTTAATGTGAGATCTAGGTGGTAAAGACAGAAGAAGACACATTTTGCATCTTTGTCTTTTTATTTGTGTGCTCCCACGAGTCAAACGGGATAAATATATATATAAGATTCTGAAGAGTGGTTGGGAATAAAAGCACAAAATGAAGGAGGACCCTTTTTGAATTTTGAAAAATTCTATTTTATTCAGTCAAACAGAAATGAAGCAAACTTTACAATGTTATGATAATTACATCTTAAAATTAGATGGTAATTGTTCTGTATATATGACCAAACTTAAGTGTGAAATATTTTTAATGACTACAATAATGACAAACTGAGTCAATTGATAAAATCAATTTAAAAGGTTCTTTTTATTCAATAAAGTGAATATCCTTAATATCCTTAATATCAAACTTCCACTCAAGGCTGAAGAAGAAATGAAGAAGCACGGAAGTAATAATATGGGATTACCAGAAAACCTGACTAATGATGCCACTGCTGGCAATGGTGATGATGGATTAATTCCACAAAGCAAGAGCAGAACACCTGAAAGTCAGCAATTTCCTGACACTGAGAATGAAGAGTATCACAGGTAAGCCTATGGCAACATTTAATAGGAGACAGCCATATGCTGTCAAACATCCTAATTTGGGCTAATATTCATGATTAAAAATTTTATATTTTTCCTAGGATATTCAGCCTTGCCTGGTAATCAGAAAAATGAAAATCAGCAAAAAATGAGTTACCATTTTTTCCAGTCATTAATTTATTTGAAAAATAACGAGTATTGGCAAATGTGAGGGGAAAGGAATTTCTTTACGTTTTAGTGAACTTTTATTTTAGCTTCAGAGGTACATGTGCAGTTTGTTATATAGGTAAACTGTATCATGGAAGTTTGGGCTACAGATTATTTCATCAGCCACATAATAAGCAAAATACCCAAAAAGTAGTTTTTTGGTCGTCTCCCTCCAGCCATGCTCCACCCTCAAGTAGACCCTTTTGCCTGTTTTTCTCCTCTTTGTGTCCATGAGTTCTCATTGTTTAGTTTCCACTAAATGATTAAGAATATGTGGCATTTGATTTTCTGTTTTTGCATTAGTTTGCTTAGAATAGTGGCCGCCAGCTCCATCTGTGTTGCTGCAAAGGAAATGGTCTCATTGAAAAAGACATGTCGTACACTGTTGGTAAATGCATTTCGAACATTAATTGAGTAGCATATTCACACACACATATATAACATAGTAAGGATATATATATATATGTTAAGGATACTTGTATAGATTTGTTACGTATATACTTACGTATAAGAACATTTATTACAGCATCATTATATCAAAAGATGGATCCTTATCAGTAGGAATTTATCATTACTAAAAGTAAATCCTTACCAATAGGAAATAGCTCAATTTTCATTCCCAGAAAATAATGTAGTATGGAACCATTTTTTACAAATGAGGTTAGATCTAGAGTATACGGATTATTTCACAATTAAAATGTATTTAAAACCTTTACTTTGATAACACATCTTAAGATAATTTTGTTAGAATTCTTGTAATATCTGCTGTGTTGCAAATGGAAGCTGCATGCTCCATTGACACTGTACCTTGATTGCTAGTTATTAAATTTTTGTTGTCAGTGCCTGAGTGCTGAAATATTGGATCTTCAATCTGAATATTGCCAAGGGATTGTATGGGGATCTATATTTAATATAAACATTTCAGTATATTGGGTAAAACTTTTATTAAAATGTATCAAAGGATCTTTCATCTACTAAACCAGGATTTGGTCAGATTTTTCTGCAAAGAGTCAGTTAGTAAATATTTTAGGCTTTGCAGACTGTATATATATTTTTGAGACAGGGTCTCTGTTGCCCAGGCTGGAGTGCGGTTTTGTGATCATGGCTCACTGCAGCCTCAACTTTCTGGGCTCTAGTGATCCTCCCACCTCAGCCTCTCTGCTAGCTGGGACCACAGGTGTGCAACATCACACCCAGCTAATTGACTCTGTGAACTGTAGAGTGAATAAGCGTGGCTGGGTTCCAAGATACTTGACTTACAAAAACAGGCAGTGGGATTCGGCCCACAGGTGTTAATGTGCTGACCTTGTGCTAAAAGGAAGGTGCTGCTAATGCAATAACTCTTATTCATAAAAGTGTCCTGCATGTGTGACATTATCCTTCCTTTTAGAAAAGGATATATTTCAGTATTCAGCACACCACATTTTTCCACAGTGACTTCATATAATTTTTAAAATTTCATTTATAACATAAGACTATTTTCTGCATTTCTGCCACTTTATTCCTGTGAATAGAACTCAGTAGTTGACTGTGATCAATTACTTTGTATATTTGATGAGTATCAACTGTTCTAGAATTGGCTGATTTTTATCAAGCCAGAAATACTCTCCTTGAAACGTTTAGTGTTTCTTGGTCTTTATGTATAAGCATGAACAAAGTGATATTCAGCTTATGGAATCTAGAATTGTTTAAGGTGACTTTTAGTTCTATAGTTTTAAGAATTTAACACCTCAGTCTGGCATTTTTAATGCCACATGTGTATAATTTTATAACTTTTAAAATATATAATTGTTATGTAAAATTTGAAGACTACACCTGTTATATAAAATTTGAAATTAATTGTCTATTATTTTCCATGACTGTGGAAGAAAATAACAACATTCTCAGCCATGACTTCTAAGTATGATGTCCTTAAAAGAACTGTCTACACTCATGAACTCAATTTTCTTTTCATTCACTCTTGATCTCACACCAGTAAGTCTTCAGTTTCAGTACTCCTCCAACGTTGTTTTTCCTCAAGATTATCACTAATTTTTTTTCTGTAATAGATCTAGGCATTTTTCGTACACTTCATTTTATTTAATCTGTTAGCAGAATTTGAGCAATGGAGGACATCTCCTCTCTAACAGCGTCTTCAACTTGGCTTTCAGGACCTCAGTCCCTCAGGCTTTTCCTCCTGCCTTTCTAATCCATTCATCATGGCCTCTTTTGCTTGCTCCTCCTCATCTTTCTCCATTTGTACATTGTTTTTTCCGAGGGCTCAGTCCTCAATCTTCTCTCTCATGACTTTTTCTTTTTTTGAGACAGAGTTTCACTCTGTCACCCAGGCTGGAGTTCAGTGGTGTGATCTCGGCTCACTGCAACCTCCACCTCCTGGGTTCAAGTGATTCTCCTGCCTCAGCCTCCTGAGTAGCTGGCATTACAAGTTCGTGCCACCATGCTCAGCTAATTTTTGTATTTTTAGTAGAGACAGCATTTCCCTATGTTGGCCAGCCTGGTCTCAAACTCCTGACCTCAGGTGATCTCTCTGCCTTCGCCTCACAAAGTGTTGGGGTTGCAGGCATGAGCCACTGCACCCAGCCCCTTGTGACTTTTTCTACCGTGTATATGCTAGTGATTTCCAAATGTATGTCTCTGGCTCAGATCTCTCTCCCTAATTCCAGATTTCCATATGAGCCTGCCTAGTTGATATCTCTATTTGGTTAGCTATTGGGTATCACACACTTGTCAGACCCAAAACTGGGCTACTGATGGCCTTCCTGAAATCTACCCCTCATGTATTCTTTCCTACTTTGGTTAAGGGCAACTCTTCCAGTTGCTCTGCCAAAAATCTCGTTGTCATTCTTGACTCATCTCTCTCTCCGTCTCTGACACCTTACATCTATTCTCTCAGTAAATCTTGTCAGGTCTACCTGAAGAATATGTCCAGAAGCCAATCATATCTTCTACATCTGAGCCACCCTCATCTGCAGTCTACATGAGTGTCATAGACTGGTAATTGATAGTCCTGGCTTTTAAAAACTTCCCTTTTCATCAATTCTTAACTCAGTGGATGTACTTAAAATATAAGTCAAATTGTGTCAGTCCTGTGCCCCAGCCCTTCTGATTGCCTCCCATTTCACTCTGAGTATGTGTCAAATTTCCTCCTAATTATCTTCCTTGCTCTGCTTTAGCCACACTGAACTTCTTGCCATCCCTTATCTACCCCTAGTGCTTAAAGACTCCAAGCACACCTCTGTACTTGGCAGTTCCCTGTGTCTGGAATGCTTTTTCCCCAGATATCCTTCTAGCTTACTCTTTCCATTCCTTCAGTTCTTTATTTAAAACCTCCTTTCTGCTAAGAAGCAGAAAAAGGGTAAAAAGAAACACATTATGGAACAACCACTTTCTGAGGAAGAACCATGTACTGCCCAGATGCATCATGCTTAAGATTCAACTGGGAGTGTACCAGGGAGGCTCTCTAATGTAACCAAGGGAAGGTTCAATGAAACAAACTGATTTATCATCTCTAACTTCAAATCCATTTGTATCTTGGCATCAACACTCTTAACCTTATATCATCATTTCTTAGAGTCTTTGATATACAAATAAAAGATTTTTTGTATTAGAAAGAAATCCCCTTTCTCAGCAGAGACTTTTCTGACCATCCCAACTTTCCCACCACCCTCCCCATCAAACACATAAACATTTCATTTTCCTGCTTTAGTTTTTCTCCTCTAACGTACTGTATATTTTGTCTTCTCTGTCTATTGTTATTGTGTGTTTATCTCACTCTCATGAATAAGGATTTTATTTTTCACTACTATATCCTCACTGCCTAGAAAAAGGCCTAGCATATTGGATGTAGCTACCTAATAAATCCTTATTAAATGAGTGAATGGAGTTTATCCTGGGTATGTTGTTTGATTGATTCTCACTTTAAAATTTTGACATGGGTCATTCTATTAGTTTTGTCTGGTAATTATATGCATTTTAATAATTGTTTTGGCTTTTTATAATAAGCTACATTCTTTATATTAATTTTTTTATTTAGGGAGAAAAGCCCAATATTGCAGTTATTCATTATTTATTCTTTTATTTGTAATCATAATTGTAATTATGGTAAACTGACTCAGAGGAATTGCAAACTTTACTAGTATTTTATTTGATTTGATTTTTGAGATAGAGTCTCACTCTATCACCCAGGCTGGAGTGCAGTGGTGGGGTCTCAGTTCACTGCACCCTCCGCCTCCTGGGTTCATGTATTTCTCTGCCTTAGTCTCCTGAGGAGCTGGGATTACACTGGCATGCCACCACAGCTAGCTAATTTCTGTATTTTTAGTAGAGACTACTAATTTCACCTTGTTGGGCAGGCTGGTCTCGAACTCTTTACCTCAGGTGATCCACCCACTTTGGCCCTTCAAAGTGCTAGGATTACAGGCGTGAGCCACTGCACCTGGCCACCTGCTTTAAAAAAAAAAAAAAAAATTGGGGTGGCACATTTAATGGACTTACAAATTCTTTTCAAGGGATTATTAACCTTTGGTATTTGAAATAAAAAGACAGAGTTGGAAATTTTTTGCTTCCTATAGTAAGAGGAATACTGGTCCGGCACTGGCTATTCTGATGGAGCAGGTGCTGCTGCTTGGCTGTATTTCAGAAGCAAGCTGCTCACGTCTGTATTGGTTGGTGAGCAAGACCAGTGGTCATTGATTGGTTGACTAGATTTCAAACTGGCTCTGGGTGGCTTCTTGTTACCATTGGTACAGGTCATTTCTTTCCTAAGTTACACTCAACTTTAACTGAACAGTTTCTGTTTAAAAGTTACCTTCAATTAACTATGTTCAAAATGAAACTATTTTATATTCCAGAATTTTAGACCTCATTTTAAAATTGTGGTCACGATGAATTGGTTAATAATAGCTCTCAGGAAGATCTGTTTACATTTTTTAAAATACATATCTCTTTGCATAATTTATTCCTTAAAATTAATTGCCTTGTTTCTGTTATTGGTATTTCTAGAAGCTTTTGTTCAAGTCCTAACATAATCTCCAGTAGGAGATTTTAGTCTCTTTGTCAGTTAATATATGTATATGGTAGTGATATTCTCTTTTTAAATTCCTTTTCTTGTTCACTGTCTTCTCTGTACAATAACAGTAATATTCTTATACATTTTTACCTCATTAAAAATAATTACAGTTTTCAGGTCATGTGATGCCAACATGTTTGTTCCTTTTGCTTGGTGTGTGTGCTGCTATTCAGGCTCTGTTGTGGTTCTACATGAATGGCAGCTTTTTAAAATAACTCTGTGAAGAATGACATTGGTGCTTGGGTAGAAATTGTATTGGATCTGTAGACTTCTTTAGGCACTATGATCATTTTCACAATATCAATGCTTTCAGTCCAGGAACATAGGATGTATGTTCATTTATTTGTGTCATCTCTGATTTTCTTCATTGGTGTTTTCCAGTTATCCTTTTATAGTTGACTCACCTCCTTCGTTACATATTTTCCTAGGTATTTTACTCTTTTGCAGCCATTGTCAAAGGGACTGGGTTCTTGACGTGACTCGCAGCTTGGTTGTAGGTTGTGTACAGTGGTACTACTCATTGGTATTTGTACATTTTGTAGCCTCTGAGACTTTACTGAATTCATTTATCAAGTCTAGGAGTGTTTTGTAGGAGTCTTTAGGGTTTTCTAGGGATAAGATCATATCATTGGTGAAGAGATAATTTGACTTTCTTTTTTCCAATTTGGATGTCCTTTATTTCTCTTGCCCAATTGCTCTGCCTAGGACTTCCCAGTTTTATTCTTAACATGCATGAAATAAAAGTAAAATCAAAAGTGATTAATGATTACTTTATTTCACATCTCTGTCACATACACAGATAAAATTAATTCAAAGTTGAATGTTAAAGACACAATATTAGACCCTGTCTTGTTCCAAAAGGAATTTCTAAGTTGTCTATAAAATACAGAGGAATCAAGAATATAAGTGGAAAGAGTTTCCCAAAAATAAATATAAAAAGTATGGGTTAACACAGGGCTTCCCAATCCCCAGGCCATGGACCAGTACCAGTCCCTGGACTGTTAGGACCTGGACCACAGAGCAGGAAGCTAGTGGCAGGTGAGCAAGCAAAGTTACATCTGTTTAAAGCCACTCTCTGTCACTCACATTACTGCCTGAGCTCCTCTTCCTGTCAGATTGGTGGTGGCATTAGATTGTCATAGGAGTGTGACTCAAACCCTGTTGTAAGCTGCTTACACAGGGTATCTAGGTTGTTCACTCCTTATGAGAATCTAATGCTTTATGATCTGTCACCATCTACTGTCACCCCCAGATGGGACCATCTAGTTGCAGGAAAACAAGCTGAGGCTCCCACTGATTCTACATTATGGTGAGCTATGTAATTATTTCATTATATATAAGTAATAATAGAAATAATATGCACAATGAATGTTATGTGCTTGAATCATACTGCAACCATCCCCCAACTCAGGTCTACAGAAAAATTACCTTCCACAAAACCAGTCCCTGGTGCCAACATGGTTGGGGAGAGCTGGGTTAAGAGATGTGAGACCCCTTTGCCTTGTCTTGGATTAATGTGGAGATATGCATTGTGTGAATGACATCTGATGGCACCATGTTGCCCTGTAGATCATTTTAGGGACACCTCCAGTATTTCATGAAAATCAAAATTTCTTCTAGTGATGAACAAAATGATACCCAGAAGCAAGTTTCAGAAGAACAGAATGCTGGAATATCACAAGAAGAGATTCTGACTGGTAAACAAGAGCAGATGGAAGTGGCTGAAAAGAAAATGAATTCTGAGGTATTTTCTTTAGTCATTTTCAAATGTTTTAATATGTGTATTTATTTAAAAGACAACTTTATGTATTTTGGAAAGTACAAAGGATTTTTAAAACAGAAGTGCAACGTTTAGATGCCTATGTGTACATTGTGGAAGGGTACAATGCTTAAACAGTTATGAATAAATGCAATTCTTATAACTGACTGTAAAAATATTAGAAAAGCAGTATATTGATAAAACTTTCTTCAGAAAAAGGAACTTAAAGAACTTTAAGAAATTGCTTCTGTCCAAATATATGCATAGCTAAGGTTCTTACAATGGTGTGGTTGATAGATTAGATATCAGAGAATAAACCCAATTTAAAAAATATACTCATGCATATTAATCTTATATTTTATGCATTTGTGTTTTTTATAATTCATAGAAAGGCTTTTCCAATTCTGAAATTCTAAAAATCCTCTAGTGACTTATTTTTCATGGTCTTTAAATAAGTATTTCAACTTTTTGGAATTTACACATTTTTAGATTTGAAGTTTTGTCCAACTTTTTTCCAGTTAAATATCCACTATGGGAATTCTTTCCTTTTACAAATATAAATGTCATACTTTAATTTCAGAAGAAATCATCATATGTCATTCTCTTGAGTGCTAATTAAAAGTTCCCTTTGTTTACTTAGGTTTCTCTTACCAATAAGAAAGAAAAAGATCTCTTGCATGAAAATCGCATGTTGCAGGAAGAAATTGTCATGCTGAGACTGGAAGTAGACAAAATAAAAGAGCAGAGCCAGCTAAGGGAAAAGAAACTTTTGGAGGAAATTGAAAGTGTGAAAGCAAAGAATGATAAACTTCTAAAGGCTGTAAAATTAAAGGAGGATCATTAACAAAAATCAGCATTTAAGTACATTGGACAGCTTAGCATTTTGACAACTGAGAATAATGATAAACTTCTTAAGGCTGTAAAATTGAATAAGGAAGCATTAGCAAAAATCAGTATTTCGGTAGAGTGGACAGCTTAGCATTTTGACCGCTGAGAATGCTCAGTTCTGAACTGCAGAATGTAAGACACAGCTAGGAAACACTGGAAATGGAAATCCTATCATGTCGTTTTAGACTGACTGCTGCCCTACATGACTGTGATCAATGTCAAATAGATGAAAGAGACTTCTTTACAGAGAACAAACACGAACAGGTTTATTTACAGGAAAAAATGAATTCTCATATATCTAACCTAAAAGATAACAGTGAGATTCTTTCTGAACAACTCTATTGTTGACAGCAAAATTAACAGCCTAAACATTAAGCTGCATCACACAGGATAAATTCTGAGAGACAAGATGGGGCAGGACCCTATCTTTCCTGTTCAGACAACTTAGTCATTCTAGTGTGTGGGCTTTGGAGACTACAAACCCATCAAGGGCAGAAGAGATCCTGTGGCACGGCACAGCTGCTTTACCAAATCATGGCCAGACTGCTTCTGTAAGCAGGCCCTGATCCCGTTCCTCATCACTGGACAGGACCTCCCACCTGAGGCCTCTAGCTACCCCCACCAGTGTTCCCTGGCCAACGGAGATTTGAAACCTTCCTGGGACAGAGTTCCCAGAGAGAGGGGAGGGCTACCACCTTTGCTGTTTGGGTACCTAGCCGTTCTGGCCCATGGGCTTTGGAGAGCCCAAGCTGACCAGGGGTGGAAATAGTGTCTCAGTGCAGCACAGCCACCCTCCAAAAACGTGGCCAGACTCTTGTTTAAGTCAGTCTCCGACCACATTTGTAATCACTGGGTGCAGGCTTTCAACCAGGGTCTCCAGCCACCTTCACTGCTGTTCTCTGGCTGACAGAGGTTTCAGACTTCCCTGAGTCAGAGCTCCAGGGGAAGGACCAGACTGTCATCTTTGCCATTTGGACAACTTAGCCATTTCAGCCTTCAAGTTTCAGAGTGTCTGAGGCAACCAGGGGCTGAAGTCAACCCCCAGCACAGCATAGCCACTCTACAAAAATGTGACCAGACTTCTTTTTTAAGCAAGTCCCTGTTCCTGTTCCTCCTGACTGTTCAGGACTTCTCAACTTGCCTCCAGCCACATCCTACAGGTGTGTACAGATTGGCAACAGGTTCATACCTCCGAGGTGCAGAGCTCCCAGAGGAAGGGGCAGGCTATCATCTCTGCCTTTTCGCAGACTTCACTGCTGATACCTTCAGGCACTGGAAAATAGGAGGCCATTGGGGACTGGAGTGGACCCCCAGCATACCACAGCAGCCCCACAGAAAAGTGGCCAGACTGTTATGTGGGTGCCCATTTCCATATCTCCTCAATGGGTAGGCCCTCCTGGCAGGGTCTCCAGCCAGCCCCTCACTGGAACTATCAAGCCTGTAGCAACTTGGCAATTCCCTGGACTGAGCTTCCAGGAGCAACTGAAATCCTCTCTGCTGCTGCCTCTGCAGTGGAACTGCCCTTGCTTCTCTCAGAATATCAAGGGAGCAAAGACCCTAAGTGCCATATCGACACCTCCAACAAGCTGCAGTTGACCCAAGGAACACACCAGTCCACTTCCCACAGGTACCACACACCCTGCACTGTTCATCACCAGACAGGGAACCCTGGCTTGGGCTCACAGCACAGACCCTCCATCCTGGGGTGATTACATTAAGTAACTGCTAACTTACATCTCTCTCGGGTGGAGCCTCCAGGAGACAAGGAAAGTTGTAGAGCAACAAGTCAGATGACATGCAGCCCAGAGGACAGGGACAGCTATCTCTCTAGCTCTGCTTGCTCTTATGAGACACTTTATCCCAGCACTTAAGGAGTGCTGCGATCAGACCAGCCCTGTCTCATGTGCAAGATTGCCCAGCACAGATCAGGTCTAAGAGTTTCCTTCTTTAAAAAGGGGAGTTGCTTAAAAGAGAAGTCTGGCCATGTTTGTGTAGAGCAGTTGTGCTGTGCTGGGGTTCACTTTTGAGAGTTCTCTGAGACCTGATCTCTGCTAGGCAGTTTTGCACATCAGGTGAGGCTGGTCTGACCTCAGCACCCCTTAGTCAGCTTGCCTCTCCCAGGACCCCAGCCAGGCCACACCTGCTTACAGGACACTCTCAGATGCACACACCATAGCTTCTGTACCAGTGGACCGTGCCTGATTAGTGGAGAGCTGCAGCAAGGTGGCCCCTACAGCCATGCACCAGCCTGCACATCACCTCTCCATACTGCAGCCCTTTATATGGAAACTTCTCACATCCCTTTGCTGTGTGTGTTTACACAGGTGGGTTTTTCTGTACTTGCCCTGATAGCACTAGCACATGGGAGTGCAGCACACACCCCAACCCACACCAACTGCCACTGAAGACGAAGCCGTGGTTGGAACAGAGCCAAAACCCCCACCCTTGTCAACATTTCACCATTGAGGTAATGCTGTGCAGAGAAAAAGGGACCTTCTTATATCCTGAGCGACCACTGCTGCTTTGGGGGAGGGGGGGCTCAGAGAAGGCACCCAGAGGTGCACTGGCCAGCAGTCCACCCCAAACCAGCACTGCCTCCAGTGTAACAGCACACAGAGTCAGCAGGGGCCCCCTGGCCCACACACCAGCAGTCTTGCCTCCACCCCCGGTCAACGCTCGCAGGGAGACAGGGACTCTTGCATCCGCTAGCATTCCGCCGCAGCTGCCACACTTGGATCCCCTCAGTGCGGTGGACTCCAAACCTCAAGGAGCCAGAGAACAAAGATGGGGCCCGATACACGTTCCCCAGAGTTAAAGCACACAGTTCAGGAATTGGGAGCTGCGTCTTGGCCCCCTAAAATCCTCCAAAAACAAAACCAGTTGGCTGAGTCTGCCTTACACCACAATCAAATCCTGATGGTCATCAGATATAATAAAAGAAAAATACCCTGTCCAAAGGTCAGCAACCTCAACGACTGAAGGAGGATAAGCCCATAAAGATGGAAAAGGATCTGTGCAAGAAGACTGAGAACTCAGAAAGTCAGCATGCCTCCTTTCCTCCAAATGACTGCATCAGCTCTCCAGCAAGTGTTCAGAACTGGGTTGATGCTGAGATGTCTGAAATGATACAAGCAGAGTTCAGGGTATGGGTAGGAATAAAGTTCACTGAGTGAAAGAAGTACGTTGTCATCCAATACAAGGAAGCTAAAAATCATTGTACAACACTACAGGAGATGACAGACAAAATAGGCCGTACAGAGAAAAACATAACTGACCTGATAGAGCTGTAAACCACACTACAAGAATTTTCATAATGCAGTCACATGGTGATTGTGTGTGATGGCATTATGAAAATTATTGTAGTGTGTGTGGGCACCCGAGAGTGCCCTGTAAGCAGGTGTGCCCAAGCTGGAGTCCTGGGAGGGGCAAACAGACTAAGGACAGCAGAGGTCTGACCAGCTCCATCTCATGTGCAAAACCACCCAGCAGAACAGACGAAGCAGAGGAAAGAATCCCAGATCTTGAAAACTGGCTTTCTGAAATAAAACAGGCAGACAAGAATGGGAAAAAAAAAGAATGAAAAGCAATGAACAAAACATCCGAGAAATACGGGATGATATAAATGACCAAATCTGTGACGAATTAATGTACCTGAAAGGGATGAGGAAAATGGAACCAACTTGGAAAACGTACTTCAGAGTATCATTCATGAGAATATCCCCAACCTAACCAGATGACCAACAATCAAATTCAGGAAATCCAGAGAACCTCAGTAAGATATGCCATGAGAAGATCATCTCCAAGACACACAGTCATCAGATTTTCCAAGGTCAAAATGAAAAAAAATATGTTAAAGGCAGCTGGAGAGAAAGGCAAGGTCACCTACAAAGGGAATTCCATCAGACTTAGCAGAACTCGCAGCTGAAACCCGACAAACCAGAAAAGATATTCAACTTCTTAAAAAGAAATTTCAACCCAGAATTTCATGTCCAGCAAAATGAAGCATCATAAGTGAAGGAGAAATAAGATCCTTTTCAGACAAACAAATGCTGAGGGAATTCATTATCACGGGATCTATCTTACAAGAGCTCCTGAAGGAAGAACTAAATATGGAAAGAAAAGACCATCACCAGCCAGTACAAAAACGCACTGAAATACACAGTCCACTAATGCCAAAAACCAACCACATACACAAGTCTGCAAAATAACCAGCTGACAGCATGACGACAGGATCAAATCCACACATACCATGACTAACCTTAAATGGAAATGGGCTAAACGCTCCAATTGAAAGACACGGGGGCAAGCTGGATAAAGAACCAAGACCCATTTGAGTATGCTGTCTTCAAGAAACCCATCTTGCATGCAGTGCCATACATAAGCTCAAAATAAAAGAATGGAGAAAAATATTTCAAGCAAATGGAAAACAGAAAAAAAGCAAGTGTTGCACTCCTAGTTCCTGACCAAACGGACTATAGCAATAAAGATAAAAAAGACAGGGGGCCGGGCGTGGTGGCTCACGCCTGTAATTCCAGCACTTTGGGAGGCCGAGGTGGGCAGATCTCGAGGTCAGGAGATCGAGACCATCCTGGCTAAGATGGTGAAACCCCGTCTCTACTAAAAATACAAAAATTAGCCGGGCACGGTGGCGGGTGCCTGTAGTCCCAGCTACTCGGGAGGCTGAGGCAGGAGAATGGCATGAACCTGGGAGTCGGAGCTTGCAGTGAGCTGGGATCGCGCCACTGCACTCCAGCCTGGGTGACTGAGCGAGACTCCGTCTCAAAGAAAAGAAAAAACAGAAGGAGATTAGAAAGGTGGTCCTGACCTTTGATAAATCTCATTATTGATTGATACCAACCTGGGCTATCTTTATTGCCCAAACCAATAGGATAATTTGCTGAGGTTGGGGAGCTTCTCCCCTGCAGAGAGTTCCTGATCTCCCAAAATTTGGTTGAGATCTAAAGTTGATTTTGCTGTACAAGTCCTTTGCTGAAGTTTTACTCATTTCCAACAACAAAGGCAAGTTTTCCTGCTTCCATGGCGATGGAGAGCAGGCACCTCCTTTCCTGAGTTTCGGCTTGCTTCTGACAGGAAAGGTGAGTGTCAGTTTTTTCCAGCTTCTAAGATGGCAGAGAACGATCACCAGCCTGAGACTTATTTCCAGGTAAGTAGCTGAATTAGAATTTTGTCTTAAAATTTTTTCTGATGACTAAAATTTAAGATTATCCACCAGCTGCTTTTAATTTCTCCTTACCATGAGAACACTCAGTAATCATATAAATGGTGCATTTGTTTGTTTTGCTCAATTCTTTGTGTGTGTTTGTGTTTGGGGTTTTATTGTTGTTGTTTCACTTTTCTCCCATCTCTTCCTGACTTGGTCAAATCCAAGGAAATTTTCCAAATTGTGGGGAGCAAGGCATCTGAATTGGCTAAAAGCCCTGTGGCTGCAAAAATGAAAAAAAAAATCCAGTTATCAGAGAATATTTTTTATGTGTTTTTTTTTGTTTGTACATAAGCAGGCTCACCTACATAACAAGGCCATCTTTTGCTAGCCAAGGCCAGGCTGAAGGAGTAGTCTTGGTGACCCAGTGTTAAGATTCTGCCTGTTAACTACAGAAACCTGAGTTTGGTTCCTAAGTCTAGTTCTTTCTGTTTGATGTTTGTGTTACTTTTAAAATATCAGCAGTTTGTCCAAGCTATGATGTGGTAGTAAAAGATTCAAAAGGATTTTTTTTTTAAGTTCTATGATTAAAAGTTTACTTAAAAGCAAATTTCCTTTTTTTAAAATTATACTTTAAGTTCTGTGGTGTATGTGCAGAACATGCAGGATTGTTTTATGGGTATACACATGCCATGCTGGCTTGCTGCTCCCATCAGTCCGTGATCTACAGTATGGATTTCTGCTAATGCCATCCCTCTCCTAGCTCCCCACCCTGACAGGCCCTGGTGTGTGGTGTTCCCCTTCCTGTGTCCATGTGTTCCCATTGTTCAACTCCCACTTATGAGTGAGAACGTGTGGTGTTTGGTTTTCTGTTTTTGTGTTAGTTTGCTGAGAATGATGGTTTCCAGCTTCATCCATGTCCCTGCAGAGGATATGAACTCATCCATTATTGTGGTTGCATAGTACACCGTGATGCATATATGCCACATTTTCTTTATCCAGTCTATCCTTGATGGGCATTTGGGTTGGTTCCAGTCTGTGCTGTTGTCAACAGTGCCTCAATAAACATACGTGTGCATGTGTCTTTATATTAGAATGATTTATAATTTTGGAGGTATATACCCAGTAATGGCATTGCTGGGTCAAATGCTATTTCTAGTTATAGATCCCTGAGGAATCATCACACTGTCTTCCACAATTGTTGAACTAATTTATACTCCCACCAACAGTGTAAAAGTGTTCCTCTTTCTCCACATCCTCTCCAACATCTATTGTTTCCCGATTTTTTAATGATGGCCATTCTAACTGGCATAAGATTGTATCTCATTGTGATTTTGCTTTCCATTTCCCTAATGACCAGTGGTAATGTGCTTTGCTTCACATGTTCGTTGGTTGCATAAATGTCTTCTTTGGGAAGTGTCTGTTGATATATTTGCCCACTTTTTGATGGGGTTCTTTGTTTTTCTCTTGTAAATTTGTTTAAGTTCTTTGTAGATTATGTATATTAGCCCTTGGTGAGATGGAGAGATTGCAATAAATTTCTCTCATTCTGTGGGTTGCCTGTTCACTCTGATGATTGTTTCTTTTGCTCTGCAGACACTGTAGTTTAATTAGATCCCATTTGTCAATTTTGGCTTTGGTTGCCATTGCTTTTGGTGTTCTAGTGATGAAGACTTTATCCATGCCTATGTCCTGAATGGTATTGCCCTACTCAAGGACATTTCTGTGCCTGAGTGCCATACCACCTAAAGTAATTTATAGATTCAGTGCTATCCCCATCAAGCTACCACTGACTTTCTTCAAAGAATTAGAAAAACTGCTTTAAATTTCATATGGAACCAGCAAAGAGCCCACACAGCCAAGAGAATCCTAAGCAAAAAGCACAAAGCTGGAGGCATCACAGTACCTGACTTCAAACTATTCTACAAGGCTACAGTAACCAAAAGAGCATGGTACTCATACCAATCCAGATATATGGACCAATGGAACAGAACAGAGTCCTCAGAAATGACACCACACAACTAAAACTGTCTGATCTTTAACAAACCTGACAAAAACAAGCAATGGGGAAAGGATTCCCTATCAATAAATGGTGTTGGGAAAACTGGCTAGCCGTATGCAAAAAACTGAAACTGGGCTATTCCCTTACGCTTAATACAAAAATTATATTAAGATGGATTAAAGAGTTAAATGCAAGACCTAAAACCATAAAAAAACCTATAGAAGAAAACCTAGGTCACCAACTGCAGAGAAAGGTACTTGCAGTGAAATGCATGGTAAAAACATGCATTCCCGGCTTCCCTGAGTGGGTCGACAAGCACAAGCCGCAGTGCAACAACTGTGCTTCAAATGGAGCCACACAGAGAAAAGCAGCAGCAGGATCAGGAGCAGGGTGTGCCTGCCTTCAGGGTTCCAGTCCATTCCTCAGGGCTCAGATGGCCCTGTGGGCTTCTTCGTTGCAAAGAGGGAGACCACAGGCCATCTTGAGGAGGACTTTATGTTCAAGTGCAGAAAGCAGCCAGGAGTTCCACCCAGTGGACTCGGCCTTCTGCGCCCCTGGCCAGATTTAGAATTTGACCCGAGGCAGGACAAGGTCACTCAGAGTAGCATGGTGGTAGCTGGGGTCTATGCATGCCAGGCAAGGCCAAACTGGCTCAAGGAGCAAGCAGCCAGGTCTACAAAGGTGTGGCTGGAACAGGTGGAACAGCCACTGACCTCACCCACTCAAGGAAGCAGAGATGGTTTCAACAGCCAGACTGGCTGCCTCCTGATGGCTGATGGAGCTGAGGCCTGAGGAGAAGCAGATGGCACTGGGGCCCTACCTCTAGGGTAGACCTGATGTACTATGAGCGGCAGTGAGTGACGTTGGTGGCTGGTCCACCAGCTCCTGGCACACCCTTGCAGAGGTGGTTGGTTGCTTTTTGAGCCAGCTTGGCCTTGCCTGGCATGCACAAGCCTCAGTGCAACAACTGTCTTACACATGGAGCCACATAGAGGAAAGGAGCAGCAGGCTCAGGAGCAGGGTGTGCGCTGCCTTTAGGGATCCAGTCAATTCCTCAGGGCTCATATGGCACTGCGGGCTTCTTTGTTGCCAAGAGAGAGACCACAGGCTTTCTTGAGAAGGACATTCTTCTCAAGTTCAGAAAGCAGCCAGGATTTCCACCCAGGGGCCTAGGCCTTCTGTTACCCTGGCCAGACGTAGAATTTGGCCCTAAGCAGGACAAGCTCACTCAGAGCAGTACTTTGGTACCTGTGGTCTGTGCATACCAGACAAGGCCAAGCTGGCTCAAAGAGCAACCAGCCACCTCTGCAAGGGTGCGCCCAGAGCAGGTGTAGCAGCCACCAACCTCACACACTCAAGGAAGCAGGGATGGCCAGTTTCCAACAGACTGCGTGACTGCCACCTGATGTCTGGTGGAGCAGAGGCCTGAGGAAAAGCAGATGGCACTGGGGCCCTACCTCTAGGGAAGAACTGATGTACCATGAGCGGCATCGAGTAAGGTTGGTGGCTGGTCCACCGGCTCCTGTCACACCCTTGCAGAGGTAGCTGGTTGCTCTTTCAGCAAGTTTGGCCTTGCCTCGCATGCACAAGCCTCAGTGCAACAATTGTCTTACACATGGAGCCATATAGAGGAAATGAGCAGCAGGCTCAGGAGCAGGGTGTGCGCTGCCTTTAGGGTTCCAGTCAATTCCTCATGGCACAGATGTCACTGTGGGCTTCTTGGTTGCAAATAGGGAGACCACGGGCCATCTTGAGGAACACTTTATGTTCAAGTGCAGAAAGCAGCCAGGATTTGAACCCAAGGGAGTCGGTCTTCTGTGGTCCTAGCCAGACTTAGAATTTGGCCCAAGGCAGGACAAGCTCACTCGGAGCAGAAAGTCTGTAGCTGGGGTCTGTGCATGCCAAGCGAGGCCAAGCTGACTCAAAGAGCAACCAACCACCTCTGCAAGGGTGCGCCTGTAGCAGTGGGACCAGCCTTCGAAGTCACCCATTTAAGGAAGCAGGGATGGCCAGACTTAGAAATTGGCCCCACGCAGGACAAGCTTACATGCAGCAGTGTCTGTTTCTGGGGCCTGTGCATGCCAGGCAAAGCCAAGCTGGCTCAAAGAGCAGCCAGCCAACTCTGCAAGGGTGCGCTCAGAGCAGGTGGAGCAGCCACCAATCTCACCCACTCAAGGAAGCACGGATGGCCAGATTCCAACATACTGAGTGGCTGCCACCTGATGGCTGATGGAGCAGAGGCCTGAGCAAAAGTAGATGGCACAGGGGCCCTACCTCTAGGGTAGAACTGATGTACCATGAGCGATAGTGAGTGAAGTTGGTGGCTGCTCCAACTGCTCCAGAGGCACTCTTGCAGAGGTGGCTGGTTGCTCTTTGAGCCAAATTGGCCTAGCCTGGCATGCACAAGCCTCAGTGCAACAATTTTCTTACAGATGGAGCCATATTGAGGAAAAGAGCAGCAGGCTCAGGAGCCGCATGTGGGCTGCCTTTAGGCTCCAGTCAATTCCTCAGGGCTCATATGGCACTGCGGGCTTCTTCATTGCCAAGAGGCAGACCAGAGGCTGTCTTGAGGAGGACTTTATGTTCAAGTGCAGAAAGCAGCCAGGATTTCCGCCCAGGGGCCTAGGCCTTCTGTGGCCCTGGCCAGGCTTAGAATTTGGCCTCAGGCAGGACAAACTCACTCAGAGCAGCACTTTGGTACCTGAGGTCTGTGCATGCCAGGCAAGGCCAAGTTGGCTCAAAGAGCAACCAGCCACCTCTGCAAGGGTGCCCCTGGAGCAGGTGGAGCAGCCACCAACCTCACTCACTCAAGGAAGCACGGATGGCCAGATTCCAACAGACTGTGTGGCTGCCACCTGATGGCTGATGGAGCAGAGGCCTGAGGAAAAGCAGATGGCACTGGGGTCCTACCTCTAGGGTAGAACTGATGTATCATGAGCAGCAGTGAATAAGGTTGGTTGCTCGTCCACTGGCTCCTGGCACATCCTTGCAGAAGTGGCTGGTTACTTTGAGCCAGCTTGGCCTTGCCTGGTATGCACAAACGTCAGTGCAACAATTGGCTTACAAATGGAGCCATATAGAGCAAACGAGTAGCAAGCTCAGGAGCAGGGTGTGGGCTGCCTTTAGGGCTCCAGTCAATTCCTCAGGGCTCGGATGGCACTGCGGGCTTCTTGATTGCAAATAGGGAGACCGCAGGCCCTCTTGAGGAGGACTTTATGTTGAAGTGAAGAAAGCTGCCAGGATTTTCACCCAGGGGACTCGGCTTTCTGTGGCCCTGGCCAGACTTACAATTTGGCCCCATGCAGGACTAGCTCACTCAGAGCAGAATGTCAGTAGCTGGGGTCTGTGCATGCCAGGCAAGGCCAAGCTGACTCAAAGGGCAACCAACAACCTCTGCAAGGGTGCACCTGGAACCAGTGGACCAGCCACCAAACTCACCTACTGAAGGAAGCAGGGATGGCCAGATTCCAACAGCCTGAGTGGCTGCCACCTGATGGCTGATGGAGCAGAGGCCCGAGGAAAAGCAGATGGCACTGAGGCCTTACTTCTCAGGTAGAAGAAGTGATGTACCCTGACCGGCAGCGAGTGAGATTGGTGGCTGGTCCACCGGCTCCTGGCACACACTTGCAGAGGTGGCTGGTTGCCCTTTGAGCCAGCTTGACCTTGCCTGGCATGCACAAGCCTCAGTGCAACAATTGTCTTGCAAATGGAGCCTTATAGAGGAAATGAGCAGGAGGCTCAGGAGCAGGGTGTGCGCTGCCTTTAGGGTTCCAGTCAATTCCTCATGGCACAGATGTCACTGTGGGCTTCTTGGTTGCAAATAGAGAGACCACATCTTGAGGAACACTTTATGTTCAAGTGCAGAAAGCAGCCAGGATTTGAACCCAAGGGACTCAGTCTTCTGTGGCCCTAGCCAGACTTAGAATTTGGCCCAAGGCAGAACCAGCTCACTCGGAGCAGAATGTTGGTAGCTGGGGTCTGTGCATGCCAGGCAAGGCCAAGCTGACTCAAAGAGCAGCCAGCCATCTCTGCAAGGGCGCACCTGTAGCAGTTGGACCAGCCAACAGCCTCACCCACTTAAGGAAGCAGAGATGGCCAGATTCTAACAGCCTGAGTGGCTGCTGCCTGGTGGCTGATGGAGCAGAGTCCTGAGGAAAAGCAGATGGCAGTGGGGCCCTAACTTTAGGGTAGAAGAAATGGTGTACCCTGAGCAGCATCGAGTGAGGTTGGTGGCTGGTCCACTGGCTCCTGGCACACCCTTGCAGAAGTGGTTGGTTGCTCTTAGAGCCAGCTTGGCCTTGCCTGCCATGAACAAGCCTCAGTATAATTATTGTCTTACACATGGAGCCATATAGAGGAAATGAGCAGCAGGCTCAGGAGGGGGCTGTGCACTGCCTTGAGGGCTCCAGTCCATTCCTCAGGGCTCAGATGGCACTGCAGGATTCTTGGTTGCAAAGAGGGAGACCACAGGCCATCTTGAGGAGGACTTTATGTTCAAGTGCAGAAAGCAGCCAGGATTTAAACCCAAGAGACTCGGCCTTCTGTGGCCCTGGCCAGACTTAGAATTTGGCCCAAGGCAGTACAAGCTCATTTGGAGCAGCATGTCAATACCTGGAGTCTGCGCATGCCAGGCAAGGCCAAGCTGGCTCAAGGGCAACCAGCCACCTCTGCTATGGTGCGCCTGTAGCAGTTGGACCAGCCTTCAACGTCACCCATTTAAGGAAGCAGGGATGGCCAGACTTAGAAATGGCCCCATGCAGGACAAGCTCACATGCAGCAGTGTCTGTTTCTGGGGCCTGTGCATGCCAGGCAAGGCCAAGCTGGCTCAAAGAGCAGCCAGCCAACTCTGCAAGGGTGCGCGCAGAGCAGGTGGAGCAGCCACCAATCTCACCCACTCAAGGAAGCACGGATGGCCAGATTCCAACATACTGAGTGGCTGCCACCTGATGGCTGATGGAGCAGAGGCCTGAGCAAAAGTAGATGGCACTGGGGCCCTAACTCTAGGGTAGAACTGATGTACCATGAGTGATAGCGAGTGAAGTTGGTGGCTGCTCCAACTGCTCCAGAGGCACTCTTGCAGAGGTGGCTGGTTGCTCTTTGAGCCAGCTTGGCCTTGCCTGGCATGCACAAGCCTCAGTGCTACAATTGTCTTACAAATGGCGTCATATTGAGGAAAAGAGCAACAGGCTCAGGAGCCGCGTGTGGGCTGCCTTTAGGCTCCAGTCAATTCCTCAGGGCTCAGATGGCACTGCGGGCTTCTTCATTGCCAAGAGGCAGACCAGAGGCCGTCTTGAGGAGGACTTTATGATCAAGTGGAGAAAGCAGCCAGGATTTCCGCCCAGGGGCCTAGGCCTTCTGTGGCCCTGGCCAGGCTTAGAATTTGGCCTCAGGCAGGACAAACTCACTCAGAGCAGCACTTTGGTACCTGAGGTCTGTGCATGCCAGGCAAGGCCAAGTTTGCTCAAAGAGCAACCAGCCACCTCTGCAAGGGTGCCCCTGGAGCACGTGGAGTAGCCACCAACCTCACTCACTCAAGGAAGCACGGATGGCCAGATTCCAACAGACTGTGTGGCTGCCACCTGATGGCTGATGGAGCAGAGGCCTGAGGAAAAGCAGATGGCACTGCGGCCCTACATCTAGGGTAGAACTGATGTATCATGAGCGGCAGTGAATGAGGTTGGTTGCTCGTCCACTGGCTCCTGGCACATCCTTGCAGAAGTGGCTGGTTACTCTTTGAGCCAGCTTGGCCTTGCCTGGTATGCACAAACGTCAGTGCAACAATTGGCTTACAAATAGAGCCATATAGAGCAAATGAGTAGCAAGCTCAGGAGCAGGGTGTGGGCTGCCTTTAGGGCTCCAGTCAATTCCTCAGGGCTCAGATGGCACTGCAGGCTTCTTGATTGCAAATAGGGAGACCGCAGGCCCTCTTGAGGAGGACTTTATGTTGAAGTGAAGAAAGCTGCCAGGATTTCCACCCAGGGCACTTGGCTTTCTGTGGTCCTGGCCAGACTTACAATTTGGCCCCATGCAGGACTAGCTCACTCAGAGCAGAATGTCAGTAGCTGGGGTCTGTTCATGCCAGGCAAGGCCAAGCTGGCTCAAAGGGCAAACAACCACCTCTGCAATGGTGCGCCTGTAGCAGTTGGACCAGCCGACAACGTCATCCACTGAAGTAAGCAGGGATGTCCAGGTTCCTGCAGACTGAATGGCTGCCTCCTGATGGCTGATGTAGCATAGGCCTGAGGAAAAGCGTATGGCACTGAGGCCTTATCTCTAGTGTAGAAGATATGATGTACCCTGACCAGCAGCGAGTGAGATTGGTGGCTGGTCCACCGGCTCCTGGCACACACTTGCAGACGTGGCTGGTTGCCCTTTGAGCCAGCTTGGCCTTGCCTGGCATGCACAAGCTCAGTGCAACAACTGTCTTACACATGGAGCCACATAGAGGAAATGAGCAGCAGGCTCAGGATCAGGGTATGCACTGCCTTTAGGGTTCCAGTCAATTCCTCAGGGCTCAGATGGCACTTCTTTGTTGCCAAGAGGCAGACTACAGGCCGTCTTGAGGAGGACTTTATGTTCAAGTGCAGAAAGCTGCCAGGATTTAAACCCAAGAGACTCGGCCTTCTGTGGCCCTGGCCAGACTTAGAATTTGGCCCAAGGCAGGTCAAGCTCACTCGGAGCAACATGTCGGTACCTGGAATCTGTGCATGCCAGGCAAGGCCAAGCTGGCTCAAAGGGCAATCTGCCACCTCTGCAAAGGAGCTCCTGTAGCAGTTGGACCAGCCTTCAACCCCACCCACTGAAGGAAGCAGGGATGGCCAGACTTAGAATTTGGCCCCATGCAGGACAAGCTCACATGGATCAGTGTTGGATTCTTGGGCCTGTGCCTGCCAGGGAAGTCCAAGCTGGCTCAAAGAGCAACCAGCCACCTCTGCAAGGGAGCGCCCGGAGCAGGTGGAGCAGCCACCAACCGCACCCACTCAAGAAAGCAGGGAAGGCCAGATTTCAACAGACTGAGTGGCTGCCACCTGATGGCTGATGGAGCAGAGGCCTGAGGCTCCTGGCACACCCTTGTAGAGTTGGCTGGTTGCTTTTGAGCCAGCTTGTCCTTGCCAGGCATGCACAAGCCTCAGTGCAACAACTGTCTTACAAATGGAGCCATTTAGAGGAAATGAGCAGCAAGCTGAAGAGCGGGGTGTGTGCTGCCTTTAAGACTCCAGTCAATTCCTCAGGGCTCAGATGGCACTGTGGGCTTCTTTGTTGCCAAGAGGCAGTCCACAGGCCATTTTGAAGAGGACTTTATGTTCAAGTGCAGAAAGCAGCTAGGATTGCAATCCAGGGGACTAGGAATTCTGTGGCCCTGACCAGACTGTGAATATGGCCACAGGCAGGACAAGCTGACTCAGAGCAGCACGTTGGTACCTACGGTCTGTGCATGCCAGGCAAGGCCAAGCTGGCTCAAAGAGCATCCACCCACCTCTGCAAGGGTGTGCCCGGAGCAGGTGCTGATGGAGCAGAGACTTGAGGACTCTGCCTTCTGTGGCCCTGGGCAGATTTAAAATTTGGCCTCAGGCAGGACAAGATCACTTGGAGCAGCTGGGGCATGTGCATGCAATGCAAGGCCATCCTGGCTCAAAGAGCAACCAGCCACCTCTGCAAGGGTGCGCCTGGAGTAGTTGCACCAGCCACCAACCTCACCCACTCAAGGAAGTAGGGATAACCGGATCCCAACAGCCTGAGTGACTGCCACCTGATGACTGATTTAGCAGAGGCTTGAGGAAAAACAGATGACACTGAGGCCTTACCTCTAGGGTAGAAGAAATGAGGTACAGGAGTGGCAGTGAGTGAGGTTGGTGGCTGCTCTACCTGCTCCTGGCACACTCTTGCAGAGGTGGCTGGTTGCTCTTTGAGCCAGCTTGGCCTTGCCTGGCATGCACAAGCCTCATTGCAACAATTGTCTTACAAATGGAGCCATATTGAGAAAAAGAGCAACAGGCTCAGGAGCAGGATATGCGCTGACTTTAGGGCTCCAGTCAATTCCTCAGTGCTCAGATGGCACTGTGGGCTTCTTCTTTGCCAAGAGGCAGACCACAGGCCATCTTGTGGAGGACTTTGTATTCAAGTGCAGAAAGCAGAAAGGATTTCCACCCAGGGGCCTAGGCCTTCTGTGGCCCTGACCAGAGTTAGAATTTGGCCTCAGGCAGGACAATCTCACTCAGAGCAGCACTTTGGTACCTGAGGTCTGTACATGCCAGGCAAGGCCAAGTTGGCTCAAAGAGCAACCAGCCACCTCTGCAAGGGTGCCCCTGGAGCAGGTGGAGCAGCCACCAACCTCACCCACTCAAGGAAGCAGGGATGGCCAGATTCCAACAGCCTGAGTGGCTGCCCCCTGATGGCTGAAGGAGCAGAGGTCTGAGGAAAAGCAGATGGCACTGGGGCCCTACCTCTATGGTAGAACTGATGTACAATTAGCAGCAGTGAGTGAGGTTGGTGGCCTGTGCTTTATGTTCAAGTGAAGAAAGTAGCCAGGATTGAAACCCAAGGGACTTGGCCTTCTGTGGCCCTGGCCAGACTTAAAATTTGGCCCCAGGCAGGACAAGGTCACTCGGAGCAGCATGTCCGTAGCTGGGGTATGTGCATGCCAGGTAAAGCCAACATGGTTCAAAGGGGAACGAGCCATCTCTGCAATGGTGCGTCTGTAGCAGTTGGACCAGTCTTCAATGTCACCCACTGAAGGAAGCAGGGATGGCCATGTTCCCTCAGCCTGAGTGGCTGTCTCCTGATGGCTGATGTGGCAGAGGCCTAAGGAAAAGCAGATGACACTGAGGCCTTAACTCTAGGGTAGAGGAAATGATATATCCTGACCAGCAGCGAGTGCGATTGGTCGCTGGTCCACCGGCTACTGGCACATTCTTGCAGAGGTGTCTGGTTGCTCTTTGAGCCAGCTTGGCCTTGCCCGGCGTGCACAAGCCTCAGTGCAATAATTGTCTTACAAATGGAGACATATAGAGGAAATGAGCAGCAATCTCAGGAGCAGGGCGTGTGCTGCCTTTAAAACACCAGTCAATCCCTCAGGGCTCAGATGGTACTGCAGGCTTCTTCGTTGCCAAGAGGCAGACCACAGGCTGTCTTGAGGAGGACTTTATGTTCAAGTGCAGAAAGCAGCCAGGATTGCAATCCAGGGACTAGGCATTCTGTGGCCCTGGCCAGACTTTGAATGTGGCCACAGGCAGGACAAGCTCACTCAGAGCAGCACATCGGTACCTGCGGTCTGTGAATGCCAGGCAAGGCCAAGTTGGCTCAAAGAGCAACCAGCCACCTCTGCAAGGGTGCGCCTGGAGCAGGTGCTGTTGGAGCAGAGGCCTGAGGACCCAGCCTTCTGTGGTCCTGGGCAGATTTAAAAGTTGGCCCCAGGCAGGACAAGATCACTTGGAGCAGCTGGGGCATGTTCATGCAAGGCAAGGCCATGGTGGCTCAAAGAGCAACCAGCCACCTCTGCAACGGTGCGCCTGGAGCAGTTGCACCAGCGTACAACCTCACCCACTCAGGGAAGTAGGGATGGCCAGGTCCCAAAAGCCGGACTGGCTGCCACCTGATGGCTGATGGAGCAGAGGCCTGTGGAAAAGCAGACGGCACTGAGGCCTCACCTCTAGTGTAGAAGAAATGAGGTACACGAGCGACAGTGAGTGAGGTTGGAGGCTGGTCCACTGGCTCCTGGCACACCCTTGCAGAGTTGGCTGGTTGCAAGCCAGCTTGGCCTCGCCCTGCATGCACAAGCCTCAGTGCAACAACTGTCTTACAAATGGAGTCATATAGAGGAAATGAGCAGCAGGCTCAGGAGCAGGGTGTGGGCTGCCTTTAGAGCTCCAGTCAATTCCTCAGGGCTCAGATGGCACTGTGGGCTTCTTCATTGTGAAGAGGCAGACCACAGGCTGTCTTGAGGAGGACTTTATATTCAAGTGCAGAAAGCAACCAGGATTTCCACCCAGGGGCCTAGGCCTTCTGTGTCCCTGGCCAGACTTAGAATTTGGCTTCAGGAAGGACAAGCTCACTCAGAGCAGCACTTTGGTACCTGCATTCTATGCATGCCAGGCAAGGCCAAGCTGTCTCAAAGAGCAACCAGCCACCTCTGCAAGGGTACCCCTGGAGGAGGTGGAGCAGCCAACCTCACCCACTCAAGGAAGCAGGGATGGCCAGATTCCAACAGCCTGTGTGGCTGCCACCTGATGGCGGATGGAGCAGAGGCCCGAGGAAAAGCAGATGACACTGAGGCCTTGCCACTAGGGTAGAAGAAATTACGTACCTTGACAGGCAGTGAGTGAGGTTGGTGGCTGATCCACCGGCTCCTGGCACACCCTTGCAGAGTTGGCTGGTTGCTCTTTGAGCCAGCTTGGCCTTGCCTGGCATGCACAAGCCTCAGTGCAACAATTGTCTTACAAATGGAGCCACACAGAGAAAAGGAGCAGGAGCCTCAGGAGCAGGGTGTGCGCTGCCTTTAGGGCTCCAGTCAATTCCTCAGGGCTCAGATGGCACTGTGGGCTTCTTCATTGCCAAGAGACAGATCACAGGCCGTCTTGAGGAGGACTTTATGTTCAAGTGCAGAAAGCAGCCAGGATTTCCACCCAAGTTCCTAGGGTTTCTGTGTCCCTGGCCAGGCGTAAAATTTGGAACCAGGCAGGACAAGTTCACTCAGAGCAGAATGTCCATACCTGGAGTCTGTGCATGCCAGGCAAGGCCAAGCTGCCTCAAAGAGCAACCAGCCACCTCTGCAAGGGTGCACTCAGAGCAGGTGGAGCAGCCACCAACCTCACCCACTCAAGGAAGCAGGGATGGCTAGACTCCAACAGACTGAGTGACTTCCACCTGATGACTGGTGGAGCAGAGGCCTGAGGAAAAGCAGATGGCACTGGGGCCCTACCTCTAGGGTAGAACTGATGTACCATGAGTGGCAGTGAGTGAGGTTGGTGGCTGCTCCACCGGCTCCTGGCACACACTTGAAGTGGTGGCTGGTTGCTCTTTGAGCCAGCTTGGTCTTGCTTGGCATGCACAAGCCTCAGTGCTACAATTGTCTTACAAATGGAGCCATATAGAGGAAAGGAGTTGCAGGCTCAGGAGCAGGGTGTGCACTCCCTTTAGGGCTCCAGTCAATTCCTCAGGGCTCAGATGGCACTGCGGGCTTCTTGTTGCAAATGAGGAGACCACAGGCCATCTTGAGGAGGACTTTATGTTCAAGTGCAGAAAGCAGCCAGGATTTAAACCCAAAGGACTCAGCCTTCTGTGGCCCTGGTCAGAGTTAGAATTGGCCCTAGGAAGGACAAGATCACTTGGAGCAGCTGGGACCCGTGCATGCAAGGCAAGGCCATCCTGGCTTAAAGACCAACCAGCCACCTCTGCAAGGTTGCGCCTGGAGCAGTTGCACCAGCCACCAACCTCACCCACTCAAGGAAGTAGGGATGGCCAGGTCCCAACAGTCGGACTGGCTGCCACCTGATGGCTGACAGAGCAGAGGCTTGAGGAAAAGTAGGTGGCACTGAGGCCTTACCTCTAGGGTAGAAGAAATGAGGTACACTGACCATCAGTGAGTGAGGTTGGTGGCTGGTCCACCGGCTCCTGGCACACTCTTGCACAGTTGGCTGGTTGCAAGCCAGCTTGGCCTTGCCTGGCATGCACAAGCCTCAGTGCAACAACTGTCTTACAAATGGAGTCCTATAGAGGAAATGAGCAGCAGGCTCAGGAGCAGGGTGTGTGCTGCCTTTAGGGCTCCAGTCAATTCCTCAGTGCTCAGATGGCACTGCGGGCTTCTTCATTGTGAAGAGGTAGACCACAGGCCGTCTTGAGGAGGACTTTATATTCAAGTGCAGAAAGCAGCCAGGATTTCCACCCAGGGGCCTAGGCCTTCTGTGGCCCTGGCCAGACTTAGAATTTAGCCCCAGGCAGGACAAGCTTACACAGAGCAGTGTCAGTTTCTGGGGCCTGTGCATGCCAGGCAAGTCCAGGCTGGCGCAAAGAGCAACCAGTCACTTCTGCAAGGGTGCGCCTGGAGCAGGTGGTTCAGCCACCAACTTCACCCTCTCAAGAAAGCAGGGATGGCCAGGTTCTGACAGCCTGAGTGACTGCCGCCTGATGGCTGATGGAGCAGAGCCCTCAGGAAAAGCAGTTGGCACTCTCGCCCTACGTTTAGGATAGAAGAAAGGATTTACCATGTCTGGCAGCGAGTGAGGATGGTGGCTGGTCCACCTTCTCCTGGCACACTCTTGCAGAGGTGGTTGGTTGCTCTTTGAGTCAGCTTGGCCTTGCCTGGCATGCACAAGCCTCAGTGCAACAATTGTCTTACAATGGGAGCCATATGGAGGAAAGGAGCAGCAAGCTCTGGAGCAGGGTGTGCGCTGCATTTAAGACTCCAGTCAATTCCTCAGGGCTCAGACGGCACTGCGGGCTTCTTCGTTGCCAAGAGTCAGACCACAGGGCATCTTCAGGAGGACTTTATGTTCAAGTGCAGAAAGCAGCCAGGATTGCAATCCAGGGGACTAGGCATTCCGTGGCCCTGGCCAGACTTAGAATTTGACCCCAGGCAGGACAAGTTGACTCAGAGCAGCACATCGGTACCTGCGGTCTGTGCATGCCAGGCAAGGCCAAGCTGGCTCAAAGAGCAACCAGCCACCTCTGCAAAGGTGCGCCTGGAGCAGGTGCTGATGGAGTAGATGCCTGAGGACTCTGCCTTCTGTGGCCCTGGGCAGATTTAAAAGTTGGCCCCAGGCAGCACAAGATCACTCGGAGCAGCTGGGGCATGTGCATGAAAGGCAAGGCCATCCTGGCTCAAAGAGCAACCAGCCACCTCTGCAAGGGTGTGCCAGGAGCAGTTGCACCAGCGTACAACCCCACCCACTCAGGGAAGTAGGGATGGCCAGGTCCCAAAAGCCGGACTTGTTGCCACTTGATGGCTGACGGAGTAAAGGCCTGAGGAAAAGCAGATGGCACTGAGGCCTTACCTCTAGGGTAGAAGAAATGAGGTACACAAGCAGCAGTGAGTGAGGTTGGTGGCTCGTCCACCTGCTCCTGGCACACCCTTGCAGAGGTGGTTGGTTGCTCTTTGAGCCAGCTTGGCCTTGCCTGGCATGCACAAGCCTCAGTGCAACAATTGTCTTACAAATGGAGCCATATTGAGGAAAAGAGCAGCAGGCTCAGGAGCAGGGTATGAGCTGCCTTTAGGGCTCCAGTCAATTCCTCAGTGCTCAGATGGCACTGCGGGCTTCTTTTTTGCCAAGAGGCAGACCACAGGCCGTCTTGAGGAGGACTTTATTATATTGAAGTGCAGAAAGCAGAAAGAATTTCCACCCAGGGGCCTAGGTCTTCTGTAGCCCTGACCAGACTTAGAGTTTGGCCTCAGGCAGGACAAGCTCACCTGGAGCAGGTGGAGCAGCTGCCAACCTCACCCACTCAAGGAAGCAGGGATGGCCAGTTTCCAACAGACAGAGTGGCTGTCACCTGATGGCTGATGGAGCAGAAGCCTGAGGAAAAGCAGATGGCACTGGGGCCCTACCTCTACGGTAGAACTGATGTACCATGAGCGGCAGTGAGTGAGGTTTGTGGCTGGTCCACAGCCTCCTGGCACACCCTTGCAGAGGTGGCTGGTTGCTCTTTGAGCCAGCTTGGCCTTGCGTGGCATGCAGAAGCCTCAGTGCAACAATTGTATTACAAATGGAGCCGTATAGTGGTGAGGAGTAGGAGGCTCAGGAGCAGGGTGTGCGCTGCCTTTAGGGCTCCAGTCAATTCCTCAGGGCTCAGATGGCACTGCGGGCTTCTTGGTTGCAAGCAGGGAGACCACATGACATCTTGAGGAGGACTTTATGTTCAAGTGCAGAAAGCAGCCAGAATTTAAACCCAAGGGACTCGGTTTTCTGTGGCTCTGGCCAGACTTAGAATTTGGCCCCAGGCAGGACAAGCTCTCTCAGAGCAGCACTTTGGTACCTGCAGTCTGTGCATGCCAGGCAAGGCCAAGCTGGCTCAAAGGGCCACCAGCCATCTCTGCAAGTGTGCACCCAGAACAGGTGGAGCACCCATCAACCTCACCCACTCAAGGAAGCAGGGATTGCTGGATTCCAACAGCCTGAGTGACTGCCTGCTGATGGCTGATGGAGCAGAGACCTGAGGAAAAGCAGATGGCACTGAGGCCTTACCCCTGGGGTAGAAGAAATGATGTACCCTGACTGGCAGTGAGATTGGTGGCTGGTCCATTGGCTCCTGGCACACCCTTGCAGAATTGGCTGGTTGCTCTTTGAGCCAGCTTGGTCTTGCCTGGCATGCACATACCTCAGTGCAACAATTGTGTTACAAATGGGGCCATATAGAGGAAAGGAGCAGCAGGCTCAGGAGCAGGGTGTGCACTGCCTTTAGGGCTCCAGTCAATTCCCCAGGTTCCCACAGCCTGAGTGCCTGCCACCTGATGGCTGCTGGAGTAGAGGCCTGAGGAAAGCAGATGGCACTGAGGCCCTACCTCTAGGATAGAAGAAATGATGTATCCTGAACGGCAGCAAGTGAGGTTGGTGTGCTGGTCCACCGGCTCCTGGCACACCCTTGCAGATTTGGCTCATTGCTCTTTGATCCAGCTTGGCCTTGCCAGGTATGCACAAGCCTCAGTACAACAATTGTGCTGCAAATGGAGCCAGACAGAGGAAATGAGCAGCAGGCTCAGTGGCAGGGTGTGTGCTTGCTTTAGGGCTCCAGTCCATGCCTCAGGGCTTGTATGGCACTGCAGGCTTCTTGGTTGCCTCCACAAGCCATCTTGAGGAGGACTTTATGTTTTAAAATGCAATTCAAATTAGCATAAAACATTTACAGCCTAGGAAAAGGCTTATGGCATTAGAATCCTTATTTATATGATTATTTTGTGTTTTTTTGAGATATGGTCTTTGTCTCTCATCCAGGCAGAAGTGCAGTAATTTTGTCGTAATTCACCACCGCCATGAACTCTGAGTCCAATCCATCCTTTTTCCTTGGTCTTCCAATTAGTTGGAGCTGCAAGCATAAGGCACCATGCCTGGCTAGTTTTTTAAATGTGGTTTTGTTGTTGTTGAGAGTATAGTATCATTATGTTGCTCTGGCTGGTCTCAAATTCCCAGCCTAATGTGATCTTTCTGCCACAGCCTCCTAAAGTGCTGGAATTACAGGCATGAGCCACCATGCCTAGCATAGAATAGTACATTATTTTCAAAGTCTTATTCTAAGATCCATTTATTGACTTTGGCCTAAATAACTCAATATAATATCTCAGAAACTTTTTTTTGACAAATTTTGGGGCATGATGATGAGAGAAGGGGGTTCAAAACTTTCTAATAAGAGTTAACTTGGAGCCATTTAAGGAGGAACAAACACAAATTATCAGAAAAATAAAAGAAAGATCAAGTGCAGAAGTTCTGTGGCAAAGATGATAGTAAAGAATATATGATTGTGACTCATGGTGGCTTTTACTCTGTTCTTGAATTTCTGAGTAATTTAAGGGTTAACATTTAAAGAATGTATGTTATAGATAACATTTTATTGCAAGTAAATATATTTCAAATTTTGTTACTGGTTTTGTATGAGATTATTCTCAGCCTCCTTCATTATCAAGCTGTATTATTTTATTAATGTAGTTTGATGATATTACAACACAGCTGGGAGCTGTATCTTCAAAATATGTCTATTTGACTAAATAAAATCAAGTTATTCAATGGGAGTTACTATCTATGAAAAAAGTACAACAGGAATGTAAAAAATTTGAGGAGGATAAAAATATGTTGGAAGAAGAAATATTAAATCTTAAGATGCTTATGGAAAGAACACACAGGTGAAGACAAATTGGTGATGTATAAAATTATAAATTGGATCTAGAAGAAAGGGCAATGCAGGCAATAGAAAAATGAGTAGAAATCCCTTTACAGGTTAATTTGCAAAATCAGGTAAGTTTATTTATAATGTGCTTCTATTTATTTCACTGCAAATTATATTTTGGAGATATATATATATTTCCTCTGCCTCCCTAATAGCAATTTGCCTTGTAGAATTCTAGCAATAAGGTGGCATCTGTTTTTACTTTCAAGTATTTAAATTTCCATCATTATAACAAAATTGATTTTTCAGAGTAATAATTCTCACTGTGGAGTCATTTGATTAATAAGACCCATTGGCATAAGATTACATCCTCTGACTACAAAAATCCTGGAAGAAAAACTAGGAAATATTCTTCTGGACATTGCACTTCGCAATGAATTTGTGGGTAAGTACTCAAAAGCAATTGCCAGAAAAATGAAAACTGACAAGTGGGATTTATTTAAACTAAATAGCTTCTTCTGCACAGCATGAGAAACTCTCATGGGATTGAACAGACAGCCTACAGAATGGAAGAAAATATCCACACACTATGCACCTGTAATCCCAGCTACTCGGGGGGCTGAGGCAGGAGAATCATTGGAATCCGGGAGGCGGAGGTTGTAGTGAGCTGAGATCACGCCATTGCACTCCAGGTCGAGACTGCGTCTCAAAAATAAATAAATAAATAAATAAATAAATAAATAAATAAATAAATAAATAAAATAAAAACAAATAAATAAAAGCTAGAAGTTCTATGAAAACATTAATGCACATATAATCTTTTAAAAATGTTCATTGTTTCTCTAGAGAGTTCAATACCTATTCTAGCTTATTACAGTAACCTACAGTTTATATTATATCAACTATGGCATAAAAACCTTAAATTGTATATTTCTGTTTCCTCCCTCCTTTACACTATTTATGTCATGCACTATAGTCTCAAATATTATGAATTCCATGATGTGAAGTTACTCTTTTTAAAAAAAAAAATTTAGACAATCCATGATCTTTAGAGCAATGTAAAATAATTGGGCTACATATCTTTATATCTTCCCTGGCACTCTTTATTTCTTTGAGTAGTTTCAACATTCATCTGCTTCCATATTCCTTTTGCTTCAAGAAATCGTTTTGACGTTTATTTTAGTGCAGACCTGTTAGCAAGGACTCTTCCAGTGTTAATCTGAAAATGTCTTCATTTAATTGTTATTTTAGTTATATAGTTAATGGATATAAGATTGGGGACTGATTTTTTTTTAGTTATTTAAAAATTTTGTATCATTGGTTTGTGACTTGTAGAGTTGCTGACAAGCAGTTCACTGTAATGTTTGTTTTTGTTTATCTCTGTACACAATGTTCCTATTTTTCTGTAACTGAATTCAAGATTTATGCTAATCGTTGGTTTTCATCAGTTAGACTAGTGTGATTATTCTAGCATTCTTTAAATTTTTTATTAATCTTTCTTGGAGCTTTTTGAGGTTGCTTGGGGTCCTCAGTCATCTTTTTCCAATTTTTCTTCTCTCACACTCTGTTTTTAATCTCCTTCTGGAATTCCAATTAATTGTATTTTAGTTAATTTCGTATTGGCAGAGAATTCTTGGACTCACCGGAGTATTTTATTTGCTTGGTTCATTGGTTTATTTTGTTTTCCTCTTTCTTCCCTTTGTGCTGCCATTCAAATAATTTGTGTTGGCCTAATATAAAATTAGCTGCTTCTTTCTTAACTCTGATGACCAGTCTGCTAATCAGCTTGCTGATGTAATTCTTCATCTCTGTTCTCAAGCTTTCACTTATTTCTAGCTTTTGCCTTTTACTGTTCCCATCTCTGCTGAAATTCCTCATTTTTCCATGCATGTCTTTTTTTTTAACTAGATCCTTTAACATTTTGATCATTATTATTTTAAATTACTTGCATTTAGTTCCAACATCTGAATTATCTCTGAATTTGATTCTGTCGACTTTTTATCTTTTGAAAATTTTATAACTCATAACTCAAATTTCTAACTTGCTTTTATGTGTCTCCCAGTTTCTAAAAAATGCAAATCATCAGATGTACAAAAACAGTAGCTCATGAGATAATTACTTATGTCAAGATTGTTTTATGTTTCTGTTTCATTTTGGTTTGTGTCCTGCTATTAGTGTGGGCAGGAACAAAGGCTGGTTTTTGCTGTGTTGTCTGAAACATTCAGTGAACCATGTAACTTCAATTTCTCCAGCAGTAGGCTGCCATACCATGTGCCTTTTGTGGGGCCTTAGGCTCTGCAGGGCATATGCCAATGCTCCTGTTCCACAGTTACCTTCCGGTAGTCCTTACCACCTATGTCACAGAGAGGGTCTCTCCACTTTCTTGTTCCTCTCTAACTGTAGAACATCATTTCTTGTGTGTGTGTGACTATGCAGAAAATTGAGGTTGGGAGCAGAGGGATGATTCATGTTATTTTGGAGCCAGTTTCAACATCTGAGTCTCAGAGAAGGGATATTTTTAGCACTTCACGACTTTTATTCCAGTGGGAGTCAAACTGTCACTTATCTGTGTTGGTTTTTGAGGAAGAAATAATATCTTGCCTCCTCCCACCTCAGTGGTAGAAAACCTTTGATTTATATCATTGAAAGTTTTCAAACCCACAATAAGGGCTAACTCTTTCCTTTCTCCTTCCATAGGAACAATGCACCTTTGTCTGTGGTCGCTGGATGGAGATTTTCCAACCCTTTACCACAGTAGCACGACTCTGCATTAGTGCAAAATCCTGGGCCCCAAAACAATCCTTGTTCCTCTCCTGATGGAGAAGTATTTTTCCTCCATCCGTGCCCTAGAAGCAGTGATCCTTTGCCTGGTCTCAGGTAGGGTGGAGTAGGGTGTGAGAGGTTTCTTAGCCTTCTCTGAAAGCTGATGTGTTTTGCTTCTTCTTATCTCCCAGAAACAGTAGACTTTTGCATGGCTTGTGGACCTAGATGCTTTTAAGCCACAGCAAATTAAGTGTTTTGATTCTTAGGAGAGAAGCAAATGTTCACGTAGTCAATTTTTTTCTTATTTATTTTTTGCTTTGTTTTCTTATTTCAGTCATGATGAGTTGAATATGATCATGATTTTCCAGTTAAGCCGCTTGCATTTCTAAAATTTTATTTGTCCCCCTTTGGTCATTCGGCACTAAATCAAATGCAGATAATCATCACTTGTGTGAATAAAGTGTTTTTATTGAGAACAGAATTGTTCATATACACACGGATGTGGATATTATCTACTTAGCACAATATGTCATTGTTTCAAAATGTAAAATCTGCTTTAGGCTGAACAAAGAATGGTTCTTGAAACTATTTTCCCTTTGTGATCAATTCAAAAAACCCAGTACTTTCTATCTCATGGGTAGATTATTAAAATAATTACATGCCTGATCTTCATTTTATGTTCTCTCTCTTCGAGATATTTCCTTCAAAACTACTTTGACTGATTAGTCTCTTTTGGATTACGTTATACTCTGTATTTTCTTCACAAGCTCATCAGGATAAATCCTGCCTTTACATTTGTTATAAAAATTCTCTCTCTCTCTTTTTTTTTTTTTTTCAAATCTTATTTGAGCTGAAAGCTCTCCACCAAATGTCTCCTATGCCACAAAGCCTTATTTTACTGATCTCTCCTGTCCTCCTTGCTCAAGCTCATTTAGGAATTTTTTAATGAAAATATTCAAGGAATAGTTTAAAAAAAAAGTATGAACATATATTATTTTCAATTTGAACACAAAATACTGCTCTACTTGAAAACAAGTTTTAGAAACAATTAAATGTTTCTAGAAGGAGAATCAACAGTGTCATAAATATCATAATCCAATTTTCCTGTTTGTACTAAAACACACATTAGCAAATATTTACTGAGAAATTACTATTTGCCTTAAAGTATAATGCTTTTGATACATGTTATAAAAACTAGGTACTATTATTAGCAGTATTTTAAGAGTAAAAATATCGAGTCTTAGAGATATTAAGCAATGTGCACAAATAGCATAGGGAAAGTTGGAGTTCTGAAATTCTGACTATGCTGTATGTAAGATAGGAGAATCAATTCTTGTCAAATGTAACTGTCAAGTCATTGTGCAGATTCGGAGGTCTCTGATTGCTAGGGTCAGTACACTTAAATCATGTCACAACTGAGTTAAATCTATTTCATTAAAGCAAAATTCCATGTATAATTTCACAAAGATTATTGGCACCAAAAACATTATTTTTCCTTCCTTCCTTCCTTTCTTTCTCCTTCCTTCCTTCTTTCCTTCTTTCCTTCCTTCCTTCCTTCTTTCCCTCCTTCCTTCCTGCTTTCTTGCTTTCTTTCTCTTGTTCTTTTGTTCTCTTTCTCTTTCTTTCTTTGAGATAGGGTCTCAGTCTGTTGCTCAAGCTGGAGTGCAGTGACACAATCATGGTGCACTGCAGCCCCAGCTTCCCCAGGCTCATGTGATCCTCCCACCTCATTCTCCTGAGTATCTGGGACTACAGGAAAGCCACCACACCTGGCTTTTTTTTTTTTTTTTTTCAAGATTGGGTTTCACTGTACTGCCAAACCTGGTCTGCAACTCCTCAGCTCAAACAATCCACCTGCCTTTGCCTCCTAAAGTATTGGGATTCCAGATGTAAGCCACATGCCTGGCAAATAATGTTATTCGATAAGTTCAATTTAACTATTAGATTTTGGACAATGAGAGATAGAATTTTCTATATCATAATTCATCTTGTGTTCTTATTTGAAGTAATATATAAGGATTTCAATTCCACTCAAATATATTTATTAGCAAATTAAATTTCTTTTTCAGGATTCCAAACTTTTGTTCAAGACATAAATGCTAAATGATGTCACTAATTTTAATTAGATTAACAGAAATGTATTCTGGTGTTTAATAACAGAGACAGAATGGGCTATTGATTTTATTTTCTTTCTCTTTTTCTCTTTCCCCTTTTTAAAATATTTTACTTTTTAGGCTCTTTGGAATCCCAAAGATAGAGTCTTAAGAATTAAACAAAACACTCACAGAAACTGTCAATGCTAGGATGAAATATATTGTTACTGTGCTTTGGGATTAAAATAAGGAACTACAGTTTACAGAACTTTCATACTGATACAGAGACACTAAAAAGGGAAAGGGTTTGGATGAGAAGTTCTGCTAGGCAATCAAGAATCTCAGCCACTCATTTCTGTAGGAGCTGCAGGAGCTCCCTGTAAAGAGAGGTTAGGGAGAGTGTAGCTTCAGAGTTTCTCCATTTTTCCCAGAGGTTCCCCCAAAAGGTCATGACACTTTATAAGAATGCTTCACTTGTGAAAAACAAATATCAAAGTCTTCTTGTAAATTATATTTAAGGACAAATCTTCATTCCATGTTTAATTTATTTAGCATTTTATATGTGCAAATGTGTAAAATATCATCACCTAAAGCTATATAACATGTTCTATTTCTATACTGTCATTACAGGTTTATAATTCTGGAAAGATATACAGAACAAAAGATTTACGTTTTTAATCACTTTAAGTGCACGGTTTTGTGGCATTAAGTATATTTGCACTGTTGTGCAACAGTCACCACCATAGACCTCCAAAACTTGTCTTCTTCTCCAACTAAAACTCTGTACTCATTGAACACCAACTTCCTATTCCTCTCCCTCCCCCTCCCCGTAGCAATCACCATTCTACTTTCTGTCTCTACAAATTTCACAAAGTATCTCACAGAAATGGCATGATATAGAATGTTTGAATTTCTCGAACTGGCTTATTTCACTTGGCATATCTTCAAGTTTCATCTATTTCATAGCATGTTCAGAATATATTTTAAGGCCGAATATTATGACGTTGCCGTATATACCACATTTTTTTAACTACTCATCTATCAATATTCACATGGGCTGCTCCTTCCCTTTGATTATTGTGGATAATATTGCTCATGGACACACTGCACAAACATCTGTTTGGTCCCTGCGCTCATTTATTTTGGATATGGATTTGCATTTTAATACAAAGGAGAAATTACGCAGCTTTTTAAAAGTGTCCAAATGAAAAGGAGCACAGCATCAGTAAAATATTAGAAAGTAGATTATTGGAAAAAGTAGGGAGAGAATTGAACCAAAATTTAATAAGCAGTGTAAGAGAGTTTCAAGAGGAGGGAAAAAATCGACAATATAAACAGAGAATGAAATAGTGAAAGGTCGATATTTAGAAAATTGTCACATGTACCCATATGTTGCCTGTGAGCTGATATTTACATTATTGTTTTATTCCAGGTTTCCAAAAGTAAGTGCAATGTGAGAGTTTCATGATGCTAAATAAACTGAAACGTAATACATATTTTGATGTACTGTCCTTGAGAGCAGGCTGGTGGTAATTAGTGCAATTTTAAATTATGATATGATAGTGGAGTCAATCTGCCAAACTGAAAAAAATGTATATATACAATGTGTATACGTTTCTCAAAACCCCGTTGTATCATACAATTAAATTATGATTTAAAGCTACCTGACAATTACTGGAGGAAAAAATGAAACATTTACATTAATATTACCATAATTTTGATATTATTGCAAATATCAAAGCGTGTAGTACTTAGGGATAAACCTGCAAAAAAGAGAAACGTTTGAAAACTACAAAACTACAAAATATTGTTAAAATAAATAAGAGACCTCAATCAATGGAATATATGAGTCATAAATCTCAATACTGTTAAAATGTCTATTCTTCCCACATTGATCTATAAGAATTCCAATCAAATCACAGCTGTATTCCTTATTTTAGAAATTGAGAAACTAAAATTCTGAAATGTATGTTGATGGGTAGAGGACCTATAAAGGCAAATTACTTTGAAAGGAAACAATTACTTTGAAACCAGGTGCTGTTGGAGAATTAACAGCACCTGGTTTCAAGACTTATCAAGTTACAGTACTTAAGACAATGTGGTACAAATATAGATATACACATGTATATCAGCTTTCAGCTAGTTTTTAATAAACTTCTTAGAGTATTCATGGACATAACATTTTCTTTTTTTTTTTTTTTTTTTTTTTGAGACGGAGTCTCGCTCTGTCGCCCAGGCTGGAGTGCAGTGGCCGGATCTCAGCTCACTGCAAGCTCCGCCTCCTGGGTTCCCGCCATTCTCCTGCCTCAGCCTCCTGAGTAGCTGGGACTACAGGCGCCCGTCACCTCGCCCGGCTAGTTTTTTTGTATTTTTTTAGTAGAGACGGGGTTGCTTCTGAAACAATTAGATATCCTAGTGTGTGTGTGTGTGTGTGTGTGTGTGTGTGTGTGTGTGTGTGTGTGCATGCGTGTGTGTGTGTGTAGCTCAGTACTTCACACCTGAGAGGTATGAGCGTGCATTACCAAGGGGAACTGAGAAGCTTTGAGAGTATTGGATATGCTCACTGACCCCTTCATGGTGATTGTTTAATGGGCACATGTATACATCAAATTCATCTCATTACGCTTTAAATATTGGTAGTGTATTTTATGTTCATTCGACATGAATAAAGCTGTAAATGTTATCAAAATATTCACTTACTATGCTTCTATTCATTTTACTCTCTCTCTCCAGAGACCTTCAGATAGAAAATGCAGTTCAAAGATATTTCATAAAGGAAGAAAAGAAGTATGAAGACAGGTGAGAGATAGTACTCAGATTTTTTTTTTTTTTCAGTGCAATCCTGGTCTTTTGTGACTAGCAATATTTTTATGTGCAGAAGTAGTAGAAAAGATAAATATTTTGTACAGTAGAGAAACGCATAATTTCTGTGCCATGGAAGAGATAACTCACAAAGATGACAGATTCTGACTATGTTGCATACTATCTAGTATTGTAACTAACCAACGATCTCACCTGAACATTGGCTGTAAAGCTACTTTAATGTTCCTTGCAATGATTTCAACCTTTTACTGGAAACTTCATTGCTTACTGAGTTGAATAACACTGTTGATACGTGTTTATCTTATATTAGCACTAGGGTCATAATTTTACTTGTTAGAAAATTAAAATTAAACAACACTTGAAATTATATATTTTTAATGTTTCAACTGTGATCTCACTCCACATGCATCTTTCAATTCTTATGTGATAAAGGATAGCAAATACAGAAAGAATTCTTGTGATAATAGAGAACACAGAACTGTTGAACGGTGTTGAAGCTGAGCTGGAGAGAGTCACCAAAGCTGGCGCGGAAGCTGGCAAGGTCGGAGAGTTTCCTGCCTGGGCACAGCTTGAGCTCACCCCTGCGCCACAGCCAGTGGCAGAAACTGCACACCCAGCTGGGCCCTGAGGCCTCCGCCCCATCCTCCCACCAGCCAGGAACTGTGCTGAGGTTGCAGATAGGCGACCCTGGAGGCTTGCGCCTGAGGGAAGGCGGCCCATGTTCCGGACAGCAGCAGGACACCAGGATCCAGGGACCCACCTCCCCCCGCGGGAACCCCAAACCTTGCCTGGCGCCCCTTGCTTGCTCCGCCTGGCCTCCAGAGGCCGGTGTGTGTCCTGGTCATGAGGATGCACAGCAGGTGCCCGGGAGTCCCCCTCCGACATGGCTTACCGCTCTGCCAGCCATCACGCCTGGTTCACAGACCGCAGCGCAGCCTGGCTGCCTCTGATCCCGCCAGGCCGGGACCTGTCCTCCTCCTGGGCGACCAGCCGGGGGAATGCACACTGCCCGGTGGCCTGCACAGCCCCTGACCGCCCATCCCCTCTGGCGCCTCCGCCCCAGGCCAGGACCTTCCTGTAGCACAGAACCCACCTGCCTTCCCGCCGCAGAGCTGCTCCGCTTCCGCCACACACAGGGAAAAACTCAGATCTCCAAACAAACAGAAATCCGCGTGTGACTCCTCTGGTTGGATACTGCCAGTCCCCACATTTACTTCCAGGAGTTTTCTTGGCAGAAGGTGTCCGACATTTGATGTTTCACCAGCGATGAGGCTGAAAAGTGACAGCAATAGAGAAACACATCAGGCTTTCCGCAACAAAGATGACCTTCCCTTCTTCAAATCTCAGCAATCTCCAAGGCCCAGGAAGGACTCAGGACAAGATGACTGAGCTGGAGTAGTCGGCCCAGGAAATGCAGGCCCAGAGCGGGTCACCTCCTTAGGGCAGGCCCAGCCTTCTCCTGGCTGCCTGGGTGCCTTTCTCCTCACTCCCACCCAATGTAGGGGACCCCACAAACTCAGCTCTCGGGGCTCCCTGCACCTCCCTCCACAGGAGCCACCTCCTGCCTGCCAAGCTGGGGCCTTCTGGGGCATCCTGGGCTGAGAGGGCAGGGTGCCAGCTCCGCACGCTGGAGAAGGAACACTGCTACACTGTCACACTGACACACCGCCACACGAAGACACCACCACACGGGCACACCACCACATGGCCACATGGACAGACACACAGACACATGGAGATATCACCATACGGACACACAGACACACCACCACACTGTCACATGTACAGACACACGGAGACATTATGACACGGACACACTGCCACACTGTCACATGGACGGACAGACAGACATACGGAGAAGTCACCACACGGGCACAGCACCAGACTGTCACATGAACACAGGCACACGGAGACATCACTACACTGTCACAGGGACACACCATCACTCTCACACGAACACACAGACACACTGCCACATCGACACTGCCACACACACAGACACACCGCCACACTGTGACATGGACACACCTCCACACTGTCAGATACCACCACACAGACACTGTCACGTGGACACAAGGGCACACAGGCACATTGTCACATGGATACACAAACCTGGGAAGCCACATCTGAAGGAACTGCCAGGTGACTAGGACCATAAGTCAATCAAAGTAGACTTTCCCTGGCTTGCTTACAAGTCATTTAAACTGTGGTGAGATGGTATCTCATTGTAGTTTTAATTTGCATTTCTCTGATGATCAGTGATACTGAGCACCGTTTCTTATACGTGTTTGCCATTTGTAGGTCTTTTTTTGAGAAATATCTATTCAAATCTTTTACCCCCTTTTTAAAACCAGGTTATTAGATTGTTTCTTAAAGAGTTGTTTGAGCTTTTTATATATTCTGATTATTAATCCCTTGTCGGAAGAGTAGTTTGCAAATATTTTCTCCCATTCTGTGGATTGTCTCTTAATTTTGTTGATTGTATCATTTTCTGGGCAGAAGCTTTTTAACTTAGTGTGATCCATTTGTCCATTTGTGTTTTGGTTGCCTGTGCTTGTGGGTATTGCTCAAAATATTTTTGCCCAGACCAATGTTCTGGAGATTTTCCTCAAACTTTTTTTGTACTAGTTTTATTGTTGGAGTTTTAATCAACTTTGATTTTACTTTCATATATTATGAGAGATACTAGTCTGTTTTCATTCCTCTGCATATGGATATCCAGTTTTATCAACACCATTTACCACCAGTGTATGTTCTTGGCACCTTTGTCAAAAATGAGTCCACTGTAGCTATGTAGATTTGCTACTGCGTTCTCTATTCTGTTCCATTGATCTATGGGTCTGTTTTTATGCCAGTACCACATTCTTTTGGTTACTATAATTCTGTAGTATAATATGAAGTCAGATAATAGAATTCCTCCAGCTTTATTTATTTATTTATTTATTTATTTATTATTGCTTAGGATAGTGTTATTTCTTATGCTGAAAGCATTCTGTTATTTATTATTAGTCTACTTTTATAGTTTTACAATGCTATCCTCTTTTACAAAGCTATGATCAACTCAAGGTGTCCAGATCAGGGTTAATTGTAGCTATTTGAAAATGTAGCAATATTCTGGCTGGGCATGGTGGCTTATGCCTGTAATCCCAGCTGTCTGGGAGGCCAAGGTGGGCAGATCACCTGAGGTCACGGGTTCAAGACCGGCCTGGCCAATGTGGTGAAACACTATCTCTAATAAAAACACAAAAATTAGTTGAGGATGATGGCAGATGCCTGTAATCCCAGCTGCTCAGGAAGCTGAGGCAGGAAAATTGCTTGAACCCGGGAGGTGGAGGTTGCAGTGAGCCCAGAATGTGCCATTGCATTCCAGCCTGGGTAACCAAGACAGACTTCATCAAAAAACAAACAAACAAACAAAGGAGCAATATTCTGTGTAATTGTTGACAGCTTAATTCACTATTATGTGGATCAGAGAGCAGAGGATTCTGAATGCATGAACATATCTTTAACATTTCAATATATTACTCATAATTACTAATGAACTAAAGAGAAAGCAAGAAATTATGGTGATAGTTATATTGACCTGGAGAAATGTAGACATAAAAGAACAGTAAGATGAGAAATGTGTTCACACGGTCTGTAAGAGCACACAAGAATAAAAATAGGGAAGAAAACATGAGAGTTTTCAACAGATTTCTGGTCATGTAAGTCAATTTGTATCAGTTAATTTTTAAAAGGTTTATTTACATGCAATAAACTGCACATACTTCAATTGTACATTTTGATTATTCTTGGTATATGTAGCTCTATAAAACCAACAACATACTCAAATAAAAAGCATACCCATTACCTTTACCACCAAAGTTTTCTTGTGTTTTTTCTACTCACTTTCTCTTGCCTATCCCCATCCCATCCACAGGCAACCACTGATCCACCTGCAGTCCCTGTGAGTTTTTCTTTCCAAATACTTGAAATCATAGGGTGGGTATACTTTTACATCACTCAGCATCACTATTTTGGAGATTTATTCATGTTGCTACATCTATCAATTGTTCTATTCTTACTAGGGAGTATTATTTCATTATATACATATACCATAGTAAATTTTTCAGTCACAAATTCACCTGTCCATGGACATTTGGACTGTTTTCAGGTTTTGGCTGTTGCAAGTAAAGCTGCTATGAAGATTCATGTAAAATCCATTGAGTGGGCATATGCGTTAGGTTTTCATCTCCACTGGAAGTGGAATAGATAGATATACGGCTATCATGTCTGTAACACGAAAACACAAAGCCTGACAAAACCCATTTCTAAAGTGGAAACTCCACCAGAGAACCTTGACTCCAGCCTGGCTTTTGAGACTATGTCCTATGTCTGGTGCAATGACTGGTCCTGGGGTAGCCACATGACCCAAGGAGGACCATGTTTAAACTTCTGAGTTTTCACCGAGATTAATATGCATTTGTTGAAAGAGAAGCCCCTTTGCCTCCTCCCCCAGCTGCAAATGCTTTCAGGGATCACATCATGCTGGAGCATGTGGTTACAGTGTTTCCTAAACTTTCTGGGGAAAATTTGTTCAAGCAGGTAAAAATGGAGCAAATACAAAGAGAGAAGCAGTCCAGAAATATCAAATAAAAAAGAAAAGATCTCCATAAAATCATTTGAACTTATGATTAATTCAATAGTCATTAAAACCAGTTTAGTGTACAAAGAATCATCCCCTCCACCACCCTTTATTCCTTCACCAGGTTTAAAGTACATTTTTTAACTAGCAAACAAAAGTTTTGTCATTGACTTAGACATTAAAATCCCTTGTCTCCAAGAGCAATCATTCAATTCTGTCCCTCTCATTGTTAGAATAATATGTTCACTTTATTCTGCATACACCTCTCCTTTGCCCTTGTTTGCCTATTCTATTGAAGTTATTTCAGACATTTATTTCATTTTATATCAAAGAAACTGTATACATTTTATTAATCTAACAAAATGTTCTGAGTAATTTTTTGACTCATATTTGATTTTAAACTACCCAAGAAGCATTATTTTCTCATTTAGTATTTTAACTTTTCTAACCTACGACTTTTATAGTAGATATTATGTCTTTTTCTAAATGCCTTGCTTCAATTTACATTTTAAATGTAATTTTTAAAAAGTGTATGTTTTAAATATTTGCATCTTGCAGCTCAGGCCTAAATATCCCTTAATAACAAATATTGTCTTTTTTTCTGTATATTTTTCACATATTTCAGTTGTGAGGTATATTGCCACAATAAAAGTTTTTGTCAACGTAACAGAACACATAGGCAAAATATTGTTTCCAAGTGATTGATGATGTGATGCTTTCAGTCTAGCGACAATCCCTTGAAGTAATCATCATCCCTATATCTAATGAAATACGAAATAAATATTTCACTTTGTTTCTAAAATTCAGCCGACAAATATATAGCCTGTCACATACAGCCTGTAACACCAACATATAAAAATTAAAGCAGTTCCTTCTCCACTCCCACTGCTTCACTTGACTAGCCTTAAAATATAATAACAATAATAAAAAATAAAAGCAAAACTGTTCCTTAACTTATGTTTGAAATTTAGTGGATAGACTATCATAAAAGCACTTATATGTATGGAGGGCCTCTGTAAAATACAGACTTTTAACAGAAAAGTAGACATATATGATAGTTAAATTAAAAACACAATTAAACGCACCAGGACTTGTTTTAGAATGCAAGATGTAATTGACTAAACCATTTAGGGCTAGACCTCTGAAACAAAAGGCATTCACACTTTGCGATTCTAGGGGGACAATATTATTCAAAATAGAAGCATGCAGAACCTTTACCTGATCATGATAAAAATCTTTCCTACTTGTTGTTAATCCACTGCAGCTTTTACAAGGTCAGCAAAAAGAGATTATCCCACAGTATAAGCTGATGGCCAAAATTATCCGCTTTACTTTAGGTAACATGATATCTATTAACTGTAAATTTATTCTGAAAGAAAACAGATACATTTTTCTCAGAAATGTCTTTAGATGAAGATCTGGCACAACTGTTTTGCTCGCTTTTGAAAATTTTGTTTTTATTGATAAATAAATATATATGGATACAATGTGGTACAATACATGTAAATATTGTGAAATGGACAAATTAGGTTAAATAACATATCCTCCACCTCACATATTTATTACATTGTGGTGAAACATTTGAGTTGTAGTATTTTAGCAGTTTTAAGATACGCACTTCATTATGAGTAACTGCTATCACTTTGCTGTGCACCATATCACCAGAATGTATCTCTCCTTGCTGAAGCATTATCCCATTGAATAGTTCCCCTTTTCCCACCCCCCACTCCGCCCTGATCAGCCTGTGATAAACCGCCATTCTAATCCTAACTTCACCCCCGCCCTGCTCAGCCTCTGATAAAGCACCATTCTACTCCCAACTTACCTGCACCCCGGCCCTGCTTAGCCTCTGATAAACCACCATTCTACTCCCGACTTCCCCCCGACCCCGCTCAGCCTCTGATAAACCACCATTCTACTCCCAACTTCCCCCCCCCCCCCACGCCCTGCTCAGCCTCTGATAAACCACCATTCTACTCCCAACTTCCCCCCCCCCGCCCCGCTCAGCCTCTGATAAACCACCGTTAAACTCCCAACTTCCCCCCCACACCCCGCTCGGCCTCTGATAAACCACCATTCTACTCCCAACTTCCCCCTCCAAAGCCCTGCTCAGCCTCCGATAAACCATCATTCTACTCCCAACTTCCCCCCACCAAGCCCCGCTCAGCCTCTGATAAACCACCATTCTACTCCTAACATCTGTGAGTACACATTTGTGGATTTCACATATAAGTGATATTATGAGATATTTGTCTTTCTGCGATTGGCTTATTTTACTTCGTATAATATCCTCTAAATTCATCCATGTTTTTACAAATGACAGAATTTCATTCATGTATAAAGATAAGTAGGATTTTTGTATGCATCCTACATATACTTTTAACTTCCCACAGCTTTATTGAGATATTATTCATACTTTGTGTAATTCACTCATTTAAAGTACAAACTTCAAATTCTTTTAGTATATTAACTGGGTGGAGAAATAATCATCATAGTATAATTTTAGAACATTTTAATGTGCCTTAAAGAGACTTGCGCCCATTAGCAAACTTTCCCCATTTTCTCCAGCCTTTCCTAAAGCCCTCCTAGTCTAGGCGACCACTCGTCTACTTTCTGAATATGAATTTGCCTATTCTGGACATTTCACATAAATGGAATCATTATAACACATAGTCATTTTTTACTCACTTCTTTCACTTCACATATTTTTAATGTTCATCCATTCTGGAGCATGCATTAACACTTTTTTCCCTTTTATTGCTAAATAAGATTCTATTTTATGGATTCATTTGATTTATCCACTCCTCAGTTGATGAACATTTCTGTTGTTTTCTACTTTTTGTTGCTATAAACATTTGTGTACTACTGTGTGTAGCATTTGTTTTGTTTTCTTTTTGGTAAATACACAGGAGTGGAATTGCTGCCTCATGTGCTAAGTCTATGTGTAACATTTTGAAGAACTGCCAGACTGTTTTACATTTTGAAATCTCACCAGTGGTGTAGAAGGGTTCCAATTTTTCCGCATATTTTTATCCATTCTTCAGTTGATAAGCACTTAGCTTGTTTCTAATTCATGGCTATTAGGAATAATGCTGCAATGAACATGAAATTGCAGATGTCTCTTTTTGACATCCTGATTGAAATTCCTTTGGACATATATCCAGAAGTGAGATTGATGGATCATAGGGTAAATATATTTATAATTTCTTGAGGAAGCTTCATACTGTTTTCCAAGATGGTTGTACTAATTTCCATTCCGACCAGCAGTGTACAGGGTTTCTTTTTCTCTACGTCCTCATCAACACTTATCTTCCATCTCTTTTTATGATAGCCCTAGTAAAATGTGTGAGGTGATATCTCAGTGTGGCTTTGATTTGCATTTCTCTGATAATTAGGAATGTTTGTGATTTTTTCATGTACCTGTTAGCTTTTTTGTATGCCTTAGGAAATGTCTATTCAGGTTCTTTGCTTATTTTTTTAATAAGCATAATTTTTTTCTTATTTTTGAGTAGGTTGAGTTACTTATATATTATTATATGAGCCCCCTTATCTGATGTATGGTTTAAAAATGTCATCCCATTTGTGGGTTCTCTTCACTCTATTATTGCTTTTTTCCTGTGGAAAAGCTTTTTAGTTTTATGCAATCTCATTTGTGTGTTTTTGCTTTTGTTGCCTGTACTTTCGGAATAATCTACAGAAAATCATAGCTCAGGCCAATGTCAGACAGTCTTCTTTTCTATCTCCTTGTGGTAGTTTTACATTTCAGTTTTTAATTTTGATTTGATGCTTGTATAAAGAGAAAAATAAAAGTCAAATTTTATTCTTCTGTATGTGGATAGTCAGTTTTTTCTATACCATTTATTGAAAATAATTTTCTTTCTTCTTTGTGTATTTTTTAGTTATTTTATCAAAAAACCGATTGACCACAGACATATGGATTTATTTATGGGTTCTATATCCCTTTTCACTGTTCCACGTGTCTCTTTTTATGCCACTGCTATGCTGTTTCAATTACTACAGCTTGGTCATATAGTTTGTAATTGGGTCGTCTGATGCCTCCAGCTTTATTCTTTTTGTTCAAGATTGCTTTGGTTAGTTGGGGTCTTTTGTGGTTCCATACAAATTTCAGGAGTAATTTTTCTATTTCTGTGAAGAATGACATTGGAATTTCATAGTGCTTACATTTAATCTGTAGATTGCTTTGGGTAGCATTGACACTTTTAAAATACTAATTTTTGAATTCATCAATAAAGGATGTCTCTCCATTTATTTATGCTATTTTAATTTTGTCATCAATGTGCTATAGTTTTCAGTGTGCAAATCTTTCACGTTCTTGATTAAATTAACTCCTGTCTTTTATATATTTATATATCTGTTTTGATTCTATTATGAATGAAATTGCCTTATCAATTTATTTTTCAGGTAATAGTTTGTCATTATTGTATAGAAACAATAATGGTATTTGTATATTGATTTTGTAACTATTAACTTCATTGAATTTCTTTATCGGCTTTAACCATTTATTTTGGTGGAGTCTTTAAGATGTTCTCTATCTTAAGATTATATTTTCAGAAAACAGAAACAATCTTACCTCTTCCTTCCCTATATGGATTTATTTTATTTCTTTGTCTTGTGTAATTGTTCTGGCTAGGCAATTACACATAATGTTTTCAGCATTTGTAATTTTACATCAAATCCATTCATTGTAACACATTGATTGCTACTTTTCAACTAGTAAACCTGGACATTTATCACTACTCTTCCCCCAGTACAGGAGTCCATGACGTGGTGTGAGCCCTACTGGGCCACAGTCCAGGGCAGGCTGGGTGGAAGTTCTCTCCTGCAAGAGTCCGCGGCTCTGTGGAGGAAGAGTTCTCCAGTGCCTTAGTCCAGGGTGAGGCAGGGGTGGGGCTCCTTCAGTAGCTCAGTCCAGTGCGCTGCCCTGCAAGGGTCTTCCTGTGCAGGAGTACACAATGTGGCCGTAGTCCTACTGTGCCTTAGTCCAGGACGCCGGGTGCTGGGTCCTCCGGTGCCCTTGTCCCGGGCGCGGGGAGCTGGGTTCTCTGATGCCATAGTCCAGGGTGCGGCGGAACAGGAGTCCTGTGGCGCAGTAGTCCAGGGCGCACTGGACTGTGGATCCTCAGGTGCCACAGTGCAGAGCGCCACAGGGCGGAATTCCTGCCTTGCTATGTCCAGGGTGCAGTCGGGCGGGGGTTCTCTTGTACAGGAGTCCAGGACGGGACTGTGAAGGAGCGGGAGTCCTCCGTGTAGGAGTCCTGGGGTGCTGGAGTCCAGAGCGCAGTGAGGCTGGGTACTCTTGTGCCATAGAGTAGGGCTTGGTGGGACAGGGATCCTGCCCTGAGATAGTCCAGTGCTTGAGTCCACAGTAATGCAATGGTCTTCCAATACTGGAGTTTACGGCGTGGTGGGGTCGGGGTCATTGCCTGACTTAGTTCAGGGCATACCAGGGCGGGGGTCCACAGTTGCCACAGTGAGGACCTCCGAGGAGTGTGGTTCCTGCCTTGCTGTAGTCGGGGGAGCAGGGGGCAGGAGTCCTCTCTTGTCAGAGTCTCTGGCACGGTGGGGCTGGGGGTTTTCCTATGCGATAGCCCTCGGGGCGGTGAGGCTGGGTCCTCCCGTGCCTTTGTCCAGGGCGCAGGGGGGCGACGGTCTTCGGTGGTGGAGTCCGTGGAGCGACGGGATTGGGGTCCTCCAGTGCTGTATTCCGGGCGTGGCAGAGTGGGGGACCTGTCCTGAGGTGGTGCAGGGCATGCGCGAGTGGCGGTCCTCCTGTGCCATAGTCCGAGGTGCGGAGGGGCGGGGGTCACCTCGTCCTATAGTTCGCCACACAGGAGGCCCCAGTCCTGCTGTGCCTCAGTCCAGTGCGCCGGGGGACAGCTGTCCTGCTGTGCTGTAGGGCAGGACGCAGTGGAGCAGGGGTAGTCCAGAGAGCGCCCTGGCAGGGGGTCCTCCAGTGCTGGAATACAGCCCATGACGGGTCAGGGATGTTACTGTGCCGGAGTCGGTTTGCAGGGTCCTCCCCTGCCATAGTCTAGGGGGAGACGGGACAGGGTTTTCTAGTGTAGGTGTCCAGGGTGCGGGGGGACAGGAGTCCTCTGGTGCAGGAGTCCAGGACGTAGCCGAGTGGGAGTCCACCAATGCCAGAGTCCAGGGCTCTGCGAGGCCGGATTTCCCATGCCAGAGTGTAGGAGGCGTTCAGGCGAGGGTCTTGGCGTGCGGTAGTCCAGGGTGCGGTGGGGCAGGAGTGGTCCATATCTCCGTGGCGGGGATCCCTCTGTGCTGGAGTCCAGTGCTCAGCGAATTGGGGGTCCTTCCCAGCTGTAATCCAGGGCACTGCAAGGTATGGGTCCTCTGGTGCCCTAGTACAGGGGGTGTCGGGTCCTCCTGGGTCTTGGTCTAGGGCCCGGCAGGACTGGGGTCCTGGAGTCCACGAGGTAGCCCAAGTTGCCACAGGACCAGGTCCTCTGGAAACACAGTCCAGCGCGCTGAGGGGCAGGAGTAGTTCAGGACGAGCCAGGGCCGGAGTCCTCCAGAGCCAGAGTCCAGGGTGTGGAGTGGCGGGAGTTCTGCAGTGGCACAGTCCAGGACACCGCCGGGCGCAGCAGGGCCGGGATCCTCCGGTGCCTTAGTCCAGGGCGGAGAGGTCCTTCAGCAGCATAACCTAGCTCTTGGCATTGCAGGGGTCCATGGAGCCACCGGTCGGGGTCCTCCCGTGTTTTAGCCTAGGGCTGGGAGAGGACGGGGTCCTCCTTTGCCCTAGTCCACGGCATTGTGAGGCCCGGCTCCTGAACACTTACTGTCTGTGCCACTACCGCGGCGGGGAAAAACTACACCATCTCAGCCAAGCCTAACAGAGAAGCTGTCCTTAAAAGATTCCCAGTTGAGCGTGGCTTGGAGCAGGCCTGAGAAGTGTGCCCTTAGATGGCTTCAAGGGCTCTGAGCAGTGTTTAAGGAATCCAGCTGACCTCAGTTACTCCAAGCCCTTTTCCACTCAGCAGAACTCGCCAGGGCGTCCCCCATCTGCGGAGCCCTTTCATCATCCCAGATCCCCACAGGGTGGACTCCCTCTCATCCTCACGATCTCAGCTCAGGCCTCATTCATCACCCCATTCCTGGCTCCAGGCCTGGCCCAGAAGAAATGGGTCAGATTAAGAGCTCAATGTGTTTCCATGGTCACTTTTCTACAGCCCTCCTTTCTTTGTGCCAACATCGTTGGGTTTCTGGATAAAGTTTTCAGCAGCTGCATGCAGCTCCATTTTTCTTACCAGGTAAGAGACTGTGCTTGAGTCCGCAGTAAGGCAATGTTCCTCCAATGCTGGGGGACTCCAGAAGTCTTCCTGAAAACAAAGGCACAATGCTTGTGACCAGAGAACTCCCAGTCCTCTCCCTGCATAGGAAAACTGGACTTCTCTGGAAGGCTCTAGTTCCTTGCAAATCTCTAGGGCCACTTAATTGCGCTGTCCCCCACCTTTGCTTCTGGTTCTGAAGGGACTGAAGTTGGGAATCCTTTCCAAGTCTCTACACACGGAGCCCTTCTTTTGTGGGAATGTTTTGCCATACACTAGGATTCTCATTTACCTTTCAGGGCCTTCAAGAATCCTGATGTGTTTTGGCTTCTGTTCCTGGAAGGGAGGCCAATGAACTGCTCAGCAGCTGAAGTTCAAATATTCATCACTGTTATTAAACCTTTATATAGCATGTTCTTTCTTTCTGGCAGGCTCGTGGTTTGCTTGTATGTAGATGGGCTTGTATGTAGATGGAGTGGTCTGCGTCCTCACTAGGTAACACCCTCAGTCTTTCATGCTGAGATTGGCCATTTTATTTGTAACTCACTGTACAATCCATTTGCTCTTCCAGTGTCCCTTAGAAGGATGCAGAGTGTTCTGTAGAATGCCATAGAGACCTGCGCTTAGGGAAAATATTTGACCAAAAGTTCGCCAACTCACATGAGTATCTCCCCACAACTTGTACTGGGCTAGTCTCTGGGTAATGAATTTCATGGTAAATGAAACCGTGCCTGAGCAGATGTTACAAACACCCTCCCCTGAGAGACTCCAGGGCTGCTTTATTCAAGCAAAACAGTGTGCTCTAATAAGCTCAGAACTGAGAGAAACAAGTTTTCTTTCCATCTTTCTTAAAAACTGCCTTTGTGACTTTAGACATAATAATAACACTGCCTGGGTAGTGAACACCTCTGTGCCAAAAAGTATGATGATCGTTGCCTGAGCTGTAATTCTCACCATAGTCCTGCAGGAGAGCTGCTATTACTGCTTATTACACAGATGGGCAGCCTGAGGCTCAGATGGAGTTAAGTGGCTTAATTGGTAGCAATAGAGACAGGATTTGACCCCAGGGCTGCCTGATCACCAAACAAAATTGTATTCAACATGATGCACTTAACACTTCTGGCCCTCCCTTGAAGATGGTGGCTTGTCTCTCTTTCTGTAGGCAAATGTCATGTCAAGCAATATTAAACGATTACAAGTAATGTCCCTATCTGCTTCTACACTGCCTTTGAAATATTATTTTAGATCTGCCAAAATAAAATGCAAACTCATTAACAAGAAAGGAGGTTGCACGCATCCCTGCCTTCCTGAGTAGTCTATTCACTCAAAGACTAAAGGATGACCAGCCTCCAGCTGGGATATTCAAAGACACAGTCACCCTGCCATGCAGCCTGAGGCTGGTGAACGTCCAATCCCCTTTTTAAGAAGCTTTTGGCATGAGCTCTTCAAACATACAACCACAAAGGAAAGGCACAGCCGGTGTAAGTGAGGCTGATAAGATGGGCATTTTGTCTGCTTCAAGGTTAGAATCCAACCTGTCTATCAAATGTGGTTATCTGACCTTCACAATGCTGTAGTCCAGCTAAGGCCTGCAAATTTTCCTCCACCATTTACTATGGATGAAACAATAATGTGCTGTGGGGAATCCAGTTACACACACACATGCGTGCACACACACTGCTCCTGCTGTCTCAGAGCTTCTAGGCTGGCAAGGAGGAGGTGCAAACACTAGTAGGTAAGTCCACCACCAGTACGAAGCTATCATCTAGTTATCAACTAGATCCAACAAGGTAGAACACAGTATGATAGAAGCAAACAAGGTGGAGATGAGATCTGACTCCCTTTCCCTTATGAAACTGATGATGGAATAGTGTATGAAAGACTTGCCTGAATGAATCTCATATTTTCCAGTGTTTTCTATCCCCGTGATTGGAACTTTTATTCATCTATATCATTATCCAAAAGGAAAAAACAGGAGATTTTCCTAAGACCATTCTCTGTCTTATCCCTCATATCCCCAAACATCACCAAGCCCTGCCCACTTTTACCTCCTCGGTTTCTCTCCAGTTGCTCTGTTTTCTCCACATGCACTAGCGATACCTTGGCTACATGAAGACCACCAGCAGCAGCTGGGGCAACCAGCACCCTGTGGACCTGCATAGGGTGCATAGATTATGTCCAAATGATAGAATAATCCAAATCTGTTTGCATGGGGCATGGTGTGGCTATCTGAGAAAAACCTGTCTTTTATAGGAATGAGAAAGGAGAATGCTTCTTGAGGGGAAGAAACCAACAGGAATGTGCCTCAGGGAAAACTCTCCAGAGGGGAGTGAGTTGTAAAGAGTATTTTGGTAGTTTGCATGTTTCTTGGGTTCCTTTGGCCTGTAGAGCTACCATTTATTCATTTGACAAATATTTGGGTGGTCGACTCCAGGGTTCAATAGTGAGCAATATGCACAGAATTTCTTCCCTAGTGGAGCTTTGAGTCTAACAGAAAGAGGTGACGTTATTCACGGAATTATGTAATAAGGGGAAGTGCAGCAGACCCAGGTGTGCTGCAAGAGCCTGGGAAGATGGACTGGCTCCACGAGGGAGGCAGGAAAGGCTGGCCCCAGGAAGGAAGCAGCACTTGAGCTAAAATCAGGGAGAAAACTAGGGAAAGACACAGCATTCAGGAGGAAGTAGAAGCTGGCCCATGAGGATGGTGGTGTGGAGAGGTGCACCAATACCCAGGTCCTTGGATTTATTGTTGAGCTGCTGAACTAACCAATGTTGGCTCTTGCCCAACCTCTGCACTTCTTGTTTTGCAAGATTATACATTTTTTTATTTAAAAGCGAGTATGAGTTGGGATCTGTTGCTTTTCTGAGGCCCTGTCCTGTGAGGTAGACAGGGGGCCTCATGGTACTCTGCGGAAGCTAAAGATGGAGAAGAGTTTTGGAATGCCTGCAGAAGAGAACCTTTAATGGATCATTTAAGAAGAGGGTGCTACCCCTAGACTGCCCAGATTCACTTCCAAGCTTTGTGACCTTGGACTCTCTGTGTCTGTTTTCCAATCTGAAAAATGGAATAATGATAGTATCTGCCTCTGCCTGCAAGACCCTGACCTATCAGACCAACTACCTTTTCACTTGGAACTCTCCTCCTACACCGCACACCAACCGGACCGCTCATTAATACTTTACATTGGCCTGTTTTCCTTTTTGAGATTTCGCTCAAGACATTTCCCTCATCAAAATTAACTTGGTCCATCTCCCCCTATTGGAATTCAACCCATTCTCCAGAAATCAGTTCAAATTGTATCACCAGAAAGCCTCTCTCAATTACCTCCACCCTTTTTCATTCTTTGGGCCATTTCTGCCATGATTTCTTATGTTTTTCTTTTTTGCTACATATTGGCATTGGTACATATAATCTCCACTTCCACTCAAATGTGAAGTTATTGCGGACAATCCCTATGGGTATAGTCCTATCCCAAGAGTCCTGGGCAGAGGGTCTCCCTCTTTCACCCAGGCTGGAGTGCAGTGATGCAACCAGAGCTTACTGCAGCCTCAACCTCCTGGGCTCAAATGATCCTCTCACCTTAGCCTTTCCAGTAGCTAGTACTAAAAGGCAGGCACCCCCCTGCTTGGCTAATTTTTGTATTTTTCATAGAGATGGGGTTTCACCATGTTGCCTTGCTTGGTCTCAAGCAATCCACCTGCCTCAACCTCTCCACATCCTGGAATGACAGCATGAGCTACCACACCTGGCCACATGCCGAATACTTTAAAGTCATTTATGCCTGATGCTTCCAGGGCATACAGAAGTATGGTGGCATTAACCGACACCTTAACCAATTGCCTTGCTTACTTTTCTTTTGACTCAGTTTATAAATTTTCTTAATTTAAATTTTAATTTCAACATGAATGCATCTTTGAAATAAATAAAATAATCTCTTTGAATATTTGACATAATGTAGAAGAAATTGACAAATGGACATCTCTACTTCATTTTCCATCTCAAAATAGGGTAGAAATACACTCCCCTAAAGTGATCCCACATATTACATAGCTATCTTGCTGTGGTTAATGTAAGATGTTTCTGCAATATCACATGCATGACAGGGCATATCCAAAAATCATTTGAGTGAAAATAATACTAGATTCTAGAAAGTATCTAGACACTTAAGAGCAGGCAGTGATGATGTTAATTAACAATAACAATGTCAAGGGGCTGGCTTTTGCCCTTCCCTAATAAACATAAAGAGCATAGAAACTCAGCAGATTTGCTCTTATTGTCTTCATGGTTTGGATTTTGAGTCAGTAAATGCTTTCCACAGGGGCCATCTTGTGAGTCATCCTGTCATTTTGCTGTGTCCCGTCTTCATCCTTGCACTTTTCCCTTTCTCCCACTTTGGCGTGGATTGAGAGGAGTATTATGCTGATGGAATTCCCTGTCCTGACTTGCCATCTATTAGAACTTCCCTCAACTTTTAAAATGCTTCTTGATATGGTTTGGATTTCTGCACCCTCCACTCCCAATCTCATGTGGAATTGTAATGACCAGTGTTGCAGGAAGGGCTTGGTGTAAAGTGATTGGATCATGGATGTGATTTCTAGTGGTTTAGCCTCATCCCCCTAGTGCTGTCTGAAGACAAAGTTCTCTGAGATCTGCTTGTTTAAAAAGTGTGTAGCACCTCCCCTGACTCGTTTCAGTCGTGTGAATATGTGCTTGCTTCCTTTTCGCCTTCTGCCATGATTATAAGTTTCCTGAGGCCTCCCTATAAACATAAGTCTGTACAGCCCACAGAACTGTGAGTCAATTCAATCTCTTTTCTTTTTGAATTACCCGGTCTCAGGTATGTCATTATAGCACTGTGAGAACAGACTAACACACTCCTCCTCAGAAAGCATTCAATTCAGCTTTGTCTAAACGTATGCCAGCTGTCCCGGGGGATTATCTTAGCCAATCGTTCTTCCTCTTCAGCAAGATCTATTTGCCGATCACAGCTTGACCTATAGTTCCTACCATACTTGTCAGTAACAAGTAGCCCATAACATCTGTAGGGACTTCATTGAAATCAAAGAGGTTCCTTAGTTCTTTACTTTATTAGCAGCCATTAGGAAAACCGATCAACTTTCTCATTTAATAAGGTGTCTGTTGTTTTGAAAAATTGCTCAAAAGAAGCAAGGAGAGGCTTACTTAAAGATATCACTATAGGCATGGCATGCTGGTCCACACCTGTAATCCCAGTACTTTGGGAGCCTGAGGAGAAAGGATCACTTGAGACCAGAAATTCAATACCAGCCTAGGTGACATGGCCAAGTCTCATCTCTACAAAACAAAACAAAACAAAATACAAAAAATATGTAGGCACGGTGGCACGTGCTTGTATTCCCCCTTACTCAGGAGACTGAGGGTGGAGAATCACTGAGCCCGGGGAAGTTGAGACTGCAGTGAGCCATGATCATGCCACTCTACTCTAATCTGGGTAACAGAGCAAGAGCTTGTCTCAAAAAAAAAAAAAAAAAGACTGTCACTATACTATCTGTAACTGTTCTTAATTAGTATAACTATTAGTATAACTAGGTATTTCCCAACAGTGGAAACTCAAAACAGACTAAAGTTTTGTACATCAAGATGAATTGTCATAGTCAGTTAATTCCTTTGCTTACAACTGCCCAATAAATGGATGAGGAGTCACTTCACCAATAAATAAGAAGGGTAAACAGCACGTGGGGCCTGTAGATGCCTTTTGCAGGGCCCTCTTTTTCTCTTCCTCAAGTTGCAATGTGTGTATTTCTCTAGGTGGGCAAGTCATAGACACTGTCACACTAGATCAGAACCTGGAGAGAGATATACAGGTGCCATGTTTACATCTGCAGAGTGGGAAAAAGCCCAGAGAAATCAAGACGATTGAGCAGAGAGCTTCCATACTGGAAATAAACCAGCTGTGCAAAATATCACACTTATTGAACAAAAAAACATTGTACCATCGAAATAACTGATTTAACTAAGAAGTAAAGGAACTGATGCCCCAACAGAGCACAGAGAGCCACACAGACAGGAGCTGCATTTCAAACAAGGTCATTTCTGTTGTCTCCACCCTGAGTTAAGTGTCTCTTCTTCACCCTTCCTTACCAAAGTTCTGCTGGATCATCATTTTGTTTTCTTTTTTTTCTTTTTTGTACTTCACTTCTTTGAGAAAATATAAACCAAAATCTTACATAAAACAGGAACTGAACTTTTGACAATGTTCACCATTGAAACAAACAAAAAAAAAAGGTTTCTATTATTTCTCATCTCTGTGCTATCCACTGCAGTAGCCAATAACCACAGGTGACTATTGAAATTAAATTTAATTCAAATAAAACAAAATTTAACATAAGCTGGTTAGTTGGAGGAGGCCTGAAATGTTTCGAAGATGAAAATGGTTTGAGAAACAACTTTTTTTTTTTTTTTTTTTGAGACGAGGTCTCGTTCTGTTGCCCAGGCTGTGGTGCAGTGGCACGATCACAGCTCACTGCAACATCCATCTCCCATGTGCAAGAAATTCTCCTGTCCGGTCTCCCAAGTAGCTGGGAATACAGGCACACCCCAGCACGCCTGACTATGTTTTTGTATTTTAGTAGAGATGGGGTTTCCCTGTGTTGCTAAGGCTGATCTTGAACTCCTAAGCTCAGGCAATCCACCTGCCTTGGAGTCCCAAAATGCTGGGATTACAGGCATGAGCCACCACACCTGGCAATAAACAACATATTTAAACACTGGAATGTTATGCAAATATTCCAGGCATGGTTCGGAAAAACAATTAATCTCACAAAAGTTGCTTATGTTATTATATAGACTAAGAGACCAAGATTCTCCAGGACACTTACTATGTTACGTGTGTGAAGTACAATATAATACCATATATAAATTGTGACCTCAACTAAAGTCCCCATCTTTTCATATGGAAAATTCTATTAATTATACTGCCCTTCCCCTTTTTAGGTTTTCTGCAGGAGTTAATACAATACACTTTGTCAAATGCTTAATACCATGTGCAACACTGGTAGGGGAGATATAAATGACAGCTTAAGTGCTTAAAATTATTCCCAGTTCGCATTAAGTACTCAATAGATTGGGTTTAACATCATGAGTGCATGTGTTTCTGGAGCAATGCTCCTCTTGGGCTGGGTGGTGCCTACACAGAGAAAGACTCTGGCCTCTTCTCATCCACATGTATCTGTCTTATGCCTGGTTCCCATTCCCAGATCCTTGCTGAAACAGTGAAGGGTGATGGGCACCTCAGGGCAACTAAGTTGCTCCCTAAACATCTTCCCCCTCCCAAATGCTCCTGTGGTCTTTAGCATTTAAGAGGAATCTCTCACACTCTCAAGGGGTGATCCTCTCATGGAAGGCCAGTGGGGAAGAGGCTGCGGGAAAGGTCAGGCTCTGTGCACTTCCCTGACAGCTGCAAATGGTTCTGTTTCCAAGCCCACAGGTCACTACAAAGAAGGCAATGTGTTTGATATAATAATGTCATTCTTTGGTGCCTCAGTCCACACTGGCATTTTAATACTCCTCGAGTGGATTGCATGGTGGTCAATTAAAAGATATGTCTAACTGGAACTTGTGAATGTGCCTTTATTTGGGAAACACTCTGCAGATGTAATTAAGTCCAGCACCTTCAGACAAGGGCATCTAATCTTGGATTAGGATGGGCCCGAAATCCAATGACAAGTATCCTTATAATAAAAGCGGCAGGTAGGGCCCAGTGGCTCACACATACAATCCCAGCACTGAGGAAGGTCCAGTTGGGAGGATCGCTTGAACTGCAGGCGTTCAAGACCTGCCCGGGCAACATGGTGAGACCCTGTCTTTCCAAAATATGTATAAAATATAATAGCCAGGCTTTATGGCACCCGCCTGTAGTCCAGCTACCAGCTAATCAGGAGGCTGAGGTGAGAGCATAGCTTGAATCTAGGAGGTTGAGGCTTCAGTGAGCTGTGATCATGACACTGCCCTAAAGCCTGGGTTGCCCCTGGCCCCTCCACAACCTGCGCTAGAAGAGCTGGGCCCTGGCTCTGGGAACCATGCAGCCTCTGAGGTGGGGCTGAGCGCCAGTTCCCGTCCTCCTGCAGCTGAGGACCAACACCCTGACTTCGGTGCCCTGGAGGCTTCTGGCCCAAGGGACCGCATTGCTGGTGGCGCTGGCAGGGTCGGAGTTTGCCACAGCTGCTGCAGGTTGCCACTGCAGCTGAACCTACAGCAGAGGCACGCAGGGTGTTCCCAGACCGCCTGCGGATCGCTGAGGGCACGGCCCTTTCACCATAGAGTCAGCTCTTTCTTGCAGGCACCCAGAGCAGGGTGCTCATGCGCTGGGCATAGGGCAGCCTCCAGGAAATGGTTGAGTAGCCGGTTTCCATCCTCCTGCAGCTAGGCCTGACCACCCGAATTAGCCGCTGGGCGGCTTCTGGCCCTGGGGTCCGCCTGGCTGCTGTAAGAGCACGGTCTTGGGTCGCCACCAAGGCTGCTGCACCCATGTGCAGTGGCTGCTGCAGCTGAGCCCATGATGGAGGCTGGCAAGGCTTTTCCCAGACAGCCTCAGGGTCATGGAGTGGACCACTATCCCAGCATAGGGTCTGCGTTTCTTTTGCCTGCGCCCAGAGTTCCGGGTCGCAGGCACTGGGAACTGTGCAGCCAGGGGGACTGGGCCGAGGGCAAAGGTTTCTGCCCTGCGGCTGCTGCAGGGCTGACTTCCTGAATTCGGTGCTGAGATGGCGTTGGCCCCGGTGTCTGGGCTCTTGGTGGTGCAGGCAAAGTGCCCGGTTGCTCTGCTGCTGCCGTGCCCTTGTACGGGTGGCAGCTGCAGCTGAGCTCTCAGGAGAGGCTGGCAGGGTTGGTCCCATAAAGCGTGAGGATCGCCCAGTGCACCGCTGTCCCAGCCTAGGGTCCATTCTTCCTTGGCCCGCGCCCAGAGCTCGGGGTTTCAGGCGCTGGGCCCTGTGCCGCTGCCTAGAATAGGCAGAGCGGCAGGTTCCTGCCCTGGAAAGGCCTCCAGCCATGGAATCCTCACTGCTGTTGGCAGGCGCTGAGCACAGTGCAGGCGATGGGATGGGGCTGAGCTGCAGGTTTCTGCCCTCTGGGGGAAGGTTTCCGTTGCTGGGGGGCCGACCGCCTGAGTCAGGTGCCTCAGAGGCTTTTGGTCATGGGGTCTGCACTGCCAGTGGCTTGCACAGGGTCCGCGGCTGCCACAGCTGCTATAGTTCAAGTGTGCACTTGGCAGCCGCCCCTGACCCCACCGCTGAGGCTGCAGGGCTGGTCCGGTCCCAGATGGCCTGAGGGTCATTTGCCCGCACCCAGAGCACTGGGTGGCGGGCGCTGGGCACTGTGCAGCCTCCAAGAATCCGCCGAAGGGCAGGTTCCCGCTCTCCTGCAGCTGTGGGCTCACTGCCTGACTTTGCCACTACGTGGCATCTGGCTCTAAGGTTTCGGGGCCGCTGGTGTGGCAGGCAGAGGCCGGGTTTGCCACTGCTGGGCGCCACGAGCAGGTAGCAGCTGCAGCGGAGCATTAGACCGAGGCTGGCAGGGCTGACCCCAGATGGCCTGAGGATCTGAGAGTGCAGGGTCTTCCCACCCTAAGTCCGCTCTTCCTTTGCTCTTATCCAGAGCGCGTTGTGTGGGCTCTGGGCTCTGTGCAGCCGCCAAGATAGGGCTCAGCGTCGGATTTCCACCCTGCTGCAGCTGGAGGAGGAACACCTGAATTAGCCGCTGAGGCGGCATCTGGCCCTGGGGTTCCTGCTGCTGGTGATGCGGTCAGGGTTGGTTCCAGGTGGCAGCTGCTGCTAAACCCATTGCGAGCCTTAGGGTCACCAAGTTCACCGTCCTTTCATGGTAGTATCTGATCTTTGGCCCGCGCCCAGAGTGCAGGGTCGCCTCGCTGGGCATTGCATAGCCTTTGGGAGCTGTGTCAGCGGCAGTTTCATGTCCTCCTGCAGCTGCATGGCCTAAGGTCTTAGGGGCGGAGGCACACTCTGGCCCTGCTGTCCACGCTGCTGGTGGCGGGGACAGGGTCAAGGGTTGCCACTACTGCTCCCATGCGCTGTCAGCAGGTGGCAGTTGCAGCTGACCCCACAGCTGAGGCTGTTGAGGCTGTTCCTAGATGGTCAGAGTGTCGCCGAGTTCACCGACAGGCCACCCTAGGTTCTGCTGTTTCTTGGCTTGCACCCAGAGCGCCCGGTCACGGGTACTTGGCCCTGTGCAGCCACAGGGATGGTGCTGAGTGCAGGCTCCCGTCTTCCTGAGAAGTGAACCGACTACTGGAATTAGGCCTTGTGGTGGCATCTGACTCTAGGGTCCAAGCTGCTGGTGGCGTGGGCAGGGTCGAAGCAGCCTCCCTTGCTGCTGGGCGCCATTTGCACTGTCCTCAGGAACAGGCTGGTCTGTGCTGTGTATGGTCAGTGGAGTCTTCTCTGGACATTCTTCACTGATATCTGCTGATGTGGCTCATCTTCTCTTTGATTTTGCATGTATTGGCACCCACTGATGCAGTTTCTGGTCACCCAATGCCATTTCCCTCTAGCCTCCTAGACCTCACATTCTGAGGCCAGCATGTCCCACCGGGGGCCTCCACTGGTCCAGTCAACCCATTTATGAGTCCCCCTCCCACTAAGCTTGGAGAGACTGGATTTTCAGGCAGCACTCACAAGCTGAGAGTAAGGGAATTGATCTCTAAGGCACCTCCCGCTGTCCTGCCACTCTGTCATTCCTGGGCCACCCTATGTGCACTAGAGAAGACACCAGCCTCCATATTTTCTCATCTTTCTTGGTCTATTTTTTCTTATCTATCTCTTTGAGCGAGTCCCAGGAGGATGCTGGGGCTCAATACCTGATCAGAGACACAGGCAGAGCCATAGTCACTGAGAAAGTTCACATCTCCTGGGAACTTTCTCCTTCCTGTGTAGTTCAAAGCTCTTCTCTTCCTCTTGTTCATAGAACTTCCCCTTACATTAAACCTTTGACTAAAACAATCCCTTCAGCTTGATAAAATTTTAGACAGGATTATTTCTGATTCTAGGCTCCTTTTCTTTTCTTTTCTTTCTAATATTCTAGAAATGTTATCATTGTAAATTATTTCTCTGCCTCTTTGACATAGACATCTTTGTAAGAGCTCACTTGCCAGTTTTACACTTCAGAAATGTCCATTTCAAGAACCTCAGTGCCATCCCTTTGAAATATAATTCTCAAGAAAGATAACACCATTATCTCCCAGACTCCATGAGAGAGTAAGAGCAAAATTTTGGTGAGCATATTGATCTAATTTGTAAAATTACCTTCTGTCATAAAGATAAAAAGATAGTTTAGCATTCCTTTGGAAAAAGACAACTAGCAAAGAAAGGTGGTCTATGATCTCCCCCTCATCCCAACTCAAAATCTCTACTGCTGTTTGTTTCAGTGGAGCTGAGTTCAGACTAAGTACTGGCCTCTTTACCCTTTTGCGATAACCTTCAATAATAGCTTTTTTATGTGGTTAACTTTGTCTGGTGCAATTTTTTTCTTTGACAATTTCCACCCTACCTAGAACTTCCCTTAAAGTCATAGTAGGATTCAAGGCAGCCAAACTTGACTCACATACGTAAAAAATCTCTTTAGGATTTAGAAACCCACATTCTCTTCAATAAATTGTTTCTGGAGACTATTGCCTTATTCAAACTGTCTAGGTCTTATTTTGGCATTGAAAAGGAGAATGCCAATTTTTAAATAAGTCTCTGCTCACTTTTAATTTCTGCTATCACAATTTTATTGCTTTCCATGGCTGAACAAGGAGAAGAGTAGAACACAATTTTAAATTAAATTTTATTTCATTTTTACTATTACAATGGTTTTGCTTTCTGTGACTGAAAAGAGAAAACTCGAACAAAGCAGTCTAGTCTATAAAGAGACTAGAACAAAGAATCACATCTCATTAATACATTTCAGAAAGTTACTTCCATTTAACATCAATGGTGTCATTTAATATTCTTAACCTTCCTATCAACTAGACACTATTATTACCTCTATTTTATAGGACATTAAGTCTTATATATCATATCTAATCAACTGAAGGTCATGTAGCATAGTGGATATGATAGGTGTACAAAGAAACAATGACATTAGAAGCAGAGGAGGGAGAAGGATTAAAAGATTAAACTTGGTCGGTTAAGAGAAAAAGAAAAACGAGGAGGAGACAAATTCTTGTTAGAAAAAAATGATCGAGGCTGAGCAAGACAGTGGTGCAGACCTCTCCTGCTATCACACCCCTATAGAAACATCAATATGAGCAACTGTCTACATGTGAAATTACCATTATGAGAACAGAACCTCAATGCATGAACAAGGTTATGAAGCACGTTTGGACTGTGAAGATGAGTAAAACCATGGCTTAGACAGTGAGCGAACCAACTCTGTGACTGTGATACTCCTCCCTCAGGCCATTATGGTACCATCTGCAGAACCTCCCACAGGGCTTATAGTTTTACATTGAAAAAAGTCAGCAAGAGGTTGATATTTGTTTTTTTCACTACACTGAGTGCCTTCACAGTAGACTCACTCCTGTATCAGCCCACAAGTGGCATCATGAGTGCCAAAAGGGATGAACCATGTGAGGATGCTAAGGACATAAGAGGAGGTGAGGCTAGCAACAGCCTCATGTGAAACAACACACAGACTCTACAGGCTTGATGGCCTTACGTGTTCACCCCATAGCCAGGGGACTCTATGGATCACCCGTGGGCCCATTCAGCAAATGGTGCATCAGTGGTGCAGCCATCGCAAGACTTACGTCTAATGCGGGATCTGGGCTATCTCTAATGCTGCAATGGAATACAATTGCGAGTCCACTCAAAATTTCTTAATAAGTCCACTGAAAAGTAGTCACAAAGAAACCCAAACTGAGAAGACTCAAATATCTAATTCATCAATGTGTAGAAGGAGATGTATATCTAAAAATATTAATAATAGCTTAGGAAAGTTGCCTCACCAAATGGAAAAAGCAAGGTGCCAGCAACCGACCTTAAAGACATACAGATGAATGATCTGGCAGGCAAAGAATTCAAAATGGCTGTTTTAAGAAGAACCTGTGAACACTGAGAAAGTAGAAACACAATTCAGAAATCTACCAGAGAAATTCAACAAATAAATCAAAATAATGGGAAAAAATCAAATGGAAATCATGGAGCTGGAAAGTTCATTGAACACATTGAAAATCCAATGGAAGGCATTAATAGTAGAACTGATCAAGCAGAAGAAACAGTGAGCTCAAAGACAAGCTCTTTGAAAATACATATTCAGAGTAGAATGAAAATAAAAGAGAATGAGAAGAAACAAAGAAAGTTTATGAGATTTGGGGGACAACAACAAAAGAGCAAATCTACATATCATTGACATTAAAGGGGAACTAAGAATGAAAAAGTGATAGTTTATTCAAATAGATAACAGAAAACTTTTTAAACCTGGTGAAAGATTAAAATATTTAGGATGGTCAAAGTCACCAATCGTATTTAATCTGAATAAGGCAACCAAGGACATATTACAATTAAACTCTCAAAGGTAAAAGACAAAGAGAAGACCCTGAAAGGACTAAGAAAAGGGAAACAAATAACACATAAGAGAATTCCCATATGCCTGGCAGCAGATTTATCAGCAGAAACACTACAGGCCAGGAGAGAGTAGGATAATAGATTCAAGTGCTGAATAAAAAAAACTGTCAACCATGAATACAGTATCCAGCATAGCTATCATTTAGAAATAAAGGAGAGATTGAAACATTCTCAGACAAACAAAAAGTGAATGAATTCATTGTAATCAAACCAGCCTTACAAGAAATGCTAAATATTGTTCTTCAAACTGAAAGAAAACGGCAGCAATGTGTAACATAAAATATCTGAAGGTATAAACCCACAGGTAGATGTGAGGATTCAGACAAATTTGGAATGCACTAATATGGTAATAATTGAATGTAAACCACTTATATATCCTTAGTAGGAAGGTTAAAATACAATACAAATAATAACAATTACAATAATTTGTTAAGGAATAAGCAATATACAAAGATGTAAATTAAGACATCAGAAATGCAAAATGTGAGGGATTGATGGAGTTGAAGAGTAGAGTGGTTTCTTTTCCCCTTGTTTGAATCAAAATTAAGTTGCTATCTCTTTAAAATAACTTATTGTAAGCATAAGATGTTCTTTGCATGCCTTGCGGTAACCACAAAGCAAAAACTTGTAGTAGATACACTAAAAATTAAAAAAATAAAACAAGAAACCAAAACACACTGATAGAGAAAACTTAACCACAAAGGAAGATAGTGAAATCAATCAACCAATCAATCAATGAAAGTATAAATTTTAAGAAAAACATGAAAACAAGTAATAATGTGGCAGTACCAAGTCCTTGTCTATCAATAATTACCTTGTATGTAAATAGATTATCCCATTTAAGACATATAATGGCTACACTGATTAAAAACAAGACCTAGCTATAAACTTTCTACAGGAAATTCACTTCATCTGTAAATATATACATAAATTGAAAGTGATCTGATGGAAAAATATATTTTATAAGTATGGAAACTGAAAGACAGCTGGGTATAGATATATTCATATCAGATAACATATACTTCAAGCAAAAATCTATAAAAACAGACAAATATGGCCATTATATAACTATAAAGGGGTCAATATCACAAGATAATATGATAATTGTAATTGTATATGCACTCTATATTGAAGCACCTAAATACATAAAGCAAATGTTAATAGATCTAACAGGAGAAATAGCAAGCAAGAAAATAATAGTAAGAAACCTTAACATTCCACTTTCAGCAATAAACAGATTATCAAGCCAGAAAATCAACAAAGAAACGGCATATTGAAACTGAACTCTGGACCAGAATAACTTAGCAGTCATTTACGGAACATATTATCCAACAATTGCATAACTCACAGTCTTCCCAACTGTGCATGGAACGTTTTCCATGATGGGTCATATATTACGCCACAAAATGAGCAAATTTAAAAAAATCAAAATTATATCACATGTCTATTCTGACAATATAGAATAAAACCAGAAAGAAACAACAAGAACTTCAGATATTGTGCAAATAAATACAAATTAAACATGTCCCTAAACAACCAATGGGTTAAAAAATAAATTGTTTCATTTTAAAAATTCTTAAGACAAATGAAAATGAAATCAGAACATATAAAAATGTATGAAATACAGCAAAAAAAGTCCTCAGAGGGAAGTTTGTAGAAATAAATTTCTACATGAAAAACAGAACACTCTCATTAACAATTTAAGAATGTATTTCAAGGAATTAATAGAAATGTGAACAAACTAAGCCCCAAATTGGTGAAAGAATATAAATAATGAAGACCAGAGCACAAATAAACAAAATGGAGACAAAAATATGAAAGATCAATGAAATAAAAAGTTATTTTTTGAAAAGATAAACACAATTGATATATCTTTAGTCAGATTAAGAAAAAAAGAGAGAAAAGTCACATAAGGCCGGGTGCGGTGGCTCAAGCCTGTAATCCCAGCACTTTGGGAGGCCCAGACGGGCGGATCAGGAGGTCAGGAGAGCAAGACCATCCTGGCTAACACGGTGAAACCCCGTCTCTACTAAAAAATACAAAAAACTGGCCGGGCGAGGTGGCGGGCGCCTGTAGTCCCAGCTACTTGGGAGGCTGAGGAAGGAGAATGGCGTAAACCCGGGAGGCGGAGCTTGCAGTGAGCTGAGATCCGGCCACTGCACTCCAGCCCGCGACAGAGCGAGACTCCGTCTCAAAAAAAAAAAAAAAAAAAAAAAAAAAAAAAAAAAAAAAGTCACATAAATAAAGTCAGAGATGAAAAAAGACACCAAAATGGTTACTACAGAAATACAAAGAATCATGAGAAAGTACTACAATTATATGCCAATATATTAGAAAACCTAGAAGAAAAAAACAATTTCCTGAACACATGTAACGTATCAAAATTGAAGAATGAAGAAATACAAAATGCGAACAGACCAGTAACAAACGATGATATTGAAGCATTGTTTGTCAATACAAGAAAATCAGGAGGGCTTGGCACAGTATCTGACACACGTAAACTCACACTTTGGAGGCCAAGGCAGGAGGATTACTTGAAGCCAGAAGTTCCAGATTAGCCTGGGGAACATAGTGAGACCCAGTCTTTACAAAAATAAAAATTAAAATTAGCCAGGTGTAGTGGTGTGCACTTGTAGTCTTAACAACTTGGGAGGCTGGGGCAGGAGGACCACTTAAGACCAGGAATTTGAGGCTGCAGTGAGATATGACTGCACCACTGTACTCCAGCCTGAGTGACAGAGAAAGACCCTGTCTCTAAACAAAAATATTTAATAAGAAGAAGAAGAAAGAAGGAAGGAAGGAAGGAGAGAAAGAAAAAAAAGAAAGAAAGAAGGAAAGAAAGAAAGAAAAAAAGAAAGAAAGAAAGAAAGAAAGAAAGAAAGAAAGAAAGAAAGAAAGAAAGAAAGAAAGAGAAAAAATAAAAGTTCAGGACCCGAAGCTTATACTGCTGAATTCTTCAAAACATTTAAAGAGGATCTTATACTAATTATTTACAAACTCTTCCAAAAAAAGTGAAAAGGAGGAAACTCTTCCAAACTCATTCTATGAAGATACAATTACCTTATTCCAAAATGAGACATGAACAGTGAAAAACTAAACCACAGGACAATGTCACTGATGAACATGAATGCAAAAATTCAAAACCAGCAATGCTAGCAATCGTAATTTGAAAGCACATTGAAAAGATCATTCACCATAATCAGGTTGTATTTGTTCCAGGGAGGCAAGGAGGGCTTATGATATGTCAGTCAATAAATGTGATACACCACATTTGATAAGGGAAGATAAAAATAATATAATCATTTAAATAGATACAGAAGAAGCCTTTGACAATATTCAATGCTTTTTGTAAACATAAGATCTCTTAACAAATTAGTCATAAAAAGAACATAACTCAATAAAATAAAGGCCATATATGATAACCCACAGCCAACATGATACTGAATAAGGAAAAGTTGAAAACCGTGTCTCTAATATCTGGAAGGAGACACGGATGTTCACTAACTTCTCTTCAACACAGTACTGGAAGTCCTAGCCAGAACAATTAGGCAAGAGAAAGAAAAGACATCCAAATTGAAAAACAAAACGAAAGCCAAATAGTCCCTGTCTGCAGATGACATGATCTTATGTATTAAAAAAACCTAAAACAGAAACAGTAAATGAATACAGTAGTTTTAGAAAACAAAATCAGCACAGAAAAATCAGTTGCATTTCTACACCCAACAGCAAACTATCTGAAAAAGGAATCAAGAAAACAATCGCATTTAAAACAGCTATAAAAAAATGGCTGGGAATAAACTAAGCAAAGAAAGATGTCTAAAATGAAAACTATAAAACATTCATAAAAATCAATTAAACATAGACATAGAGAAAGTTATCCCATTTCTATGAATTAGGAGTATTAATACTGTTAAAATGACCATCATACTCAATCTATAGGTCCAATATAATCTCTAACAAATTTCCAATGTAATTCTTCACAGATGTTAAAATAGATTTTAAAGATTGTTCTGCGATGTTAAAAATATTTTTAAAACCGTTTTTTTCGTTCTTGAGAGGAAGGCTGTGGCTGCGCTCCCGCCCGCCAGTTCCCAGCAGCAGGGCATCGCCCCTGCTCCGCGCCTTGGCTCCAGGCCCGCAAGGTCACAGCCCCGCGGGGATCGGCACTGGGCCGGTCTCGCCGCAGACCCAGTGTTCAGGCTGCGACTGCGGGCAGCCGATAGCCCAGCGCTTGGAGGAGGGCGACGAGGCCTTCCGCACGGGGAGTGCCACATAGCAGCCGGGCTCTTCCTCTCCAGGCTGGCCCCGCTGGCGCAGCCCGACCGCGGCCGGTGCCTGAGGCTGGGGGACGCCCTGGCCCGCGCCGGCCGCCTCCCGGTGGCCCTGGGAGCGTTTGCTGTCGCCATGCGGCTGGAGGCGCTGCGGCCGGAGGAGCTGGGGGAGCTGGCGGGCGGCCTGGAGCGCCCTGGCCTGAGCCAGCGGCCACTGTTCCCTGGGAAGCCGGCGGCAAGCTGGAGACGCCAGGCTAGGCAGGGCCCGCCCCAGCGCCCAGCGCGCCCCCCGACCGGCTCTGCTGCCCAAGGCTGCTGCACAAGCCGGTGATGCTGCCCTGCGGGACTGATGGTCTGCAAGCATTGCATGGAACTGCCCGCCCCCCCCCCCACCCCCTGCCGCCCAACCACAGGCGCCGCGCGTGAACCTGGTGCTGAGCCGCCTGCTGGGGAGGTGCTTCCTGGCCTAGTGCCCGCTGTGCAGGCTGGAGGGTCAGGCGTGGAGCCTGCAGCCCAGCAGCAGCCCCAGGCCGCACTGCTCAAGTGAGACCAGGCCCTGGAGTTGTGACTTGGCTGTGGGGCTAGCCCGCCTCCCTGACCCCTGTCAGGCCGAGTGACTGGAGCTGACCGGTGGGCCCGGGCTTTCCAGCGCTTTGTCCAGGCGTAGAGGATCACTTCGCTTGCTAAGGATGGGAAGGTGAAAGGTGGGGGCGGCCACATCCTGCAGTCAGGGTGGCAGGTGTCAGAGGCCACATGCAACCCACTGGTTTTGTCTTTTCCAGGATGCTGATAAGTTTCCCGCGGCCCCAGAGCAGCTCTGTAAGGCCCTGTAGTTGCCTTTGGTTCCCTTCTGCTCTATTGAGGGGTGGGAGGATGACAAAGTGTTTTTGCTCACCCCGAAGGAAAATTGCCATGGAAGGACACGCCGGTTAGTATTTGACTAGCCCAAGCAGGAGACCCGTGGTCTGCTCCAGCCATGAGACCACCTCAGGCGAAAGTAGCCTTGTGGTTGTTTTACTTCTTTTCACCAAATGGGTCTTTTTGGGGTTTGTGGCGTGTCCCATGTAAGGATGATCTCTTGGTTCTCCTTTCTCATTCACACCCGGGAGCTGAGGTGGATGGGTGCGGGGCGGGGAGGTGAGTGGCCACCTGCGCCAGGTGTGAGAGAAGCCGCACCTGAGACCAGCCCCTCTGTCCTCCTCCTGCCTCTGCATCCAGCATCCCTGCAGGAGGCAGAAGGGATGAAAAGTAGCCTCGATGTGAAAGTGCTTGTGTGTCTCTGAGGGGAGAAGCAAGTCACAGTCGAGACACTGATTGCTATCATCAGGTGCAGCACAAAGAATGACCCCAGGACATGGGGTGCAGACAGGAGCACAGAGAGGGTGGCTGCTACTGGGGTGCACAGGCAGCTTGAGGAGGATGGAGATGGCAAACTTCACTTTGTCACACCAGGTCCACGTTTAGGGCCAGAGGACCACCAGATCCCCAAAGCCCCCAGTGCTTCTGAGGCAGAGGAGAGGCAAGGCCGGTGGCCATAGGCATCCAGGGACCTGGCAGCCACCACTGAGGCCCACCTGCTTGTCCCTCAGCTGGATGCCCACTGGCGGCCACAGTCCAGGTCTCTGGGCTCTGCCTAGGACTTGTGTTGGGGCTTCTCTCCCGAGCAGAAGTCATCTGTGTACCCTCTGCATCCCACGGATTTGCTTTGTTTCTGAGGGAATAATTAAGGAGTCTTAGTATGATATCAAAAATTAGATAATTATGGCAAAGAGCTAACGGGACGATCTGGGAACTTGTGGAGCTCTAGTTAGTGATGACAGAAGACGAATATATTTGACTGTTTTGTGCTCCACCCAGGTTCTCAGGAGGCGGCGAGGGAGGAGGCTTCGCAGTGTGCCATGCTCGGAGCCCCTGGTCCCCGGGACTCTGTTTCCCTGTGGGGGTTTAGAGGAAAGGTGGTGGGCTGAGAAACTCAGGATGGAGTGAGGAAAGAGAACGACTTGAGGTGCTTGGGTTGGAGAGTTCTAGTGCCCCAGGCAGGACTGGCTGTGGCCTGCACTCACCCCAAACTCACATATTCTGTGATGCTCACACACAAGCACACACACACTCATAGGCTCAAGCTCACACACCACACTCACATGGCTTATTCACACACACACACGCACTAATACACACACACACACTCATATTCACACTTTCACACACAGTTATATTCCACATACACCCTCATACTCCCATGTTCAAACACACATTTCTCCACATTCACTCAATAACTCACATACACACTCTCACACATGTACACACTCACCTACACACTCTCCATTACACACATTCACCTGTCCGCTCTCACACACATGCACAAACACACACACTTCAAGCCAAATTAGAGCCCCTTTCCTGGTCCCACAGAAACAAAAATGATACCTCAGTTTCTTGGTCTTGACCAGAGCTGGGCGCGTGATTCCATCCATCCACAAGGTGGAGCAGGAATGAAATCCTATCACGTCCTCAGATCGTGGAGAACAACACTATGTCAGGCCGCTCTAATGGCTACCACAAATGAGCAGGAGGGGTTGAAACAGAAAAGAGGTTCCTCCTGACGTGTGGCATTGACGGAGCCCGGTTCTGCCTCATGCCAAGCACCGCCTTGCCCCTCGATGATGGAAAATGGTTGTGTCTTGTTTCCCGGCCCCCGTCTCTGTCTTGGTACAGAGTAGAGACTTGAGTCTCGGCTCCAAAGCCAGGAGTCCCGCTGAGCTGACCTGCCAGCCCACAGATGAAGTCTTGCCATCTGTTGACCAAGTTCCCCAAGGCCCCTTGAGACACAATTTCTGAAGAGGGTCTGCCCAGAATTCCCTGTCCCCGTGCTCTGCCCAGCTGTCAGGACACTTGTGAGCCTAGTCTGTGGGGAGTCCCTTTTCAGCTCAGTCAGCAGGTGGCTCTTCTCTACAAAGAAGCAGGGGATGAACCTCCTGTCTAGTTTTAGCGGCAGAGGCCAGAGCTGTGCAGGCTGTAGGAGGTACCACTTCAGGGATTTCAAATGGAGGAAGGTACTTTCCAGAGAGTACTGCAGGGGACCAAGCCATATCCACCATAGCTGCAGTGAAACCTCTGAGGCTCAGCTTAACCTTGACCCTAGAAATGATGTCCCAGCACAAGCTTTGCAGGAGAAGCAAAATTTAGAGAAGAGAAAATGCAGACCCAGGCAACGATAAACATAAGTCATCTGGACTAGCACAGAGCAGATACAGTACCTTCTCCAGGTGCAGTGAATGATGTTCTCACATCTGTTAGTGTGTGGAATTGAACATCAATATCAGAATCATTCTGTGTTACCTACAGCTGATTTTATGTTGCTATGCCTGTCACTTGATGAATGTGTATCTTCACCCCAAAGCTCCTGCCCCAACCCCTCCTCCTGGAAGTGCCCATCTCTGGTCTGGGCAGGAGGCTGTCCTTCCCAGCCTGTGGGGTAGCCACCTTGCAGTCTGTAACCCTCTACAAGGAATAAAGTCTTCTCTCCTTTTCCAAATTTCGATATTCGCTGAATCCTTACCTTCTATTTTTTCAAGCTTTTAAGCTGCTTTTAGGTCGTGGCCTCTTCTCTGTAGGGTCTGGAGGCCGAGATGTCCAGCGGGAAAGAGCTGCTAACTAAGTCCGGTAGCGCTGCTTTTCTGCCTAACGGAGGTGTTTAAATGTTGATTATGAAAAAATCTATGAGCAGGTTGCTCCCCCTCTCCCGAGATCTCTCACAATACTTTGTAAAACTCAATTTAGCATCATCTGTGAGGGCAGCTTTTACTGGTTCTGCAGCAATGTTCCTTACTCAGAATCCTTTGGAATATTGGAAAGCGATGCGGATTTGTGGCATGTGAGGAGAGCGTGTAGACACACGCTCCGCTGTCATTCAAAGTGCCCTAACACCTTCCTCTCCCCCGCAGGTTGTGATAGGAGGGTGCTCTGGGTCACTGAAGAGAGGGAGTCATAAAGGAGCAGAGGCCCTGCGTCGTGAGTGCCATCTGACCTTGAGTGTGGCCTCTTGTTCTAGCACATGGGCTCGCCATGGCCTGACTAAATGCTGGCACTGCTCATACATCCACTTTTAAAAGTTGGGTTGAATATGAGAACATAATCATTCATATTTTGTCCATTTGCATGTATTTGATAACATCCTTTCTCTGTTCTTATCTCTACTTTACAGCCTTTTTCTTTAAAGAATGAATGTTTCCATGTTTAAAGCCACAGAATTTCTGGTTTTTCCTTTTGGAGCCCAAGGAGCAATGACAGAATGAGGAACATGCTGTTCCTTACAGACAGTTACTCATAAGGCCGCAGCACAGAAACTGCAAGAAATGTCAGTCATAAAGTGTCCCAGTGCATTTTAAATTGATGGTTATTAAAATCCTTCTTTATCTCTAGGGGATCTAAAAAATTAAACAATTCATCATTTAAACACAGTTGCCAGGTAGCCTGAGTCAAAAATCAGGAGAGGCTCCATGGTCTGAAGTCTCCTAGTGCTCACCTTGGTGAGGGTCTAGTTGCCTAATGGGTTGGCATAATGACGTCATTCTAACACAAGCAAAACACAACTCTCTTAGAGTTGTTCAAAAAATCAGGAAATTGAAAAAAAAAATAAGGGAGAATAAAGTACTGACAGGAGAGAAAAAGAAGAGTTCCTTGGAGATTTGAAGGAGGTGAAATGGGCAAAAAGTAAATTTAGCAATTAGATTTTAAAGTCAACGGATAATTAAGTCAAATAATTTATTCTTATGTCCATATATTTTGGTTTTAAAGTTTTGATTAATACTCACGCAACACTAATTTATAACAAATTCAAATATTTTCCCATTGTCTATTTTTACTAGTGAGTTTGTAATAAAGATCCGCTAGTAATTTTAGTACACCATAACCCTTCAAAAGAAGCCCATAGAATAAACTAATTTTTAAAGAGTCACATTTTATTCAATGTCTATTTATACATGTTATTAGCAATAAACTCTTTTATCTTTAATTTTGAGAAGCTTTACAAATACAGAAAAGTAGAATGACCAATAGTGCCCATAGCCAGGACTCAGATCTGGAAAAATAGGTCTAATCGGTTGTTATACTGTGTTTATATCATACATTTCACTTATTTTTATCAAATAAAAATTAGAATTTATAAAATGTTGATGAAAAGGAAAACATTCTGAGTAAAGTTTAGTCCCATGTTTCTTCCTCCAAATCTCTTTGTTCTACATTAACAGGTCAGGATAAGTATGAATGGGGAGGCTGCAAAAGGGGTATCCTTGCCCATGTGGTCCCCAGAGCCATCTTCTCCAATCGGGACTTGGGGAACATCTTTCTCCATCCAGGACCTAGGGGACATCCTTTCTCCATCCAGGACCTGAGGGATGTCCTTCTCCACCCTGGACTTGGGAGGTGTCTTATCCACCCAGGACTTGAAGGGGATCCGATTCCATTCAGGAGTGGAGGAAATTCTTCTTCATCTGGACAGGGGGTCATCCTTCTCCATCCAGGACTGGGGTTTGTCCTTCTCCATATAGGACTTGGGGGACATCCTGCTTCATCCAGTACTGGAGGTTATCTTTCTCCATCCAGGACTGGAGGTTGTCCTTCTCCATGTAGAACTAGCGGGCATCTTTCTCCATTCAGGAATTGGGGAGCATCCTTCTCCATCCATGACTTTGGGGACATCTTTCTCCATCCAGTAACTAGGGGGCATCCTTCTCTATCCAGGACTTGGGGGGCATCCTTTTCCACTCAGGAACTGGGGGGCATCCTTCTCCATCCAGGACTTGGAGGACTGTCTTTCTCCATCCAGGACTTAGGGGACCATCTTTCTCCATCCAGGACTCAGGAGACATCATTTTCCATCCAGTAACTAGGGGGCATCCTTCTCCATCCGGGACTAGGGGGCATCCTTCTCCATCCCAAAAATGGGGGGCATCCTTCTCCATCCTGGAACTGGGGGGCATCCTTCTCCCTTCAGGACTTGGGGGACAACCTTTATCATCCAGTAAACTAGGGGACATCCTTTTCCTTCCAGGACTGGGGGGCATCCTTCTCCATCCAGGACTGGGGGCATCCTTCTCCATCCCAGAATTAGGGGATATCCTTCTCCATCCCGGAATTGGGGGGCATCCTTCTCCATCCAGGACTTGGGGGACATCCTTTATCATCCAGTAACTAGGGGGCATCCTTCTCCATCCATGACTGAGGTGGGCATCCTTCTCCATCTAGGACTGGGGGGCACCCTTCTCCATCCAGCATTGGGGGTCTTCCTCCTCCATCCAGGACTTAAAGGGTGTCCTTTTCTGCACTTCTTTGGATGGCAGCCTTTCCTGTGCAGTCATTCAGAAAGTCAGGCTGACACATGTTGTCATCTTGAACTCTGGCATCTCATCTCTATTCTGGGTGAATCCCTTTATGTTTATAGTGATTTATCATTAAATCACTGTGCCATTTTTTCCTAAAATATCTGTGTGTTTTTGTTCTGACTTCTGTTAGTCCTTTGGTTCCCTGCTCTGGTTTTTTGTAATTTCTTTTGCAACCGAATATGGGTCTCATTTGGTAAGTATTACATATACTAGAAAATGATGTATGTTCAGCATTTGTTGTGATTTTAAAACCTTTTATAAACACATAGCATCTTTGTCTATTTCCCATTTAAATTCAGAAGTATGGGTTCCAGTGTCCCTCTCTAGACCTGCTCTATCCTGTTAGTTTCTTTGCATGTCCTGGAGGTGAGGCCAGCATTGGACTTGACGTTGCTTCACCTACACGGTTCTATTGTCCGTCCATGTGCAGTGTCTCTCCTGTTGTTTATGATTTCTTCCTTACATTTTATTTGAACTAAAATTGATTTTGTGATAGCAGCTTGCTTTCTGTGAATATTTACTTAAATTTTTATACAGTATTTATTTTATTTTTTCTTTCTTTAATTTGAAAGTGCTGCTTTATTATTGATACTTTTGTATTTTAATATATGAGGTTAATCCCTCTATGTTTGGTAGGAAACAGTGATATATTTGAACTTATTTCTATCATTTGATTTTTGAATTTTGTATTTGCAAAGTTTTATCCTCAATTCTCTTTTCCTTCCTTCAGATTTCTTTTCTTTTCTTATTTTTTTGGGGGGACAGAATTTTGCTCTTGTTGGCCAGGATGGAGTGCAATGGGGAGATCTCGGCTCACTACAACCTCCACCTCTAGGGTTCAAGTGATTCTTCTGCCACAGCCTCTGAGCAGCTGGGATTGCAGGCATGCACCACCACACCCAGCTAATTTTGTATTTTTAGTACAGACAGAGTTTCTCCATGTTGGTCAGGCTGGTCTCAATCTCCTGACCTCAGGTGATCCACCGACCTTGGCCTCCCAAAGTGCTGGGATTACAGGCATGAGCCACTGTGCCCAGACTTTCAGATTTATTTTCAATCAACGTTTCATTTTCCACTTCCTTCCTATGCTGGCTTGTAGGTTTTCCAGGCTATTTACCTTTATCTAGTGTCAAAAATTCTTTTGGGCTCTTTTGAGTTGTCACCCAGTAGTTGTAAGTATATTGGATATTGCTGTTTATCTCCCGGTGCTCTGGTTATAATCTCCCCTATTAATACCTTGTAGTCTTATTGTTGTATTTTTTTCTATTAATTTCTGAGATATAAGAATTAGAATTGTCATATTGTGGATTTATGCATTTATCCTTTTAATTCAATAACTTTTGCTTAATGTATCTTGTTATTTTTCTTGGGTGCGTGCATGCTTATGATTATTAGGTGTTCTAAGCAAATGGACTCATTAGTATAAAACATCCTTCTTTATCCCTGGTGATGCTTGTCTTTCTTGTAGTCTGTCATATCTGCCATTAACACACTGGCTGCAGTTTTTGATAACAAAGATTTGCATGGTGTATATTTGTCCATCTTTTCAGTTCGAATCTATTTGTATCTTTATATCATAAGTGTATTTCTTTTTAAAAGCAGATATTGAGGTTTCCTTTTTACCTACTTTGACAGTCTCTGTTCCACCTTCCTGGTCTTCTTCTGGATTATTGTAGTTTTGGTTTGTTTGTTTGTTTGTTTTATGGGGTTTCTTTCTTTTTTTTTTTTGTATGGATTTTGTACTTTGATTTTTTTTTAAACTATCACTCCTTGTTTCATTTATTTATGTTTGGTGAGTTCTTTAGAAATTAAAATATAAATACTTAACATATATTAAATACCATAACACTTATATAAAACACAAAAACCTTACCTTACCCTCCTCTCATCTTTTGTGCCATGTTGTCTTGGATTTTTCATCTGCACATGTTGTAATTCCTGGAGGATGTCATTAAAATAGTAATTTCCCCTTCACATATTTACTATTTTTGGCACACTTTGATCTTTTCTGTAAACTATAATTTCCAATTATTGTCATTTCTCTTCACCCTGAACAAGTTTCTTTTGCATTTATTATGGTTTGGATGTGATGGCTACACAGTCTCTCAGACTTTCTTTAACTGAAAATGTACTTTTCTCCACTTCAGTTCTGAAGGCTGCTTCAGCAGGTTCATCATTCTAGGGACTCTTTCAACTTTGAACAGCATGAAGTCTCTGCTCAGCAGTGCTCTAGGCACCATCTAACACATTATCATAGCCAGTTGTGTCAAATCCATCATGGGTCATAGAACCCTTTGACAGGTGCTTCTTGTTGCTTAAGTTCTAACATTTCATAGTCTTCAGAGACATGGAGAAGTAGCAGTGCTAGTAGCAGTACTAGCAAAACCAGGTTAAGCCCTAAAAATAATTAAGAAGCCATTGCATGCACACACATGAATGTTTAACTTCAGCTAAAACGCTTCCAAATGTACTATTTTATCTTTATACAAGGTTATAACCCAAATTAAAAATTTAACAATATGTTCACTTTACATATGTGAAAACTGCAGCTCAAAGAATTTAAAAGACATGATTGAAACCCCATAACTAGGTAAAGATGGTCAGATCTGGAGCCCGCGTGTCTGGGTCACCCCACGCCCCGGTACAGAGCGTGTGAGGCTTCACCAGGAAGCTCTTTCAGCTCAAGGATTAGATCTGGGGAAGTGCAGCAGGCAGGCCTGCTTTGCGCCCTTTTTCCAGCAGAAATCCAATGTTTGTTCAAGTTTCTAGTTCTATTGTTTTGTTTTGTTTCTTACCATCATGGCTCTGGGAGTTATTTATAAAATTTAATTTTAAAAGAGACAGTCTCCATCATTAGGGTTCCTTGGAAACTTAAGCAAAAACAAAAAAATACTGGTAGATGAGAAACTTCTGCAAAATTGTTAGTTATATATATAATATATATATAATTGTAACTAAAGAAATGTGTATCACAGTAATAATTTAATTTATTAGTCTTTTTTGCCAGATTTGAGGGCAATTTTTTAAAGCTCTCCACGTGTGGTTTACTGTGGACCAAACACTGGCATACTTCAGGCTGACAATCTGCTGACAACCCCTTCTTAGTTCCTTCACTTGAAAAATGTGAGGGTGCCCTGTTCATGTGCCTGGCAAGCTCGTAACCCACTCAGGAGAAGGACAGTGGCCACTCAGGTCATCAGGTGAACTTGTGACGAGGCCATCAAGAGGCTGCAGTGAGCTCCAGAAAATGAAATTCCCACTGTCTACCTATTCCCCATTTCCAACCAATGCCCCGCCCCTGCTCCAAAGCAAGTCTCCACCTCCTAGGAATGCTTGATTTTCAATATTGCTGAACAGGGGTCATAGAAAACAAACTGAACAAAGAAACAAATGAAGCCTTTAACCCAGTGAGCAAAGACACAGCACCTCCCCACCCCCACAACAGCTCCAGAGCCACACAGCTGCTGCCAGAGCCTGAGCACAGGCCTGAGCTCTGGCCCATGGATCTCACCAATGCATTTCTTCCATCTGTGTCAAAAAATGTATCCGTACATGGGATTCGTTTACGTGGGGCATAAAATAATATATACCTATAATTTTGTCACAGAACTGTGTAAACCGGCCTGCTGTCTGCCACAATAGAGTCCTCACCCTGCATCAGGGGCTTAGATGGGGGAAGCCGGCAGGGTTGGAGGCCTGGGAGTCACAGGTGCTCGGACAGGAGAGAAAAGCACCACAGAGAGCCAGGACTTGCCTACAAGTCACATTTGTAGGTGTCTAGTGGTCTGGGCGGGCTGGCAGATGCTCTCTACAGGAAAGATAATAAATATTGCCCCACATCTCCCACCACCAAACAGAAAGTGCAGGTGGTCAGCCCCAGGGCTCACCTGCCCTTTACCAGGGTCACGAGTCAGGCCCAGGCTGTGCCCTCCACGCTACCCTCAAGGGGACTTCCTGCCAGACTGGGACAACTGCACCAGGCCCTGATGCCCTGGGAAGGACAGGGTTGTGTTTGACAGAAAGAGCTAAACCTGCTGGGATGAACTTGCCTTTCCCCGGGGCCATGGGATGATTTATAGAAAGTTCTACCCATCAGGACAAGACTTCACATGACACCATCAGATGAACTGATTTCACGCCACAGACGGAGGAAGAGGACACATGCCATAGGTCTGCTGGTCACAGCACACACACGCTCCTGAGAGCTTCAGACCCAGCAGTGTGGCTCAGGTGCCAGGTCAGGATGTGGGAGGACACCGTGTCTGGGTGAATCTATCACCTTTGCTAGCTGCCTTGTTTCACCAGGTAGAAGATGTGGCAATGGGAGCATAGCAGCAGGAAGTCCAGTGTCCCCCAACCTTCCACATCACACCCAGGACCTCTGAGGTGCATCTATATCCTGCACATCTAGGCTCTGAAAAGCAGGAGGTCCTGGTTTCCACAGCTGTGGGGCTTCTAGCCAGGGCAGGTCCAGGTTCTCTGAAAAAACAAGCTCTGGGTGCTGCTTTGTCCTCAGGCTGCTCCTCCATGGGACCTGCGGGCAGAAAAATGAGTACCACCTGGACCGTGGTGTCAGCTGGAGCAGGACTGTGCTGCCTGGGGAAGGAGGGGCTCCACACAAGTGCCTCTCGGTACACAGCATTTGATGGCATGTGGACAAGTGCGGGAGTTCTAGACCAAGGACTCTGTGGTGAGCAAGTCTCAGGGCCCCTTAGGAATGAGGGCCTGGGTTACACCACCAGGGGGTCACCCGGACCCTCAGCAGAAGGTGGAGGGGGTGGTGATCATTACCTGTGCGACCTTGAGATGGGTGGCAGCCACAAGACAGAGGGTTCATTGAACCCACATTTTGTAACTAGCACCCAGGAAAAAGCCCAGAATTTAATAAAGACGAGGCCCCTGTCAGTGCAGTGCTGGCTGGGGTGCACCCCGTGGTGCACACCTGATCCTCCCCCAGGGCCTCAGCTGTGAGCTTTGATTGTAGACACACTTATGCCACGGCCCCTTCAGACTGCTCCTTTCACCTCTGAAAAACCAAACAGGATGCTTCTGTTCCTGGAAACGTGAATGCCCTTCATGTGCTTTTTACTTTGGCTATAAACTCTTCTGCAACTGAAATATATACAGAGGCCTTGTGTGTTCCCAAGGTTTCCAGGCATCTCTGAGAGTTTGATTTTCAGTTCCCAGAAGGTGTGACAGCTCCAAAGCATGTGCTGCTGGTTTCTCATCTCCATGTATTTTTGTTCCCTGTGGACAGCATGTTTCTAACCCCCTGGCACATGCTTGGCTCAGATCTTTGAAAAAGCCAAGGGTGGGAGGCAGAATGATGTGGAATGGGCAGAAACTATGAGTAAAGGCTGGCCTCACCCCAGAAGGAGATAGAATGCATTAGCCCAGTGAGAGTGCCAGGGAACCCACGCAGCAGCCTAGGGAAGGTCAGGGAATGGAGCTGGGGTTTCGGTTGTCACCATCCCAGAGTTAGACTCAGCCAGGTGAACAGCTGATTCTCCTCCACAGAACCCTTGGGCTGGCACAAAACATGCGATTCACACAGAGAAAGACCAGTCATGTCCACCCCCTGTGGCCTCCACATACCTGAGCCTGTACCTGATATATCTCAGAACAAGACTCCACAGCCATGCATCTGTTCTCTCCAGGGCATTTTATGGTGAGAAAGTGATTTACTTCACATGATGAAAATAGAAGAGGAAATAACCTTGACAAGGACATAGTTCCACACCCACCATCCAAGGCCTAGGAATCGTGCTCAGCCAGGGCCCAGCACTTCTAGGGCTCTGGGAAGCTGCAGTGGAGTTGGGGTTGGAACAAGGAAGAGCGGCCATTTGCAGGCAGTGTGGGCACCAGGCCCTCTGCAGGGGAAAAGCCCAGTGGCAGGATGAGAGGACAGCAGAAACCTGGCAGGGGCTATGCACACCCTCACCGTGAGAAGGGGATACACTCCCAGGTGGAGCCACTGTTTAAATTGAAATCACTCAAGTCCATTACCAGAAAACACAAAGAGGATTGTCTTGCCAGAGATTAGTGACCTGGGACTTAAACAAAATGCCAATTCACAAATGGAAGGATTCTTAGTTCCACAGACATCGTGTCTACAGTTGCGGTAAGCAAGACTGAACTCAGCCACGCTCACCTGCAGACACTGAGATGCTTGCCAGGAGGCTGTGGAGTGGAATACAAGACATGAATGCTGACAAGGATGGGAAGAGCCTCCCTTTCCTGGCTGGGGGGAGGGGGAGACTTGGCCAATCCAAAAATAGATAACAGAAGGTCTCAGAGCTCCTGAGGCAAGAGCTACTTAGGCATTCAGAGATACTTGGATGATGGCATTGTCTTCAGTAGAACCCTGAAAAAGCGCCAGGGACTCCCAGGCAACTTAGCTTAAATCTCTCAAGAGTAGAGCTAGTCTTTGAGATCTCCATCAAGTGGGTGAGCCTTCGCTACCATGACAGCACATAATAAAGTCGCCCTTGTTAGCAGCAGGGACAGGCCTGATGTCACTGATCCTGAGGCAGGAATCTTGTAAACCCATATAATTTAATTTTGTGTAAGCTCAAGCTCGTCACTGAGATCAGCCTCTGTATGATGATCCATGAGGCCGCTATGAACAGCATGGATGGACCCAGGCCACGGATGGGCCCTCTTCATCCTGGATGAGGAGCCCACAGTTGCCATTGTCCCTCAGCCAGAATAAAATCAAGGCAAAAGCAATCAGAAGACCCATACACCATGAGACTGAGGGGTTTTTTTCAAAGATGTCAGAATAGGAAAATAATAAAATGGAAAAAAACGCAGAATTCCATCCCCTGAGTATCTTCAGAGTCCTCCCCAACTCCAGGCCACCAGGTGCAAGGGGCCTGCCGAGGAACTCTCCCTGGGTAGAAACTCCTCTGGTTTTTGCCTTCCACCCAATGTTGGCAACTTCAATTTCATCTTTTTCGACATCATAGCTAACATTAAAAGGACGCAGGTCAAAAAAGAGTGATGCGCTGCAGCCCTGACAATGCTCCCAGTGTGAATTTGTGCAAAACTCTTCCCTTGACCTGCAAAACCAGGTCCAGGCAGGGTCTTGGGGCTGTGATGACTGCATCTCTGCCTCCTCCTCTCTGCAGTGCGGTCTCTTCACAGGCAGAGCATTCGTTCCTCTCTAGCTTCTCACCAGCCCAGGATGCAGGGAAGAAGTAGCTTATCAGCACAGTCTTCGAATATTTTGCTTTTCCAGCTGGGCTCCTATGAACAATGTGTCCAGCTATAGGTAAACAATGTGTGCAGATAATGTGAGAGTGACAGCACCGTGTCAGGACCATGCAAGAAGCTGGCCAGAGGCACAAGCAGCAGATGGGATGCTGATGGGGGTGACTGAAATCCAGTGTGGGGCAGCTGTGTGCTGTGATCAATCTGCAGGGGTAGGGAAAACAATAACCCTGGGCCTAGCTAACATTTGCGTGGGAGAACATTGACCCAAGTCCCCAGGAGAATGTGGAAGAGAACCGTGTGTCATTGCCAAAGGCAAAAGTAACCGCAGAGTTTTCTTTCTGGTTCTAAGCAGATGGGAGGGGTGTAGCCTGCAGAACCAAGGGTGTGGGGGTCCTAGAATGCTGTTGGTGGTTGTTCAGTAAAGGGCTTCACTTCTCAACCTGCAGAACTTTCTGTCTATGAGTGTGGGTTACATCTACACATATACACGAGATCATATACTCTCACTCAGCCACCCATATCTAAACATGGGAGTATTAGGAAAACTAGGAAAGCAACATCCTACTAGATAACATTGCTTGCAGTGAAACCATTTAAAGCCCTGAGCCTCGGTGTCACCAATTAACACTGCGTGTAAGGAGAATGCCTGCCTCGTGGGGGTTTGTAAAGACCGAATGTAAAAATAAAATGTAGAGTGCTTGGTAAACTAAAGTTCTAAATAAATATTGGTTATTACTATTATTATGTCAGAAGTACTAGTCATAAGACTGAAATACTTCAGTTTAATAAGAACTCAGTGGAAAGAAGTTGGATAAATTCGTGAGTTTGAAACTGCAATAGAAATTTTTAAATGCAAATTAATTTATTAATGTATTCATGTTCATTAACTTATTTATATTCAAATGAATTAAATATTTAGTGCATGCTCAGAGCTGGGAACACACCATCATCAGGGCTGCACAAACTCTGTCCTCAAAGCGATTGTTTTCAGATGACCTCAGAGGAAAATGAGAAGGAATCACTGGCAATTTCCTTCAGTGGATACCTTAGCTGGCTGCATAGCTCATGTTAAGTCAGTCTTCATGAGGAACTCAGAATGTTTGGGGCTTCGGTATTAAAACTACAGATCTCTATGGCAAGCCTTCAGAGCTCCTTTGATTAAACATCAGCCGCTGCAGTAGCGTTCCCTGAGAAACCCGCACACATTCTGAACACTTGCATGAGTTTCCTTTCCTTTTGGGCCACTATATGTGGAAAAACACTTTCACCCATGACCCTAACTGTCCCAAACTGCAGAAGAGGCAGATTGTAGCCAGCTAGTCCCTGTCAAAGGCCTGTTGCCCTCTTCTGGGTCAGCCTTGTCCACCCAGCCTGAGGTGCTCTCTGAGACAGCCTAGCCACCACGCCACACGCCCCTCAGCCTGACCAGAGCATCAGCATGCTGTGCATGGCCGTTAGCTGGGGTGATTCAGAATTGTGTGCTGTGGAGCAGGGCTCCGAGTGAAGCATGTGGTCACTCAGGCCATGGAAATGATTCAAGCTCTTACTCCTCTGTCAGCTCAGTGCCTGCACAGTGGAAAGGAAGCACATCTATTGATTTCTTGGCCAAAAGAGCAAGTTGATACGTTTTTTAAAGCTTTGACATTTTGTCTTAAAGCAACAGTGGGCCTTGTTCAACTAGAATCTCATTTTTCCAGCCTAATTTTGCTGGAAAGGCCCCCAACCCAGGCAAGCCCCTGGAGGAGAGAGAGCACCTAGGATGCTGGCACCAGATGGCTTTGTTCCCCAGCCTTCAATACACTCAGTTATAAAATAACCACAGCAGAGGTTTGATAAGATTACCCCCAGGCCATTTTTCAGGTTTATATGCTACCATATTTTCTACCAGAATACAGTATTTGAATCAACTCTCAGGGGCCCCAGCCTTCAGCAGACACTCTGGTGAATACAGCCATTTTTCTAGCCTCAAAAGCATGGTTTGCAAACTGGTTTGTTCTTTGCAGGAGAAAACCACACGCGTGGCCATTGAGGCCCTTGGTTAGCGGAGTTGAGGGGATTTTGTCTGGCTCTCACCTTGAGGTCATCAGTAAAGGGCTTCACTTCTGAAGCTTCACTTCTGAAGTCAGCATCCTGAAGTCACTTGCCGGCCTCTGTGCAGATGTCCCCTCGAGGGGCTTCAGTCTGTGGAAGTGAAACAGTGAACACAGGACCTGCCTAGACTTCCTGCCTCACAGCACAGCACCACAGCCTGGACTGCACTCAGCCTGATACTTGGTTGGGAACTTTACTCCATGAAAGCATCCAAATAAACATATACAGACTCCCCACCTATCCTGTCTGCCGTCGGGTTCTAATTCCTCCACAGACATCTCATCAGGGAGCTTTCCCCCGTGACGGGGGACTCCTGCACTGGACTCCATCCCTCCCCTACTGGAAAAGCACAGGTGCTGTGGCATGAGTTTAACCGACTGAAATTCCCTGATCTTCAGAGTAATAATTCTAAAACAGGGCCACAAATACCCTTGTCAGTGTACTTGGAAGAACCTCTCATTACTTGAGGCCCTGGAAATGTAGACACCCCTCCCGTTTTCCAGTGTGCTGTCAACCCTGGCATCAGAGCTCTTCCCGCCGTGGGCACTGGTAATTGTCTTACTGGAGAAAGTCAAGCTTTTAAGTCCCAGGAATACAGGGTTCCTGTTTCTTTAGGCTGTGTTTATTTTTACACTATTGCTGGTAGAGTCAGTGTGCACTCAGTGAAGATGAAGCAAAAGTGTCAAAGAGTGATTTCCAAGAAGATGAAAAATGATCTGCAGTTTCTACTTCCTTACCCAGCAGGCGATGTCTCTCCTGTGGCATCAGACAGTGGAGACAGTGGCGCTCAGTGTGGGGCCTCCTGGCTGAAGGAGGGGACAACACCGTGTTCCGTCTCCTTAGATGCTGTATGCACCTCACCTGGGTGGTGATTTACTTGAGAGAAACCCATGTGTGGAGTAGGGAGTGCTGCCTTTGGCACCTACCCAGGTCTAGCTCTGGACTCTGCCTCTTACCAAGGGTGACTTCTAGGCCTAACTCACCTGGTGGCTGTGAGAACCCAGTCCCCGCAGATCCAGGCACTTCATAGTTCACAAGGCGAATGCTCAAGATGATAGAATCTTCCATTGGCTCATGTGAGCACAGCACTCCCACAGCATCAGCTCCATTCACAGCCAGCTGCTCTGCCGAGGGCTGCTGTTTTCCTGGAATTGTGAATGCCCGGAGTCTCCACAGGTTGCCAGCTTGAGTCCGGAGAAGGTATATATATGTGGAGAATAATAAATAGTGAATTTTGTGAAAGTTAAAATGAAAGAAAATGAAGTGAAAGAAAAAAAACTTGAATATGAAAAGGTCTTTACACACCATTTTTGCTTTGTTTTTTGCTTTCGGTCCTTTTTAGTTGGTCACAAGGTCTAGCACAGGTATTAACATATGATGTCAGTCTTCAGGCTCAGTGAATTCCTCTGTCTCACCTTGCAGGTTATATAGGAACTTGCAGGTGGCAGAATCCTAAGAGCTGGAACTCCTGACTCTGCCTGAGGGATCACGGTGCTTCCCATGCAGTGATTCTGTGACTACAGGCACCTGCCTCTCAGAGGAGGAATTTTCAAATCTGTCACAGCTACACTTGCAGGGGTGTCCGTTGTCACTTTTTCTGATGGAGAACTCGGTTGTTGTGAAACATATAGTTTCCGATATTTTGATCCTCACACTTCCCACACTAAACAGCGGCACTGCATTCTGTCCCGCAACTTTGAAAGGGGAAGCAAGAGGTTACATCCTGTCTGAATCTCGAGGTGCTCCTTGAGGAATGTCCAGTGGCTGCTCTGGCTTGGGACAAGCAGTGTCTCACAAGACCAAAGTGCCTCGTGGCACAATCCTGTCAGCCACAGAGGCCGGTGCCAGGGCCATCACCCCAGACAACATGACCAGTCCCAGACTGCTGTCCCAGACAGCACACTGCCCATCAGTCCAGGGAACCCTCTATTTACCATTACATACTGTCGAGGGACTTCATAGAAAATGGTCTTGTGGATGTTGTGAGCTTCTTATGGTTATTTAATAATAACCCCATGAGATGCAGACCCTGAGCACAGGGGGAGCTCAGTGTGCGTTCCTGTTGTAAGGGCAGGATGAACGGTCCAATCAGAGGCCTGTGGCATTGGGTATGTGGGCACGTGGATCTGGTCAGCATCTTCTGCCTGCAGCTCTTTCTTCTCCAGCAGTGCACGGCATCTACGTTAGTCAGGGTTAGCCAGAGAAACAAAACCAACAGGATGTGAGTGTAGATGCAGAGGGAAATTTATTATAAGGAGTCAACTTGTTATTCGCAATGCCGACCAGCCCCAGATCTGCAGGATGAGGGGGCAGCTGGAGGCCCAGGAAAGCCCTGTGTGGTTCTGTTCCAAGGACTCACAGGCAGGAGGAATTCTCTCTGTTTGGGGAAGGGCAGGCCTCTTGTTCCCTGTGGGCTTCAGCCTGATGGGGTGAGGCCCCCACGCTGGGAAGGGCAAACTGCTTTATTCCCTCTGCTGATTTAAACATTAACCTCATCCAGAAATACCATTGAGAGTAAGGCCTGACCACACCGGGCTCCCCGTGGCCAAGTCAAGCTGACGTATAACTGAAGGTCACAGCATCTGAGAACTTTCTCTTCCTCCTTACGTCAAAAACCCCATGAGTGTTTACAGCAAAACAAATTCAGAACCGAGGCTCTCCTGGGTGCCCCTGTCCAGACACTCTGAATGAAAGTCCGAATTCCAAATGGGGCACCTGCCTGCTTCCCAGGCCCCTTCTTCCAGGGATTGGGGTTGGGACGTGGGTCTGGGTGCATCCACTTCGGAAGTCCACACCGGGAGGCTCAAGGTGGAGCCATAGCACTGGGCCAGGGCTATGGGTTCCTAGGGGCTGGTTTTCCAGGAAATAAGAAAGCAGCCACTTGCAGAAGAGACAGAGTTGAAGCCCTGACCCTGCAGTGCTGGGGCAGTGGATCCGTTCCTGACTCTGCTGAAACTAACCTGTGTTCTGTTATTGACAATACAATATTCCCAGCTAAAACAAAATGTGCCCTATGCTGACCCTGCAGGAACTGTCTTTGTGAAGTCAGTACTACCAGGTTACTGAAGTTCTATTTCTAAACTGCTGAACCCAGACAGTGACCTGGACGACTGTTAGGCCTGGAGGCTGGCTCTGATACAGGCCTGAGGCTGCCTAAAATCACTGCAGGAGTGGAAAAGGCCAATTGAGTGTTCATTTGACTTTTCTGCTACTGCACAAATTATGCCAGGCCTCTTTACATTCTAAGCCAACAGGTGGGATTCAAGAGCCATTCTCCATTGCTTTTTGTTTTTTTTTAAACTTCATCAAGTTTAGATACTGGTGAGTATGTGACTTTATTTCTGTGTTCTCTATTCTGGTCCATTGGACTCTGTGTCCATTTTTACACCGGTAGCTGTTGTGTTGGTTACTACAGTAACCTTGCCGTGTAGTTCGAAGTTGGGTAATACGATGACCCCGGCTTGGCTCTTTTTACTTAAGTTTGCTTTGGCTCTTTGGGCTCTTTTTTGGTTCCACACACATTTTAGAACAGTGTTTTCTAATTCCGTGAAAAATAGCATGGGTAGTTTGGTAGGATAAGATTTCTAGATTGCTTTGGGCAGTATGACTATTGTAATAATTTTGATTCTTCCAATCCATGGCCATGGAATTTTTTTTTTTCATTTGTTTGCCGTCTGTGATTTCTTTCAGCAGTGTTTTGTAGTTCTCCTTGTAGAGATCTTTCACCTCCTTGATTACATATATTCTTAGGGATTTATTCTTTTTGTGGCTACTGCTAATGAGATTGAATTCCTGATTGGGCTTTCAGCTCTAACATTATTGCTGTATAGAAATGCTACCGATTTTCATACATTGATTTCTATTCTGAAATGTTAATGAAGTTATTACTTCTAGAAGCCCTTTGGTGGAGTCTTTCGGGGTTTGGGTATAGAATTACATCATCAGTGAAGAGAAATAGTTTGACTTTCTCTTTTTCGATCTGGATGTCTTTCATTTCTTTCTCTTGCCTGACTGCCCTGGCTAGAACTTCCTGTACTATATCCAACAGGAGTGGTGAGAATGGGAATCATTTTTTGTTCTAGTTCTCAAGGGGACTGCTTCCAGCTTTTGCCCATTCAGTATAATGTCAACTGTGTGTTTGTCATAGATAGCTCTTATTATTGTGAGGTATGTTCCTTTGATGCCTACTTTATGGGTTTTTTTTTTTTTTTTAACACAAAGGGATGTTGAATGCTATCAAAAGCTTTTTTTCACATCTATTGAGTTGTGTTTTTAATTATGTTTATGGGGTAAATCACATTTTTTTATTTTCACATGTTGAAACAACCTTGATTACAGAAAAGAAATCTACAGGGTGATGATGAATTAACTTTTGGATGCGCTGCTACACTAAGTTTGCTAGTATTTTGTTGAGAATCTTGGGTATATGTTTATCAGGGATATTGGCCTATAGGTTTTGTGTGTGTTGGGGGGGGGTGTGTGTGTGTGCGTGTCTTTGCTAGGTTTTGATATCAGGTTGACACTGGCTTCACAAAATAGTTCAGGAGGAGTCCCTCCTTAACTGAGTTTGCTTCAAGAAGTTGCCGGGATTCCCCCGTCTCACCCCCAGATCCCCAGGAGAGTTCAGCACGGCCCTTGCTGTGGGTGTCACAGAGACCGATGCGGGTCCCTCTCCCCGGGAATGGGCGAGCCTGGGTCCAGTCCACAGGGCGCCTCGCAGGCGCTGATGCAGGATGGAGTTGAGGTGGGGGCAGCGCTGGACCCCAGGGCCCATGCCTGCCTCCTGGGAAGCCCGGTGACCCAGGCAGCCCTAGCGAGGTCCCCGGGCTCCCACAGGACAGATGCGGACATTGGGGCCGGGGAGGCCCTGCTACCCTCGGGACTGTCCCTCCAGCCCCCAGCTTTCTGTGATTCTCTGGGCACCCTCTGCAGAGGGGCAGGGGATCCACCCTGGATACCGAGGTACCGAGCTTGAGGGACCCCAGAGCTTCAGCCAGGCCGCTTCCTTTGCGGGGTGAAGCTGAGGTTCAGAGGAGGGCAGGGGCAGGTCCTGGGGGCTCACCAAACAAAGTGAGCCTATCTCTTGGCTGGGGTCACAGGGAGCGCTCCTGTGCCACAACCCTAAGCTGTGTCTGGCCCGTCCGAGCCGCGGGCCCTTTAAGAGGGGGTGGTGCTTCAACCTGGCGGGAGGGACGCTGCCAGCGTGCATGTGCCTGCGTGCACGTGCCCGCGTGCATGTGCCGCCCCTACGGAAGCCGAGACTACACTTCCTGTGAGGCCTCGGCAGCGGCGGCGGAGCAGTCTGGTGGTTGGAGAGAGCTTCCGAGAAGCCGTGGTGGGTTTCGCGTGACAGTGGAGGAGGAGGCGAGTCTCGGTAAGTGTCCGGGGCATGGACCCCACTGGGAACTCTCTGGACCTCCCTTCTCCTTCCCGGTCACTCCCTGCTTTCGGGCCCTGACTTATTCTGGGCATCTGGGCCCAAGTCGTCCGCATGGAGGCGGTTGTGGGGTCCTGGCCTTGGCAGCGTCCGCCCTCCTGCCGCCCCTTGGCCCAGAGCCCCGGCGGTGACACGCTGGTCCAGGGTCTCTGCGAGCCCCATGGGCTTCTGAGCTGGGGTCTAGGGTTATTTTTGATGCCTCAAGACCTTTAGCAAGAGACCTGGCCAGAGCAGGGGACATGTGTAGTTTCAATTCTTTGAGGAGTGTCCGGCTATTTAGCTGTTTTCCATGGTGTATATCCTAATTTTCAGTTCCACCTACAGTGTATGAGTTCCCCTTTCTCGAAAACCACACTCGCATTCCTATGTTTTTCTTTTCGTTTGTTTTGTTTTCTGAGACACAGTCTTGCTCTGTTGCCCATGCTGGGGTGCAGTGGCGTGATCGCGGCTCACTGAAACCGTTGTCTCCTGGGTTCAAGCAATTCTCCTGGCTCAGCCTCCAGAGTAGCTGGGACTCTGGGCACCAGCCACCACACCCAGCTAATTTTTGTATTTTTAGTAGAGTCGGGGTCTCACGACATTGGGCAGGCTGGTCTCAACCTCCTGACCTCAGGTGATCCACCCGCCTTAGCCTCCCAAAATACTGGGATTACAGGCCTGAGCGACAGCTCCCTGCCCCTCCTATTTTTAAAAGTTTTTTTTAGGAATATTCAGTAAGTGTGAGATTATGTGCATGTGGTTTTGAATTACAGTTTTCTGATGAATAGTTAATTTTGAGGACCTTATATCGTATCTGTTGTTCTTTTTTATGACTGTACAGAATTGTCTGTTCAGGTTCTTGGCGAAATAGTTGGATTCTTTTGCTGCTTTATAGTGTTTTCTGTGTACACATTAGATGACAACTCGTGAATTACAAGATTGCCTGAAATTTTTGGCTAATCTATAGGATGCTTTTATTATTTGTAAAGTAATTTGTTTTGAGATGCAGAAACTTTTCAGGTTGGTATAGTCCCATATGTTTGTTTTTGCATTTCATGCATGTAATTTTGGTCACCCATATAAGAAAATATATATCAGTGACAAAGCATTTAGTTGTCAGTGAGGTTTTTCTTCAAAGGTGTTTGTTTTCCTCTTTGCAAAGATGAGCAGAGATTCAAGTAACCAAAAATACATGTTCATCCTGTGTTTTAAAAACTTTTTGTGGTTTATGGTCTTTGGCCTTCAGTTTGGGGGAGGGGGTTTTGTTTTTCACAGGTCGTGTAAAATAAGGGTCCTATTTCTTGCTTCTGCATCCGGATATCATTTTTCTCAAATGTATTCATTGAGCAGACTCTGCCTTCCACATTGTGGTGTTCTTTATGAAAGTCAGTTGACTATGTCCATATTTGTGTTGATCATGTTTTTGCTCTCCCTGTTTTTTTCCACAGTTCTAGGTATTTTTATTTATGCAAGTACCATATTTCTGCTGCATGACTACAACTTGGCAGTGTAATTTGATATTGAGGATTGTGGGTTCTCACTTTGATTGTATTTCTGAGGGTTCCTTTAAATATTCATTGCCTTTGTGGCTCTCTGTGATTTTTAGCAATATGTATTTATTGCTGTTAACTTTATTTCACAACACAAAGGTCTATAATTAGGGGTACATTTTCATACATATAGATGGGGTAATGATCAAATCAGGGTACTTGGGAGCTCTATTCCCTCACACAGGTTATATTTTTGTGTGGAGAGAACATTCAAAATTATCCCTTCTTGCTCTTTGGAAAAATATAATATTGTTAACTCCAGTCACCGGGGCTGAGGAGAACATTCAGATGTATTCCTTTAATGTTAAGATAACTTTGTTTCCATAACCAATCCTTCCCCATTCCCCCTCTAGCTCCCAGACTGTGGTAATCAATATTGTGCTTTCTACTTCTTTAAGATAAACATCTTAAGATTTCACGTGAGTGGTATCATGCAGTGTTTGTCTTTCTAGGCCTAGCTCATTACATTTAGCATAATGTTTTCCAGGTTCATCTGTGTTGCTCTGAGTGACAGTGTTTCATTGTTTTGATGGCTGAAGAATATTCCCTAGTGTATGTATATGAGAGTTTCTTGATCTCTGTATCTGTGGATGAACAGGTGGGTTGAATGATACCCAGTAGTGGGACTGCTAGATGGTTTGGTGTTTCTTTTTTTTCCTATTTGCAGGACCCCTCAACTGTTTTTTATAGCATTAATAATAATTTACGTTTCCACAAACAGTTCCCCTTTCTGGAAATTCATACCAGGATTTCTTTTATTTTTATTTTTCTCTGAGACAGAGTCTAGCTCTGTCACCCAGGCTGGAGTGGAGTGGCCGATTTTGGCTCAGTGCAAGCCCCACCTCCCGGGTTCATGCCATTTTCCTGCCTCAGCCTCCCGAGTAGCTGGGACTACAGGCAGCCGCTACCATGCCAGGGTAATTTTTTGTATTTTTAGTAAAGACGGGGTTTCACTGTGTGAGCCAGGATGGTCTTGATCTCCTGCCCGCGTGATCCACCCGCCTCGGCCTCCCAAAGTGCTAGGATTATAGGCATGAGCCACTGCGCCCAGCCTAGGAATTGTCTTTTTAAATACTTTAATTTTTTTGTAATGTTCATTCTAGTTGGAGTGAGATAAATTCTGAGTGTGGTTTTGATCTACATTTTTCTCATGAGTAGTAATGTTAACCCCATTTTTGTAAACATTGGGTCAGTTTCCTGTGTTCTTTGCAGAAATATCTACTCAGGTCATTTGCCCAATTTTGATCTGTGTTTTTTTCTGTTGTTTTGTTTTTTTTGCCAGCTGGCAGTGTTACTAGCTTGTACATTTTCAAAAACAACCCCTTATCCACTGTATGTTTGCCCAAACTTTTCTTATAATTTTCAGTATGCTTTTTCATTTTGTTCATTGTTTTCTTTGTTGGGCACAAACTCTTCAGTGACGTGGTCCCACACGTGTAGAATTTCTTGGTTAGCTGTGCTGTTGGTTACTAATCAGGAAAAAACAAAATTGCTACCAAAGCAGTCCATTGTCAATGATTTTTTTTCCTTGTATTTTTGTTACTTTTTGAAAACCATGAGCATACATCCAAGTTGCCCTAAATATACACACACCAGAGGTTGTCTTTATAGGAGCCTTATGGTTGCAAGTTTGGTGTATAATCTTTAATCCTTTTGAGTTGATTATTGTGTATCTAGTACCATAAGAGTCCTGTATTGTATTCCATATGGATATCTAGTTTTGGAAACCTTCCCCATTGTGTCATTTTGCTGGTGTTTTGAAACATGTGTTCACTCTGTAGAATTTTGTGTTGATTCTTGAGCATCCTCATTTTTCCTCACTGGTCTGTGTTTCTCTGTGTATGCCAGTAACATATGGGTTGGTTAACCAGGGATTTTCTAATAATTAGAACTCAGAGAATGTGATGCATCCCATATGGTTTGTATTTCTCAGGATAGCTTTGGAAATTCAGCATGTTTCACATTTTCACATACCTTGTGGCATTATTTCTATTTCTTAAAACACTATTTGCCATATACTAAATGTATATGATCAGAGGGTACAAGGAAGATTTTGATACATGTATATGTTGAGTAATGATAAAATCGGGTTATTTAGCATCTCTTCACCTCATATAGTTTTTATTTTTTGAGTGGTAACAACATTCAGAATCTTTCCTTCTAGCTACTTTGAAACATATGACACATTTGTGTTAAGGCTAATCACCCTGCTATGGAATAGAAGACCAGATTTGATCACTCTCATCTGAGAGTGACTTTGTACCCATCACTGATTCCTTCCCAGACCACCTCTACCTCCCCTGCAGACTCTGGTGACCCCTATTGAACTTTTTACTTCTAGGATGTAAAGTTGTTTTCAGTCTACATCCCTGAGATAACATGGCATCAGTCTTTCTCGACCAGGCTCATTCATTGGACTTGATGTTTTCCAGGTTTCGTCATGTGGCTGCAGATGGCAGGATTTTCCAAAGCTTTGTGGCTGAAACATATTCTGTGGTGTATCTATACAGCAGTTTCCTCATCCCTGCAGCTCCGTATGCACAGGTAGGTTGGTTCTGTACCTTGGCCACAGTTACAAGTGCTTTAGTACCCCTGGGAAGGCAGATAGCTCTCTTCAACCTAGGATTTCAACTGCTTTAAATGTGGAACCACTGGGGTGGCTGCTAGCTGACGTGGTAGATGTACTGTGAATTTGTTCAGGAATCTCTAGCTGTTTTTCAGAGTGTGTATACTAATTTACATCCCCACCAATAGTGTTTAAGAGGTTACCGTTCTATAAGTCTATACTGGATGTCACTTTCAAAAAATCTGTGTTTTGTTTGTTTTGGGTAGTATTCATTCTGAGTGGAATGAGACGGAATCATAGTGTGGTTTTCATGGACATTTTTGTGAGGATTAGTGATGTCAATAAAGTTATTTGAGAAATCCCCACATTGCTCTCCATGGTGTCCAAACTAGTTTTCATTTCCACCAACAGCCGACCAGCATCCCTTTCCTCCTGTGCCTCACTGCCATTTATTCTTGTGGACTGTGTCACAATCGTCATTCTGACCAGTGTGAAATACTATCTCATGGGTTTTTTGCTTTACATTTCTCTGATGATTACTGAGGTAGAGAAATGTTGTCCTGTCTGTTGGTTGCTGTAAACCTTCTTCTGAGATGCTTGTTTTCATGCCCCTTGCCCTTCCTTCATTGAGTTTTTGTTTTGCTGATTTATTTGCTTAAGGTCTTTGAGGTAGATCCTGGATATTAGACTTCATCAGATGCATACGTGGAAACATTTTCTGCCACTTCGTAGGCTGTCCGTTTACTCTGTTGGTAATTTCTTCTGCTGTACAGCAGCCCTTTTGTACATTAGGCCCCACTTGTCAATAATTGTTTTAGTTGCACTTGCTTTTTACACATTTTGTAAAAGAACACCAAAAGACACAACGAAGAAGGGAGAATCTGCTTAATAAATTGTTTTAAAAATTGGATATCCCTATATAAAATAATAAAATAGAATCCCTATTGTGTAAAAGGCACAAGAACCAACTCAAAATGAATTAGAGACTGATACACAAAGCAGGGACATAGGCATATCCGTGCTGTGCCAAACCCTCTGTCAAGAAAGGTATTTCCTAGGTTCTCCTGCAGGCTTTTCATAGTTTGCAGTCTTGCATTACATCTTTCATTCATCTTGAGTTAGTTTCGGTACACAGTGAGACACAAGGGCCCACTGCCTTTCTTCTGCAACTGGCTAGCCATTTATCCCAGCACCATCTATTGAGAGGAGGGAATCCTTTCTTCAAAGCTTAGTTTTGTGGATTTTGTTGAAGATCAGATGGTGTTAGGGGTGCGGGTTTACGTCTGGGTTCTCTAATCTATTCCACTGGTCTGTGTGGAACGGGGTCCCTAACTTTTCAATGGAATGTAAAATCAGGAAGTGTGACACAACCGGTGTAGTTTGTATTTCTCAGCGTTGCTTTGGAAATTCAGGGTGTTTTGTGGTCCACATGAACTTTAGCATTGCGTGTTTACATATTTTTTAAAAGGTTGTCCATACAGTAATGGCATACAATGGGGGAAGTTAGAGCGGGGCATTTTGGTTAATGCGGATACAGAGAAATGTTAAAATCAGGATATTTAGAATCTCTGTTATCACAAACTGTTGTTAATTTCTTTGTGATGGAAACATTTGGAATTTTGCATTTACAAGAGTCTCTATTATCACAAACAGTTGTTAATTTCTTTATGGTGAAAATATGTGAAATCTTTTCCAGATTTTGTGAAAAAGGTGTGATGAAGTGTTAATTTACTCTAGTCACTGTGCTGTGGAATAGAGAGGAACAATTCATGCCTCTCATCTAAGTGTAACTTTGTACCTATTTCTGATCCCTGCCCATCCCCCCTCTTCCCTCCAACCTCTGGTAACCAGTATTGTGCTCTCTAGATTTATGCAATAAAGCCTTTTATTTTGGATTCTACATGAGTGAGATGTGGCAGTGTTTTTCTTTCTCTGCCTGGTTTAGGTCATTTACCATAATGTCCTCCAGATTCAACAGTATGGCTCCAAATGATGACATTTCATTCTGTTTTTCTGGCTGAAGACTATTCTATTTGTGTACATCTATCACAGTTACATTATCCCTTCATCTGTGGCTGGACAGGTAAGTTTATTCTTTATCTTGGCAGTTGTCAGTAGTGCTGCAGTCCACATAGGATGGCAAATATCTCTTGCATGGACTGATTTCTTTTGCCCTGAAAGTATACTTAATGGTAGAATTGTCAGATGAAGTGGTAGTTGTAGGTTTAATTTTTAGAGGAACCTCTCACTGGTTTCTGTAGTTTGTATACTAATTAACGTTCTTACCAAACGAGTTGCTCTCTGGAAATTTACACCCACATTTGTGTCTGTTTTAATGTATGTTATAACTTTGATAACATCCATTTGAATTATAGTGAGATGATGTATGTGTTGTTTTGATCTTTCTCATGATTTGTGATGCTATCCAAGTTCTTAAACTTGTTTTCAATGTTATGTCTTCTTTGCAGAAATGTCTGTTCAGGTTCTTTTGACCCATTTTGTTTGGTTATTAGCTTCTCATTTGTGTTTTTGCTAGTAAGTAGTGTTAGTGGCTTAGACATTTTGAAGACAACCTTTTATCAGATGTATGTTTGCCGAAACCTTTCTTGCAAACTTCAGGATGACTTTTTAATTTTTTTCATAGTTTTTTTTTTTTTTAATCTGCTTGGGCACAAACTCTAGAATGGGATGCATTCCCATGTGTGTCTGTTTTCTTGGTTCCCTGTGATGTAGGTGACTGATGAAGAAAAAGAAAATCATGTCCGAACTAATCCATCACCCATGAGTTTTCCCCCTGTATTGTTTGTTTGGTTTTGGCACAGTGTGAACACAGATCCACATTGACCTAAATATACCCACACTGTATGTCTTCTCTTTGAGGTAGCTTGATGGTTTCAAGTTTTGTGTATTAGTCTCTAATTCATTTTGAGTTGATTGTTGTGCCTTTTACACAATAGGGGTTCTATTTTGTCATTTTATATGGGGATATCCAATTTTTAAAACAATTTATTAAACAGATTCCCCCTTCTTCATTGTGTCTTTTGGTGTTCTTTTACAAAATGCGTATACTACCAAGGAGTTTGGGTTTGTGATTGAGCTCCCTCATTCTGTCTGTTGGCCTGGGTGTCTTGGTTAATGCCAGTCATCTGTTGTTTAGATAACAAGCTTTTCAATATAATTTCAAATGGAAGACAGTGATGCGTCCCACATACTTTCTATTTCTAGAAATGCTTTTGAAATTTAGGGCATTTCATTGTTCCATGTTAATTTTAGCATCGTTGGCATCCTTTTTTTTTTTTTTTTTTTTTTAAAGAAATTGCCCTAAAGTATATGTATATAACTAGAGGATGCAGGGGCCATTTTGATATAGGTACCCCTAGCATATTGATGAAATCACAATATTTTGCATCTGTGAAGTCCTCTAGGTATTTTATTTGTCTGTGGAGAGGATATTCAGAATCCTTTCCAGCTATTTGGAAAATTCACTACAATATTAACCTTAATCACCCTGCTATAGAAGAGAAGGGTAGGATTGAGTTCCGTTTTCTAAGTGTAACTTGGTAACCATTACCAATTCCTACCCAGGCCCCTCTTCTCCCCTGCCTCTGGTAACCACTGTTGAACTTTCTACTTCTGTGAGGTCAGGTGTTTTAGATTCCACATAGGTGAGATTATGCAGTATATGTCTTTCTCTGCCTGGCTCATTTCATTTAACATAATGTCCCTCAGGTTTTTCCACATGGCTGCAAATGACTAGATGTCACCCATTTCTATGGTTGAAGAATACTCCGTTCTGGATGAATGTTGCAGTTTCCTCATCCCTTCATCAGTGAATGAATGGGTAGGCATATTTCGTATCTTGGGTATTGTGAGTACTATAGTACACAGGGCAAGGGAGGTATCTCTTCCACTTAGGAATTTCATTGACTGTCAATGTACAGTCAGTGGTGGGAAGGCTAGATGAAATGGAGTTTTTACTTTGTTTGAGGAACTTCTAGCTATTTTTGCTAGAGTGTGTACCAATTGATATTCCTACCAAGAGTGTAGGAGAAGAGTTTCCCCTTCTGCAAGTCTATACCAGTTGTTTCCTTTTCAAACTTGTATTTTTGTTTTCAGTAACATTCATTCTATGTGTATGGAAGTGATATCTCACTGTGGTTTCCCTTGACATTCTCGTGAGGATTAGAGCTGTTGGGAAACTTTTTCTTTTACCTATGAGTGAATTGCTCATCTACTTTTCAGACATGTCTGTTCAGGTCCTTGGCCCAGACTTAGCTTGGGTATTTGTTTTTGTTTCTGTTTTTGTTTTCTCCCACATCATAGTGTTAGTTTCTTGCACATATTTTGTAAGAACCCCTTTCAAAGACAGGATTTTCCATAATTTTCTTTCAGTCTTTGAGGTGCCTTCTCTTCTGGTTCATTGTTTTCTTTTCCCTACATAAGATCCAATGTTTTCTGTAGTCCCACATGTTTATATATTAGTGGTGGCTTTTGTGTACAATTAAAAACAGTGAAAAAGGTTGCAAGCCATGGCATTGTCTATGGGTTTTTTCCTTCTAATTTTTCTTTTCTTTTTCTTTTTATATTTTACATTTTGCAAATTGTGTGCATAGATTAGTCTTCTAAAATATATGCTCACCCTATGTTTCCTAAGGGAAGTAAGTGGTTTCAAAACTGAGTTTAAGTCTTCAGTGTAATTTACATGGATTCTGTCCTATTTCACTGTTTTTCAAGTGGTTATCCAGTTTCCTCAAAATCGTTTATTGAGCTGACTTTTCTTTTCCCATTGTGTCATTTCGTGTTCGTTTGAAAACTGTGTTCACTGTGTATATACATTTGGGTGGCACAGGGGACTCCGTCATTCTGTCCATTGGGTAGGCTCTTTTTCTGCCAGTAGCAGATTGTTTGGATCAATATAGGTTTTAGTTGTTTCATCTTTTTGCCCACTTAGTACCTTTAGTTTCTTGTGTGTGTTAGATAATGATTCCTTTGACATACATAATTTTCTATAATTTTATCCCAATCTTTAGGATGCCTTTCCTTTTGGTTCATTGTTTTCTTCTTGTTTAGAAATTTTAAAGTTGTCCTTTGTCTATCATGTTTGTATTTGCTTTTGTTGCCAGTGATTTCTGTGTCCCATTGGGAAATAAAAAGACAAGGTGAAGCCATCGTATTGTGTATGTGTATATTCTCCCTAATTTTTTCTTTTTGCAACTGGTGTGTACAGATTCAAGTTTCCCCAAAATAGACACTCACCCTGTGTTTTTTACCTGGGAGCTGTTTTAATTTCAAGATTAGACTTAAGTGTTCATTTTATTATGTGTCGATATTTCTGTATTGTGCAACATAAGGTTCTTCAGTCCTTTGCACATGAATATCCAGGTTTCTCAACCTGAGTACCTTTGGTGTGTTTCTGAAAAATGTGTTTACTCTATATAATTTTTGTCTGATTTTCTGCCTCCTTCATTTGGTCCATTTGGTTATCTTTCTGTGTTTATGCCACTAATGGATGGAGAGGGACAATGTAAGTTTTATTTTGTTTTCCTGTGTGTGTGTTTTTCTTTTTCTTTTTTTTGTTTTTGATCTTTCAACCTTGATTTTCTAAAAGCATACCTACTTTTACTGTGATTAACAGTATTATGAACATAGTACCAGTAAGGTGGTTCATCGATTTAGAATCTCTTTCTCAATAGGGGTAAATTTTAGTGAAATAATAGAGATAACAAAGACATTTACCAGAAGAGAGCTCTTATAAACAAGTAAGTTCCAGTATAAAAAGTTCAGTAGGCCAGGCGTGGCGGCTCACATGTGTAATCCCAGCACTTTGGGAGGCCAAAGCGGGCAGATCACCTGAGGTCAGGAGTTTGAGACCAGCCTGGTTAACATGGTGAAACCCCTCTCTACTAAAAATACAAAAATTAGCCGGATGTGGTGGTGCGCAGCTGTCTTACCAGCTACTCAGGAGACTGAGGCAGGAGAATAGCTTCAACCTGGGAGGCAGAGGTTGCAATGAGCCATGATCACGCCATTGCACTCCAGCCTGGGGGACAGAGTGAAATTCTATCTAAAAAACATAACATAACAAAACAAAAAACAAACAGAACAAAACAAAACAAGACAAAAAAACTTAGTAAACAAATGTCACTTAAACTGTGTAAGAGTTGTAAAGTGGTTAAACGCCCCCCCCAAAATTTTGGAGGGCTACTTAAGATCATTAACTGGACTGAGACACAGAGAATACTACAGACAAATAGGACATGTGGGTATAAAAGTAAAAGTTATAAATATTAGAAGCCATTGTGTCAACACATTAGTATGTCATGACCAGATATCCTTTATGGCAGGAGTGCAAGTGAGATTCAGCATTTGCAAATCCTGTAATACTGTTAAGCACATTCACAGAGTTAATGAGAATGCCATGTGTTCATGATCGTGTATGTGAAAAGACACTGTCAGGATTCTACAGCATGGTATATTTTTAAAATTTCACAAAATCAGAATTGCTGTAAAAATGTATAAAATATGAAATGGATTTGTACAGAGAAGATATAATAAGACCACAATTTTAGAAAATTATGTGTAACAGTATGAAGAGGTCAGTGATTCTTTAATCATTTGATAAATTGAGCTTGACTTCAATGTAGCTGCTATCTGACTGTGCATAGAGATAAAACTGATTGCAAAGAAGAATAAACAAAAATATCCATAAAAATCTGAATATCAAAAATAACTTTTCATGTATTTTAAATACTTGGAAATCGAAAGTGTGATGTTGATTCATAACTAGACTGAGAGAAAAATGAAGCACAGAATTCAGAGAATAGAATGAAACATCTATGGAAATGTTCTGTAAAATAAAAGCAGCAGTGGTAACAGAGGAGATGTAGGCTCTGAGTGTCTCATTGGAGACTGAAGTCCACAGATATGCAGCAAAGCCTTTGTCTCCCTGTTGTTTTTGCCTCCTGCTGGTCATGTGCTTTCACACATGGAGAGAGGACATTTAACCTTTGAGCCAGGGCGTCATTTGCTGTTGTCTGGTGGGTGAGCTTTTTGCTGGCATACTCCATATTGTTACATGTTCTTGGGACCCACAGGATTAGTCTTGGTCATCTAAGATGTTACATCTTATCATCTTAAGGTATTACTGACTTTATCACCTTCAACCGACTCCTATTTATTCTTTGAAATAACCAGGTCCACACATTGTTTTGGTGATTCTTTCAGCCTGGTGTAGCACTATGTGAGAAACCTCTTCTCAAATGACCCACAAGTGATAAGAGGCTGTGAACAAACAGTTCACAGGAGGGACCAACCACGTGCAGACATGGAGTGGGTCATTTCAAGGTGAGGTGGTCAACCTGTACCCTAAACTGGCACAGACAGGAGAAGCCACAATCCTTTAGAGAGAAAAATTGCAAAGTATAAATATCCTTTGTTAAGAGAAATAGAGACCATCTTCAGAGGTTGTAATAGTATTAAAATGTGTTCTCATTGTTCAGCTCCCACTTATGAGTGAGAACATGCAGTGTTTGGTTTTCTGTTTCTGTGTTAGTTTGCTGAGAATGATGGCTTCCAGCTTCATCCATATCCCTGCAGAGGACTTGATCTTATACTTTTTTATGGCTCCATAGTATTCCGTGGTGGATATCTAGCACATTTTCTTTTTCTACTCTATCATTGATGCACATATGGGTTGGTTCCCTGTCTTTCCTATTGCGAAGAGTGCTGCAGTAAACATCCGTGGAGCAGATAGTGCTCAAAGCAAGAGGAAACTCTGAGCATGATGAGCTTGAAACATGATGGGGTTCAGGCAAGATGGAGCTCTGAGCAATATGAAGCTCAGAGCAGATGTTGCTCAGAGTAAGATGGAGCTCCAAGCGTATGGTCTCAGAGCAAGATGGAGCTCAAAGCAAAATGGAGCTCCGAGCAGATGGTGCTCAGAGCAAGATGGAGCTCAGAGTGACTGGAGCTCCAGGCAAGAAGAAGGTTTGAGCAGATGGTGCTCAGAGCAAGATGGAGCTTGGAGTAATTGGAGCTCTGAGCAAGAAGGATCTTAGAGCAAATGGAACTCTGACACATGGGGCTTAGAGCAGATGGTGCTCAGAGCAAGATGGAGTTCAGAGTGATTAGAACTTTGAGCAAGATGAAGCTCAGAGCAGATGGAGCTCTGAGCAGATTGTGCCATAGCAAGATGGAGCTCAGAGTAGATGGAGCTCTGAGCAAGCTGGAGCTCAGAGAAGATGCAGCTCTGAGCAAGCTGGAGCTCAGAGTGGATGGAGCTCTGAGCAAGCTGGAGCTCAGAGTAGATGGTGCTCAGAGTAAAATGGAGCTCCGAGCATTTGGTGCTCAGAGCAAGATGGATCTCAGAGCGATAAGAGCTCCAAGCAAGATGGAACTTGGAGCAGACGGTGCTCGGTGCTCAGAGCAACATGGAGCTCAGAGTGATTGGAAGTTAAAAACATTGCTCTGTAGGATTGGAGCTCTGAGCAGATGATGCTCAGAAGCAAGATCGACCTCGGAATAAATGGAGCTTTGAGCACAATGGGGCTTGGAGCAGATGCAGCTCCGAGCAAGATGTAGCTTAGAAAACATGTTCCTCACAGTAAGATGGAGTTTGAGCAGATGGCGCTTAGAGCAAAATGAAGTTGAAAGCAATTGGAGTACTCAGCAAGATGGAGCTCAGAGCAGATGGTTCTCTGAGCAAGATGGAGCTTGGAGCAGATGAAGTTCTGAGCAAGAAGGAGCTCTAAGCGAGTTGGAACTTGGAGCAAATGTTGCTTGGTTTCAGATGGACTCAGAGCAGATGGTGCTCAGAGCCAGATGGAGCTGAGAGAACATGCTGCTCACAGTACGATGGAGCTTCAAGCAGATGGGGCTCAGAGCACAATGGAGCTGGAAGTGATTGGAGATCTCAGCAAGATGGAGCTCCAAGCACATGGAGCTCTGCGCAGAGGATGCTCAGAGCAAGAAGGAGTTTGGAGTGATTGGAGCTCTGAGAAAGATGGAGTTCTGAGCAGTTGGTGCTCAGAGCAAAATGGAACTCAGAATCATAGCTCTGAGTTAGTGTAGTAAGAATTAGGAAGTGTATATGTGAAGCAATGAGCTTTACAGTCAGTGTGCTTTTTGTTATCTTTATCACCATTAGAAACAAATCAGTTTCCCCTAAGTGCTGTTCCTACCTATATTTAATGTAGTTACCAGTACCTAAACTATAGAAGTTTTTGATTCATTTTTCTCTTCATCTTTATAAGAAGTGTGATAATGGCAAAGCTTTTTTTTCTTTTGAAAACACAATTCTGAGATCAAATAAAACAGTTGACAACTTTGAAACTTAAAGGAAATCACTAGAGTGTAACATATATAATGTTCCTGCTGCCTCTCACCACATTATGTTCAAGGAAGATGATTCCAATCACAGGAATAATTCCTCTTGTTAAATGTATTTCCTGGGATCTTTTCCAATTTTACACTTCAAGATTTTTGATGTAATGAAATCGATTGCAACCTGATTGCTTTCTATTTCTCCTATTTTATAGTTAGTCAATGCTTAGCCATTTTTTCTTCTAGGTTTTTGTTTTGTTTTGTTTTGTTTTTTAAACTCTTTAATCTTCCTGTAATTTACTTTGGCTTGCATCAGAAGATGAGGTTGTAAATTGCAGTCACCCTAGTGAGTTTCCTAAATGCCATTTATTGCTTGCGATTCATTTTACAGCCAGTGATTAACAGTTGAATTAGTACTGTTCCAACAGATCATACCTCTTATCTTGTTTACCTCTGTTCCAGTGCCCAGCCAATAGAAGGTGGCCAATATTTATTGAAAGTACATGAGAATGGTTTTAATATGTTCGCTTTGTTTTTGAATCTCCCCAGCACCTAGAAGTGTAGCACACAGTGGGGTCTTTAATCTTCTGATGAATTAATGAGCTGAAAGATCTGACACTAGGGGACTGCAGTTTTGCTTTTTCTCTGCAACCAGAATGACCTTTTAAAAATTATTACCATGTCACTTTTTAGCTTACCCTCCTTTAATGGCCTCCCATTTTGTTGAGACTGAACCCAAGTTCCTTACTGGACCTCTGACCTCGTCTTTGACAGTCTCTGATCTCGTCACTCTGGTCCCTCTCTCTCATGGTGCTGAAGCTGTTATTGGAAAGGGGTCCTGATCCAGACCCCAAGAGAGGGTTCTCGGATCTCACACAAGAAAGAATTCCAGGGCCAGTCCATAGACGAAAGTGAAAGCAAGTTTATTAGGAAAGTAAAGGAATGAAGAATGGGTACTCCGTAGAGCAGCCCCGATGGGTGCTGGTTGCCCAAGTTTATGGTTATTTCTTGATTATATGCTACACTAGGGTTGACATTTGTAAACTGCTATGGCACTGGTGGGAGTGTAGTAGTGAGGACAACCAGAGGTCACTCTCATCGCCGTCTTGGTTTCAGTGGATTTTGGGCAGCTTCTTTACTTCAACCTATTTTATTAGTAAAGTATTTATTACCTGTATCGTGTACCGACCTCCTGTCTCATCCTGTGACTAAGAATACCTAAACCATCTGGGAATGCAGCCCAGGAGGTCTCAGCCTCATTTTACCTAGTCCCCATTCAAGATGGAGTTACTCTGGGTCAAATGACTGGCAATGCCACATTGACCTTTTTTTTCCTGTTCCCAGAACATTCTAAGCTCTTTGCTTGTTTTGGTCCAGGCCTTTGCACTGGCAGTTTCCACTGCCAGGAATACTGTCCTGTGACTTGTTACTATCACCTGTGTCCAAGCTGAAACATGACCTCCTTGGGTTCTCTTCCTGACCACCCTGTCTGATCCTGACCCCTATCCTACCCCATCTGGCTGGTTACTCTCTGTCACATTTCCCTGTTTTATTGTCTAATCAGCACTCATTGATATTTGACTTTATAAGTCCATTTACTCATTTGTTGTCTGTCTTCTCCACTAGAACATAAGCTCCCTGAGGGCAGGGATTTTGTCTGCTCTGGATGATGTCTGTCTCCCTCTCAAAGGCCAACACATCTTGTGCTGTTAGAGCAGAGATAGGCAGCCTTTACAAGATCTATGAGATCCACCTGATCTGACTGAGTCTCAATTCCCCGTAATTGTATCCGTTTTTATCTCCTATGCCCCATATTGTCCCCATTTGTGCTCCCACTGAAAGAATATTTAAGTGCTTTCCAGAAGCTGGAGGGGGTGGGGTGAGGGAGGATGCTGTGGGAGAAGACACTGTGAACCAGACCAAGGCCACATAGCAAGGGCCTCATATGCATATTAAGAATTTGGTTTCAAGAGCAATGAGAAGACAGATTTGCATGGTGAAAATAGAGTCCTGCTTGTAGAGAATAAAGGTGTGGGAAGATTGGGAGGAGACACAGGGAGAAAAACTGGAGGCTCTTCTGGAAATGGAGATGAGAGATGCAGGGTACCTGGACTTGGTCAGTAACAGTACAGATGGAGGAAAGTATGTGGATTCAAGAGACATTCAGAAGGCAACAGTTGTAGAGAAAAATGTTTGTTTTTGAGACAGTCTGTCACTCTGTTGTCCAGGCTGGGGTGCAGTGGTGCGATCTCGACTCACTGCAACCTCCGTCTCTTGGGTTCAAGCGATTCTCATACCTCAGCCTTTGGAGTAATTGGGACTATAGGCACCTGCCAACACACCGGGGTAATTTTTTGTATTTTAGTGGAGACAAGGTTTCACCATGTTGCTCAGGGTAGTCTTGAATTCCTGAGCTCAGACAGCCCACCCAACTCAGCTTTCCAAAGTGCTAGGATTACAGGCATGAGCCACTGTCACCCAGGCTGGAGTGCAGTGGCCGGATGAGCTGAATTGACTATTTTTCATTTGCAAAATATTTATTGAGGATCGACTCTGCACCAGGCAGTGGATTATCAATGGTGAGGAAAGAAAAGTCTCTTAGGGCATTCTATCTAGTGTAGTAGAGACACATTAATGAAACAACCAGAAAAATAAATATAAATGGAAAATCTGAATAAGTTACAAGGAAAAATGCTAAGTGTTATGAGAATTTATGACAGCGAGTCCTCATCTAGCCTGGGGGAGAGTCAAGGAAGTCCTTCCTTGGGTCATTCTGAAGGATGCATTTGAGTTAGCCAGATGAAGAAGAGAGGGTAGGAATCGGAGTGAGGGAGGCCTGCCGGAAAGAGGGAACAGCATGAACAAAGGCTTGAGCTGGAGGAATATTGGCCATTTGGATAAACTGAAGACCAGCATGGCTAAGGAAAGAAAAGAGAAGAATGGCAATGAACTTAGAGAGGTTGCAGGAAACAATCAGCATGATCAAAGTTTTATAGGTCATATAAATGATCTTGGTCTTTATTTTTTTTTATTATTATTATACTTTATGTTCTAGGGTACATGTGCACAAAATGCAGGTTTGTTACATATTTATACATGTGCCATGTTGGTGTGCTGCACCCATTAACTCGTCATTTACATTAGGTATATCTCCTAATGCTATCCCTTCCCTCTTCCCCCCTCCCCCCCACAAAAGGCCCCGGTGTGTGATGTTCCCCTTCCTGTGTCCAAGTGTTCTCATTGTTCAATTCCCACCTATGAGTGAGAACATGCGGTGTTTGGTTTTCTGTTCTTGTGATATTTTGCTGAGAATGATGGTTTCCAGTTGCATCCATGTCCCTACAAAGGACATGAGCTCATCCTTTTTTATGGTTGCATAGTATTCCATGGTGTATATGTGCCACATTTTCTTTTTTTTTTTTTTTTTTTTTTGAGACGGAGTCTCACGCTGTTGCCCAGGCTGGAGTGCAGTGGCGCGATCTCGGCTCACTGCAAGCTCCGCCTCCCGGGTTCCCGCCATTCTCCTGCCTCAGCCTCCTGAGTAGCTGGGACTACAGGCGCCCGCCACTGCGCCCGGCTAATTTTTTGTATTTTTAGTAGAGACGGGGTTTCACTGTGGTCTCGATCTCCTGACCTTGTGATCCGCCCGCCTCAGCCTCCCAAAGTGCTGGGATTACAGGCTTGAGCCACCGCGCCCGGCCATGTGCCACATTTTCTTAATCCAGTCTGTCATTGATGGATATTTGGGTTTGCTATTGTGAATTGTGCCGCAATAAACATATGTGTGTATGTGTCTTTATAGCAGCATGATTTATAATCCTTTGAGTATGTACCCAGTAATGGGATTGCTGGGTCAAATGGTATTTCTGCTTCTTCATCCTTGAGGAATCGCCACACTGTCTTCCACAATGGTTGAACTTGTTTACAGTCCCACCAATAGTGTGAAAGTGTTCCTATTTCTCCACATCCTCTCCAGCACCTGTCATTTCCTGACTTTTTAACGACCGCCATTCTAACTGGTGTGAGATGGTACCTCATTGTGGTTTTGATTTGCATTTCTCTGATGGATAGTGATGATGAGCGTTTTTTCATGTGTCTGTTGCGTGTATAAATGTCTTGAGAAATGTCTGTTCATATCCTTTGCCCACTTTTTGATGGGATTGTTTTTTTCTTGTAAATTTGTTTGAGTTCTTTGTAGGTTCTAGGTAGTAGCCCTTCGTCAGATGAGTAGATTGCAGAAAATTTCTCCCATTCTGTAGGTGGCCTGTTCATTCTGATGGTAGTTTCTTTTGCTGTGCAGAAGCTCTTTAGTTTAATTAGATCCCATTTGTCAATTTTGGCTTTTGCTGCCATTGCTTTTGGTGTTTTAGACATGAAGTCCTTGCCCATGCCTATGTCCTGAATGGTATTACCTAGGTTTTCTCCTAGGGTTTTTATGGTTTTTGGTCTAACATTTAAGTCTCTAATCCATCTTGAATTAACTTTTGTACAGGGTGTAAGGAAGGGATCCAGTTTCAGCTTTCTACTTATGGCTAGCCACTTTTCCCAGCACCATTTATTTAATTGGGAATCCTTTCCCCATTTCTTGTTTCTGTCAGGTTTTTCAAAGCTCAGATGGTGGTGGATGAGTGGTATGATTTCTGAGGGCTCTGTTCTGTTCTGTTGGTCTGTATCTCTGTTTTGGTACCAGTACCATGCTGTTTTGGTTATAGTAGCCTTGTAGTATAGTTTGAAGTCAGGTAGCATGATCCCTCCAACTTTGTTCTTTTGACTTAGGATTGTCTTGGCGATGTGGGCTCTTTTTTGGTGCCATATGAACTTTAAAGTAGGTTTTTCCAATTCTGTGAAGAAAGTCATTGGTAGCTTGATGGGGATGGCATTGAATCTATAAATTACCTTGGGCAATATGGCCATTTTCACGATATTGATTCTTCCTATCCATGAGCATGGAAAGTTCTTCGGTTTGCTTGTGTCCTCTTGTATTTCATTGAGCATGGTTTGTAGTTCTCCTTGAAGTGGTCCTTCACATCCCTTGTACGTTGGATTCCTAGGTATTTTATTCTCTTTGAAGCAATTGTGAATGGGAGTTCATTCATGATTTGGCTCTCTATTTGTCTGTTATTGGTGTATAAGAATGCTTGTGATTTTTGTACATTGATTTTGTATCCTGAGACTTTGCTGAAGTTGCTTATCAGCTTAAGGAGACTTTAGGCTGAGATGATGGGATTTTCTAAATATACAATCATGTCATCTCCAAAGAGAGACAATTTGACTTCCTCTGTTCCTATTTGAATATGCTTTATTTCTTTCTCTTGCCTGATTGCCCTAGCCAGAACTTCCAATACTATGTTAAATAGGAATAGTGAGAGAGGCCATCCTTGTCTTGTACCAGTTTTCAAAGGGAATGCTTCCAGTTTTTGCCCATTCAGTATGATATTGGCTGTGGGTTTGTCATAAATAGCTCTTATTATTTTGAGATATGTTTCATCAATACCGAATTTACTGAGAGTTTTTAGCGTGAAGAGGTGTCAGATTTTATCAGAGGTCTTTTCTGCATCTATTGTGATAATCATGTGGTTTTTGTGATTGTTTCTGTTTATGTGATAGATTACATTTATTGATTTGTGTATGTTGAAGCAGCCTTGCATCCCAGGGATAAAACTGACTTGATTGTGGTGGATAAGCTTTTTGATGTGCTGCTGGATTTGGTTTGCAGTATTTTATTGAGGATTTTTTCATCAGTGTTCATCAGGAATGTTGGCCTGAAGTTTTCTTTTTTTGTTGTATCTCTGCCAGGTTTTCATATCGGGATCATGCTGGCCTCATAAAATGAGTTAGTGAGGAGTCCCTGTTTTTCCATTGTTTGGAATAATTTCAGAAGGGATGGTATCAGTTCCCATTTGTACCTCTGGTAGAATTCGGCTGTGAATCCAGCTGGTGCTGGGTTTTTTTTGGTTGGTAGGCTATAAATTACTGCCTCAATTTCAGAACTTGTATTGTTCTATTCAGGGATTCGACTTCTTCCTGGTTTAGTCTTGGGAGGGTGTATGTGTCCAAGAATTTATCCATTTCTTGTAGGTTTTCTAATTTATTTGTGTAGAGATATTTATAGTATTCTCTGATGATAGTTTGTATTTCTGTGGAATCAGTGGTTTTATCCCCTTTATCATTTTTTTATTGTGTCTATTTGATTATTTTTTCTTTCTTCTTTATTAGTCTGGCTAATGGTCTATTTTGTTAATCTTATCCAAAAAACAGCCCCTGGATTCGTTGATTTTTTGAAAGGTTTTTCGTGTCTCTATCTCCTTCAGTTCTGCTCTGATCTTAGCTATTCCTTGTCTTCTGTTAGGTTTTGAATTTGCTCTTGCTTCTCTACTTCTTTTAATTGTGATGTCAATTTTAGATCTTTCCTGCTTTCTCCTGTAGGCATTCAGAACTGTAAATTTCCCTCTAAACACTGCTTTAGCTGTGTCCCAGAAATTGTGGTAAGTTGTGTCTTTCTTCTCACTGGTTTCAAAAAACTTATTTATTTCTGCCATGATTTTGTTATTTACCCAGTAGTCATTCAGGAGCAGGTTGTTCAGTTTCCATGTAGTTGTGTATTACTGAGTGAGTTTCTTAATCCTGAGTTCTTATTTGATTGCACTGTGGTCTCAGAGACTGTTTGTTATGATTTCCGTTCTTTTGCATTTGCTGAGGAGTGTTTTACTTCCAATTATGTGGTCAATTTTAGAATAAATGTGATGTGGTGCTAAGAAGAATGTATATTCTATTGATTTGGGGTGGATAATTATGTAGATGTCTACTAGATCCCCTTGGTGCAGAGCTGAGTTCAAGTCCTGAATATCCTTGCTGATTTTCTGTCATTGATCTGTCTAATATTGACAGTGGGGTGTTAAATTCTCCCACTCTTATTGTGTGGGAGTCTAAGTCTCTTTGTAGGTCTCTATGAACTTGCTTCATGAATCTGGGTGCTCCTGTATTGAGTGCAAATATATTTATGATAGTTAGCTCTTGTTGCATTGATCCCTTTACCATTATGTAGTTCCCTTCTTTGTCTTTTTTAAATCTTTGTTTGTTTAAAGGCTGTTTTTTTCAGAGACTAGGAATGCACCCCTGTGTGTTTTGCTTTCCTTTTGCTTGGAAAATTTTCCTCCATCCCTTTATTTTGAGGCTACTTGTGTCTTTCCACATGAGATGGGTCTCCTGCATACAGCACACCAAATGATCTTGACTCTATCCAATTTGCCAATCTGTGTCTTTTAATTGGGGTATTTAGCCCATTTGCATTTAAGATTAATATTGATATGTGTGAATTCGAGCCTGTCATTATGGTGCTAGCTGCTAATTTGGCCCATTTGATGATTCAGTTTCTTCATAGTGTTGATGGTCTTTACAATTTGATATGTTTTGGCAGGGGCTGGTACTGGTTTTGCCTTCCCATATTTAGTGCTTCCTTCAGGAGCTCTTTAAGTCATACCTGCTGGTGACAGTATCTCTCAGCATTTGCTTGTCTGTAAAGGGTTTTATTTCTCCTTCACCTATGAAGAAAAAACTGTGGGAAAATGGCATTTATGTTTTTCTTTCCTAGAGAGCATAGGTCTTCCTTCCTCCAACTTTTTATTATACATCACATATACACACATATATAAATACATTTAGATAATCAATTTATAGTATCTACTTGAGTATTGAATATGAGATGGTACTGAGATTTAGCAGGGTCAGAATAACATTAGAAGCAAAATCAGAAATGATCACGATAACACTGTGAGTCATGTCTACTTTGTATATTCTTGACGTTCAAAATTAATAAATTATTTTTTAACTTAATAACTAAACCAATTACAACTTTTTTGTAAATTATAAAAGGGAGTCTTTCTTGTCATCTTCATTAATTATATACAATGTTACCACTACTGAATTTTAAGTAATATTAATATTAACATAATAAAATATCCTATATTTAGTCTTACTATCCCTCATTTTTATTCGTGTTTATAGTGGAACATCTGTTTGGCTGAAATTTTAAACTGCCTGCACTAAAATAGGCTAACAAATGTCATTTAACACTTAGTATAACTGAAAGTACTAAGTCTAAAAATTTGTCATAATAAAACAAGGTGATATTTACATCACTAAAAAAAACTACATAAGTGGTATAAACATAATTCATTTTTTTTGTTTAAGTGGGTTATATAATATTTTATTTATTTTCATGTTCTTTTTTTCTGTTTTTTTTAAATTATACTTTAAGTTTTAGGGTACAAGTGCACAACGTGCAGGTTTGTTACATATGTATACATGTGCATGTTGATGTGCTGCACCTATCAACTCGTCAGCACCCATCAACTCGCCATTTACATCAGGTATAACTCCCAATGCCATCCCTCCCCTCTCCCCCCTCCCCATAATAGGCCCCGGTGTGTGATGTTCCCCTTCCAGAGTCCAAGTGATCTCCTTGTTCGGTTCCCACCTATGAGTGAGAACATGCGGTATTTGGTTTTCTGTTATTGCAATAGTTTGCTGAGAATGATGGTTTCTAGCTGCATCCGTGTCCCTAGAAAGGACACAAACTCATCCTTTTTTATGGCTGCATATTATTCCATGGTGTATATGTGCCACATTTTTTTAATCCAGTCAGTCACTGATGGACATTTGGGTTGATTCCAAGTCTTTGCTATTGTGAATAATGCTGCAAAAAACATACGTGTGCATGTGTCTTTATAGCAGCATGATCGATAATCCTTTGGGTATATAAACAGTAATGGGATGCCTGGGTCATATTGGCACGGTCCTGGCCCTGCCCTGCCTTGACCCTATGCTTTCCTGGCCCTGCCTTGCCTGCCCTGGTCCTGCCTTGGCCGTACTCTAGCTTTGACCCTGCGCTGGCCCTACCTTGGCCTTCACCCTAGCCTTGCCTGGGCGCCGTGCTGGACCTGGCCATAGCACAGACCTGGTTGTGGCCCTGGCCCTGCCATGGCCCTGTCCCAGACCCTAGCCTTGCCAGGTACCTGTGCTGGCCCTGCTCTGGGCCTGGCTTTGTCCTTGGTTCTTAGATGACCCTGGCCCTGCCCCTGCCCCTGTCCCTGCCCTTGCCCTGGCACTGGCCTTGGAAATGTCCGTGGTCCTAACCCCGGCCCTGCCCTGGAGCTGTCACTGTCTTGCCCTGCCTTGGCCCTGGCCCTGGCCCTGCCACAGCCATAGACCTGCCGTGGTTGGTCATGCCCTGCCTTTACCCAGTGCTACCCTGGGCCTGCTCCACCCTGCCCTGGCTCTGCCCTGCGTTTGGCCCCGACCTGACCCCGCCTTGGCCCTCACACTGGCCCTAGTGCAAACCTGGTCCTTACTCTGGCCTTGGCCCGGCATTGACCACTGCTCCTGACACTGGTCGTGCCATGGCCCTGGCCCTGCCAATGATCCTGACAGTCCTGGCCCTAGCCCTGTCTTGGCCCTGTCTTGGCCCTGGCCCTGGCCTGGAACGTGGCCTTGCCAAGGACTCGCCCTGGCTCTGTCATGGCCCTGGCGTTTTCTTGGATTTGGATGTGTCCTGTCCCTTATTTGCCCCAGCCCTTCCCTGGCTCTGCCCTTGCACTTCTCTGGGGTAGGGGGACAGGGTCAGGACCAGGCCAGGGCAGGGTCAGGACCAGGATAGGGCCTTGGTAACGCCTGAAGATGGGAAGGGCCAGGGCAGCAGCAGGGCCACGGAACGGTGTTAAGTTGAGGCTCTTAATGCTACCTCCCCTCGCATCTTCCTCTAGGCTTTTGTGGCTTTGCCCGCCCAGCTGCTCTGTGCCAGGAAGAGGAGGAGACACCTGGAGCCTGTGACACCACGGCTTGCCTCGCTGAGGGTGGGTGGCAGTGACGGAGACTGCAGCGTGTTGGAACGGTAGGAGAGTGACCACGCTAGGAGGTCAGGCGGCTGCAGCCAGGGTTGGGGGTGAGGCTTACAGCGATGGCCGGGCTGCGGCAGTGGCCAGGTGGTAGAAGCCTTGTAGGGTGGGCTGTTTCACTGGCAATGGGCCTGGCTTTGCCCTACCACTGCCGTGGACCTGGCCCTGTACTGCCCTGCCTTGCCCTGGCCCTGCCCAACTGTTACATGGACTGTCTCGGCCCTGCCCTGCTCCGATCCCATCCTGGTTTTGCCTTTGCACTGGCCTTTCCCTGAACCTGTGCTGGCCCGGCCTTGGCTCTGGCCCTGCCTCTTGTCCTGACCCTGGTCCTGTCATGGCACTGGCCCTGCTAGTGGTCATGGTCCAGCTCCTGTTCTGGCCTTGACCTGCCTTGGACGTGTCCTGGCCCAGATTTGTTCTGGCCCTGCCTTGGCCCATCCCTGCCCTGACCCCACCGTGGCCCTGCGTGTTGTGCCCTCTCCTGGCACTGACTTTGCCCTGTCATGGCTCAGTGGTGCCACTGACCTGCCTTACACTGCCCTGGTTGTGCCCTGGCCCTACCTGGCACTGGCCTCTCCCTGGACCTGCTCTGACCCTGCCTTGGCCTTTGCCCTGTCCTCACTATGGCCTGGCCCTGGCCTTGTTCTGGCTTAGCCCGGGCCCTGGCCCTAGCCCTGGTCCTACCGTATCCCTGGCCTTGCCCTTATCCAGACCCTGCCCCTGCCTCTGCCCTGGCCCTGGCCTGGAACCTGGTCCTGTCAAGGACTTGGCCCGACTCTGCCATGGCCCTGGCCCTGCTCTGCCTTGGTCCTGGCCCTGACCCAGACCCTTTCCTGGCTGTGCCCTGGCCATGGCCTTTCCCTGGCCCTGAGTTGGCAGTGGTCTGCCCCTGGTCTTGCCACCACCCTACCCTGCCATGCACTGGATGTTTCATCAGCCTGCCCTGGCCCTACCTTGTCCCTCACCCTAGTCTTCGCTAGGCCCTGCTCTGGACCTGGCCCTAGCCCAGACCTGGCCCTGACCCTGGCCCTGGCCTTTGTCCTTCATAGCCCTGGCCCTGAAGTGGACTTGGAGGTGTCCTGGCCCTGGAGTGACCTGGCTCTGCCTTGGCCTGTCCTTGTCCTGCCCCTACCATCACCTTGCCCTGTTCTACCCTTTTCTGCCCTGTCCTAGTACTGATCCGGCTATGGCATTGCCCTGCCCTACCCTGCCTTGGCTGTGCCCTGGATCGATTCCGGCCCTGGCCCGCCCTGTGCATGCCATGACACTACCTCAGCCTTGGCACTAGCCTGGTCCTTTCCTGGCATCAGCCCTGCAATTTCTATGGACCGCCTTTTGTCGTGTCCTGCGCTGGCCATTCCATGTCCTGCCCTGCCCTAACTCAGCCCTGGCCTTGGCATTGCCCTTGGTCCTGCCATATTTCTTGCCCTGTCCCTATCCTGGCCTTGGCCCTGACCCTTACCTTGCTCTGGCCCTGCCCTTGCCCTTACGCAGCCCCTGGCCCTGTCATGGACCTGCCCTGGACCTGTCCTGGCCCTGGCCCTGCCGTGCTTCAGACCTTGCCCTGGTTCTCCCCTGGCCGTGACCGTGAAATGCCTGGCCCTACCCTGGCCTTGCACTGCCCTGGCCCTTGCCCTGACTCTGGTCCTGTCACTGGAAAAGCCCCAGCCCTGTTGCTCGTCTTCCCATGGCCCAGACCCTGCCTTGGCCCGGCCCTGACACTGTCCTGGACCCTGGCTGTGCCAAGAACCTGCACTGTTGTTGCCCTTGTTTTGCTCCTGTCCCGAACCTGGTCCTGCCCAGGCCATGGCCATGGCCCTGTCCCTGCCCTGGCTGTTCCCTGGCCCTGCTCAGGTCTTGGCACTGTCCTGGCCCTGCCCTGCCTTGGCCCTATGCTTTCCTGGCCCTGCCTTGCCTGCCCTGGTCCTGCTTTGGCCGTACTCTAGCTTTGACCCTGCGCTGGCCCTACCTTGGCCTTCACCCTAGCCTTGCCTTGGCGCTGTGCTGGACCTGGCCATAGCACAGACCTGGTTGTGGCCCTGGCCCTGCCATGGCCCTATCCCAGACCCTAGCCCTGCCAGGTACCTGTGCTGGCCCTGCTCTGGGCCTGGCTTTGTCCTTGGTTCTTAGATGACCCTGGCCCTGCCCCTGTCCCTGCCCTTGCCCTGGCACTGGCCTTGGACATGTCCGTGGTCCTAACCCCGGCCCTGCCCTGGAGCTGTCACTGTCTTGGCGCTGCCTTGGCCCTGGCCCTGGACCTGGCCCTGGCCCTGGCCCTGCCACAGCCATAGACCTGCCCTGGTTGGTCATGCCCTGCCTTTACCCAGTGCTACCCTGGGCCTGCTCCACCCTGCCCTGGCTCTGCCCTGCCTTTGGACCCGCCCTGACCCCTTCGCCCTCACACTGGCCCTAGTGCAAACCTGGTCCTTGCTCTGGCCTTGGCCCGGCATTGACCACTGCTCCTGACCCTGGTCGTGCCATGTCCCTGGCCCTGCCAATGATCCTAACAGTCCTGGCCCTGGCCCTGTCTTGGCCCTGTCCTGGCCCTGGCCCTGGCCTGACCCTGGCCCTGAAGTGGATTTGAAGGTATCCTGTCCCTGGTTTAATCTTGCTCTGCCTTCGCCCGTCCCTCTCCTGGCCCTACCATGGCCCTGCCCCTTCCCTGGCTCTGCCCTGGTCTTGTGCTTACCCTGCGCGAGAACTTGACACTGCCCCAGCCTTGTCCCAGACCTGGCCATGGCCCTGCCCCTGCCCTGGGCCGGCGCTGGCACTGGCATGGACTCTGGACCTTGCTCTTGGCTACTTAAGGCCATACCCTGGCCCAGTCCTCCTCCTGACCCTGTCCTGGCCCTAATTTGCCCTGGCCCTACCCTGGCATAGTATTCTGGCCCCACACACCCCTGACCCTGTCTCTGTCCTGGCTCTAGCTAAGTTGGCCATGGCCGTGTTCCTGACATTGCCCTTTCCTGGTCCTGGCCCTGGCCCTGGCCCTGCCCCAGCCCTGCCCCGGCCCTGGTCTGAACCCCGGCCCTGCAATGGACCTGCCTTGGCCCTGCCTATACCCTGCCTCTGGCTGTACCTGTGCCCTGGCCATACCCTTGCCCTGGCCTGGACTCTGATCTTGGTCCTTGTCCTGACCCAGCTGTGGCCCTGGCCCTGCCCTTCCTGTACCCTGTTCTATCCTGGGCTGGCCCTGCCGTTGCCTGGTCTTGCTCTTGCCCTGCCCTAGTCTGCCTACTTGTGCCCTAGATCTGCCCCGGCCTTTGCTCTTGTCTTGGTTCTAGCACTGAGTCAGCCCTGGACCTTCCCTGACCTTGCCTCAGCCCTGGCACTGCCCTGGCCTTGCCTTGGCATTTGCCCTACTCTCTCTAATGCCTGGCTGTGGTCCTGCCTGGCACTGCTCTTGTTCTGTCCTGGCACAGCCCTGGCCCTGGCCCTGGTCCTGCCCTTATGCAGGCCTGACCCTGCCACTGCTCTGGCTTTGACCTGGACCTTGGCCATACAGTGACCCTGCCTTGACCCTTTCCTGGCCCTGGCCTGGAACGTGGCCTTGCCAAGGACTCGCCCTGGCTCTGTCATGGCCCTGGCGTTTTCTTGGATTTGGATGTGCCCTGTCCCTTATTTGCCCCAGCCCTTCCCTGGCTCTGCCCTTGCACTTCTCTGGGGTAGGGGGACAGGGTCAGGACCAGGCCAGGGCAGGGTCAGGACCAGGGTAGGGCCTTGGTAAGACCTGAAGATGGGAAGGGCCAGGGCAGCGGCAGGGCCAGGGAAGGGTGTAAAGTTGAGGCTCTTAATGCTACCACCCCTCGCATCTTCCTCTAGGCTTTTCTGGCTTTCCCCGCCCAGCTGCTCTGTGCCAGGAGGAGGAGGAGACACCTGGAGCCTGTGACACCACGGCTTGCCTCGCTGAGGGTGGGTGGCAGTGACGGAGACTGCCGCGTGCTGGAATGGTAGGAGAGTGACCAAGCTAGGAGGTCAGGCGGCGGCAGCCAGGGTTGGGGGTGAGGCTGACAGCGATGGCCGGGCTGCGGCAGTGGCCAGGTGGTAGAAGCCTTGTAGGGTGGGCTGTTTCACTGGCAATGGGCCTGGCTTTGCCCTGCCACTGCTGTGGACCTGGCCCTGTACTGCCCTGCCTTGCCCTGGCCCTGCCCTACTGTTACCTGGACTGTCTCGGCCCTGCCCTGCTCCGATCCCATCCTGGTTTTGCCTTTGCACTGGCCTTTCCCTGAACCTGTGCTGGCCCGGCCTTGGCTCTGGCCCTGCCTCTTGTCCTGACCCTGGTCCTGTCATGGCACTGGCCCTGCTAGTGGTCATGTTCCTGCTCCTGTTCTGGCCTTGACCTGGCCTTGGACGTGTCCTGGCCCAGATTTGTTCTGGCCCTGCCTTGGCCCATCCCTGCTCTGGTCCCACCGTGGTCCTGCGTGTTGTGCCCTCTCCTGGCACTGACTTTGCCCTGTCATGGCTCAGTGGTGCCATTGACCTGCCTTACACTGCCCTGGTTGTGCCCTGGCCCTGCCTGGCACTGGCCTCTCCCTGGACCTGCTCTGACCCTGCCTTGGCCTTTGCCCTGTCCTCACTATGGCCTGGACCTGGCCTTGTTCTGGCTTAGCCCGGGCCCTGGCCCTAGCCCTGGTCCTACCGTATCCCTGGCCTTGCCCTTATCCAGACCCTGCCCCTGCCTCTGCCCTGGCCCTGGCCTGGAACCTGGTCCTGTCAAGGACTTGGCCCGACTCTCCCATGGCCCTGGCCCTGCTCTGCCTTGGTCCTGGCCCTGACCCAGATCCTTTCCTGGCTGTGCCCTGGCCATGGCCTTTCCCTAGCCCTGAGTTGGCAGTGGTCTGCCCCTGGTCTTGCCACCACCCTACCCTGCCATGCACTGGATGTGTCATCAGCCTGCCCTGGCCCTACCTTGTCCCTCACCCAGGTCTTCGCTAGGCCCTGCTCTGCACCTGGCCGTAGCCCAGACCTGGCCCTGACCCTGGCCCTGGCCTTTGTCCTTCATAGCCCTGGCCCTGAAGTGGACTTGGAGGTGTCCTGGCCCTGGAGTGACCTGGCTCTACCTTGGCCTGTCCTAGTCCTGCCCCTACCATCACCTTGCCCTGTTCTGCCCTGTCCTAGTACTGACCCAGCTGTGTCATTGCCCTGCCCTACCCTGCCTTGGCTGTGCCCTGGCTCGATTCCGGCCCTGGCCCCGCCCTGTGCATGCCATGACACTACCTCAGCCCTGGCACTAGCCTGGTCCTTTCCTGGCATCAGCCCTGCTCTTTCTATGGACCGCCTTTTGTCGTGTCCTGCGCTGGCCATTCCATGCCCTGCCCTGCCCTGACTCAGCCCTGGCCTTGGCATTGCCCTTGGTCCTGCCATATTTCTTGCCCTGTCCCTATCCTGGCCTTGGCCCTGACCCTTACCTTGCTCTGGCCCTGCCCTTGCCCTTACGTAGCCCCTGGCCCTGTCATGGACCTGCCCTGGACCTGTCCTGGCCCTGGCCCTGCCCTGCTTCAGACTGCCCTGGTTCACCCCTGGCCCTGACCGTGAAATGTCTGGCCCTACCCTGGCCTTGCACTGCCCTGGCCCTTGCCCTGACTCTGGTCCTGTCACTGGAAAAGCCCCAGCCCTGTTGCTCTTCTTCCCATGGCCCAGACCCTGCCTTGGCCCTGCCCTGACACTGTCCTGGACCCTGGCTGTGCCAAGAACCTGCACAGTTGTTGCCCTTGTTTTGCTCCTGCCCCGAACCTGGTCCTGCCCAGGCCATGGCCATGGCCCTGTCCCTGCCCTGGCTGTTCCCTGGCCCTGCTCAGGTCTTGGCACTGTCCTGGCCCTGCCCTGCCTTGGCCCTATGCTATCCTGGCCCTGCCTTGCCTGCCCTGGTCCTGCCTTGGCCGTACTCTAGCTTTGACCCTGCGCTGGCCCTACCTTGGCCTTCACCCTAGCCTTGGCTGGGCGCTGTGCTGGACCTGGCCATAGCACAGACCTGGTTGTGGCCCTGGCCCTGCCATGGCCCTGTCCCAGACCCTAGCCCTGCCAGGTACCTGTGCTGGCCCTGCTCTGGGCCTGGCTTTGTCCTTGGTTCTTAGATGACCCTGGCCCTGCCCCTGCCCCTGTCCCTGCCCTTGCCCTGGCACTGGCCTTGGACATGTCCGTGGTCCTAACCCCGGCCCTGCCCTGGAGCTGTCACTGTCTTGCCCTGCCTTGGCCCTGGCCCTGGCCCTGGCCCTGGCCCTGCCACAGCCATAGACCTGCCCTGGTTGGTCATGCCCTGCCTTTACCCAGTGCTACCCTGGGCCTGCTCCACCCTGCCCTGGCTCAGAGGCCCTGCGTTTGGCCCCGCCCTGACCCCGCCTTGGCGCTCATACTGGCCCTAGTGCAAACCTGGTCCTTGCTCTGGCCTTGGCCCGGCATTGACCACTGCTCCTGACCCTGGTCGTGCCATGGTCCTGGCCCTGCCGATGATCCTGACAGTCCTGGCCCTGGCCATGTCTTGGCCCTGTCCTGGCCCTGGCCCTGGCCTGACCCTGGCCCTGAAGTGGATTTGAAGGTATCCTGTCCCTGGTTTAATCTTGCTCTGCCTTCGCCCGTCCCTCTCCTGGCCCTACCATGGCCCTGCCCCTTCCCTGGCTCTGCCCTGGTCTTGTGCTTACCCTGCGCGAGAACTTGACCCTGCCCCAGCTTGTCCCAGACCTGGCCATGGCCCTGCCCCTGCCCTGGACCGGCGCTGGCACTGGCATGGACCCTGGACCTGGCTCTTGGCTACTTAAGGACATACCCTGGCCCAGCCCTCCTCCTGACCCTGTCCTGACCCTAATTTGCCCTGGCCCTACCGTGGCATGCTATTCTGGCCCCACCCCTGTCCCTGTCTCTGTCCTGGCTCTAGCCAAGTTGGCCATGGCCTTGTTGCTGCCATTGCCCCTTCCTGGTCCTGGCCCTGGCCCTGGCCCTGCCCCGGCCCCGGCCCTGCCCCCGCCCTGGTCTGAACCCCGGCCCTGCAATGGACCTGCCTTGGCCCTGCCTATACCCTGCCTCTGGCCCTACCCCTGCCATGGCCATACCCTTTGCTCTGGCCTGGACTCTGATCCTGGTCCTTGTCCTGTCCCAGCTGTGGCCCTCGCCCTGCCCTGCCTGTACCCTGTTCTATCCTGGGCTGGCCCTGCCGTTGCCTGGTCTTGCTATTGCCCTGCCCTAGCCTGCCTTGCTTGTTCCCTAGAACTGCGCCGGCCTTTGCTCTTGTCTTGGTTCTAGCACTGAGTCAGCCCTGGACCTTCCCTGACCTTGCCTCAGCCCTGGCATTGCCCTGGCCTTGCCTTGGCATTTGCCCTACTCTCTCTAATGCCTGGCTCTGGTCCTGCCTTGCTCTGTGCTTGTTCTGTCCTGGCACAGCCCTGGCCCTGGCCCTGGCCCTGGTCCTGCCCTTATGCAGGCCTGACCCTGCCACTACTCTGGCTTTGACCTGGACCTTGTCCATACAGTGACCCTGCCTTGACCCTTTCCTTGCCCTGGCCTGGAACGTGGCCTTGCCAAGGACTCGCCCTGGCTCTGTCATGGCCCTGGCGTTTTCTTGGATTTGGATGTGTCCTGTCCCTTATTTGCCCCAGCCCTTCCCTTGGTCTGCCCTTGCCCTTCTCTGGGTTAGGGGGACAGGGTAAGGACCAGGCCAGGGCAGGGTCAGGACCAGGGTAGGGCCTTGGTAAGGCCTGAAGATGGGAAGGGCCAGGGCAGCAGCAGGGCCATGGAACGGTATTAAGTTGAGGCTCTTAATGCTACCTCCCCTCGCATCTTCCTCTAGTCTTTTGTGGCTTTGCCCGCCCAGCTGCTCTGTGCCAGGAAGAGGAGGAGACACCTGGAGCCTGTGACACCACGGCTTGCCTCGCTGAGGGTGGGTGGCAGTGACGGAGACTGCAGCGTGCTGGAACGGTAGGAGAGTGACCACGCTAGGATTTCAGGCGGCTGCAGCCAGGGTTGGGGGTGAGGCTTACAGCGATGGCCGGGCTGCGGCAGTGGCCAGGTGGTAGAAGCCTTGTAGGGTGGGCTGTTTCACTGGCAATGGGCCTGGATTTGCCCTGCCACTGCTGTGGACCTGGCCCTGTACTGCCCTGCCTTGCCCTGGCCCTGCCCAACTGTTACGTGGACTGTCTCGGCCCTGCCCTGCTCCGATCCCATCCTGGTTTTGCCTTTGCACTGGCCTTTCCCTGAACCTGTGCTGGCCCGGCCTTGGCTCTGGCCCTGCCTCTTGTCCTGACCCTGGTCCTGTCATGGCACTGGCCCTGCTAGTGGTCATTGTCCTGCTCCTGTTCTGGCCTTGACCTGGCCTTGGACGTATCCTGGCCCAGATTTGTTCTGGCCCTGCCTTGGCCGATCCCTGCCCTGACCCCACCGTGGCCCTGCGTGTTGTGCCCTCTCCTGGCACTGACTTTGCCCTGTCATGGCTCAGTGGTGCCACTGACCTGCCTTACACTGCCCTGGTTGTGTCCTGGCCCTACCTGGCACTGGCCTCTCCCTGGACCTGCTCTGACCTTGCCTTGGCCTTTGCCCTGTCCTCACTATGGCCTGGCCCTGGCCTTGTTCTGGCTTAGCCGGGGCCCTGGCCCTAGCCCTGGTCCTACCGTATCCCTGGCCTTGCCCTTATCCAGACCCTGCCCCTGCCTCTGCCCTGGCCCTGGCCTGGAACCTGGTCCTGTCAAGGACTTGTCCCGACTCTGCCATGGCCCTGGCCCTGCTCTGCCTTGGTCCTGGCCCTGACCCAGACCCTTTCCTGGCTATGCCCTGGCCATGGCCTTTCCCTGGCCCTGAGTTGGCAGTGGTCTGCCCCTGGTCTTGCCACCACCCTACCCTGCCATGCACTGGATGTTTCATCAGCCTGCCCTGGCCCTACCTTGTCCCTCACCCTAGTCTTCGCTAGGCCCTGCTCTGGACCTGGCCCTAGCCCAGACCTGGCCCTGACCCTGGCCCTGGCCTTTGTCCTTCATAGCCCTGGCCCTGAAGTGGACTTGGAGGTGTCCTGGCCCTGGAGTGACCTGGCACTGCCTTGGCCTGTCCTTGTCCTGCCCCTACCATCACCTTGCCCTGTTCTACCCTTTTCTGCCCTGTCCTAGTACTGATCCGGCTATGGCATTGCCCTGCCCTACCCTGCCTTGGCTGTGCCCTGGCTCGATTCCGGCCCTGGCCCCGCCCTGTGTATGCCATGACACTACCTCAGCCTTGGCACTAGCCTGGTCCTTTCCTGGCATCAGCCCTGCAGTTTCTATGGACCGCCTTTAGTCGTGTCGTGCGCTGGCCATTCCATGCCCTGCCCTGCCCTAACTCAGCCCTGGCCTTGGCGTTGCCCTTGGTCCTGCCATATTTCTTGCCCTGTCCCTATCCTGGCCTTGGCCCTGACCCTTACCTTGCTCTGGCCCTGCCCTTGCCCTTACGCAGCCCCTGGCCCTGTCATGGACCTGCCCTGCACCTGTCCTGGCCCTGGCCCTGCCGTGCTTCAGACCTTGCCCTGGTTCTCCCCTGGCCGTGACCGTGAAATGCCTGGCCCTACCCTGGCCTTGCACTGCCCTGGCCCTTGCCCTGACTCTGGTCCTGTCACTGGAAAAGCCCCAGCCCTGTTGCTCTTCTTCCCATGGCCCAGACCCTGCCTTGGCCCTGCCCTGACACTGTCCTGGACCCTGGCTGTGCCAAGAACCTGCACTGTTGTTGCCCTTGTTTTGCTCCTGTCCCGAACCTGGTCCTGCCCAGGCCATGGCCATGGCCCTGTCCCTGCCCTGGCTGTTCCCTGGCCCTGCTCAGGTCTTGGCACTGTCCTGGCCCTGCCCTGCCTTGGCCCTATGCTATCCTGGCCCTGCCTTGCCTGCCCTGGTCCTGCCTTGGCCGTACTCTAGCTTTGACCCTGCGCTGGCCCTACTTTGGCCTTCACCCTAGCCTTGCCTGGGCGCTGTGCTGGACCTGGCCATAGCACAGACCTGGTTGTGGCCCTGGCCCTGCCATGGCCCTGTCCCAGACCCTAGCCCTGCCAGGTACCTGTGCTGGCCCTGCTCTGGGCCTGGCTTTGTCCTTGGTTCTTAGATGACCCTGGCCCTGCCCCTGCCCCTGTCCCTGCCCTTGCCCTGGCACTGGCCTTGGACATGTCCGTGGTCCTAACCCCGGCCCTGCCCTGGAGCTGTCACTGTCTTGCCCTGCCTTGGCCCTGGCCCTGGCCCTGGCCCTGGCCCTGCCACAGCCATAGACCTGCCCTGGTTGGTCATGCCCTGCCTTTACCCAGTGCTACCCTGGGCCTGCTCCACCCTGCCCTGGCTCAGAGGCCCTGCGTTTGGCCCCGCCCTGACCCCGCCTTGGCGCTCATACTGGCCCTAGTGCAAACCTGGTCCTTGCTCTGGCCTTGGCCCGGCATTGACCACTGCTCCTGACCCTGGTCGTGCCATGGTCCTGGCCCTGCCGATGATCCTGACAGTCCTGGCCCTGGCCATGTCTTGGCCCTGTCCTGGCCCTGGCCCTGGCCTGACCCTGGCCCTGAAGTGGATTTGAAGGTATCTTGTCCCTGGTTTAATCTTGCTCTTCCTTCGCCCGTCCCTCTCCTGGCCCTACCATGGCCCTGCCCCTTCCCTGGCTCTGCCCTGGTCTTGTGCTTACGCTGAGCGAGAACTTGACCCTGCCCCAGCCTTGTCCCAGACCTGGCCATGGCCCTGCCCCTGCCCTGGGCCGGCGCTGGCACTGGCATGGACCCTGGACCTGGCTCTTGGCTACTTAAGGCCATACCCTGGCCCAGTCCTCCTCCTGACCCTGTCCTGGCCCTAATTTGCCCTGGCCCTACCCTGGCATAGTATTCTGGCCCCACACACCCCTGACCCTGTCTCTGTCCTGGCTCTAGCTAATTGGCCATGGCCGTGTTCCTGACATTGCCCTTTCCTGGTCCTGGCCCTGGCCCTGGCCCTGCCCCGGCCCTGGTCTGAACCACGGCCCTGCAATGCACCTGCCTTGGCCCTGCCTATACCCTGCCTCTGGCTGTACCTCTGCCCTGGCCATACCCTTGCCCTGGCCTGGACTCTGATCCTGGTCCTTGTCCTGCCCCAGCTGTGGCCCTGGCCCTGCCCTGCCTGTACCCTGTTCTATCCTGGGCTGGCCCTGCCGTTGCCTGGTCTTGCTCTTGCCCTGCCCTAGTCTGCCTTGCTTGTGCCCTAGATCTGCCCCGCCTTTGCTCTTGTCTTGGTTCTAGCACTGAGTCAGCCCTGGACCTTCCCTGACCTTGCCTCAGCCCTGGCACTGCCCTGGCCTTGCCTTGGCATTTGCCCTACTCTCTCTAATGCCTGGCTGTGGTCCTGCCTGGCACTGCTCTTGTTCTGTCCTGGCACAGCCCTGGCCCTGGCCCTGGTCCTGCCCTTATGCAGGCCTGACCCTGCCACTGCTCTGGCTTTGACCTGGACCTTGGCCATACAGTGACCCTGCCTTGACCCTTTCCTGGCCCTGGCCTGGAACGTGGCCTTGCCAAGGACTCGCCCTGGCTCTGTCATGGCCCTGGCGTTTTCTTGGATTTGGATGTGTCCTGTCCCTTATTTGCCCCAGCCCTTCCCTGACTCTGCCCTTGCACTTCTCTGGGGTAGGGGGACAGGGTCAGGACCAGGCCAGGGCAGGGTCAGGACCAGGGTAGGGCCTTGGTAAGACCTGTAGATGGGAAGGGCCAGGGCAGCGGCAGGGCCAGGGAAGGGTGTTAAGTTGAGGCTCTTAATGCTATCACCCCTCGCATCTTCCTCTAGGCTTTTCTGGCTTTGCCCGCCCAGCTGCTCTGTGCCAGGAGGAGGAGGAGACACCTGGAGCCTGTGACACCACGGCTTGCCTCGCTGAGGGTGGGTGGCAGTGACGGAGACTGCAGCGTGCTGGAACGGTAGGAGAGTGACCACGCTAGGAGGTCAGGCGGCTGCAGCCAGGGTTGGGGGTGAGGCTGACAGCGATGGCCGGGCTGCGGCAGTGGCCAGGTGGTAGAAGCCTTGTAGGGTAGGCTGTTGCATTGGCAATGGGCCTGACTTTGCCCTGCTACTGCCGTGGACCTGGCCCTGTACTGCCCTGCCTTTCCCTGGCCCTGCCCTACTGATACTTGGACTGTCTCGGCCCTGCCCTGCTCCGATCCCATCCTGGTTTTGCCTTTGCACTGGCCTTTCCCTGAACCTGTGCTGGCCCGGCCTTGGCTCTGGCCCTGCCTCTTGTCCTGACCCTGGTCCTGTCATGGCACTGGCCCTGCTAGTGGTCATGTTCCTGCTCCTGTTCTGGCCTTGACCTGGCCTTGGACGTGTCCTGGCCCAGATTTGTTCTGCCCCTGCCTTGTCCCATCCCTACCCTGGCCCCACCGTGGCCCTGCCTTTTGCGCCCTCTCCTGGCACTGACTTTGCCCTGTCATGGCTCAGTGGTGCCATTGACCTGCCTTACACTGCCCTGGTTGTGCCCTGGCCCTGCCTGGCACTGGCCTCTCCCTGGACCTGCTCTGACCCTGCCTTGGCCTTTGCCCTGTCCTCACTATGGCCTGGCCCTGGCCTTGTTCTGGCTTAGCCCGGGCCCTGGCCCTAGCCCTGGTCCTACCGTATCCCTGGCCTTGCCCTTATCCAGACCCTGCCCCTGCCTCTGCCCTGGCCCTGGCCTGGAACCTGGTCCTGTCAAGGACTTGGCCCGACTCTGCCGTGGCCCTGGCCCTGCTCTGCCTTGGTCCTGGCCCTGACCCAGACCCTTTCCTGGCTGTGCCCTGGCCATGGCCTTTCCCTAGCCCTGAGTTGGCAGTGGTCTGCCCCTGGTCTTGCCACCACCCTACCCTGCCATGCACTGGATGTGTCATGAGCCTGCCCTGGCCCTACCTTGTCCCTCACCCTAGTCTTCCCTAGGCCCTGCTCTGGACCTGGCCGTAGCCCAGACCTGGCCCTGACCCTGGCCCTGGCCTTTGTCCTTCATAGCCCTGGCCCTGAAGTGGACTTGGAGGTGTCCTGGCCCTGGAGTGACCTGGCTCTGCCTTGACCTGTCCTTGCCCTGCCCCTACCATCACATTGCCCTGTTCTGCCCTGTCCTGGTACTGACCCGGCTGTGGCATTGCCCTGTTCTACCCTGCCTTGGCTGTGCCCTGGCTCGATTCCGGCCCTGGCCCCGCCCTGTGCATGCCATGACACTACCTCAGCCTTGGCACTAGCCTGGTCCTTTCCTGGCATCAGCCCTGCTCTTTCTATGGACCGCCTTTAGTCGTGTCCTGCGCTGGCCATTCCATGCCCTGCCCTGCCCTGACTCAGCCCTGGCCTTGGCATTGCCCTTGGTCCTGCCATGTTTCTTGCCCTGTCACTATCCTGGCCTTGGCCCTGACCCTTACGTTGCTCTCGCCCTGCTCTTACCCTTACACAGCCCCTGACCCTGTCATGGACCTGCCCTGGACCTGTCCTGGCCCTTTCCCTGCCGTGCTTCAGACCTTGCCCTGGTTCTCCCCTGGCCGTGACCGTGAAATGCCTGGCCCTACCCTGGCCTTGCACTGCCCTCGCCCTTGCCCTGACTCTGTTCCTGTCACTGGAAAAGCCCCAGCCCTGTTGCTCGTCTTCCCATGGCCCAGACCCTGCATTGGCCCTGCCCTGACACTGTCCTGGACCCTGGCTGTGCCAAGAACCTGCACTGTTGTTGCCCTTGTTTTGCTCCTGTCCTGAACCTGGTCCTGCCCAGGCCATGGCCATGGCCCTGTCCCTGCCCTGGCTGTTCCCTGGCCCTGCTCAGGTCTTGGCACTGTCCTGGCCCTGCCCTGCCTTGGCCCTATGCTTTCCTGGCCGTGCCTTGCCTGCCCTGGTTCTGCTTTGGCCGTACTGTAGCTTTAACCCTGTGCTGGCCCTACCTTGGCCTTGAGGCTAGCCTTGCCTGGGCACTGTGTTGGACCTGGCCATAGCACAGACCTGGTTGTGGCCCTGGCCCTGCCATGTCCCTGTCCCAGACCCTAGCCCTGCCAGGTACCTCTTCTGGCCCTGCTCTGGGCCTGGCTTTGTCCTTGGTTCTTAGATGACCCTGGCCCTTACCCTGCCCTTGCCCTGGCACTGGCCTTGGACATGTCCGTGGTCCTAACCCCGGCCCTGCCCTGGAGCTGTCACTGTCTTGGCCCTGCCTTCGCCCTGGCCCTGGACCTGGCCCTGCCGCAGCCATAGACCTGCCCTGGTTGGTCATGCCCTGCCTTTACCCAGTGCTACCCTGGGCCTGCTCCACCCTGCCCTGGCTCTGCCCTGCCTTTGGCCCCGCCCTGACCCCGCCTTGGCCCTCACACTGGCCCTAGTGCAAACCTGGTCCTTGCTCTGGCCTTGGCCCGGCATTGACCACTGCTCCTGACCCTGGTCGTGCCATGGCCCTGGCCCTGCCAATGATCCTAACAGTCCTGGCCCTGGCCCTGTCTTGGCCCTGTCCTGGCCCTGGCCCTGGCCTGACCCTGGCCCTGAAGTGGATTTGAAGGTATCCTTTGCTTGATTAATCTTGCTCTGCCTTCACTCGTCCCTCTCCTGGCCCTGCCATGGCCCTGCCCCTTCCCTGGCTCTTCCCTGGTCTTGTGCTTACCCTGATGGAGACCTTGGCCCTGTCCCTGGCTTGTCCTAGATCTGGCCAGGGCCCTGCCCCTGCCCTGGGCTGGCGCTGGCAGTGGCATGGACCGTGGACCTGGCTCTTGGCTACTTAAGGCCATACCCTGGCCCAGCCCAGTCCTCCTGACCCTGTCCTGGCCCTAATTTGCCCTGGCCCTACCCTGGCATGTTATTCTGGCCCAACCCCTGACCCTGTCTCTGTGCTGGCTCTAACCAAGGTACTGGTCCTGCCATGGCCGTGTTCTTGACATTGCCCTTTCCTGTTCCTGGTCCTGGCCCCGCCCTGGCCCTGCTCTGGCCCTGGTCTGAACCCCGGCCCTGCAGTATACCTACCTTGGTCCTGTGTAGGTCCTGCCTCTGGCCCTACCTCTGCCCTGGCCATACCCTTTCCCTGGCCTGGACACTGATCCTGGTCCTTGTCCTGCCCCAGCCGTGGCCCTGTCCCTGCCCTGCCTGTACCCTGTTCTATCCTGGGCTGGCCCTGCGGTTGCCTGTTCTTGCTATTGCCCTGCCCTAGCCTGCCTTGCTTGTGCCCTAGATCTGCCCTGGCCTTTGCTCTTGTCTTGGCTCTAGCACTGAGTCAGCCCTGGCACTCCCCTGGCCTTGCCTTGGCATTTGCCCTACTCTCTCTAATGCCTAGCTCTGGTCTTGCCCTGCTCTGCTCTTGTTCTGTCCTGGCACATGGCCCTCCCCTGCCGTATCCCTGGCCCTGGTCCTGCCCTTATGCAGGCCTGACCCTGCCACTGCCCTGGTTTTGACCTGTACTTTAGCCATACAGTGACCCTGTCTTGACCCTTTCCTGGCCTTGCCAGGGACTCGCCCTGGCTCTGTCATGTCCCTGGCGTTTTCTTGGATTTGGGTGTGTCCAGTCCCTTATTTGCCCCGGCCCTTCCCTGGCTCTGCCCTTCCAATTCTCTGGGTAGGGACAGGGTCAGGATCAGGCCAGGGCAGGGTCAGGACCAGGGTAGGGCCTTGGTAAGGCCTGAAGATGGGAAGGGCCAGGGCAGCGGCAGGGCCAGGGAAGGGTCAGGGCCAGGGATATGGTGAGACTAGGGGTAGAGCCAGCACTAGGGCTCAGCCAGGGCAGAGCAGGAGAGATTACATTAGGCTATTATTTACAAATTTTGTTTTATATTTTTAAGGTAACTATAGTAGTAATAATAGTATCTGTATTATGTTGTTTGTAATAGCAATAGTATTTGTAGTAAATCATTACTAAATATTAACTTATACTTTCTTTGCTTTCGGTAGTGTTCTATGAGTATAATTTTATAAATACATATATTTGTGAGGCATCGATTCTCACAATTACTCTATGTGCTAGGTACTTATGGCATCCCCATTTTCCTAACATAGGAAACAGACCTAAAGAGGTTAAGTACTTGGCCAGATTACTCCCAGCACTTTGGGAGGCCAAGGCAGGGGGATGGCTCGAGCTCGGGAGATTGGGACCAGCCTGGACAACACTGTGAAACCCCATCTCTACTAAAAATGTACAAAAATAGCTCATTAAAGTTTCTTGTATCATTCTGGTTACAAAACACTGGTCAAATACACAGGGCATGGTTTGGGCAGGGCCGGGGACAAGGTCAGGCCAGGAAGGGGCCAGGGCCAAGGCAGGGCCAGAGCTAGACTTGGAGGTGTCCTGGCCCTGATTTGCCCTGCCCCAACGTTGGCCCATCCCTGCTCTGGCACTTCCTGCCATGCCCTGTCCCTGGCCTGAGCATTGGCCCTGGCCCTGTCCTGCTTCTGGCCCTGTCCTGGAGTTGACCAGGCGTTGCCATGGCCTAGTCCTGCCATCGCCTTGCCCCGTGTCCTGGTGCTGCCGTGGCCCTGCCTTGGCCCTAGCTCTGCCTCAACCCTCGACCTGCCCTGACCCTGCTCAGCGCTGGAACTACCCTGACTCTGCCTTGGTGCTGGTCCTCTCCTCTCTATGGCCTGGCTCTGGCCCTGCCTTGTACATGCTCTGACCTGCATGTCCCAACCTGGGTCCAGCCCTGGTCCTACCGTGTTCCTGGCCTGGCTGTACCCTTGTTCTGGCCCTGACCCTGCCCTGGCCCTCTTCTGGCCCTTTCTTGGTCCTGCTCTGCCCTTCCATGTCCTGGCCTTGCCCTCACCCTGCACTGGCCCTGCACTGGTGCTGCTCAGCCCTGACACTGCCTTGACCCCGACCCTGCCTTCTCCCCAGCCTTGTCCTTGCCCTGCCCTGGCCTGACCCTGGGCCTGCCATGTCCATGACATGGCCCTGGACCTGCCTTGCCATTCTCTGTCCTGGTCCTGTATTGTCCCCACCATGCTCTGGTCCAGCCCTTGCCCTGGCCCTGTTGCCAGTCCTGCTACTACTATAGCCCTGCCCTGTTTTTGGCCATGCCCTGTGTTACCGTAGCCCTGCCCTGCGTTGGCCCTGGCCCTACCCTGGCCTTCTCTTATCCTGGCCTGGCCCTACCCTGGCCTTTTCCACCCTGGCCTTTTCCACCCTGGCCTTTTCCACCCTGGCCTTTTCCACCCTGGCCTTTTCTACCCTGGCCTTTTCCACCCTGGCCTTTTCCACCCTGGCTTTTTCCACCCTGGCCTTTTCCACCCTGGCCTTTTCTACCCTGGCCTTTTCCACCCTGGCTTTTTCTACCCTGGCCTTACCGTTCCCTGGCCTTGTCCTGCCCTGGCCCTGTGCTATCTTAGTCCTGCCCTGGCCCTACCCTCACCCTCCCCTGGCCCTGCCCTACCCTGGCCTTGCCCTGCCATGACCTTGCCTTTGGCATGCCCTGGCTCTGGTTCTGCCCTGGCCCTGCCCTTGCCCTGGACCCTCCCTGGCCATGTTTTTCCCTGGTCCTTCTCTGGCCTTGCCCTGGCCCTGGCCCCTTTTTGGTCCTGCCGTGTTTCTGGCCTGCCCTGTCCATGTCCCAGAACTGGCTCTGGTCCTGGACTTACCTGTCCCTGCCCTGCCATACCCTGACCCATTCCTTGCTCTACACTGAACCTGGCCTGCCTTGGCCATGTGCTACCCTTGCCCTTCCCTGACCCTCTGCTGGCCCTGGCCCTGCCGTGGGCCTGGCCCTGACATGTCCCTGCCCCGGCCCTGGTTCTGCTGTGCTTTGGGCCCTGGCCTTGGTCCTGACTTGTCGCTGGCTGTGACCCTGCCCCTGGTTTTTCTTTGGCCGTGACCCTGTCCCCGTTCTGTCCTAGTCCTGGCCCTGTCCCAGTTCTGGTCCTGCCCTGGCCCAGCCCTGACTGGTCACTGGACTACCTTGGCCCTGCCCTGCCCAACGCTGCCCATGCCGGGGCCCTGCCTTAGCCATGCCCATGGCCCTGCCCCTGGTCCTGCCATTGTCCTTACCCTGCCACTGGTCCTGCCATATCCCTGACCCTGACTTGGCCCTGGTCCTCATCTTGCTCTGGTCCTGCCCTGCTTCTGGCCCTGCCCTGGCACTACCTTGGCCCTGGCCCTGCCAAGGCTCCCACTTTCCCTGGCCTTTCCTTGACCTTGTGCTACCCTGGCCCTGCCATGCCATGGCCCTGCCTCTGCCTTGGCCCTGCCCCGGGCATGGCCTTGGCATTTGGCCTGGCCCTGCCCTGCCCCTGCCCTGGACCTGCCCTACCACTACCTGGCCTGTCCCAGCCCTGCCCTGGCCCCCTCCTGGCCCTGTCTTGGCCCTGTGCTACCCTGTCCCTGCCCTGTCCTGGCCCTGCCCTTGCACTGGCCTTTCCCTGGCCCAGGCCCTGGATTAACAAAGCTGTACAATCATCAATCACCACTGATTCTGTGCAGAACATTTTCATCTTCCCAAAAAGAAACCTGTTAGTAGTCACTCCCCGTCCCTCTCTCACAGCCCTTGGCAACCACTATTGTAGTTTTTTGTCTCTGTGGATTTACTTACTCTCAACTAGACATTTCGTATAAATGGAAACATTCACATGCCTTTTTGTCTGGCATGTACCAAGATTTTTGAAGTATACTTTTTAATTTTTGTCTGATGTTTTCTAGATTTTAAAGTTTAGATTTTTTAATCTTTCTGGATTTAGTTTTTTTTTGTTTTTGGGGTTTTTTTTTTTTTTTTTTTTTTTTTGGAGACAGAGTTCTTGCTGTTCAGGCTAGAGTGCAATGGCGTGATCTTGGCTCAATGCAACATCTGCCTTCGAGGTTTAAGCAGTTCTCCTGCCTCGGTTTCCCTGATTTAACCTGGCTCTGCCTTGGCCTGTCCCCGCCCTGGCCCTATCATGGCCCTGCCCCTCCGCTGGCTCTGCCCTAGTCCTGTGCTGACCCTTACCCAGACCTTGGCCCTGCCCCAGCCTTGTCCTAGACCTGGCCATGGCCCTGCCCCTGCCCTGGACTGGCGCTGGCACTGGCATGGACCCTGGCCCTTGCCCTGGCCCTTTGCTAGTTAAGGCCATACCCTGGCCCAGCCCTGGTCCTGATGCTGTCTTGGCCCTAATTTGCCCTGGCCCTACCCTGACCCTGCTATTCTGGCCCTGGCCCTGGCCCTGGCCCTGTCCCTGTCCTGGCCCTAGCCCCATTGCTGGTCCTGCCATGGCCCTTGTCTTGACATTGCCCTTTCCTGGTCCTGGCCCTGGCACTGCCCCAGCTCTGGCCCTGGTCTGAACCCTGGCCCTGCAGTGGACCTGCATGTAATCCCTAATAGCTGGGATTGCTGGCATGTGCCACCGTGCCCGGCTAATTTTGTATTTATAGTAGAGATGGGGTTTCTCCATGTTGGTAAAGCTGGTCTTGAACTCCCACCCTCAGGTGATCTGCCTGCTTGGCCTCCCAAAGTGCTGGGATTACAAGTGTGAGCCACCATGCCTGGCTAAAAAATGTGTTTAAAAAAATGTATTACAAAAAAGAAAAAAAAATGTAGCTAGATGTAGTGGCAGGCACCTATGATCCCAGCTACCCAGGAGGCTGAGGCAGGGAGAATTGCTTGAACCCGGGAGGTGGAGGTTGCAGTGAGCTGAGATCATGCCACTGCACTCTAGACTGGGCAACAGAGCGAGACTCCATCTCAAAAAAAAAAAAAAAAAAAAAAAGCTTATCATAGGGTTAAACTTTGGAAAGGATTTTCCATAAGAATCTTAACATAAAGATTCTTGAATGACATAATGTACAAGGTCTTTGATAGCTATGCGACCCAAAGCACAAAGATGTTTTACTAGTCTTGTTGGTGTCTCAGATTGGCTCTCGGTAAGAAATCGGGACATACTGTGAAATTTTAATTCTGCATAGACAGTTCAACTAACAGGTTAGAGTGATACAGTCCAAATAGATGACTTTCTTCTGGTCTGGCTTAACATAAACCTTGAAAAATCTGATAGAGTAAATATTTAATATATCCTCAGTTCTTAACCACACTTCTTCCCCTTTTAGACAGCATTACAGGCAGGACACCCTTCCAATGGTACACACAATATTATGTACAGTTCTCACACAAGAAAGCACATAATCTCAGTGAGAATGATGTTCTCACAAGGTCAGTGATACTCAGTGTGCACAGTTGTCCGAGTGTAGTATGAAACCAAATCATTGTCAAGAACCCCAGTCTGATTATTAATAATAAGAATCTACTTGTGACACAGCTTTTCTTTGTTGAAACAAAATATTGTTTTGACATCATGGTTGAAACATTGGTCTTAGGCCAACACTCTCTTTTATCTGTTGTTGTTGCCAAGCCTTTGAGCGGTATTTTATGTAGGGCAAAAGGTCCCTTCCTGTCTCTTTGGTCAAAGCAAAGGAGGAGTACAGATGACTGAGAGAGTGATCACGCTGCTGTGCCCACCTGTGAGATAGCCCTTGTTCCTGGGTTGCGAGATATTTTCTGGTCAGGGTGCAGTAGAAAGAGCACACAGGTAGCAGTAAAGAGAGGTTACCCTGACTGCCGCTCTGCCTCTAACTTCCTGAGTAACCTCAGGCTAGTCGCACAGTGACTGCTCCCCACATTCCTTTTTGTAAGCTCCAAGGATCGAATCAGACAGTAGCCTTTAAGTTTCTTCTGAACTCTGATACTCAACAGTGCCAATGATGTTGGCAGCATGAGCTACATAGATTATGGGCCCAGTGAAAAATGAAAATACATGGCTCCTTGTTCAAAAATTAAGAATTTCAAGATGCAACAGCAGAGCATTGTAAACCAAGTGCACAACCCCTCTGAGACCAGGGCTCTCTGCAACTGCCCAGTCATAACCCTTGAAGACAGCCTGGTGTCAGCTTCCCATTACAAAGCTGATTTGTCACTCAGGGCTCAGAAGTTGGATTTTTCAGGCTGAAAGTGGGAGGAGAGCACATGCTATGCTAGTGACAGCCAGAGATAATACAAAGAGGACTTAACAAGGGCCCAGGCACAACACACATTGTTACACAGAAGAAAAGAGGGTCACCTAGGGACTCAACACAAAAATGACCCTCTGTCCACATCTCCTCTCCAGGTTTCAGTCATGGTAAGGACTGTCCCAGATTTCAGAGCCTTCAAAGAAGATCTTAACTCTGAAATCTGGGCAAAGTCTGGGGATAGCAGTTTGTGTGCCACCTCACTCTCCTGTCTCTTTCTCTCTGAATTAACATCTTTTATTAGGAAGCCCAGTAGAATACAGTCAAAAAGCATATAGGTGACTGCCATTCCCCTCTTTCTGAAATCGTAGGCACTTAGGATCAGCGTGATGGTGATCAGTGGTGGCTCAGGCCTTGAACATGTGAGAATAGACTGTGTTGTCAAGGCACTGATGCAACACACTTCTGCCTGACTTGGTGCATTTTCTCAGGTCTCAGCACTCACAGTGGATGCTCATAATCCTACACACAATCCCCAGATGTCAGTGAGGATCACTGGCCAGCCATACCTCAGTGCATGGGGGGTAGTAGGGATATCCACTAAGGCCCTACCTTCCACCACCCAAATGCTTCCGATCAGAGGGGTGAGCTTGGGTAATTTTGGGATGCGTGACAGGATGGTGTCAGCAGACTGGCCAAATCCACATTCAGTATTTCCCATCATGAGATCTTTGGTGTCAGGTGACATTAAAGACTGAGAGTGGTGAAAAAACACCTCTGGTGAATCACTTTCCAATAGGCTGAGAATGCAGCTTTCAAATCACTTCCATTACTTGGCTTAAAGAAAATGGAAAGCTAAGTGAAAGACAGAACACAGGGCTGATGGTCAGAGGACCTAAGATCCCGCTCTCAATTCCCACTTACAGATTGAATGACCAAAGGGAAGTCATTTGCCCTCGTGTATGTCTGCTTTCCCATTGAAAAATGGCAATAAACTACTTGCTTCGTTGTGACCCTGTGACCAGAAAATGAGGCATCCTATAAAATACACATTTAAATATAAAATCACTGCCAGGTGTGGTGGCTCACACCAGTAATCCCAGCACTTTGGGAGGCCAAAGCGGGTGGATCACCTAAGGTCAAGAATTTGAGACGAGCCTGGCCAACATGATGAAACCCCATCTCTACTAAAAACACAAAAAATTAGCTGGGCATGGTGGTGAGTACCTGTAATCCCAGGTACTCAGGAGGCTGAAGCAGGAGAATCGCTTGAACCTGGGAGGTGGAGGTTGCAGTGAGCTGAGATCCTGAGGCTCTACTCCAGCCTGGGTGACAGAGAGAGACTCCGTCTCAAAATAAATAAATAAAAATAAAATCACTCTGCAACTAGTGGGTACAAGGGTACAACCTGAGTTTCTTTTTCTTTGTATGTGTATGTCTGTTGCCCAGGCCATCGCCCAGGCTGGTGTAATCTCGGCTGTCGGAGTAGATAGGATTATAGGAGTCCATCGCCATGCCCGGCTAATTTTTGTATTTTCAGTAGAGACAGGGTTTCACCATGTTGGCCAGGCTGATCTTGAACTCCTGACCTCAAGTTATCCACCCACCTCAGCCTCATGGGTTTAGAGGTGTGAGCCACCATATGTCCCCATCATATTCTATTATTGGGCAAAACAAAATGTAAACCACGTACTCAAAACAGCAAATATTGTGGGTGACAGTGGCACTGGTATTCAGAAAGATGAAGAAGTGTAATTAAGAAACCAGACAAAGAAGTAAACATGCCATGTAACTTTCAAAAGACCAGCCACATTGTGTTTATTTTAATATTGTTTAATGGTAACACCTAATAAAGAGAGCGTCATGATGGTATGAACTAAATTTTCAGTCATAATGAGTGCTACAAAACTTAACCTCCCAAGTTTAAATAGGCTACAATGTCTTGGGAAAAATGCAAGAAGAATTACTGATAAAGGTGACGGTTTTTCACACCTGAAAATAATGTTTTTCTTCCAGCCTATCTTGATCAACAACCAGCAGCAACATATTGCAGTGGCATGTGCTTGTCACTACATGCCTAACTTACTATAGACTGAGGATCATGGAGATTTTGAACATGACTTCCCACATGACAGGAGATTAAATAGGCCACATTGGAAGAAGGCAAGAAGAAGCTAGGTCTCTGGAGTACCAAAAGTAAACTTCAGCCAGTTCTAGAAGCAGAAAAACAGCAGAAAATATACTTTCAGATGGGCTACTTTCTCAATAGTTCTTGCTTGCAAGAGCTCTAGGGAAAGTATGAGTTCCTGGGTAAGAATGTGATAGAAAAGGGGCCAGCCTTGGGAAAATATGCAATGGAAGAAAACCACTGTCTCCTCATTTACAACTGTCTTTCTCCTCTTCCTTTGTAATGCTTCCTTTCTTGGGCTATTCCTTCCCCTAGAATACCCTGCCTGTCACCCCATGAGAACCTGCTCTTGAGATGGCATTTCTAATACCTATAATGAGATGTTAGATCAATGCCTTATCTCTCAGTGCGTGTATATACATATTAAGCTTTCTGTCTATGCTGTGCTTTCTCATGCAGGGATATCAGACATTAATGAACCAGTTAAGAAGATATTGGGATGCAGAAGAACTTTCCCAGTGTCCCAGGAGCCATTCTACACAACATCCTACACCATGGCTTTGGATCTGCTGTGCTTCGTTTTTTTACTTGTGAAAACAGAGTAACAGTAGCACCTGCCTCACAGGATGGTTCTGAAGATTAGAGGGTTCTTTCATGCAGAGCTCTAGAGCAGCTTGAATGGTATTGGTATATAGAAATACTACTAATTTTTGTACATTGACTTTGTATCCTGAAACTTTACTGAATTCATTTATGAGTTCTGGGAGTCTTTGGGAAGAAACTATGGGGTTTTCCAGTTATAAAACCATATTACCAGCAAAGAGAGAAATTTGACGACTTCTTTTCATATTTGGAAGCCTTTTATTTCTTTCTCTTGCCTGATTACTTTGGCTAGAACTTTCAGTACTCTCTTGAATAGAAGTATATAGAGAGAGAATCCTCATATTGTTCCTGTTCTTAAGGGAAGTGCTTCCAGTTTTTGCCCATTCGGTATTGTGTTAACTGTGGTTTTGTCATAGATGGTTCTTATTATTTTGAGGTACATTCTCTTTGATGCTTAGTTTGTTGAGGGTATTTATCATAAAGGAAGATTGGATTTTATTGAAAGCCTTTTCTGCATTGACTGAAATTATCATATAATTTTCATTTTTAATTCTGTTTATGTGTTAAATTATATATATTGATTTGCATGTTGAACCAACTTTGAATCCCAGGAATGAAGCCTTCTTGATTGTGGTAAATGAACTTTTTGATGTGCTGCTGAATTCAGTTTGCTATTATTTTGTTGAGAATTTTTGCATCTATATTCATCAGAGATATTGGTCTGTAGTTGTCTTTTTTTGTTGTTGTATCTTTGCTAGATTTTGGCATTAGGATGATGCTGGCTCCATAGAATGAGTTAGGGAGGTATCCCTCCTCTTCAATTTTTTTGGAATAGTTTCAGTAGAATTGTTACAGCTCCTTGTACATCTGGTAGAATTCATTGTGAATCCATCTGGTCCAGGGCTTATTCATTGGTAGGTTTTTTACTACTGATTCAGTTTTAGAACTTGTTATTTGTCTGTTCAGGATTTCAAGTTCATTCTGATTTAATCGTGGGAGGTTGTTTGTTTCCCAGAATTTATTGATTTCCTCTAGGTTTTCTAGTTTTTGTGCATGGAGGTGTTCATAATAGTCTCTGCGGATGTTTTGTTTTTCTTGGGTTTGGTTATAATGCCACTTTTGTCATTTTTGTTTATGTTTATTTGGATCTTTTCTCTTTGTTTTTCTTTGTTAATCTAGCTAGCATTCTATTGATCTTGTTTATCTTTTCAAAGGAACTAACTTTTGTTTCTATTGATCCTTTGTATGGATTTTTGGGTTACAGTTTCATTTAGCTCTGCTCTGATTTTCCTTCTTTTCTTGTGCTAGCTTTGGACTTTGTTGGTTGTTGGTTTGTTCTTGTTTTCCTAGTTTTTTGCTTAGGTGTGAGGTTAGATCACTAATTTGAAATCTTTCTGACTTCTTGATGTAAGTGTTTAGTGGTATACACTTTCCTCTTTATACTGCCTTTGCTTCATCCTAGAGATTTTGGTATATTGTGTCTCTGTTTTCATTTATTTCAAAGTTTTTTTTAATTTTACCTTAATTTTGTATTTTAGTGAAAGATGCATATGTGGAAGAAGAGGCTTGCTAAGGGAGATGTAATGTCATAGGAAACCATTTATTTTTAAGATCAAAGGTCACATGTTTGATTGTAGCATTTGTTATAGATGTTTGATTGGGAAAGAAGCCAGGGTGAAGATTTAGGAGAAAAGAAGTAATAGAGTAGAATTAAAGTCTCTGAGACTTTGGGGGAAATTTTAGAACACAGCCTGGGAATGGGCCATGGTTAGAGAGAGTAACAGCACTTCCTTTGAGATTGAAGGGGCTAAAAATGGATAAGTTTGGTAGAGATTGGTTATCTATGGCCTTTTGGGGGAGTTGATGGGGGACAGAAAGTGGATAACTAGGTATTGAGGGAGTTCATACATTGTTATGAATATGTATCAGAGAATTATAGAATATGAAACTGTAGCATTGAAAAAGACTTTGAAAGTTGTTGAAGATTGGGATATTGGTAGCAATTCTTCATTTCCTGTGACAGTATATTGATACCATTTGCTGTGTAGTATTATCGTGCTTTTCTATTGGGGATAGAATGTAGATCTTTGAAAATGGGCTTTGCCATGTGACTTGCATTGGACATTGAGATGCTAGAAGATATGATGTGAGCAGGAGCCTTATATGTGCTTGTGTTTGGCTTCATCACCACGACTCGGACATTCCATGAACAGCCACCACTCTTTCATTCTGGACTCCAGAATGAACATACACAAAGCAGAACTTATTTCAACCCAAAGGTGTGGATCCCAATGAATACCCTTTAAGGAGATGTACCAAACAAATATGGGCATATAGGGAGGGCAGAGGTGGAGGTCATTTTCAGCTGGCAAGCAAGCTCATGAAGTTTTAGAAGCCATTGAATTGACCAGACTCAGTGTTCCTCTGTCTAGTCACTAGATCCATAAATGTTAAAAGGGTAGTGGTGGTCGTGACAGCAATTCTAACTCTCTGATCTCTGGATTGTAGTTATGATGGAAGTTCTTCAAATTGGCTAAGTGGCGGCTTCTGGACTTGTTGCACATTATTCTTCCTTCCACCATTTCTGTCTGCACTAAATTCCCTGTTTTAAATCTTTTTCTGCTTTAAATGTCTACAGTGAGTTCTGTTTCCTATATTGAACCCTGACTGACTCACTCTGTAAACCTTCCTCCTTCCATTTATTTTTGGTGTATGCCAATTTCAGTGCTACCCATAGTGTGGTCTCTGGTTGGTCTACTGTTTGCAACCAGTTTGCATCAGGGTGTAAATTAATTTAGCCATTAAGCATGCTTTTCAATTCATCTGATTTATGTATTTGTTTATTTATTTTGGTAGCAAGACTTGCTCATAGAAGAAAGTAGTGTGTTAGTTTCTATTCCATCACAGGTTCCTGATCTCATTGTGAATGGGTACTTGGAGCATCACTGGCTTACTCAAAGGTCACACAGAGTCCACATATTCTGTATTTTCTTCCTCTAGGCATTAAAATGGCTTCTTCTTATTTTGTTTTTGTAGATATTTCAGTTTTATCCCAGGGAGCACGTGTGTCCTGGCATTGGATTACCTCTCTGTAATGAAAATTATTTTTAAAAATTATGTGACTTTTTAGAAGTCATTTTTGCTTCTTATTTTAAAATAATTTTTAAGTAATTACTTCTTCCATTAACAAAGAAATGCATACCCATGATAAAAGTTCCAGCACTTTCATTAAAGTTTAAGCACAGAATAATATAATATAAAAAGAAAAAATTTATCTACCTCCCCAATTTCTTAATCAAATTATCTACGGTAACCATTAACAGTATTTTTATATAAAAAGCTGTTTGTTTCAGTGGAAATAGTCCTCGCCAACCTCAGTTAAGCTTCACAACTACAGTTGTGCCTTTACTTTCCTCACCCAACATAGACCATGTGAATTTTTTAATTGCATGTCATTGAGATTTTTATCACAATGACCTTTATATGAACCAAAGCACCAAGTAGACTTGGTCTCTACGCTATTGCCTCAGGATAGGGATGTAATTTTAACATCAGTTTTCGATCATATTAGAAATATCTATCTCAACAAGGCAGATGACACTTATTTCGTTCAAATGTTTAAACAATTCCCATTATGAGTAAGATATTGGAATTGGGGACCTAGATATTCAAATTTCTGTTTGAAATGTTAGCATGGTTAGACTTGAAACAAATTATTTTAGCTACTTTTGTCCTTCTATTCTAAACAATGACAAAGTTTATTTCCATGCAAAAGACAATACAATTCCAATGATTTCCCTTAATAACTTAAAAATTGATTTAACAAATTTACATACTATTTCTTTTTGTTGTTTTTCTCAATTGAGAAGATAATTTCGATCTTCAGATGTGTGTTTTAAGTTAATAGTCTTGGTTTGGGTAATCATAGTGGAACATCAATTTTAAATGTGTGGTCATAATCATAGGGACTACCAAAGTAATCATGTACAATATTACTTCCATAGGTTTGGGAAAAATGGACAGAATTTTCTGAGCTCACCACTTGTCAGCACAGAATGCTTTAAAACAACATAAAGCAAAATGTTGCCAAGTATTTCAATAAAAAATAACCTAAAGTAATCAGGGGGAAAATATCTGCTTATGTAAAATACAATGTGGAGAATGCCTACCCTTTGAGAGTTCTTAAAGATTCCACCTTCATAATTTATATGATATTAAACACTGATGTGCTACGTAAATTGATTTGACTGCTATCCTTTTTCATTCAAAGATGCCCTGTTGAATTCTCTTTTGGCCCCTAGAAATGCTGCACTGAAGAGACTTCAAGGTTTTAATGGAAATGCCATTTCCCGTAAGAAAATTGAATTTTAAATCTAACTATCCTACTTACTAAGTACAAGATATTGGGCAAGTTACTTTACTTTTAAATGCTTCACCTTTTTTCTCTGTAGAATTTTGGGTTGAAATGCCCATCACAAAGGGCTATTATAAAAGTGAGATTGAATGATGGTATAAAGCCAAGAGTATGATGCCTCTTCCATAGTAGTTGCTTAGTTAAGTGTTAACTCTCCTCTTCCTCCTCTGTCTTTGGCCTTGGAGATTAGCTGAGATGCTAAAGAGAGAAGTCCTATGTTATTAATATGTATGTACTGGATAGTGAAGATAAATATCTCAGAGGTGAAGAGGCCTCAGGTTACAAAATCTGTGTTTGTGTTTTAACAATTAGTGGTGATGAACATGTTCTTTCAGTCCTGTTGGTGTATGTATGTAACATCACATTTGGAGAAAACATTAGAAGTCCAGATTTGCATGAGAATCCTGACTTAACTGACACTCTTGCACTTTCCATGATAGGCCCTGATCACAGGGTCCTTTGTTACATTTCAAAGGTGGATTTTTTAAAAAATACCTCTATCGAGGCATCATTTATTTCACAAAAGTCACCCACTTTAAAAAATGATTCAATTATTTTTAGCATATTTATAAAACTATCATTGAAATCAGTGTTAGAACATTTCTACCACTCCCAAACTCTTCCTTGTACCTATTTGCAGTCAGTACCTGTTCTCACATCCAGCCCCAGGATAACACTAATCTATTTTATGTCTTTTTAGATTTACCTTTTTCAGAGGTTAATTTTTCTGGAGGCTTTATTCACTTGGATTCACATTGGTTGGAAGAATGCATGAGACCAGATTTGTTGGTAGTACTGACACAGTAATTGCTGTTGGCTTCCTGGTGATGGAAATGAGCTTCTTTGCAGCTGCTCTGGGAGCTCCCAGTCTTATTGATGAGAAATAGTACCAGAAACCAACTAGCCTGGGACCTGTATCAGTCAGGGTCCAGGCAGGAAACAGAAACCACTGCAATCATTTTAACAGAAAGAATTTAATATAAACAGTTGCCAAAGGGTATCGAATAATTGAAAGATAAACAGAGAGAATTAAAGTATTATAGAAGGGTACAACAGCAGGAATTAACTACCAGCTCCTGGGTTGAGAAACAAAGGCAAATAATGGAATTATCACAATTTAGAAGTTTGGAGGAGGGTATCTCTGGGGTTGGGACCCATGAACTTGAGGGGATGGAAACAGACAATTGGCGCTGATGCCCCTTAGTGAATGCAAGCTAGATTTAACTGAATTCAAATTCTGCTATTGGAACAACAACTGCTTCTGATTGAACTGAAGCAGTTAACTGCAAGCTAGATTTAACTGAATTCAAATTCTGCTACTGGAACAACAACTGCTTCTGAAGTCATTGTTAAGATGATGCTTATAGTAACGGAAAACTGAAAGGAAACAGACCTCAGTGAACATCTTTCTTTTCCTCTGGCAGAATTTAACGGGGAGCAGAGGGCAAAGCAGAAAGGTGGTTCACAGAGCCTGAGATTGATCATAATATTGAAAGACACAGTCCTACAGGCTATATTCCCAAATGTTGAAATCCCAAAGATCAAAATCTCTAAAGTTTAAAATTCCTGGTGTCTAAAATCCTGATAATCACAGTCACAAGACAGTTGCATCATGTTAGGCGGAGCTATTACCTTGTTACTGTCCTTACACAGAAGAAAATAGATTTCAATTGAATCCCCAAGCCATAATGACAGATTTGGAACTAGGAATGACCAAGGCTGCTAAAAGAGAATGTGAAAGTATTACCAGTAAGGTGTGTTTTTTCCATTGAGCCCAAAGCATTTGGCAGAAAATTCAGACGAGTTGATTGACCATGATGTACAGCAATGACAAAAACTTCAGTTTAAAAAATGCATCATTTGCCCGCATTGACATTCCTTTCAGCACATGGCATTTCAGGAACTTTTAATAAATTAAAGCCACATTTGTTGAGGAAGCCAGCAAAGCTACTGGCTGGTTCAAAAATAATTATATGCATGGTAGGATAAGAAGACACTTATACAGTGGTGTTACTATTTGATCACTAGTATTATTTCTGCCAAATTGGTCTATGTATAAATGCATTTAGAATTGATTTCTACATACCCAAAACAACATAGAAGCATGACACTGAAGGTAGGAAGATTTAATAGGGAATGCCTGTTTTGGTGTATATGGAATCATAGAAGAATTTTGAAAAGAGCAGCACCATGTAGAAAATGAATATTCTCTGAGGAAGGCCAAGTCCTAAAAGAAAAAAAGCAGTTGTTCATTGTGATACAGGACTTCAATGTATATTTAATGATCATGAAATCCAGCCATCCCTTAGTGAACTATCTCCCTGCAATTGCCCATAATTTTTCCCTGTAATACACTATTTCATATGTCAGATTTCCTTTTTAGTTTTTCCTTTTTCTCACTATTTTAAATTTTCAAAATATATCTTACAATTTGCTATGCTACATATTTTATCTTGCATTATTTTCAATACTGGAAATATAAATTATGTAAGGACTTTTAGAGAGTTCTAATTTGTTTTATGCATTTTTTTTTTTTTTTTTGCAAATTTGACTTCATGAAAGTGCTTTATCACAATGTAACTTTGTTTGCAAGCTTTGTGTATGTATATAAAAATGTTGGAACTTTCTCAATAAATAAAGATATGTCCATACATCTGCATTTGTGTAAGATACAATTTCTCAAAATCTTGGCTCTTCAGACAACTGCATATGTGGCGGTGATTCATCACAACTTTTACTCCATCTGATCAGAAGACTTGGGTTTTTAGTCATGGTATTTCAGATGACTGTAACTCTAAAGCTGGGTATACACACTACCAACTATAGTGATACGTGTTTATACATTTCAATTTTTGACTCATTTCTTTGTGAGTACAGTTCACCTGCTCATAACAGTCATACCCATGTGACATTGGTATACCTGAGTGCTTATGCTTGCAAAAATATGTATGTTATTTTGACTACTTTATTGTGTAAAGTGATCTATGAAGTGTTTTGTCATGTTTTTATATGTTTCTCAAATCCCCTTTAAAATGCAAATATCTTTTTTTTTTTTTTTTTGAGACGGAGTCTCGCTCTGTCGCCCAGGCTGGAGTGCAGTGGCGCGATCTCGGCTCACTGCAAGCTCCGCCTCCCGGGTTCACGCCATTCTCCTGCCTCAGCCTCCCGAGTAGCTGGGACTACAGGCGCCCACAACCGCGCCCGGCTAATTTTTTGTATTTTTAGTAGAGACGGGGTTTCACCGTGGTCTCGATCTCCTGACCTTGTGATCCGCCCGCCTCGGCCTCCCAAAGTGCTGGGATTACAGGCGTGAGCCACCGCGCCCGGCCAAAATGCAAATATCTTTTAAATAATTTTAAAATTATTTTTCCCAGAATTATATTTTTGGACTTGTGATCTTTCAGATTTTTGACATTTGAGATTATGGTGTTTGGGAATTGTGTCCTTCAGGATTATCAGCAGCTCCTAAAATCCACCATTCAGCCCATTACAATGTTCTATAGAGCTGATTCTTTAACCTGTGGACCTCCAGTTGCAGTTTCCCACTAGTACCTTGATACAAATCATATCTCACAGAATTAATATAAAATAAAAACTGATTTATATTTTTCAAATATTTTAACTAAACATGCATAATTAAATATGTCATGGGCCAAAGTTGGCTGAGTTAATAATTCTTGAACAAGGTAAATGAGTTTGCATTTGAGTCAATGTTGAGATTGTACACCTATTATTCTGAATAAATGGTTATAAAAATGATGGAGAGTAGCAATTATAAAAATTATCTTTTCTCCTGGAAAATGGAGTTTGTATCTGTAACAAATCCATTTAAAAATAATTTGTTCATATTTCCTTTCCTCTCTATTTATGCATTCTTCTGTCTCCATTCACCATTTATATCATATTCCAACACAATTATAAAAATTATCAATGTATTACAGTTATTGTGCTAAGCATTAACGAATGAGATATTTTAGTCCTTATTTTACAATTCAGGAAATCAAGAGTTAGGAACTATAAATAATTTTCACTGAGTGACATACTTTAAAATGCAAAGTTGATTCTAAAATTTAGGTTTGTCTGATTTCAAAGCCTGTATATTCCATGCTAATAAATTTTACTTTAAAATTAAAATTTAATTTTATTATTGTCTTTTAGAGACCAGGTCTTGCTCTGTTGCCAAGGCTGGAGTGCAGTGGTGCAATTATAGCTCACCAGCAATCTTGAACTCCTGGATTCAAGTGATCTGCCCACCTCATCCTCCCTAGTAGCTGGTACTACAGGTGAATGCCACCACACCAGAGTAATTCAAATTGTTTTTGTTTTTGTAGAAACAGGATCTCACTGGTCTTAAACTCCTGGTCTCAAGCAATCCTCCTGCCACTGCCTACCAGTGCACTGGAATCACAGATGTGAGCCATAGTGCCCAGCCCATACTATTTTTATGTTTATATTCTACATCTTGTTTATGAAGTTCCAGACATTGGTATACTTCAGTAATTCAATGTCTCAGTTTTCCACAGATGCAGGCATTGAGAATCAAAATATACAGTTTTCACCTATTTAAAATTCATGCTTTGCTTGATAGATTTTTTGTTTAATTTTTCATCCAAAAATGCCAACTTGGAATCATCTTTTTTTCATCTGAGTTCAAAATTTCCTTGATATTCAAGGTTTCCACAAGCTCCTCATTGAGCTATCCTTAACAATCCAAAGGAACAATACACATTTGCTACCTCCTCATTAATAATTACCTATTCAAAGGCATTGTATTGATGAGTTTGGGTGATACATCCCTGTGTATGGTGTGAGAGACCGTGGTTCCTCTTTAACATAGTATCTTTTCTGAGGGAAGATAAAATGGATTATCTATCTCTAGGCTGTTTGGAAAGTTCATTATTTTTCTAAACTCTGAGTAAATTAAAACTCAGATTTTCCACAATTACTTGTCCTCACATGTTTTCTATAAACAAACTTCATTTATAATGCATCTTCCTGGATGGATGGACAATATAAACACCAACACTGTTTCACCAATGTTTTCAATCATCCTAATGCCTAACAGAGTGATCAATAAATATTTGTTGAGTAGGCATGTACATGAATAAATTATTTTCCCCTCTGTCAATTTGAAAAAAAAATCATTTAATCTAGTAATACCTTACCTACCTGTTGTCTTGCTGGGAATATTGAAACTCAAAAATCTAAAACTAAAGTTACTGTATGTGTTTGTTTAGTAGGTGTGGCAAGTGATCTAGGTTTGCTTTATTTTTATCACTTTGTCCATTTTGCAACTTTGTCATTTGTTCGAAAAGCCAATGCCAAACATTTGAACTTAAAATAAAGTTGAAATGTACAACTCAACAATAGAAAGGCAAAGGACCAAATGAGAAAGATGGACAGTAGATTTGAATAAACATTTCTCCAAAGAAGGTATACTAATAAGTACATGAAAAGTCGATCAGCATCATTAGTCATTAGAGAAATGCAAATCAAACTACAATGAATTCCCCTTCATACCTACAATGATGGCTGTAATACAGAAAATGGAAAACAAATGTTGGTGAGGATATTGAGAATTTGAAACCCTTGTATGTTGCTGGTGTGAATGTGAAATGATGCAGCAACTGCACAAAATTGGCCATTCCTCAAAAATTAAAAATAGAATTGTCATATGATCTAGCAATTCCACTTCTAGATATGTACAAGAGAACTGAAAACAGGTGTCCAAACAGAAACATCTATATGAGTGTTCATAATAGCATTATTAATATTATTCAAAAGCAACCCAAATGTCCAGCAACTGATAGATAAAAAACAATGGTATGCCCATACAACGGAATATAATTCAGTCATAAAAGGTACTTCTATACAGATGGACCTTGGAAACATGCTAAGTGAAATAAGCTAGACACATAAAGCCACATCTTGATCAAGCTCATTTCCATGAAATACCCAGAATAGGCAAATCTATAGAAGCAAAAAGGAGATTAGTTGTTTTTAGGGCCTGAGAGGGAGAGAGGAAACAGGGAATGGTTGCTTAATGGGCACAGAATTTTTTTGTGTGGTTACAAAAACGTTTTGGAATTAGATAGTGGTGATGTTTGCATCACATAGTAAATGTGCTAAATGTCACTGAATTGTACATTTTAAAAATAAATTTTATGTATATTTCAGGTATACAACACGATGGTAAGGGATACATGTAGATAGTAAAATGCTTACTATAGTGAAGCAAATTAAAGTATCTACCATGTCACATAGTTACCCGTTTTGTTTTTTGTGTTGCAGGAACAATTAAAATTTACTCATTTAGCAAACTTCCAGAATACAGTATGTTTTATTAACTATAGTCCTCATGTTGTACGTTAGGTCTCTAGACTTGTTCATCTTACATATTTGTGACTTTGTGTGCTCTGACCTGCATCTTCACATCTCCTCCTCCTACCCCTTTAACTAGAGTTTTATTCTCTATCTCTGTGTATGTGACTTTTAAAAACATTTTCTAAATTCACTAAACACTTTAGTGAATTTCACATAAGTGTGTGAGTTTTTATATGAGTGTGAATTTTACCTTAATTTAGAAAGATGAGTGAACAGAAACTCATTCAGAAAAAAAAGGATATTTAAGACAAAGCAAAGGGGGTAACATAAGGAATGGACCCATTAATAATATTAATAATAGAACAGGAAGTAAAACACATTTCTTCAGCTGCTCTGCTTTTCCAAGATCTTCAAATAAGACTTGTATTAAAACTCAAAGCCCATAAGGAAAAAAGAAGGAGAAGGACTTACTGTATATTGGAAAACATGAAATATGAAACACTATTAAAGATAATCTGCTTTTTCTAGTAATAATTAAGCCCCTATATCCTGGTCATTATGGTTGATGTCACCAGTGAACTTTTCTTTTTGGTTAAGTATTTTTCCCTCTTAATAATTTTATAGTCTTATTCACACATATTCACAAGAATTAAAATGACACTGATTTAAATGTGCAGCTTGAAGATATAGAACATATTCCAATCTAATTTACCTGTCCAGGGGAGACCAAGGTGTAGTCAGAGAAGGACATGATGAAAGTGGTATTAAACATTTAAATTTTGTGAGTTTCCTTTCAAATCCTATTGCTTCATATTTCTGTTTACTCCTGAGTGAATGTGGGAATGCCAAATGCTAAATCAAAACTCCTGTTCCCCATCTGATGTGTCTAGTGTGACTATGGTGAATAGTCTAGGAAGAGGATTTCTGTCTTCCTGAATGCCTTCTCTAGAATTGGATGGCCCTTGGTATAAAGTGGCAAGAGCTAAGTGACTGTCTGAAATTGGATGATGTCGGAAAGCAAGGCTGGGGGCATAATGGTCATGGGCCTGGCTAATCATTAGTGCCTGGAAAGGTCAGACTGGGGCTGACATGCAGCTGGTATGCTCCAGGAGAGCTGTATAAATTGTTAAAATACTGCTTGGTGGTAAATATCTGATGACTGGAGCTTTTTCAGTGTTCTACTACCCTGCTTATAATCTGGAAACCAAAGGTCAATGCATGGCTTAGCAGGGAGCCTCTAGGTCCTGACCTAGTGCCCTGGCCAGTGCTATTTCTGATGGGCTGCTGCCTGTGCAATACCATATACTAAATATTGTCTCTGAATGGGACCCACTAGAATTGAATTTTTAAGACCCTTGTGTTCCATCCTAACCTTCTCAGTTTATATGTTACCAAATTAGGAAATACACTGCTCCTCGCGTCCCACTCCACGCACCCTGGTGTTCAGGGTATCAAGTTTTGATCTTTAATCTGAGTAGCGAGTTTTGTTAATCTCTTAGGGCTTTATAATCTTCATAGCAGGGGAAAAAAGAAATGTGATTGTTTCATGCCAAGCTGCCTAGGAATTCCGTTTTCCCCTTAGAACTAGGCTGAGGAAGAGGAGGGGTTTGAGAACCTTTAAAATCTTTAACCTCCTATCCCAATCACCAGGCAAAGATTCAAACAGTGTCTCTGATCAGCTTTTTTTAAAAAGTCCTTTCACTTCTCTTTGGTTCATGACTTCACATTTCAAATAGTCATCAGGTATTAATGAAAATTTTAAACCTAAAGTATGCTCTCAATGGTGTTTCTTTGTAGTGGTTTTATTTTCTAGGAAACAGTTAATTTAATGCCACTAGCTAAAATCCTGCATGGAAAAATGAATGAACAAACAAATAATAGTTGGAACCTGTTATGATTTTTTTCCTAGTTCAATTTTCAATTGGGTTGGTTCTTTACTCAAAAGTAAATATGGTATTCAAGGACTCCCATGTATTGTGGGCTGGAAGTATTAGGTTGGTGCAAAAGTAATTGTGGCTTTTGCGATTACTTTCAATGGCAAAGACTGCAGTAACTTTTGCACCGACCTAATATTTCCCCCACAACTCGCCTCCTTGAATTAGTGAAGAAACATGTTGCACTGTGGGCAGGAGTTAAGGGAAGGCTGAGTCATTTGGAGGGGGCAGGTGTTGGTGGTGGATGGTTGAAGGCTGATGGAATGGTTTATTTGCAGCCTCCATCCAATTGACAGATCTCCAGGTTGCTGGGAAACAAAATCATGGAGATCGCCAACTCCCTGAAATAAGCAGTTTTCGCTCAAAATTCTTTTTTCAAATGGAGCAAAGTGCTCCTTTGCTCCATCTAGTTCTTTCTTTCTATTTTTTTCTTAGCTGAGAGGTATGCTAGTTCTTAAGAATTTCAAGATAATTTGTTGTCCGTTCTAAAAATATTGGACAAAAGGGAAATGGTGTTTCTATCTTCTCTTCCTACGTTCTAGAGAAGATTTTAATTAATATTCAAATTATGGCAGAAACTGCTCGATCGATTCCCCTTTTAGTCAAGAATTTATTATCAGGGAATTAGTTTAACAAGGCTGTTTTGTAAGAGGCTGTGGTTGCATTCAAAAATTAGAATGGAAACAATGACTCGTAAAAATTCAACATTTCTTTTTATTATTTATTTTTGAGAGGGAGTTTCGCTGTGTCACCCAGGCTGGAGTGCAGTGGCACAATCTTGGCTCACTGCAAGGGTTCAAGCGATTCTCCTCCCTCAGCCTCCCAAGTAGCTGGGATTACAGACATGCACCTCCACGCCTGTATGATTTTTGTATTTTTAGTACAGAGGGGGTTTCACCGTATTGGTCAGGCTGGTGTCGCACTCCGGACCTCAGGTGATCCACCCGCCTTGGGCTCCCAAACTGCTGGGATTACATGTGTGAGCCACTGCACCCGACCAAAAGTCAACACTTTAAACTACCACTTTCTGTATTCACTGTGTCTATGATTGGACATATCTTTCTGGGTGGCCACAAAATTATAAAATGGATACAGAATAGTCTCTTCAAAAAATTAAGGAAGTTCTTTCTAAAGCAGAGCCTTTAGGCACCCGCCTGCAGCTCAGAGCCCGCCGGGACTCCGGAAGCCGCTCCCAGGCAGCGCGCGCCAGCAGGGGGCGGCTACAGCTCGGGCTCAGGCGCCGCTGGCTCGCGGGTTCTCTGGGCCCGCCCAGGATGCCCCAGGATCGCAGGCGCACAGCCCGCCTGGCAGCGCTGGCCGCCCTGCTCCTCTGGAGAGAGAGGGAGGGTAGCTGGCCGGGGCCCTCCGCAGCCACCGGGGATGGGGCTGAGTCAGTTTTTGCTTGTAGTGCGGCCGCCGCCAGGCAGACCGCCTGGCTTGGCCGCAGTCACGGCGGCATCTGGCCCAGGTTCTGCGAGGTTGGGGTCGCTGGCGAGCTTGGAGGTTGCCTGGCGGCTGCTGCCTGCACACACACAAACAATAAAAGCGGCTGCAGCTTGGGCAACCAGGAGGGCTGGCGGGGCATGGCCTAGGAGGCCGTGGGATTGCGAGCGCGCGCGCGGCCTGAGAGTCCATCCCCTTCGCCGGGCCTCCCCTTCGGCTTCTCTGCCGGAGCTCGGGACCGCTGGCCAGGCTGTCCAAGGGAGCCCAGCCCCCACTCCGCGGCCAACAGAGATGGGGCTGAGCGGCAAGTTGTCAGTTCTCGCCCCTCTGCAGCCGCCGCCAGGCAGACCACCTGGCTTGCCCACAGCCACGGTGACATTTGGCCCGGGTTCTGCGATCCAGGGAGCGCGAGCGAGCTTAGGAGTTCCCAGACAGCTGCTGCCCGCAGGAGTTCCCAGACAGCTGCTGCTGCCGGAGGGCGGCAGCAGCTTGGGCGTCCAGGCGGGGGAGCATGGCCTGAGAGGCCTCTGGATCACCAGTGCACCGAGCCTGAGAGCCCGCCAGGCCCTGCCCCCCCTCTGCCAGAGCTCGGGACCGCTGGCCAGGGGCCCTCTGCAGCCACCGGGGATAGCATTGAGCGGCAGGTTCCCGCTCCTGTGCAGCCACTATGGGGCAGACCATCTGGCTTGGCTGCAGTCACCGGGACATCTGCCGCCGGTTCTGAGGTGTTAAGAGTGCAGGCTGGCTTAGAGGTTTCCCATAGGCTGCTACCTGCACACAGAGGGTGGCTGCAGCTGGGGAGCCCAGGCGGGCTGGAGGGGCATGGCCTGGGAGGCCTGGGGATGGCCAGCGCGCCCAGCCTGAGGGCCCCCAAGTCGTGCATCCCGCTCGACTCCTCCACCTCAGGGAGACAGGAGCCGCTGGCATGGGCAGTCCGCAGTCACCTGGGATGGGTTTGAGCAGCAGGTTCTCAGTTCTTGTTCCTGTGCAGCCTCCAGGATGTCTGGCCCAGGCTCTGCGATGCCCGCGGCGCGAGCGGGCTTGGGAGACGACAGGCGGCTGCTGCCTGCACACACAGGGCAGAGGACAACTGCACCTTGGCCTGGGCAGCCTCTGGAATGCGTGCCCGCCAGGCCTGAGGGCCCCCCCTGGCGGTGCCACCCGCCCCGCTCCTCCTCTGCGGGAGCCTGGAGCAGCTGGAATGGCCGCTCTGCGGTCTCTAGGGATGGGGTAAGTATTCTTATCTCATGCATGCACACAAAAAAGGTAACTATTATATGAGGTAATTAGTATATTAATTGACTTCCTTTTGGTAATCATTTCAGAATGTGCATACATATAGACACATCAGATTGTAAACTTGAATATGTACAATATTTATTTCTCAAATATACCTCAGTAAAGCTGAAAAAAATTAACAGGATTGAAAGGATAAACACACAGTTCTATAATAGTAGTTGGACACTTCAATACCTCATTTTAATTAATGGGCAGAAAAACGAGACAGAAACTTCATGAGAAATAGAAGACTTGAACAACAGTATAAACCATTTAGAGCATGTACAGAACAGTCCACCCAACAACAGCAAAATATACATTCTTTTTGAGTGGATGTGGCACTTTCTCTGGGATAGGCCATATCTTTGTCCACAAAAATATGTCCTAATCATTTTTAAAAGTTCTAAATCTTACAAAATATAATTTACAACCACAATGGAGGAAACAACAGATAAGTGAAAACTGAAAAATTCACAAATAAGCAGAAATTAAACAATATACTCTTAAACTACCAGTGAAAGAATAAATCACAAGTGAAATTAGAAAATATCTTGAGACAAAATAAAAACAAAACATACCAAAACTTATGAATGCAGTGAAAGTAGAGTTTGAAGGAAAATGTATAGATATAAACAACTACATTAAAAAAATCGCAAATCAGTAACTTCACTCTATACCTAAAGGCAGTTTAAAAGCCAGAGAAAACAAAATATGAAGCTAGCGGAAGTAGAGAAATAATAAAGATTAGAGTATAAATCAGTGAAGTAGAAGGTTGAAAAGCAGTAGAAGAAATAAACATAGCTAAAAGTTGGTTCTTTGAAAAGAATAATAATTTCACCTCAGTAGCCTAAGATTCTTCTTTAGGAACGTAGAGAAAGAAGAACAGCTTAAATCTAAGAAACTAAAGAAAGGAACTAATAACAATTAGGGCAGAAATAAGTGAAATTGAAAACCAAAGAGAGAGAAAGGGAAAGAGAAGAGAGAGTACAGATTACTAACAGCAGGACTGAAAGACAAGCTATCAATACACATTATAGCATAAATAAGTAATGCTACAAATAATTTTACACACACAAATATAATAGATGAGATGAAAAAGAGAAATTCCTCTAGAGACACAACACATACTGCCAAACCTCACTGAAGAAGAAACAGTAACAAATAGTCCTGTATTAATTAAGAAATTGCATTTGTAAATAAAATCTACCAAAAAATCTATTCACATGTTCTTTCACTGATTTCTATCAAATATTTGAAGAGTACATGATTTTGACAGTACACAAACTTTTAGAGAAAATAGATGAGATGGGAGCACTCCCAACTCATTTTATAAGGCCAGCATTACAATAACACCAAAACCAAAAAATGATATTGAGAGAAAAGAAAACTATAGACAAGTATCAGTCATGGACATATATGAAAAATGACAACAAAATATTGTGATATCAAATTGAACATCTACCCATGTAGGATGATTCATTGTGTCCAGTAAAAACAAAGCTGATTCACTATTAAAATCCAATCCAAGTAATCTGCTATACAAAGACTATTTTTAAAACATTTCTTCTCAAGAGATGGAGAAAGAGCATTCGATGAAATCCAACATCTATTTCTGACCAAAACTTTCATAAAATTAGGAATAAAAGAACTTAGGATATATGTTTAAATCTGTACACTGTATGATGATTATGAAATGGTTTTTCCTTAAGAGTGGGAACAAGTCCTATTCAATATTGTATTACAAGATTTGCAAAGTGCAACAAGACAAGAATAAGAAATTAATAACATACATATTGAAAAGGAAGAAGTAAAACTGCCTCTATTTGCTCATAAAACAAATGTTTATATACACAATCCTACAGTATTTACAAAAAGCTTCTATAAAAATACGTGAAATGAATAGTGTTTTATTATCAAAGGTCAATATAGAATGTCAATAATTTTCCTATGTGTTAGGCATTAACAGTTGAAAAAACTAAATTACTGTTTAAAATAGAAGCAAAAATTAAGTGCTTAGGTATTAATGTAACAATGTAAGTGCAGGATCTATATGCTGAAAATTATAAAATATAAATGCAATAAATAAGAGAAAATTTAAGTAAAAGAGGGGAATTAAATATTTATGAATTCATAGTCTCAATATAGTTAAGCTGCCAGTCTTTTCCATTTCTATTTGTAGAGTTCCTGCATTAACAGTGAACATTTCTGCATGCTTTTTATTGGTACTTGGAAAGCAAAAGAACTAGAATAGTCAAAGCACTTCTGAAAAAAAAACAAAGTTACAGGATATATACTACTGATTACAAGGTTTACTATTATGCTACAGTTCTCAAAATATTGTGGTTTTGTTTAAATATTGTTAAAACACTAGACACATAGACCAATGGAATGAATAGAGACCCCAGAAATAGACCCACACAAATATATTCCATTGCATTTTGAAAAAGGCACAGAGGAAAAGGGGAAAGTATAATCTATTCTCTAAATGGGAATGTAATAATGGGATTTCCCCATGTTAAAAAAAAAAAGGGGGGGGAACCTTAATGCATATTTTACAACTTTTACAAATGTGGACTGAAGTGGACTATATAAAAGTGTAAAGTATACAGCAATAAAATACTATCATAAAACAGGGGATATTAGATATGACTTTGGGGTCATTGATGAGTTTCTAGATAAAATACCCTACACATGATCCATAAAAGAGAAAATGAAAAAATACACTTTATCATATTTGAAAATGCTCATTCTGTGAAAGAACCATTACAAGAGCAAAAAGCTAAAACAATCAGGGAAAAATATTTTTAAGTCACTGTGTTAGTCTGTTCAGCTGCTGCTATGAAGAACTGCCTGAGACTGGGTAATTTACAAAGGAAAGAGGTTTAATTGACTCACAGTTCCAGATGGCTGGGGGAGGCCTCAGGAAACTTACAATCAGGGCAGAAGGCAAGCAAACATGTTGTTCTTCACATGGTGGCAGGAGAGAGAAGTGCCAAGCAAAGGAAGAAAAGCCCTATATAAAACCATCAGATTTTATGAGAACCCACTCACTATCATGAGAACAGCAGCAGCGGGGTAACTTGCCTCCATGATTCTATTACCTTCTGCTGGGTCCCTCCCACAACACATAGGGATTATGAGAACTACAATTCAAAATGAGATTTGGGCAGGGACACTGCCAAACCATATCAGTCACATATCTTGTACAAGCTTTCATCCAGAATAAATAAAGAACCCTTAAAACTCAACAATACAAAACAAACAGTCCAATTTAAAATGAGCAAAAATTTTGAGCACATACATCTCAAAAGAAGACAGACATGTGGCAAATAAACATACGAAAACATGTTTATTGTTATTAATTAATAGGGGAATGCAAATCGTAACTACAATGGGATACTACTACCTGCCATTAGAATGGAAATAAAAAATTGAAATATCAAATGCTCCTGAAGATGTGTAGCAACAAAGATTCTCTTTCATTACTGTTGGGAATGTAAAATGACATGGTCACTTTAGGAGATAATTTAGCAACTTTATATTAAGTAAAACATAGGTCCAGTGTGAGGTTCAACCATTCCATTCCTATATATTTATCAATGTATAATGAAAACAAATTCACATAAAAGCCTGTAGGCTGGGCAAATGTTTTAGCAGCTTTACTCATAATCTCTAAAACCTGGAAACAACCAGGACGTCTTTATTTTTTATTTATTTTTCTTTTTTGAAATGGAGTCTCACACTGTCACCGGGGCTGGAGTGTAGGAGTGCAATGTCGCGATCTCGGCTCACTGCAACCTCTGCCTCCCAGGTTCAAGGAATTATTCTGCCTCAGCTTCCCAAGTAGCTGGGAATACAGGTACCCACCACCACACCCAGCTAATTGTTTTGTATTTTTAATAGAGACGGGGTTTCACTATGTTGGCCAGGCTGGTCTCAAACTCCTGACTTCATGATCTGCCCGTCTCAGTTTCCAAAGTGCCGGGATCACAGATGTCAGCCACTGCACCCAGCCTAACCAAGACATCTTTCTACAGGTGAATAGAGAGACTATTGCGTCAATACCATGAACAATAAAAAGGAACAGACTATTGACTTACACACTAGTAGAGATGAACTTACATGTATTATGTATGTGAAAGAAGTCAGCCCCAAATTTCTACATATTGTATGATTTCATTTGTATAGCATTCTGGAGAAAGCAAAATTATAGGTCAAAAAAACAGATCAGAGGTTTCCCACAATTGGAAGAAAGGGAAGGGTTGATCACAAAGGCATCACACAGAGAATTTTAGGGTGATTCAGCTGTTCTCTGTAGTGCTGGATGATGGACACATGTCTCTGTGGGCTTCTCAAAACCTACTAAATCCTACACTACAAGATCTCATCCTTATTTTCTGCAAATTAAAAAAAAAAAAATCCACTAGGAAGTCTGAGGTTTCCAGGAAGAAAAAGAAACTGATCAAAGACACTTTGGAAAATTGTATTTTGATTGGCTACTCTAAGGTTAAGACCAAACAAGCTGCATAGAAACACTCCACTTTGTCTAGTAATTTTGTTTATCACAGGGACAAATGATAATTCTGACACCAGGCTAGAATAAATGAGTAAGTAAATTGTAGATAACATGAACTGGAATTTTTACTGTTATGAAATGACTTCTTCTTGTAGTGTTGAAAATGTGTTTTTTTTCCCCAGTCATGTGTTAGTTCTCCCCAGGATTCTCACCAACCTATTCAAGTATTTTTTTAAATACTTGCTCTTATGATTTTAAGATAAAAACACACCTGTTTTCAGCCCAGTTGGAGAAGCCTCATTACTATCACATCCTTTGTGTTCTAAATGAAAGTCTGCACATACAGCAACAAATGAGCATGTGAAGTGTTGGAAAAGTATAGTAAGGAAGTCAGACTCCCTGGGGAGTTACACAGTGGTGTGTGTCTCCTATACCTCTCATCTGCCCTGGAGAGAGTGCTGCAGAAGCCGCCAACCAGAAACCACACCCAACAAAACCAATCCTAACAAAACACCAGCTTTCTCAGCCAAAGAACCTGGAAAATAATGGCATAGCAGGGAATACCCACCTGACTGTAGCCAAACATCAGTGGAAAAACCCCCAAACATCATAGTTCAGTGGAGTCCAGTGTGGAGCTGATGATCCACTTCACTTCCACGGAGTGGAAGAAAGCAGCAGTGCTCTGATTCCCTTGCCTGATGGTGTCAGTGGGGACAGGAACGGAGATAAATCTTCTCTCTCCCACATTGCAAAAGAAGGTGGCATTCTGGTATTTCTATCAAGGTCATGTCAACAGACCAAGAAAGAAGCTGTTCTTCCATTTTCTGTCTGGCAAAAGCAGACAGTTCTACAAATCCCTTGCCAAAGTAGTGTCTGGAGGTGCCAGAGGTAAGCTTAGCCTCAAATTCATGCAGCAACATTGAGACTGAGGCAGGGTGAGGTACACTAGTGTCACCTTCCTAACCCTTGTCACTGAAGTCAAGAAGGAAGCTGAGCCTCTGCTGCACCCAGTGCCACCACACTGACAAGGTGGCATCATCTCCAATTTCCCCCAACCCCACTTCTGGTGTCGGTAGGACCCTGGGGTGAACCAAACCTCCACACTGACACAGCTGCAATGAGACTGAGTGAGGTGGCACCAGCAGGCAATTAGGAGTTCTTTTGAAGCAAATGTAAATCTTGAAAATCTCCACCAAAAAATGAAAGTTATAAGAATTAACCAAATGGAAATTAAAGAATTAAAAAAAAGATAACTGAAATAAAACTTTACTGGATAAGCTTAATAGTAAAGAAGAGAAAAGAGAAGATAGAATCAGTAAACTTGAGGACAGATCAGTAGGATTTACTGATTCTATTCTGAACAAGAGAGCAAAAACAGATACAAAATGAAACAACAGAGAACACCCTTGGGGACCTGTCAGGCAGCATCATAATATTGAGTCTATGTATCATCAGAGACCTAGAAAGAGAGTGGAAAGAAATAGTGGCGCTGGAAAAAGAGTCAATAAATTGATATCTGAAAACATCTTAATTTTGACAAAGACACAAACATAGAGAACGAAGTAGCTGAGTAAATACTAAATAAGATAAACCTAAAAGAACTCATATTAAAACATGTCATATAAAAATTTCTGAAAACAGAAGACAAATAAAAATTCTTGAAAGCCTACCCCCAAAAAACTATATGGACTTATAAAAATAAAATTCAAATGACAACAGAGTTCTCATCTGAAACAGTGTAGGACACAAGGATGTGTCCCAACATGTATGTCCTGAAGGAAAAAAAAACTGTCAAGTGCAAATTCTATGTCCAGCAAAAATAACATTAAAAAAGAAAGGAGAAATAAAGGCATCCTTATGTGAAGGAAAACTGACACAATTTGTGTTTTACCAAAACTCCTCTTAAAAAGCTGAAAAGTAAGTCCTCTAAACAGAAACCAAATGATATCTGAAAACTGCTTGGAACTTCAGAAAGAAAAGAATAAGAGAATGGGAAAATGTAAATAGATGTCATAGGTTATTCATCATCTCAGAAGTTTTTAAAATTATATTTGGTGTTTACACTAAAATTATCACACTGCCTGTTGCAGCATCCAGTGTATTGGATGTGTTACTCAGTGCGATTCTATTTTTAAAAGCAAGGAGGCTAAAAGGACTTGTGGTCCTTTTATACAGTGGTATAACATCAATGCCAGTTGACTTTGGCATCAGTTACACATGTATAACAATAATAAGGTAAAGATAGTAAGAAAATTATATAGAGTTGTACTAAAAAACAGTATAAATAAATCATTATATAATCCTAAAACTACTTCAATAACTCACAGTAAGGTTAGGAAGGAGAACAGAGGAAACAAAAAGAGAATGAACAAGCAGAAAATAAATTATAAAGTAGAACACCTAGGCCTTGACATATGTATTAGAGTTATCTTAAATATAAATTGTGTACATGTGTCAATTAAAACATAGGGAATATCAACCTGGACAAAGAAACATGATTCAAAAATACATATGCTACTGATCTCAATTGATGCAGAAAGAGCATTTGCCAAAATATAGCACAGTTTTATGATAAAAACATTCAGAAGCCTAGACATACAAAGAAATTTCCTGAACTTTATCAAGACTATTTATCAAAAACAAACAGCTATGTCATGCTTAATGATGTCGGGAGGCTGAGGCAGGAGAATGGCGTGAACCTGGGAGGCAGAGCTTGCAGTGAGCCGAGATCCGGCCACTGCACTCCAGCCTGGGCGACAGAGGAAGACTCCGTCTCAAAAAAAAAAAAAAAAAAAAAAAAAAGAATGAATGGTTTTCCCCTCAGGGTGGAAACAAGGCAGAGACTTCTGCTCTCAACAACGCTATCTGACTGAGCGCTAAAAGTTCTAAGCAGCACAATTGGGCAAAAAACAAGCAAAGCACACTGATAGAAAAAAAAAGAAAGAAGGAAAGTGGCATCTATTGCACATTACACTATTGTATTTGTAAAGTCTCAGCGAAACTAAAAATATTCTTGTAGAAATAATAATACTTAGCAAGTTCACAGGATAAATGATCCATCCTCCAAAATTCATCATATTTCTATGAACTAACAATGAATGTGTGGAAACTGAAAGTACCTTTACAATTGCTCTAAAGAAAATACTTAGGCAAAATCTGACAAGACATGCAGAATCAAGATGGCAAAAATGACAAAATGTGCATGAAAGAATTGAGAGAAGAATTAAATAAATTCAAACGTACATTATTAATGGTTTGGAAGACTCAAGATAGCAAAGATGTCAACTCTCCTCAAATTGATGGGTAGACTTAACGACAGTCATATAAAAACTCCAGCTACATATTTTTTATGCATATAGATAAACCTATTTTAAGTTTATAGGAAAAGGCACATGATATTGGTGGAGAGTTGGAGACATAAGTCAGCAGAACAGAAAAAAGAACTCAGAAATTGACACAAGTAAATATATCCAACTTATTTTTGACAATGGTAAAAAAGCAATTGAAGGAGAAAGAATAGTCTTCTTAAAAAATGTTACTGGAGAAAACAAACATTTATTGGCTCAAAATCTCAGTGTAAACTTCGTACTTTATACACTAACTAACTTGAAATGGTTTGCAAACTTAAATATAAAAGGTTGTACTGTAAACCTTTTAGGAAAAGAGTTCTAAAAAAATTATTGGGATCTAGGGCTAAATAAAAGTATTTTGTTCTTATTTATATGTAGCTTTAAATGTTTTCTTTTTCAGTAAAAGATCAATGTGTGCCTGTACTTATTCTAAAAAAGAAAAAATATTCAATGTGCTCTTCCAGATTAATAAACAAATCAAATAGACTCACTTTCTTTATGAACCCATAGTGTATCACTGATCTAGCCATTATTGTTTTCCTGAGAGGAAAATTCTCTTTACACTTATCACATTTTTGGAGTATTAAGAGGAGAACCAGAGGGCCTTAGGTGAGGTGAACGTGCTGTCAGTGGAGGTGAGCAGGAAGGAAATTTCCAAACCCAAGCAGTGGCAGAAATTGCTGGAGAGAGAATAGTTGCTTTGGCAAGTCCAGAGATCACTTGTGATGCACCCTGCTCTGCAGAATAACAGAAAAGAGCAGTGTATTCCAGCCAACAATAGAATGGGTGAGAATAATCCAATGATGTTACAACACACACACGTATATATACACACACACATGCGTATACAGACCTGTGCACATATACACACACAGATATGTATAATATGTGTGTATTTATAACTGAAGTTAAACCATTAAGCAATAAATGTGCAGTCCTATTTTTCGACCCTCTCTTTTCTAACATCCTTCAAACAGATGATGTTTTGTAAGATTTTCAATTATTTTCAATAATTTTAAAAAATCACAAACAGAACAAATATGCAGGCTGAATTATTTATCAATCCCCTATTTTACATGTGGTTGTAAATAAGCAATGTATTGTATAGAGATTTCAGCATCTTAGATGTTAAAGTAAACATATAGCTGCTCCTCATTTTTACAAGAGTGGATTTACAGTATGTGTGTGCAAGTTGTATATTTAAATTACTTAACAATAGCATCTTCTTTGGTAATCGTTTTTAAAACTAAATTTGTGGCACATTAGAAAGAATGTTTTTAAGCAAAATTGCTTTTTAGTTTGTATTCTCTAAACATCAGAATTTTACTTTGAAGGATTTCAAAACTTACAAGGATATTCATATTTGGCCTCTAAAATAAATAACTTAGATGGAAAAATTTGAATTTGAAAATTTCTTTTTACCACGAAATTTGAAGTTTTAATGCCATTTTATTTGTACAGATTTTCTTTGAAACATGATATTGGCTACTGGAAAGAGTTAAGACCCTTCATGAAAATATGATTTTTGTGATGCAACTTATATATGAGGTAGAGGAGGCATTGATTCCTGTGCCCATTAACTAAGGAGATTTTATGAAACAATTTTTAACAAGGGCCACAGTCGGTACCGGGAGTGTGGTCAGGCACGCCTCCCTCCTCACTGGGCCCACCGGAAGCGTTCAGGGTTCTAGGAGAAACATGCGCAGGTGTGCAGAGGATGTCACAAGGGAAGAAGGGCCAGGGTGGGAAACCCAGCACAGGAGGCCTGGCCTCATAGGGGAATCGGAGAAGGTTTTCTGAGGAAGCTTTGTCCAAGCTGAGATCCTTCCTGTTCCATGTGCTCCAGCACAAGGCCTGCAGGAGGAGCCCCGTGAGCAAGGCCGACCTAGACCAGCCGGGGGGATTCCCTTGGCAGTGAGGGGGAGCATGGCCTAAGGAACTGAGGGCGATCTCAGAAGGATGGCATCAGAGGAACTCTCACCGTTTCTATCAAGAACGTTACAGTTTGATATCAGCATGGGGGTTGTGACTGGGTGATCCTGGGAAGGGTCTGTCAGCGGGTCAGGGGCTTGCTCGAAATTGGACGCTATCTGATAGAGGAGGCTTTTCTATTGTTTGGTATCTCAAGGAATCTTATCTAGAAGAGGGCAGAGGCCGCCAGGAGAAAACCGCTGCTGGTAATGAGGTAGATGCCGCTCATTTTCACCAAGTGAGTGCAGTGCTAGGGATTTTATGGTGTGGCAAAGTGACCTTGATATATTTTGTTTGTGCTGGTCTCTGTTAGACTCACTGTGGGTGTCTCCGTGGGGATCTCTGTGTTGTTTTTGGAGAGTCTCTGTGTGAGTCTCTCTCGGGGATTTCTGGGGGGGGGGTCCTTCTAGGGGGTCTTTGTGGGGGGATCTCAGTCAGATTCTCTGTTGGGGTCTCTGGGGATCACTGTGGGGAATATCTGAAATATTGATGAATGTGGGGTCTCTGTGGGAATCTTTGAGTGTTGGGGTCTACTGGGGGTCCCTGTGGAGTTCCTCTGCTGCAGGTCCCAGGATCCTGGGTCCCATAGATGTTAGGCCCACACTGGAGTTGCCCAGGTCACCACCCCAGACAGGACTTGGCTCCAGCAGTAGTTGGGACACCCAAAGTGACACCAGGGCATGTTCAAAACAGGTCCCCAACTTGGGTCCTACCAGACCTGGGTACAGGCCTGTCATCTTGTCCTCAGCCTCCACAACCCCTGCAAGTGCAGAGGTCCCCTGGGGCAGAAGGTCCCTGGGCAGATCCCTCTGAGGAATTGGCTCCTGCCTGCCCTGACCTTGCTCCTGCCTTCCCTGGGGATGGCCAGGAAGGACCCAGCACCAGGACGGAGGGAGCACAGGACTGGGCCATGTGGGGACTGTCCCTGCCAACCATGTGACCAGATTCTCTGAGCCCCAATGTGTCCCCTGCAAGCACATGGGCCTGGAACCATAGATGTGCTGTGTGACCCAGGCCAACCCTTGCCTTCTGGGTTCCCCTCCCCCGGGAGTGGCACTGACCACTTTTGCTTGTAATGGTCACCAGACTGCGAGGACCCTGGTTACAGCTGCAGGCAGCTTTTGGATCCTGCACTTGCAATCTTAGGCTCGTCTTCCCTGATTCTTTTCCCACCTCCCACCCTGAACCTAAGGTCCTCTCCTGTGGTTCCTGACCAGAGAGTCCTACCAGAGGGGCAGGCAGCAGCCCTGGGTGCCTCCTGAAACGGACACCCCACACTAGTGGGCTGGGAGACTGCTCTGGGGAGTGAGGCCGGGGATGGCAGACATGAACCCAAGGGTGTTATCAAGGCTGAACCAAGTGTTGGCAGGGCCCAAGTCCATTCCGGAACTCAGCAGACAGGAAAGTGTCTGGGGAGGGTGTCATCTCTTCCCCACCAGGAGATCCTGGAAAGAGCAGTCCTGCCTCTGACCCAGGGCCAGCACAGGACACCCCCACATTCCCAGACTACTGTGGGGCAGGGGGGTTTCTGGGATCCATCACTCCTGGAGCCTACCACCCCCTCAGTCCGTGAGGCCCCTGCAGACCCAGCTCCTACAGCAGCACAGAAGTCACCTTAGTGAGAATGGGGGTTGCAGTGAGCCAGAGCCCAGGTGGAATCTCCAAAGGGTTTGCTATCCTTACACGTCCTGAAGGCTCTGAGTCATGATCCAGTTTGGAAACCAGACACAGTGTGGGGACAGGGAGAACATGGGGTCTTCCAGGTCCCTGTCAGCCTCCTCCTGGCCCAGTCATTCTGGGAGCCACACTCAGGAGGAGCTGACACTGAGCCCTTTCCTGTGCCCTAGCATGGCACAGACAGAAGCTTCCACCTCTGCAGGGAAAGCAGGTGCATTGGGAACTTCTCCGTGGAAGTCAGGAACACATGGGAACGGTGATGATCCATGCAGGACAGGTTTGTTATGTAGGTGTCCAGTGTTATTTGAGTAGAACCCCCTGACTCTCCCAGGAGAGGTGTGAAAAGCCTGAGCTGGTTCAGGAAGCAAGACACATCTGTGTAGACCTCAGTTCCTGTGGCTGTGGATGGGGTCACCAGAGGTGCTTGCCTCTCATGGCCTGTGGTGGTGGGGACCAGCTGGGGACACAGGCTCCCTGGGAGGTGGGAGCCCAACTGCTGTCTCTGTCTCTGATGCCCTTGTTTTTGACAGGACAGTTGTGGCCCTTGGGGGTGGCTTTGGGGCTGCAAGCCAGGGCTCTCATCTCTGCTGTGTTCCTGTTGGTAGTGACTCCTGTGGCAGCAGGAAGGCACATTCTTCTGGGCTTGGAGGTCGCCTTTGTGGCAGTTGATCTCTGAGGGACCACATCCCTGCTGAATCCCCAATTTGTCCACCAGGATTTGACCCACAACTCTGATGATGGCCTGGGCTTCATTAGTCATGCTATCCATAAACAACCTTGCTGGATCAGACTCCTAGCTCTGGACAGCATCTGCCCTGGGCTTGCCTTTCTGAAGTACGTCTTCCTGCCCTGCACCTCTTTTCCTGGGGTGTAGACTGTTGGGGGAAGTCAAGGACCCTGAACGGAGGGACCGGCTGAAACCATGGCCAAAGAACATAAGTTGTGAAGATTTCATGGACATTTATTAGTTCCCTAAATTAATACTTTTATAATTTCTTATGTGTGTCTTTACTGCAGTCTCTGAACATAAATCATGAAGATTTCATGGACATTGATCACTTCCCCAGACAATACTCTTATAATTTCCTATGCCTGTCTTTACTTCAATGTCTTAATCCTGTCATCTTCATAAACTGAGGATGTATGTTGCCTCAGGACCCTGTGGTGACTGTGTAATCTGCACAAATTGTTTGTAAAGCCTGTGTGTTTGAACAATATGAAATCTGAGCACCTTGAAAAGAACAAGATAACAGCGATTTTCAGGGAACAAGGGAGATAACCATAAAGTCTGACTGCCTGTGGGGCCAGGTAGAACGGAGTCATATTTCTCTTCTTTCAGAAAGCACATAGGAGAAATATCGCTGATTTCTTTTCTCAGCAAGGAATAACCCTGGGAAAATGAATGCATTCCCAGGGGAAGTTCTCTAAAATGGCCGCTCTGGGAGCGTCTGTCTTATGCAGTTGTAGATAAGGGATGAAATACACCCTGGTCTCCTGAAGCTCCCCCAGGCTTGCTAGGATTAGGAAATACCAGCCTAGAAAATTCTTGTCAGACCAGTTATCTGCTCTCAAACGCTGTTTCCTGTTAAGATGTTTATCAATGACAATGCATACATAGTGGGACATGAAACCTCCTGAGCAATTCTAATTTTGCCCTGGCCTTGTGATCTTGCTCTACCCCCATTTGCCCTGTGATATTTTATTGCCTTTTGAAGCATGTGATCTCTGTGACCCACACCCTATTCATACACTCCCTCCCCTTTGAAATGCATAATACAAACTTGCTGGTTTTGTAGCTTAGGGGGATCACAGAACCTGCCAACATGTGATGTCACCCCCGGACACCTAGCTGTAAAATTTCTCTCTTTTGGACACTTTCTTTGTATTTCTCAGACCAGCCAACACGTAGGGAAAATAGAAAAGAACCTATGTTGAAATATTGGGAGCTGGTTCCTCTGATAGTACACCCTGTGAATGGTGATTGATCTTTCTCCAGAATTTGCACTCTGGTGGTGCCTGTCCCTTCTCTAGCTGAGGCTTGTCATAGTTCCTTTATTGTTTGTCTCCTATTTCCCTGGCATGGGCAGGGTGGCTCTCCAACTGGCTTCAGAGGTCCTGGGTCCCTTGCACCTATGTCCCTGCTCCCCTGGTCTGGGCCTCCTGCAGGCCTCGCCCTTGTTCACAGAGCCCAGCATCTTCTGACTCTTCTGTGGGGCCTTCACTTTTGGGCTCACAGGCTCCTGCTGCCCCAGTCTGTCCCCTCCCTTCCACAGGAGGGCACATGACCCCTGGAAAGCTGCCATGTTCCTCCTACTGAACACAGTCTGGGAGGTGGACAGTGGGGCATTAGTGGGTGGCCAGTCTATGGCTGGGAGCATGTCCACTTTGTGGCCTGGAAGGCACAGGTCTGTGGGGCCCTCCTGGAGGAGGATGCTGGAGACACGGCCTGACACCTGCTCCTCTGAGTCCACCTGCACTGTGAGCGCAATCTCACTGACTGCCTGTGCTTTCAGACACAGATGCCCTGGATCCTGAGCAACACAGATTGTAGACACTGAGGTCTACAGACACCAGTTTACACTATAGTGTAGACACTAGTGGTCCCCACAGCCTCTGTGCTCCTCAGGCCCACCTGAACACTTCCTGAACTTGCCCTCACACTGGCTCCCAAGGTGGCTTCTGAAGCAGGGGGTTTCTCCTCCTCAGCCTCCAGTGCTTCCAGGGTGTCTTTGGCCCTTGCCCACTGGGACCCTATGCAGAACTCTTGCAGGGCTCTGTTATGACAGGAGTTTCCTGGGGACATGCTTTCAATCTCAAGCCATGCCTCATTCCCAGCCATTTCTGAACCCCTCAAGGTTGGATTTCCCAGACCCCAGGACAGTCCTGCTCTGCCAGGTTCTGCCTACAAGGCTGCACATGGGGGACTGAAAAGACGCCCTGTCCTTCTGTCCAGTCGGAGAGGCCTCTAATTGCTTATGGGTGTCAGCTGACTGGGACCATCTTGGAGCCCTCTGGCCTTCCTCCTGCTCAGGTGGTGGGGCAGGGACAGGGCAACTCACAGTGGGGCTGACTTGCCTGTTGTTCTGTTGTCTCCTGGACCATTCTGGGGAGGTTTTTCCAATAAAATGATAAACTTGGCTACAGATTCAACCCGAGATTCCCAGGAGGCCCAGAGAGGAAATGTGGAGTATGGGAGGGGTGGGGGCTGAGCCTTACCTGACTGGACATTTATGGGCTATAGGGACTGGAGGTCTGGACCCCACCTGTGCCTCACACAGAACCTGAAAAGATGTGCTTCCAGCATCTGCCGGGTGCAGGGATGAAGGAAGGAAAGCTCCTGGGAGGTGTTCATGTGGGCTTTCCCACCCCTCCAGGATGCCAGCTTCCCCAGTTTCCTGTGGGTGTCAGACTTGGGAACAGCACGTTTGGCCATGAACCAGGAGCAATACACAGATACAGAGATCGAGCCCTCCTTGATCTCCCCCACCTTCCTGTCCATATGGACCTGCAGCTTGTTTTCCAAATGCTTCCTGTCTGGGTCCCTGGGGGTGGAACTTACTGATTGGTACTTCCAGGGCTTCCTGAAGTCACCGTCTGCCTCCTCCTTGTCTTTCTCCAGAACCTTCACTGAATTCCTTCCTGTGCCTTGATCCTGGCTTGGTTGTGCCTCTAGTTTGGACCCTAAGCACCTCTTCCTAGATAACCTTCCAGAGCTCCTGAGTCCTGTCTTCTGCATATTCTTTCTGCCCTTTCCTGCAAATTCAGAAGCCTGGGAGGGCAAGAGGACCCCCTGTGTGTCTTCTGCCTGACCCTGGGACCTCCCTGGGAATTCCCCCTCAGGTTGCAGAGGTCTCCAGATGGAATCTGCTGGGAGGGCCATGGGACTGCTCCTGGCACATGGCACTACTTCCTTGCCACCGGTGCTCTGGGATCTCAGTGCTGGAGGCAACCCCAGAAGAATGGAGGCTGACTTGGGGCTCTGGAAAGCCGGCCTCTTCTGGGGAAGGTGGACAGTGGGCTGGCTCAGAACGGCCTGAGAGTTTTTTAGGAGAAAGGAAAAAGCCGTCTTCCACTTTAGTCACTTCTGCAAGGGCCATTCAAGATACTCCACTCGACTGGGGATGACAGACTGTGCCCTCTCATTGGATGTAGGGCAAGATGCCCCACAGAACCTGATCTGGGGTGTAAAAGAGCACGGTAGGCTTGGGACAGGGGGTGAGCAGTGGGACTGCTTCTGGATCCCAGCCAGAGGTGGGGGCTGGGACTGGGGCCAGGTTGAAGTGAACGGTTGGAACTGGGCCATGTGTGGGGCTGGGACTGTGCCTGGGAAAGCTGTGAGGATGCCTCAACCTCAGGTTCACCTTGAAGAGAAGTGGAGGCTTTATCCAATGGTACAGAGTACACATTCTGTGAGGAAGGGTTCCTAGACACCCAGGCCGTGACCACCAGGGACTCCCTATTGAAAGAGGGGAGAAGAGGTCTCAGAAGAGCTGGCTGCATTTCCACTGTAAGTGGTCCCCCATGGACGTGGCATTAGAGACCTGCTGAGGACCGGGCAGCTGCTGTGGTTGGGTTGTCACATTCCAGAAGGGATTTAGAGTCATGATGTCCCACTCCTTCCCCAGTGATGTCATCTGCAGGTAGTCTGCCTGCCCCCTTTCTTTCTCCTGCCACATCTTCATCACTGCTCTCTTGGTGATGAGAGTTTCCAGCAGCTTCTGCATGTCGGGGTGGATGAATGTGCAGGCACCTACCTCCATCTGCCTGGGTGTGGGGTCTCCCCAGAAGGAAGCCTCTAGGGAGTGGTCAGGAAGATACGGTTGCTGGGACTTGCCATGTGAGCAGGTGGAGAGGCTGCAGGTGGTGGCAGCCTCCCTCCAGCAAGAGAGGTCCCAGATGGGATCGCTGGAGCACCCAAAGCCGGAGATCACCCTGGTTGGAGAAGTCAGCCCCTGGTTGTGGAAAAGGCAGCTCTGAGGGACGGGGCATATTGTGGAGCCACACGGAAACTCAGCCAGGCCGGAGCTGGGTGGAGGTGGAGAGGAGGCCGTGGGAACAGGGGGCTGTGGTGAAGGAGGAAAAAGCACATGTGGCTGAGGTGCACGTTGTTTTAGGGGTAATGAGGGCTCTGGTGACCTGGAGGTACTCAGGCTTGAGTGTGGTCAAAAAGGCTCTAAGGTGGTCGTTGTGCCTAGTGACAGGGTGGAGGCCAGAGTAGCTGGGAGAGCCCTTGGGGACAAGCTGGTGGGAGATGGACATTGCATGCATTTCCCATACAGTTGGTGGGCCTTAGCAGGCGCTGGTTAGTACATGTCACCCAGGGGGTCTCCAGCTAAGGGTAGGTGAGAACCACCCTCCCCAGTGAGCTTTCTCAGGTGGCTGCAGTAGACATGAGGCACAAGCTGCAGCTAGGGGCGGGTGGGGCTGGGAGGTCGGGAAGGCTGGGCACCTGATGCCCACAGCTCCTCCACCTCCCCCACTGCTGAATTCACAAAGTTCTATCTATGTCAGCCTCAGAGCTTCAGTCAATTCCTGTTCCCTTTCCAGGAACTCCCCCTCCCAGGTCACCACCAGGCCCTAGGGTTGCATCAGAGGCCCTGGTATAAAGGAGGACATGGAGAGAAGGGGGAGTCTCCTCTCTTCCTAGAGGGTTGGTCAGGCCCCCAGTGTCCCCCGGCTCCCTCAGGAGGATTCTGCAAGCTGGAAGTCAGGAGACGGGGTTATGGTGGGGAGGGCAGTGCCAGCAAACTTCACAGGAGGCTGAGTGGCTGTCTCTTTAGGGGACACCACGGGGAACTAGACCCTAAAACCCACGCATCTGTGTCCAAGGCCACATGGCCCCAATGGTGACAGCAAGGTGTGCACTGTGCAGAACTTTTGTCATTTGCAAAAAGTGCTTCCATGTACACCCCCTCATGGGTGTCACAACCATCTAGTGGGGAGAGCGGACAGGGGTGGTCTCTAAGAAGAGTCAGCCATGGCCGAGAAGAACAGCCGTCCGCATGGACCTGGAGCCTCCCTGACCTCCCCCCATATCCTGGCAGGTCTTGGTGCCTTCCCCACAGCGCCCCCTTATGGGCAATACCGGTTCCCAGGCCCATGGCTTCATTCCCACAGATAATCTGAGGCGGCCCTGGGTTCTGATTTCCCTCCCAGGAGCTTCCTCTCAGGCCTCTGCAAATGACTTCCTCAGGGACAGGCGATGCTCAGTCACCTCTGGGGAGTCCTGGGGAGCAGTAGAGCCTCACCTTTCAGAGCTAGGATCTTCTTCCTGCTCCTGGGTCTCCCAATCTCTTCCTTTGATGGTAAGAGGCAAGCAAGAGTGAGGGGCTGGGACCAGTTCTCAGTCTCCTCTCCCCAGGCCAGCTGCACACACGCAGTGCTCATGAGTAACACGGCTTTCTGCCTCTAGCTCAGGGAGCTCTGTATGCGTTTCTTTTACTCATGTTTCATTGATGAAATGTTTTCTGTTTTCCTTCTTAGGGAAATGAAAGTGGGGGTTTAGTGTGTGACTCCACCCTGGATATCCCCAGTCCCTGCTCCTCTGCTGAAGGCAGACCCAGGCTCAGGCCTACAGGCACCTCTGAGCTGCCAGTAGGATTCTGCTTCGAAGGAGGCCAGACATGAATCCAGGCTCTGGCGGGAGGCTCTCAGGGTCTCAGCACAGCTCCCAGATCACCCCACATAGAAGCGTCTGGGCCCCCAGGTACCAGCCTCGGAAAGAGGCTGATGAGCCAGAGCTGGGGCCTGTCCTCCCACAGAGACCTCACCCCTCTCCTGATCTGGTCCTCGCGGCTGAGACCAGTGTCGGCTTTTGCCCTGATGCCGACATGTCACAGATGGTCTGGGAGCTGGGGATGGAATCCTCCGCCCACTCCCACCCCTGCCTACCCTGCCCTTCCCTAGAGAGATGATGAGATTTCCCATCGCAGAAGGGTCTCTCGTTGCTTAGGAAAAGTGGGAATGAGGGGAGAAAAAGAAGAGAGAGAGTCTTTCTCTGTGGGGCTGGGCTGCGGGCTCCTTACCTTCCTGCTGCTCCTCTTCCTTCCAAGCGGAAGGTAGGAGAGCAATAGGAAGAGAAACCCCCAGCTCCACACTCAGGTGAGGATGAAATCCACAATCCAGGGATTGGAGCTGGGGCCCAGCCATGTGGCACTAGGGCTCTTCAGAGGAAAGAGCATTTTTTCCATCTGAAGTGCAATGTCACCTTCAAGCAACTGAGACCTGGGCATCACTTTTGGGACTAGAGGCTGGGCCCCAGGCCTGCGTCACAGAGCTGGGGACCTCCTCCTCACCAAGGGCTCCTGACGGCAGGGCAAGGGCAGTGGGTGGAGGAGGTTGAAGCACAGCCCCGCCCTCAGGTCCCAGTTCCAGTCCCTCCACCCTCCTGGGTCCCCCAGATCTTTTCTTCCCTCTCCCGTTGCTCACCCTGTCAGAGACAGCCCTGGGTGCATTTTCTATTCTGTTTCCTGGAACACAGATGTGACCTGGTTTTGTGGAGATCTCGGTCAGTCCCTCAATTTCCCATGTCTTTAAGATACAGACTTCTCCCTGGAGTTTCTGTTATTTCTCCAGTTTCTTGCTCTCAGGATCTCATTTGTTTGCAGTTCTAGCTTTCCCCCTTAATATGTTCTTACCCTGCATCAACTCAGACATAGAACTTATATTATTTGTATTTATTGATCATTGTGAATTTTGATTACAATTTTCATAGTTTTTTAAATGTTTTATATTTATTTTTGTGGGCACGCAGTAGGTGTATATTTTAATGGAGTACATGAGATACTTTCATACAGGCATGCAGTGTGTAATCATCGCAGCATGGTAAATGAGGTGTCCATCACCTCCAGCCGTTTTCCTTTGTGTTACAAACCACCCAATTGTCCTCTTCATTTTTTAAATGTACAATTACATTTTTGTTGGCTATAGGCATTCTATTGCTGTCAAATACTATAAATACTCAATTTGATTCATTCTTTCTAATTACCTTTTTTATCCATTAACCATCCCCACCTCTCTGCCACTGCGCCTTCCCAGCCTCTAGTAACCATCCTTCTACTCTGTATCTCCATGAGTTTGACTGTTTAATTTTTAGCTCTCACAAATAAGAGAGAACATGTGATGTTTGTCTGTCTTTCTTTGCCTAATTTCACTTAATGACCTCCAGTTCCATCCACGCTATTGCAAATAAGAGGCTCTCCTTGTTTTCCTATGGCTGAAGAGTGCTCCACTGCATATATATACCACCTTTTTTTTATCCTGTTGTCTGTTGACGAACACTCACTAGGTGGATTCAAAACCTTGGCTATTGTGAACAGTGCTAGAAGGAACATGGGAGTGCATGTATCCCTTCAATCTACTGATTTCCTTTCTTCTGGGCATTTACCCAGCAGTGGATCATATGTTAGCTCTAGTTTTAGTTTTTGAGGAACCTCCTAACTGTCCTCCATAGAAGCTGTACTGACTCACATTTCCACCAAAAGTGTATGAGGGTTCCCTTTACATCCTCGTGAGCATTTGTTATTGCCTGTCTTTTAGAGAAAAAGCCGTTTTAACTGGGGTGAAATGAGATCTCATTGTAGTTTTGATTGCCTTTCTCTGATATCAGTGATGTTGAGCACCTTTTCATATACCTGTTTGCCATTCATATGTCTTCTTTTGAGAAATGTCTGTTCAGATGTTTTATGTATCTTTTAAAAATTATTTTAACTTCTAGGGTACATGAGCAGGATGCGCAGGTTTGTTACATAGGTAAATGTGTGCCATGGTGGTTTGCTGTACCTATCAACCCATCATGTAGGTATTAAGCCCGGTATGCATTAACCATTTTTCCTGATGATCTCTCCTGCTTCTGACAGGCCCTAGAGTGTGTTGTATCCCTGCCTGTGTGCATGCGTTCTCTTTGTTCGGCTCCCACTTATAAGTGAGAACATGTGGTGTTTGGTTTTCTGTTCCTATGTTAGTTTGCTGAGGATAATGGCTTCCAGCTTCATCCATGTCCCTGCAAAGGACATAATCTCATTCTTTTTTGTGGCCACATAGTGTTCCACGACTTATATGCACTACATTTTCTTTATCCAGTCTATCAATGATGGGCATTTGGGTTGATTCCATGTCTTTGCTACTGTGAATAGTGCTGCAATGAATACATAGGTGCATTCATCTTTATGAAATAACAATTTATATTCCTTTGGGTATATACACAGTAATGGGATTGCTGGGTCAAATGGTATTTCCGATTCTAAATCTTTGAGGAATCACCACAGTGTCTTCCACGATGGCTGAACTAATTTACATTCCTGCCAACAGTGTAAAAGGGTTTCTGTTTCTCCTCAAACTCACCAGCATCAGTTGTTTCTTGACTTTTTAATAATTGCCATTCTGCTGGGCATGTGATGGTATCTCATTTTGGTTTTGATTTCCATTTCTCTAACGATCCGTGTTGGGAGCAAGTCCACCAAAATCCAGCATAAACTGGCCCCAAGACTGGTCATAAACAAAATCTCTGCAGCACTGTGACATGTTCATAAAGGCCCTAACGCCCAAGCTGGAAGGTTGTGGGTTTATAGGAATGAGGGCAAGGAAAACCTGGCCCACCCAGGGCGGCAAACCACTTAAAGGCATTCTTAAGCCAAAACAAGAGCAGGAGTGATCTGTGTCTTAAGGACGTCTTCCTGCTGCAGTTAACTAGCCTAACCTATTCCTTTAATTCAGCCCATCCCTTCGTTTCCCATAAGGGATACTTTTAGTTAATTTAATATCTATAGAAACATTGCTAATGATTGGTTTGCTGTTATTAAGTCTTTGGGTAAATCTCTGTTCGGGGGTCTCAGCTCTGAAGGCTGTGAGACCCCTGATTTCCCACTTCACACCTCTGTATTTCTGTGTGTGTGTCTTTAATTCCTCTTGCGCCACTGGGTTAAGGTCTCCCCACCCGAGCTGGTTTTGGCAATCAGTGATGTTGAGCTTTTTTCCATATGTGTGTTGGCCACATCTATATCTTCTTTTAAGAAGTGTTTGTTCACGTCTTTTGCCCACTTTTTAATGGGTTTGTTTTCTTCTTGTAAACTTCCTTAAATTCCCTGTAGATTCTGGATATTGGACTTTGTCAGACAAATTGCAAAAGTTTTCTCCCATTCTGTGGGTTATCTGTTCATTATGATGATAGTTTCTTTTGCTGTGCAGAATCTCTTTAGTCTAATTAGATCCCATTTGTCAATTTTTGCTTTTGTTACAATTGCTTTTGGTGATTTGAACATAAAATATTTGCCCATGCCTATGACCTGAATGGTATTGCCTAGATTTTTTTCTAGGGTTTTTATAGTTTTGTCTTTTACACTTAAGACTTTAATTTATCTGGAGTTAGTTTCTGTATAGGGTGTAAGGAAAAGATCCAGTTTAAATGTTCTGTGTCTAGCTAGCCAGTTTTCACAACACCATTTATTAAATAGGAAGTTCTTTCCCCATTGCTTGTTTTTGTCAGGTTTGTCTTCTTGCCTAGAGATTACACATTGAATTACCATTTGGAGATCATCCCCCTCACACACACCTGGTGTGGATCAAAGGTAACAGGGGCCAAAAGGAGAAAGTTTGAGCCTTGCTAGTTCAATATTGGTGCTGAACAAAGTCACTTGTGTCTATTTTGTTACATGTGTTTTACATTGGCTGGGAAAGAAAATATTAATTTGATTCCCCATGCAGCCTGTTGGGCAGCATCTTGTAAAATTGAGAAGCTTTGCTTATGGTTCCATCAAACAGAAAAGGATAATTTTATTTAGTAATGGGGCTTGGCTCCCATATCTATGATACAGTGAACGGGGACATCAAAGTTGCTCTGTTCTTCTGAAAGCTGCAGAGAAAGGGAACCCAGAAACTTGGTTTCCTGGCAAAAAAAAAAAAAAAAAAAAAAAAAAAAAAAAGGCAAGAAATTCTAACCAACCAAGTTTCTCATCTTTTTTTTCTCTCTCTCTCTGTCTCTCTCCCTCCTTCTCCCACTGTTTGTGTGTGTGTGTGTGTGTGTGTGTATATGTGTGTGAGTGCAAATGTAAACCTGATTGTCTCCTCTGCAAATGTTTAATAGAAAAAAGGATTTGTGAGACTAGTCTTAGGCTGTAGCAAATCTGGAGAAATTTTTGCTAAGAATTTGTCTTTCTGTTTTGTTCTTTAATGGAGAGAGAGGTATCACAGGAGAGAAGATGGGCTTAGGACCACTATAAGCCTGCTTTTCAAGCCAGCCTGGCAGCTGGTCATTTACAAAGTTGCTGGGGGTCCCTGAGACTAGTTCTATATGAAGTTTCTTTCTTTTTGTTTTATATACTTGAGAGCTTAACCTTGTGACCATGTGAGAAAGAAACCTTGATACTTTCTCTTGGTCTCTGCCATCCAGCAGACAGGAATTTGGGGATTCATTTACAGCCCTAAACATTATATAGGGCAGTTAAAAGCCTTTGCCAGCTTGAAACTGACTCCTCTAGGCTCTTTCTGGGAAGAGCAACAGAACCTGCTGAATGCTGTAGCTCAGTAACCAAGGCTTTGGTCTTTGGACAGTGGCTGCCCCCAGGTTCAATTCATGGCTTTGGGATTGATTCCTTTCTGGTTTGTTATTTGTGTAACTTTGCCATTTTTTGAGGGTTCCCCACCCCATGGATAGCTTCTGATTTCCTCTCTTGAATTTTCCTTTCTCTGAAATATCATGGGGAAATTCTAAACTTTTTTTAAAAAAACTGTTTACCATCACTTTGAAACACTTCATGAGTTCATGGTTAAGTTATAACCTTAGTTAATACATATTCATTTCATGTGAGAGGTTATCTGGTATGGAATTCAAAAGTCAGAAATGTTGGCTGTGCTCACCAGAGCCTGGTAATAAGAGATTTTAAAATAGTTTTGAACAAAAGAACTCTATAATTAAAAGTGGTTTAATTAAAAACAGATATCCAGAGTTGGATGGGGTAACGCTGGACATCTATTTTCATGCCTGTAATGCCAGTAGTTCAGGAGGCCAAAGGAGGACGACTTCTTGAGCTCAGGAGTTTGAGACAAGCCTGGAAAACAAAGTCAGACCACATTACAAAAATAAATAAACAAATAAATAAATAAATAAAGTATCCAAACTATATCTATTTATAAGACCTTTATCTTTTCCTCTTCTTGATTCATGTCTTTCTGGGAAAAATTTTTTTCTTCTGAATTGTTTTCATCCATTTTTTCTTCTTGCCACTCTTGAGGCTCACATGAGAGAACCTAGATAAATTCTAACAGCCTGGGACTCAGGGAAAAACAGAGGAGGTGCCACAGACCCCATTCTGAGAAAAACCTGTTTTCCTCGTGGAACCTCAGGAACTGATCTCCCTCGAAATCTAAGTCTTGGTTTAATTTTCAGTTTTACATTTTGTTACCTGATTTTTTTTGGGGGGGGGTATATCAGAAATTCCTTCACATTATGAGAGAGCTTTTAGCCATAGTTTGTAATAAGCAGATGAGAAATACACTATAAGGGACTGTTAATGGCAATTAGGAGGAATACTTGGCTCTTTGCATGCTTGGATCAGAGAAGCATGCTCTTGACCACCTAGAAGGTATGGAAACATCCCTAACCCCACTGAGAGATGAGAATCCATGGGGGATGGGCTGATTACAAAATGTGCTGATTGGCTTTGGTTTTTTTTTTTTTTTTTTTTCAATAAAATGTGGGGTAGAAGCACTGCAGTAGCTTCTTCTGTAGTATTTCCCTGTGGGGGGAGTCCATGATTCCATATAAAATGGCACCCTTAATTTTGGGGATCTGTTTTTGCCTTCCAGCTATGCCTACTTATCAGGGCCTAGAAACTGCATGCTTTCCTAGCCCTGCTTCTCAAAGGGCTCTAGCTCGATTCCAGTAATCCCATTGGGTAACTTAAGAAATGGCAAATGAAAAATCTTACAACGACTGGATTTTCTGTCTGTCTTTGTATTTATATGTGATATGTGTGTGATGTTTACATAAAAGAGTTCTAATTAATTGGTTTAAAGAAAAGTAAGAACAGACTTGATCTACACTTCTGTCCTGTGTCTGTCCTAAGCTCCACACCTGGTACATAATTAAAATGGCCTACTAACCAGGTTTTTCACCAAAAATAGAAGTTGCACAGAGTTAACAATGTAACATGTATTTGAGGCTACTGAAGAAACAGTTCCACATGCAAAGGCATGTAAGAAAAGTAGAATGTACTTTTGGTAAAAGATTGTAAGAAGACATGGGAATATGGATTTCTTGCCCAAGTTTAGAGGGTTAAAGTATTGCTTTAAGGGAGATAGGAAAAATCTAAAGGTTTAAGCAAGTTGTGGAAGGTTTATAAAAAATTAATTTTAAAAGAGATTTTGTGCGTAAACATATTGGCTAAAGTTAAAGGGGTATTAGTCAATGTTTCCATAAGTTGAACATAGGAATAAAAGCATAACAGAGTTTTCTTAAAACATGGTTAGGCTCTGTAAGAACAACAACTAAATTGTAAAGGGCTATTAAAAGTTTATAGAAACATTAACTTACAGTTAAACTAATTAACACTGGATAGATTTATAGAATTTTAATAAAAACTAGCTTTAACATTAAAGATGCAATAATGCAAACATGAACTTTGGTTTTCTCTTTTGATAAAGATTCTTAAGTAATACTGAGAGGCAATGAAAAAATTTTGTTTGCCTTTCAAGGGAGGGGAGAGGGAAGAGACCAATTCAACAGGCTTCATGCTGTCTTCACTGGGTCTTGTAGTTTGAGAAAATGAGTCTGTTTTCTATCAGACTAAAGGTTTTGTCCTTTTTAAAACTTTGTGAGATATCATTTTGGATAAACAAATGACTTATGGTAACCTAGGGTTCTATTTTGTGATATCCAGTGTTTTAAACCTTTGATATTTGACAAACCTGCCAAGATCAAATTCAAAGATAAAAAAATAGGTCCCCTAAAGTCCAAAAAGACACAGTCTGCTTATTTAATGTATTAAAATCATGCAGAAAACATGGCCAAATATAAAATGGTGCTTAGCTTTCTTTGGGCTATATTTATATAAATACATTATTAGCAAGTATTTCAAAATTGTATACGATTCCTATAATTTTGATATGCCTTAGCACACATTTGACAAGAACATTTGTACCTCTGTGGCACACAGTAATTTAACATAACAATTATAATGTTCTTGTCAATTGTGTTTGACTTTGGCTGTCCTGAAATGTCTTCTCATCCACAGACAATTGTTGTCTTGTTCTGATACTCTTTAGAAGATGGTTTTATAATCAGTAATAAAACTTGGACAGGTGCTCTTGAATGCAAATTTCTGATAGCTTTGGAGATTGCAACATTAGAATAAAGGAAAAAACCTTCAGGACTCTCATGGAGAGCTGAAATGTTCATGAATATTAAGCAGAATAGGGGCTTACTGAATGGGATGAACTAATAGAAAACTGAACTAATCTTTTCCTTTGCTTTTTTTTTTTTTTTTTTTGCTTAAAACATGGCTGATCTTTTTGTTTTTCAGAGAGCCAAGAAAACTTCTTTTGAGCTACTTACAGCTTTTAACAACTGAATAAAATATATTCCTGTGAACAAAATTGGGAGCATATTTGTTTCTCTCTACCTGATTTGTCCAGAATCTGGAAGCTATTTGCAAGTATTCTTAATTTATGGCTACATAATTATTTGCATAAGTGCAATAAGAATGTTTTCTTTTGCAACAGGACACAATTGGAGAAACTGTTTATTTTACCAAGGTTTTGACTGGAATGGCATGCTTTTGTTTAAGGAATCAAATTTGACTTCTAGAGCCAATAAAAACCCCTAGGGAAAACTGGCCTCATACCTTGTCTATGCAGTCCCTGTACAGGGTTTCTAACCTATGGTATGTAAAGAATATCACTTTCCAACAGGCACAGGAATCTTAAGTTAACCTGGCATCTGAAGAAGAGAGTAATGTACCCAATTCATAGGCATTTGAGAGTACAAACCCATGGCTGGGATGGGCTTTAAAAAAGTATTATCTAAGGCTCTTTATACAGAGTTCCAACAAAGCCAATTTAAAAGGCCTATGTGCTCTATGCAGATAATCATGCCAAGTGTAATAAAACTAAAGTTTATTTCACAAACAAATTGGTCCTATCAGGATTTGTTTTTAATAAAAATAAGGACTGAAGAAAAAATTATGTTTCAAAAACTATAGTACACGTGTTATTAGTTGTTTTTGAGTTTTTTTTTTTTTTTTTTTTTTCTGCCATTTAAACTGAAACCTAAATTTTGGGAGGCTACAAGTGCCCAAACTAATGCTTTTAAATCTTTACTTTTAAAACTGTGAATTGCACTCCTTGTCCTAGAACTCATTATTTATCTTATTGTACACTGTTTTCTTAAATGTTGTACTAAAACTGTAGATAAGAATATGAATGCCTTTGTCATGAAAGTCTTGGAACGTCAGCCCGGCCGGCATGTGTACACTCAAACAGCTCAGATAGCTGCAAAGCAGTTCTGCTTCTCTCACCTTGGGGTCAACACCTACCCTACCAAGCCTCCTGTCAGCAGGAGGAATCCAGAGCAATTGGAGGCCTTTTTCCATCTTCATAGCCCACACTTTAAGAATAAGGTGCTATGCAATAACAAAGACTTGGAATCAATCCAAATGTCCATCAGTGACAGACTGGATTAAGAAAATGTGGCACAGGCCGGGCGCGGTGGCTCAAGCCTGTAATCCCAGCACTTTGGGAGGCCGAGATGGGCAGATCACAAGGTCAGGAGATCGAGACCAGCCTGGCTAATACGGTGAAACCCCGTCTCTACTAAAAAATACAAAAAACTAGCCGGCTGAGGTGGCGGGCACCTGTAGTCCCAGCTACTCAGGAGGCTGAGGCAGGAGAATGGCGTAGACCCAGGAGGCGGAGCTTGCAGTGAGCTGAGATGCGGCCACTGCACTCCAGCCTGGGGACAGAGCGAGACTCTGTCTCCAAAAAAAAAATAAATAAATAAAAGAAAAAAAAAGAAAAAAAAAAAGAAAAGAAAATGTGGCACATATACACCATGGAATACTATGCAGCCATAAAAAAGGATGAGTTTGTGTCCTTTGTAGGGACATGGATGCAGCTGGAAATCATCATTCTTAGCAAACTATCACAAGAACAGAAAACCAAACACCACATGTTCTCACTCATAGATGGGAACTGAACAATGAGATCACTTGGACTCGGGAAGGGGAACATCACACACCGGGGCCTATCATGGGGAGGGGGGAGGGAGTAGGGATTGAATTGGGAGTTATACCTGATGTAAATGATGAGTTGATGGGTGCTGACGAGTTGATGGGTGTGGCACACCAACATGGCACAAGTATACATATGTAACAAACCTGCACGTTATGCACATGTACCCTAGAACTTAAAGTATAATAATAATAAAAAAGATATATTCCCTTCTTAATGTCTGGAACCTGTGAATATTATCTTATATATTAATAGCAAAGAAAGTTAAGTAGATTAAGAATATTGGGAGGAGGAGTTTATCCAAGATTATACAGGTGGGACCTGATACAATTACATATAGCCTCATGAAAGGCAGAAAGAATTTTGAGAGAGAAGAGGAGAGGGCAGTGTGACCAGACGCAGAGGCTGGAGTGATGCAGCCACAAGCCAAGGAATGCCTATAGCCCCCAGAAGCTGAACAAGCCAAGGCACAAATTCTTCCCTGGAATCTAGAGAGAGCAAGCAGCCCTGCCAACACCTTGTGTTTAGACTTCTGGCCTCCATGACTGTCACAGGATAGATTTCTGTTGTTTAACCGTAACTCAATTTGTTGTAATTTGGTACAGCAGCCCTAGGAACTAATACAACATCCCAAGTCTCAGTGTTGTTAAGACAGCTGTAACTCCCTCACCCATCAGAGAGTTGATGCATTCTCTACCAAAATCCCAGCTGGCTTCTTTAGAGAAATTAACAAATTGACCTTAAAATTCAGATGGAAATTCAAGGAACCAAGAATCACCAAAACAATCCTGGAAAAGAAGAGCTAGATATTCCCACTCAATTGCAAAACTTACTACAAAGGTACAGTACAGTATGGTACTAGCATAAAGACAGACACACAGACAAATGGAATAGCATTGAGAGTCCAGAAATAAACCCTTGGATTTACAGTCCATTGATTTTCCTTTTTTTTTTTTTTTTTTTTTCCTGAGACGGAGTCTCGCTCTCATGCCCAGGCTAGAGTGCAATGGCACCATCTCAACTCACTGCAACCTCCGCCTCCCAGATTAAAGCAATTCTCCTGCCTCACCCTCCCAAGTAGCTGGGATTACAGGCATGCACCATCACACCCAGCTAATTTTTGCATTTTTAGTAGAGACAGGGTTTCACCATATTGGCCAGGCTGAACTGGTCTCAAACTCTTGACCTCATGTGATCCATCTGCCTCAGCCTCCCATAGTGCTGGGATTATAGGTGTGAGCAACTGGCCCAAAGAACTCTTAAAACTCAACAAGGCCGGGGCTTGGTGGCTCACACCTATAACGCCAGTACTTTGGGAGGCCAAGGTGGGTGGATCACCTGAGGTGAGTAGTTCAAGACCAGCCTGGCCAACATGCTGAAACTTCATCTCTACTAAAAATACAAAACTAGCCAGGCGTGGTGGCACATGGCTGTAATCCCAGCTACTCGGGAGGCTGAGGCAGAAGAATCACTTGAACCCAGGAGGCAAGGTTGCAGTGAGCCGAGATCGCGCCATTGCACTCCAGCCTGGGCAACAAGAGCAAGACTCTGTCTCAAAAAACAACAACAACAACAAAAACTCAACAGTAAGAAAAAAACCTCAATTGAACAATGGGCAGAAGATGTGAACATCTCACCTAAGAACATATACAAATGGCAAATATGCATATGAAGATCCTCAACATTATATGCCCCACGGGAACCACAAACAAAACAAAGAGACACCATGACACACCCATTAGCATAGCCAAAATGCAAAATCCTAATACCACCAAATACTGACAAGAATCAGGAGCAACTGAAACTCATGTTCACTGCTGCTGGGAATGTAAATGGGACAGCCTCTCTGGAAGACAGTTTGGCAGTTTCTTACAAAACCAAACATATTCTTACAATGCAATCCAACAATTGTACTCCTTGGTATTTCCTTAAATAAGGTGAAAACTTATGTCCACACAAAAACTGTACCTGGATATTTATCGCAGCTTCATTCAGAACTGCCAAAACTTGGGTGCAACTAAGATGTCTTTCAGTAGTTGAATAGATAAACTGGTACATCAGATAATGGACTATTATTCAGCACTAAGAAGAAATGAGTGATCCTCTTGTAGTTCGTAAGTGTGATAGCTGGGTGTTCACATGCATGTGTGAGATGTGCTACCCTGAAACCTTGTTATGATGATGGGTGCATTGCTCATCTGACACGAAAAGAAGAAAAAGAAAGAAAATTTCTGAACTATGAAGGCATGAAAATACATGAAGGAATCTTAGATGCATATTGCTAAGTGACAGAAGGCAATGTGAGAGGCTACATTCTATACAATTCGAACTATATGACTTTGTAAAAGCGAAAAGTGTGGAGATGGTAAAAAGAAAAGTGGTTGCCAGGAGTGGAGGGAAAGGAGGGATGAACAGGGGGAGTACAGAGGAATTTCAGGTTAGTAGAACTTTTCCGTAATATACTATAATAGCGGATGCATGTCATTTTACATTTGTTAAAACCCACAGAATGTACAACACCAAGAATAAACCCTAATATAAACCTTGGTCTCTGGAGGGGGATGATGTGTCGATGTGGGTTCAACAAGTACAATGAAAGCACCAAGCTGGGGCAGGACACTGATGGTGAAGGAGGCTGTGCACGGCAGAAGCAGAGGGCGTGTGGGATCTCTCTTCTATCCTGCTCAATATTGCCATGAACCAAAACCGAATCTAGAAAATAAAGTCTTTTTTTTTCTTTTGAGACATAGTCTTACTCTGTCGCCCAGGCTAGAGTGCAGTGGTATGATCTCGGCTCACTGCAAGCTCCGCCTCCCAGCTTCACACCATTCTCCTGCCTCAGCCTCCCGAGTAGCTGGGTCTACAGGTGCCCACTACCACGTCCGGCTAATTTTTTGTATTTTTTTTAGTAGAGGCGGGGTTTCACCATGTTGGCCAGGATGGTCTCAATCTCCTGACCTTGTGATCTGCCCGCCTCAGCCTCCCAAAGTGCTGGGATTACAGGCGTGAGCCACCGCGCCTGGCCAATAAAGTCATCTTTTTAAGTAAAGGGGAAATTAAGACATTTTCAAGTAAACAAAAACTGGGAGAGTTCTTCAGTAGCAGATCTAACCAACAAGAAATACTAAAGAGAGTCCTTCAGGCTAAAACAAAAGGATGCTAGACTAAAATCAATATGAAGAAATAAAAAGTACCAATAATGGTAACCATATCAGTAAATACAAAAGTTAATATTAATCAATTTTTGTATTTAACTTCATTCCCCTTCATTTGGTATAAAAGACCAATTATACATAATTTGCACAATACGATAATTATATATCTATCTTGATGAGTACAAAATGTTTAAAGATGTAATTTGTGATAATAACAGCATAAAGAGGGGAAGAACAGAGCTATCCAGAAGGAAAGTTTTTGCATACTATTGTGATATTATGAGATATACATATACGTTGGTTTCATCCACAGCACATTATCCAACTTTCAGATATTTTTTACAATCTGATAGGTTAAATAAAAAATCACATCTTCCTATAGGTTTCACTGACAAACAGCTTTTTGGAGGAATAAGCAATTTTGTTTTAACATTGGGGAAGTTGAGGTCTCAGATGCAGATACTGGAGCTGACGTGAAGCCCAAGTCAGCCTGACTGGGAAGCCTGTCATCTTCACCACAGCTGGGTTGCCCTGCCAGGCTCTGCCGATACAAGAAATCCATCGACACCCATGTGGAGTCTGGAATCAGTCTAGTGACTGCTCTCCTGCTCTCAGGGTTGAGCCCTCTGGTCCCTCTGCCACAACATCTGTGAGATCCCAGCCTCGCTCAGTCCTGATCCTGCCACGCCACCCGCTGTGGGCACACAGGACCCCAGCGATGAGTGTGTGGCAGCTTAACCAGCCTCCTATCAATAGACACTTAGGTTATTTCCAATCTGTGGTGGTTTGGATGTCCGTCCCCTCCAAATCTCATGTTGAAATGTGATCCCATGTTGGAGGTAAGGCCTGATGGGAGGTGTTTAGGTCCCGGGGGCAAACCGGGCATGAATGGCTTGATGCTGTCCTCACAATAATGACTGAGCTCTTGCTCTGAGTCCATGAGAGATCTGGTAGTTTAAAAATGTGTGGCATCTCCCTGTCTCCCTCGCTCCCGCTCTCAGTACCTGCTCTCCCTTCACCTTTCACCATGACTGGAAGCTTCCTGAGGCCTCATCAGAAGCAGGGCAGATGACTGTGCCATGCTTATACAGCCTGCAGAACTGTGAGCCAATTAAACCTCTTTCCTTTATAAATTACCCAGTCTCAGATATTTCTTTATAGCAATGCAAGAGCAGCCTAACACACAATCTTTTGCTAATATAAACAATGCTGTAATAAATAACCTCTGAGGGATAAATTCCTAGAAGTGGAGCCCTTGGGTCATGAGTGTGCATCTTTTCCATATGGAAAGCTATCCCTAAAATGTCTTCCACAGAAGTTACACCAATGCACAGTCCCATGAGCAACAGATGAGGCTGCCTCTCTGTCCCTTGGCAACACAGCACATTATCCAACTTTCAGATATTTTTTACAATCTGATAGGTTAAAAAAAAATCACATCTTCCTATAGGTTTCATTGAAAAACAGCTTTTTGAAGGAATAAGCAATTACTCAATGTCTGCTCTAGGTAAATCTTAGATAATCTGATGGATTACAAAAGATATAAAAGAAACGTTCTCAGCTCGCAAGCCCAAAGTCAGGTGTGACTGACGGAATATGCACACGACACCAGTTAGGAACATGAAGCAGCACGTCTGGTCAAAAGGGAGATGGGATGCAGTAGCAAGCACCTCAGGCTGTCTCCATTAACACCTGCTGGGCCTCAGTTTCTTCTTATGTAAAATCGGGCCATGAAATCAGATGAATCCCAAGATCCCTTCCATTTGTGAAATTCTATATTGAATAGAACATAGTCGAACTCATTTTAAATCTGGGTTCTTTGCAAATAACCCATGTTGGCCAGCAGGGTGTGACAACGGCACTGTGTCCCCACCCTCCTGACTCTGGGCACGAGGCTGCATTCAGTGCTGGAGCTTTACGACACTGCTGCCCTTGCCCCAGCCTGGAACCATAATTTGGTTCCAGACACCATAACAGGCAAGTGTTAGAATGGAAGGTGTAAGAGGAACCTTGTCCAGTAGTGGTGACGAACCCACACTCAACTAGCCTCACTCACACATATTCTCACCTCTGTTCACTGCCCACAATTTGACACGTGGAATCTGGACGGGAAAACAGTGATGCTGAGTGGCCCCAGGCAACTCCTGGCTCTGGCCTCACCAGCACCCATATAACAGGATAAAGGAGGCGCACAGGGCTGATGGGCCCACAGAACCATCTATCTTTAGACCAAAGACAGTGAAGGCACAGGAAGGGATCTTTCGTTAGTTCTACCCTGCATCTCCTATTTCTCAACTTGTAGTAAAAGTATGAATTACTTTCAAGGAATGAGCAGGATGCAGACAGATTAAAAAACAGATTTGCACGTGACCTGACTATGCTGAAAGGCCACTCTGGCATAAAATATTTGAGGTGCTTAGGAGAATAGGAAGTGGAATCTTTGGAAACTTCAGAAGTTCAGTCCCAGGGGCCAAATCTTTGTTTCAGATGCATGGGTCCTTGTGAGAAGTCTGGCTGCTCTGAGCCCCACAACGCTGGAGTCTGTATTTTTCACATTACGATTCCTAAACTCAACTCTCTCCAAAAGCTAGCACTAGCATGAAACAAGCAGCCACAAAAAGGTTTTTCCTCTGGCAGGAACCAAGCTGGGTGCGGGGAAAAGACATTTGCTAAAACAAACTTCTGGTTCCTGAGCACCCCAAACAACTTTTACTTGGTCTAATCATTGCTGGCCAATCTCCCTTGACAGGATGGATTCTTAAATAAACAAATCTGTCTTCAAGCTGCATTTGTTAAAACAGCAGATGGAGATTTAACTGAGCGGAGGAGGAACAGAGCTCTTTATCTCAGTAAGTAATGACAAGCGAGATGAGGGACTGAGGCAGACGTCTCAACCCTCAGGGCCTATTAAGCAGCTTTAGGGAGCATCCAGGAAAACCCGGAGCGACAGCTACATAGGTGGCTGTTTTCCTGAAGAGGTTTTCTGGAGGTTTAGTATTTACATATTCCTTTAAAGTGGGGAAGGCATGTGGGAAGAGGGACAGGTAGGCAGTAAGGCGAACGGTTCTATTCCCATGGGCCTTGAGCTGGTGCCCAGTAAATCTATATTTTACATAAGATAAGGTGAATGTCTGACGAGGAGGAAGGACTAAAGAAGTCAGTTCCACAGACATCTCCCAGGTAGGTAGAGAAGGGAGTCTTGTCTTTGCTCTGCACATGGGAAGATAAGCTTGTAATCAACATTATCAGTGTGGAGTTTCAGGAGCCAGACTTAGACTGTAGACCTAGAGTCTCCCCTTTTCCATACATTGGCATGTCCTCATGTATGGGAGGTGAAAACCAAAAATAAAATTCTGAGCCCTCCCAATCATCTGAATCTGAGCCCCCCCAATCATCCCCTCCTCTCAGCCAAGGGCATTCCAAAGTTAACCTAAAGAACCAGTTCAGGCATGATGGGATCAGGGGTTGGACTGTCCCATTATACCCTCCTCTCTTTAGGAGAATTCAGGCCCAACTGACCAGCATTAACATTAAAACAGATCTCAAGACTGACAAAGCCGACTCCTATAGCAATAAGATACCAGATACCAGCTTGACTCTAGTACAGCGTCACAAGACAGATAGCAAGCCCTGGAAGTACTTTGTTACACACTACATTGCTTTGCCATATCTTGAAGTAGTCCTGCAAAGCTGTCTCTTGTGGGGAAAATCTACATTCTGAAGAGAATCTCCTTCCTTTTCCAGGCCTTCTTCCTGATCCAGGAGAGAATCAGCTCTGATAAGACACATTTACAATGGATTCTCTCTGAAGCCTGCTACCTGGAGGCTCCCTAAGTATAATGGGAGCCCTGGTCTCCATAACCCCTTTTCTTTGTTGTTTTTTTGTTTTTTGAGATAGAGTCTCACTCTGTTGCCCAGGCTGGAGTGCAGTGGCACAATCTCAGCTCAAGGCAACCTCCACCTCCCAGGTTCAAGCAATTCTCCTGCCTCAGCCTCCTGAGTAGCTGGGACCACAGGTGCATGCCACCACACCTGCCACACCTGGCTAACTGTTTGTATTTTTAGTAGAGACAGGGTTTCACCATGTTGGCCAGGCTGGTCTTGAACTCCTGGCCTCAGGTGATCTGCCCACCTTGGCCTCCCAAAGTGCTGGGATTACAGGCGTGAGCCACCTGTGTGCCTGGCCCCACAGCCCCTTATCTTAACCTAGACATTCCCTTCCATTGATTCTCTGTTTTTAGACAATAACTTAACTTTTTCAACCAATTGCCAATTGGAACATCTTTGAATCTACCTATGACCTGGAAGCCCCCACCCTACCGCTTTGAATTGTCCCACCTTTCTGGATGGACCAATGTACATTTTACATACACTGATTGATGTTTTATGTCTCCCTAAAACGTATAAAACCAGCCTCTCACCTGACCGCCTTGGGCACATGTTCTTGGGATCTCCTGAGGCTCTTGTATTTGGCTCAGAATAAATCTCTTCAAGTATTTTTCAGAGTTTGACTCTTTTTAACAACAGAGACCAGCAAAGAATTGACCAGTGAAAAATCTGTGGGGGCAGACCTTTACAGATACCCGAGGTCCGTGACCTTTCCTTAGTAATAGTTGTTCATTTGGAAACAGCACCTCACATGACTCAGCCTCTGGGCTTAACCTTCCCTTTTGCATAAGAAGTTTTGGAGTCCTGAGATTTCTAATTGGCCTTTAAAAACTAAAAATAAAATCTTAAGCCCCCACTCAGTGAACCAAGGGGACTCCAGAAAAAACTTAAAAACTGAATTTCCAGCCATGATGGGAAAGTCAGACATTATATCTGGCTCCTTTTGGAGTTCAGGCACAACTGACCAGCATTAATGTTAAACAACAGATCCTAAGACTGACAGAACAGACCTTCTGTGACAAGAAGATATCAAGTTATAAACAGGACGCAAGGCCATGCCAGACAAAGTTTACGTCATGCACCCCTGCAGGTCGCCCTGACCCCATGTCCTAGGTAGCGACTTTCTTAATTCCAGCTTTCCCTTCTGCTGAGTCCAAAACTTTAGACAATGCTTCACTCCTTTAACCAACGGCAAATTAAAGAATCTCTAAATCCACTCATGACCTGCAAGCCCCCCACTTCAAGATATATCCCACCTTTTGGGGCCAAACTAATGTCTGGCCTCCACATACTGACGTATGACTTTGCCTGTGACTTTTGCTTCCCTAAAATGTGTAAGACAGAGTCGTGCCCTAACTGCCTCGGGACCACTTATCAAGGCTTCCTGGGTTTGTGTTTTCCCCAGGCCACGGTCAATCGCATTGGTTCAGAATAAACCTCCTTAAGACATTTTACAGTTTGGGTTTTCCATTAACACCTTCACAGCATAAACTTGAGTTTTTAAATTTGAGCAGGTCCAGCAGGTTTCCCCCAGGTGGATTCTGACTGAACAGTTTCTGAGTCATTTCTCTATCCCTGTTATTCAATCCAAGCTTTCCTGGGTAAGTGCTTTCTTACCTGCCTGTGCCCCTCAATCAGAACATCAGAGTCAGAAGGTACTCAGAACTAAGAAAAATTTAACCCAAAAAAGATCTAGAATAAAATGCAGCTTTTGCTTCACCCCTAAAAGAGTGGGAAATTTGACTACATAAAAGTCAAAATTTCTAAATAGGAAAAAATAAAATCAGAAGATAAATGACAAATGAGAAGATAATTTTAATGTAAATCACAGGCCAAAGGTTAATCCCCTTAATAAAGAGCTCCTAAAATCAGTACTGAAACAACTTACCCTGCCCCCACCCTCCAAAAGCAAAGGATCTAGATTATAAAGAGGGAAAAACAAACGGCTCTTGAGCCTGTGGAGAGCTGCTCCACTGTGCTCATCGGGAGAGATACCAAGCCCACTGAGAGGACTTTTCGCCTGTCAGACTGTGCCTCGGGTCGGCTGGGCTGCTGTGACAAGGCACCGTGGCCGGGTGGCTGAAACAGAACGTATTTCCCTCTGTTCCAGAGCCTGGAACTCCCAGATGAGGCGTCTCATCAAGAAGCAGGCATGGCTTCTTCTTTGACCTCTCCTCGGCTTCCAGATGTGTCCCCTGCATGTGCCTGTGTCCTCATCTCTTCTCATAAGGACACCAGTCGTACAGAACCAGGGCCACCCTTATGGCCTCATGTGATACTGTGGTGTAGTAAGAAGTGTATGTTTAGTCTTGGTTCTAAATTCCTGACATACAGCTCCCAAAACCCTCAGAATTTCCTGACTAATATGGGTGAGAGGGGCATCTTCTGTTATTCATAATAAGCCCCTTTCAACTACACCAGTGTTTATACTACTGCAGTGACTCTAGGAGGAAACAGCTGGTTACCAGATGGACCAACACTGGGATTAGGATAATCCCACCCGCAGCCTCCAGGGTGGGCGGGGCTGCAGCTAAACCCCATCCGCCTCTTCATCTGCTATTCATCCACATTCTTGGTCACAGCTTCATAACAAACCGGTAAACATTTGTAAATGTTTCCTTGAGCTTTGCAAGCCACCCAATCAGATGATCAATCCCCAGAGATGGTCTTGGGGACTCCTGATTTAAAGTCAGTCATTCAGATGCACAGGTCACAACCTGGGACTTGTGACTGGCTTCTGAACTGGGGGAAGCCAAATGGAACTGAGCCCTTAACCTATGGGGTCTGTACTAACTCCAGGTAGTGTAGAACTGGGTTACATTCTAGGACATCCAGTGGGCTCTGAAGAGAACTGGAGAACTGCGTGGTGTGGAAAGACCACACGTTTGGTGTTAGAAGTGTTCTGTTGAGTAGAGAAACCATGTTTTCCATTTTACTTTTCACTCGATTACCTCTTTAAAGAACGTGTCTCCAAATACAATCACATTCTGAGGTACTGGAGGTTAGGGCCTCATACACACTGATGGGAAATAAACCGGGGCAACCTCTACGGACAGCAACTTGTCAGCATAAAAATTTTAACGTGCATTTCACAAAAGAAGATGCATTAATGGGCAATAAGTGCACAGAAAGATGCTCAACAGTATAAGTCATTAGGGAAATGCAAATCAAACTAATGAGATAATGCTGCACACTGCCTGGGATAGCTATGCTCCTGGGATCGACTGGGCAGATGCACTGCAATGCTGGTCTTCCCCAAGGTTCCTGCCCTGTCCCTCCTTGCCATGGGGGCACATTTAAGGAAGGCCACTGCCACTCATGCCAGTCTAGTGCAGCTTGGTCTGGGGAGTTCTGCTGCACTCCTGGGCAGCTGTGTGGCCTGAGTCAAGCTGCTTATGCTTTCTGGGCCTGAGCTTTCTGAGATACCAAATGAGGAAGCCAAACCTGACCCCAGGCCCCTTTGTGCTCCAAAATTCTCATTCTCTTGGGCCCAGCACAATGCCTCCTGGGCTCCCCTCACCGCTGAGCTCTACGAGTCCTGAGGGGGAAATCAGAGGACACCAAGCAGCCTGGTCTTGGACAGGGTGTTCTGGAGATGGCCATTACCTGAGCGTGCCAGATTATGGGCTGGCCCTGGGCACCCACGGCCACAGCTCCCACACCCAGCCTCACCCAGGCCTGACCCCAGCACCATGGCCACAGCTCCCACACCCAGCCTCACCCAGGCCTGACCCCAGCACCATGGCCACAGCTCCCACACCCAGCCTCACCCAGGCCTGACCCCAGCACCATGGCCACAGCTCCCACACCCAGCCTCACCCAGGCCTGACCCCGAGCACCCACGGCCACAGCTCCCACACCCAGACTCACCCAGGGCTGACCCCAGCACCATGGCCACAGCTCCCACACCCAGCCTCACCCAGGCCTGACCCCAGCACCATGGCCACAGCTCCCACACCCAGCCTCACCCAGGCCTGACCCCAGCACCATGGCCACAGCTCCCACACCCAGCCTCACCCAGGCCTGACCGCAGCACCATGGCCACAGCTCCCACACCCAGCCTCACCCAGGCCTGACCCCGAGCACCCACGGCCACAGCTCCCACACCCAGACTCACCCAGGGCTGACCCCAGCACCATGGCCACAGCTCCCACACCCAGCCTCACCCAGGCCTGACCCCAGCACCATGGCCACAGCTCCCACACCCAGCCTCACCCAGGCCTGACCCCAGCACCATGGCCACAGCTCCCACACCCAGCCTCACCCAGGCCTGACCCCAGCACCATGGCCACAGCTCCCACACCCAGCCTCACCCAGGCCTGACCCCGAGCACCCACGGCCACAGCTCCCACACCCAGACTCACCCAGGGCTGACCCCAGCACCATGGCCACAGCTCCCACACCCAGCCTCACCCAGGCCTGACCCCAGCACCATGGCCACAGCTCCCACACCCAGCCTCACCCAGGCCTGACCCCAGCACCATGGCCACAGCTCCCACACCCAGCCTCACCCAGGCCTGACCCCAGCACCATGGCCACAGCTCCCACACCCAGCCTCACCCAGGCCTGACCCCAGCACCATGGCCACAGCTCCCACACCCAGCCTCACCCAGGCCTGACCCCAGCACCATGGCCACAGCTCCCACACCCAGCCTCACCCAGGCCTGACCCCGAGCACCCACGGCCACAGCTCCCACACCCAGACTCACCCAGGGCTGACCCCAGCACCATGGCCACAGCTCCCACACCCAGCCTCACCCAGGCCTGACCCCAGCACCATGGCCACAGCTCCCACACCCAGCCTCACCCAGGCCTGACCCCAGCACCATGGCCACAGCTCCCACACCCAGCCTCACCCAGGCCTGACCCCAGCACCATGGCCACAGCTCCCACACCCAGCCTCACCCAGGCCTGACCCCGAGCACCCACGGCCACAGCTCCCACACCCAGACTCACCCAGGCCTGACCCCAGCACCATAGCCACAGCTCCCACACCCAGCCTCACCCAGGCCTGACCCCAGCACCATGGCCACAGCTCCCACACCCAGCCTCACCCAGGCCTGACCCCAGCACCATGGCCACAGCTCCCACACCCAGCCTCACCCAGGCCTGACCCCGAGCACCCACGGCCACAGCTCCCACACCCAGACTCACCCAGGGCTGACCCCAGCACCATGGCCACAGCTCCCACACCCAGCCTCACCCAGGCCTGACCCCAGCACCATGGCCACAGCTCCCACACCCAGCCTCACCCAGGCCTGACCCCAGCACCATGGCCACAGCTCCCACACCCAGCCTCACCCAGGCCTGACCCCAGCACCATGGCCACAGCTCCCACACCCAGCCTCACCAAGGCCTGACCCCGAGCACCCACGGCCACAGCTCCCACACCCAGACTCACCCAGGCCTGACCCCAGCACCATGGCCACAGCTCCCACACCCAGCCTCACCCAGGCCTGACCCCAGCACCATGGCCACAGCTCCCACACCCAGCCTCACCCAGGCCTGACCCCAGCACCATGGCCACAGCTCCCACACCCAGCCTCACCCAGGCCTGACCCCAGCACCATGGCCACAGCTCCCACACCCAGCCTCACCCAGGCCTGACCCCAGCACCATGGCCACAGCTCCCACACCCAGCCTCACCCAGGCCTGACCCCAGCACCATGGCCACAGCTCCCACACCCAGCCTCACCCAGGCCTGACCCCGAGCACCCACGGCCACAGCTCCCACACCCAGACTCACCCAGGGCTGACCCCAGCACCATGGCCACAGCTCCCACACCCAGCCTCACCCAGGCCTGACCCCAGCACCATGGCCACAGCTCCCATACCCAGCCTCACCCAGGCCTGACCCCAGCACCATGGCCACAGCTCCCACACCCAGCCTCACCCAGGCCTGACCCCAGCACCATGGCCACAGCTCCCACACCCAGCCTCACCCAGGCCTGACCCCAGCACCATGGCCACAGCTCCCACACCCAGCCTCACCCAGGCCTGACCCCAGCACCATGGCCACAGCTCCCACACCCAGCCTCACCCAGGGCTGACCCCGAGCACCCACGGCCACAACTCCCACACCCAGACTCACCCAGGGCTGACCCCAGCACCATGGCCACAGCTCCCACTCCCAGCCTCATCCAGAATCCAAGCTCGCCCTGGACACTGTCTCTTTGGCCATTGCTCAGCATGGACCTGGCTCTTAATGAACCCTCCATCGAGGTCTGCTGAGTCTCAATTCCTCTCTCCCTCTCCTGCTCTGTGCTAGGAAAAAGGCAATGTGAGTTTTTCTTTTACATCCAAACAAAAGCTGGCCGCTCATCATGCATGAGTGGAAGCAAATCAGTTTCGTGGCCTGAGGTCGTGCAGCACACGGTGAGCAGGTAAGCAACCTTAGTGGGGAAGCCCACTCGGACCTCGGAGCCCCAGCACGCCCATTGAGCCGTCTGGGCCACTCTTTCCAACCAACTCCACAATGTCCCTAACATGTTTTTTAAAAAATGTTTCCACACAGGAAAAGTCAAAAGTTAGGAAAATTGCAGAACTCCAGCTATAATATTTACAAGGTTCTAGCTAAGCTTGCCATACACATGTCTGCCAACATGCTTCTAAAAGAGGAAAACTTTTAGAGCCAAAAGAATGAAATAAAGTGGATCAGAAGTAAATTCAACACTGACAGGGCAGTGAAAAGAACACATGAAACACTTGGCATCTATTTATCAAAAGGAATTTGTCTCTCCAAACACTGGCTCACATCATGTTTACTTAAAGAAAAAAGGGGGTGGATACAGTGGCTCATGCCTGTAATCCCAGGACTTTGGGACGCTGTGGTAGGAAGATCACTTGAGGCCAGGAGTTCAGGAACAGCCTGAGCAACATAGTGAGACTGTCTAGAAAACAGAAAAATTAGCCGGGCATGGTGGCACGTGCCTGTATTCCCACCTACTTGGGAGGCTGAGATGGGAGGACCACTTGAGCCTGAGAGGTTAAGGCTGTGGTGACCTGTGACTGTACCACTGCATGATGAAGGGGGCCTGCCCCTCCACACCTGTGAGTATTTCTTGCAAGGTGGAGACGAGAGACTGAGAAAAGAAATAAGACACAGAGGAAAAGTGGGTCCAGGGACCAGCGCTCAGCAAGCGAGGACCTGCACCGGCACTGGTCTCTGAGTTCCCTCAGTATTTATTGATCACTATCTCTACTATCTCAGCGAGGGGGATGTGGCAGGACTATAGGGAGAGGGTCAGCAGGAAAACATGTGAGCAAAGGACTGTGTGTCACAAATAAGTTTAAGGAAAGGTGCTGCGCCTGGATGTGCACATAGGCCAGATTTGTGTTTGACTTTATACAAACATCTCAGTGCAGTAAAGAGCAGTACTGCTGCCAGCATGTCTCACCTCCAACCATAAGGCGGTTTTTTCCTATCTCAGTAAATAGAATGTATGATCGGATTTTATACTAGACATTCCATTCCCAGGGACGAGCAGGAGACAGATACCTTCCTCTTATCTCAACTGCAAAGAGGCCTTCCTCTTTCACTAATCCTCCTCAGCACAGACCCTTTACGGGTGTCGGGCTGGGGAACGGTAAGTTCTTTCCCTTCCCACAAGGCTGCATCTCAGGTTTTCTCAGTGTGGGGAAACCTTGGACAATACCCAGGCTTTCTTGGGCAGAGGTCCCTGCAGCCTTCCGCAGTGCATTGTGTCCCTGGGTACTTGAGAATGGAGAATGGCGATGACTTTTACAAAGCATACTGCCTGCAAACACATTTTTAACAAAGCACATCCTGCACAGCCCTAAATCCATTAAACCTGGAGTCAATACAGCACATGTTTCTGCGAGCACAGGGTTGGGGCTAGGGTTACAGATTAACAGCATCTCAAGGCAGAAGAGTTTTTCTTAGTTCAGATCAAAACAGAGTTTCTTATGTCTTCCTTTTTCTACACAGACACAGTAACAGTCTGATCTCTCTTTCTTTCCCCCACACATTCCAGCCTGGGCAACAAGGGCGAGACTCTGTCTCAAATAAATTTTTAAAAAAAGAAAAGAAAGAAAGAAAAGAAATATGAAACTGCCCCTAACAGATGTAGAAAAAAGAAGGTAGGGTGTTCAACAAAAATGGTCACTGAGGCAAGTGTCTTGATCAGCAGAGGTTTATTAAGCCAAGTCTGAGGACTCACCCAGGAAAAACACAAGCCAGTGAAGCATCTGTGACCTGTGCTTTTCCAAAGAGGATGCTGGGAACTTAGTGAGCGTGTGAGGTGGGGGCAGGCAGGAGGGAAACAAGGGCGGGGGCAGGGAGGCAAATGGTTATTCTTATGAGGCTCTAACAACTGCTCAGCACCTGTATGTTTTATATCAGATAAGGTAAATGTTTGAAAAGAGGGAACGGAGGAGAGTCAAGCAGGAAGAGTGACTGATCCTGTCTTGTGCGTGTTCTGCAGTTGGGAAGGAAGCTTGTCATCAACATTGTCAGTGTGAGATTTAACAGAACTCAGTTTGAGGAGTTAAACTTTGCTTGTGGACCCAAGGTGACAATTGGCATGTACTGGTTTTATAGGAGATATGTATCCTGAAAGGTTCAGGAGCTAGCAAAAATGTCCTTGTAAGCAATTTGTGAGGGAGGCCATCAGGAGGTACACGCCCTTTTGCCATCCTGGGACCTGGCTTATGTCTAACACTATGACCCAGGGTTGTGAAGTGACAGTTCTGTTTAGGGAAAAAGAATGGCAGTTGCATGACTCCATTCCCAGGCTTAACTCTCCCTTTGGCATAACTAGTTGGTGGGGTGGGGATGGGGAGGTACCAAAATTTCATTTTCTTTTACAGAAGCTATTTCCCTCAAGCCTTTTACCATTTTTGTTCTTCCAACTCAAGTTAAAAATCTACTAAAAGAGCTAGGCATGGTGGTGTGTGGCTGTAATCCCAGCTACATGGGAGGCTAAGGTAGGAGGACCATTTGAGCCCAGGAGTTCAAGACTAGCCTGAGCAACATAGCCAGACCCTCTCCACCTCCAAAAGAACCCCGATAAACTAACCATATAAATAGGTTAAACCACTTGTCTAAAAGAGCTGTGAAAGAAAAAAGTAAATCTACTAAAAAAAAAAAAAAAAAGTAACCTAATCCTCTGGATTTGTAAGGCCAATTGCATGTTTATCCTATTAATCAAACAGTGAAGTGGATTCCAGAGCTTTTGTTCCAAGCCATGCTGGCACTGTACAGACAGAGGCATGCTTGCCCACCCTTCTGTCTAAATCACGGAGGGGCCACAAGCCACCAGCATTTGGTCAGGCCCTCAAATCTGAAGTCAACTCAGTCAGGACTAGACACACCCCCTTGCAAGACTGAGAGGTCCTGGAAAGAACCACATCCCGGGCTACATCCAAGAGAGAAAAACAGAGGTGCTGAGCAGGGACAGGAGAAGAAAGGAGACACAGAAAGTAATTCAGAGTAGCTCCAGGTGGCTCTTACAGCTTGGAGGACAAGTCTGGGAAGAGCTGAGCCTATCTGCGAAGGTCAGTAAACACACCGGGTTACTCAGGCCTCTCTGGAGAATCGGGGTCTGGCTAGAGTCAAAAAAAGGCTGAGTGAGACACCCAGGGAAAGTGCTGGTCTGGTGAAACACTCATGGAGCGGGGATCTCACCTCACCTTTTGCTTCCCCACACAAGGGCACTGGTGCAGAGGCCTTGCTCACTGTGGCCCTCCACTCCAGACCCCACTATGCCTGGACGTTATTTCTCACCCTTGTTGGGTTTTGGGTTTTTTTTTTTTTTTTTTTTTTTGGAGATGGGGTCTTGCTATGTGGCCCAGACTGCTATTCACAGGTGCAATCATAGCTCAATGCAGCCTCACACTCCTGTGCTCATGATCCTCCCACCTCAGCTGCCCAAGTAGGTGGGACTACAGGTACCTGCCACCATGTGCAGCTTACTGGAATCATAATTGGCCTCAGACACACTGTTACAAAAGAAATGTGTGATCTAAGGCAAAGGTTGGGAAGCTGGGTGGCTCATGCCTGTAACTGCAGCACTTTGGGACGTGGAGGTGGGCAGACTGCTTGAGCTCAGGAGTTTGAGACCAGCCTGAGCAACATGGTGAAACCCCATCTCTACCAAAAATACAAAAAACAATTAGACAGGTGTGGTGGCACATGCCTGTGGTCCCAGCTACCCGGGAGGCTGAGGTGGGAGAATTAAATGAGCCCAGAAAATGGGGTTGCAGTGATTTGAGACTCCAGCCTGGGTGACAGCATGAGACCCTGCCTCAAAAAAAAAAAAAAAAAGAAAGAAAGAAAATGAAAACAAAAACAAAAATCCAAAGGTTGGGGAAATGGTATTTTAAACAGAGCCACTCCCTGGTCCCCGCCAGTGCTGAGGACACACACAATACTGGCCCCGGTGTTTCCACTTCTCTAACCAATGGCTTGTGGGCCACATTGAGAAAGATACTTTCTGATTTTCTTTAACATTAAAAACAATTTTAAGAAAAATAATTATCATTCCCATGGAAAAGGTATTTTCCTCCAATGTGTAACACAGATGTATAGTAGGCTGAAATAAATACAGTTAGGTTAGCATGAACACGTGTCACAAGTAAAGCCCAAATAAAATCTCATTCCTTTAAACACGCACACAACTACATGAACTTGAGTCGAAAAAGAGTGTCCTTCACGTGTCTTTCTCCCCAGGGAAGCTAAAGAGGAAGGAAAGAGCATCTCAGGTCAACAGGCACGATGGGAAGAGGTTCTGAAACAGTGGCCCATGGAGGTGACCCCGTTTCCTGCTCCCTGATCACTCTGCCCCACTCAGGCAGCAGGAGGATATTCTGCACTTGCTGCCTCCAGGAGGGAGACAGAGCAGAACAACACAAACTGGGAGGCTCTTCTTGGTGTCTGAGGTTCAGACGCTCAGTTCCCAGACAGCAGCCAACAGTTACAAATAATAAACATGCAAGCCTTCCAGGCAGCTATGGCTGGGCCTGGCAGGCAGGGCACGGATCAGGGCAGAAGGACAAGGCCTTCTAACCTAACCTGCAGGTAGATGTGGGGGAAGTGAGAGTGAATTCACTCTTTCAGGCAACATTTAGGAAGGGGCAGGAGCCCAGCCAAGGAAGGGCAGCGAGGTGTGTACAGGCAACAAGCAGCAGAAGCTAAACAAGGAGCCACACAGCAGGAGTGCTGCACTCTGCAGAGCACGGGGTCAGGAGAAAGGTCTGTGTACAGGGGACCCATGGGAACCAAGGCCCAAAGACAGAGAAGGACAGCCCAGTGAGTGCCAGAGTGGAAAGAACATGGAACACCTGTCAGGTAGAGACATAGCCCTGGGTGACCTCTGGATGGATAAAAATGAACTTTCTGCCACTTGGAAGGGTATGGGCTCATGGAGGAGAACACAGTGCATCTCAGACAACAGAATGGCAATCTGCACACTGGAGTTTCAGGATCACAATTTATACAACACCTATGGCTCTAGCCAGGCATGGTGACTCACGCCTGTAATCCCAGCACTTTGGGAGGCCAGAGTGGGTGGACTGCTTGAGACCAGGAGTTCAAGACCAGCCTGAGAAACACAGTGAGACTCCCATTCTTTACAAAAAAAAAAAAAAAAAAAAAAAAAAAAAATTAGCTAGGTGTGGCGATGGGGGTCTGTAGTCCTAGCTATTCAGGAGGCTGAGGCAGGAGGATCACTTGGGCCCAGGAGGTCAAGGCTGAAGTAAGCTGTGATTGCACCTTTGCACTCCAGCTTGGGGGATAAAGCAAAACCATCTTAAAAACAAACAAACAACCTGTGTCTGGTAACTGCAGCATCAGGGACCCTGGGGAGCCCGCTTTGGCAGTATGTGCCACTCAGGTCTTTCATTCATATCATCATAGCTCCATAGGCCTGAATATCTTCATTGTGTGCCAATATATTTAAAACTAGAAAAAATATGTGCCCTGGGATATTTTTTTTCCTCTACAGAGCAATGGCCATCAGCACCCCTGTAACAACCTGAGTCGAGATCACAGGCTGAGATGAATACAAACAGTGTTTGGTTTCTGAGAAGGCCAGTTTGCTCCCAGTTCACTCCTGTTCCTAGGGAATAATCTTCCTCATGGTCCTGACCCAAAATGTAGGCAGTCTATCAGGCGTCTACCTTGGTGGGGCCTGGACATCAACTTGTGTCTACCCAACCCTGTGACACCGTCAGATGTGACTCTCAGGCACCTCTTCCGGAATGTACAGACAGGCCCCACAGCAGAGCCGCCCATGCCACACACACCTGCCGAGGCTCCTACCTCTTCCTACTCGCTATTTTGATGGATATAGCCAAATTGCTCTCCATAGAGGCTGTATCTATTTACACAATACATCATGGATAATGTTCCAGGTAGATAAATGAGAATTGTAACACATTTACTCTAAGTAAAATTTGTACTGAAAAATAAATATTCAAAAGTAAATGTGCACAAATCATGAGCATATGGCTCAAAGAATACTTACAAAGAGAACACACTCATGTAACTACCATTCAGAACAAGAAAGACACATCAGGCCAGATGTGGTGGCTTCTGCCTGCAATCCCAGCACTTTGGAAGGCCAAGGTAGGAGGATCGCTTGAGTCCAGGAGTTTGAGACCAGCCTGGGCAACACATTGAGGCCTCCGTCTCTATTTTCCCTGTTGCCCAGGCTGGTGTACAATGGTGCAATCTCGGCTCACTACAACTTCCACCTCCCGGTTTCAAGCGATTCTCCTGCCTCAGCCTCCCAAGTAGGTAAGATTACATGCGCCACCACACTTGGGTAATTTTTGTATTTTTAGTAGAGACGGGGTTTCACCATGTTGGCCAGGCTGGTCTCGAACTCCTGACCTCAGGTGATCCACCCACCTCGGCCTCCCAAAGTGCTGGGATTATAGGCATGAGACACCACGTCCAGCTTATTTTCAATTAAAAACAAAACAAAACAAAAACAGGTTGGACATGGTGCCTCATGCCTATAATCCCAACACTTTGGGATGCCAAGGCAAGGGGATTGCTTGAGCCCAGAAGTTCAAGACCACCTTGGGCAAACATAGTGAGACTTCATTTCCACCAAAAAGCAAAAAATTAGCCAAGCGAGGTGGCAGATGCTTGTAGTACCAGATATTCAGGAGGGTGAGGTGGGAGGACTGCTTGGGCCTAGCAGGTCAAGGCTACAGCGAGCCATGATTATGCCACTGCACTCCAGCCTGGGTGACAGAGCAAGACCCTGTCTCCAAGACCCTGTCTCAAAAAAAAAAAAAAAAAAAAGTTTCATGTAACACAAAAAACTTTTATCTATTTAAAATCAAGGCCAGGTACAGTGGATCATGCCTGTAATCCTAGCACTTTGTGAAGCCAAAGTGGGAGGATCACTTGAGCCTACGAGTTTGAGACCAGCCTGGGCAATATAATGAAACCCTGTTTCTAAAGAAAAATACCAAAATTAGCCAGGCATGGTCATGTGCAACTGTATTCCCAGCTACTTGGGAGACTGAGGTGGGAGGATCACTTGAGTCTGGGAGGTCAAGGTTGCAGTGAGCGATGATCATGCCACTGTACTCCAGTCTAGGCGACAGGGTGAGATTCTGTCTCTAAATAAATTAATTAGTAATTAAATTAAAAAAATTAGGCATGGTGGTATGTGCCTATGATCCCAACTACTCAGGAGGTTGAGGTGGGAGGATCACTTGGGCCTATGAGATCGAGGCTGCAGGGAGCTGAGATCGCACTTCAGCCTGGGTGATGGCGAGACTCTGTCTCATGCATGGATACATATATAAGGGCCAATAATCCTACCAAACTGACCTTTCCCCAAATACAAATGATAAACTTTGGATATAATACAGAACACAACTATTAAGGGCAGATACCTGAGAGCAACCCAAAACAGGAGGACTCTGGAAGGGAGCTATGGGCACCAGGGGAGTTTCCCACCTCCACAGCTCCCACTCTCAGTTGGAAGGAAGTGGGGAGTGATTGCTAACGGGTACAAGGTTTCTTCTGGGTGTGATGAAACTGTGTTGCACAACTCTGTTCGTGTATTTTATTGTACACTGAACTGCATACTTTAAACAGGTAAATTATATGGTATTTGAATTATATCTCAATTAAAGCCATTATTTTTGAAAAGTGGCTATAACCTCTACCATGCATACTGTAAACAAGCATACTGGAGAGACCATATTAATAGACTCCAAGAGGTACAGTATTGGTCAGGTGTGGTGGCTCACACCTGTAATCCTGGCACTTTGGGAGGCCGAGGCGGGCAGATCACTTGAGGCCAAGGGCTCGAGACCAGCCTGGCCGACATGGTGAAACTCTGTCTCTACTAAAAATACAAGAAAAAAAAAAAAAAAAAGGAACCAGGTATGGTGGCATGTGTCTGTAATCACAGCTACTCGGGAGGCTGAAGCATAAGAATCACTTGAAGACAAGAGGCGGAGGCTGCAGTAAGCCGAGATCATGCCATTACACTATAACCTGGGTGAAAGAGCTAGACTATCCCAAAAACAAACAAAAAACAAAGATAAACTTGCTGAGTAGAATAGGCAGTAATTAAGCCTTCATTTATTTACTTATTTATTTGTTTTGAGACGGAGTCTTGCTCTGTAGCCCAGGCCAGAGTGCAGTGGTGTGATCTCAGCTCACTGCCACCTCTGTCTCCTGGATTCAAGTGATTCTCCTGCCTCAGCCACCCAAGTAGCTGGGATGACACACACCCACCACCACATCGGCTAATTTTTTGTATTTTCAGTAGAGACAGGGTTTCGCCATGTTGGCCAGGCTAGTCTCAAACTCCTGACCTTAGGTGATTCGCCCACCTCAGCCTCCCAAAGTGCTGGCATGAGCCATCGCGCCTGGCCCAACCCTTCATTTAATAATAATTTATTTAATCTCCTTGGAACTTATAATGATTTTTCAAATGGTCTTGTCTTCCCAATGAAACTGACCAAGGTAATTTGCAATGATGCCTTTTTCCTTCTTGACCAAATTTTCTGAGTATGAAGACTCATTCAAATACATTCCATTGTCCTCAACATGCAGTCAGGTTGTTCTTTGCTCTTACGTTTTAATATTCTTACTCCCTAGCACCAAGGGACAAGAGGTCCTGGTTCCCTTCAGATTGTGTTTAGGCCAAGAGCAAGTAGGTAGGCAGAGGCACAGAGTATCTGAGAATAGGTATATTCTGAGAACTGCAAACACAGAGTAGTAAAAAGCGGAGACGGCCTGTCCCATTTCATACCCACAGCAACAGACACTTGCAGATTCAACTGTTCATTTCCCAGTATCAAGCTGCAGAAGTGAGACACACGCTTGCACCTCCTGCTTTTCCCAGCCAGGTTGCTTTGCTTCCAAGATCTTGTGATATTCTCCAGAGTTTCACATGTTTTGTAACACTTTACTTTTCAGCAGTTACCTGTGAGCTTCAGTCTCAAGAGACTTACTTGCACAACTTTGCTTAACCTATGTGATTATCACGTGATGACCTGCACAGAGCCTAAAAATAGGGCCACGTAAGGTAAGGTATCTGCTCACCCAGAAAGCCTCCTTCCTGTAAATGAAGCCGTCATTGGCTTGGGATGAGGCAGTGTGCTCAGCTGGAGAAGCAGAGGAAGGCCTTTTTCTTTTTTCTTTGAGATGGAGTCTCACTCCGTCACCAGGCTGGAGTGCAGTGGTGTGATCTCAGCTCGCTGCAACCTCCACCTCCCGGGTTCAAGTGATTCTCCTGCCCCAGCCTCCCAAATAGCTGGGACTGCAGGTGTGTGCCACCACACCCAGCTAATTTTTGTATTTTTATTAGAGATGGGGTTTCACCATTTTGGCCAGGATGGTCTAGATTTCTTGACCTCATAATCTTCCGGCCTTGGCCTCCCAAAGTGCTGGGATTACAGGTGTGAGCCACCACACCCAGCCAGGAAGGTCCATTTCATCTTCCATCTGCTTGGTCACCACTAATCTATTTTCTATCCTGCCAGGTGTTTTGTTTTGGTTTTGAGACAGAATCTTATAGTCTGTCACCCAGGCTGGAGTGCAGTGGCCCGATCACAGCTAATTGCAGCCTCAAACTCCTGAGCTCAAGCGATCCTCCTGATGCAGCCTCCCAAGCAGCTGCAACAACAGGCACATACCACCACGCCCAATTAATTTTTTTTTTTTCATTTCTTGTAAAGATGGGATCTCACTGTGTTGCCCATGTTGGTCTCAAACTCCTGGCCTCACGCAATCTTCCCCCTTTAGGCTCCCAAATTGTTGGGATTACAGGCGTGAGCCAGCATGCCTGGCCTTGCATGGTGCTTTGATGCCAATGGTTTACACTGATTGACTGATTGATTGAAACAGGGTCTTGCTCTGTCAGCCAGGCTGGAGTGTAGTGGTGTGAACATGACTCACCACAGCCTCAACCTCCTGGGCTCAAGCGATCTTCCACCTCAGACTCCTAAGTAGCTGGGACTACAGCCATGTGTCACAATACTCAGCTACTTTTTAAAATTTTTATAGACAGGTCTTGCCTTGTTGCCCAGGCTGATCTCCAACTCTTGGTCTTAGGCAATTCTTCACCTTAGCCTCCCAAAGTGCTGGGATTACAGATATAAGCCACCACGTCTGGCCTATTAAATACTGTTTAATGCCTATGTATGTAATTGACAGAAGTTGGTCTGAGACTCCCTTTCATCATAACCAGAGAGCAAGGTTATAATGAGGGGGAGCACTACCTTTCATTCATTTCCAACTTCCTACGTGGCTAATCTCCTCTAACAAAAGGAACCTAAAATTTGTAAATGATCAAACTGGCTGAGGTCAGTAAGCACACGTTATCCTAGAAGTCAGGTGACCCTAATATATCAGTGCTGCGATGAGCACAGGCCTGGAGCCCAGCAGCCCTGAGTGCTGTATCAGCCAGTAACCGCCTCACTTGAGTTTCTGTCACCTCCTCAGGATCTTCAAGGAGTGGGCGGAAGATCTCTTTTTCTCCAGGAATTTATAGCCCCCTGTACCTTTGCTGGTTTGGGGGGATCTCTCTCATAGAGTTTAATGTCTCCTTCAAGGTATTCACTGTCTCCTCTCTCTAACCATGACCCCTCAAAGGAACCTAAGAGCCCTACGATGAAAGACAAGGAAGGAGGCAGGATCTGAGGGCTCTGAGAAGTAAATGACAACAACAACAACAAAGACAGTAAAAATATCTTTCACAAATTAAGGTGAAAGAAAGACATTCTCAGATGAAGAAAAACCAAGAAAATTTGCCACCAACAGACCTGTTTTAAAAGAAATGCTAAACAAAGATCTTCAGATAGAAGGGAAGTAATACCAGAGGGAAAACTGGAGTTTCAGGAATAAAGGAACAGCACCAGAAATGACAAAGAGCAGGCCAGGCATGGTGGCTCAAGCCTGTAATTCCAGCACTTTGGGAGGCTGAAGCAGGTGGATCATGAGGTCAGGAGATCGAGACTATCCTGGCTAACACAGTGAAATCCCATCTCTACTAAAAATACAAAAAATTAGCCCGGCGTGGTAGCAGGCACCTGTAGTCCCAGCTACTCGGGAGGCTGAGGCAGGAGAATGGCCTGAACCTGGGAGGCGGAGCTTGAAGTGAGCCGAGATGGCGCCACTGCACTCCAGCCTCGGTGATAGAGCAAGACTCCATCTCAAAATGACAAAGAGCTATATAAATAGACTATTTTCCTCTTCTTATGCTAGCTGAAGGCAAAATTTGTAACACTGAAGCAATTTTCAACACACACAGATCTACAACATAATGTGGTGGGTAAAGGAACTTGTATGGTAGTATGGTTTCTACATTCCACTTCAAGTGGCACAATATTATTTCTAAGTAAACAAAGTTAAATATGAATACTATAATCCCTGCAGTCACCACTAAAATATCTATACAAAGATATATAGTCTAAACCTCAATAAACTGATTAAATGGAATACCGAGAAACATTCAAGAAATCCCAGAGAGAGAAATAAAACCTAATGAACAAAAAGAAAATAACAAAATGATACATCTATATTGAGACATATTAATAGTTACGTTAAATATAAATGGTCTAAACACACCAATTAAAGAGAAGGACTATCAGATTGAATGTTCTTTAAAACAGACCCAAATATATGCTACCTACAAGAAATCTTCTTCAAATACAAGTAGAAGGATGGAGAAAATATACCACGCAAATAATATTTTTTAATGTGAGATAGCCATATTAATAGGAAAAGAGAGAGACTATGGAGTAAAGAAAATTACCAGAAATAAAGCACGACATTAAATAATGATTTTTATAAGTCCATTTGCCAAGAAGACACAGAAATCCTAAATGTATATTTGTCCTTAGTGTCAAGAAATGAAAAAAGAGGAGAAGAAGAAACAAATAATTAGACCAACAAAATACATAAAGCAAAAATGGACAGAACTGGCTGGGTGTGGTGGCTCACGCCTGTAATTCCAGCTCTTTGGGAGACCAAGGCAAGAGGATTGCTTGAACCCAGGAGAACAATCTGGGCAACAAAGCAAGACCTCATCTCTACAAAAAAATCAAAATATTAGCCTGTCATGGTAGCTGGGTATGGTGGCATATACCTGTGGTCTCAGCTACTTGGGAGGCTGAGGTGGCCTTTCCTTCTTCTTTTTTTTGGAGACAGAGTCTTGCTCTGTCACCCAGGCTGGAGTGCAGCGGTGCAATATCAGCTCACTGCAACCTCTGCCTCCCAGGTTCAAGCAATTCTCCTGCCTCAGCCTCCCAAGTAGCTGAGATTACAGGTGCATGCTACCATGCCCAGCTAATTATTATTTTTTTTTTTTGGAGACAGAGTTTTGCTCTTTTTGCCCAGGCTGGAGTGCAATGGCACGATCTCAGCTCACTGCAACCTCTGCCTCCTGGGTTCAACCCATTCTCCTGCCTCAGCCTCCTGTGTAGCTGAGATTACAGGTACTTGCCACCAGGCCCAACTAATTTTTGTATTTTTAGTAGAGACAGGGTTTCACCATGTTGGTCAGGCTGGTCTTGTGTCCTGACCTCAGGTGATCTGTCCGCCTCAGCCTCCCAAAGTGCAGGGATTACAGGCGTGAGCCACTGCACCTGTCCAATTTTTGTATTTTTAGTAGACATGGGGTTTCACCATGTCGGCCAGGCTGGTCTTGAACTCCTGACCTCAAGTGACCCACCCGCCTCAGCCTCCCAAAGTTCTGGGATTACAGGTGTAAGCCACTGCCCCATTTCTGTTCTAACATGTAAAGAACTTGAAAGGTGCCATTTAAGTTCTCCTCACAATTTAAAAAAAAAAAAAAAGAGCTGAATGAAATAAAACTTCTCATATCCATCAGAGAATGAGGTCACAAGGTAAACTCCTACCTAAAAACTGAAGAGATAGCGGGCAAATACAGAGATCACAGTTTTACTGAAGCAAAAGCCAGGTAAGCCATAATTGGTAGAAACACATGGCAATTGATGATTGCTGGAAGCTGATTATAGACAAGTATGAGTTCAAAAATCCTGAGGCCCAATCTTTCAGGGTAGGGGCAGGAAGTGACATACTTTCATAAGTTTTGTTATATCTCCAAAAGCCTCACCAGATGCTCATGATGAAGATTGGAGGAAAAAATAAATCCCCCACTCTTCGGACAGGGGGAGAGAAAAAAAAAATAACCATTTTGAAATGCACTCAAAGAAAAGTAACCATTTTGAAAAATGCCGAGAACATTCTGTTTTCCATAACAAAGGCCTTCCATCAAGGAAAACTACTTTATCAGAACCTTGTCTGGCCAAGGGAAAGGAAAACTTGAAAAATGAAACCTCCAGTAGCTTTCTGGATAACTTAATGGGGTGGGTGGGTCAGGGGAAGAAGACAGAAAGAAAGGAGGGACGAGGAGGAGGAGGGAGAGGGAAGAGAGGCAGGGAGGGAGGGAGGAAGACAGGCAGGGAGGCAAAGAAACTTCTGAAGTTCACAGTCCAGGGACTCAGATTTACTAAAAACCTGAGACTGAATCACAGGATTACAGGACATTTTCCTTCCCCAATACCTTACTACCACATCAACAGGGCTGTAGTATAATCACATGAATTACAATGGAGGGGCAAGATAAAGACTCCACTTGTAATGGTTAATTTTAGGTGTCAACTTGACTGAATTAAGAAATATCCAGAAACCCGCTAGAGCATTATTTTGGGGTGTGTCTGTGAAGGTGTTTCCAGGGCAGATTAGCAAGGGAGTCTGAGTGGACGAGGTGGGGAAGATTTACCCTCATTGTGGGCAGGCACCGTCTAATCTGCTGGGGGCCTAGAGAGAACAAAAATAGAGAAAAGGCAAAGCTATCTACTGAGCTGCCGTGCACTCTTCCTCTCCTGCCCTGGGACAACAACTCCAGACTCCCAGCATTTGGACTCCAGGACTTACACTGGCGGCCCCCTGAGGCTTTCCAAGCTTTGGCTTCAAATTGAGAGTTACACCATTGGCTTCCCTGGCTCTGAGGCCTTCAGACCTGGCCTCAGCCATGCTATTAGCATCCTCGGACCTCCAGTTGGCAGCCAGCTGGGCACTGGACGTCTCAGCCTCCATAGTCACATGAGCCAGTTCTCCTAACACATCCCTTCTCACACACCTATTATCCATAGATACACAGACAGATATAACCTGTTGGTCTGTCTGGAGAACCCTCATACACCACTTAAGAAGGAGTTTCTAGAAAAACCTAAAGACAGTTGGGAAACAAAAATGGGCACAGGAGGAATGTGAAGCCTCTGCCAGCTACAGCTACAGCAAACATTAAACACGGCCTAACTGCCTGCCAGAGAAACACAAAACCTCACACTAAAGATCCATTTACTTAAGTTCCTATAGCCCAATCAATATATCATGTCCAGCTTTCAACAAACAATTATAAGATATATTAAAGTCAAGAAAAAAAAAGTCTAAATACACAGAGCAAGCATCAGAACCCACCTCACATCTGACAAAGATTTTGCAATTATCAGACTGAGACTTTCAGATAACTATGATTAACATTCTAGGGGCTGTAATGGGAAAAAGTGGACAACATACAAAAAGATGAGTAAGGTTCATAAAAATATGCAAACTCTGAGAAAGAATCAGAAGAAAATGCTAGAGATCAAAACCATTGTAACAGGCCTGGCATGGTAGCTCAATGTCTATAATCCCAGTGCTTTGGGAGGCCCAAGGCAGGAGGCTTGCTGGAGCCCAGGAGTTTGAGGCTGCAGTGAGCTATTATTATACCACTGCACTCCAACCTAGGTGACACAGCAAGACCCATCTCTAAAAAAAACAAACAACAACAACCAAAAAAATGAAAACAAAGCAAACACAATTGTAACAGAAATGAAGAATGCTGGCTGGGTGCAGTGGCTCACACCTGTAATCCTACCACTTTGGGAGGTTGAGGCAAGAGGGTCACTTGAGGCCAGGAGTTTGAGACCAGCCTGGGTGACACAGTAAGACAAAAGAAATCTAAAAATTAGCCAGGCATGGTGGTGCATACCTACAGTCCCAGGAGTAAGTATGAGTTTGAGGCTGCAGTGAACTATGACCTCACCACTACACTCCAACCTGGGCAGCAGAGTGAGACCCTGTCTCAAAAAAAATTTTTTTTAAAAAAAGAATACCTTTGATGGGCTCATCAGTAGACTGCTTATGGTAGAGGAAAGAATCAACGAGCTTGAAAATATTTCAATAGAAACTTCACAAACTGAAAAGCAGAGAGAACAAATAATAGGGGTGGTGGAGTAGGGGAAAAACAGAATCTTCAACAGCTATGAGACAATTATCAAAGGTGTAACACGTGCATAATGGGAACATTAGAAGTAGAAAGAGAGGGAGAAACAGAAGAAATGTTTGAAGCAATAATGGCTGAGAATTTCCCCACACCATAGACTCAGGAAGCTCAGAGAGCACCACACAGGATAATACCAAAAAATGGAGGCCGAGGACTATCATATTCCAATTGGAGAAAACCAAAACAAAGACCTAGGCCTATCATATTCAAACTGCAGGAACCCAAATAAAGAGAAATCCTGAAAGAAGCCAGAAGAAAAAAAAAATCTTAGGAGCAAAGTTAAGTATTACATCAGACTTCTCAGATACCATGAAGCCAAGAAAAAGATATTCTATATTTTGGGCCATAAAACATGTACCAATACATTTAAAAGAATAGAAACAATATAAAATATGCTATCAGACCATAAAAAAATTAAATCAGAATTCAGTAACAGAAAGATGCAACTGAAAATCTCCATACACTTGAAAACGAACACATTTCTCAATAATTCATGGGTCAAAGATGACATTGCAGGAAAAAAATTCAAATATATAAACTGAATGAAATGAAAATGCAACATACAAAAATCTGTGGGATACAAATAAAGCAGTTCTCAGACGAAAATTTATTATTAAATGCTTGTATTAGAAAAGAAGGGCTCAAATCAATAATCTCAGCTCAAGTAACTAGAAAAAAAGAGCAAAATAAACTGAAGCAAGCAGAAGAATGAAAATAACAGAAGGGAAATCAATAAAACTGAATGCAGAAAAGTAACAGAAAAAAAAAAAATCGATAAAACCCAAAGCTGATTTTTGAAGTTCAATAAAATTGATAAACCTCTAGCAAAACTAACGAAGGGAAAAAAAGAGAAAGAAGACACAAATTTTCATTTGTCAGATCTCCCAAAAAAAAAAAAAAAAAAAAACAACAACAACAAAGACGGCCAGGCGCGGTGGCTCACGCCTGTAATCCCAGCACTTTGGGAGGCTGAGAGAGGCGGAATACGAGGTCAGGATATCGAGACTATCCTGGCTAACACGGTGAAACCCTGTCTCTACTAAAAAATACAAAAAACTAGCCGGGCGTGGTGGCAGGCGCCTGTAGTCCCAGCTACTCAGGAGGCTGAGGCAGCAGAATGGCGTAAACCCGGGAGGCAGAGCTTGCAGTGAGCTCCGGCCACTGCACTCCAGCCTGGGCGACAGAGCGAGACTCTGTCCCAAAAAAAAAAAAAAAAAAAAAAAGGCAAACTGCCATTATTGTCAATAAAAGAGAGAATTGTTCTTTACAGATTCTGTAGACATAATAGGATAATAAAGGAATACTATAAACTCCACACACATAAATTCAACAGTTTAGATTAAAAGGACCAATTTCTTTCTTACTTTTTTTTTAAAGACAGGGTATTCTGTCACCCGGTCTGAAAGAGTACTGGCATGATCATGGCTCATAGCAGCCTCAACCTCTTCAGCTCAAGTGATCCTCCTACCTCAGCCTCCTGAGTAGCTGTGACTACAGTCACAGGCCACCACGCCTGGCTTATTTTTTAAATTTTTTGTAAAGACAGCATCTCGCTATGTTTCCCAGACTGGTCTCAAACTCCTGTGCTCGAGTGATCCTGCCGCCTCTGCCTCCCAAAGTTCTGGGATTACAGGAGTTAACCATCACACCCTGCCACCAATTTCTTAAAAATCACAATCAGAGCTTTCCCAAGATGAAACAGATGATCTGAATAGCAGCCCTGAAATTGAAGAAAGAAATTGAATTTGGAATTGAGTGTAGTGGCTCATCCCTATAATCCCAGTGCTTTGGGAGGCTGAGGCAGGAGGATCACTGGAGGCCAGGAGTTTGAGACCAGCCTGGGCAACACGTTGAGACCCCTCCCTGTCTCTATAGAATAATTTTTTTTTTTTTTTCCTGCTGGGTGTAGTGGCTCACGCCTGTAATCCCAGCACTTTGGAAGGCCCAGGTGGGCAGATCACTTGAGGTCAGGAGTTCGAGACCAGCCTGGCCAACATGGTGAAACCCCATTTCTACCAAAAAAATATTAGCAGGGCATGGTGGTGCATGCCTGTAATCCCAGCTACTAGGGGGGCTGAGATGGGAGAATCACTTGAACCCAGGAGGCAGAGGTTGCAGTGAGCCAGGATGGCACCATTATACTCCAGCCTGGGTGACAGAGTGAGACTCTGTCTCAAAAAAAAAAAAAAAAATTAATTAGAAATAAATTATATAAATTAAATTAGTAATAGAAAGATACAACAGGAAAATCTCCATACACTTGAAAACCAAATAAGTTTGAATAACTTATCCTGCTGCAGGGGTATACATGCTAAGGAGTTTATACCTGTTTTTATTAAACAAGATAATTTACATTTACCTGGGAGGATCTGTGATAATGCTTCCCAAGGGAGCTCCACAGTGCTGGGTCGGAGCAGCAGCGGGGTGGGATGCTGGTGCAGAAGCCACTGCGTGCCTGCAGCTCTTCCACAGCAGCCAGCAGCCCGCGTCTCAGAGCCCGGAGGGCAAGACAGCGATGAACGGAAGTGAGCAGGTCAACCCCTCCTGGGAGGCCCTGCAGGAGGCAGGAGAGATGTGGGCGCAGATATGTTCTGAGCAACACCTGAGAGGCCGAGGACTGGTAACCCAGATTCCCTCTGAGGTAGAAGGCACGGCCTGGTGCGGAGCAAGCATGGAGGCGGGGGAAGCAGCCACAGGAAGAGCAGTCCCTCCTGAATGCAGCAGGGCCACAACTGAGCCCCACTACCCTTGTCACTATGGAAATGTCACGACTGTCATGGAACCACCCAGAGCTTTTTCAGGAGCCTCCCTGGCACATCTGATTCTCCATCAAAGCTAGGTACTGCAGCCGGGCACAGTGGCTCACACTTGTAATCCCAGCACTTTGGGAGGCCAAGGTAGGAGGATCACTTAGAAGATGGAGGCCAGCCTGGCTAACATGGCAAAACCCTGTCTCCACTAAAAAAAAAAAAAAAAAAAAAAAAAAAAAAAATTAGCTGGGCATGGTGGGCACCTGTAGTCCCAGCTACTTGGGAGGCTGAGGCAGGAGAATCGTTCTAATGCAGGAGGCAGAGGTTGCAGTTAAATGAGATTGGGCCATTGCATTCCAGCCTGGGTGACAGAGCAAAACTTCGTCTCAAACAAAAGCTAGGAACTGCAGAGAAGAATTCATATAGACACCGATATGGTTTGGATCTGTGTCCTTGACCAAATCTCATGTTCAACTGTAATCCTCAATGCCGGAGGTGGGGCCTGGTGGGAGGCAACTGGATTGTGGGGGCGGTTTCTCATGGGTAAGCACAATTCCCCTGGTGCTGTTGTCAGGATAGTGAGTTCTCGTGAGATTTGGTTGTTTAAAGGGGTGTGGCACCTCCTCGCTTGCTCTCTCATGCTCCTGCTCCCACTGTGTGAGCCACCTCGCTCCCCCTTCGCCTTCTGCCATGATCGGAAGCTCCCTGAGGCCTCCCCAGCAGCAGAAGCTGCTATGCTTCCTATACAGCTTGCAGAACCCTGAGTCAATTAAACCTCTCTTCTTTATAAATTACCCAGTCTAAGGTATTTATTCATAGCGGTGCGAGAACGAACTAATACACACACTTTTTTTTTTTTTTTTTTTCCTTTTCCAAAATGTCAGAGATCCTGGGCAAGTAGATTTTGTTTGTTTGAAAAGAAGTCTCACTCTGTCACACAGGCTGGAGTGCAGTGGCGCAATCTCAGCTCACTGCAACCTCCACCTCCCAGGCTCATGCAATTCTCCTCCTCAGCCTCCCAAGTAGCTAGGACTGCAGACATGTGCCACCATGCCTGGCTAATTTTTGTATTTTTTGCAAATACAGGGTTTCACCATCTTGTCCAGGCTGGTCTTGAACTCCTGGCCTCAAGTGATCCATCCACCTCGGCCTCCCAAAGTGCTGGGATTACAGGTGTGAGCCACCACGCCCAGCCAAATCCTGGGCAAGTAGATGTTATTATTCTGAAAAACACTGATGACTGCTCTGTAAGTAGGTATTGTTACCATGAAAGCTCCCCGTTTTCACTCATTAATGAGTAAGCCCCGACGGCTGGTTGGGTGAGGATGCTACGGCTTGCTATGACTATGATGTCTTTACTCCTATAAGAACCATGTTAAAATATCCAGAAAAAGGAAGGCTGATCATGTAAGGGCATAATCTTGCTTTTCGTTATAATAAGCATGTTTCATAAGCACAGTACTGCTCATCATTAAGTAAACATAAATTAAAACAACTTAAGAAAGGGTTTCCCTCCCTTTTTCACCAGGGGCAAGATGAGATGACTCCATGTGTCTGGCACGTCAGGGTCAAGGAGTGGGCATGTGTGAGCCTGGCCAGCCCAGACCCTCCAGCAGTCCTCGAAGGAGCCTGCTGGGAGGTTCTGATAAGAGAACTCAGTGCACACCTGCCCCAGCAGCAGCCTGAGTACCCAGTGACGGGACTGCAGGGAGGAAGGAAGGTGGAGACATTTCAGTCCAGAGTGAAGGAAAACAGGAAGACTTGGAAACTCTTCATGGAATGCTCTTTAAAAGTTGCTTTAGGCTGGGTGTGGTGGCTCACGCCTGTAATCCCAGCACTTTGGGAGGTTGAGGCGGGTGGATCACTTGAGGTCAGGAGTTTCAGACCAGCGTGGCCAACATGGTGAAACTCCGTCTCTACTAAAAATACAAAATTAGCCGGGCTTGGTGGCACACGCCTGTAATCCCAGTTACTCAGGAGGCTAAGGCAGGAGAATCACTTGAATCCTGGGAGGCAAAGGTTGCAGTGAACCAAGATCACGCCACTGCACTACAGCCTGGTCAACAGATTAAGACTCTGTCAAAAAAAAAAAAAAAAAAAAAAAAAGGATTTGCTTTAGCTCAGCAAAAAATCAAAATCCTAACAAAAGGGAAACACAGAACATCACGGTATATATTTTCAACAGCACTGAAGCTAACAGGCCATGTACTGTGTCAACATGCAAACACCTGTCTATAAAAACACTAATCAAGAGAACTCAGCAGAAGCCTAGCACACACAGCTTTCAACTCTGCAGAATGCACATGCAGACACCGGAGGACATGAGGGCAGAACCTGCAGGGTCACCACAGGGTCTTAGTAATACAGTCTGTTCCTTTAAGTTGCCTAAGTTTATACTTGTTTGAAGTGTTTGCACATTTTGCCATTCTGAGTAGTTTTTTTTTTTTTTAATGAGAAAATTGTTGCAATTTATTTTTGTTTCAGTCAAGTGACCTTAAAGGTTGAGGGGATAAAAAAGGACCCCAGGAGATTTTAACACTCACTCCCTGGGAGTGCAGTCCTGGGGACCACTCTCTGAGCTGTCAGAGCCGCTGGAGAGGTGTCTACCACTGACCCCTCACTAGGGTGCTTGCTTTTGTAATTATCTTTTGATGATACAAATAACATATTTCTTGAGTGCTCATCATGTACTGGACACATTCCTAAGCACTTTGGAATTTATCCTTTTGAAGGAGGGACTATTATTACCCATTTTACAGGTGAGGAAATTGAGCCACAGAAGAAGCTATGCAATTTGCCCAAGGTCACAGATCTGGTAAGTGAACTCACAGTGAGTTATAACTCCAGAGTTGGAACACAAACCTTTACATACTGCCCCATACCTACTAACAACACACAAGCATATAAGATAGTTTTGAATAGTTTTCTGGAAGTTTTTCCATGAAATAAGTACAGGAATTTGATATCCAGAATACACAGAAAATGTCCCTTCCAGCTCTAAATCAACCTGAAAAGTCCTAGTGTCATCTAAGAATCTGTATTAGTAAACCGAATTATAAGGAAAGAGTATTAATTTGCTTCCTCCCCAGAACAAAAAAGCAATACTTCAACCAAACATTCCATGTCCCGATTCATTCTATCCATCTGTTATAAAACTGAGACACTTTCTCTTCCCCAGAACCTGGGTGTAACCTTTCTAGTTTCATGTTGACTATACAGAAATAAAAGAATAGGCCAGGCGCGGTGGCTCACGCCTGTAATCCCAGCACTTTAGGAGGCTGAGGCGGGCGGATCACCTGAGGTCTGAAGTTCCAGACCAGCCTGGCCAACATGGTGAAACCCTGTCTCTACTAAAAATACAAAAATTAGCTGGGCATGGTGGCACACGCCTGTAGTGCCAGCTACCCGGGAGGCTGAGGCAGGAGAATTGCCTGAACCTGGGAACCCGGGAGGTGGAGGCTGCAGTGAGCTGAGATCATGCCATTTGCACTCCCGCCTGGGCACCAAAAGCAAAACTCCATCTCAAAAAAAAAAAAAAAAAAAAAAAAAAAAAATTAAAGAATAAAATAACACAGCCTATAAAATCTATGTTGAAAAATCCTAAGAACAGTCTACCCCTTTTCTCATGATTATTCCAACTTTCATATCTGAAATTCCAGCCATGCAATTAGGAGCCTAGAGGCATAGCACACAACACTGATGCTCTTCTACACCCTCTAAACGTATCCTAAAGTACACAGAATCTGACAAAGGTCTGAATATTTGGGGCTTCTATTTCTAAAGAATGAGCCTGCTGTGAAGGTCAGTGTCAATACCAACAATTCAAAGGCCCTAAAAGAGGATTCAGAATTGCCCATCCCCCTAAATGTAGATAAAACACAGTAGTCTGAGGAGCCCACTGATGGGAAAATTACCATATTTTGCTATTGCAACTACTTGAAGTCCATGCCAAACAAACTAAAATAAAATGCTACAATCCTGGGCTGATGCAAAGTTTCCCCCGAGTAGACTAAAAAGACTTTGCATGGAACCATTTCTAAGTCTGACACACATGGAGTTCAAGGTCTGAAGAGACGTGAAAAGTTTCCAACATGGTGGTGACTAGGGACCCTGGAGCAGACAAGAGCCCAGGGCGTCAGGCCACATAGCCTGTTCCATAGCACACCTGTTCCTGGTGGTCGGAAATGAATTCCCTGCGAACATCCAGTGTAAAACTCACCCAGAAACAGGAACCAGTAAGGGAAAGTAACCTGGGAAGGAGTGTGGGGAGCCAGGAAGCAGAGAAACCAGCCACACACCTGCCTTTCACTGACGTCTGTGCTCAGAGCTGTTTGCCTAAAGTGTATCTGTTATTTGAATGATTCTAGTATAAATGACTGTTTCAAAAGTCCCCTATTTTAAATCACAGAATTTTAGAGCTTTATGGCACCTTTAATTCCCTTGTCCATTATCTTAACTAACTCGGGGAAACTACTCTCACTTGACCATGGAGAAAATGAAGCACAGACATCTGGATCCCAAAGTCATTTCAAGAAACAAAGCTAGTGTCTGTGCCATGGCATGGCTGGGCAAGGGCCTTGTGCCCGCCACCATCTTTTTTTTTTTCTATGAGAATGCTTTATTAGGCATAAAAATGCCATTAAAATGCTTTAAAATGCAATAAGAGGAGATGTGAGACACAAAGAACAAGTACATAGTGACACATGGCTATCAGAACACTCAGAGTAAAGAAGCCACACCACTTCCACCCTTTACCCAGAAAAGGAAGGATCTAGGCCATCTCCTCCTCATGCATGCCCCACTTTACAGGAAGTGTTCGCATCTCCCCTCCTAGACAAGTCATGGAGCTCCTCCCGTTGGACCTTCTGGGGCCATCGGTGGCTAAAAATCAGGTTTCTGTTCCTTGAGGGAGGAAACAGAGGAAGCACAGATTGGCATGGTAGATAGAGGTGCAGATAGAAATCCAGTCTGGAATATGTTGAGTTTACTGTAGCTACATGGCATGGGAGTGGAATCCTGGAGTGCAGATGTGGGCATGAGGGTCTGAAAAAACGTCACATGCAAAGCTCCTAGGAGTCTTCTTTTTTCCCACCTCTTCACATAACAGAGCCAGAAAAAAATACAGCATTTCATCAAATTTGAGATGCCACTAATTCTAAGACAAATGATAACGAAAGACTGCTGTCAAAATGTGACCCAGTGCTAAGATGGCATCAGTTTTTAATGTACCCCCAAATCAAACATATTATCATGTAAAGAAAAAAAAAGGTTTATCTTAGAATAGATGAAATATAGTAAACTTTTTACTGGTAGGTCTTTAGATGGCAGTGAAGACTGGACTGACTTTTTAACTTGTTATTCTGAAAAAATTTCAAATGTATAGAAAATTTAAAAGAATAGGCTGGGCTCGATGGCTCACACCTGTAATCCCAGCACTTTGGGAGGCCGAGGTGGGCGGATCACGAGGTCAGGAGATCGAGACCATCCTGGATAACACGGTGAAACCCTATCTCTACTAAAAATACAAAAATTAGCCGGGTGTGGTGGCGGGTGCCTGTAGTCCCAGCTACTCCCGACGCTGAGGCAGGAGAATGGCATGAACCCAGGAGGCGGAGCTTGCTGTGAGCCGAGATCGCGCCACTGCACTCCAGCCTGGGTGACACAGCGAGACTCCATCTTAAAAAAAAAAGAAAAGAAAGAAAGAATAGGCCCGGCATGGTGGCTCACGCCTGTAATCCCAGCACTTTGGGAGGCTGAGGCGGGTGGATCATGAGGTCAGGAATTCGAGACCAGCTTGGCCAACATGGTGAAACCCCGTCTCTACTAAAAAATAAAAAATTAGCTGGGTGTGGTGGTGTGCACCTGTAATCCCAGTTACTCGAGAGCCTGAGGCAGGAGAATCGTTGGAACCCAGGAGGCAAAGGTTGCAGTGAGCTGAGATTGCACCATCCAGCCTGGGTGACAGAGCAAGAGTCCGTGTCAAAAAAAAAAAAAATTGTTAGAATAGTACAAAAAATTATCTAATACTCCCTCACCCAGCTGGCTTCAACACCTGTTTCCACTTTCCCCCTTTATCATGACCATTTTGTCATTTTCTCTCTCTCACTTCCTCCCTCCCTCCATATCATCTATCTACCCCCGCTCCTCTCCTTCTCCATTTGAAACTGGGTATCAGACTTTGTGTCCCTGTGTCCCTAAATAGTTCAAAATGTATTCACTAAGCTCAAGGAGACAGTCACGGTACAACAAACGAGGGAAATTTGACATTTATACAATCTACCATTCAGATTCAAATTCTGTCCATGGTGCCAACAATGTCCTTCACAGCTGTCTTTTTCACCCCAGTCCAGGTTCCAATTCAGAGTCAAGCACTGTACACAGTTTTCCTGTTCCTTTAAACCAGACCATTTTCTCAGTCTCTGTGTTTCCTAACTTTGAAATTTTTGAGTACACACAGGCAGGGCGTTTTGTAGAATGTCCCACAGAGTCTGTCTGGTGTCTCCACAATTAGATTCAGGGGTGGCAGGAACACCTGGATCAGGTGTGTCCTTGGCACATCTCATGGGGGGCACAGATGTCTCATTACTGGTGACAGTAACTGCAATTGCTTGGTAAGCATGGTGACTCCAGCAGGGTAGTCACCTTTATGTGAGTTTGAATTATGAGAAGTTTATTCATTTTTATTTTATTTCACTTTTTTGAGACAAGATCTTGCTCTGTTACCCAGGTTGGAGTGCAGTGGTGCATCTCCACTCACTATAGCCTCCACTTCCCGTGCTCAAGTGATCCTCCTACCTCAGCTTCTCAAGTAGCTTGGACCACAGCCACAGGCACATGCCTTTGCGCCTAGCTAATTTTTCCTTTTTTTTTTTTTTTTTTTTTGTAGAGATGGGGTTTCAGTACATTGCCCAGGTTGGTCTCGAACTCCTGAGGTCAAGGGATCCTCTCACCTCAGACTCCCAAAGTTCTGGGATGACAGGCGTGAGCCACCATGCCCAGCCTGAGAATTTTAAGTGGTAAAAATCTACAATTCTAAGAGTCTTACTTTATGTGCACAGTTGGAAATAATAAAAACTCAATAAGAATTTAAAATGTATCAAGAATTGCTTAGTTTTAAAGCTGTGCAACAGTGTACACTATCAACTACAGTTTAAAACTTTTGCCACAGAGCAAGGCCTGGCTGGTCTTGAACTATGCAGGCTGTGGACTGTGTCCACTTCGGACCCGCCCCTGCAAACGTTCTGCTTGACACAGTTTCCTGAGGAACCCTACCAGAAATCAGTAACGGTCATTAATGTAGATTCTGGGGTTCCGAAATTGGGCATCCACGTTTCTGTCCCTAACCAGAGTCGGGGAAAATCTCAGCCTGTCACTTACTTTCATTTGGGGCCTTGGAGAGCAGTGACACCGTCACCTGAAGCAGGAAGCTAACTGGCTGGGCTGCAGCCCGCCCTCCGGGGTCCCTGCTGGTCATCGCAGGACTGTGGGTACTCAGTTTTACTCACCGGTCCACATGGAGATATGCGTCCCCAAGTCTGTTCAAGGCCCTGCCCCCTCTCCTGTGTTGGAGATCTGTCACGCTACCCACTTCTGCCTGCCTGGTTTTGTCCTCATCCCGAGCACAGGTGAAGCCCCAAGGCCACGTGGCTGGACAGTCCAGCACATCCTTCCTCAGGTCACCTGAGTACAGGACAGGCAGAGGCCTTCCAGATACAAGGAGCTCACCCTGGGGTTGGGACAACTGCTCAAAATCTGCACCGAGCAGACTCTCCCTGTTGATTTTTAAATAATAAGCTGTTTACTACATTCCTATGCCCTTGAAATGAAAACTCCAAGTCAGTGAATATTTCACTATATTGACTGACGCTGGTTCTCATGTTTAGGGTCTGATACCACCTGTGACTCTAAGGGGAACCTGGAGGCCCTCAGTGTGAATGGAGCTCCTGTGAGGTCCATCCTGGCAGGGGAAGCCCACCACCCTACTTTGTGTGGGGCCAGCAGAAGATCGGGCCTTGTTATTTCCCAGTCCCAGGAACAGACTCATTTTTCTGAAATACTTTCTTTTCCTTTTTGTTTTTTTTTTTTTAGATGAAGTTTTACTCTTGTTGCCCAGGCTGGAATGCAATGGCACAATCTCAGCTCACCGCAACCTCTGCCTCCCTGGTTCAAGAGATTCTCCTGCCTCAGCCTACTGAGTAGCTGGCATTACAGGCATGTACCACCACACCTGGCTAATTTTGTATTTTTAGTAGAGATGGGGTTTCTCTGTGTTGGTCAGGCTGGTCTCGAACTCCCAACCTCAGGTGACCTGCCTGCCTCAGCCTGCCAAAGTGCTGGGATTACACGCATGATTTTTTTTTTTTTTTTTTTTTTTTTTTTGGAGACGGAATCTCACTCTGTCACCAGGCTGGAGTGCAGTGGTGAAATCTTGGCTCACTGCTACCTCTGCCTCCCAGGATCAAGCGATTCTTCCACGTCAGTCTCTGGAGTAGCTGGGGTTATAGGCGTGCCCCATCACACCTGGCTAATTTTTCTATTTTTGGTAGAGACGGGGTTTCACCATGTTGATCAGGCTGGTCTCAAATTCCTGACCTCAAGTGATCTGCCCGCCTCAGTCTCCCAAAGTGCTGGGATTACAGGTATAAGCCACCTCACCCAGCCCAGAAATGTTATTTCCATGGGCGCACACACTCACACAAAGCCCACAAAAGGCAAAGCACAATTCATTAAGTCCTCAATACTCTTGCTTAAAAATGGAATTTGATCGGCCAGACTTGGTGGCTCACACCTGTAATGCCAGCACTTTGGGAGGCTGATGCAGGCGGATCATGAGGTCAGGAGATCGAGACCATCTCGGCTAACACAGTGAAACCCTGTTTCTACTAAAAATACAAAAAATTAGCTGGGCAAGGTGGTGGACACCTGTAGTCCCAACTACTCGGGAGGCTGAGGCAGGAGAATGGCATAAACCCGGGAGGCGGAACTTGCAGTGAGCTGAGATCCGGCCACTGCACTCCAGCCTGGGTGACAGAGAGACTCCATCTCAAAAAAAAAAAAAAAAAAAAAAAAAGAAGGAATTTAATCAAGCAGTATAGCTCAAGCAAACTTAAATTAAATTAAATTAAATTAAATTAAATTAAATTAAATTAAATAGAGTCATGCACATACCTGTAGTCCCAGCTACTTGGGAGGCTGAGGTGGGGGAATGCTTGAACCTAGGAGTTCAAGTCAAGCCAGGCAACACAGTGAAACTCTGTCTCTAAAACATAAATAAATAAAATAAAAACGGGACTTTGAGCTAACAATCCTCATACTGCTTCTCAACCAGCATGTGTAGACAGGATCACATAAGTTACAGATTTTCTCTAGCACTGAAAACACCCCATTTTCTTGTTAAGCTAAAGAAATGATAGTCACAGGCAGTAAGGTATTCTGAAAACCCCATTGTGTTGGGAGGCACAGTGGGGGACATGGAATTTGCAGAGCCTGTCCAGACCTGAGCACTCCTGACCTCCATGTGACCTTGAGCATGTTATTATCCTCCCTGACCCTCGCACTCTGTGCTTGAGATGGGGGCAACAGCACGCCCGGCTCAGCCTCCTGCTGTGAGTACTCCGGGAAAGAATTTAACAAAAACACTGAGAACAGTACCTGGCACCTACTGAATGCTCATTCAAAATTTAAAAACAAAACACCAGGAGACCTGAGCTCCATTTCTGGCAGCCACAACCAGTGTACAAGTCATGCACGGGGACTGGGCACAGGTGACACGCTACCTGTATGGTGAGGCTCACACAGCCCCCATGGACCAGGCACCCGAAAGCCTGTCCTTCCTGTCCCCACACCCCCACGGCACCCTGCCTCTGGAGACAGCCCAGGGGAGGCCTCCTGGTGACTGGTTCAAACGGTCCAGGACTCCACTACCCCGGCTGGGGGCACCAGCTGTCACTCCTCCCTCTTCAGAAAGGCACAGAAGCCACAGAAGCCAAGCTCCGTCTCCTCACCGATGTGAGAGGCTGTGTGCAGAAGAGGAGCCATCTGGGTCCCTCAGGGCCACTTCAACCATGGAGCAGCCCATCCTGAGGTCTTCTGTGAACTCCCTGTGTATTTAAGCCAGACTGAGTTGGGTTTTCCATCACTAGTGGCTAAAATATCCTAACTGATATACTCTATAAATGTAAAATTCTTTACCAAAGGCTTAAAAACTGAAAGATTTTGAAGAGTGACTGACCCTCAGGTCTCTGACCACTCTTAGAAACTCCAACAAACCAAAATCATTACTTTACTCAACAAAGTAGATCCAAAAATAAGGTTGTAAGAGGATGTGTGGGCCAGGCACAGTGGCTCAAGCCTGTAATCCCAGCACTTTGGGAGGCCAAGGCAGGCAGATCACCTGAGGTCAGGAGTTTGAGACCAGCCTAGCCAACGTGGTGAAACCCCGTCCCTACTAAAAAATACAAAAATTAGCTGGGCATGGAGGTAGACGCCTGTAATCCCAGCTATTCAGGATGCTAAGACAGGAGAATCACTTGAACCTAGCAGGCAGAGGTTGCGGTGAGCCAAGATTGCGCCATGGCACTCCAGCCTGGGTGACAGAGTGAGACTCCATCTCAAAAAAAAAAAAAAATTGTGCCAATTGCCCCTTATGAGATACAAAGTAACAATCAATGCACAAAAATTGGTATATCCTAGAGCTTCTCAAACTTGATTGCCTCAGAGGTACCTGGAGAGTTCTGCTGTTTCAGAAACAAATGACTTTTACTCCAGGGAGACTATACAGCAGTCTTGGGGAAAACGGGTCACCTCGCTTGGAGGATGATGGAAGGCTCTATTATCTTTCTGAAGTCTGAGGAAAGACAATCCGGGTTCAGAGAGGGGAGTACAACCAGGCAGCGCCAGATGCATGCTTGAACCTAGGTCAAAAAAGGATGAAAATACAAGCCATGCTCCAAAAGACTCCTCTGTCCCAGAAAACTGTCCATCAGGCCAGGCACAGTGGCTCAAGCCTGTAATCCCAGCACTTTGGGAGGCCGAGACGGGTGGATCACGAGGTCAGGAGATCGAGACCATCCTGGCTAACACGGTGAAACCCCATCCCTACTAAAAAATACAAAAAACTAGCCGGGCGAGGTGGCGGGCGCCTATAGTCCCAGCTACTCGGAAGGCTGAGGCAGGAGAATGGCGTGAACCTGGGAGGCGGAGCTTGCAGTGAGCTGAGATCCGGCCACTGCACTCCAGCCTGGGTGACAGAGCGAGATTCCATCTCAAAAAAAAAAAAAAGAGAAAACTGTCCATCAATTCACAAACAACAATAATCATAATCTAGGAGGCTCAAAGTTACCCCAAGGTGGGAGAAGGAAAGCCTACCTCCAAATAGCTCCAGGTAGAGTTATGACCCAAACTTTTGGTCTCTGCTTGTGAGTAACCAAATGTCTTTGCCTTAAGCCTGAATTCCTAATCTGCACTTGAAGCCAAGGACTAAGCTAAACTCAAACCTAGATTCCAGTTACAATCACCGCTGCTCAACTACTTGTGCAATAACCAAGGAATGGAACAGTAAAGTGGCCACAGTGCTGGAAATGCCTTCCAGGGCAGAGGACACTATTACCTGCAGCTAGGAAGCCACACCAGTTCAGGTGTGAGGCCAAGACACTGCTTCTGTTTTTGCTTCCTGCTTCCAAATCTGTCTTGTGCCAGGAAAGAGGAAAGCTATCTAGTAGCTACCTGCTCGTGGCAAGATCCAAAAGTAGGCTGGGCGCAGTGGCGCACACCCATAATCCCACCACTTTGGGAGGCCAAGGCAGGTGGGTCATTTGAGGTCAGGAGTTTGAGACCAGCCTGGCCAACATAGTGAAACTGTCTCTACTAAAAATACAAAAATTAGCTGGGCATGGTGTCAGGCACCTATAATCCCAGCCACTCAGGAGGCTAAGGCAGGAGAATCGCTTGTACCCGGGAGGCAGAGAGTGCAGTGAGCCAAGATCATGCCACTGCACTCCAGCCCGGGCGACAGAGCGAGACTCTGTCTCAAAAAAAAAAAAAAGACTTACAACATGCTCTTAGCAAATGACCATATCAATTCACCCACCTCAGAGCAGTCCTATAAATCACAACGTATGGGGTAAGTATGAGTTAGCAAAAAAGTTTCCATCCAAGTTAATATAAACCGCTCAATTAAATTTTGCTTAAGTCCGGCCAGGCGTGGTGGCTCATGCCTGTAATCTCAGCACTTTGGGAGGCTGAAGCAGGTGGATCACGAGGTCAGGAGATGGAGACCATCCTGGCCAACATGGTGAAACCCCGTTTCTACTAAAATACAAATATTTAGCCGGGCGTGGTGGTACACACCTGTAATCCCAGCTACTCAGAAGGCTGAGGCAGGGGAATCGCTTGAACCTGGGAGACGGAGATAGCAGTGAGCCAAGATCATGCCACCTGGCGACAGAGCGAGACTCCATCTCAAAAAAGAAAAAGAAAAAAACTTTTTGCTTAAGTCCTAGTTATTCCTCAATAAAGTGCTTTCTTTCTAATTTGATGGAGTTAAATGTTATCTGAGGCCAGGTGTGGTGGCTCATACCTGTAATGCCAGCACTTCGGTAGGCTGAGGCAGGTGGATCACTTCAGTCCAGGAGTTGGAGACCACCCTGGGCAAGACTCCTGGCTCTACATTAAAAAAAAAAAAAAAAAAAAAATCTGAAGTCCAAGTTCCTCGGAGAAGGCTTGCTATTTTCTCATTCTACAAAAAAGAGTTATCCTCTAATATTTATTGCACCTGAACTTCATATTCATGCACCTGAACTAATATTTATTGCACCTGAACACATTCCACTTTTATTTGACAATACAGATCGGTTCAATCTGTCATCATTTAAACCACTAATGGATGATGTATAAGTGAAATGAAAGGGACAAGCGTGAAAGTAGACTGCTTCTCTAACATCTGAGCATTTTCCTTTTAATATAAAAGTATTCTTGCACACAGTTCATAAAACTGCTAGACTGCTGATTCAGTGTTCTGTTTAACAGATGAGTTTTAACTACTTAAAAACAAAACAAAACTGCTTTCTACAACTATCTGATCTTTGACAAACCTGACAAAAACAAGCAATGGGGAAAGGATTTCCTATTTAATAAATGGTGCTGGGAAAACTGGCTAGCCATCTGCAGAAAACAGAAACTGGACCCCTTCCTTACACCTTGTGCAAAAATAAACTCAAGATGGATTAAAGACTTAAATGTAAAACCCAAAACCATAAAAAACCTAAAAGAAAACCTAGGCAATACTATTCAGGACATAGGCATGCGCAAAGACTTCATGACTAAAACACCAAAAGCAATGGCAACAAAAGCCAAAACTGACAAATGGAATCTAACCTAAGAGCTTCTCCACAACAAAAGAAACTATATTCAGAGTTAACAGGCAACCTACAGAATAGGAGAAAACTTTTGCAATCTACCCTTCTGACAAAAGTCTAATATACAGAATCTACAAGGAACTTAAACAAATTTACAAGAAAAAAACAATCCCATCAAAAAGTGGGCAAAGGTTATGAACAGACACTTCTCAAAAGAAGACATTTACGCAGTCAACAAACATATAAAAAAAAAAAAAGCTCATCATCACTGGTCATTAGAGAAATGCAAATCAAAACCACAATGAGATAACATCTCACACCAATTAGAATGGTAATTATTAAAAAGTCAGGAAACAAGGGATGCTGGAGACGCTGGGGAGAAATAGGAAGGCTTTTACACTGTTGGTGGGAGTGTAAATTAGTTCAACCATTGTGGAAGACAGTGTGGCGATTCCTCAAGGATCCAGAAGCAGAAATACCATTTGACCCGGCGATCCTATTACTGGGTATATACCCAAAGAACTATAAATCATTCTACTATAAAGACGTATAAACGTGTATGTTTATTGCAGCACTATTTACAATAGCAAAGACCTGGAACCAACCCAAAAGGCCATCAATGATAGACTGAATAAAGAAAATGTGGTACATATACACTGTGGAATACTATGTAGCCATAGAAAAGAATGAGTTCATGTCCTTTGCAGGAACATGTATGAAGTGGGAAGCCACCATTCTCAGCAAACTAACACAAGAACAGTAAACCAAACACCGTATGCTCTCACACATAAGTGGGAGCTGACAACGAGAACACATGGGCACAGGGAGGAGAACATCACACACCTCACAGACCGGGACCTGTGGGTGGGGGGAAGGGGAGGGAGAGCATTAGGACAAATACCTAATGCATGTGGGCCTTAAAATCTAGATGCCGGGTTGATAGGTGCAGCAAAATATCATGGCACATGTATACCCATGTAACAAACCTGAACGTTCTGCACATGTATCCCAGAACTTAAAGTAAAATAAAATTTAAAAACAAAAACAAAACAAAACAAAAACTTGGCCGGGCACAATGGCTCAAGCCTGTAATCCCAGAACTTTGGGAGGCCGAGGCAGCTGGATCACCTGAAGGTCAGGAGTTCGAGACCAGCCTGACCAATATGGTGAAACCCCCATCTCCACTAAAAATACAAAACATTAGCTGGGCATGGTAACAGGCGCCTGTAATCCTAGCTACTCGGGAGGTTGAGGCAGGAGAACTGCTTGAATCCGGGAGGCGGGGGTTACAGTGAGCCGAGATCACGCCATTGCACTCCAGCCTGGGCAACAAGAGTGAAACTTCGCTGTCAAAAACAGCAACAACAAGAACAACAACAACAACAACTCTGCTTTTAAAAGTATTTTAAGTCTGGTATGAAAAATCTGGAAGTCATAGCAAAGGCCTCTAAGAAGAAACTTACCATCACTCATGACCCCTCTTACTACTGACCTTGAAAATCACTTGCCCTTCTCCAAGGCCCCGCCAGCTTCATGGGTCTGAACCTCCTCCCTAGTTCCAGGGCTTGGCCTAAGTCTCACGGAGCAGAAAGAAACGTGGCCACCCTTCCTCACTTGAGTCCGGTGCAAACATACAGCCCTACACAGAGCTCCTAACAATGGAGCATCAGTACCCAGGCAGGATGGATTAGTATGAATGCAACGCGATCAGAAACTCCCACATCGTGTGTGTGACTTGTGCGCACAGGCGAGAGGAAAGGAGCGAATCTGCAAAACGAGTACAACAGTTAAACTCGCAACAGACTTCTCCACCCTTTCAATCAACCGACCGAAGCGCCACAATGCGGGACACGCTCCGTAGGGGGCCGCAGCCACAATGGCGGGAGGAAATCCTGGGCCTCGACCGGCGCCAGAAGAAACGGCTCGCGCTGGGCAGACGGTGGGCACTGCTGCGCTCAGGACCGCGGGGAGCCACGGCCAAGGCCGCCCGCCCCCAGCCGAGCCTCGGGGCTGTGCTGGACCCGGCCCTCGTTCCCATGGCGCCCGCGCCGCCGCCGTCGGGAAACCAGGTTTTCAAGCGTTCAGCCCAGCGGGCGCGGTATTTTAGGGCGTGACCCCCGCCCAGCCCTCGAGGGCGACCGGAAGAGCAGGCACCACTGCGGATGGGCCGAATCTGCGCCCCGCACCGCGAGGAGCACCCAAGGCCGCGCTCCCGGAGCCGGGTCCGGTGACTGAGGCGCGGGTAGCGAGGCAGGGGCGGCCCCGGACTTTTGACCCCACCCGCCGCCCGAACGGCCGGCCGGAAGCCCTGGCCCATCTCATCTGGGAGGCGCCTGGGCCAGGAGCGCGGCACCACCCCAGTCCAGCCAGCAGCTCTTTGTGTCTGGAGGCCGCGACGCAACACTCCTCCCGGCCTCGAGGCGCCGCCCCCTCGGTGTCCTGGCGCGGCGGGTGAACGGGAGAGGGGGCGGGGCGGGTCCGGGATTGCGGGGCGGGGTGGGGGCAAGGCGGCCTCCGCAAATCTCAGCGCGGCTCGGGCCAGTTTGGAGCCTGGGGTGATCCTTGGAGCTGACCTCGCGGGTCCCTGTCGGGGCCCTGCGCGCTGCAGAGCTTGGCGGTTCGCAGCTCTGGGGGTAGCATCTTCTGTAACAAGCCCGGAGGCCGGCCAGGCAGGGATAATACCCCAAACCCACCACTGAGGAAACCGCGATTTAAAACCTAGATCGTCACGTTTCCACCGCATATTAAATCAATACAGGTTGGGCACCCCAATCCAAGCATCTGAAATCCGAAATGCTTCAAAAGCTGAAAGTTTCTGAGCGCTGACCTGATGCTCAAAAGAAATGCACATTGGAGCATTTCTTTTTTCTTCTTTTAACTTTCTTTTCTTTTGAGAAAGGCTGTCGCTTCTGTTGCCCAGGCTGGGATGCAGTGGAGCGGTCATGGCTCACTACAGCCTCGACTTTTCCGGCTATGGCGATCCTCCCGCCTCAGCGTCCCAGCCCCCAGTAGCTAGGACTGCAGGCACCTGCTACCATGTCCGCTAATTTTTGTATTTCTAGCACAGTCTCACTGTGTTGCCCAGGCTGGTCTCAAACTCCTAGGCTCAAGGGATCCACCGCCTTGGCCTCCCAAAGTGCTGAGATTGCAGGCATGAACAACCAGGCCCAGGCTCTGGCTAATTTTTGTATTTTTTGTAAGAAAGGAGGCTTCACCATGTTGCCCAGGCTCGTCTGGAATTTCTGGCCTCAAATGATCCTCCCACCTTGGCCTCCCATAGTGCTGGGATTACTGGCATGAGACACCGCGCCTGGCCTCATTGGAACATTTCTAATTTGGGATTTTCAGATTAGGGATGTTCAATTGGTATAATGCAAATATTCCAAAATCTGAAATCCTAAATGCTGCTGGTGCCAAGCATCTCTGTTAAGGGATATTCAACCTGTATGCATTTATCGAGCACCTGCTAGGGTCAGGCATCGTCCTAGGGGCTGCCAACAGGGGGGCCCCTTATAGAGTTTACACAGAAAACAATTTAAAAACATAAATACCCGGCCAGGCATAGTGGCTCATGCCTGTAATCCCAGCACTTTGGGATGCGGATGCAGGCAGATAGATCACCTGAGGCCAGGAGTTCGAGACCAACCTGACCAACATTGAGAAACCCCGTCTCTACTAAAAATACAAAATTAGCCGGGCGTGATGGCACATGCCTGTAATCCCAGCTACTCAGGAGACTGAGGCAGGAGAATCGCTTGAACCTGGGAGGCAGAGGTTGTAGTGAGCCGAGATCATACCACTGTACTCCAGCTTGGGCGACAGAGCGAGACTCTGTCTCAAAAAAAACAGTAAATACAGCCAGGCACGGTGACTCACGCCTGTAATCCCAGCACTTTGGGAGGCCACTGTGGGCAGATTGCCTGAGGACAGGAGTTCAAGACCAGTCTGGCCAACATGGTAAAACCCAGTGTCTACTGAAATACAAAAAAATTAGCCGGTTGTGGTTAACACGCGCCTGTAGTCCCAGCTACTCAGGAGGCTGAGGCACAATAATTGCATGAACCCAGGAGTCAGAGGTTGCAGTAAGCTGAGATCTTGCCACTAGATTCCAGCTTGGGTGACAGATCAAGACTCTGTCTCCAAAAAATAAAAACATAAATATATAAAAATGTCAGAGAGTTATAAATATATCAGAATTACAAAATGAGCTCTACACTCTAGTACAGTACACTCTAGCATGAAAAAGGTGCATATATTTTGTAGGAACTCCACTTTAGAGGATGTGAGGATCAGAGGCAAAATTACTGGGCTGAGAAGGAACCAGGATGAAAGACAGGCTCTGAAGGCAAGCACAGGGAGGCACTCACAGTGTCTTCTAGACTGGGAGGTTTCTCTGACCTGCTGAGTGTGCCCGGATACCTTTTGCTATGCCTATGACCTGTCCCAACCAGTGTAGGGTACAATGGCAGGGCACACCGTGCAAAGGTGGTCCCCGTGGGATGCGCAGCCAAGACCCTGATGACTCCAGTTTATAACCCTGGATTCCCAGGGGTGCTCAGAGCCATGGGGGTGGCCATTGTGAAAAATGTCTTCTCTTCAGTGCTCCTGATGCTCTGCATGGGCTCCCACTCACTGGCTGGAGAATGAATTTGGTGTCAGAAGATATGGATAGTGCCACTTACTAGCTGTTTGACTGTGGATCACCCAGTCATGTAACATCTGTAATTTCAGTTTCATTTGCAAAATAGAAATGTAAAAATTACCCATTGCACAGGAGTGTACTGAATTTATTTGTTATTTTATTTCTTGAGACAGGATCTCAGTCTGTTACCCGCGTGTGGTGGTGTGATCACAGCTCACTGCAGCTTTGATCTCCTGGGCTAAAGTGATCTTCCCACCTCAGCCTCCCAAGCAGCTGCACTACAGGTGCACCCCCACGCCTGGCTAGCTTACTAATTTTTTGTAGAGATGAGATGTATGTTGCCCAGGCTGGTCTTGAACTCCTGGGTTCAAGTGATCCTCCCACCTTGGCCTCCCAAAGTACTGAGATTGCAGGCATGAGGCACCATGCCCAGTTGAGCATACCGAATTTAAATGACTAGGAGTTCTCCACTTCGACTACTTAAAAATTAAAAATACCAGTGCCTGCATCCTACCTCCAGACATTCCAATTTTATTGTTGTGTAGGGAAAATGCTCTACTCCCACACCGCACCGACAGTCAACACAGAAGAACTATGACTAAGTGTGTGGGGGGTTTTCTCCACGCACCAAGCAGCAGACACCAGCTGGGCATCCTCTAATTCAATTCTGTCACTACCTGGAGGGAGTGTCAGATCCCACAGGGTAAGGACTCAGTCCCCAAGACCCCTCACACACACCAGTCGCAAGTCCGGGCCTCCACAGAACTTCTGACAGATCCGCTTCAAGTTGAGGTTCCCATGACCCTCTGACCCCCTGTTTGGTTTTGATTAATTTCCTGGAGTGGCTCACAGAACTCAGAGAAACGCTTATGTTCACTGGTTTATTTTTTTTATTTGTTTTTGAGACGGAGTGTTGCTCTGTCGCCCAGGCTGCAGTGCAGTGGTGTGATCTCAGCTCACTGCAACCTCCGCCTACCACGTTCAAGTGATTGTTGTGCCTCAGCCTCCCAAGAAGCTGGCACTACAGGCATGCACCACCACACCTGGCTAGATTTTATATTTTTAGTAGAAACAGGGTTTCGTCATGTTGGCCAAGCTGGTCTCGAACTCCTGACCTCAGGTGATCTGCCTGCCTCGGCCTCCCAAAGTGCTGAGATTACAGGCGTGAGCCACCATGCCTGGCCCACTAGTTTATTATAATGGATATTGTAAAGGACACAGGTGAAGAGATGCATAGGGCAAGGTTTGGAGGAAGGGGGAGAGCTTCCATACCTCCCTGGGTGCCACCGTCCAGGAACCTCCACTGTTCAGCTACCCAGAAGTTCACTGAACCCTGTCCTCTTGGGGTTTTATAGAAGCGTCGTGACATCAGCATTACTTCTCCCAGGGAGTAGGGTAAGACCCTCTCATGGGAGAGTCTTAAGACCCGCAATTGACGGCAGGGCACGTTGGCTCACTCCTGTAATCCCAGCACTTTCGGAGGCCGAGGTGGGCGGATCACAAGGTCAGGAGATCGAGACCATCCTGGCCAACATGGTGAAACCCCATATTTACTAAAAATACAAAAATTAGCCAGGCGTGATGGCACATGCTTATAGTCCCAGCTACTTGGAAGACTGAGGCAGGAGAATCGCTTGAACCCGCGAGGTGGAGAGGTTACAGTGAGCCAAGGTCGCACCACTGCACTCCAGCCTGGGCAACAGAGTGAGACTCCATCTAAAAATTAAGAAAAAAAGACCCACAATCAGAAAGCCAGGAGAAGGTCAGGGGCCTACCCCTGAGGCCCAACACAACATTATAACAAAGGACTATAACAAAGGACAAGGGCTATGGGAGTCATGTGCCAGTAACTGTGGATGAAAATCAATGGATATCCTAACACCACAATTGTTCAGGAAAGAACCTTTGAGTCAATCTTGACTCTCTCTCTTATACCCTACAGTGACATCATCACATCCTGATCGCTCTTTTTAAAAACTTTTTCTTGGCCAGGCGCAGGAGAGGCCGAGGTGGGGGTGAGTCACCTGAGGTCAGGAGTTCATGACCAGCCTGACTAACATGGTGAAACCCCATCTTTACTAAATACAAAAGGAAAACAGCCGGGCGTGGTGGTGCATGCCTGTAATCTGAGCTACTTGGGAGGCTGAGACAGGAGAATCGCTTGTACCTGGGAGGCAGAGGTTGCAGTGAGGAGAGATAGCGCCATTGCACTCAAGCCTGGGCAACAAGAGTGAAACTCTGTCTCACAAAAAAAGAAACAACAACAACAACAAAAAAACCTTTTTCTTTTGAATTAATGTTATCTTTACATAAAACTTGGAAACGTAGAAAAGAGAGGTTCCATATACTTCTCACTCAGGTCCTGTAAATATCAGCATCTTACATAGTCATTTTTTTTTTAAGTAAAAACAAATACTTTTAAATAAAGTATACTTTATTAAGTATAACGTAGACAAGAAAAGTGCACATAAGTGTACAGTTTGATAAATTTTCACACCGATGTAACCAGCAAAAGAACATTACCAGTGCCCCTGAAACCCTTCTTCCCTCCCATTCCAACACTACTGCCCCAAAGAGATTATTATTATTTTTTTTTTTTTTGAGAGGGAGTCTCGCGCTGTCGCCCAGCTGGAGTGCAGTGGCTATCTTTTCATTTTAATGGAATATTTAGATATATTTCTTTCAATGCCTAGAACTAATCATTATCTATATTAATCTTCAAAACTGGACAAAGGGCAGAATGCTTTTAATTCTCTATCTCTTCTTCATCTCCTGTAAAATACTATCGGAGAATTCAATTCTCTATTGTTACTACTTTTAAGAACAGCTTATTTAGATTAACCACTTTCCTGGCTCATCTTCTTCCTATATCTCCTGTCTTTTTGTAGGGGTCTATAGCCATGTTTGATATTCTTTTCAGTTGTCCTCTTTCTCATCCCCCTTTCTATAGTTTGGAAATTTTCTACCTCATAATCTAAACCTTGCTTACCACGAGAGGATTTGGAAGTAGCAGAGATTTGTTTTCCCTGGCTGCCTTGAGCTGGCAGCTGCTTCTGGTCTCCAGAGGCAACAGGGGTGGTTGTTCTAGCGGGAGTAGCCACTCAATATGTTTCTGAAATATTTCCATGGTTATGTGTTCAGAACCTGCATCTATAGTCCATTTTACTGCTGTAGAAAATTTCCATTGTATAAATGTTACTGGGGGGTTCGTGCTCACAGAGCTCCCAGGATGGTGGCGGTCTCCTTCCAAGATGGTGGCAAGCCTGGTGTTCTCTAACCTGGGATTCTTGGCCTCACGGATTCCAACGAATGGAATCTTGGGCCATGGGTGAGTGTTATAGCTCTATTAGAAGCCGTGGGTCATGGAAGAGAACAGTGGAACCCAGTGACTAGTGTTGAGCTCGATTAGGATGAACCCAGGCACTTAGCCATGCAGGAACAATGGCAAGCCTCTAGCCCAATCGGGAGCGGCAATGGGCGCCTTGCTGGATCAGGAGCACAGCGGACACCCTGCTGGATCCAGAGGGATGGAAGTCAGCGGCAGGTCTGGCGGCAAACAGCAGTGGTGGACGGTGAGGGAAAGCTCAGCTCCAGCGGTAACAAACACGGACCAGAGGAGTGCAGTTGCAAGATTCAATAGAGTGAAAACAGAGCTCCCATACAAAGGGAGGGGACCCAAAGGGGGTTGCCCAGCCATGTTTTTTTTTATAATGGTGTAGTTATCAAAACCAGGAATTTAACATCAGTACATTACTATTAACTAAAGACTTTATTCAGGTTTTACCAGTTTTCCCACTAATGTCCCTCCCCTTTTCTTGTCAGTGCCGGATCCTTCCAGCATCCCATCACGGCCATTCCAACCCACTTACTCCCACCTTTAGTCCGTGTAATAGTCTCCTGGGCCTCCTCTTGCTTCTACTTTTGCCTCTCGACTTTCCATTTAAGCATTGCTGTTTTTAATTACCGACTCCTCTTGTAATAATCTAGCTTTCGTCTTCAGTTTCTTTCCTCAGGTCCGCAGCTTTCCTTTCATCCCACGCTGTTGTTTTGTCTGTTCTGGAGCTCCTGTTCACGAACTATATTATATTCTTAAGATATTGTAGGCCGGGTACGGTGGCTCACGCCTATAATCCCAGCACTTTAGGAGGCTGAGGCTGGAGGATCGCTTGAGCCCAAGAGTCTGAGACTACAGTGAGCTATGATTGTGCCACTACCCTCCAGCCTGGGCGACAGAACAAGACTCTGTCTCAAAAAAAGGAGAGAGAGAAAAAAAAGAATGCTCTGTCTTTGTTGATTGTGGTATCTGATCTTAACTAGATAGGCTGAAGGCACATGGTTCCCTCCAGAAACCACTATTGGTACCACTGCAAAAACAAGCCAGCAAAAAGACAGTGTAGAGAGGTTGGCTTGCTTCCCTCTCTTCCTAACTGCATGTTGAAAAATAAGCCTTTATTGATCTTAAGCATCTGTCAGATGAGTCATACATTGGGTTATTTTTTATATACATGTATACACAAAATATTTCAAATTGAAAGCAGCATCTTAATGGATTCAAAACTATTACAAGCTGTTGTCTAAGACTGATGTGAAAATTTATAACTATAAAAGCAAATGCACATGTTGATATTTAAAATGCATAATTAAGAAAAAAAAGAATACTCTGTCTCTTATTTTATTTTAAGCCTTACAGTAATAAATGCCTTTTCCTCAGGTGGTTTAAAGCAGGTTTCCAAGGAGGCCCGTCTTGCTCCTTGCCTGCTGCTGTCCTGGGGGAACTGCACAGTTCTAACTGCCTGTAAAACTCAGCCTCCTTCCCGAATGTGAGAACCAGCACTGTTCACTTTTGAGATGTGGGGCATTGTTCTAAACCCTTCAGAAGGTCTTAGAGGCCGGAGAGAAGTGGGAGCTGTGTGGCTGGGGCCAGACACATCAGATAATGAAGACAGAGAAGGCAATGGCAGGTTAAGATGCCTGCAGGAAACTCAGCTGGAAAAACAGGCAGGAAGGGACCAGAGCTAGTGGGAAAAGTGGCCCATGGAGCAGATACAGCTGACATGTAAAAGGAAGTAGTAGAATTTAGCTACAAACTAAACGGTGAAGTAAGAGGCAAAGAGAAATGAACATTAGAAATGCTTCCCGCCGGGCGCGGTGGCTCATACCTGTAATCCCAGTACTTTGGGAGGTCAAGGTAGGTGTATCACCTGAGGTCGGGATTTCGAGAACAGCCTGACCAACATGGAGAAACCCCGTCTCTACTAAAAATACAAAACTAGTTGGGCATGGTGGTGTATGCCTGTAATCCCAGCTACTCAGGAAGCAGGAGAATCGCTTGAACCTGGGACGTGGAGGTTGTGGTGAGCCGGGATTGTGTCACTGCACTCTAGCCTGGGCAACAAGAGTGAAACTCCATTGCAAGAAAAAAAAAAAGAAAGAAATGCCTCCCAAGGGCTGGGCACAGTGGCACATGCCTGTAATTCCAGCACTTTGGGAGCCTGAGGTGGGCAAATCACTTGAAGCCAGGAGTTTAAGTCCAGCCTGTGTAACATGGCAAAACCCTGTTTCTACGAAAAATACAAAAATTAGCTGGGCATGGTGGCGACCACCTGTAGTCCCAACTACTTGGGAGGCTGAGGAGGGAGGATCACATGAGTGTGGGAAGTCCAGGCTTCAGTGAGCTGAGATTGCACCACTGCACTCCCAGCCTGGGCAACAGGAGTGCTGTGCCTTACCAGGTTAGAGCCTTGCTGCCTCCCCAATGTTTCTCCTCTAGTCTCTCTATCTGCTGTGATAAAATGAGCTTCATCTTCCTGAAAACCTGCTTTGATCACTCCTCCTTTCTCCAAGGCCTTTGGTGACTCCACACTAATTAGACAGAGAAATCCAGATTCACAAACCCTCATCCAGCCTCCTTCACAGAAATCCCAGACCCTGTTTCCAACTTCTCTCATCACATCCCATGAGCCCTGCCTCCAGGAAAACCAGTACTTGCTGACTCTGGGGAGTGCCCCTGGCACTCTTGCTTTGTGTTTTAAGCACACCATGCCTCCTTTCCATCAACCTGAATCTGTCCATTCATCAGGTTGTGCTCAAATCTGTCTTTTTCTGAGAAGACCTCCAAAGCAACTGCAGTCCTCCACCCCATCCATTGAATAAGGAGTCCTGTTCTGCCTTGGACCATTCATTCTGGTGTCCTGGTCTGTTAAGTCCTATGACACTAAGGTTCCACTGGTAGGTCCTACTTGTTTGAGTCCCAACAAGATTGTAAACTGCCACAGTCAGGAATGATGAGTTTTCTATCTTTACATCCCCAACAACACCTAGTATTATAGAAAGCCTGATAAACAGTAAGGGTTCCTTATTTTATTGAACTCTAGTGTTGATTTTATGTTTCTGGCGATGGTTTCAATTAGTGGGGGTATAGCTTTATTTTTTTTTTTTTTTGAGATAAAGTTTCACTCTTGTTGCCCAAGCTGGAGTGCAATGGCATGATCTCGGCTCACCGCAACCTCCACCTCCAGGGTTCAAGCGATCTTCCTGCCTCAGCCTCCCAAGTAGCTGGGATTACAGGCACGTGCCACCATGCCTGGCTAATTTTGTATTTTTAGTAGAGACAGGGTTTCTCTATGTTGGTCAGTCTGGTCTTGAACTCCTGACTTCAGGTGATCCACCTACCTCGGCCTCCCAAAGTGCTGGGATTACAGGCGTGAGCCACTGCGCCCAGCCCACATAGCTTTTACTCTATGATATAGACATCTTAATTTTTCTTAAATAACCCATCATGAAATTGCCATCAGTGAATTCCAATGTGATGCTGGAAGTTGAGAAATGCCAGCAGCCCTCAGACGGCTGTGTTTTGACAAGTGGCCACAAGATCCTGCATTTGTTTTACAGTGTTGTTAGTTCACATTGATCTCCCACAGTTCAATCAAAATAACAACAATCAGGTGACTTAAGAGAGAACATTAGCCTTTAGAGGAAAGATTTGCCACATTCAAGTTCTTGTAACTTCCTTAGGAGTCATTGCTAAGTGCTCATTTCAGAACATTTCAAAAATATATTCATTTGTGGATATTGTTGCTTCATTAGCCTTTAAAAAGCTTTGATAACTCAGATATACCCAGTTTAACTCAGTCTGAGTATATCTGATTCTTCTTTTTCTGAAACAGAGTCTCACTCTGTTTCCCAGGCTGGAGTGCAGTGGCGCGATCTCGGCTCACTGCAACCTTTGCCTCCCGGGTTCAAGTGATTCTTCTGCCTCAGCCTCCTGAGTAGCTGGGACTACAGGCACGTGCCACCATGCCTGTCTAATTTTTGTATTTTCAGAAGAGATGGGGTTTCGTCATGTTGGCCAGGCCGGTCTCAAACTCTTCACCTCAGGTGATCCACCCACCTCGGCCTCCCAAAGTGCTGGGATTACAGGCATGAGCCACTGTGCCCAGCTGAGCATATCTGATTCTTTCAGTAAATTCCATGTTCTTTTCTTCATAATAAGTTTTATTTGAACATTTTTAGATGCATAGAGTAGGTGTCAACATAGTATAGAAAGCTCCATGTACCCCCCTTGCCCACTCTCCCTTAATGCTAAAATCCTACGTAACAATGGTACAATGACCAGAACCAGGGATTTAACCACTAATGACACAACCTATCAGCTAAGCTCCAGACATTGGCTGGATTTCACCAGTGTTCCTGGATCCCATGTGGCATTTACTCAGTGTGTCTCCTTAGTTTCCTCTGGTCTGTGACAGTTTCAACTTTTCCTGTTTTTCATGACCTTCACAACTAGGCATTTCATAGGATGTCCCTTACTTTGGGTTTGTCTGATGTTTTCTCATGATTAGACTGGTGTTAGGGGCTTTTAGGAAGAACACACAGAAGTGAAGTGCCCTTGTCATCCCATCACATAAGGGGTGCCTGACATCCACATAGCATGTTAATCTTGATCACTTGGTTCACGTGTTGTCTGCCAGGCTTCCTCACTGCAGTTTCAAATTTTCGTCTTCATATTCTGTTTTGTTTGTGTTAGACAGGGTCTCCTCTATCACCCAGGCTGGAGTGCAGTGGCGCAATCTTGGCTCACTGAAGCCTCGACTTTGCGAGCTCAGGTGATCCTCCCACCTTAGTCTCCCAAGTAGCTGAGATTACAGGGGGTCAGCACCATGCCTGGCTAACATTTCTATTTTTTGTAGAGATGGGGTTTTGCCGTGTTACCCAGGCTGGACTCAAACTCCTGGCCTCTTTATCTGTCTATTCTCTATCATCTATCTATCTGCCATCTACCATCTATCTACCAACCTACCTATCTACCAATTAAATTAAACGAGTTCATGCTGATGTCTCCAAAATAAGTCCAATACTCTAGGCTTCATGCTAGCATTGCCCCCTTACTTCTTTATAACGCTTTCAGATTTTTTTTTCTTTTTTTGAGACAGAGCCTCACTCTATCACCCAGGCTGGAGTGCAGTTGCACAGTCCTGGCTCACTGCAGCCTCCACCTCCCCAGGCTCAAGTGATCCTTCCACCTTAGCCTCCCAAGTAGCTGGGACCACATGCATTTGCCACCACACCCAGCTAATTTTCATTTTTTTTGTAGAGATGGGATTCCACATGTTGCCCAAGCTGGTCTCAAACTCCTGGGGTCAAGCGATCCACCCACCTCAGCCTCCCAAAGTGCTGGGATTACAGGCGTGAGCCACTGTGCCCAGTCTACTTTCAGAATTTTTAACCCATAGCCTGTGAGTAACAAATTTATAAACTAGAGTACAGTGCTTAATATAGTTCTTTAGCCTTACAGTTTCTGGTTAAAATACAAGCTTTCAAAATTACTTAGGTCAGCTCCTTTTCCCTCAGCCCCTTCAGTGAGGTTATACCATACATTTAGAAGAAGGTTAGATTCATTTATCACAGTCTGTTTTCCATATTAGGTCTTTAATATGCTGTTTGATTATTTTTTAATCTGCATGCAATAAAGTTCATGCAGTATGAAAACATAAAGTATGAAATTGACAATTGTGTAGACCACCACATATCCACTATCCTGGTACCATAGGTAAAGTTTCATCACTGTGAAAGTCGCTGGTATGGTTTGGCTCTATGTCCCCATCCAAATCTCACCTTGAATTGTATTACCATAATTCCCATGTGTTGTGGGAGGGACCTGGTGGGAGATAATTTGAATCACAGGGGTGGTTTCCCCTATACTGTTCTCGTGGTAGTGAATAAGTCTCATGAGATCTGATGATTTTATCAGGGGTTTCTGCTTTTGCATCTTCCTCATTTTTTCTTGCTGCCGCCATGTAAGAAGTGCATTGCACCTCCTGCCATGATTCTCAGGCCTCCGCAGCCATGTGGATCTGTAAGTCCAATTAAACCTCTTTTTCTTCCCAATCTGGGGTATGTCTTTATCAGCAGTGTGAAAATGGACTAATACAGTCGCCCTATGTGTCCCTGTGCAATTAATTGCTCCCCTCCCCCAAGTCCCTGGCAACCACTGATATGTCTTCTGTCCTTGTAGTTTTCCCTTTTCTAAAATGTCATATGAATGGAATTACACATGTAGACTTCAGAGTTTGGCTTCTTTTTCTTTTTCTTTTTTTTTTTTCTTTTTTCTTTCTTTCTTTTTTTTTTTTTTGAGAAGGAGTCACGCTCTGTTGCGAGGCTGGAGTGCAGTGGTGCAATCTTGGCTCACTGCAACCTCCGCCTCTTGGTTCAAGTGATTCTCCTGCCTCAGCCTCCTGAGTAGCTGGGACTACAGGTGCGTGCTGCCATGCCTAACTAATTTTTGTACTTTTAGTAGAGGTGGGGTTTCACCATGTTGGCCAGGATGGTCTGGATCTCCCGACCTCGTGATCCGCCTGCCTCGGCCTCCCAAAATGCTGGGATTACAGGCGTGAGCAACCATGCCCAGCCTGGCGTTTGGCTTCTTTCACTTAGCAAAATGAGTCTAAGATTCATCCATGTTGTCATGCGTATCAATAGTAGCTCATTCCTTTTGGTAATTATGAATAGAACTTCTAGGCTGGGCATGGTGGCTCACACCTATAATCCCAGCACTTTGGGAGGCTGAGATGGGAGGATTGCTTGAGCCAAGGTGTTTGAGACCAGCCTGGGCAACACAGCAAGACCTTATCTCTACAATAAAAGTTTAAAAATTAGCCAGGCATGGTGTCATGTACTTGAGGTGCCAGCTACTCTACTCAAGAGGTTGAAGCAGGAGGATGGCTTGAGCCCAGGAGGTCGAGGCTGCAGTGAGCTGTGATTGTACCATTGCACTCCAGCCTGGGCAACAGAGTGAGACCTTGTCACTAAAAAAAAAAAAAAAAAAAAAAAAAAAAAAAAAAAAAGAGAGAGAAAAAATGAATAGAGTTCCTAGAAACATTTCCATACAGGTTTTTGTTTGTTTGAACATAAGTTTTCTATTCACTTTGGTAAATACCTATGATTGGGTCACTGGCATCTCTGGGTTATAGGGAAAGTATCTGTGTAACCAGAGAAGACAGTGCCAAATGGTTTTCCAAAGTGGCTACACCATTTTGCATTCCTCACCAGCAACCAGTGAATTTCTGTCCTCTGCATCCTTGTCAGCATTTGATGGTGTCACTTTATTTAATGATTTATTTTACAGTAGAGTCTATTTTCTTTTTGAGGGCAGTCTTGTTTTGGTGAAAATATTAGGTATTAAAATTCAGCTAGCTAACAGAAGTTAGCTGAGGGTTTTTACTGTAAGCCAAAGTAGAGGTCATCCTTACCATCTTCAGTCAAAATGCTGTTGACAGAAGAAAGTTCATTTTGAAAATTACTCTAATCTAAGGGTCTTTCATTTCTAGAGAAAATGGTAGAAGAGTTAATTGAGAAAGGGAAATATGATGTTCTTGCTACAGGATTTATTTCCTTCTACACTGGAATTTTCTGACTCAGAATAAAATTCCCCTTTAAAAGCAGGTATGGGGCTGGGCACAGTGGCTTGCACCTGTAATCCCAGCACTTTGGGAGGCCAAGGCAGGTGAATCACTTGAGGTCAGGAGTTTGAGACTAGCCTGGGCAACATGGTGAAACTCTGTCTCTTCTAAAAATACAAAAATTAGCCGGGTGTGGTGGCACACGCCTGTAGTCCCAGCTATTCGGGAAGCTGAGGCATGAGAATTGCTAGAACCTAGGAGGTGGAGGTTGCAGTGAGCCAAGATGGTGCCACTGCACTCCAGCTTGGGTGATAGAGCGAGACTCTGTCTCAAAAAAAAAAAAAAAAAAAAAAAAAAAGAGGTATGATTGCTTGTGGTCAAGGCTCTTTAGGGCCCAGAACCCTCATTTGGTTCTGGCATCTGAAGAGGGTTTATATTGCCCCCCAGTGGGTGAAAGACCCGCCCCCAAGGGCCTGCTGTACAGAACACCCAGAGGTCCAGGGCCTCTGTGCTGTTGTCTTGGCCAGGAATTGTGGGAGCCTGAATCCCATTCACACACGGGAGCTTTAACAGCACAGGGGACCCCACTGAAAGGTCCCATGATACGGCTACATCCTTTGAGCCTGTGAGCTCCAAGAGAGCAGGTCTGGGCCCCTTTGTTTCCCTGCAGTAGACTCAGAGCCTAGGACACCCTACAACACTCAATACTGCTCAAATGTTTGACTGAATGGTACCAGGGCCTGCAAAGACATCACAACCATTACTTCTTGTTTGAGTCTATTTGGGCTGCCAGGACAAAATATACAGCCTGGGTGGCTTAAATAACAGAAATATATTTCTCACAGTGCTGGAGGCTGGGAGTTCAAGATCGAGGTGTGGGCACTCAAAATCAAGGTTTCTCTGACCCTCTCCCCTTGGCTTGCGGACAGCTGACTTCTCACCCTTTCCCCACTTGGTCTTTCTCTGTGCACGCCCATTCCTGGCATCCCTTCCTCTTCCTATAAGGACACCATTCCTATTGGATTGTGGCTCCACCCTTAGGCCCTCGTTTATCCTTATTTACCTTCTTAAAGACCCCATGTCCAGATACAGTGACATTAGGGGTTGGGGCTTCAGCGCATGAGTTTTGTAGGGACACAGTTCAGTCCACTGTACCTATCCTGACCCACAGGTCCCTCCCTCTCCCTTGCCTTGCAGACCCACTTATCTGTCTCCACAGACTCCCTTTCTCTGTGACCATGGCTTTACCTCACTTGCCCTTTCAAGGGTTCACGCAACAGAAGAGGAATGGGCTGAGTGCACAGACCAGGAGCCCCACGGTATTGCCTGCAGACCTGATTGGCTTGGACTGGTGCCCAGGCATCCTTTGGGTCATCCCCTCGTGGGTCTGCCACAGCCCACACCACTTCTGTGTGCTCCTCCAGCCTATGTGGCTCACCTACAGGCTGCCCTGGCCCCTCTGGACATTCGTGAATGGCACTCCCAAAGCAGAGCCTGTGAGTCCCGAATTCCCAGAAGAACCTGCCCTGCAGTTAGGCTCAGTTGGAGGCGGCCGCCCACTCACTGGAGAAGTTCAGTTCGAGAAGAGGCCAAGGATAGGTTCTCTAAGAAGGAGGCTGGGGCTTTAGAGGAATTGACTGCAGGAGAAACAACAGGCACCCCTGGCCGGCATCACACAGGAAATTCTAGGTCTCTCTCTGTCTCTCTTCATCTCTCTCTGCTTCTCTGTCTCTGACTCTGTCTGCCTCTCTGCCACTGTCTCTGTCTCATCTCTCCATGCCACTCTGCCTCTGTCTGCCTCTCTGCCACTGTCTCTGTCTTTCCCTGTCTCTCTCTCTGCCTATGTCTCTGTCTCCACCTCTGTCTCTGTCTCCCTGTCTGTCTCTGCCTCTGTCTCTCTGCGGCTCTGTCTCTCTCACCCAGGCATGTTTTAATTCAATAAAGCAAGCATCTGTCCTTCACATAGTTCTTATTCAGTAACCACGACACACACACACATACACACACACACCCCTAACACAACACTGCTACACATACCACTCTCACACACACAGTGTACACAAACACAACTATATAACTCACATTCACCACATCACTGCTTACACCCACTAGGCACACACACACAACCCTTCTAGACACACTCAATGTGACATGCACACCCCCTACACACAATCCCACTATACAGACACCCCACTCAGCACACATACCCACCACTCACACACTCCCCACTTCTTACAAATGCGTGTTACTAGAAACATACTACTATACACCCCTACACACATACAACCCACTACTACATACTCCACCACTCACACATAGTTCCACTAAATGCCTGCCACTACATACACAACTCTCTACTCACAGCACTCATAAATCACACACACCCCACCAATAAGCACCCACTGTACACATATACTGCACACATATACTGCATAACTCAACACAGACTACTCACACACACACACAGTCCCACACAACCACAGTCCCCCATATGTTCATACAACTCTACTACACACGGCTGTGCTATACAAACACAGCATGATACACACACACCCACTCGATGCTGCTAAACACGCCACCACATACACATGCCCCACTACCCACATACACACATGCACACACCTGCACTTCCCCCACACACACCCGCACTCTAAACCTGCCACTCACTCACACCCCACACATAGGGCCTCCCAATGTACATATATATGCACCACTTCTACATACACGCACACAACCATGTCACACACACTCTCCACACTTCTACATACACACAACCATCTCACACACCTCCCCACACACCTACATACACAACCATCTCACATACACACTTCTCCACGCACCTACATACACACACAACCATCTCACACACCTCTCCATGCACCTACATACATGCACACAGCCATTTGACACACACTGCTCCACACACCTACACGCACACCTCTCCATCTCACACACACCTCTCCACACACCTACGTTCATGCACACAACCATCTCACACACACTTCACACACCTACATACACACATGATCATCTCACATACCTCTCCACACACATACACAACCATCTCACACACACCTCTCCATGCACCTACATACATGCACACAGCCATCTCACACACCTCTCCACACACCTACATACACACACACAACCATCTCACACACACAGCTCTCCACACACCCACATTCACGCACACAACCATCTCACACACACTTCACACACCTACATACACACATGATCATCTCACACACCTCTCCACACACATACACAACTATCTCACACACACCTCTCCATGCACCTACATGCACACAGCCATCTCACACACCTCTCCACACACCTACATTCACGCACACAACCATCTCACACACACTTCACACACCTACATACACACATGATCATCTCACACACCTCTCCACACACATACACAACCATCTCACACACACCTCTCCACACACCTACATACACGCACACAACCATCTTACACACACAGCTCTCCACACACCTATGTACACACACAATCTCATACCTCTCCACACACCTACATACATGCACACAACTATCTCACACACACCTCTCCACATACCCTCCTTTGCCTTCACTATTCACACACCTCCACACTGCACATCCCGTTCCACACAGACTCACAGACACATGCACACAGGTTTCCCCACCTTCCTAAAATGCAGAGGACAGTGCTCTCTGACTCCAGGCCTACGTCCACAGCCCACTTTTGACGGTCCATCCTACCTGTCCAAATTTCACTTCTCACCCCCCTACTCAGATCCCTCTCTGCGGAGATCGTAAACTCTTGGTTGCTTGGTACTCAGCACCTGGCACTGAGGAGCAGCCCTCTATGCTTGTGTCGAACTGAATGAATTCTCTCCCTTCTTTGCCCCAATTAAATGTTTCACTTCCCTCAATCCTCAGCTTAGATTCACATCCCCAGTCAAGCCACTGCATAGTAGCTCCCTTATGAGACTTTCTTTCAGGAGGTGTTCGTCTATATTGGACTGTATTCCTTCTTGCTTATGTACCAGGGTATCAAAATTGTAACTTTTTCTCCTCCGAAACAACGGGTTGACTGAGGAATGGCAAGGAATTGCAATTCAGGACACATGTGCTCTGGTGGATCACAGGCGCAGCCTCAGAATGGAAACTTTGACTTAAGCCAGTAGACATCAGGCACCAAAGTTAGTGTGACACTTGCTGGAGGAGTTTTCAAATTAATCAGTCAAGAACTTGTTTCCTGACTTCTGAAGTCCCTTACCCATTTCAAGAATATTGCAGTGGAGAAAGTGCAGATGGAAGAGAAAGGGAATTTACAGGATTTTTTTGGAGAGCGAGCTACTGCAGCCTGTGGCTGCTGTTCCCTCAGGGGTTGAGAGAGGATCTCCTTCCTTCACCCAAACCCAGAAAATGGGACGACCCAGTGGAATGGGACGACCCAGTGGTGAAATCCAGAGAGAGGTTGGCATGCCTTTCCTGCAGAAAGCATGAAAGTTCCGGGGGTTCCTTCCAGAAGACAAAGGGGAGTCCACTGGTGACAACCAGTGGTGGAGGGTCCTGCCTGAGGCCTAGGGCCAGAAGACAGCCCAAGGAGAAGAGGCACAAGCTAAGCTGCAGCTGGAGGGGGTCTGCCAGAGGTCTTTAAAGAGCCCCTGAAGCCAAGCCTAATGGCTCATGCACAGACTTCCAGCTCCTTGGGAGGCCAATACAGGAGGATCACTTGAGGCCAGGAGCTCAAGACCAGCTTGGGCAACATAGTGAGACCCCATTTCCAAAGGAAAAAAAAAAAAAGGAAATCAAGGTGTCAGCTGGACAAAGAAAAAAACAGAAGAGCCCCTGAAAGTGCCCACTGGGTAGGCAGGTTGGGCCTGGAGGATATGGAGCCAACTGAGGACAAAACCAGGCTTTGGTAAGGAAGTCCCAAGCGAGAACTTACTTTCCTGCCCAGCCTCCCACCTCACCCCCAACTTGCAAAGAGGAGATGAGTGGGGAAGAAAGACTCCAACTATCCCACACCCCACAGGGTGGCTGCGTCAGGCAGGCCTTGAGGGAGCAGACAGGTGCAGCCAGTTCTCCTTGGAGCAAAGCCTGAAGTGTGGCCGCCTCCACTGGGCTGAACCCTCCATGGGTCTACACCAGGATTGTGCTTGTGGTGTCAAGTCATCACAGGACGATTTCCTAGGACTGAGCAGAAAAGGCTGGTGTCCACATCTCCCTTCAGTCCACTGCCAGGAGAAAACTTCCCACTCTGAGTAGATGTGAAAGGGACAGCAGGTGACCGAAAAGTTCACTTCCACTAAATTCCAGTGGCTTATTTATTTAGAGACAGAGTCTTGCTCTGTCGCCCAGGCTGGAGTGCAGTGGCAAGTTCTCAGCTCACTACAACCTCCGCCTCCCGGGTTCAAGTGATTCTCCTGCCCCAGCCTCTCGTGTAGCTAGGATTATAGGCATGTGCCACCACACCCATAATTTTGTATTTTTAATAGAGATGAGGTTTCACCATGTTGGCCAAGCTGGTCTCAAACTCCTGACGTCAGGTGATGCGCCTGCCAAAGTGCCTCCCAAAGTGCTGGGATTACAGGCATGAGCCACTGCACCTCATGGCATCCTTGTTCAGCACACTGGTTACACTCGTGTTTCTAGTACATTGTTCTCTAGTTTTTGTATCTGGTGTTCCAAATGTGACCCTCAAAATTTAAATACCTACCACACTATCTAATGCTGCCTAGGGAGTTCCCATGGGCAGGAGCAAGCATAGCATTTGGCAGACCAGGAGGGAGCAGGGCCGGCAGCGCTGATCCACCATGGCAGGAACGTGTGCCAGTTGTTTCACCAGTCTGGGCTTCACTTTCCTCATTGCAGTGAAGGTTTTAGAAAACTGTTAAAAACACTGTGGACACTAACACTTTTAGTCAAAAACACTCAGCCAGGGGAAGTGGCTCGCGCCTGTAATCCCAGCACTTTGGGAGGCTGAGGTGGGCAGATCACTTGAGGTCAGGAGTTCGAGACCAGCCTGGCAAACATAGTGAAACCCCGTCTCTACTAAAAATACAAAATTACCTGGGCGTGGTGGCAGGCACTTATAATCCCAGCTACTCTACTCAGGAGGCTGAGGCAGGAGGATCGCTGGAACCCAGGAGGCGGAGGTTGCAGTGAGCAGAGATCACACCATTGCACTCCAGCCTAGGTGACAGAGCAACACTCTGTCTCAAAAAAATAAATAAACAAAAAACCTACACACATTAAAAAAACCCTGGACGGATGCTGGCCTCAGTATGCACTGAGCATCTGAGCTGTGTTCATCCTTCCCAGAGGGAGGGGTTTGCCCAGGAATTCCCAGAAACAAAAGAGCTGTTTCTGGAGGAGCAGCATCAATATCTTATTTTAGTGGCATCTGTTGGACACTCAGTAAAGCGCTGTCTGTGTGGTTTTCAAAGTGTATTTTATTATTTAATTTATTACATTTTTAAGCACATATTTCAAGCTTGGGAGATGTACAAAAACATGACAGAGACATCCCTAATTATTAAGAACTTGGCAGGTATAACAAGGTGGTAGACACCAAGGAATAAACTAGGGTTGTATTTCATAGAGGTGTCTATGGATGGACTTGTGTGGGGTTAAGGGGGATTCGGTGGACCCCTAAAATAATATGTAAAAGTTTAATGTTATCTGAATAATTTTGGGCAGAAGGTGGTCCATAACTTTTCCTAGATTTCTTGATTTAGCAGCGACTGAAAAAAAAATCACCAGTATAAAACGAAGCGATGAGGGCTGGGCATGGTGGCTCACTCCTGTAATCCCAGCACTTTGGGAGGCTGAGGTGGGCAGATCATGAGGTCAAGAGATTGAGACCCATCCTGGCCAATATGATGAAAGCCTATCTCTACTAAAAATACAAAAATTTGCTGGGCGTGGTGGCTGGGTGCCTGTAGTCCCAGCTACTCGGGAGGCTGAGGCAGGAGAATCGCTTGAACCTGGGAGGCAGAGGTTGCAGTGAATCAAGATCGCACCATTGCACTACAGCCTGGCAGAGTGAAACTCTGTCTCAAAAAAAATAAATAAATAAAAATAAAAATAAAAGAAGTAATGAGGCCAGGTTCAGTGGCTCACACTCTCACCTGTAATCCCAGAACTTTGGGACGGAGGCAGGAGGATCGTTTGAAGCCCAGGAGTTTGAGATCAGCCTGGGCAACATGGCAAAGCCCTGTCTCTACAAAAAATGCAAAAATCAGTGAGAAGCAGTGGTGCACACCTGTAGTGCCAGCTTCTTGGGGGGTTGAGGTGGGAGGACACTTGAGCCAGGGAGGTCTAGGCTGCCTGGACCCATGTTCATACCACTGCACTCCATCCTGGGTTACAGGGTGAGATTCCATCTCAAAACAAAAAAAGTAACTGAACTGTAGAGCTAGTGGTTGAGTACATCAAATGTAGCAGCTGTTCTTTTAGACAAGAAAATGAGCTCAGTGGTTTATTTCGTTATCATAAATATCAGTGGAAACATAAATAAATAATAAAGGGATAGCTCAGGATGTGCCAGAATGCCTCTTGCTTGTTCACTTTGAGGGAACATTTCCCTTCTTATCTTCACCTCACCTCCTGTCTCTCTTGGGACTGTTCCCTGCCCAGTTATGTAACCAAAACAGTACTTACCTCATTCACAAGTGTAATAGTTTGAGTAGCTCTTGCTAAGATATTAGAAAGCATGATGCAAACTGAGGCTTCAAAGTATTTATACGCTGGGGGTTGCCCACTTGGAATGCTCCTTATTGGAGGCCAGCCACCATGTAGAGGCCAGTCCCATGGAGAGGCTCTGGGACCACATGGAGAGTGGTCCAGTTGTTATAGCCATCCTGTGCAAGCATCCACATTGACCCATGTCAACAGCCGCAATGAACTGCCAGCCATGTGAGTGAGGCCATTTTGGATAGTTCAGACAAGCCAGTACTCCAGGTGATGCCACAATAAGTGATTTTTTGTTTTAATCCACTAAATTTTGGGGTGTATTTTTTTCAGCAATGGATTACTGAAACAATAAGTAATTGATTTTTTCTTTCTTTTCTTTTCCTTCCTTTCCTTTCTTCCTTCCTTCCCTCCCTCCCTCCCTCCCTCTCTCTCTCTCTTTCTTTTTAAAGAGATGGGGGTCTCACTATGTTGACCAGGTTGGTCTCGAACTCCTATACTCAAGTGATCCTCCCATCTCAGCCTCCCAAAGTGCTGGGATTACAGGCATGAGCCACGGTGCCCGACCCAATAAGTAATTGATTTTCTATTGCTGTCTTCTAGTCCCTCTTCTACTGACTCCAGCTACTTTTGTCATTTTTTCTGTTGTGTGATAGAAGCTTTCAGCACTGTATTCAGTAAATAGCCTGTAGCATCCTTTTTTTAAAAAGCCCTTCCAAGTAAAGGCATATTTCAAACTGTATTAAGAATATTTTCTGGCTGGGCATGGTGGCTCATGCCTGTAATCCCAGAACCTTTGGGAGGCCAAGGTGGGCAGATCTCTTGAGCTCAGGAGTTTGAGACCAGCCTGGTCAACATGGCAAAACCTCGTCTCTACAAAAAATACAAAAATTAGCCAGGCGTAGTGGCGCTCACCTGTAGTCCCAGCTACTCGGAAAGCTGCAGTGGAAGGATCACTTGAGCCTGGGAGGCGAGGCTGCAGTGAGCCATGTTCATACCACTGCACCCCAGGGTGACAAAGTGAGACCTTGTCTCAAAAACAAAAACAAACAAACAAAAACAGGAACAGAACATGAATATTATGAATATTTTCCATCATAATGACAGTTGCTGCTGGAGTATATGTACTTCAGAAAGATTTTCTTCATTAAATACATATGTCAAATAAATGGAGATTTGTGACCATTCCGACAACTGTCATTTCCGTATCAGCTCAACAGTGTGGTACAGGTTATTAGCTGCTGCTTGGAAAAAGGCACATTACAGGAAGTGAACTAGCATCATCACTGCAGTCCTCAACACAGAATTCCCATTCTGCTTTATCATGGTGCAAAGGACAATTCTGCATGTGAAAGGAAGGAAAAGTAAAATTTGAACAAAAACGAGTTGATGAGTTATCCTTTGTTGCTAAAATTTGTTTAATTTCAATTAATTTTCACAGAAATAGCCAATAACTGCTTCATTTAACAGATATTCACTGAGTGCTTACCATGGGTCAGGAATATTCCTAAGTGCAAGATAAAGCCATATCCTGAAAAAAAAGTGGCATTGCCATTACTGAGATGTGGAAGACAGCAGGAAGAGCAGATTTGTGAGAGAAATCCAGGAGTTTGATTGGAGGGGAGTTATTTTGGTAATGTCCATTAGACATCTATGCAGAGATGCCAAGTGGGTTGAGGACACATATCTGAGAATCCAAATTGGCTGATCTGCTTAACCTCTAAGCTTCAATAAAATAGTCAATATAACTCCTTTAAGAATTTAAAAATGTAATTTTAAACAGGAACTATTTTGAGTATTATTTCTTTAGTTGTCTGGTGGTTAAAACCACTTTATCTTCTGTGACTTTTTAAAAAATTTTACTTTTTATTAATTTTGTTTAAAAAATAGAGACGTGGTCAAGACCAGGTTGGTCTTCAACTCCTGGGTTTCAGTGATCCTCCTGTCTTGGCCTCCCAAAGTGCTGAGATTACAGGTGTGAGCCACCATGCCTGGTTATCTTCCATGACTTCTAAAATTTGAGTATTGGCCAGGCGCAGTGGCTCACACCTGTAATCCCAGCATTTTGGGAGGCCAAGGCAGACGGATCACTTGAGGTCAGGAATTCAAGACCAGCCTGGCCAACATGGGGAAACCCTGTCTTTACTAAAAATAGAAAAATTAGCCAGGCGTGGTAGCAGGCACCTGTAATCCCAGCTACTTTGGAGACTGAGGTAGAAGACTTGCTTGAACCAGAGAGGCAGAGGTTGCAGTGAGCCAAGATTGCACCACTGTACTCCCACTTGGGTGACAGAGCATGACTCTGTCTGGAAAAAAAAAAAAAAAATTGAGTATTGGAAATCTTTTTTTTTTTTTTTTTTTTTTAAAGACAGAATCTTGCTCTGTCACCCAGGCAGACAGTTACAAAAACACAGTATACAGTAGTGGAAACACAGCTCACTGCAGCCTCGACCTCCTGGGCTCAAGCAATCTTCCTGCCTCAAGCTCCTGTATAGCTGGGACCACAGGCACATGTCACCATGTCTGGCTAATTTTTTTAAATTTTGTGTAGACACATTATCCCTCCTTGTTGCCTAGGCTGGTCTTGAACTCCTGGGCTCAAGCAATACTCCCACCTTGGCGTCCCAAAGTGCTGAGATTATAGGCATGAGCCACCGCACCCAGCCTGAAGATCTTATCTGAAGGTCAGGTTGATCACAATGACATCTTCTAAGAAATCCACTGGAAATAACTGTATTATCATATATGAATGAAGACTGGTTTAAAAAATTTATGGTTTTATCTGGCTAAATTTTAGTCCTATTGCTAGGAGTAAGTTAATTTTTTAAAAGTCTAAATCTAAGAAAAAAACGAAGTACAAATCTAATGTATCCCAGTAAAAATGATTTTAATTTTAAAGAAATCTAAGAGAGTGTAACTGTTTTAGAAGTGATTTGGGAATAGGGTTGCTGATGTTGGCCAAAGACCCAGTCAGACTGTGCAAGCATGTCAATAAACATCTATGTCTAAGCAATGGCAAAAGTTCACAAACACAGGACAACAAGGAGACTCCCATCACGATAAGAGTTGTGTCAAAGAGTGTCACATACAAGGACATAGAGAAAAAGGAAACTAGGTAATTCAAAACAATAAATTAAAAGAAGAAAAAAGCTGCAGGCATGCTGTAAATCTCCACCTCAAATGAGCATTTCTGACCTGTGAGTAGTGACTATCGGGCATGGGGTCAGTTTCATGGGTCTTGACCAACATTGAACACAAAGTGGAAAAAGAACTTCCACGTCAAGATGGTGGATGGGAATACACATCTGATAGCTTGTACCCCAAACTCAGCTGAAACTACAGTAAAGGAATTCACACACACAAGCACACACACACAAACCCACAAGGACCAGGAAGACAGGCATCAACCACAACACAACTTTGGAAGCTGCAAAGCATATGGACAAGTGGCAAAGGATCTGGTAGACTAAAGAAAGCGAGTCCTGACCAGCAATGGGGAAGGTTGAGAAATAATGAGGTACGCAGCAGACTCCTCCAAAGACGTGGGCACTGACATCCCCAGATGCTGCGGTCCTGAAGGAGAGGAAGGAGCAGCTGAATTAAGGAGGCTGGGGTAAAAAGGTGCTCAGGGTGCAAACGAACCCCTAGATCCCTGTCCTCACTCCAACTTGTTCTCTCTCAGCAGACATTGGGATGCTTCTCTGTGGAGGGTAAGACAGAAGGGTCTCTAGCCTGGGGAATACCAAGCACAGCTGGACTCAGGTGCAACCAGAAACAGAGAGCAGGTGACTATATGCACACACACCCTTCCCACTCAGCTCCTAATACTGACATCAGACCTCTACTCTCCAGTCTGAAGATTCATCTCTAGGAAAGCAGACCAACCAAGTGAAAAGACTTTAACACACTGACCTCAGGGATCCCTCAACTAACAGCCCATCCAGATACCCCACAATAAAAGAACCTCTGATTTGAGAAGGCCCATGCATTTGTGTGGAACTTCCAATCAGCATTTCCATCTCTCTTCTCTTTATCATAAATAACCAAGGGTGAATGGGCACTTGAGGAAAGCCTCTAGTATGAATAAACAAACCCAAATAAACAGATTAGGGAAACTTAGAATGGTATATATGCTGTGGATTCTTTTAAAACTTAATTTTTTTTTCAGAGATGATACTCCACTCAAAAACAAAACAAAAAACAAACAAACAAAAAAATTCCAGAATGTTTAGAAAATTTTTTAAGAAAGCTCTTGAGGCCAGGAGTGGTGGCTCATGCCTGTAATCCCAGCACTTTGGGAGGCTGAGGCAGGTGGATCATGAGGTCAAGAGATCGAGATCATCCTGGCCAACATGGTGAAACCCCGTCTCTATTAAAAACACAAAAATTAGCTGGGCGTGGTGGTGCGCGCCTGTAGTCCCAGCTACTCGGGAGGCTGAGGCAGGAGAATCGTTTGAACCTGGGAGGTGGAGGCTGCAGTGAGCCAAGATGGCGCCACTGCACTCCACCCTGGTGACAGAGCAAGACTCCATCTCAAAAAAAAAAAAAAAAAAAAAAAAAGATCTCAGGAGGCCCTTGCGCCTCACAACACACATATGGTTAAGGCCCTGCCACCTACTTCATGGCAGCTAATTATTATATACTATATATTTTTTTTTCTTGTTTTTTTTCTTAAAATAAAACTAAAGCCTTTTTTTTTTTTTTTTAAGACTGAGTCTCACTATGTTGCCTAGGCTGGAGTGCAGTGGCGTGATCTCAGCCCACTGTAACCTCTGCCTCCTGTCTTCAGTGATTCTCCTGCCTCAGCCTCCCAAGTAGCTGGGACTTAAGGTGTGTGCCACCATGCTCAGATAATTTTTGTATTTTCAGTAGATGGGGTTTCACCATGTTGGCCAGGCTGGTCAGGAACACCTGAACTCAAGTGATTAAAAAATGCACTGGGGCTGGGCATGGTGGCTCATGCCTGTAATTTGAGCACTTTTGGGAGGCCCAGGTGAGTGAATTGCTTGAGGCCAGGAATTTGAGACCAGCCTGGGGAACATGGTGAAACCCTTTCTCTACAAAAAATACAAAAAAATTAGTTGGGTATCATAGCATGTGCCTGTAGTCTCAGCTACTCCGGAGGCTGAGGTCAGAGAATCGCTTGAGCCCAGGAATTAAAGGCTGCAGTGAGCCATGACTGTGCTACCACACTCCTCACTGGGTGACCCAGTAAAGACCCTGTCTAAAAAAAGAAAAAAAAGAAAATCAAGCTCTTGGAAATCTTTAAAAGGTATGATAATAGAGGAAAAAAATAATAGAAGGATTGGAAGGTAAAGTTGAAGAAGCAGAGTAACAGAGATGGAAAAACGGGAGTGAAAAGATAAAACAAAGTGGAAGGTCGGTAAAGGAGTTCTAACATCTGAATAACAGTAAGAGAAACAAACAAAAAAAAAAAAAAAAAAAAAAAAACAAAGGGAGGCAATTATCAATGAAGTCATTAAATTCCCCAGGACTAAGAAAATATGATTTTGATTGAAAGGGTTCAGCGTGCCAAGCACAGAGGATGGGAACACCCTCTCCAAGGCATGTCATCATGGACCACTGGAAGAAAATAAGGTTCTAAGAGTTACAAGAGAGAAAGAAAGTGGTCACATACAAATGGCTGCTAGACCACAGACCAATGCCTTCAAAATTTCAAGTAAAAATGTTATCTAAATACAGGCTGTTAAAAGTATCAATGATGGGAGAAGAGAATAAAGACATTTTCAGACATTTCAGATCTCAAAAGTTTTACCTCCTACACATGTTTACTGGGAATCTATTCAAGGATGTATGCCACCAAAAAGAGGGAATAAGTCAAAATAGGAATACACAGGACACAGAAAATAGGAAATTTAACATAAGAGGCAAAGGGAATCACCAGGGTGGTGGTATGCGAAAGTCAATGGAACTACAGAGATCTTGCTCATGGCTGAGACCATGAAGGTATTATGTTCCTAACACAAATGGCTTAAACACAAGCTGCATGACTCTTAGATTATCTGAGCAAGAGCACTGTTTCCTAAATTGAAATACAGAAATTAAAAATCTGCCTGAATTCAAATGATTCATATAGTCTTATATACTTCTATATGCAAGTCTACATGAAGTTGGTAACAGCAGTGGCCTTGGCTGGGTGACATGGCTCACGCCTATAATCCTAGCATTTTTGGAGGCCAAGGCAGGTGGACTGCTTGAGCTCAGGAGTTTGAGACCAGCCTGGCCAACATAGTGAGACCCTGTCTCTATTTTTAAAAATAAAACAAAAACTAAACAGTAATGGCCTTTAGGGCAAGTGGGTTGTGGGCCCCTAGCAAAGAGATGAGGAGAATGACTTTTCACCATTCACCCTTTTATTTTTTTTGACTTGTGTCAAAAAAAAAGTAGTACTTGTTCAACAATGAATATATTTCCTAATTCAAAAAAGAATGGAATGAAAAATATCTGATCACCATACTTAACAAGAATGTTTTATGAAAATTAAACATATAAAACTAGATTCCATATACATATTGTGCTATACTATAAATATAAATGTATTATATTTAAATATTTTTATATAAATGTTATATTTATATTTATTTATATATATTTATAATGTTATCTAACACTATAAATGTGTTAAAGAGGTTATGATAGAAAATGTTTCTTACTGAAGGTTGCAAAGAACTTTGAAAACAATAAACCAAGTACTCTGGTAGAGACCTGCTTTCCTACAATACTGAGCATCCACTAGGTCCTGGGCAATCCCAGATCTGAGATGTTTGTGCCCTTGTATGTGGAGGTGCACATGGAACCAAACATCCCCACCTGGTGCTGGAATTCCAGGTGCAGTGTCCATTCATGTCTGTTCTAGGCCCACCTCTGTAAACAGTGTTAGGGAGGGCCTCTGGCTATGTGTGAGAAGGTCACTACAGGGAAACTTTGAAAAAAAATAAAGATGACACAACGTCACTGTTACAATTTTAAGGAATATTATTCTAAAACAAAAAATATTATTAATAAAATCATAGGTTTATTCCAATATTTTAAAATATTTTCTGTAACATTCCACTCAGAAGGTAGATAACCACAAAGCTCTTCCCTAAGGAAGGGTGCAAATGGAATGTAAGATATTACTGTACTCTGTAGAATACAAACTGTGAAGACAAGGAAATTCAATTATTCAATTTTTTCTTCCTACACCATTTCTGCTGGAGAACTGCTCACTCAACATCCCAGAAGCTATCTTGTTGAGATTTGCTACCATGATATAGGAGTGATGAACCTTCACTCTCAGCACAATGAATGTGACACTGCCTACATCCATCTTGTGTGAGAGTTAAAAGGACAACCCCCCTGCAGCACACGCCAACCAATCTATCAGAGCAATCATGCACATGACTTCTGCCAAAATCCTCCAACTTAATTTTTAAATAGCTAAAATATGATCAAGGTCATATGGGTACTGCACTTGAAACTACAAACATCCTCTGTTCACAAATGTTCACTGTTATAGCAACAGCACTTTGGGACAATCAAGGGCACAATCACATTTTAAAAAATCAAGAGCAAAAAGTAAACACAAAAGGGCATTTGCATGAGGCAGAGAATCCTGTTTCTTGGAAGTAGACAGAAAACTGGCTAAACAAATAGGCTCACAGATACGTACAATCTACAATTTGATTCTGAGTATTAGTCTTGAAGACATAGATATACACATCCCAACATACAGCCTACTATTTTACATTAGTAGTTTCTTATATAACAGTTGGAAGAAAAACGTATCAAAAACCAACCTAAATCATATTAACCACTTTAATAAACCCCTTTATACTTTCTTTTTTTCAACCACTTTACTCCAGGTTTGGTTAGTATAATTACAAGACTGTCTAGCCTAATAGTCTAGAGAAAATTCTCCGGTTCCAAGATGATGCCTTGCTATGTAGCCATTAATTATTAAGCTCCTAGTAAACCCTGAATTAGATATAGAAATTTGCAAAACCATATTTCCAAGAATGTGAAAAACAGAGGTAATTTAAGGCAGATGGTAACTCTAAGAAGAGTCACACAAGTATTAAATTGGCACGCTGGAAATGGCTCATAGCAAAATCTAATTTTCTATCAGATGAGGGGGCCGGACACAGTGGCTCATGCCTGTAATCCCAGCACTTTAAGAGGCTGAGGTGGGAGGATCACTTGAGTCCAGGAATTTGAGATCAGCCTGGGTAACACAGCAAAATCCCATCTCTACAAAAACAAAACAAAACATTGGCTGGTGTGGTAGTGTGTGCCTGTAGTCCCAGCTACTTGGGAGGCTGAGGTGGGAGGATCACTTGAGCTCAGGAGGCAGAAGTTGCAGTCAGCCGAGACGGCGCCACGGCACTCCAACCTGGGTGACAGAGATCCCATTTCAAAAAAAAAAAAAAAAAAAAGGAACAGATTGGGGCTGCATGGTTAGGCTACACTGAGGAAATGTTCCTCTTATGGATTCACAAAAGAAAAATGACTTTTAGTGCCATGTGCCTTGCAATTATCTATAGCAAAACAGTCTAGCTCCCTCAACCCCACTGTGTGTCTGGGAAGAGATAGTGAAAACATTTCCTGGAGAGGTGAAGACTACAAGGAAGCTACCAGCTCACTGTGCACAGGTGAGAAAATGTCATGGTAAGGGAGCACCACGTGTTGATTTTAATAGCTTTTTCTAACTGGAGGAATCTGTCACATGCCATAGGAAAATTGCTCCCTGCCTTCTGAAAAAAAAAAATGTCATACAGAAAAATCAGATTCATAAAAGAAAGTATACATCCAAAGTAGGCAAAAACTATGGTTTATGCTTTCAAAATATGCAAAATAATTTCACTATAAAATACCTTGATTTGCATGTGACTTAGTACTTATTTCATATTAACCAGATTCAGTTGCTTTGATAAATCTGTTTTAGAATATCTATTTTTAAGCCAAAAGATAAACCTTACATTTGTGCATCCATATGTAAAGCAATCCTGCTTGGCGTTATGCAGCCAAGATACTAAAAGATTAGTAACATAATTTTAAATGCTCCAGTTACAGACTAACAAATAATATATTTCCTCAAATTTTCTGGGCTACACTACTGACTTGTATTAATGCAATCTGAATTTTCAGATAGAAGTACTACTCAATGGTTGGTTGTTACAACTTAGAAGCAATAGGGTTGGGAAGACCTTCAAAATATTGGCCATTAAATCGTAAGTAAAATTATTCTTAGAGTTGGATTATCGTAAATGGAGTGCCCTAACTTTTCTTATTTCCTACTCTGCAAATTGACTCTAACATTCATAATCATGCCCTTTTATGTGCTTTAAGTGGACATACTGACTTTGCGGTCTATACTTTGTAAGAGAGCAGGTAACTCTAGCACAGAAGAAACTATGTAATGCGGAACTGGGGAGGACTTCAGTGGCACTATTCCATTTTTATTGATCCAGACTGTTGCTTTCAATCCTGCATTGAGGCCTCCTTGGATGTCGGTTTCTAATGTGTCACCGACCATCACACAGTCCCCAGGTTGTACTCCAAGAAGATTGCAGCAGTAATAAAATATGGACGGTGCTGGTTTCTCCTCTCTCTGCTCTCCACCTACAACAACAGCATCAAAATAGGACTGACAGGCACAAGCCTCAATCTTCTCCCTCTGGGTCTGTCTGTCCCCATTCGTTAAGAGAAGTAGGCGGACCTCCTTTTGAAGTTCAGTAAGCATGGCTTTGACATCTTCTGCTAGTGTCATATGCTGTAAACGTGTAGATTTCCAAAGGAAATAACATTCTTCAGCCAATTTTCTATTGGCTGCACCACCTTTTGTTTCCTGGATTGCTTCTTCCCAATGTGAAGTCCTTAAATCAGTAATGCATATATTGTAAGGATGAAAACATTCCTTGCTGAGTTTAACTTGAACTTTATCACAGATGATTTCAGCCTCTTCTTTATAATGGTATTTTGATTGTAAGAGTTTTATCACCTAAATAATGGAAAATAACTCCATTAACACATTGCATGTCTTTAATAGTCATGCCCTAGGAAGCTGTGATCCTACAAGTGGCTGAGAGATTCCAACTCCACTCCTCTGCTTTAAAGCAGCTATTTCTGGTGGGAATTGGCCTTATTTTTAGAGACAACAAAGTGAGGCTCTCCCAACCTCTCTAGAACTCACTCATTTTTTAAAACCAACTTCTTCATATATAGCTAATGACAATCCTTTGTTTGGTAGTTTAGAGTCCAACATCTTTCATTCTGGTCACGAAGACATGAAAATAAAACTTGTGCTTATTGGGCCGGGTGTGGTGGCTCATGCCTGTAATCCCAGCACTTTGGAAGGCCGAGGTGGCAGGATCACTTGAGCCTAGGAGTTCAGGACCAGTGTCGGCAACATAGCGAGACCCCATCTCAAAAACAAAACAAAAAATCCTTGTACTTATTTTTGGTAAAACATTTAAAATTTCTGACAACCACTATTTAGACTATTATCAGAAAAAAATAACACCTAGTTCATCTAATTTTTTCTCATCTATATCCATTTCATATTTTGAAGACCTAAATTGACTATCACCTATAATGGGATTGAATTCTACACTTTTATTTTTTTTGAGACAGAGTCTCATTCTGTAGCTTAGGCTCAAGTGCAATGGCACCAGCTCAGCTCACTGCAACCTCCACCTCCCAGGCTCAAGGGATTCTCCTGCTTTAGCCTCCTGTGTAGCTGGGATTACAGGTGCCCGCCACGACGCCTGGTTAATTGTTGTATTTTTAGTAGAGACAGGGTTTCACCATGTTGGCCAGGCTGGTCTCAAACTCCTGACCTCAAGTGATCTGCCCGCCTCGGCCTCCAAATTACTGGGATTACAGGTGTGAGCCACTTTGTCTGGCCCAATTCTGTACTTTTTTGCTTTTTGATACAGAGGCTCGCTCTGTCGCCCAGGCTGGAGTGCATTGGCACAATCTCACCTCTGCCTCCTGGGTTCAAGTGATTCTCCTTCAAGATCTCCAGCTGCTCACAGCAGTAACCTGCTCATTAAGCTGCTCTAACCTGTGCTGGACTCCTTCCCCTTCTTGTCTCCCTGACCCCTTAACGTGTATCCTGGGATCACCTCATCAACTGCCTCTCGAATAGCTGGGACTATAGGTGCCCGCCACCATGCCTGGCTAATTTTTGTATTTTTAGTAGAGGCGGGGTTTCACCATGTTGGCCAGGCTAGCCTTGAACTCTTGACCCCAAGTGATCTTCCTGCTACTGCCTGTCAAAGTGTTGGGATTACAGGCACGAGCCACTGTGCCGGGCCCCAATTCTGTACTTTTGAGTTAAATACTCCGTCTCCCGTCTTCCCAAGGCTCTTTATGTGTGCTTTTATAACACTAATCCATTTGGCCTGTCTTCTAACTTTTCCCAAAAACCCCTAATGTGGCAAGCACTGTACTACATACTTACATACATTATTTCTAATCTTTTCTACAATCCTGCAAGACAGTTCCATGTTCCAAATGAGGCAGGGAAGTGCAGAACTCTTAATAACTTGCCCATCTGGGATCTGCATCCATACCTGCTTATTTCCAAAGCCCACATGCTTGCCTTTGCACTATGTCTTAAGCGCTGGAGAATGGCCTTTGTCCTTGGGGCATTATCTGCTGGGGAATATACAGCCACTACAAATGATGGGGTGGGGGGGGCATGCCATGACAGTTTGAACAAGCTGTGCCAATAATACGGAAGTCATTCCACAGGGTAGCTGGCATAGGAAGTCACATTGAGACCAAGGAGTAAACAAGCAGAAAAAGTGGGTATGGGAAGAGAAGAAAATCATTCCAGACAGAGGAACAGCATGAACAAAGGCCAAGAGTTCAAAATTTTGTGGAAAAAGCAAGAAGCTGAGTTGAGCCCAAATGGAGGCACGTGAAGGAGGATGCCAAGAGATGCAATTGGGGAACCTGTTTGCAGATAGTTTGTGAAGGGCCTTGAACCCCATGCTATAGCAGGTGCTGCTTAAATCCCCTTGGCACACACTATATTCACTCGCCAGTGGCTTCCCACTCAAGTGTGGGCCTCTCTGCTTGTGGGCTTTACTTGGCCACATACAGGGTATCTATACACACAGGAAGGGGCTAAAAAGTATTGCCCTGGGAGCATCCCTCAACAAATGTAGGTTAGAAACTGGCGAATAAATATCACAGCTTCCTTGCCCCTTGGGGAGCGCAACTGAACCCTGTTCTGTGTACTGTCTCCCAGAGGTCTCCAGCTGCTCACAGCAGTAACCTGCTCATTAAGCTGCTCTAACCTGTGCTGGACTCCTTCCCCTTCTTGTCTCCCTGACCCCTTAACGTGTATCCTGGGATCACCTCATAAACTGCCTGCACTGGAAGTCCTGTGTTCAGGTGAGCACCTGAGGAAAGTCAAACAGGCTGGGCAATGCTGGCTCTTTGAAATGCACCCAGCTACAGCTAAAATATATCTGTTGTAACAGGATTAGAGAATAAGCAGTATGCTACTCACACCAAAAACTCAACTCACCTACTGAGAGAAAAACGCACGTCTTTTTCTTCCCTCAGAGTAAAAGAATCACAACAAAGGAAAAGGGTCTTTTTTTTTTTTTTTTTTTTTTTCCCCAAACAGGATCTCGCTCTGTTATACAGGCTGGATGGAGTGCAGTAGAGGAATGATTATAGTTCACTGTGGCCTCAAACTCCTGGGCTCATCTCCCTTCAGTCCCCCGAGGAGCTAGGACTACAAGTGCACACCACCATACCTAGCTAACAAGCTTTTTTGTAGAGACGGGTCTGGCTGTATTGCCCAGGATTGTCTTTAACTCCTGGCCTCAAGCAATCCTCCTGCGTTGGCCTTCCAAAGTGCTGGGAATTACAGGTGTGAGCCACTGTGCCTGGCTGAAAGGAAAACATTTTTTGAGGTATTTGTGCTAATCGGAAAATGTATCAGAAGACTCGGCCATATCAGAAAAAAAAAAATTTTTTTTAAGAAAAAAGAAAAGAAAACGTAATCATTAAGAAAAATCTTATCTGCCCAAGAAAAATATAACAGCCCTAGGAATTTTAGGTAGAGGCAAAACACTGTAAAATTTTGCTTTATAAATTTCTATTAATAAAACATTTTCAATCTCCATGTTTATCTCACCATTTTTGCTAGCAACATCAATTGAAGGACTCTTAAGCTATGACTGACAGGAGCTCCAAAGTTTCAGCAACCCTACAGCAGTGCAAGGACACATGCCTCTAGGACTCCACAGAGCTTGAGCTCAAATAGGGGCTGGCTCATAACAAGTAAACAAAGAGCTCCCAATACAGACTCAATTTCCTGTTACTTCCACTGGTGCTTCATTAAGCACATTCTTGGGGCTCTGAAAAAGTAGGATTTGCTCACCTTAAAAGGGGGATGTTTGTAAAGGCATGGTATGCCATTCCCAAGTTTCAAAATCTCTTCCTATTCTATCCCTTCAGTTAACTTCCTCATTTTGTCACACAGCAAGTAATTACAGGTTGGTGTGGGACAGTAAGTAGCATTTTAACAATATTAACATCTTTAGGAAAAAAGCTTATCAGCATTCATTTATTAGTTCAAACAGAAATTAACACCTACCCTGAATTAGTATGCTTTATTACAAACTCTCCTAACACCTGCACTGAAAATGGGAGTATTGATTGAACTGGAGGTGAAGGAAAAAGTTCTCTAACTTGCAGGATACTTTGTGTGTGACTGGTAAGGCAGGGCTGAAAAAGATTTTGGTATGAAGAGCCCACCAGGTGCTCGCTGGCCTGAAAAAAGGGGCCCTGCTCTGATAGATGGGCTATCAGTTAGTAGACTAATATGAACTCAAACTTCACTTACTTCAAAACTCTATCTTAAGGCTCTGAACATATACAAAAAAGGAAACTCTATTCTTCTACTGTCTGCTCCCTAGATCCAGAACTAAAGTTAGTATCATCAATACTTTAGTTAACTGATTTTAAAAAACTTTTTGAGGGCTTAGTTTGGGAACTATCTAATATTTTACAACACTTTAAGAAAAGTGTATTCTGAATACTAATCATTTGGATATGAAATGTATGGCAGGTGCACCTGACAGCACTAACTTATGCACAACCTTAGAATGACTCTGTGGTCTATGAGGAATGTGTATTTGGGTTCCAAGATAAGGAGTTCAGAAGTGTCCAATCCGGAGATTCATTTCTTATTTAGGAGGAAGATCTGGACCATGGCCCATCCCATCCTGTGGAACTCAGGTTGCAGAGGGGATAGAGGCCCTTTTTTTTCCCTTTCCATTAAACGAAGGTGGCCAGGAGGAGGTTGCTGCAGGGAGGGTGCTAAGTGAAAATGCTATATAAACTGCATTCTTTTTACAAGCGGCTGCAGTTCTGTCCAGCCCACTGCCAATGGACCATCTTGTATATAAGTTCCCGCAAAAACCCGTTCTCATTTGCTGGCTTCGAGTCTCAACTTCAGCCTCTTGAACATGGTGCTATCCCTACTGAAATCAACAGGGATCCAGCACGACAGAAGGGGATGAATCCCAAATAAAACTATTCATACTTTAAAAACACACTCACAAAATGAGACCTGCACTCAGCCTAGCAATTCAAGCAGCCCTTCTGTTATTTCTATTTCAAGTCTGTGCTCAAACATCACCTATTCGATGAGGCCAAATCTGACCAGTCTATTTAAAATGTTGATTTGTTACCCTCTCTGCTTTTTCTACCACACCTGTAAATATTTATTATGTTCATTGCCATGCCCACTAAGAAGTAAATTCACAAATGCAAAAATCTCTTCTGCTTTGTTCACTGAGAAACTCCAGGTTTCTGTAGAAAAGTTCCTGAGTAACTACCATGAAAAAACAGGTCTAAAGAGGGAGGAAAAAAATAACTTCCCTAGGTGATTAAAAAAAATTAAAGTTCATACATACAGTCAGTATCTGACCTCTTGTCCCGAAGCCCAAGGCAATAAATAGCTGGACCTTTCCCTCTTCCTCCATTCATAAATTATTTACAATGATTTATGAAAGCTGGCATGTTACTTTTGAACAGGTCAACATCTATGAATGTTATTGTTTCCTTACGTGATAAAGTATTCCCTGTATAGCCAAGAGCACACAGTTCGATTCTGCTCATTTATTAGGCTAATTTCTTATCCTGCTAATTTATTATTACAGGCTAATTACAAAGGAGGCAGTAATAGAACCAAGTCTCGAAGTAAAAATTTGTATCCATCCATCCATCCAGCATGTATTCAACATTTGCCATGTGTCAAATGAGGAGAATTAAGACAGTTTGTTCCCTCCCAAGAAGCTCACTATTTAGTTGTAGGCACCTGACTTTCAAAATTAATTGTAATATCCTTTGACAGATGCATTAAGAAATATCTGAACAAAATTGAGCACTAGTATAAGTGAGGGTGTAAAGACCAGGGAGACATACGATTCAGTCTTTGTTTTAAAAATATTGCTGTGGCAAGAATGTGGAGGACACACTGGATGTGGTAAACCTGGAGACAAGCCCACAGCAACAGTCTAGGTGAGAGATGAGTTCAGCTGTAACTGAGACATGCACGGGGAATGTGCAGTGGTGGACAGGCAGCATACGAGGGTGGAAGGTGCTGTAATTCGCTGAGTGGACACTGCACCCATGGGCTTCCCAAGCATTACAGGGTTATTGAGGACTAATATAATTCACATTTTATGAAGATATAAGGCTCCGACTGGTTAATTCCTTGAGGCACTTTCAGCTAGGTTTTCGGAGAGCTGTGATTCATATTCAAATGTCTGATTTTTAAAGCCCAAACTCTGGAACTACAGCAAGAATTGGCCTAAAGCAGTAATTTAATTGGAATGCACAGGGCTCAGCTTACTAATAACACACAGGTAAATATGCAACGTCCGCAGCCAGAGATACTGGAGGCAATATGGCACAGGGTGGTACCCCTGAGGTGGAGGCCAACGTTATATAGAAGGGACAGTTAAAAGTGGGGAATGCCTCAGTAAAGTCATGAAGACAGACTTTAAAAATGTCCACGGATTCTGGCAATTTGGGATTGCCTAGTGACCCACCAAGTCTATTCAGTCTAGTGGTGAAGATAAAGCAACATTACCATGGATTTAGTAATAAATAGGAGGTAGAGATAAGGAGATAATGGGTATGGATTTCTCCGGGAAAACATGGCTGTCAAGAGAGACAGGTAACATCTAGAGCAGGAAGAACAGCCCAAAGGGAGGCATCCTTTTTACAGCTTTTTTGAAACTATAGGGCAAACATGAATATACGGCAGGAGTGGAATGCAGCTAAAAAGAAAACGGATGAGGTAGTGGAAGATCCAGGGACACAAAAACTGATGAAGCATGAAGAGGACGGAGAGCTCAGGTTTGGACGAATTAGCTTTTGAAAGTGGGTTTTCCACATCTGATAAATCCTTTGCTTTCCCCTTGAAGCTGAAGAAAGAGAAAGAGAAGCCGGGGTGGACTCGGGCTGGAACACGGGAAGGTCTGAAACTGCCTCCCCGCGTGTAGAGGAGCGGTGCCGCGAAGCAGCGCCTCGGGAAAGGCATGCCCTCGCAGCACGGGCTTTTGCTGTGTCACCTCAGAAAGCCACGGGGACCACCACCCCGCCAGGGAGGCCAGAAAGAGTTCTGTGGGGACAATTCTCTAAAGCAGGGCTTATGTCCAGGCTCGGTACTGACAGCCGTGTCCCTTCTTGGGGCAACACTGGGGCTAACTCTACCAAGTCTCCTCCCGGCACCCCCGACACCGACAGCCTGACCGGGGGGCGGGCCCAGCGCCTGGTCTCGCGGCTTTGCTGTCGCCTCCCACGCCCACGGGCACCTCCGCCACCGTGGCAGCCGTCACGGAGCCCTTCCGCGTCCCGAGCGCCGAGGCACCCGCCAGCGGCCGCCCCGGGGCTCGAGGTTGGGTGGCGAGTGGTCGCCAGGTCAGGGAAAGCAGACCCGCAGGGCCCGCGCACCTCCAGCCACCTCCGCACCCGGACGCTCCCGAGTTCTCAACCAGCAAGAGCGGCCCACGGCGCCGGGGTGGAAGTGGGGTCACGGGGAGGTGAGCGCGCAGGACGCTGCGGGGCGCACTGACCCCGCCCAGAGGAGCGCCACGGGAGGGGACGTTACCTCCAACATGCCTCTCCTGCTCGCCCCGGCAGTGTCCATGAGAGTGTTATCCAAGTCAAAGAAAACGGCCCGCACATGGCTCAGCCCCATAGCGCCGGCGGCTCGCGCGACCCCTAGCCTCGCAGCCGCCGCCTGCACATGCGCAAGGCGGGCTGCCCCGCGAAACGTGGGAGGAGCCGCGAGGTCACCAGACCTTCTCCAGGCAGCGGTGGAATTCCCGCGATCGGTTCATTCCCTGCGCCGCCGAGAAAAGTGAGATCCCGCGAGATTCCCGGGGTCCGGTCTCTCAAGAGTGCTGGAAGCGGGCGTGGGCGCGGCGGCGTGGCGCGACTTCTCAGTGGCTGTGGCTGGGGGAGGTCCGAAGCCTGGTCTTCTTCCTGGTGTCTTTCTGCTTTTTGCTTACCTCCCTGGGCCCTCCGGCGCGAGGGACCGTCATCGCTGCCTCTAGGGAGGTTGTCTGCCCTGCCAGGCGCTGGGCAGCGGGCTCTCCGGGTGGCCGGACGGGCGGCGCGGAGTCGTCTGCGGGCCCCGTGTCGGCCGTGAGCGCCCGCGGTCCTAGCCTGGCTGTGCGTGCAGGTCACTGTCGGCGATCCGGGGATGGCAGAAGGTGGAGCCTGCGCCTTCCCACCTCGCGCCGTTTGCGGCCTTCACCGGGGTGGAATCCCTGTCAGCTTGGGCCCGCGCCAGCCTGTTTTTGAAAGGAAGATGTGACTTGAGTCTCTTACAACCCGTTTAGTACCTGTGCCCGAAGACGAAGGGACTGTGTGGTGGCTGCCCCATGTTTTGCCCTTGCTGATTGCTTTCCTGAAACCTTGAGTTGTCAGGTTTTTGGATGCCTTTTACTCGGTTGTTTTGAGGCTCAGCAAGAGGTTGAGGGACCTCGACCGCTTGTTAAACCCGCGGAAGGGCTGTAGCAGCTCTTGCCTCCTAATGCTGGCAGAACGGGGATCGTGACACTAATCTCTAATCTTTGTCTCTCTTGGGTAACTTTACTGTAATTTGGATATGTGGTCATCTTTAATGACTAGAAATTGACTGTCAGGTATTACAGAGCTACAGGCCAATTACCTGATTTTGTTTAGCCAGTTAGCTAAGTGGTTTATTTTTAAATTTATTTTTATTTTCGAGATGGAGTCTTGCTCTGTCACCCAGGCTGGAGTGCAGTGGCGTGATCTCCGCTCACTGCAACCTCCGCTTCCCAGGTTCAAGCAATTCTCCTGTTTCAGCCTCTTGAGTAGCTGGGATTACCGGCGCATGTCACCACCCCCGGCTAATTTTTGTATTTTTAGTGGAGACGGAGTTTCACCATGTTGACCAGGCTAGTCTCGAACTCCTGACCTTGTAATCCACCAGTCTTGGCCTTCCAAAGAGCTGGGATTACAGGAGTGAGCCACCGAGCCTGGCTAAGGGTGATTTTTACATTTGTAAATGGATTTTAAAAATGGATAAAAAAATCAAAATAACAGTATTTTGTTGCACATGAAAATCAGTAAATTTTAGTGCCCATAGTTGCATTAGAACACAGCACACGCATTCATTTCTGTATCGTCTGCAGCTGCTTTTGCCATACGGAAGCTGAGTAATTGCAAGTGAGATCACATGGCTGGAAATCCTAAAGTATTCATTATTTAGCTCTTTAGAGAAAAAAATTGCCACTCTCTCGCCTCGCTGGTGGAACTCCTTAACAGATCACTGATGTTCAGTAGGTTAGATTAATTGGTTTATCTTTATATTAATAGGAGTTTCTTCTGCAGCGTTAGACTACCTACAGTTTCTGTATTTTATGGAGCACAATCACAGTTGACATCTCATTGCTGGGGTGAAGAATAAACCCATATGCATTCTTCAAAACCATGACTCCTTTCTGTGCTTACCTCGTTGATGTATAGGGCTAGCCTATCAATTGTGGACATTTAGATTAGCAATCAGCCAAAATTATGAATGCATTAATTGGAGTTAGACTTTTAATTGCCTGAAATGTCAGAATTAATTTAACATAAAACTATAGGCACAGGAAGCTGTTAGGATTGGAGCAGCTTTTTTTTTTTTTTTTTTTTTTTTTCTGACTGACATGCAGAGTTTGTTGATTTAGGCACAAATCTAAGGTTAGATGAGACATAGCAGTCTGTATAATCCTTTTAAGGGGATGAGTTGTTTGACATTTCCTTCTGTGGCAAGTTGTCTAATGGCATTCCATGACCTGTCCAACTTTGTGTAGAGCATCCTATTCTGTTGCTGTTCATAAAAATCTGAATCTGTTGTCCCACCCGCAGCACCAATTGAAAATAAAAAACAGGAGAGGGAGGATAAAAATTGGCCTATACCGCCTCCTCCAATTGCAGAAACATCTGTACCGCCTCCTTCGGTGGTAGAAACAAAAATCCCAATACAAAGAATTTTACACTCTGCTGTCATAGCTGGAGAGCCCTTAGGACCTTGCACTTTTCCTATTTCGGTAAGGCCTGATCCAAATAATCCACAGTAGGTTATTCATAAACACACTCCACAAGAATTTAAGTTTTTGAAAGAATTAAAAACTAGTGTGGTCAATAATGGAGTACAAAGCCCATGGTTCCCAGAGGAAGGAATGCTAGACGTAGAACTCTGGGAACAAGTGGGGAGAAACCTTAAACAACATCAGGCGCAAAGGCATCAGGTCCCGATAAAGTCTTTAATGTTATGGGCTTTAATTTGAGCAGCCCTGGCACAGTTACACACAGAAGATCCTAAAAAGAGGAAGGAGAAGAAAACGTCACTTGCCTTATCACCTCCTCTTCCCTCAGCCCCAATATCACAGGGCCAAAATAACAAAGAGGAAACAGGTCTTACCTAAGCCTCCTTCCCAATAGATAGGAAAAGGGACAGAGGATACGCTACAGCTATCAGTCCCTGTCCAGGCTCCACTATAACCAGCACGGACCTAGAGGGACTGAACAAAGGAGGGGAACACGGGAATGAAAGACAAGAGATAAAAGTATATTTGGAAGAAGGGGTCGGGGGCACCTTGCCTCTAGTGGACAAGGGGCCTGAGCTTTACATAGCCCTCCGTATTAGGCAAAAGAGATAGCGAGAAAGGGCTTGGTTGTCAGGTAATAGTCGGCCATTTGGTTCACAGCAGGATTGCGAGACTGCGTCCTTTGGACAATGGGCACTAGATTTCTCAATAGATAACTTCAAGGAGCCTGGCACCAGGAAGTGATGTCCTTCAGCAAACTTTTTGGTGGCAGGGCAGTGTGAATTTGCCCACATCTTGCATTCATGATAAACAGTTTGCTGTTTGATCATATAGCCTCCAGAGGAATGCTGAGTTGGTCGTGTCCCATGGGTCTTCAGCTCCTTGCAACTTTGCTACTTGAATAATGGCTAGATACAGTAAAACCTGACAGCTTTATTATTTTTTTAGTAACTGTTTTTTTGAGATGGATTTTCGCTCTTGTCACCCAGGCTGGAGGGCAATGGCGTGATCTCAGCTCACTGCAACCTCCACCTCCTGGGTTCAGACAATTCTCCTGCCTCAACCTCCCAAGTGGCTGGGACCACAGACATGCACCACTATGCCTGGCTAATTTTGTATTTTTAATAGAGATGGGGTTTCGCTCTATTAGCCAGGCTGGTCTCAAACTCCTGACCTCAGGTGATCCGCCCACCTCTGCCTCCCAAAGTTCTGGGATTACGGGCATGAGCTTCTGTGACTGGCCGACACCTTGATTGATTGATTGATTGATTGATTGAGACAGAGTCTCACTCTGTTGCCCAGACTGGAGTGCAGTGGCACGATCTCAGTTCCCAGCTTCAAGCGATTCTCCTGCCCCAGTCTCTAGTAGCTGGGATTAAAGGTGCATGCCACCATGCCTGGCTAATTTTCATATTTTTAGTAGATATGGGGTTTCGCCATGTTGGCCAGGCTGGTCTTGAACCCCTGACCTCAGTTGATCGCCTGCCTTGGCCTCCCAAAGTGCTGGGATTACAGGTGTGAGCCACTGCACCCAGCCAGCTTTATTTTTTTAATTAATATTATTTGAGACAGGATCTTGTTCTGTTGCCCAGGCTGGAGGGCAGTGGCGCAATCTCAGCTCACTGCAACCTCTGTCTCCTGGGCTCAAGTGGTCCTCCCACCAGCATGTGGCAGCACACTTGGCTAATTTTTTTTTTTTTTAAATTTACAAAGAAAAGAGGTTTAATTGGCTCATGGTTCTTTGACCTATACAGGCTTCTGCTTTTGGGGAGGCCTCAGGAAACTTATTACAATCATGGTGGAAGGTGAAGAGAAAGCAAGCACATCTTCACATGGCCGGCAGGAGGGAGGAGGAGGAGAGGTGCTACACACTTTCAAACAACCAGATCTTATGAGAACTCTATCTTGAGAACAGCAAGGGGGACGTCTGCCCCCATGATTCAATCATCTCCCACCAGGCCCTTCCTCCAACACTGGAGGTTACAATTCGACATGAAATTTGAGTAGGGACACAGAGCCAAACCATATCAACTAAGAAACGTAACACTAACTGTTGTAACACACTGCAAATTTTAGTTGGCTGGGCAGTGAAATACAAGTTCACTTCTCATTTATATAAAGTGCGATGTGAGTTGATCCTGGGTTGGTGGTGTCATTTCTCCATGGGGTGATGCAGGGCCCAGGTTTTTCTTGTCATAGCTTTACCATCTCCTAGATCCTGGGAATCCTCTCCCCCCCGGGCACTGGAAACCTGGAGAGATCATCGGGGAAGCACATGTGATTTTGAAAAACCCTGGCCTGGACATGACCACCTCTCCTCCGCTTGTAGCCTATGGTTTGGCCATGACAAAGGCAAGGGTAGGCCGGGAGATGTCATTTGTGGCTGGACAGCTGTTCCCAGCAGCCCCTCTATATTCTGGAAGGTGAGGCATGAATTTTTTATTGGATCACTTGTGAATCTGTCACACCAATGAGTGCTGTAAAATTCGGAGTAGGATTTTACATAGACAAAGCTGGAAAAACAACTGTGTGTTCATGAGGCCAAGGCATCAGGGTTGAGCACAAACATAATTTAAATGCAGATTTGTCTCTGCTAGTTAATCTCACTTTACAGTTCCCCCAGTGTCATGGGTTATCCGGAAGGTTATTTCATGTACCGCCTTTGTGTGGAAGCACATTTCCATAGACAGCAGATAAAGATCTCTTAACCTTGTATTTTCCCTCATATCATCATAAATAGCTTATGCAATGCCATTTCAGTGAGGCTGACAGCTTCTACAGTGAGGTCTGGATGCAGCAGCATATCTTCTTGTTATATATAAAAAAGAGTGACAACATTCATCGTTTATGGTGACATCAATGAAGTCTGCTTGTAGAGGTTCCCCATCCATCCATTCATAATACCTTTTATGATTTTAGGCTTTTGAACATGGCACTCTGGTCTGTTTTTCAAATACACCACCATTATTGGCTTAGGAAGCCATTCTTCAATATTTCATTTTCCTAAGAATATCTGGAATATATTAATTCCCATGAAGCTTCCCCATGGGGTAGGCTGTCAGGTAGGACTTTAACAGGAAGAGAGGGGGAAAAGTGCTGCTGGATCATCCTCTCCCTTGTGACACCTGAAAGTGTGTGTCCCATTTTTTCCTGCTTGTCATATTCCCCAAATAAAGACCCATGGGAGACACGGTTCCTGAGCACAGCTGACTGCTCTGTACTGGGAAGTTAAACAGGTTAGAAAGAGGGGAGTTATAACACAGATTGAGTTATATTATGGGTCATTCCTGACCTGGAAACGTTTTAGCTCTTTGGAGCCATTGAGTTTGCCATCAGGAGAAGGAGAGATGCCCGTTCAAGGTGAAGCCTGGAACCACCATGGGTTGGGTGAGGAATGCGCAGTGAATGTGCTTCCTAAGATGCCCTTCTGCTGATCAAAAGTGCATTCTTGGTTCCCCAGGAAGTGCCCATTTGGACAGAGATAGAGAATTACGATGGATATTGCTTCTCAATGTTTTGTCACTTTTGAGGTGCCATGGTGTCTTTCACCATTTCCTGGTTTCTTCCTTGTCTGCAGATCTTACTAGAGTTAGGCTAAATCAATTTCAGGTTCAGCTCTAGTGGACTGGGAACATTCTCCAGCAGGGAACTCCTTGGACAGGCTGGGGACAGCTGGGACACTTCCTGAAGCAACTTAGATAGGAAAAATCATGATGAACTTTGATTTAGGGAAGAACGTTGTTGGGCACCCTGAGTCCACCTACCGCCAGCCATGGAGGGCATGTTATAAACACACCAGACATGCCAAGGATGGGAACATTGGACCTAATTTAGCAAAAACAAATCCTTTCCCTCACACATACTTCTCTAATTACAAATGAGATCATGGTAGGCTTAGCATGAGTAAATTGATTCTCTCCACATAGTATTGGAGATGATAAATGTGTTCAAGAAAGGGCCTCAAATACCCCGCTGCTGATTAGAAAAGGCAAAATAATTGTGAGATAGTGACTAATAGATGGAAGGAATTGTGGCAGAATTGGTCTTGTTGCAGAAATGTCACTGGTCTGATCTTTTCAAGATAATTACCATCAAATGACTGTGTGTTTCATGCTCTACCCTTCAGTTGGCTGGGGCATTGCAGGAATCCCCACATTGACTCAGCTGTAGGTGGCTCTGGCTTTCTCTCTGTTTGAAGCCTGTAACAGAGCCTCTCTGTTTTCTTTTTTCTTTTTTCTTTTTTTAAATTATACTTTAAGTTCTAGGGTACATGTGCACAACGTGCAGGTTTATTACATAGGTATATATGTGCCATGTTGGTTTGCTGCACCCATCAACTCATCATTTACAGTAGGTATTTCTCCTAATGCTATCCCTCCCCCAGACCCCCACCCCGTGACAGGCCCTGGTGTGTGATGTTCCCCGCCCTGTGTCCAGGTGTTCTCTTTTTTCAATTCCCACCTATGAGTGAGAACATGTGGTATTTGGTTTTCTATCCTTGTGATAGTTTGCTGAGAATGATGGTTTCCAGCTTCATGCATGTCCCTGCAAAGGACATGAAATCATCCTTTTTATGGCTGCATAGTATTCCATGGTGTATATGTACCAATTTTCTTAATCCGGTGAATCATTGATGGACATTTGGGTTGGTTCCAAGTCTTTGCTATTGTGAATAGTGTCACAATAAACATACATGTGCATGTGTATTTATACTAGCATGATTTATAATTCTTTGGGTATATACCACCCAGTAATGGGATCACTGGGTCAAATGGTATTTCTATTTCTAGATCCTTGAGGAATCGCCACACTGTCTTCCACAATGGTTGAACTAATTTACACTCTCACCAACAGTGTAAAAGTGTTACTATTTCTCCACATCCTCTCCAGCATCTGTTGTTTCCTGACTTTTTAATGATCGCCATTCTAACTGGCATGAGATGGTATCTCATTGTGGTTTTGATTTTCATTTCTCTAATGACCAGTGAGGATGAGCATTTTTTCTTGTGTCTGTTGGCTGCATAAAAATGCCCTGTTTTGAGAAGTGTCTGTTCATATCCTTTGCCCACTTTTCGATGGGGTTGTTTTTTACTTGTAAATTTGTTTAAGTTCTTTGTAGATTCTGGATATTAGCTCTTTGTCAGATGGGTAGATTGCAAAAATTTTCTTCCATTCTGTAGGTTGCCTGTTTACTCTGATGGTAGTTTCTTTTGCTGTGCAGAAACTCTTTAATAGATACCATTTGTCTATTTTGGCTTTTGTTGCCATTGCTTTTGGTGTTTTAGTCATGAAGTCCTTGCCCATGCCTGTATCCTGAATGGTATTGCCTAGGTTTTCTTCAAGGGTTTTTATGGTTTTAGCTCTAACATTTAAGTCTCCAATCCATCTTGAATTAATTTTTGCATAAGGTGTAAGGAAGGGATCCAGTTTCAGCTTTCTACATATGGCTAGCCAGTTTTCCCAGCACCATTTATTAAATAGGGAATCCTTTCCCCATTTCTCATTTTTGTCAAGTTTGTGAAAGATCTGATGGTTATAGATGTGTGGTGTTGTTTCTGAGGCCTCTGTTCTGTTCCATTGCTCTATATACCTGCTTTGGTACAAGTACCATGCTATTTTGATTACTGTAGCCTGGTAGTATAGTTTGAAGTCAGGTAGCGTGATGCCTCCAGCTTTGTTCTTTTTGCTTAGGATTGTCTTGGCAATGCGGACTCTTATTTGGTTCCATATGAACTTTAAAGCAGTTTTTTTTCCAATTCTGTGAAGAAAGTCATTGGTAGCTTGATGGGGATGGCATTGAATCTATAAATTACCTTGGGCAGTATGGTTATTTTCACAATACTGATTCTTGCTATCCATGAGCATGGAATGTTCTTCCGTTTGTTTGTGTCCTCTTTTATTTTGTTGAGCAGTGTTTGTAGTTCTCCTTGAAGAGGTCCTTCAAATCCCTTGTTAGTTGGATTCCTAGGTATTTTATTCTCCTTGTAGCAATTGTGAATGGGAGTTCACTCATGATTTGACTCTCTTTTTGTCTGTTATTGGTGTATAGGAATGCTTGTGATTTTTGCACATTGATTTTTTATCTTGAGACTTTGCTGAAGTTGCCTATCAGCTTAAGGAGATTTTGGGCTGAGACGATGGGATTTTCTAAATACACAATCATGTCATCTGCAAACAGGGACAATTTGACTTCCTCTTTTCCTGATTGAATACCCTTTATTTCTTTCTCTTGCCCGATTGCCCTGGCCAGAACTTCCAACACTATGTTGAATAGGAGTGGTGAGAGAGGGCATCCTTGTCTTATACTGGTTTTTAAAGGGAATGCTTCCAGTTTTTGCCCATTCAGTATATTGGCTGTGGGTTTGTATAAAATAATAAGAACTTCATAAATAGTTCTTATTATTTTGAGATACGTTCCATGAATCCCTAGTTTTTTTTAGTGTTTTTAGCATGAAGGACTGTTGAATTTTGTTGAAGGCCTTTTCTGCATCTATTGAGATTATCATGTGTTTTTTGTCGTTATTTCTGTTTATGTGATGGATTGTGTTTATTGATTTGCGATTGTTGAACCAGCCTTGCATCCCAGGGATGAAGCCGACTTGATTGTGGTGGATAAGCTTTTTGATATGCTGGCGGATTCAGTTTGCCAGTATTTTACAGTGAGGATTTTTGCATTGATGTTCATCAGGGGTATTGGTCTAAAATTCTCTTTTTTTGTTGTGTTTCTGCCAGGCTTTGGTATCAGGATTATGCTGGCCTCATAAAATGAGTTAGGGAGGATTCCCTCTTTTTCTATTGATTGGAATAGTTTCAGAAGGAATGGTAACAGCTCCTCTTTTTACCTCTGGTAGAATTTGGCTATGAATCCATCTGATCCTGGACTTTTTTTGGTTGGTAGGCCATTATTTATTGCCTCAATTTCAGAGCCTGTTATTGGTATATTCAGGGATTCAACTTCTTCCTGGTTTAGTCTTTGGAGGGTGTATGTGTCCAGGAATTTATCCATTTCTTGTAGATTTTGTAGTTTATTTGCATAGAGGTGCTTATAGCATTCTCTGATGGTAGTTTGTATTTCTGTGGTATTGGTGGTGATATCCCCTTTATCATTTTTTATTGCATCTATTTGATTCTTCTCTTCTTTATTAGTCTTGCTAGTGATCTATCAATTTAGTTGATCTTTTCAAAAAACCAGCTCCTGGATTCATTGATTTTTTTGAAAGTTTTTTTGTGTCTCTATCTCCTTAGTTCTCCTCTGATTTTGGTTATTTCTTACCTTCTTTTTTTGTAGACAGGAGGTCTCTCTATATTGCCCAGGCTGGTCTCAAACTCACAGGCTCAAACAATCCTCTTGCCTCAGTCTCCCAAAGTGCTTGGATTACAGGCATGAGCTACCACACCCTGCCTGACTTCTTTAATTCCTTCTAAATTAAATGTCTGGAAACTTTAGGATGTTACAGTTAATATTTGTGGATGAATGATTCTTCCTGTAGCATTTTAAGGAGGTGAGATGTACAGACTCATTCCAGATGGACCTCAGTTTGCTAAGTACAGTACTTAAACTGCCATTTTGATAGATAACACTAGTAGTTAGAGGACATCTTCAAATTTGCAGGAAACAAGGTCCGAATAGAAGATTTGTAAGTCACTATTCTCAATGGCTCATGCCTATAACCTCAGCACTTTGGGAGGCTGAGGCAGTCAGATTGCTTTAGGCCAGGAGTTTGAGACCAGGCTGGGCAACATGGTGAGACCCCATATCTACAAAAAATTTGAAAATTAGCTGAGTGTAGTGGTGTGTGCCTGTGGTCCCATCTGCTCGGGAGGCTGAGGTGGGAGAATAGCTTGAGCTGAGGAGGTTGAGGCTACAGTGAGCTGTGGTCCTGCCTCTGCACTTTAGCCTCAGCGACAATGAGACCCTGCCTCAAAAAAAAAAAAAAAAAAAAAAAAAAAGAAAAGAAAAAAGATTTGTGACTGTGAGACTTAATCTAGGAACGAATGGAAATGAAACTGTAGTGATGTTTCTCCTGCATTCTTCCGTCTGCAGAATGGCACCATTGTCATGCAGATGCTGATGCCCAGCATTGAGCCTGTTTCCTACCTTAGGGGAAGTTCCCTGGCCCTTCCCACCTACCTCTCCTGTGCAAGTTTATTACAACTGAACGGCCTCAAGAGCAAGTGTGCCTTCTGGTTTAAAGTTTTATCAGATTAGAGCATTGCCAGGTTGATAGGGATGAAACAGAAGCAACCGGAAGAGAATCTTAGGCTCCCACATCTACCCAGCTACCGCCAGCCCTTTCTGTTGTTCACTGGATCCCATCCTTACTGAGGGACATCTTTCAGCAATTCTTTCCTCCTTGGATTTGCATCTTCAGAGTTCTCCCACCCTTTGAATCCACTCCACTTAGCATTTCACCAACACTGCTCCACCGAAACTACTCTTGTCAGGCCACCAATGACCTTCACCTTGCACTTCAATTGCCATTTCCTGGCCTCTTCTTATTTGTCCTATCGGTAGCATTTGAACTAGCCAGTCACTGCTTTCTCCTAGATAAACTGTTTTTTTTTTCTCTTTCTGTTTTTCTTTTTGAGACGGAGCCTCACTCTGTTGCCTGTTGCCCAGACTGCAATGCAGTGGTCCAATCCTGGCTCACTGCAACCTCTGCCTCCTGGGTCCAAGCAATTTTCCTGCCTCAGCCTCCTGAGAAGCTGGGGTTACAGGCGAGTGCCACCATGCCCAGCTAATTTTTGTATTTTTAGTAGAGACGGGGTTTCACTATGTTTCCTAGGCTGGTCTCGAACTCCTGACCTCTAGTGATCCACCCACCTTGGCCTCTCAAAGTGCTGGGATTACAGGCATGAGCCACTGTGCCCAGCTGATAAACTTTCTTTACTTGGCTTTTGGGACATCACACTTCCTTCATTTTCTCCCCAGCTCACTGACTACTCTTCATAGTCTCTTTTCTGGTTCCTCCCATTTCCCTGACTTTCTGATATAGGAGTTCCCTCAGGGCTGCTTAATCATACTCACTCCTTTGGGGATCTCATTCACTTTTATGACTTTAAATACCATCTGTATGCATATGCTGATGACTCAAAATTGTATCTTCCCTGGATTCTTAACACTTAGCTTGGCCAGAGGATAGAAAAGTAAATACAGCCAATTAGTCCTGGAAAGGTGGTCAGTCATACTCACATTTTAAGAAATGCAAATCCAAACTATAAGAAGATACCACCTACATATATGAGATAAGCAAAAGTTTAACGTTTGACAGTCAGAGCTGATGACCATGTAGGAAAACAGGCCATTGTGTACTGGTGGAGGGAATATAAATTGGTGCAGCCTCCTTTGAGAATAATTTGGCATAATCTATCCCTTGAACAATCATTCCCACTGCTAGAAATTTACCCTTGGAAATACTTTCACAACTTTTACAGGATACAGATACTAGAGCATTTCCTGCAGCACTGTAAATTCAAAAGGGTGGAAATGGAAACCACCCTTGGGTGCTCCAGGGACCATAAAATAAAATTTGGTGTATCTGCAAGATGGAATACTATGAGACTTAAAAATGTAAACAGAGGAGTTTCTTCTGCATGTTATGGATCATGAGATTCACAACGATTTATAGAAGCTGCTGACCAAAGTTTTCTTGGGGCAGTTTCCCTAGAAGTAGGATGAAAAAAGACTTCCTTTCATGCCCCTCCTTTTCTGTCCTCTTATTACTGAAGAGTGAGTGCAGGAGGATAAAATGTGGAGGCCGCTGCTTCCTTAATTGCTGGTCTAGTCACAGCCATTCTTGAGGCCCACTTTCTCCATGAAGTATTTTTTATATCCTATGATCCCAAGCACTTTATTTCTTTAGTTCTCAACAGTATCCCCAAATTACCAGCCTGCATCTATCATCCTGCATTTATTGCAGGTTTTTTTTCTTTTCTTTTAGATGGTGTCTGGCTCTGTTGCCCAAGCTGAAGTGTGTTGGTGCCATCTTGGGTCACTGCAACTTCCACCTCCCAGTCACAAGTGATTCTTCTGCCTCAGCCTCAAGGTTAGTTGAGATTACAAGCACCCACAACCACACCTGGCTAATTTTTGTATTTTTAGTAGAGATGAGGTTTCACCATGTAGGCCAGGGTGGTCTCAACTCCTGATCTCAAGTTATCCGCCTGCCTTGGCCTCCCAAAGTGCTAGTATTACAGGCATGAACCACTGCACCTGGCCCATTTATTGCAAGTTTTTGAGAGCACTACTATATTTATTGTTCTTCCACAGCATAGATCTGTGCCAAATACAGAATAAGTTTCCAGGTATTTGTTGAAGTCAGAAGTGAAAATAAGAAGACACCAATTGAATAATAACTAAACAAGAACACATTCAAGTTAATACCAGCTGACAAACAAGGTCGTCAAAGTATTATCAGAATACCTAATAACTGCTACCTGGGCTTTATATACTTGGCCACAGTTTCCATTATTCAGAATTGCAGAATCCTGCCTTCCCTATACTCCAAAATATGTGAATAAATCATGCAGTGGACAATGGCAGAAGTATAAGAAAGTATATGTCTTTCCCATACTGAAACTGCTATTTGTCATATTCTTTTTTTCGCTCTCTCTCTCTCACCCAGGCTGGAGTGCAGTGGCATGATGGCACCTCACTGAGAACCTCCACCTCCAGAGTTCAAGTGATTCTGGTACCTCAGCCTCCCAAATAGCTGGGACTACAAGTGTGTGTCACCTTGCCCCACTCATTTTTGTATTTTTAGTAGAGATGGGGTTTTACCATGTTAGCTTGGCTGGTCTCGAACTCCTGACCTCAGGTGATCCACCCACCTCAACCTTCCAAAGTGCTAGGTTTACAGGCATGAGCCTGAGTTTCTTATATACTTTGGATGTTAACCTCTTATCAGATATGTGGTTTACAAATATTTTCTCCCATTCTTTTGGTTGTGTCTTCACTCTGTTGATTTTTTTTTCTTTCTTTCTTTCTTTCCTGTGCAGAAGCTATTTAGTTTGATGTAATTCCATTTATATATTTTTGTAACCTGTGCTTTTGGAGTCATATCCAAAAAATCCTTGCCAATATCATGGAGCATTTCACCTAAGTTTTCTTTTAGTAGTTTTTTAGTTTCAGGTCTTACATTTAAGTTTGCAATACATTTTGAGTTGATGTTTCGATATGATGTGAGACAAAGTTCTGATTTCATTCTACCGTATGTAGTTATTCAGTTTTCTCAGCAACATGTATTGAAGAGACTGCCCTTTCCCCGTTGTGTATTCTTGGCACTTTTGTCAAAAATCAATTGACCATAAATGTATTGGTTTAGTTCTGGGCTCTATTTTGTTCTGCTGGTATGTCTGATTTCATGTGTCAACCTCAAAAATCTGAGACAGGTCTCAGTGAATTCAGAAAGTTTATTTTGCAAAGGTTGAAAATGTGCGCCTGTGATACAGCCTCAGGAGGTCCTGATGACATGTGCCCAAGGTGGTGGGGGCATAGCTGGTTTTTTTTTTTTTTTTTTTTTTTGAGACAGAGTCTCGCTCTGTTGCCTAGGCTGGAGTGCAGTGGTGCAATCTTGGTTCACCACAACCTCTGCCTCCCAGGTTCAAGCAGTTCTCTGCCTCAGCCTTCCAAGTAGCTTGGATTACAGGCTCCCACCACTTGCCCGGCTAATTTTTGTATCTTTAGTAGAGACAGGGTTTCACTATCTTTACCAGGCTGATCTTGAACTCCCGACCTTGTGATCCACCCGCCTCAACCTCCCAAAGTCTGGGATTACAGGCATAAGCCACCACACCTGGCCAGTTTTATACATTTTAGGGAGACATAAGACATTAATCAATATATGTAAGACATACATTGATTGGTTCCATCAGGAAAGGTGGGACCACTCAAGCACAGAGGGTGCTTTCAGGTCACAGGTAGGTGAGAGACAAATGGTTGCATTTTTTTTTTGAGTTTCTGATTAGCCTTTCCAAAGGAGGCAATCAGATATGCATTTATCTCAGTGAGCAGAGGGATGACTTTGAATCGAATGGGAGGCAAGCTTGCCCTAAACAGTTTTCAGCTTGACTTTTCCCTTTAGTTTAGTGATTTTTGGGTCTCTAAGATTTATTTTACTTTCACATTTCCCCCCTTTTCTTTTTTTAAAATATTTTGGAGAAAGCATTTTAGAAGAAAGTGAGTCCCTGGTCTCAGGTTTTCTCTGATCATTCACGACTAGGATGGTTTACTCCTAGATGTGCAGGTCCTGAGTTAAGAAAACTCATTTTTAGCAGGTTGAGAATTCTCATGTTCTATGAAGAGAAAACCGGGAGAAAAAGGGAGAAAAACAACAACAAACAAAAGAACAATCCTGGAAAATCAGTATAGACCACATTACTCTGAAGTCTGTACATCAGTAGGCAGGTATGAAAGTGGCTTATGTATGTAAATAGGTTGCTGTTACTTTCTTCTGACATTAAGTTGTCCAGATTCATTTTGCAGGGCTTTAAGAAATCACATCTTAGTTTTCAGTGATTTTAAATTAGGAAAAATGTGGCAAAAAAGGAAAAGAAAGAAGAAAAGTATTGAAAACATTATTTTGGAGACCAGTAACCAGGAAAAATTAGAATTCAGTTCAAACTGTTGAAAATAATAAAAATTGAAAACAAGCAAGACTAGAATCTGAGAACAGGTGTACTATAGTTTTTGAAACATAATTTTTCTCTCCTAGTTTCCCATTTTTACTAAAGACAAATCATGATAGGACCAATTTGGCTTATTATACTTGGCCAGATTATTTGTATAAAGTGCAGCAAGAATAATGATTTTTTCAATAGGTTTTTAAAATTGGCTTTGATGGAACTTTTTCATAGAAGGAATCTCAGATAAGACTTTTTAAAGCCAAGCACAGCCATGGATTTGTACCATCAAATACTCACGAATTGTGTGAATTCTCCTCTTGAGATTTTAAAATAACTTGGGGCCCTGAGCCTGTCAGAAAATGACAGTCTCTACTTACTACAGGTCAGGAGCCCTGTGCAGGGACTGTGTAGATGAGGTGTGGGCCAGTTTTCTCAAGGAGCTTTTATTGGCTCTGTATGTCAAGTTTGATTCCTTAAAGGAAAGTATACCATTCAAGTCAAAGCCTTGGTAAAATAACCAGATTCTCAAATTGTGTCCTGTTACAAATGAAAACAGATTCTTACTCTGCGTATGCAATAGCTATATTGCCAATAAGTTAAGAATATTCACAAATAACTTCCAAATTCTGGAGAAATCAGGTAGAGAGAAACAAATATGTTCCAGATTTTGTTCATAGGTGTATACTTAATTGTTAAAAGCTGTCAATAGTTCAAAAGAAAGGTTTCTTTGACTGAAAAAACAGAACAAAGGATCAGCAACATTTTAAGTAAAAAGGTCAAAAAGATTACTTCAGTCTTCTATTAGTTCAGTCCATGCAGTTAATTTTTGTTTTGCTTGATATTCATGAGCATTTCAGCTCTCTGAGTCCTGAAAGTTTTTCCTCTATTCCGATGTCACAGCCTCCAAAGTTATCAGAAACTTGCATTGAGGAGCACCTATTCAGAGTTTTATAGCTGATTATAAAACCACCTTCTAAAGAGGACCAAAACAACAATTGTCCATGGATGACAAAAAATTTTAGAGCAGTCGTAGTCAAAGACACAATTGACAAGAAAACTTGTTACCTCTGTGGCACACTAACATAATCATAATTATTACTGATAACGTACACTAAGTCCTATCAGAATTATAGGATTTTTTCATAATTTTGGAACACATCAATAATATATTTATACAAATATAGCCCAAAGAAAACCAAATAGCATTTCATATTTGATAATGTTTCCTGTATAATTTTTGTACCAAAAAAACCCCATATATGTCATTTTTGGACTTTAGGGAACTTCATACCTTAAAGGATTCATTAGGTCAGAAAAAGACATAATTTATAATTTCACTTTGGAAAGTTTGTCAAATATCAAAGGTTTAAACACTCAATATTACAAAATGAGATTACAGGTCATTGTAAAATATGTTATTCATTTAACTGAAGTGATAACATAAGGATTTCAAAAAAGGGTGAAAACCTTCATTCTTTCAGAGAGGAGACTTAATTTTCCAAATAAGCCCTAATAAAAACAGGATGAAGCCAATTAGATTTGTTTTTCAAAATTTTATAAACAATCTATAAAATTTTAATGTTAACCATAAGATATAACTTCCATAAGCTTTTTATATAACTGACTCCCTTATAACCTTTATTAGGGAGTCAGTTAATGCTTTAAGAAAACCTTGTTAATCTGACACAGGGGCCTATATGCTGGTCTTGCATTTGTGTATCTTTGACATTAGAGAAACTGAACTATTTTATCTCTCAAAATCAGCCCATACAATCTCACATGCCCACCTCTTCCTTGATAGTCTCTTGGTCTTGAGGAGTTGAATAGCTTTCATTTCTGTAGTTTGAAGTGTAGTTTATTTTGACTGGCATCTTTTACCAGGCCTGAAGATGAGGCTTTAATTGCTGTCAGTTTTTAAGATTTAGTGGGACTTGGTGTCCTTTTTAGACCCAGGAGTCAAGGCCTTATAAATCAATGTCACAAGGACTGTAAAAGCACATACAGAAAGATATATGGATGTAATAAATTTAATTTAAAAAGTTGTTTTAATCTCAGTTTTTTCCTAAGCAAAGCAAAACTTAGTAATAATGGCATAGGAATTGTTTCAATAAATCATAAAATCTGTTAGGCCAGTTACCAAAAGGCAAAAGAAAACACCTTCCTCACTGCACTGAATATTACGTTGGAAGAAAACATTTTGTTTAGACCTTAAGAAAATATTGTTAGCATCAGACCTCAACAAAGAGAACTTGAAAAAAACATATATGAGCTGAAAATGAGTTGAAGGAGGGCATTACTATTTCAGAAGGGAGAGAAAACAAAAAAATGGTGAGGTGCAATAAAAGTTGAACTTTGGGTTAAAAAAATTAAAATATATTATAATCTATTAAGAGTAAATCAATCCCTTAGGAAAATTTCATTGTTTGAAGCAATTATTTAATATGTAAGTGTTGTTTTTTGCATCAAGCCCAATCTCTAGAAAGATCACTATAATTTCCTTTTAATTATAGACAACTTGATCATATAAAAGTTTTTTTTTTTTTTTTTTTTTTTTTTTTTTTTTTTTTTTTTTGACAGAGTCTCATTCTGTTGCCCAGGCTGAAGTGCAGTGATGTGATCTCAGCTCACTGCAACTGCAACATCTGCCTCCCAGGTTCAAGTGATTCTCCTGCCTCAGCCTCCCGAAAAGGTGGGATGACAGGTGTGCACCACCATGCCTGGCTAATTTTTGTATTTTTATTAGAGACAGGGTTTTGCCATGTTGGCCAGACTGGTCTCCAACTCCTGACCTCAGGTGATCTGCCCACCTTGGCCTCCCGAAGTGCTGGGATTACAGACATGAGCCACTTGCCTGGCCTCTTTCTTTTTTTCTCTTTTTGGGAAATAAATCTTCTTATTGTGACTTACACAGACTGTTCATGACTTGGACTTTCTGGTGTGTTCTAAACATCCCTCTTTCTTTAAATTTTTTTTTTTTTTGAGACAGAGTCTCGCTCTGTCGCCCAGGCTGGAGTGCAATGGTGTAATCTTGGCTTCCTGCAACCTCCGCCTCCCAAGTTCAAGCGATTCTCCTGCCTCAGCCTCCTGAGCAGCTGGGACTACAGGCACGCACCACCACACTCAGCTAATTTTTGTATTTTTAGTAGAGACGGGGTTTCACCATGTTGACCAGGATGGTCTTGATCTCTTGACCTTGTGATCCGCCTACCTTGGCCTCCCAAAGTGCTGGGATTATAGGCTTGAGCCGCAGCGCCCGGCCTAAACATCCCTCTTTAAACAACCAGTCATTTTATTCTAGGACTAAATCTACCATACAAGATTCTTTCTCATATAAAATGGTTTCTTTTTATTTATTTGTTTATTTAACTAAAAACAACCCTCTTTATTTTGATAGCTTTCTTTACACCTGTCTTATTTCTTGGTCCCTTTTACCTCATTTTATATGTAACCTTTAAATAAACTTTGAATTAGACAAAAATTGTTCACCTTTTTGAAAAAGGACACTTTTTTTTTTTCTGGCAAGAATGTTTTCCTTCAATTATCTTAATTGGAAAATACCCAAATAATGAAATATCTATTATTTAATTTAATATAACTTTAGACTCTAAATTGTGACAAGTTTGCTGACAAGTATTTATCCCATTACATTTACCTATTTTATTTTAATTGTTTACCTAGATTATTTATGGAAATTGTGATCATTATTGTTTAAAGTTATGAAACCACCATTGCAAAATTATAACTGAAATAGTGAAAAAGTTCTAACCTAACTGACTGCATTTTGCTTCTTATCTCCAAGCTGTTCTTGTTCATTCCTGAGCATAGGCCAAACTAACTTTGGGAGAAACTTAGTTTATAATTTAGCTTTGAAGCAAAGACAATAACTGTCCTTTCCCAAACAAACCTCCCTACTGTTTGTGGACTGAATTGCCTAAAGCCACAAGATTAGAAGTTAGGGTAATTTTACTGAATAATTCAAGATGTAACTATTTTGATAAAACCAATATCAATGTCTTCTTTATTAAAAATTACATAAGTGAAGATTATTCTGTTTTGGATTGGGTTTATAGTTTTGTAGCCCCTATACCAAATTTTGACAGCTAATAGTATTTGTCAGGGATAAGTATGAAATTGCTTGATTAATAAATGCAAACAAAAATATATGCTGGCAATTCTTAAGACATTTCTAATATTACTTTACCAACAATCTTAAAACAAACTTATTTATTAAAGATTTAAATTAAGTTATGTAAACTTGAAAAAGCATTTCACTAGCCTTTTCTTTTTTCCTGATAGTGTATTTGATTCAAGCACTTTTATTTTCTTAAGCCAATTAATTAGAGCTCTATTATATATTGTCAGTAGTGAAACACTCATACACAGCACATGAATACATAGATGTATTAGGCATGCCTATAGAAATATATCTTACAGATTCATAAAAACTGTTTTTTTTCCCTCTGTCTTAGGCTTTCAGATTCTTGATAACCTGTTTCACAACCCTAGACAGTTGTCAGCTAAATAACCTTAAATTTTACTATTGAAGGAAACAACTGAGGTGAAAATAAAATAGCAAAATTTACATCGTAAGGTAGAGAGAGAAAGTCTGGTGGTGCTAGAGGGAGATTAAAGATGCATACCAAATCAAACATAAAATTACAGAAATTTATCATAGGATTGTACAAGGAGACCAATTTTATTTAGATAGGGACTACCTATTTTTTAACTGGATCTCTGAGGTCTTAGAAGAGCCCAAACTAAATCCTAGGTCTCCAAAAAGGGAGAGTTATGATGAGATTAGGGCAGCTGATGCTTTTCCAGGGCACTTACAATTTTTTTTAAACAAAGACATTTTTAAGTGTCTAAACTACGTTCTTCCTTAAAAACCCAAGAGTAGCCTCTGTTGCAGTAACTATTTTAGTTTAAAAAGAAAAAAGAAACAGGTAATACAATATAAAAGTAAGCAGTTTAAGAGCTGACACAAACTTGTCTGTTTACACTCTTGGGGTCCCATAACTAAAAACAGAGATTTCTCCCCAAATAGGCATCGGGAGTCTGCCCCTTCCCTCCCCTCCCCTCCCCTCCCTTTCTTTCCTTTCGCTTCACTTTGCTTCCCTTCCTTCTTTTTTCTTGAGACGTGTTGCCCAGGCTGAAGTGCAATGGTATGATCTTGGCTCACTGCAACCTCCACCTCCTGGGTTCAAGTGATTCTCCTCCCTCAGCCTCATGAGTAGCTGGGATTATAGGCACCCACCACAACACCCAGCTAATTTTTGTATTTTTGGTACAGACTGGGTTTCACCAGGTTGGCCAGGCTGTTCTCGAACCCCTTACCTCAGGTGATCCACCCGCCTCGGCCTCCCAAAGTGCTGTGATTAGAGTCATGAGCCACTGTGCCCAGCCTAATGTGTCTCTCTCTTTTTTTTTTTTTTTTAATGGTTAAAAGAGGAAACATGAAGGAAACAGATATTCACTGAGCACTTATGGCCCACCCATGCTTTAGTTCTTTTACTTATCTCCTTTATACAAGGAGGAAGCAGATTTAGAGAGGCCAAATAACTCATCTAATATCTCATAGTAAGAATGCAAGCCTGGATTTGAACTCAGTCCCATGAATTCAAAGCCCACAATCTTTCTATAGCATGTGAAGTCATTTCTTCTTGGGTCTCTGCACTTGGTTCTCCTTCATCACTTCAGGCAGCATAAGATGCTGAGCGTCTACCAATTGCTATTTTTTTCTTCCTTTGTCTTTGTTAAGGTAAATAATATGTATATAATTTACCATCTTTACCATTTTAAGTGTCAAGTTCAGTGTAATAAATACATTTATATAATTTTTTTCCATTTATCTTCCTACTCGCCTTTCTTCTTCCCAGTCTTTGGTAACAACCAATCTAATCTGTATCTTACTCATATGTAAGAGCTTTAGAGAACATGTGATATTTGTCTTTCTGTGCTTGGCTTATTTTGCTTGACATAATGCCTCTAGTTCCATCCATATTACTGTAAATAACAGGATTTCATTAATTTTATGGCTGAATAATTTTTTATTGTGTATATTTACCACATTTTCTTTATTCATCTGTTGATGAGCACTTAAGTTGATTCTGTATTAGGGCTATTTTGAATAGTGCTACAGCAAACGTGGGAGAGCAGATAGCTCTTTGGTGTGTTTATTTCCTTTTTCCTTCTTTTTAAAAATATGCCCAGTAGTGGAATTGCTGGGTCATATGGTAGCTCTGTTTTTACTTTTTTGGGGAACTTCCATACTGTTCTTCACTGTAGCTGTACTAATTTACATTCTCACCAACGGTGTATGGGGGTTCCCTTTTCTCTACCTCATTGCCAGAATTTGTTATTGTCTATCTCTTTGATGCAGACTACTTTAATTGGGGTGAGACTGATGATACTGCATTGTGGTTTTCATTTGAATTTCTCTAATGATTAGTAATATTGAGTATAGCTTCATATACCTGTTGACCACTTGTACATTGTCTTTTTGTAGGTCTTTATATGTCAAAATGTCATTTTGTATGTCTTCTTTTGGGATGTGTCTGTTAAGATCTTTTGTCTGTTTTTAATCTTTTTACTTTTTTATTTTTTTTATTTTTTAGATACAGGGCCTCACTCTGTCACCCAGAGTGGAATGTAGTGGCTCAATTATAGATCACTATAACCTCAAATTCTTGGGCCCAAGTGATCCTACTGCCTCAGCCTCCTGACTAGCTAGGACTTCATTTTTGCTTTGGTTGCCTGTGTGTTTTGAGGTCATATACAAAATTCTTTGCCCAGACCAATGTCCTGGAGCATTTCCTCAATGTTTTCTCCTGGTACTTTCATCATTCCAGGTCTTAGATTTCAGTCTTGAATCTATTTTGATTTGATTTTCATGTATGCTGAGAGATAGGGGTCTGGTTTCATTCTTCTGTAAGATAGTTATCCAGTTTTCCCAGCATCATTTACTGAAAAGACTGTCTTTTTTTTATTGTATGGTCTTGGCACCTTTATCAAAGATGAGTTGGTTTTAAATATGTGAGTATATATCTGAATGCTCTGTTTTGTTCCATTGATCTATATGTCTGTTTTTATGTGAGTACCATGCTGTTTTAGTTACTATAGCTTTGTAGTAAGTTTTGAATTCTGGTAGTGTGATGCCTCCAGGTTCATTGTTGTTGCCAGGATTGCTCTGGCTATTTGGGATCTTTTGTGGTTCTATATAAACTTTAGAATTTTTTTCCTATTTCTGTGAAGAATATCATTGGTATTTTGAGAGGGATTGCATTGAATGTGTAAATTGCTTTGAGTAGTATTGTCATTTTAACAATATTAATTCCTCCACACCATGAGCATGGAATATCTTTTCATTTTTGTCTTCTTCTATTTCTTTCATCAGAATTTTATAGTGCTCCTTTGTTCTTTGTATGGACCCTTCCTTCCTTCCTTCCTTCCTTCCTTTCTTTCTTTTTTTTTTTTTTTTTTTTGATGGAGTCTCGCTCTGTTGCCAGGCTGAAGTACAGTGTCGCGATCTCAGCTCACTGCAACCTCCACCTCCCAGGTTCAAGCGATTCTCCTGCCTCAGCCTCCTGAGAAGCTGGGACTACAGGCGCATGCCAGCATGCATGACCAGCTCAATTTTTTTTTTTTTTTTTTTTTTTGTATTTTTAGTAGAGGCGGGGTTTCACCATGTTGGCCAGGATGGTCTGGAACTCCAGACCTTGTGATCCACCCACCTCCACCTCCCAAAGTGCTGGGATTACAGGTGTGAGCCACCGTGCCCGGCCTTGTATAGATATTTCTTCTCTGATTAGATTGATTCCTAGGTGTCTTATGTATTTTGTAACTATTGTAAATGGGATTGCTTTCTTTCTTTTTTTTTTTTTCTTTGAGATGGGGTTTTGATCTTGCTGCCCAGGCTGGAGTGCAGTGGCCTGATTTCAGCTCACTACAACCTCTGCCTCCCAAGTTCAAGCGATTCTCCTGCCTCGGCCTCCCGAGTAGCTGGAATTACAGGCATGTGCCACCATGCCTGGCTAATTTAGTATTTTTAATAGAGACAGGGTTTCTCCATGTTGGTCAGGCTGGTCTCGAACTCCTGACCTCAGATGATTTGCCCACTTTGGCCTCCCAAAGTGCTGGGATTACAGGCATGAGCCACCATGCCTGGCCCTGCTTTCTTGATTTCTTTTTCAGATCAGTCACTGTTGACATATATAAATGCTCCTGATTTTTGTATGTTGTTTTGTACCCTGCCACTTTACTAAATTCATTTATCAATTCTAATAGTGTTCTTGGTGGAGTCTTTAGGTTTTTGTAATGATAAGATCATGTCATCTGGAAACAAGGCTAGTTTGACTTCTTCCTTTCCAATTTGGATGCTCTTCATTTCTTCTCTTGCCTAATTGCTCTGGCCAGGACTTCTGGTATTATGCTGAATAATAGCAGTGAAAGTAGGCATCCTTGTCTTGTTATAGCCTTTAGAGAAGGGCCTTCAATTTATCTGTGTTGAGTATGCTATTAGCTATGGGTGTGTCATACATGGCCTTTATTATTTTGAGGTAGTTTCTCCTATACCCTTTTTGATGAGTTTTTTTTTTTTAAATCATATAAGGATGTTGAGTTTTATCAAATACTTTTTTGGCATCCATTGAAGTAATGGTTTTTGTTATTGACTCTGTTAATGTGATTGTATCATGTTTGTTGGTTTGCATGTGTTGAACCATCTTTGTATCCCTGGAATAAATTCCACTTGATCATGGTGAATGACTTTTTCAATGTGTTGTTGAATTTTGTTTGCTACTATTTTGTTGAGGATTTTTACATTATGTTTATCGTTGATACTGGCATGTAGTTTTCTTTTTTTGGTTGTGTTTTCCTCTCATTTTGGTATTAGGGTAACTTACGCTGGCCTTGTAGAATGAGTTTGGAAGTATTCCTTCCTCTTCGGTTTTTTTGAGGACTTTGAGTAGGATTGGTATTAGTTCTTTAATGATACAATTCAGCAGTAAATCCATCAGGTTCAAGGCTTTTCTTTGATGGGAGACTTTTTATGATGGCTTGGATCTTATTGGTTTGTTGAGGTTTTCTATTTCTTCATGGTTGAATCTTGGTAGGTTTTATAGGTTCAGGACTTTATCCATTTCTCTTAGGTTTTGAAATTTGTCTTATAGTTGTTCATAATAGTGTTGTAGTCTCAGCGATGCACGAAGATGTAACAGTCTCTTCTTGTCTGAGATAACACCTGGAGTTCTTTGTCCTACCTCCAAGATGATTAAGGAGTACAGACACAAAGGTCAGGTTAGAGCAAAAGTTTAATAAGCGAAAGAAGAAAGCTCTTTGCCAGCAGAGAGGGGGTCAAGTGGGGTGCCCACTATGAGGCTGGGCTCCCAGGTTTTGTGGACTGGGAAGGGGAAGGAATGTGCTTAGTTCCTGGGCTGTCTTGGAGAACACGTGACTCAGCTTGGCCCAGGGACCTTGGCCGACCGACCAGTCAGGAGCTGAAATGATGATTCATAGCTGCTGCTCAGCTTGGCCCAGGACCTGTCAGAAGCTGAATTGAAAGCTTGGCCCAGGACCTTAGCCTGGGACCAATCAGGGGTTGAAGTGATAATTCATAGAAGCCGGACTTACAGTCCAAATAAAGGAAAATAGAGTGCCCACTAGAACCCACCGGAACCCACTGTGCCCATGCCCACAAAAGGAGAAGGAACTTTTTCTCAGAACCTGCTGAGTATACAAAGGACAAAGGCATTTCTGTGCCAGGCCTTGTTCTCTTATCTGAGTGAGCTGGAGGTTTGTGCAGGTTTGTATCCAAAAGGGCCAGAGGTTTTACTATCTGTGCCACCATGGGCATGTCTCTAGGCACAGCACCCTGTGTTAGTTCCCTTATCAGCCTAAATTTTTTCTCAGGCTGCTTTTTTGCTTTTTTTTTGACTTCCTTTCTTTTTTTTTCTTTTTTTTTTTTTTTTTTTTGAGAGGGAGTCTTGCTCTGTCGCCAGGCTGGAGTGCAGTGGCGCGATCTCAGCTCACTGCAACCTCTGCCTCCCAGGTTCAAGCGGTTCTCCTGCCTCAGCCTCCAGAGTAGCTGGGATTACAGACGCGCGCCACCACGCCCAGCTAATTTTTGTATTTTAATAGAGACGGGGTTTCACCATGTTGGCCAGGATGGTCTCGATTTCTTGACCAGGTGATCCACCTGCCTCCTCCTCCCAAAGTGCTGGGATTACAGGCGTGAGCCACCGCTGGCCTCTCAGGCTGCTTTTTATGTTATGTGAGAATGAGGCATTGACCATGGGCCAGGGACTCTCTGGCACCCTTCCCTTGTTATCTATCTAAGGCAAGCTAAATAACTCCTTTCAAATAGTATCTAATAATCCTTTCTAAGGTCTCAGTTGTTGTATCTCCTTTCTCATTTCTGATTTTATTTATTTGGATCTTCTCTTTTTCTCTTAGTCTAGATAAAGTTTTGTTGATTTTGTTTATCTTTTCAAAAAACAAGGTCAGGCATGGCGGCTCAGGCCTGTAATCCCAGCATTTTGGGAGGTTGAAATGGGCAGATTACTTGAGCTCATGAGTTCAAGACCAGCCTGGGCAACATGGCGAAACCCCATCTCTATAAAAAATGCAAAAATTAGCTGAGTGTAGAGGGGCACACCTGTAGTCACAGCAATTTGGTGGGAGGATGGCTTGAGTTTGGGAGGTGGAGGTTGCAGTGAGCGGGGATGGTGCCACTGTACTCTAGCCTGGGCAATAGAATGAGACCCTGTCTAAAAAACAAAAAACAAAAACAAAAACAAAACAAAACAAAAAACAAACCACCAAACTACCTTTTCATTTTGTTGATTTCTTTTCATTTATTTCCGCTCTGATCTTTATTGTTTCTTTCCTTCTACTAATTTTGGGTTTGGTTTGTCCTTGCTTTTCTAGTTTCTTGAGGTGTATCGTTAGGTTGTTTTATTTGTTTTTCCTCTTTTTTGATATAGGCATTAGTTGCTATAAACTACCCTCTTAGTATTGTTTTTCCTGTATCCCATAGACTTTGGTATGCCATATTTCCATTTTCATTTGTTTCAAGAAATTTTAAAATTTCCTTTTTCTAGGCCAGGTGTGGTGACTCACGCCTGTAATCTCAGTGCTTTGGGAGGCCAAGGTAGGTGGATCTCTTGAGTCCAGGATTTCGAGACTTGCCTGGACAACATGGCAAAAAACAGTCTTTACAAAAATAAAAATAAAAAATTAACCAAGTGTGGTGGCACATGCCTGTGGTCCCAGCTACTCAGGAGGCTAAGGCAGGGAGATCACTTGAGCCTGAGAGTTTGAGGCTGCAGTGAGCAGTGATCACATCACTGTACTCCAGCCTGGGCAATGGAGCAGGACCCTGTCTCAAAAGAGAAAAAAAAAATTTATTCTTTTATTTTTTTCTTAAGAGATGATCTTGCTATGTTGCCTATACTGTGTTGCCTGGGCATAGCTCATTACTGATCAGCATGCAAGTTTTGACCTGCCCTGTTTCCAACTTGGGCCACTTCCCAGTCTCCTTGGGCAACTTGATGATCCCCTGCTCCCAGGAGGTCACTGTATTGATGCTGAAAATAGTGTGGACACTTAATTGACATACCACACTATAGCCCAGAACTCCTAGATACAAGTGATCCTCCAGCCTCAGCCTCTTGAGTAACTTGTACAAAGGCATGTACCACTGCACCAGCTCTTTCTTAACTTTTTCTTTGACCCATTGGTCATTCAGGAGCATGTTGTTTAATTTCCATGTGTTTGTGTATTTTTCTGAGATTCCTCTTGTTATTGATTTCTGTAGTTTTATTCCATTGTGGTCAGAAAATATACTTGATATGATTTCTATTTTTTCAAATAGAAATCAGACTTGTTTATTTTTAATAGAAATCAGACTCGATACAGACTTGGTTTGTGGCTTAAGGTATGGTCTACTCTGGAGAATGTTCCATGTACTGGTAAAACTGCTGCATTTGATAGCAGTTGGGTGAATTTTTTTTTTTTTTTTTTTTTGTCACCCAGGCTGGAGTGCAATGGTATGACCTCAGCTCACTGCAACCTTTGCCTCCTGGGTTCAAGCAATTCTCCTGCCTCAGCCTCCCGAATAGCTGGTATTACAGGCATGCACCACTACACCTGGCTAATTTTTTTTTTTGTATTTTTAGTAGAGATGGGGTTTCACCATTTTGTCCAAGCTGGTCTCGAACACCTGACATGAGGTGATCCTCCCACCTTGGCCTCCCGAAGTGCTGAGATTACAGGAGTGAGCCACCATGCCCAGCCGAAATTTTCTTTAAATGTCAGTTAGACCTATTAGATCTTGTGTAGTTTAACTGCCATTTATTTGTTAATTTTCCATGTGGATGATCTGTCCATTACTGAGAGTGAGGTGTTAAAAGCCTCTACTATTATTGTATTATAGTCTAACTTTCTCTTTGGAGCTATTAATGTTTGCTTTATATACTTGGGAGCTCTGGTGTTGGGTGCACAAATTTATTTATTTATTCATTTTTATTTTTTTCGAGACGGAGTCTTGCTCTGTCACCCAGGCTGGAGTGCAGTGGTGCGATCTCTGCTCACTGCCATCTCTGCTCACTGCAAGCTCCACCTCCCAGGTTCACGCCATTCTTCTACCTCAGCCTCCCAAGTAGCTGGGACTACAGGCACCCACTACCACGCCCGGCTAATTTTTTGTATTTTTAGTAGAGACGGGGTTTCGCCGTGTTATCCAGGATGGTCTGGATTTCCTGACCTCATGATCCGCCCACCTCGACCTCCCAAAGTGCTGGGATTACAGGTGTGAGCCACCATGCCCGGCCAGGTGCACAGATATTTATAACTGTTATATTCTCTTCCTGAACTGATGCCTTTATCATTACATAGTGACCCTCCTTTTCTTTTTTATAGTCTTTGATTTGTAGCATATTTTATCTTATATAAGTATAGATAGTCCTGCTTTTTAAAATTTTCCATTTGCATGGAATATCTTTTTCCACCCCTTCACTTTCGGTCTACATGTGTCTTTAGAGGTGAAATGCGTTTCCTGAAGGTAACATGTAGTTGGTTTTTGCTTCTTTATCCATTCAGTCACTCATGTCTTCTAGCTGGAGAAGTGAGAACATTTACATTCAGTGTTATTATTGATAAGTAAGGACTTACTACTGCTATTTTGTTGCTTGTTTTCTGGTTGTTTTGAGACTTGTCTCTTTCTTCCTTTCTTACTGTCTTCCTTTGTGATTAAGTGATTATCTCTTGGCATGTTTTAATTTGTTGCTTTTTACTTGTAGTGGATCTATTATAAAAACTGTGCTGTGGTTACCATGAAGCTTACAAAACAGTTTTTATAGATATGAGTTATTTAAAAGAGATGACAACTTATCTTAGATCCCAAATAACAGAAACAAACAAGTCCGAAACCCCCACAAAAGTTTTACAGTTTAATTCCTACCCCCACGTTTTAAGTTTTAGTTGTCTCAAATTTATACTTTTTTTTTTTGAGATGGAGTCTCACTCTGTCTCCCAGGCTGGAGTGCCATGGTGCGATCTCAGCTCACTGTAACCTCTGCCTCCCCGGTTAGAGCAATTCTTCTGCATCAGCCTCCCGAGTAGCTGGGATTACAGTTGCCCGCCACCACACCCAGCTAATTTTTGTACTTTTAGTAGAGATGGGGTTTTGCCATGTTGGCCAGGCTGGTCTCAAACTTGTGACTTCAGGTGATCTGCCAGCGTCAACCTCCCAAGCTGCTTGGATTACAGGCATGAGCCAATGCTCCCGGCCAATTTATACATTTTTATGTAAAATAATAAGTTTTCTTTTGCATGTTAGTGTTTTTTCTTTCAAGCTGAAGAACTGTCTTTAGCATTTCTTGAAAGAAGGGTCTGGTGGTGGTGAATTCTATCTGGGAAATACTTTATCTCCCCTTAATATTTTAATGACAGTTCAGTTGGATACGATATCCTTGGATGACAGTTTTTATTTCTTTGAGTACTGAAAATGTCATTCCACTCCCTCCTGTCCGGTGTGATTTCCATTGAGAAGTCTGTTGCCAGACATATTGGAGGTCTTTTATATGTTGTTTCTTATTTCTCACTGGTTTTAGGATCTTCTCTTTGTCCTTGACCCTTGAGGTTTGCTTATTAGATGACTTGGGATAGTCTTGTTGGGTTGAATCTGTTTGATGTTCTAATGCCTTCTTGCACCTGGATATTTACCTCTTTCTCCTGTTTTTGGCATTTTCTGTTATCACTTCTTTGAAGATTTCTACCCCTTGCTCTTGGTCAGCTTCCTCTTGAACATCATTCTTAGATTTGGTCTTTGGAGGTAATTTTCTCTATCTTCTTTCTTTCTTTTATTGAGGCAGAGTTTTGCTCTGTTGTCCAGGCTGGACAACACGTGGCACAATCATGGTTCACTGCAGCCTCAACCTCCTGGGGTCAAGCAATCCTCCCACCTACAGGCGCCAGCCACCACCCCAGCTGAATTATTGTATTTTTAGTAGAGATGGGTTTTCACCACATTGGCCAGGCTAGTCTGGAACTCCTGACCTCAAGTGATCCGCCCACCTCGGCATCCCAAAGCACGGGGATTACAGGCTTGAGTCACCACTTGCCCAGCCAAAACTGCTATTTTGAATTCCTGGTCAGAGAGCTCACAAGTCGCCATCTAGATAGGGTCACGCTCTGGATTTTTGCTTTGCCCTTTTGGGGAGGTCATATTCCTCTGTTTGCTGTTGTTTCTTGTGGGCATATAGCTATGTTTTTTGCAATAGAGGATTAGTTATTTATTCTAGTTTTCTCTGGCTTGTTTTGCTTTTTATTGAACATACTTGCTTAGTGAATCGTCACTGCCTCCTGTGGCTCTAGGTGGCGCGTTAAGCCCAGGTTTAACTCTTCTAAGTGATCAGAGTTCTGCCTGTCTTAAATGGAGGAGGTCCTAAAGAGATTACCCCAGCAGTGAGGAAAGATTGTCTAGGTGTTCGTGTCCAGGGGACCTGGGGAACTCCCTCCTGCAGCATGGTGCTGGTGAACAGACACCCTGATTTGGCAACCCCTTTGGCTGAGTTACAAAGCGGTTTCTGAGGCTGGGGATGGTAGTCCTGCCTACCCTGTTTGTTTCTGCCTGTCCTTAGGGTTAGTTCTCCGTTCAGGCAGTCACGAGGCTACCCATGGGTTAAAGCATGGAGGGGTCTCCTGCCTGGGAATCCAAGAAGTTGGAGGAGTGGTTGACCACCTCAATTTCACTTTTTCCATTGTAGAAACCATGAGCTGTGGGGAGACTGGTGCCAGGTGTAATAGGGGGAGGGGCATCATGGATATGGAAGTCTAATTCTCCTGTCCTTTGCTTGAAGTTTTTCCCCTTCTCTGTGGCCCTGGGAACGGTCTCGCCCTTGTACCTGAGCTCTGGGTTGTTGCTGGGGAGGATTTTGGAGGTGCATATTTGGTTTTGGTTTTCTGTGGTGGGGATTGACGCCAACTTGGAACTTCTTGTCATGTGTTTTTAAACACATCTATTTATAAGTGTAATATAAATAGTAAAAAAAAAAAAGTATATTTTGTATGTTTTCTTTACATATATAATTTAGTAGATGTTTTAAAATAAAAATGAGATGATATTAAAGAGTATGAAACAGTAGAAAAATTAAAATGAGATGAAATACAAACAGTTGATTTCTGTGTATGTGTATATACATACACACACTTTCCTTTTAGATACTACAGTTTACTCTAAAACATGAAAATTCAGAAGACCTTATCAGGTACTTGGTTTCAAAAATAAACTATAAATTTGAAAAGGCAGAAGTAATGCCTTCCAAATGACACTGACCATAATGCAGAAATTTAAAAATGAAAGATAACAAAAAATATATCCATTTGGACATTGAAAACATACATTGGAGTCTTAGCTTAAAGAAGAAGTAAAAGTAAAAACTGCAGCATAAAGAAAGGAAATGACATTCAGTGTACAGTTTAGAAACTTAAAGGTATTTTGATAGAAACAAAAAGAAGCAAATAAATGAGTTTAATACAAATGTAAGAAGCTGGAAAAGGACCAAAAGGCCAGGCATAGTGGTTCATACCTGTAATTCCAGCATTATGGGAGCCTGAATTGGGAAGATCACGTGGGGCAAGGAGTTCAAGACCAGCGTGGGCAACAGAGTGAGACCCTGTCTCTACAAAAAGTACAAAAATTAGTCAAGCGTGGTGGTGCTTGTTTGTAGTCCCAGCTAATTGGGAGGTTGAGGCAGGAAAGGATCATTAGAGCCCATAAGTTCGAGGCTGCAGTGAGTTGTGATCACACCATTGTATTCCAGCCTAGGTGACAGAGCAAGACCAAAAAAAAAGAAAAAAGAAAAAAAAAAAAGAAAGAAAGGGAAAACAATAAAATAGCTCAAAGAAGTTACCAAGAAAATAAGTAAACATAAAAGTGCAGGTTAACAAACTACAAAACAAAGAAGAGAAGTGAATTAGTGATCAAGGAAACAGAAAGCTAGTTATTTGATGAAAATGAAAATAGAAAAATATTTGGCAAGAATAGTTATAAAATAACATGAGAAACAAAAATGGCTGGGCATGGTGGCTTACACCTGTAATTCTAGCACTTTGGGAGGCCAAGGCAGGAGGATCACTTGGAACAGCCTGGGCAACATAGCAAGTCCCCCATCTCTTAAAAAAAGAGAAAAAGAAAAAGAAAGCCAAAAGTAAGACATAAACACAGATGTGGAGGAGAGTATGTAATTGTAAAGAAATAGAATATAATCTTTGGTAAGAATAAAATTAGGAGAAAGGGATGTGCTTCTCTAGGAAGGACATGCCTGTTATTAAAAAATGTTTAAAGAATAAGGAAAACCTTTGATTCACTAAACTGCAAGTCACTTCTCGGTAGTTTCAAACAGCACTTACTTTTTTGTGTCGGTATTGTTTATTTGGAATTTTCCTCTATAGTTTGTTTAAATATCAGTAAAGATCTGAATGGCACTGTGTTTTTACTTCATCATTTGTACATAGGATGTTCACTCATTGTTGAAGAAAGCATTTTGTTTAGGAGAGAGTGTCTGTGTACTGTGGTGTACGATGGTAGATGTAATTATCACTGAAGGTCACCGAAATGTGAAAATCCCTGGTAATGTCTTGACAGCTGTGTGGAAATAAAGCTGTCAAATGGGAACAGTCAGGGCCTACTTAGAAAGTGCTTGCTAAAGCAAGAGAGTCAGCCACTTTTGACAAAGTGGGAAAGCTTTGTAGTGAACAAAAGGGAAGGCGTCAGTTGTGCTGTTGACTGCAGGCTATTGACATGGGACACTGGAAGTGTCTAATAAGCATTGAGGCATCTCATATGATTGGTTATGGGAGTACATTTGGCTTTCTCTGCTTGGTTCTGAGTTCAAAGCTGGGGCACAAATTAGAGAAGCTGCATCACTGCCATGTCCTGACTGGTGTGGGTTGGTTGCTACAGCAGTTTCTGGTTTGCCTTTCTGAGCTGATTGCTGCAGAGGGTGTGGGTCAGACCCTGCTCAGATTCCCACTGACAAATGCAGGCTTGGGAGTGAATGGAGAGGAAGCCATTTAATTGTGGGGCCAATGAGTCTCTGCCTTAATCATGGGATTTGACATTCAGTGTTCTATACACTGATTGACTGATTTCTTTCTTTATTGAAGTCAGATTTATATAATATAAAACTAACCATTGTAAAGAGAATGACTCAGTGGCAGTTGGTAGATTCACAATGTTGCTCAATTATCACTTCCATCTAGTTCCAAACAATTCCATGTCAAAATATAGCTGTGTACCTACCTGTTAAGCAGCTCCTTCTTATTTCTCACTCCTCCTAGCCCCAGACAACTACCAGTGTTCTTTTCATCCATATGGATTTACTTACTCTGAATGTTTTAAATGGAATCATACAATATGTGACCTTTTGTGTCTGTCTCTTTTCCCTAAGCATAATGTCTTCAAGGTTCATCCATATTGTAACAGATGTTATGATTACTTTCTTGTAATTTTCTTTCTCTTTTCTTTTCTTTCCTTTTTTTTTTTTTTTTTTTTTTTGACACAGGATCTCACTGTGTTACTCAAGCTGGAGTGCAGTGGTGCAATCTTGGCTCACTGCAGCTTTGACCTCCCAGGCTCAAGAAATCCTCCCACCTCAACCTCCTGAGTAGCTGGGACTACAGGTACATACCACTACACTTGACTAATTTTTTTTGTTTTTTTGTAGAGACAGGGTTTCACGATGTTGCCTAGGCTGCTCTCGAACCCCTGAGCCCAAGTGATCCTCCTACCTTGAACTCCCAATGTGCTGGGATTACAAGCATAATAAGCCACTGTGCCTGGCCACTCTCTTGTAATTTCCTTTCAACCTTTAAGTATATTTTTCTCCTGGGAGTATGGGAAGAACAGTATGGTGATCTGGGCACTCTTTTTGTTTGGAAACATCTGGAATTATCCAAAAACATGAAAGGTAAGGCACTGGTTCCAAGCTTTCTAGGTACAGACTGGAAACTAGTCAAAGCGTTAAGACATACGGGACTCAATGACCCTACTATTAATGCTTTTGCTTTTGGAGCCATTCCCAATCCTGCATACATTTGTTAGTGACAAGTCTGGTGGGTTGCCCAGGATATGTCTATTTTGAGAGATTCTGCAGTGGGCCTGGGACAGAGAGGGAAGCACTGAGCCTTGGGAGGGTGAACCAGAGGGTGCAGTCTGCTCTCCTGTCCTTTCAGGGAACTTTCCAGTTCTATCTGTTGCATGCCTCCCATTTAGAATCTAATGTTCCAGAATTCATATTTATTTAAGTACTTACCATTTGAGTTCTCATGTAGTATGGCAGTTTTATGTCTCCTGTAAAGCATTCAAAAATTTAAAGACCACTAAATCAAACTTTAAAACTTCTGTGTATCACCGGATATCGTGGCTCATGCCTGTAATCACTTGAGGTAGATCACCTGAGGTCAGGAGTTCAAGACCAGCCTGGCCAACATGGTGAAACCCTGTCTCTACTAAAAATACAAAAAATTAGCTGGACGTAGTAGCACATGCCTGTAATCCCAGCTACTCAGAAGGCTGAGGCAGGAGAAATGCTTGAACCTGGGAGGCGGAGGTTGCAGTGAGCCGAGATTGCACCACTGTACTCCAGTCTGGGCAACAGAGTGAGGTTGTCTCAAAAAATAATAAATAAATAAATAAATAAATAAAACCACTGTGTATCAAAGAATATAATTTATAAAGTGAAAAGGCAACATACAGTGTAGGAGAAAATATTTACAAATCATATATCTGATAAGGGGTTTATGTGCAGAATGTATAAAGAATACCAAAATGGCAGTGTTCGGGTATGAGGCTGGGGCTAAGCTGAGGGATTCAGGTGTGGTGCAGGTAGGAACTGAGGAAGCGCCCAAGGATGTCAAGATGACCGCATCTATGCATGGTCAACCCAGTCCTTCTCTAGAAGATGCAAAACTCAGAAGAGCAGTGATCATAGAAATCATAGAAAAAAATTTTGACTACCTTAGAAAAGAAATGACACCAAATATATATCAAATGGCATCATTTGGGACAACAACTGGTTTCTCTGGAATATTCTCAAACTTCCTGTTCAGATGCTGCTTCAAGATAATATAAGCAAGGAAAACTGTGTTTTCAGAAGCTCACTGATTGGCATAGTTTGTGGTGTTTTCTACCCCAGTTCTTTGGCGTTTACTAAAAATGGACGTCTGGCAACCAAGTATCATACCGTTCCACTGCCACCAAAAGGAAGGGTTTTACTCCATTGGATGATGCTTTGTCAAACACAAATGAAATTAATGGCGATTCTTCTAGTCTTTCAGATTATGTTTGGAATATTAAATGGTCTACACCATTATGCAATATTTGAATGGACACTTGAGAAAACTATACATGAAGAGTAACCAAAAAAATGAATGGTTGCTAACTTAGTAGAATGAAGTTTTTATAAAGAGGACTCAGGCATTGCTGAAAGAGTTAAAAGTAACTGTGAACAGATAATTTGTTTCTGTGCCTTTTGCCTGGTATATAGCAAATACTAAAAAAAATTCAATAATTCAATCAATATAAGTTTCATCTTACATATAAGTTACAGGTTTTATCTCCTGATAGTGTGTCCATTTTGCTTGGTACATAACAGATAATAAATATTCAGTATCAATAAATGTAATAATAATTTAAAAAAAGAATTACAACTCAACAACAAATAACATTAAAAATAGCAAAGGACTTGAATAGACATTTCATCAAAGATGATATACAAATGGCCCAGAAGCATATGTAAAGATGCTGACCATCACTGATCATTAAAGACATGCAAGCCAAAATTCTGTTGGGATACCACCTCATACCTATTAGGATGGCTACTACAAGAAAAACAGAAAATAACAAGTTTTGGTGAGGACGTGAGCATATTACAACCCCGTGCACCTTTTTGGGGATTGTAAATGGTGCCACTGCTTTGGAAAGCAACATGGAAATTCCTCAAATAATTAAAACTGCCATATGATCCAACAATCCCACTTCTGGGTGTATACCCAAAATAATTGAAAGCGGGGTATTGAAGGGATGTTTACACACCCATGTTATAGCAGCACTATTCAGAACAGCTAAGAGACAGAAGCAACCCAAATGTCTATCAACAGATGAATGGATAAGCAAAATGTGACACACTTTTCCCTCAGTATCTGTAGGGGATTAATTCCAGGATACTCTGCAGATACCAAAATCCACAAATGCTCCAGTCCCTTATATAGTGTGGCATAGTATTTGCATATAATCTAGGCACATTTTCCCATATACTTTAACAGCGGTCCCTAACTGTTTGGCACCAGGGACCGGTTTTGTGGAAGACAATTTTTCCACAGACAGGGTCAGGGGGATGGTTTTCGGATGAAACTGTTCCACCTTAAATCATCAGGAATTAGTCTGATTCTCATGAGGAGTGTGCAGCCTAGATCCCTTGCGTGTGCAGTTTAGAATAGGGTTCATGTTCCTATGAAAATCGAATGCCACTGCTGATGTGACTGGAGGCGAGGCTCAGGCGGTAATACTTGCTGGCTTCTTTGTTCATCTCCTGCTCTGTGGCCCAGTTCCTAACAGGTTAAGAACTGGTACCCATCCATGGCCTGGGGCTTGGAACCACTGCTTTGAATCCTAGGTTACTTATAATACCTAGTACAGTGCCTACATATAACTTTATTAGTGTGGATTTGACTTAGTATTTGACTCAGGGAAAATTCAAGTTTTGCTTTTTGGAACTTTGTGAAATTTAATGTATTTTTGAATATTTTAAATCTGAGTTTGGTTAAATCCACAGACACAGAACCCATGGATATGGAAGGCCCATAATATATACACAATGGAATATTATACAGACTTAAAAAGGAAGGTAATCCTGTCTCATGCTCCAACATGGATGAATCTTGAGTGCTAAGTGAAAGAAGCCAGTCACAAAATGACTGTGTGATTTCACTTACATGAATAATCTAAAGTAGAAAAATTCATAGAAACAGAAAATAGAATGGTATTTACTAGGGTGTGGAGGGAAGGGGAAAAATGGAGAGTTGTTTAATGGCTATAGAGATTCCATTTTGCATGATGCAAAAGTTCTGGGGATCTGTTCCACAACATTGTGAATGTATTTAATGGTACTAAAATATATGCTTAAAAATGACCAAGTTGGTAAATTTTGTTGTGTGTTTTAATATAATTTTTTTTTGAAACAGGGTCTCACTCTGTTGCCCAGGCTGGAGGACAGTGGCACCATCTTTGCTGACTGCAACCTCAGCCTCCTGAGCTCAGGCGACCCTCCCACTTCAGCCTCCCAAGTAGCTGGGACTACAGGCATGCACCACCACACCCAGCTAATTTTTGTATTTTTTTGTAGAGATGAGGTTTTGCTATGTTGCCCAGGCTGGTCTTGAATTCCTAGGCTCAAGCAATCCTGCCTCAGCTGGGATTACAGGCATGAGCTACTGCATCCAGCCTGCAATTTTTAAAACATCAAAATAAATGTAAAGGCTACGTCTTAGATATATTTTTTAACCAATTAAAAATAGTAAAATTTTCTCTTATAGCACAGTGGTCATGCCTGTAATCCTAACACTTTTGGAGGCTGAAGTGGGAGGATCACTTGAGCCCAGGAGTTTGCGACCAGCCTGGGCAACATAGGGAGACCCTCGTCTCTACAAAAAATGCAAAAATTAGCCAGGCATGGTGGCGTGTGCCTGTAGTCCCAGCTACTTGGGAGGCTGAGGAGGGAGGATCACCTGAGTTTAGGAGGTCAAGGCTGCAGTGAGCCAAGATTGCACCACTGCACTCCAGCCTGGGTGACAGAGCAAGTCCCTGTCTCAAAAAATAAAGTAGTTTAAAAAGTATAAGCCAAATTGTGAGTGAATGAGAGAGAGACAAGTGGGGGTTGGGTGGGAGATGTGTGTGTGTGTCTAGATAAATATTTGATCAGTTTGTGGAGGCAAATGAATTTCATCATCAGGGCAGATTTGTCCGGAGCTGCACGCCCCGGCCATAGCGAATAATAATTGAGGATTAAACGCCTGAGCTATATTCATTTCCACCCCACACCTTCTCCCTATCTTTGCCTTTTTTCCCCTGTACTAATACCTCATTAAAGATGGCGCTCTTCCTGCTTCTTCTTCACTCACTTTTCCCGCGCCCGGGAAAATTGTTACTTAATAGCGCAAGCGCAACATGACGTCCGACCGGAGAAACCGAAACTAACCTGGCCACGCCCTCAGCAATGAGATCATTTCCGCCTTAGCCCAACCCCTTCCCTTCCAAGTGTATATAAGGCAGTGCATTACCGCCATTAAACGAGACTTGATCAGAGCACTGTCTTGTCTCCATTTCTCGTGTCTCTTGTTCCCCAAATTCCCACCCCCTCCTCCAGGGCCTGCTCTGACTATCCCGCGGGCCGGGATACAGATTTATTGGAGAAAGTTTTGCCATGGTGAGGGTATTTCCTTGGGATAGGAATGAAGTAGGGAAATACTAATTTGTGACTCTGGTTATTTAAATTATTCAATGACAATCTGTTTAGATGTCTTTGCATAGATAATGCAAATTAGATTGGGAATTGCCAGAATTTGGTGCCTGAACTATATAATTTTTAAATTTTTTAGATGAGAACATAATTTCTATTTCCAGATCTATTCAGACACTGAAGACTTAGGTTGGCCAATTCAAGGTCACTTCTTTTTTTTTTTTTGAGACGGAGTCTTACTCTGTCACCCCACTCTGTCACCCAGGCTAGAGTGCAGAGTGCAGTGGCATGATCTTGGCTCACTGCAAGCTCCACCTCCTGGGTTCATGCCATTCTCCTGGCTCAGCCTCCCAAGTAGCTGGGACTACAGGCGCCTGCCACCACACCTGAATAATTTTTTGTATTTTTAGTAGAGACGGGGTTTCACCATGTTAGCCAGGATGGTCTCGATCTCCTGATCTTGTGATCCGCCCACCTCGGCGTCCCAAAGTTCTGGGATTACAGGTGTGAGCCACTGCACCTGGCCACCTCTTTTTTTTGTATTTGCATTTTGCAACTTTGTTGAATTTATTTATTAGTTCTAACAGTTTTTTTGTGTGGAATCTTCTACATATAACATCATAATTACAAACAGAGATGATTTTTCTTCCTTTCAAAATTGGATACCTTTTCTTTTTCTTGCCTAATTGCTCTGGCTAGAAATTCCAGTACTATGTTGAATAGAAGAGATAAAAGCGAACATTCCTGCCTTGTTCCTGCTCCTAGAGGAAAAACTTTCGTCTTTCACTGTTAAGAATGATGTGAGCTGTGGGTTTTTATAGATGGCCTTTATTACGTTTCCTTTACAGAAACTACCTTCCATGACATAGTTTCCTTTTATTCCTAGTTTGTTGAATTTTTTTTAATCATAAAGAGGTGTTGAATTCTGTCAAATGATTTTCTTGCATCAATGGAGATGTTTATGTGGTTTTCTCCCTTCAATTTGTTAATGTAGTATATTGCATTGATTGATTTTTGTATACTCAATTATCCTTGCATTCCAGGAATAAATCCCACTTGGTCATGGAGTATAATCCTTTTAAATTAATTAACTTATTTATTTGAGACAGGGCCTCGCTTTGTCACCCAGGCTGGAGTGCAGTGGCACCATCTTGGCTCACTGCAACCTCCATCTTCCAAGTTCAAGCGATTCTCATACCTCAGCCTCCCAAGTAGCTAGAACTATAGGCGTGCACCACCATGCCCAGCTAATTTTTGTATTTTTAGTAGAGATATGGTTTCGCCATGTTGACCAGGCTGGTCTTGAACTCCTGAGCTCAAGTGATTCGCCCGCATTGGCCTCCCAAAGTGCTGGGATTACAGGCGTAAGCCACTGTGCCTAATCCTTTTTTAAAAATAACATTTTATTGAGGTATAATTTACATACTTTGAAATTTAACCATGGAAAGTATTCAGTTTGATGAGTTTTAGTTCATACAGTTGTGCAGTGATCATCATAATTTAGTTTAGAGCACTTCCTTCACTCCCAAAAGTTCACTTTGTAGTCATTCTTCATCTGACCTTCCCACCCCTAGGCAACAACTAATATACTTTCTATTTTAAAGATTTGCCTTTCTGGAAATTTAGTAAGTAAACTCATACAATTTGAGGTATTTTATGTCTGGTTTCTTTGTTTAGCATAATAGTTTCCTTTAAAAGTTTTATGGATACATAATAATGATACATATTTATGAAGTACATGTGATATTGGAATGTATACATACAATACGAAATGATTAAATCAGAGTACTTAGGCTGTTTTTGTCTACGTTTACTGTTTTTGTGTTGGGAACATTTCAAATCTTCTTTTTTAGCTATTATGACATATACAATATATTGGTGTTAACTATAGCCAACCTACTGTGCTATCAAACACTAGAACATATTCCTTCCATCTAACTCTATGTTCCCATGCATTAACCAATGACTTTTCATTCCCCTAGGCCTGCCCTGTTCCCAACCTCTGGTAACCATCATTTTACTTTCTACCTCCATGAGATCAACTTTCTTGTCTCCTACATATGAGTAAGAATATGTGATGCTTGTGTTTCTGTCCCTGGCTTATTTCACTTAACATAATGACCTCCAGTTCCATCCATTTTGGTGTAGAATAACAGGATTTAATTATGTTTTTATGGCTGAATAATATTCCACTGTGTATATATAGGATATTTTATTCATTCATCCACTGATGGATACTTAGGTTGATTCCATGTTTTGGCTATTGTGAACAGTGCTACTACAATAAATATTAGGGTGCATGTATTCCTTTGGTATACTGATTTCTTTTTTTTTCTTGAGAAGGAGTCTTGCTCTGTCACTCAGGCTGGAGTGCAGTGGCACGATCTTGGCTCACTGCAACCTCAGCCTCCCAGGTTCAAATGATTTTCCTGCCTCAGCCTCCCAAGTAGCTGGGATTACAGGTGTGCGTCACCACATCTGGCTAATTTTTGTATTTTTAGTAGAGACAGGGTTTCACCATGTTGGCCAGGCTGGTCTCGAACTCTTGACGTCAAGTGTTCCACCAGCCTCAGCCTCCCAAAGTGCTGGGATTATAGGCATGAGCCACCATACCCCGCCTGATTTCCTTTCCTTTGAATAGATACCAAGTTGTAGGATTGCTTCATTGTATGGCAGTTCGATTTGTAGTTTTAAAAATAACCTCCGTATCATTTTCCATAATGGCTGTACTAATTTATCTTGCCTTTTTTTTTTTTGTCACTTTATTGAATTTGTTTATTCTAAGTTTTTTGGTGAAGTCTTTAGAATGTTCTATATTTAAGATCATGTTGTCTGTAAAGAGGTATAATTTGCCTTTCTGTTTTCCAATTTGGATGCCTATTTCTTTATCTTGCTTGATTCTAAGACTTCCACTACTATGTTAATAAGAGAGGTGAAAGTAGGCATTTGATTCATGTTTCAGTTCTTAGAGGAAAGACTTTCAGCTTTCCCCTATTCATTATGATGTTAGCTGTGGGTTTGTAATATGTGGCCTATATTATGTTGAGGTATGTTTTTTCTATGCCTAATTTGTTGACAGTTTTTATCAGGATGGAATGTTAACTTATATCAAATGCTTTTCCTGCATCTATTGAGAAGATCACAGTTTTTGTCTTTCAATCTGTTGATGTGATATATCACATTTATTGATTTGCATATGTTCAACCTCTTTTGCGTCCCTGAGGTAGAGCCCATTGATCATGGTATCTTTTTGATGTGTTGCTAGGTTCAGTTTGCTAGTACTCTTGAAGATTTTTACTGTATGTTCATAAGGGACGTTTTGGCTGTTGTTTCCTTGGTATCAGAGTAATGCTGGTCTCATAGATTAAGTTTGAAATAATTTCTGCCTCTTCATGTTTTTGGAATAATTTGAGAATTAATGTTAGTTGTTCTTTTGAAGTTGAATGTAGCAGCAATGCCATCTGGTCCTAGATTTTTCACTCTTGGGAGACTTTTTATTATGGATTCAATCTCGTTACTTATTATTAGTCTGTTCAGGTTTTTGTATGCCTTTTTTTTTTCAAGATTGAAAAATTGCTATTTATTTAAAAAAACTTCTGAATTAAATAGGGAAATGGCAATAACTGGTATATACATTAATTCAAAATATTTTCACTGAGCACTAAATAGTTCACTGAGAATAGTTTCCAATCTTTTCACTAAAAACCCCTTTTAAAGAATGCCTAAAACTGGCCAGGCGTGATGGCTCAGGCCTGTAATCCCAACACTTTGGGAGGCTGAGATGGGCAGATCACGGTCAGGAGTTTGAGACCAGCCTGGCCAACACAGTGAAACCCCATCTCTACTAAAAAATACAAAAAAAAAAAAAAATTAGCTGGGCATAGTGGCAGGCACCTGTAATCCCAGATACTCAGGAGGTTGAGGCAGAATTGCTTGAACCTGGGAGGCTGAGATTGCAATGAGCCGAGATGGCATCATTGCACTCCAGCCCTGGCAACCGTGTGAGACTCTGTCTCAAAAAAAAAAAAAATAAAATAAAACAAAGAAAGGCTGAGTGCGTTGGCTCATGCCTGTAATCCCAGCACTTTGGGAGGCCAAGTTGGGTGGATCACAAGGTCAGGATTTCAAGATCAGCCTGGCCAAGATGGTGAAACCCCGTCTCTACTGAAAATACAAAAAATTAGCCAGGCGTGGTGGCACGTGCCTGTCATCCCAGCTACTCTGGAGGCTGAGGCAGAGAATTGCTTAAACCTGGAGGGACGGAGGTTGCAATGAGCCAAGATCGCGCCATCGCACTCCAGCCTGGGCAACAGAGTGAGACTCCGTCTCAAAAAAAAAAAAAAAAAAAAAAAAAAAAAAAAAAAAAAAAAGCCTAAAACTTAGTTTATTTAGGTCTTTAATCAAGAAATCTAAAGCTGCTAATCAGAGTTTTGAATCACCATTAGATGACTAGGCTAACAACCTTGAGGTAATATAATGTGGGTTTTAAAAGCTTTGTTTAAACTATACATTCTAACAGAGGGGATTCATTGGTCTCAGGCAATTAATCACAGGTTCAATGCCAGATACTGTATATACACAGACAAAACAGAGTAATAGCTATCATTTATAAGGATAAATAACATATGGTCCTGGTATATTCAAAGGGAATAATGTCTAATATTTATGGGTGTACAATTAGTGATGGGCAGGGAGACAGATACAAATGACTAACCCACAAGGGAGAACCTAAAAAGGACGATAGAAGAGATAAAAGTCCTGTGCCCTAGGGATGCAGCAGAAAAGATGCTGGGAGGCTTTAGGGACCAGGTGGCATCTAGGTCAGATCAAGAGATGAATGGATGTCAGTGTGTGTGGGAAGGTCCTTCAAGGCTGGAGAAAACAAAGTGAGCCAAACACTGAGCCACAGGAGTACTCCCTGCTCAGATGACAGTGAAGCATTTGTTCTGAGTAAAAAGATGTAATCTAATAAAAGACTGCATAAAACACTGGAAAACCTCACGCAATGAGAGCCTGAAACAATGCTTGTATTTCTTAACAGCAATTCAACAGAGTATCTGAGGTGGCCTGTGGAACGAACGAGAGAGCAAAATATCTTCCCAAAGGCAGAGGCGCCGTATGCTCTTGGTGGAGGTTAAGTAGCCAAGGATCGCACCTGCAAGCCCACCTCCACCCTGAGACCCCAGTCCCTTGGAATCAACTCCACAGCAAAAATCTTCCTTAATGGAAAATCTCTCTCTTCCCAAAATGTAAAATAAAAACAATATAAGCAAACAAAACTGAAAACAAAAAAAGATAATCAGAGCAAGCTTTAGCCTCTCATACTTCACCTATGCCCCAACTGCCATGTTACTGAGAACAGGGTCTGCCCCATTACTTAAATGGATTCCTTATTGCAGAACATGACAAAATTTAGCATATCACTGATCCTACTATGTCCCTCCCTATAAAAAAAAAAAAAAAGTAAACCAACACCACACAAAATATAACCTTACCCTGAATAAAAGTCAGCCTCAACCTAATGATCCTACTGTAATGTGACTACCCTAACCCAGGAAACCTTAATCCTATTCTGACCTATTCACACAAAAAATCCCCATTCTAAGAGCTTTGGACGCATTACAAACATGGTTGCATTAGATTCCTCTTCTGAAGTATTCTGAAGTCTTGAAACAGCAAATTTACATATTTTTCTATACTACCACTGAAGGGTAATTATCATAAAAGGCCTACAACCAAAATCCTAATCCCCTGATTCTCAGGCTATTGCAATTTTTTTTCCCTCAGATCAAATAATAGGAAATACACACAAAAAAATGAAAAGTCATACAAACATAAAAACACAGAATCTATAAGTGTCACCACACTGACAGTATTAACTGTGCTAAAGAGAAAAAGAATTTGGTTTACTCAAGCTCTGGGCATTTTGTAAAGTACTTAAGACATTAACAGCTTATAAAAATAGTGAAAAAAATTTAGGTGGGAGCATAAAACTAACTCCTTCATTCAAAATCCCAAGTTCACGAGAAGGGATTTGTGGCTAACTGTCTGCACAGGGCGGCCTCAGACACCAGCCCAATCTTGGGCTGATGGCCTTGACCTTTGTGCTCAGGTCAGCTTCTGGGGTGCAGGGATGTTGGCAGATGCCTGCTGGAGGTACACGGAGGAGCCCTGAGGGCTGCTGGCTGGTGTTCTGTGCTGCATATTTGATGCCCTTCAGCCCCTGTTGCCAATGCCTCAGCTTTGTCAAGTGCTTCTGGACAGTGTGTGTTTCTGTTGTAATTCATTCCTTAGTTCTGAGATATCCTCTTTGGTAACTTGCTCTGGTGTCTGGACAAATAATTGCAATCGTTTTCTGTAGGAAAACATTCTGCCTGTGTTGCAATATCCAGAAACTCCTAGATATACTGATCAACACCAGTTTAAATGTTTTCCTGATCAATGCCATTGACATAGTCCTCACTCACCAGAGAAGCTAAGCAAGCCTTGAAAGATGACTCCAACTCATTCACCCGGTACTGTTAGAAGGTCTCAGAGTATCTGGTGCTGCCTGAAGAAGTGAAGCCTGGCCCCGGAGCTCCAGTGTGGGTGGTGAGATCCCTGGTAGCTGCTAAGAGAACATATCACCTAGTGGAGCCACCATGTCTTGAATAGCCTGTATTTCTTTATGATTCAATCTTGTTATATAAAATGCATCTAGGAATTTATTCGTTTCCTCTAGGTTTTCCACTTTGTTAGTGTGTAGTTGCTTATAAGAGTCTCTAATGATCCTTTGCATTTTTGTGGAATCAGTTGTAATGTTTTCTTTTTCATTTCTAATTTTATTTATTTGAGCTTCCTCTTTGTATTGTTGGTTAGTCTGGCTACTGGTTTATTGATTTTCTTTATCTTAAAAAAAAATAAAACAAACAAACAAAAAAAACCACACAACTTTCCCTGTGATTGTTTCCTTGTAGATTTTGCCTCTATTTTGTTTTATTCTGCTCTGATCTTTATTCTGTCTTCCTTTTACTAATTTGGGGTTTGGTTTTTCTTTCCTTGAGGTGTCTCATTAGGTTATTTGAAGTCTTTCTGCTTTTTGACTCTAGTTATTAATTGTTACAAATTTTCCTTATGGCAATGCTTTTGTTGTATCCCATAGGTTTTGAGATGTGTGTTTCCAACATTTTTTACTTGAAGAAATGTTTTTATTTCCTTCTTAATTTCTTCATTGACCATCATTCAGGAATATGTTAATTTCCATGTATTTGTAGTTTCTAAAGTTCCTCTTGTTATTGATACGTAGTTTTATTCCATTGTTGTCTGAGAAGATACTAGATGTGATTTAAATTTTTTTTTTTGAGATGGAGTCTCGCTCTATCGCCCACACTGGAGTGCAGTGGCGGATCTTGGCTCACTGCAAGCTCCACCTCGTGGGTTCATGCCATTCTCCTGCCTCAGTCTCCTGAGTAGCTGGGACTACAGGTGCCCGCCACCACGCCCAGCTAATTTTTTGTATTTTTACTAGAGACGGGGTTTCACCATATTAGCCAGGACGGTCTTGAACTCCTGACCTTGTGATCTGCCCGCCTCAGCGTCCCAAAGTTCTGGGATTACAGGCCTCAATTTTTAAAAATTTGTTGAGGCCAGGCTTGGTGGCTCATGCCTGTAATCCTGGTGTTTTGGGAATCTGAAGCTCCTCAAGTGGGAGGATTGTTTGAGGCCCAGAGTTTGAGACAAGACTGGGCAACATAGTGAGACACTGTCTCTACAAAACGTTGAAAATTAACTAGGCATTGTGGTGTGCACCTGTAGTCCTTATTACTTGGGAGGCTGAAGAGGGGATCATTTGAGCTCAAGAGTTCAAGGCTGCAGTGAGCTATGATAACAGCACTGCACTCCTGCCTGGATGACAGAGCGAGACCCTGTCTTTTTAAAAAAAAAAAAAAGTTGAGACTTGTTTTGTGGCCTAATGTATTAGGTTTACCCTGGAGAATGTTCCATGTGCTGATGAGAAGAATGTGTGTTCTACAGCTGTTGGATAAAAGATTCTGAAATATCTGTTAGGTCCATTTGGTCTAAAGTGCAGTTTAAATCCAATGTTTGTTGATTTTTCTGTTTAGATGATCCAATGCTGACAGTGGAGTGAAGTTCTCAATAGTTATTGTCTTGGAATCTTTATTTTTTATAGTATTTGCTTTATGTATCTGAGTGCTCTGTTGTTGGATACATATATATTTAGAGTTGTTATCTACTCTTACACTCCGATAGCATTTTTGCTATGAAGTGAATCTCCTGGGTTGGATGTTATATTACTTGGTATTTCATGTCTTTGGATCAGGCATGAGTAATAGTGCTGGCTGAGCCTTACAGGACTAGAAAGGCAAATCCATGTTTGGAATAAATCCAGGTATTTATCCCTGTGAGACTGAATCACTGTTTTTTAGAGGCTGGCAGGTGGCTGATGTAGTCAGTTTGTCCCCAGGTAAATAGTTTATTTTCTTGAGGAATACTGTCATATTAGGGACTCAACTTTCTGCTGATACATGCTGGGTAGTTCTTGGCAATTTTTTTTTTTTTTTTTTTTTTTTTTTAGATGGAGTCTCGCTCTGTCACCCAGGCTGGAGTGCAGTGGCGCGATCTTGGCTCACTGCAAGCTCCACCTCCCGGGTTCACACCATTCTGCCTCAGCTTCCCGAGTAGCTGGGACTACAGGCACCCGCCACCACACCCGGATAATTTTTTGTATTTTTAGTAGAGACTAGGTTTCACCGTGTTAGCCAGGATGGTCTTGATCTCCTGACCTCGTGATCCACTTGCCTCGGCCTCCCAAAGTGCTGGGGTTACAAGTGTAATCCCAAATATAATTATGTATTTATATAATTATATTATATATATATGTGTGTGTGTGTGCATATGTATTTGTCGAGCTTTCCTGTTCATCATTATATTGTGCATTGCCCATTTAATCAGCACAATCAGTGAAATGACAGTTTCTACTTTGTTGCTCCTATTAGGATGTGTGTGGTTTTTTTTTAGAATGTTAGAAATGTTGCAGAAACTAATTCAACCTTTTTTTTTGTTTTTGTTTTTTTTAGACAAGGTCTCACTCTGTTGCCCAGACTTGAGTGCAGTGGTGTGGTCACAGCTCACTGCAGCCTCAACTTCCCAGCCTCAGGTGATCCTCCCATCTAAGCCTCCCAAGTAGCTTGGACTACAGGCATGTGCCACCACACCTGGCTAGTTTTTTGTAGAGATGGGATTTTGCCACTTTAGCCAGGCTGGTCTTGAACTCCTGCACTCAAGCGATCCACTCAACTTGGCATCAGAAAGTGTTGGGATTATAGGCATGAACCACTGTGTCTAATCTCTAATTCAACTGTTTTACTTCACTTCTCCATATGCACATTCTACCAGTGCACTAACTTCATGTTGAGTAAGAAACAGGGAAAAAGTAGCTATGAGTTGCCTTATGTTTCCAATCCCATCTGTGTGATCATTTTCCTGCTCAAAAGGAACTTGAGCAGGAAATGCGTTGACCAGGTTCCTTGGCTGTTTATGCTAAGATATTGTCTTCTGAATTCAAATCAAATTCTGGGTCCAAATGGACAGTGGTGTCTCTTGGGGCTGTCAGTGTCCCTGATTACTCAGATGTAAATGTGTTTAATATGGAAGAGAAGCACAGAATTCTGGTGAACCCACAATGTATAGTGAAACTCAAAATGAGTATGAGGAAAGTTATGGAAGTTGAAGGGCAAGCATCACAAATACCGTTTACAAAAGGATAGGCATATTGCATGTATCTTCCCTGTGCTGGACAGGGGTTGTGTACAGCTATGTAGGGCACATGTGCATTAAGCTGGCCTTAATTGTGAAGGTTCTGTGGTAATGAATGGTGGAAATGCTATTCATAAGGAAGGATGGGCCATTTCTACACACTCAGATGGTCTGTGGCTGGGAGCATGGCAGAGGCAATCTTGGGCATCCATGGAGATGTTCCTGTATCATTTTTCAGGATCCCAGATTTTCCTCACAAAGGGTATGACCTCTACAAAATAGACATGCATTGGCTAAGCATTCCAACATCTGTAGAGCTCTGCCACTGTAACTACAAGGCCTTCAGCCCACATATTTGGGCAATGATTCTGCCTTCTATCCAAGAAAATAAAGGCCTCGTAAGCACTCATCAAGGAGTCCTGGTTTACTTAACCACTGTTTGCTAATGGCTGAATGACGTCTTCAATTTCTCAAGGTCCTTCTGCAGGTGGTAATGCAGATCAGCGATAATCAGTCTACTCCGCTCTTTGTAGGCACTTTCTCTACATTTTCTAAGGCCTGCATCATCACACATGCCACAGCATTCTCTATCATTGAAGCATTTTCTCAGGAAATCACCTGTGAAATATTTTGCAGCTAACCACCTACCTGTGCCCCACTAGCCAACCTGCTTTACTCCTGAGATTTTATTTCAAGATATGATTGTGAGAGAATGATGAGGGGAGCAGTTACTTAGTCTATTTGAGCTGTTATAACAAAATACCACTGGCTAGGAAATGTATAAAGAGGACTTTATTTTCCCAGAGTTCTGGAGGCGAAGTTCATCATCAAAATATCAGTAGGTTCAATTGTCTGTTGAGGGCTCATGTCTGTTTCTAAGATGATGCCTTCATGCTGCATCTTTTGGAAGGGAGGAGCATTGTGTCCTCACAGAGCAGAAAACAGAAGGGCCACAGGACAAACTCCCTCTATCAAGCCTTTTCATAAGGGCACCTGATCTCATTCACAAAAACTCTATCTTCATGACTTGACTTAATCACTTCCCAAAGGTCCCACTTCCTAATACTGTCACACTGTTTCAACAGTAAACAGTTTATGTAGCGTTTCAACATAAATTAAGGAGGGGACAATACATTCAAACCAAGGAAGGCTGGGAGGGCAGCCAGAGGGAAGGAAAGTGCAAGAAGAGGTTTGGTGGAGGTGTCCTAGATTGCCTGCAGTCCAAGGAGGTTGGGGAGATTGTCAGTAACAGACCTCCCTTGGTATCCCTGCTCTGCAGTCACTGGCTAAAAGCAGTCCTTAGAAAAAACAGCCTGGCACAAATACAAGAACATGTGCTCAGTAGGAAAGAGACCATATTTCCCCAATAGCCCAAATAATGCCCTCCCCTCAACTGGCATCTCTGTTCCTTAAACATTGACCTCTTTTCTCCGAATCTCTTGGGGACACATGGGTTGAATTCAGGTTCTCTGTGGCCCTCTGGATTCTGTCTGCCTTTGTTATATCTTCACAAACAAGTTATGCAGCTTCAACTGAAGCTTGTAACAAAGCAAAGTTACTCTCCTGTGTGTGTCCTCTGATGGCTGGTGAGATATGGCTTCAAGATGAAGCCTCACCCACACTCCCTGTACAAAAACCCTTCTCACGTAAGTGTCTCTTTAAGTGCTTACTGTAGTATGACTCATTGCTAAACTTTCGTCCACACTCTTGGCATTCATAAGGCCTCTCTCCTGTGTGTATTCTTTCATGCACAGTGAGGTCTGACTTACTGGTATAGCCTCGCTTACACTCCTGGCACACAAAAGGCTTCTCCTTTGAGTGTATCCGCCAGTGGTGTCTGGTGAGACTTCTCTTCCAGCTGAAGCCTTGTCCACACACATTACACACGAAGGGCTTCTCCCTTGAGTGTGTCCTCTGGTGTGTGAGGAGATTTCCCTTCCAGTTGAAGCCTCGCCCACACTCCTTGCATACAAAAGGCTGCTTGCCAGAATGTGCAAGCTGGTGTTTCACAAGGTTTGACTTCCAGATAAATCCTTGCCCACATTCACTACAGATGAAAGGCTTCTCCCCCGAGTGTGTCTTCTGGTGGAAGAGGAGAGTTGACTTTAGGATGAAGCCTCGCCCACAATCCTTGCAATTAAATGGCCTTTCCCCTGAGTGTGTCCACTGATGTCTAAGAAGATTTGCCTTCAAACTAAAACTTTTCTCACACTGCTTGCACATGAAGGGTTTCTCTCCTGAGTGTGTCCTCTGATGTATGGTGAGATTTGGCTTCAAGGTAAAGCCTCGCCCACAATCCCTGCAGAAAAAACGTTTCTCTCCCAAGTGTGCCCTCAGGTGCTTGTTATACGAGGACTTATCCCGAAACCTTCGCCCACACTCCTGACATCCATAAGGCTTCTCCTCTGAGTGTGTCCTCTGGTGTAATGTGAAGGTTGACTTTTGGATAAAGCCTCGTCCACAGTCCTTGCACACAAAAGGCTTCTCCTCTGAGTGTGTGATCTGATGTTTCATGAGGGTTGACTTCTGAATAAACCCTTGCCCACATTCTCTACAAACGAAAGGTTTCTCCCCTGAGTGTGTTCTCTGGTGGTAGATGAGAGTTGACTTTTGGCTAAAGCTTCGCTCACAATCCTTGCACACAAAAGGCTTCTCCCCTGTGTTCTCTGCTGTCTGAGGAGAATTTCTTTCACGCTAAAACTTTGCTCACACTGCCTGCACGCGAAGGGCTTCTCCCCTGAGTGTGTCCTCTGGTGTGTGATGAGGTGTGACTTATTGCTAAAGCCTCGGCCACACTCCTGGCATCTGTAAGGCTTCTCTCCTGAGTGTATTCTCTTGTGCACAACGAAGTATGACTTACTAGTATAGCCTCGCCCACACTCCTTGCACACAAAAGGCTTCTCCCCTGAATGTGCCTTCAAGTGCTTGTTGTATGAGGACTTACCATTAAACCTTCGCCCACACTCCTGGCATTCATAAGGCTTCTCTCCTGTGTGTGTTCTCTCATGCACAGTGAGGTATGACTTACTGGTGTAGCCTCGTCCACACACCTTGCACAGAAAAGGTTTCTCTCCTGAGTGTGTCCTCTGGTGTCTGAGGAGATTTGCCTTGAGGCTGAAGCCTCGCCCACACTCACTGCATACATAGGACTTCTCTCCTGTGTGTGTCTTCTAGTGCAAGAGCAATGCTGACTCATTTCTAAAGCCCTGGTGACACTCCCTGCATGTAAAAAGTTTCTGCCTGGAATGTGCTTTTTTGTGTATGATTACTATCGTCTTCTGGCTGAAGTCTTGCCCACGCTCTGCACACCTGAATGCTCCCCATCTTGAATTTTCTATTCCTTTCAATACTTTGTCTATTTCTGTAGGATTTTCCCTCTGGCCTTGACTAGACTCTATTTCCACTACACTGTTCCTCCCCCTTGAGCTTACTGCATGTCTTAGGGGTGGGCTGGAAAATGCCATGGGCTTAGAGCTTTTTTCTTTCTCTTGACCTTCAGCTGTGTCACTCTGGAAGCTTTGATCAGAAAATTGTAGTTGCTGTTGCCTCTGATGTGCAAGTCCAAGATTCTTGGGCCGCAGGACATGTTCTGCATATATTCCTGGAGAACAGACCAACAATGAGACTGAATCAGTAATGAAAAGTCTTCTATCAAAGAAAAACCTAGGACCCAATTGCTTTACTGCTTAATTCTAGTAAACTCATAGAGAACAACAAACATCAATTCTTCTCAAACTATTCCAAAAACCTGAAGCGGGGCGGGGAGGAATTCTTCCTAACTCATTCTACAAGACCAGCATTATCCTGCTACCAAAAACAGACAAGAACACAACAAAAACAGAGAACTACAGGCCAATATCCCTGATGACGCTAAATGGAAAAATCCTCAACAAAATACTAGCAAACCCAATCCAGTAACACAGAAAAGATAATACACCATGACCAAATGAGATTTATCCCAGGTATGCAATCATGATTCAACATACAGAAATCAATACTTGTGATACATCACATCAACAGAGTGAAGGACCAAAAGACATATGATCATCTCAACAGATACAGAAAAGGATTTGATATAATTCAAAATCCCATTATGATAAAAACTTTTGTTTTTTTGAGACAGGGTCTCACTCTGTTGCCCAGGCTGGAGTGCAGTGGCATGATCATGGTTCACTGCAGCCTCGACCTCCCAGGCTTACACGATCCTCTCACCTTAACTTCCCGAATAGCTGAACTCCAGGTGCCTGCCTGTAGTCAAGCCACAGGTGCCACTGCCTGGCTAATTTCTGTATTTTTTGTAGAGATGGGATTTCGCCATGTTGTCCAGGAAAAGTACTCCAAAACTTGTCGGATATATGATTATATGAGCTTTCCTACATCATCTGTATAATTTCTAATTTTTCTGATCACTCAGATAATGAGAGTTAAGTTTGCTGATTCTGTAAAGTTACAGGGTAACTTACAATGGTGTTATTTTGGCACTACCCACATACACCCCATCTTCTCATACCTGCACTGAACCAGCTTTGTCATTCTGCCAGTAACCTCACTTATGAGTTAAATAAAATCCTAACATGTACTCCCATTACATTAAACATTCACACTTTCAGAAGTCAGTGGTAGACAAGAAGCCTTTTATTTTAATTAACTGACAGACAAATCAGCAAGCAATTAATATGGGGGCGAGAGAAGGGAGTTGATAATGGACTGAAGGTTAGCATCCCCCCCAAATTCATATGTTGATGCCTTAACCTCCAATGTGATGGTATTTGGAGGTGGAGTTGTTGGGAGATAAACAGGTTTAGTTGAGATCATGGGGTGACCATGAGAGGACACAGCAAGAAGGTGGCAGCCTGCGAGCCAGGATGGGGACCCTCACAATGAAGCAAAGGTGCCAGCACCTTCATCTTGGAATTCCCAGATTCTAGAACTGTAAGAAATAAGTGTCTGTTGTTTAAGCCTCCCAGTCTATGATATTTTGTCATTTCTATGATATTTGAGATGACTAAGAAAGGAGTCTCTTCCCACCTATGCAAACTGAGGGAGTGGCACCGATCATAAATCCAAAAGCAGAGACCTCATACCCATGAAAACACAGACCGGCTCCAAATTTCTCAGTGGATGCCCCCACATTTTTTATGGGGTGGTGGGAAGCAAGGAATGGGAAAGAACTCCACAGTCTGTATGAACCTGCTTTTTTGGGAAACAACAGGACAAAGTCAACAACAATAACCATAAAAAAAAAATCAACCTGCTAATTTTCTGACAGAGAGTATACTGTGTAATTCCACTTACAAGAAGTTCTAAGATAGGTGAAATTAAGGCATATTGAACAAAATCCAAATAGTGATTTTCTCTGGTGGATGTGGGGGCAGGAAATGACCGGAAAAAGGCATAAGAGTACTTCTGGGGTGAAAGTAATTGTTATGTGTTGTCATAGGGGTCCAGATTACATAAAGATATGCATATGTCAAAGCTCACTGAATGTTACACTTAAGATTTATGCATCTTATATAAGTCCTAAGAAGAACCACAAAGAAACATTATAATATTACTTATTGATATGCATGCTGAAGTGTTTATCAGTAAAGGATAATGATGTCTCCAATATTAAAGAGCATCAAAAGGAAGATGGACTTATGGATGGAGAGAACAATGTACAGCTGGATAAGTAAGTGATAAAGAATATGGAGCACAGAGCTAAATGCTAACTGTAGGTGGTAGACTGACAGGTGTTCACTCTATAAGCCTTTCAACTTTTTAGTATCCACCAAAATATAATTGTTTAACATTTGCTTCACAAAAAAATGCTGGAAGAAAGAAAGTATTATAGGATGTAAACTCAAAATATACATGCCATGAAATAAGGAAAGTTAAAAGAGCATTACAGTCACCAAAAATATCTTAAGAACTAATATTAATATTAAATGAAATAGATAATAATATAGTAACTATTATTATGTTTTACAAATGAAATATGATGACCAGGATTTGCTTCAAAATAATCCAGGAATGGGAGATGAGGGTGAAAGTACAGAGGACACAAGATTCCCTGTAAGCCAATAAAATTATAATAATTCTAACCTTGCATGTATTTAATAGTAGGCTAAAATATATAAAGTAAGTCCTACAAAACTTAGTAGATATAGAACAATCCACTATGAATATAGAAGATGTAAAAACCATCTTTTCAAGTATTGGATAGTTCAAACTGCCCTCCCTAAAAAAAATCTGTAAAGACACAGAAGAGTTAAGCAACAACAACAAAAATTTTTATATATAGTTGGCCAAGCATGGTGGCTCATGTCTGTAATCCCAGCACTTTGGGAGGCCGAGGCGGGTGGATCACCTGAGGTCAGGAGTTCAAAACCACCCTGGCTAACATGATGAAACCCATCTCAAGTAAAAATACAAAAAAAAAATTAACCAGGGGTGGTGGTGAGCACATGTAGCCCAGCTACTCAGAAAGCTAAGACAGGAGAATTGCTTGAACCTGGGAGGTGGAGGTTCCAGGGAGCCAAGATCGTGTCACTGCACTCCAGTCTGGGTTACAAGAGTGAAACTCCGTCTCAAAACAAAACAAAACAAAACTTTATATCTTTAAATCTTTATATCTTTATAAACTTGATCTACGAAGGGTTTCTTAAACAAGACATAAAGAGACTTCTAAGTACTCGAGGAGAACTGCAGCTAAGTAAGGCTAAATCTGTCTGCACATTCACTAAATAGGATATAAAGGTCAATAGAAACAGATGACCCTGAAACTGACACAAAACAAGACAGAGAAAACTAAATTTATCATTGTCATAAGCAGAAAACTTAACATCACTTTTTAGCAGTCTCCTGTGGTCTCACTGTGAGGAGTGAGGGAAGCCAGTAAACTAGAATGAAAAGAGAAGACAGGAAAACAGGGCCTAACTGTGAACTAAAACTGCTCCAAGAGAGAACAAGTCCACCCTAGAGGCAAGAATCATCATCATCATCGTCGTCGAGGCAAGAATCATCATCATCATCATCATCGAGTCGTGATAATCATCATTATCATCATCATCATCATGAGTCCTGATCATCATCATCATCATGAGTCCTGATCATCATCATCATCATCATGAGTCCTGATTATCATGATCATCATGAGTCCTGATCATCATCATCATCATCATGAGTCCTGATCATCATCATCATCATCATCATGAGTCCTGATCATCATCATCATGAGTCCTGATCATCATCATCATCATGAGTCCTGATCATCATCATCATCGAGTCCTGATCATCATCATCATCATCATGAGTCCTGATCATCATCATCATGAGTCCTGATCATCATCATCATCATCATGAGTCCTGATCATCATCATCATCAGTCCTGATCATCATCATCATGAGTCCTGATCATCATCATCATCATCATGAGTCCTGAGCATCATCATCATCATGAGTCCTGATCATCATCATCATCAAGTCCTGATCATCATCATCATCATGAGTCCTGATCATCATCATCATCATCATCATGAGTCCTGATCATCATCATCATCATGAGTCCTGATCATCATGAGTCCTGATCATCATCATCATGAGTCCTGATCATCATCATCATCATCATCATCATCATCGAGTCCTGATCATCATCATCATCATCATCATGAGTCCTGATCATCATCATGAGTCCTGATCATCATCATCATCATCATGAGTCCTGATCATCATCATCAGCATGAGTCCTGATCATCATCATCATCATGAGTCCTGATCATCATCAACATCATCATGAGTCCTGATCATCATCATCATCATGAGTCCTGATCATCATCATCATCATCATCGAGTCCTGTTCATCATCATCATCGAGTTCTGATTATCATCATCATCATGAGTCCGGATCATCATCATCATTGAGTCCTGATCATCATCATCATCATCATGAGTCCTGATCATCATCATCATAATCATCATGAGTCCTGGTCATAATCATCATCATCATCATGAGTCCTGATCATCATCATCATCACACTCATGATCAGGACTCATGAGTCCTGATCATCATCATCATCATCATGAGTCCTGATCATCATCATCAACATCATGAGTCCTGATTATCATCATCATCATCATGAGTCCTGATCATCATCATCATCATCATCGAGTCCTGATCATCATCACCATCATGAGTCCTGATCATCATCATCATCATCATGAGTCCTCCTCCTACTCATCATCATCATCATGGGTCCTGATCATCATCATGAGTCCTGATCATCATCATCATGAGTCCTGATCATCATCATCATCATCATGAGTCCTGATCATCATCATCATCATGAGTCCTGATCATCATCAACATCATCATGAGTCCTGATCATCATCATCATCATGAGTCCTGATCATCATCATCATCATCGAGTCCTGTTCATCATCACCAACGAGTTCTGCCTATCATCATCATCATGAGTCCTGATCATCATCATCATTGAGTCCTGATCATCATCATCATCATCATGAGTCCTGATCATCATCATCATAATCATCATGAGTCCTGATCATCATCATCATCATCATGAGTCCTGATCATCATCATCATCATCCTCATGATCAGGACTCATGAGTCCTGATCACCATCATCATCATCATGAGTCCTGATCATCATCATCAACATCATGAGTCCTGATCATCATCATCATCATCATGAGTCCTGATCATCATCATCATGAGTCCTGATGATCATCATCATCGAGTCCTGATCATCATCATCATCATGAGTCCTGATTATCAACATCATCATCATGAGTCCTCCTCATCATCATCATCATTATCATCATGGGTCCTGATCATCATCATCATCATGAGTCCTGATCATCATCATCATCATCATGAGTCCTGATCATCATCACCATCAAGAGTCCTGTGCATCATCATCATCAGTCCTGATCATCATCATCATCATCATGAGTCCTGAGCATCATCATCATCATGAGTCCTGATCATCATCATCATCATGAGTCCTGATCATCATCATCACCATCAAGAGTCCTGTGCATCATCATCATCAGTCCTGATCATCATCATCATCATGAGTCCTGAGCATCATCATCATCATGAGTCCTGATCATCATCATCATCATCATGAGTCCTGATCATCGAGTCGTGATCATCATCATCATGAGTCCTGATCATCATCATCATCATGAGTGTTGATCATCATCATCATCATCATGAGTCCTGATCATCATCATCATCATCCTCATGATCAGGACTCATGAGTCCTGATCACCATCATCATCATCATGAGTCCTGATCATCATCATCAACATCATGAGTCCTGATCATCATCATCATCATCATGAGTCCTGATCATCATCATCATGAGTCCTGATGATCATCATCATCGAGTCCTGATCATCATCATCATCATGAGTCCTGATTATCAACATCATCATCATGAGTCCTCCTCATCATCATCATCATTATCATCATGGGTCCTGATCATCATCATCATCATGAGTCCTGATCATCATCATCATCATCATGAGTCCTGATCATCATCACCATCAAGAGTCCTGTGCATCATCATCATCAGTCCTGATCATCATCATCATCATCATGAGTCCTGAGCATCATCATCATCATGAGTCCTGATCATCATCATCATCATGAGTCCTGATCATCATCATCACCATCAAGAGTCCTGTGCATCATCATCATCAGTCCTGATCATCATCATCATCATGAGTCCTGAGCATCATCATCATCATGAGTCCTGATCATCATCATCATCATCATGAGTCCTGATCATCGAGTCGTGATCATCATCATCATGAGTCCTGATCATCATCATCATCATGAGTGTTGATCATCATCATCATCATCATGAGTCCCGATCATCATCGAGTCCTGATCATCATCATGAGTCCTGATCATCATCATCATCATCATGAGTGTTGATCATCATCATCATCATGAGTCCTGATCATCATCATCGAGTCCTGATGATCATCATCATGAGTCCTGATCATCATCATCATCATCATGAGTGTTGATCATCATCATCATCATGAGTCCTGATCATCATCATCATCGAGTCCTGATCATCATCATCATCATCATCATGAGTCCTGATCATCATCATCATCATCAAGAATCCTGAGCATAATCATCATGAGTCCTGATCATCATCATCATCATCATGAGTCCTGATCATCATCATCATTATGAGTCCTGATCATCATCATCATGAGTCCTGATCATCATCATCATCATCATGAGTCCTAATCATTATCATCATCATGAGTCCTCCTCATCATCATCATCATGAGTCCTGATCATCATCATCATCATCATCATGAGTCCTGATCATCATTATGAGTCCTGATCATCATCATCATCATGACTCCTGATCATCATCGAGTCCTGATCATCATCATCATCATCATCGAGTCCTGATCATCATCATCATCATGAGTCCTGATCATCATCATCATCATGAGTCCTGATCATCATCATCATCGAGTCCTGAGCATCATCATCATCATCAGTCCTGATCATCATTATCATCATCATGAGTCCTGAGCATCATCATCATGAGTCCTGAGCATCATCATCATCATCATGAGTCCTGAGCATCATCATCATCATCATGAGTCCTGAGCATCATCATCATCATCATGAGTCCTGATCATCATCATCATCGAGTCCTGATCATCATCATCATCATCATCATGAGTCCTGATCATCATCATCGAGTCGTGATCATTATCATCATCACGAGTCCTGATCATCATCATCATCATCATCATCATGAGTCCTGATCATCATCATCATCATCATCATGAGTCCTGATCATCATCATCATCATCATGAGTCCTGATCATCATCATCATCATGAGTTCTGATTATCATCATCATCATGAATCCTGATCATCATCATCATCATGAGTCCTGATCATCATCATCAAGAGTCCTGATCATCATCATCATGAGTCCTAATCATCATCATCATCATGAGTCCTGATCATCATCATCATCATCATGAGTCCTGAGCATCATCATCATCATGAGTCCTGATCATCAAGAGTCCTGAGCATCATCATCATCGAGTCCTGATCATCATCATCATCATGAGTCCTGAGCATCATCATCATCATCATCATGAGTCCTGAGCATCATCATTGAGTCCTGATCATCCTCATCATCATCATCATGAGTCCTGAGCATCATCATTGAGTCCTGATCATCCTCATCATCATCATCATGAGTCCTGATCATCATCATCATCATGAGTTCTGATCATCATCATCATCATGAGTCCTGATCATCATCATCATCATCATGTTCTGATCATCATCATCGTCATCATGAGTCCTGATCATATCATCATCATCACCATCATGAGTCCTGATCATCATCATCATCATCATCATGAGTCCTGATCATCATCATCATCATGAGGTCTGATCATCATCATTATCATCATGAGTCCTGATCATCATCATCATGAGTCCTCATCATCATCATCATGAGTCCTGATCATCATCATCATCATGAGTCCTGATCATCATCATCGTCATGAGTCCTCATCATCATCGAGTCCTGATCATCATCATCATCGAGTCCTGATCATCATCATCATCTTGAGTCCTCATCATCATCATCATGAGTCCTGATCATCATCATCATGAGTCCTGATCATCATCATCATCATGAGTCCTGATCATCATCATCGTCATGAGTCCTCATCATCATCGTCATGAGTCCTCATCATCATCATTGAGTCCTGATCATCATCATCATGAGTCCTGATCATATCATCATCATCATGAGTCCTGATCATCATCATCATCATCATGGGTCCTGATCATCATCATCATCATCATCATCATGAGTCATGATCATCATCATCAGTCCTGATCATCATCACCATCATCATTAGTCCTGATCATCATCATCGATTCCTGATCATCATCATCGAGTCCTGATCATTATCATCATCATCATCATCATGAGTCCTGATCATCATCATCATCGAGTCCTGATCATCATCATCATCATCATGGTTCCTGATCATCATCATCATGAGTCCTGATCATCATCATCATCTTGAGTCCTCATCATCATCATCATGAGTCCTGATCATCATCATCATCATCATGAGTCCTGATCATCATCATCATCATCATGAGTCCTGATCATCATCATGAGTCCTGACCATCATCATCATCATCAGTCCTGATCATCATCCATCAACAGTCCTGATCGAGTCCTGATCATCATCATCGTCATCATGAGTCCTGATCATCATCATCATCATGAGTCCTGATCATCATTATGAGTCCTGATCATAATCATCATCATGAGCCCTGATCATCATCATCATCATCATGATTCCTGATCATCATCATCGAGTCCTGATCATCATCATCATGAGTCCTGATCATCGTCGTCATCATGAGTCCTGATCATCGTCATCATCGAGTCCTGATCATCATCATCATCGAGTCCTGATCATCATCATCATGAGTCCTGATCATCATCATCACCATGAGTCCTGATCATCATCATCATCATGAGTCCTGATCTTCATCATGAGTCCTGATCATCATCATCATGAGTCCTGATCATCATCATCATCGAGTCCTGACCATCATCATCATGAGTCCTGATCATCATCATCATCATGAGTCCTGATCATCATCGAGTCCTGATCATCATCATCATCATCATCATCATGAGTCCTGATCATCATCATCATGAGTCCTGATCATCATCATCACCATGAGTCCTGATCATCATCATCATCATGAGTCCTGATCTTCATCATCATGAGTCCTGATCATCATCATCATGAGTCCTGATCATCATCATCATCGAGTCCTGACCATCATCATCATGAGTCCTGATCATCATCATCATCATGAGTCCTGATCATCATCAAGTCCTGATCATCATCATCATCATCATGAGTCCTGATCATCATCATCATCATGAGTCCTGATCATCATCATGTGTTGATCATCATCATCATCATGAGTCCTGATCATCATCATCATCATGAGTCCTCATCATCATCAGTCCTGATCATCATCATGAGCCCTGATCATCATCATCATCATCATGAGTCCTGATCATCATCATCATCATGAGTCCTGATCATCATCATCATCATGAGTCCTGATCATAATCATCATCATGAGTCCTGATCATCATCATCATCATGAGTCCTGAACATCATCATCATCATGAGTCCTGATCATCATCATCGAGTCCTGATCATCATCATGTGTCCTGATCATCATCATCATCATGAGTCCTGAACATCATCATCATCATCATGAGTCCTGAACATCATCATCATCATGAGTCCTGATCATCATCATCATGAGTCCTGATCATCATCATCATCCTCATGAGTCCTGATCATCATCATCATCATCATGAGTCCTGATCATCATCATCATGAGTCCTGAACATCATCATCATCATGAGTCCTGAACATCATCATCATCATCATGAGTCCTGAACATCATCATCGAGTCCTGATCATCATCATCATCATGAGTCCTGATCATCATCATCATGAGTCCTGATCATCAGCATCATCGAGTCCTGATCATCATCATCATCATGATTTCTGATCATCATCATCACCATCTTGAATCCTCATCATCATCATGAGTCCTGATCATCATCATCATGAGTCCTGATCATCGAGTCCTGATCATCATCATCATCATCATGAGTCCTCATCATCATCGAGTCCTGATCATCATCATCATGAGTCCTGATCATATCATCATCATCATCATGAGTCCTGATCATCATCATCATCATGTGTCTTGATCATCATCATCGAGTCCTCATCATCATCATCATGAGTCCTGATCATCATCATGACTTCTGATCATCATCATCATCGAGTCCTGATCATCATCATCATCATGAGTCCTGATTATCATCATCATCATCATGAGTCCTCATCATCATCATTGAATCCTGGTCATCATCATCATGAGTCCTGATCATATCATCATCATCATCATCATGAGTCCTGATCATCATCATCATCATGGGTCCTGATCATCATCATCATCATCATGAGTCCTGATCATCATCATCATCAGTCCTCATCATCATCACCATCATCATTAGTCCTGATCATCATCATCGAGTCCTGATCATCATCATCATCATGAGTCCTGATCATCATCATCATCATGATTCTTGATCATCATGTGTCCTGATCATCATCCTCATCATCTTGAGTCCTCATCATCATCATGAATCCTGATCATCATCATCATGAGTCCTCATCATCATCATCATCATGAGTCCTGATCATCATCATCATCATGAGTCCTCATCATCATCGAGTCCTGATCATCATCATCATGAGTCCTGATCATCATCATCATCATGAGTCCTGATCATCATCATCATCGAGTCCTCATCATCGAGTCCTGATCATCATCATCATGAGTCCTGATCATCATCATGAGTCCTGATCATCATCATCATCATCATGAGTCCTGATCATCATCATCATCATGAGTCCTGAGCATCATCATCATCATCATGATGAGTCTGATCATCATCATCATCATCATCATGAGTCCTGATCATCATCATCATCATGAGTCCTGATCATCATCATCATCATCATCATCATCATGAGTCCTGATCATCATCATCATCATCATCATCATCATGAGTCCTGATGAACCACTGCAGTGACTAAGGGGACTTAAGAGGGTGCACAATTCTAGACCACAGCCCCACTCAGGCAGTACTTCTGGGGGAAATGGGGGAAGGAGGAAGGTGAAGTGACCTCTGGCAACAGTAGTACTGCTTAAAACATTAAAAGACAAGGAAAAAAGCGATGGGAACTGAAGAAGAATAATGGACAGAGGTTTTAAGAAGCTAAAATAGAACTTAAACAAATTTACAAAAAAAAAAAAACCCCATCAAAAAATGGGCAAAGGATATGAACAGACACTTCTCAAAAGAAGACATTTATGCAGCCAACAAACTTAGAAAAAATGCTCATCATCACTGGTCATTAGAGAAATGCAAATCAAAACCATAATGAGATACCATCTCATGCCAGTTAGAATGGCAATCATTAAAAAGTCAGGAAACAACAGGTGCTGGAGAGGATGTGGAGAAATAGGAACGCTTTTACACTGTCAGTGGGAGTGTAAATTAGTTCAACCATTGTGGAAGACAGTGTGGCGATTCCTCAAGGATCTAGAACTAGAAATATCATTTGACCCAGCAATCCCGTTACTGGGTATATACCCAAAGGATTATAAATCATTCTAGTATAAAGACACAGGCACATGTATGTTTATTGCAGCACTGTTCACAATAGCAAAGTCTTGGAACTAACCCAAATGCCTATCAATGATAGACCAGATAAAGAAAATGAGGCACATATATACCATGGAATACTATGTGGCTATAAAAAAGGATGAGTTCATGTCCTTTGCAGGAACATGGATGAAACTGGAAACCATCTTTCTCAGCAGAGTCACACAAGAAGAGAAAAATCAAACACTGTATGTTCCCACTCATAAGTAGGAGTTGAACCATGAGAACACATGGACACAGGGATGGGAACATTATACACTGGGGAATGTTGGGGGTTGGGGGGCAGGGGGAGGGATAGCATTAGGAGAAATACCTAATGTAAATGATGAGTTGATGGGTGTAGCAAACCAATATGGCACATGTATACCTATGTATGAAACCTGCATGTTGTGCACATGTACCCCAGAACTTAAATTTAAAAAAAAAAGAAAATCAGTATATAGAAGAATGAGATCCAAATTATGTCAAAAAATTTATATTTACTTATACGGAAAAATAAATAAAAAACAAAACAAAACAAAAAGAAGCTAACATAGGAATACCCTGACAGTATCAGGAAGGGGCGACAGACTTAGGCTTGCAGTCGGGCAGTCACGAGGAAAGTCACAAATGAGGAGACTGAGTGGGAGAAAGAAGCCTAGCAAGTAGGGGGAAAGGAGGCTTCCTGGGAGAAGGAGTCCAGGGGCCCCAAGAGAACCCCTCACTCAGCAAAGACTGAAAGGAAGGCAGGGCCAGGTGGTCTGAAGAGCAGCCAAGGAGGCCAGAACAGCTTCCAGGTCCCCTGGCCTCAGAGAAGCCTCCTCCCTCCTGAAAGGCTGAGTGCCTTGTGCTCTGTCTGCCCTGTCTATCCCCTCACCTGCACGGGGGCCTGGCCGGCATCTTCTCTCTTCTCCCCAGGGCGCTTCCCCTTGCCCTAGCCGCCTGATGAGTTCTGGTTTAGGATGGAGAATTCCTGCTCACAGGGAAAAAACCATAAGGTGACTCCTGGTTGTAGGCTCCAGGGGCCATTTGCTGGAGCCACCCAGGGCAGGAAGGGAGGGAGACTCAGAGGGGGAAGGCTCAGGAGGACTCTGTCTACCATGCTCAGAGTACAAACCCCCAGGGGGAGCCGCAGGGTGGGGAAAGAGGCCTGCAGGTGCCCAGTGGCAGTCAGTATGAAACTTTACCAAAGGTAGACCTTCCTCAGGGGAATAGAGAAAACAACATTCTTCTCTCTGAACCTAACCCTATGGCAACATCAGAGGCGCCACAGGTCAAATGTTAGGCTCGAGGGAAGCCACGCTTACCTAGTGAGACCAGGTGGCTGTAGTTCTCCAGTGTCACCTCGCTGTACAGGGCTCTCTGAGCAGGATTCAGCAGCCTCCATTCCTTCTGGGTGAAATCCACAGTGGCATCCCCAAATGCCAAGAAAGCCTGTAACACAAAACCCAGGCATGCTCACCAGGGACAGTGTTGCACTCAGGCAGTTGGAGGATTCCAGGTTCTGCCACCTGTGCCTGGAGTTCCAAGACCTCCGTCTCTGCCTGGCCCCAGTATTTATGGTGCTAGGTAGTCTTAATGGGGCAAACATATGAACAGTAAATAACACATTACTAAAGTTTTACGGTACCCTGAGCCATGTTCTGAGTTAGATACTTCATGAATTTCTAAATGAGCAAGACACAGCTCTCATGGATCTTCTGATAAAATGACAACCGATCATTTGGGACCTGCGCTGGAAAATGTAAATCTCCACTGCAGGATCCCAGAATTCAGATCCAGGTTAGATCTGATTTCTACCAAAAATCCAGTGCTGTATAGGGCAGTCTGAGCACATCTGAATTAGTGGATGGAGCACTTTTGAAAGAGCCCTTCTCACAGTACATCTGTTCTGCAACTACGCACGTGACCAGTTTGGCATCTCTGTAGGTGCCTGATGAATTTAAATTCCATTTGTGGCCAGGCACGGTGGCTTGTGCCTGTAATCCCAGCACTCTGAGAGGCTGAGGCGGGCGGATGACTTGAGGCCAGGAGTTTGAGACCAGCCTGGCCAACACGGTGAAACCCTGTCTCTACTAAAAATATAAAAATTAGCCAGGTGTGGTGGTGCATGGCTGTAATCTCAGGTGCTTGGGAGGCTGAGGCAGGAGAATCGCTTGAACCTGGGAGGAGGTTACAGTGAGCTGAGATTGTGCCACAGCACTCCAGCCTAGGCGACAGAGCAAGACTCTGTCTCATAAATAATCAATTCGTGAAGCTCATCAGACTACTAGACTCATGAGTCAGAAAGCCTCTCCTTTGACCCTTAACTGTCAATCCCTATTTCCCCCAGCACTGATCTATCATGTCACACCTACTGTAAAGATCCTCAAAATCCAGGCAGGCTGGGCATGCTGGCTCATGCCTATAATCCTAGCACTTTGGGAGGCTGATGCAGGATTGCTTGCATCCAGGAGTTTGAGACCAACCTGGGCAAAATAGCGAGACCCCAACTCCACATACACAAAAATAAAAAATTAGTTGAGCATGGTGGCAAGTGCCTGTAGTCCCAGCTAGTTGGGAGGCTGAGGTGTGAGCACTGTTTGAGCCTGGGAGGTCAAGGCTGCAGTGAGCTATTATTGTGCCACTGCACTTAGCCTGGGCAACAGTGAGACCCTGACCACCATCCCCCCAAAAAACCCAAAAGAAAAACCAAGAAAACCCCAGACAGCTTAAAGACCAAGCTGGGCTCCTCAGGCTGGCATCCAGGCCTCTGTCCTCAGGAGGATCAGAGGTAGCCAGCAGTCTTTGGGAATAATCAGATGACAGGGGCCAATGAGGGAGGTAGGTGGGAGCTATCTCAGCAGTTTAGGCCACGCTGTGAGGAGTCTGCAGGAAGTGGCAGAGCTATGGGAGGTGGCAATCCTACACTGTCAAACCGTGAGGACCCTGGTGAGCTTGGGCATCTGTGGCCAACTGACAATGCAGGCTCGGCACAGGGCAGTGACTGCTCCTCAGAGACGTGGCCGATCCAGGGCTGTAGGTGCAATCTCCCAGTTTGGTAATGCTGAAAGCCCATCTAACCATCCAACATGCTGTCTGCCAAACCAGAGATATTCAGGTGCCCTGTGTGACTCTGCACCTCCACTAGAACACACAGAAAATCAGCTGTGGCCACCCCAAGCCAGCACCTGGCAGACTTCTGAGTTGGGAGCCTAAAGGACCACAGTCCACTCCTGCACCCACATCTAGGCCATGCTTCTCGCAGCTGTTCCAGGCAGTGGCCATGCATTTTAAGGACATCAAGGCAAGCCCCTTCCGATCCAGGCGCTCCTCTGATGGCCCACTATGGCTTGAAGACCTGCTGGCCTGGCTGAGCCTCCCAAGGCTGTACTTGGTCTCCGACACTTCCACGCAATTTTATCCCCCTCTCCTCACTGGAGTCTGATGAGGCTCCAGTCATCCCCTTTTCTCTCTTGCAGGCCTTTCCCTCTAACATGAGCCCAGCCCATCTCATTGCATCTTGGGATCTGCTTCTCCTAGGACCTGGATTCACCCACCAGCCGTCTGTGAGAACGTTGACTGCTAAAACCCTTCGTCCCTGCAGTTGAGCAGTCTGCCCAGTGGCGGCCTGAGATTGAGCACACTTCTGCCTCTTCCCCATCTCCTGTACTTGCCACATCTCTCGCAACTGCCCAGGGAGCCCCTCCCACTGGAGGCCTTTGTGACCTCCCTCTCTGCCCTACCCTTCATTGACACCAACCCAACATCATCACTGGACACCTGAGTGTGGAGATTCCTGTCTTTGGCTGTAAATGCTCCCTGGGTGTTGTACACAGATCACTACTTGATAAGTGACACCCACAGGCCAGTCACCTGCTGGAGGACGCCAGGAAAGACAGATCACTCCCCAGGAGCGGTGCTGGCCTTGGTCCTGTGCTAACAATGTGACTGCTAGGGCCAGTGAAGGAAACGAGCCTATCCTGTGACAGCAAGAAGGACAGTTCTGGGAAGTCTCACCTGTCTCCTGGCTCCCTGGGGTCCCATGACTGTCTTCCTGCTCTCCATGGAGAAGGGAAGCTTGCAGATGGCTGATCTGTGGGAGGAGAGAAGTCAAAGGGTGGCTGGGTGCAGCTGCCCTCGCCACATGTGACACAGGCCTGATTCCAATACCAACTGGGGATCTGGGGAGAGCACATCTGCACAATCCCCCTGTGGGGGTCTGGCCAAAAGGTCTAGGGAGCCAGGCTCCCTGCAAATCCAGGACAAGCTCATCTGGGAGTGAAGACCCTGTGTCCCAGGAGCTGGGTGAGGTTTGTTGCTTACATCACTGAGGGGCTAAAAGGATGTGCAACACCTGCAGATGAGGTCTTGAGTTTAAGGTTAGGGCTCAGAGTTGCAGGTGTTCTTTGCATTGGACAGAACACACAAAAGCTGTCTGCCTCTTCTAGCCTCCGTCTACCTGGGTTTAAAGTCAGGATAATCACAGGGGCAGACAAACTTAAGAAGGCCACAGGCAGATGGCATTGGCAGTTATTAAGTACTGTACAACACCAAAGCCTGTAACAAATTAATAGCATGGGGAGTGTGAGCCTTCAAGAATAAAAGTCCTCAGACATGTGGTCAATCTAAGGCAGTGAGTGATCCAATGCAATTTGGATCCTGATTGCAACAAAGAATACGTGAGGAGTTTTAGCAGCCAGTGAAATCTGAACACTAATTGGATATTAGATTATCAAACATTGATTTTGTTGTTATAAAAATATTTTGGGTTTTAAAAGCATGAGCCCTTCCTTGTATACAAACTTTCAGAACATTCATGAGTGAAAATGATGTCTGGATGTGCTTAAACACCCCTTCTCACTCTCAAAAGTCAATTGAGCATTATTGGCCACACTTGATAATTTTTAGAACTGAATAATGTGTACTGGGTTCATTGTACTATTTTCTCTGAATTTTTGGAAAATAATTCCAGTAGAAATACAGGAAAAGAATTGTAAATTAAAGTGGTGGGTACAATGATTTCATTAGAGTACTCACTATACTTTTAAGTGAATGTTTTGATAAAAAAAAAAGTCAAAGTAAAAACAGACATACAAGGGTGAAAAGAAGGAAATGTGAAGGAACAAAGATGCTATCGTGGTGATTATGATGAACACAGCATACATCCACTGGCCAGCAACTTTGAGACAGAAGAAGTGAACAAATACTACGGTGTTATGAAAGGAAAATAAAACTAGGGACCCCAGTCCACTATGCCAAAAGGAAAGCATGTAAGAAGCTGCCTTTTCTTTTGTTCCAAAGGAGATAGCTACAGATAAAAGGTTAAGTATCTCCATAGTAGCTGCTCTATGCACACCTTATCTTACATAAAGTGCTGATTTACTGAGTGTGAGATGAATACATAACTGATTATTCTCCTACCTGCTCCTTTTCTCTTGCCACAGGTGGATTACCATACCCTCCCTCTTTCCCCTCCAGCCTACTTTTCCCTTTTAAACAATGAAGCTCTCAAACTCATCTTTGGGGAAAGCCACTGACCTCTCTCTGGGGCATGTGCTCAACCTTGGCAAAATAAACATCTATTAGCACATCAAAAAGCTTATCCACCATAATCAAGTGGGCTTCATCCCTAAGATGCAAGGCTGGTTCAACATATGCAAATCAATACATGTAATCCAACATATAAACAGAACCAAAGAAAAAAACCACATGATTATCTCAATAGATGCAGAAAAGGCCTCTGACAAAATTCAACAGCCCCTCATGCTAAAAACTCTCAATAAATTCGGTATTGATGGAATGTATCTCAAAATAATAAGAGCTATTTATGACAAACCCACAGCCAATATCATACTGAATGGGCAAAAACTGGAAGCATTCCCTTTGAAAACTGGCACAAGACAGGGATGCCCTCTCTCACCACTCCTATTCAACATAGTGTTGGAAGTTCTGGCTAGGGCAATCAGGCAAGAGAAAGAAATCAAGGGTATTCAGTTAGGAAAAGAAGAAGTCAAATTATCCCTGTTTGCAGAAGACATGATTGTATATTTAGAAAACCCCATCGTCTCAGCCCAAAATCTCCTTAAGCTGATGAGCAACTTCAGCAAAGTCTCAGGATACAAAATCAATGCGCAAAAATCACAAGCATTCTTATATACCAGTAACAGACAAACAGAGAGTCAAATCATGAATGAACTTCCATTCACAATTGCTTCGAAGAGAATAAAATACCTAGGAATCCAACTTAAAAGGGATGTAAAGGACCTCTTCAAGGAGAACTACAAACCGCTGCTCAGTGAAATAAAAGAGGACACAAACAAATGGAAGAACATACCATGCTCATGGATAGGAAGAATCAATATTGTGAAAATGGTCATACTGCCCAAGGTAATTTATAGATTCAATGCCATCCCCATTAAGCTACCAATGACTTTCTTCACAGAATTGGAAAAAACTGCTTTAAAGTTCATATGGAACCAAAAAAGAGCCCACATCGCCAAGACAATCCTAAGTCAAAAGAACAAAGCTGGAGGCATCACGCTACCTGACTTCAAACTATACTACAAGTCTACAGTAACCAAAACAGCATGGTACTGGTACCAAAACAGAGATATAGACCAATGGAACAGAACAGAGTCCTCAGAAATAATACCACACATCTACAGCCATCTGATCTTTGACAAACTCGAGAAAAGAAATGGGGAAAGGATTCCCTATTTAATAAACAGTGCTGGGAAAATTGGCTAGCCATAAGTAGAAAGCTGAAACTGGATCCTTTCCTTACTCCTTATACGAAATTAATTCAAAATGGATTAGAGACTTAAATGTTAGACCTAATACCATAAAAACCCTAGAAGAAAACCTACATAGTACCATTCAGGACATAGGCATGGGCAAGGACTTCATGTCTAAAACACCAAAAGCAACGGCAACAGAAGCCAAAATTGACAAATGGGATCTATATTAAACTAAAGAGCTTCTGCACAGCAAAAGAAGCTACCATCAGAGTGAACAGGCAACCTACAGAATGGGAGAAAATTTTTGTAATCTACTCATCTGACAAAGGGCTAATATCCAGAACCTACAAAGAACTCAAACAAATTTACAAGAAAAAACCAAACAACCCCATCAAAAAGTGGGCAAGGGATATGAACAGACATTTCTCAAAAGAAGACATGCATACAGCCAACAGACACATGAAAAAATGCTCATCATCACTGGTCATCAGAGAAATGCAAATCAAAACCACAATGAGATACCATCTCACACCAGTTAGAATGGCAATCATTAAAAAGTCAGGAAACAACAGGTGCTGGAGAGGATGTGGAGAAATAGGAACACTTTTACACTGTTGGTGGGATTGTAAACTAGTTCAACCATTATGGAAAACAGTATGGTGATTCCTCAAGGTTCTAGAACTAGAAGTACCATATGACCCAGCCATCTCATTACTGGGTATATACCCAAAGGATTATAAATCATGCTGCTATAAAGACACATGCACATGTATGTTCATTGTGGCACTATTCACAATAGCAAAGACTTGGAATCAACCCAAATGTCCATCAGTGACAGACTGGATGAAGAAAATGTGGCACATATACACCATGGAATACCATGCAGCCATAAAAAAGGATGAGTTCATGTCCTTTGTAGGGACATGGATGCAGCTGGAAACCATCATTCTCAGCAAACTATTGCAAGAACAGAAAAGCAAACACCGCATGTTCTCACTCATAGGTGGGAACTGAACAGTGAGATCACTTGGACTCGGGAAGGGGAACATCACACACAGGGGCCTATTATGGGGAGGGGGGAGGGACTGCATTGGGAGTTATACCTGATGTAAATGACGAGTTGATGGGTACAGCACACCAACATGGCACAAGTATACATATGTAACAAAACTGCACATTATGCACATGTACCCTAGAACTTAAAGTATAATAATAATAATAATAATAATAAAAACATCTAAATTGGTACTTGATTCTGATACTTTTTGGTTTACACGCAGTTAGAGAAGAAAAGCAGTGAAATTTCTTCTTCTGATGGCAGTTGAAAGGCGATTTATAACATTTATTTTTGTTATTTCTGTACACTTAGTTTACATCCTTGCATGTCTCATCTGTGCTATCTTTACCTATTCCAAAGTCACAAAGATATTCTCCTACATTCAGTCTTAGAAGTTTAAACATTTTGTTTTTGGTGGTAGTATAAATATGTATTTCATTTTTTAACTGTTTGCTGCTAGGTTACAGAAATACAAGTGCTCTTTAAAAATACTGACCTTATTTTCTCAAGTTCCTAAACTGTGTGTTACTAGTATCTAGTTGTTTAACTACAGATTCTTCCATGTACACACTCACATCTGTGAATAAAAAGTTTTTCTTGTTCTATTTCAACGTTTATGCCTTTTATTCCTTTTTAATACCTTAACAAATTACCTTGATATTCTAAGATAATGATAAAGAATGATGAGAATCAACATTAATGCTTGTTCCTGATCTTAGTGTGAACACACTTCACCATTAAATATGATGATTGCAGCCAGGCTGTCACACATAACCTTTGTTTTATTAAGGGAAATTCTTTCTATTCCTCATCTGCTGAGAATTTTTACCCTGAATAGGTGTGAAATGTTATCAAATATTTTTCTGGATTAAGATACTCGTGTAGGTTTTTCTCTTTTGCTCCCTGAAAGCAGTGAAAGGAAAAGAAAAACGTGGGAACTCAAACCACTCTGCCAAAAGAAAAATATTAAGCTGAAAGCTGATTCATGCAAGAAGCTGCCTTTCCTTTCCTTCCTGAGCTGAGAACCACAGATAAAAGGTAAAATATCTCCGCCGGGCTCAGTGCAGTCGGTGGCTCACGCCTATAATCCTAGAACTTTGGGAGGTGGAGGCGGGTGGATCACGAGGTCACCATCCTGACCATCCTGGCTAACACGGTGAAACCCCCTCTCTACTAAAAATACAAAAAAATTAGCTGGGCATGGTGGCAGGCACCTGTAGTCCCAGCTTCTAGGGAGGCTGAGGCAGGAGAACGGCGTGAACCCAGGAGCAGGCGGAGCTTGCAGTGAGCGGAGATCGCACCACTGCACTCCAGCCTGGGTGACAGAGCGAGACTCTGTCTCAAAAAAAAAAAAAAAAAAAAAAAAAATAGCCGGGAGTGGTGGCGGGGGCCTGTAGTCCCAGCTACTCAGGAGGCTAAGGCAGGAGAATGGTGTGAACCTGGGAGGCGGAGCTTGCAGTCAGCAGAGATTGTGCCACTGCACTCCAGCCTGGGCGACAGAGACTCAGTCTCAAAGAAAAAAAAAAAAAAAATTAGCAGGGCATGGTGGCAGGTGCCTGTAGACCCAGCTACTCGGGAGTCTGGGGCAGGAGAATGGTGTGAACCCACGAGGCGGAGCTTGCAGTGAGCGGAGATCATGCCACCGCACTCCAGCCTGGGGACAGAGCAAGACTCCGTCTCAAAAAAAAAAAAAAAAAAAAAAAGTTAAATATCTCCACAGGTAGCTTACTCTATGTTCACCCTATCGTTGGTTTTTTAGGAACAAACTCCATTTGGCTAGAATATATCATCTTTTTCATGCATTGCTGGATGCTACTTGTCCATATTTTGGTGAGAATTCTTGACTATTTTCCTCTAGAGTGATTACATATAAGGGCACATGAGAACTCTGTTGAAATGTTCTGTATCTTGATTGAGGTCATAAGTGACCTGTGTCAAAACTCATTAAAGTATACAGTTAAAAGCAGTGCTTCTTATGGTACCCAAGTTACACCTCAACATTGATTAAAAATCCTCTCAGAGACCAAATATATATGGGTAAAATAACAAGACATCTGGATTTGTTTAAAATACTTTGGCACATAAACAGGGGGAAGGGATAAATCTAACAAAACTATCTATGGTTTTAAAATTTATCGAATCTGGACGAAGGCAACATGGGGATTCATATTACCATTCTCCCAATTTTGCTACCCATTTGAGATTTTTCATAATACTAGTTTACAGAAAAAGCATTAATCATATTGCTAATTCTATGCTTACCAAAAAATTGCCTAAAATAATCTTATAGGAACAAACTTCATTTGAAAATACTCAAAAGTCCCCAGTATTCAAGAAACTGCCCAATCAAGAAAAAGCCACATTAGAAACAGGAGGCAGTTGGCTGGGCACAGTGGCTTTCCTGTAATCCCAGCACTTTGGGAGGCTGATGCATGTGGATCGCTTGATCCCAGGAGTTCAAGACCAGCCTGGGCAACATGGCAAAGGCTTGTCTCTACAAAAAATATAAATATTAGCCATGTGTGGTGACACGTGCCTGTAGTCCTAGCTACTCCTGGCTTGAGCCCAAGAGGTTGAGGCTGCAATGAGCTTTGTCACTCCAGCCTGGGCAACAGAGCAAGACACAGTCTCAGGAAAACAATAACAACAACAACAACAACAACAACAAAAACAAAACAGGAGACAGTCATATTTGCATCCCAATACTCCTTATTCCCAGTGTTCTATCCTGTCCAAGTGCTGCCTAACGGAAAAATCTCATGGTGAACTTGCCTATAGATCCCTGGGGCAAAAAATTACAGGTGCAGAATACAACAGAGCTTCTAAAGCAGCATCCCAGTTTCCACTTCCTTCCCTCAAATCCGAGAAAGCAGAGTAGACCTTTCTTACAAGGTTCTAAGCTGTTGGAGGCTGCCTGAGGGACTGCTCTCTCTGTTTTGAGGATCTCACACCTTAGGGAGGAAAAGCACTGGATCATGCTTGGCAAAGATGCAGACAGACTGAAGAGCAGATGCCTGGGGCAAGATATTATGGGTAGAGACATGCAACAGACCATCAAGGGCCCAGAGGAGAGACTCTTGGGACAAATAAGTATTTAAAAGCAGTTGCCTATGAGCAAATGGAAAAAGCCACAAGCAAAGGTAAGATCCATGCTCAAAAAAGGCCTGAGAAAATCTTAAACCTTCTCCTCAGACTGATCCCAAAGCTTAGAACCAATGCCAAGGTAATAGCAAAAATCCTCCCTGGAAAAGAGTCAGTCTGCAAAAATTGGAAAAGGAGGTTGTTTTTTCCCACAATGCCTAATTTCTAACAACAACAACAACAACAACAAAAACTCAGAAAACATGGACCAATAGTGGAAGAAAATAAAGTGATGCAAACCTTCCCTGGAGAAACATAAGCTTCAGGCATACTAGACAGATTTTAGACTGTCTAAAATATTCTCAAAAACTCATGTAAACACATATAGAGAAAAGGAAATCAGGAAAATATATATGAACAAAATAAAAATATCAACAGAGATTACAAAAAGGAAGCAAACGAAAATTCTGGACCTGAAAACATAGTAACTGAAAAATTCAGTAGAGGGGTTTAACAGCAGATGAGCAGGCAAAAAAAAAATAATCAGTAAACATACAGAGAAGAAATTACAGAGACAGAGAAGCAGGAAGAGAAAACAATGACATAAAGTAAACAGAGCCAAGAGAGTTATAAGGCACCATTAACTGGACATATATATGGGTGTCTAGGAGAAGATGCTGATAGATTACTGAAGAAATAATGGCCAACACTTCAAAATTTGAAGACAGACATCAATCTACAAGGCCAGCACACTCAACAAACTCCAAGAATAAATTCAAGGAGGTCCCTACCCACACTTCACAACTATGCTTACATGAAACCAGCTTCAGGAACACAGGACTGGCGGGGGGAGAGAAGTTAAGAATAGTGGCATCATGCCTCTCTCAGGGAAAAACTGTCACAATAGACTGAGAACTGGAGAGGGAGAGGGTTCCATCTTGTCATTTTCACAGCCCATAGTGGAGTTTCTCTCAGAGCGGACCAAAATGGGGGTGGGGAGGGTAGCAGTTTGTGTGTCAAATGTTACAGACTCTCACTGTTCTCAGAAAGGCTCGGTTGATTTTTCTGAATAAATGTTTCTCTAAATTCCTGAGTGGTCTTAAGACAAATTCTGTGTAGTTTAAATGGTTGTTTTTGGTTTTCTAAATTACAAGTTACGGTGTTTTACTGGAGATATAGTCCACATAGCTCCTCACTGCCATTTCAGAATCCACATTTCTGATTATAGTTGGGACCAGAACTAGGGCCAGGCAATTAGGTAAGTGGCTGTGATCATTATTTGTCCTCATGGGCAGAGAGGCAAAAGACAGTGGAGAAGTAGAATTAGGAGATGAGCCTGGCAGGCAGAAGGAGGAAGCGGAGGAAAAAGCCATGACAAGGAAAGCATGAACAAGCCTCAGCACCTAAGCAAGCAGATGGAAAGTTTGCCAAGGTAGGGAAACTTCCTTTACCTAGATCACAAAGAGAGAAGTAAAACAGACAGGGGGCACTACTGAGCTGGTTTCTAGATGTTTCTTCTCTCATGCTTCCCATCTTAATGAACCTGAGTGTGAAATCTGAATTGTGAGGAGAAATTTTTGAGACCTGGACAATTTCCGCATAAACTGGGTAATGGGTGAAATTAATAAATTGCTAATTTTGTTGAGTGTGATTCTGGTACTCTAGTTATGTTAAAAAGCAAAACAATAACAACAAAAATAGTCCTCAGAGAAGCAGCTGCAGTAAATTTACAGATAAAATGGTGTCTTGGATTGGCTTCAAGATGCTCTATCCTGAAAACAGAAAGCGTGGGGTGGGGAGGGGGTTGGATGAAGTAAGAAAAGCAAAGTGTTAAGGTGCAAGTAGGGAACAGAGAGATTTGTTATATATTCTCTCTACTTTAGTTCCTTCTTCAATATTTTTCATTGTAAATTTGAAAAAAAAATTGAATATCCCTTCCAAGATAATTTGGAGAGGAAAAACAGAGGAAACCTTCATTTCCAGGGTGTGAGTGGAGAACACTGCAAACTGTTTGGTCTCACTCCTGCCATCTGTTGACATCTGTGGGACTTAATATCCTATAGGAACAGAAACTGAGAGCCAGAAGAAAGTGGTTTAAATTAGTTACCAATAAATTAGATATGAACATAAGGCAAACTTGAAACATTTAGCTCCTCCACGTACATTTCATTAAAATTTTCCTAAGATTAAAAAACAGCTCCTACATTTTTGGGGATGAAAAATGTTCACATGTTGATTTGAAGATCAAGACTTCACTACATACATTTCTTAAAACTCATTAACTAGAACTTAAAATGTGAGAAATTTTGTCTCAATTATACCTCAGTGAAGCTAATTCTTAACAGAAACCCCCAAAATCCCAGCTTGCTCCACAACCCAGTCCACTTGATCCCAGATATGTTACATAAAGTAAAAATTATTATTTTTTGAGACAGGGTCTCAGTGTCCCCCAGGCTGTAGTGCAGTGGCATGTTCTCTGCTCACTGCAACCTCCATCTCCTGGATTCAAGCAATTCTCTTGCTTCAGGCTCCAGAGTAGTTGGGATTACCGGCGTGAGCCACCATGCCTGGCTAATTTCTGTATTTTTAGTAGAGACGAGGTTTCACCATGTTGGCCAGGCAGGTCTCGAACTCCTGAGCTCAGGTGACCTGCCGACCTTAGCCTCCCAAAGTGCTGGGATTACAGGTGTGAGCCACCATGCTCAGTCGTGAAAATTATTTCAACTGATTAACACACTACTTCTTAGTCTGGGAAATGGGGATTCCAATTCTTAACTTCCACACTGGTTGAAGAGATGAATATGGCAATGACTATAAAGCCCTGTCCCTGGGACAGGACAATGGCTCAGCACATGCTGACAGAATAATTTTTTACAAGACCTGGTCTGCACCATGAATGCAGCAGCCTGAATAAAGCACTGAGAGAAGAAATGTAGGGACAATGATGGAAGTGCCCTGAATGAGGGCATCAGATCTGGGGAACCTTCCCCACGAGGAGAACCAGCTGAGAGGTTCTGAGCCTCAGACGGGACAGTGTAGGGCACAAGATGTCAGACATTAGCAAAGGAAACCCATGATGGTTTAGGGCAGAGAAGGCACTGCAGGAAGGCAATACATAAGAAGTCCCCACCTGGGGTTGGGCTGTCCTCCCTTACCCTGCAGGCAGTCCTCTCATGGGTAACATGGGAGTGGAGGAAGAGGAGCTGGGGACTAAAATAGTTCTAAAATTAGCTCTGTGATCCTCAAAGGTGGCCTTGGAAATCCTCAGTACCAGGGTAGAGCCTCTTCTTGTTAAAAAAAAAAAGGACCCAAAGTCTTCCAGAGAAGAAAACCATTGTAGGCAGGTTCCTGGGAACAGATCCCGAGTGTGGGCATCACAACAGAGCCTGTCCTGAAACGATGCTTACACTAAACACAGCTTATCCTGTCGGTGCTTCCAGAATAAGGAAGTGTTGATATTCATTATAATATTTAACACATTGAGAATTTAATATATGCCAGGGACGGTTCCAGGCATTGCACAAATTTTTCTGCATTCAATCTTCACAAATGTCCTATGAAGTGACTATTACCCACCAATTTCAGATGATGAAACAGGCACAAAACATTTAAATACCTTTCTCAAAGCAACACAGCCAAGAAAGTGATAGAGCCTGGGTTTCAGTTCTCACTGTAAAGGGTTATGCCTTAACCAGTAGGCAGGGCTCTGACATTTCTCAATGAATCTGCACAGGTTAGGAGGTGATCTGGGTCAAGCTAGATTAGCTTGCAAGGTCATGAGGTATATCTTGACTGATGGGTCTCTCTACCTTGGGGTTCTGCTTACAATTTTTCCATAATGAAATGATTAAAATCAGTTATTTGGCCAGTCCACAGCCCCAGAGGCATTTAAAAAAACTGCTGGGCCCAATGGTTGCTGTTACTCCCACTCCACTAACCAAGGAAGCCCTACCAACCTGGTGAGGATGAAACTCACCTTTTTTCCCTTGCCCAAATGCGTATATATGGGGCTTGGGGAGTCCTGTCCTAGAAACCATAAAATCTAATCAGATGAGTTTTATTACTCTTATATAATGTGGCTCACTTTCCAACCTGACTCTGGTACAGCATCACATGACAGCAGATGCTGAAGGAAGTTATTTTAGCCCAAAATATACTTCTTTGACAAGTTTTGAAGTGGCTGCCACAGGCGCAACATACTGAAATGGATAGCCCCGCAAAGCTGCCTTTAGTGGGAAAATTTGCATCTGTAGCAAATCTCCACTAATGTAGCCAGATCTCCTTCGTTCTAAGCCTTTCCTAGGTCTGGAAGAGACAGCCAGTTTGACGCATGGTGGCTCACACCTGCAATCCCAGCACTCTGGGAGGCCGAGGCAGGTGGATCACCTGAGGTCACGAGGTCAAGACCAGCCTGAGCAACATGGTGAAACCCCATCTCTACTAAAAATACAAAAATCAGCCAGGCGTGGTGGTGGGCATCTGTAGTCCCAGCTACTCAGGAGGCTGAGGCAGGAGAACTGCTCAAACCGGGGAGGTGGTAGTGGCAGTGAGCTGAGATCACGCCACTGCACTCTAGCCTGGGCGACAGAGCAAGACTCTCTCTCAAAAAAACAAAAACAAACAAAGAAACAAAAATAACTGAAAACATACATTTACCATCTATTCTGTGGGCTGCCAACTAAGAGGCTTCATCTACATAACAAGAACTTTGATCTATGCAATCCCCTTAACTCTGGCATACTTCTGATTCCAGTCTTTAGGCAACAGCTTAAGTCTCTCAACCAATTGTCCACTAAAGAATACCTAAGTGCCCCCATGAGGTGTAAACCCGTTTGGAGATACTGGATTTTTGGGAGGAACCCATGTGTATCTTTCTCATATTGATTTATGATTTTCTGAGGCAGGATCTCGCTGTGTTGCCCAGGCTGGCATGCAGTGCAGCCAACATAGCTCGTTACAGCCTCCACCTCCCGGACTCAACTGACTGGGCCACCGAAGTAGCTGAGACCACAGGCATGGGACACCACGCTCTGCTAATTTTTTATTTTTCTAATTTCACGTAGAGACAGGGTGTCTCGCTGTGCCGCCCAGGCTGCTCTGGAACTCCTGACCTCCCACAGTGCTCAGGCTGATTTATGATTTTACCTGAAATTCCTGTCTCCCTGGATTGTATAAGATTAACCTGCAAGCCGACCACCTCGGGCACTTTCTCAGGACCTCTTGAGACTGAATAACCTGGGCCACAGTCACTCACACTGACTCAGAATAAACCTCTTTAAATATATTTTGCCATCATTAGCAGGGCTCCAGGGAAAAGGCCACCTGGGTCCCCACAGCTACCTCACCTCCCGCGGACGCTGCCCCACGCAGAGCCCCCCACACACGTCTAGAAGTGCCCGTGCCAGGACATCTGGTCCCGGCCTACCCTCCCACCCAAGGAAGATAGTCCCAAGGCGGGCTGCCCCCAACCCAAAGCAGCGACCCTTCCCCAAAACACGCGGGCGAAGTCCTCCCCGGTCCCGCCTCCCACAACAAAGTCTGGAGCATCAAGAGTCGGAGGGAACCCGAGTCGGACCTAGTCCATCAGTCTCTGGGCTGTAACCCCCACCCAACCGGTGGACCCAGTCTGTGGCCGAGTCCCCCACCACCTCCAGCCAAACGACCCCTGTGGCAGCTACCTAGGCCGCTGGCCCGTCCCCACTCGAGGAGCGGCGACCCTGGCACACGGAGACCTGGGTTGCTCGGCGCCCCTGTGAAATCCTGGCTGCCTAACCGCCACTACACGCAACCGGGGACGGAGACTGAGTAGCGGCCCAGACCCGGGGCGCTCGGCGAGCCGCAGCACCACAGCCCACTCCAAGGCGCGGCCTGGGTCTCCGCCCCTCCCCAGAACATGGAGACGCCGGGCCTGAGGGAGGGCGCGCTACGGCCCCAGCAGCGCCCTGGCGTCCCAGGCCTTCCCGGCCCTTCTTCCTGCGCAGGAAGGGCGCGCTGGAGAGAGGGACCCGCAGGAGCGCGACTCACCAAGGCGGCTGACGGCGAACGGAGGAGGTGAGGTCACCGACGGTGGACTACCCACCTCCCAGCTCGGTGACGCCCAGGGATCTGGACCGCTCGGCGCCGCCCGGGCTACGCTACGCAGAAGCCTCTGCGCGGCCGGGACTACGCTACCCAGAATCCTCGGCGCGACCCGTGGCTCTGCGACCCTCCGCTTCGCATCCCCGCAGTGGACTACGCTCCCCAGAGTCCTCGGCGAGTCGTCCAGGTACACGCCCCAGAATGTTGGTCAAAGCCATCCACAGGGGACTGCGCAACCCGGAATCCTTGGAAGAACTCCCCTGACCGCGACCCTGTGGTCTTTTGGACGCGGAGGGATCCTTTCAGAACCGGCGATTTCTTTTATTTATGTAGCCCTGTACATACAATAAGAATATTTGTCCATTTCTAAGATATAGGTAAATAATTTTCCCACTGTCTTTTGATTATTGTTATATCTTTTTTCTTTTCTTTTTTTTTTCTTTTTTTGCTATGTAGTCCTTTTGATCTCTGAGAGATTTTCCTACGGATTTTGTGGTTTTATCATTTCCATTTAGATCTCTCAATGGTTTTTCTCCAGGTAAACACTGTGAATATATACTTATTTTTAACATTTTCCAATATTTTATTTTCATAGTAAATTTATTAAAAATATAGTCTTTTACCACATAATTTAAGGTTTCAGCTACATCATTGAGTATACTCACAATTTACATTTCCATTTCAATTTCTAATTTTCCCCCATATATCTAATTATGCATCAGTGCCACTTCAGGGCAAGACCCTGGCCCTGAAGTGGATTTGAAGGGATCCTGTCCCTGGTTTAATCTTGCTCTGCCTTCGCCCGTCCCTCTCCTGGCCCTACCATGGCCCTGCCCCTTCCCTGGCTCTGCCCTGGTCTTGTGCTTACCCTGAGCGAGAACTTGACCCTACCCCAGCCGTGTCCCAGACCTGGCCATGGCCCTGCCCCTGCCCTGGGCCGGCGCTGGCACTGGCATGGACCCTGGACCTGGCTCTTGGCTACTTAAGGCCATACCCTGGCCCAGCCCTCCTCCTGACCCTGTCCTGGCCCTAATTTGCCCTGGCCCTATCCTGGCATGCTATTCTGGCCCCACCCCAGACCCTGTCTCTGTCCTAGCTCTAGCTAAGTTGGCCATGGCCGTGTTCCTGCCATTGCCCTTTCCTGGTCCTGGCCCTGGCCCTGGCCCTGCCCCGGCCCTGCCCCGGCCCTGGTCTGAACCCCGGCCCTGCAATGGACCTGCCTTGGCCCTGCCTATACCCTGCCTCTGGCCCTACCTCTGCCCTGGCCATACCCTTGCCCTGGCCTGGACTCTGATCCTGGTCCTTATCCTGCCCCAGCTGTGGACCTGGCCCTGCCCTGCCTGTACCCTGTTCTATCCTGGGCTGGTCCTGCCGTTGTCTGGTCTTGCTATTGCCCTGCCCTACCCTGCCTTGCTTGTTCCCTAGATCTGCCCCGGCCTTTGCTCTTGTCTTGGTTCTAGCACTGAGTCAGCCCTGGACCTTCCCTGACCTTGCCTCAGCCCTGGCACTGCCCTGGCCTTGCCTTGGCATTTGCCCTACTCTCTCTAATGCCTGGCTCTGGTCCTGCCTTGCTCTGCGCTTGTTCTGTCCTGGCACAGCCCTGGCCCTGGCCCTGGTCCTGCCCTTATGCAGGCCTGACCCTGCCACTGCTCTGGCTTTGACCTGCACCGTGGCCATACAGTGACCCTGCCTTGACCCTTTCCTGGCCCTGGCCTGGAACGTGGCCCTGCCAAGGACTCACCCTGGCTCTGTCATGGCCCTGGCGTTTTCTTGGATTTGGATGTGTCCTGTCCCTTATTTGCCCCAGCCCTTCCCTGGCTCTGCCTTTCCACTTCTCTGGGGTAGGGGGACAGGGTCAGGACCAGGCCAGGGCAGGGTCAGGACCAGGGTAGGGCTTTGGTAAGGCCTGAAGATGGGAAGGGCCAGGGCAGCGGCAGGGCCAGGGAAGGGTGTTAAGTTGAGGCTCTTAATGCTACCACCACTCGCATCTTCCTCTAGGCTTTTGTGGCTTTGCCCACCCAGCTGCTCTGTGCCAGGAGGAGGAGGAGACACCTGGAGCCTGTGACACCACGGCTTCCCTCGCTGAGGGTGGGTGGCAGTGACGGAGACTGCAGCGTGCTGGAAAGGTAGGAGAGTGACCACGCTAGGAGGTCAGGCGGCTGCAGCCAGGGTTGGGGGTGAGGCTTACGGCGATGGCCGGGCTGCGGCAGTGGTCGGGTGGTAGAAGCCTTGTAGGGTGGGCTGTTGCAATGGCAATGGGCCTGGCTTTGCCCTGCCACTGCCGTGGACCTGGCCCTGTACTGCCCTGCCTTGCCCTGGCCCTGCCCTACTGTTACCTGGACTGTCTCGGCCCTGCCCTGCTCCGATCCCATCCTGGTTTTGCCTTTGCACTGGCCTTTCCCTGAACCTGTGCTGGCCCGGCCTTGGCTCTGGCCCTGCCTCTTGTCCTGACCCTGGTCCTGTCATGGCACTGGCCCTGCTAGTGGTCATGGTCCTGCTCCTGTTCTGGCCTTGACCTGGCCTTGGACGTGTCCTGGCCTAGATTTGCTCTGGCCCTGCCTTGGCCCATCCCTGCCCTGGCCCCACCGTGGTCCTGCGTGTTGTGCCCTCTCCTGGCACTGACTTTGCCCTGTCATGGCACAGTGGTGCCATTGACCTGCCTTACACTGCCCTGGTTGTGCCCTGGCCCTGCCTGGCACTGGCCTCTCCCTGGATCTGCTCTGACCCTGCCTTGGCCTTTGCCCTGTCCTCACTACGTCCTGGCCCTGGCCTTTTTCTGGCTTAGCCCGGGCCCTGGCCCTAGCCCTGGTCCTACCGTATCCCTGGCCTTGCCCTTATCCAGACCCTGCCCCTGCCTCTGCCCTGGCCCTGGCCTGGAACCTGGTCCTGTCAAGGACTTGGCCCGACTCTGCCATGGCCCTGGCCCTGCTCTGCCTTGGTCCTGGCCCTGACCCAGACCCTTTCCTGGCTGTGCCCTGGCCATGGCCTTTCCCTGGCCCTGAGTTGGCAGTGGTCTGCCCCTGGTCTTGCCACCACCTTACCCTGCCATGCACTGGATGTGTCATCAGCCTGCCCTGGCCCTACCTTGTCCCTCACCCTAGTCTTCGCTAGGCCCTGCTCTGGACCTGGCCCTAGCCCAGACCTGGCCCTGACCCTGGCCCTGGCCTTTGTCCTTCATAGCCCTGGCCCTGAAGTGGACTTGGAGGTGTCCTGGCCCTGGAGTGACCTGGCTCTGCCTTGGCCTGTCCTTGCCCTGCCCCTACCATCAGCTTGCCCTGTTGTGCCCTGTCCTAGTACTGACCCGGCTGTGTCATTGCCCTGCCCTACCCTGCCTTGGCTGTGCCCTGGCTCGATTCCGGCCCTGGCCCCGCCCTGTGCATGCCATGACACTACCTCAGCCTTGGCACTAGCCTGGTCCTTTCCTGGCATCAGCCCTGCTCTTTCTATGGACCACCTTTTGTCGTGTCCTGCGCTGGCCATGCCCTGACTCAGCCCTGGCCTTGGCATTGCCCTTGATCCTGCCATATTTCTTGCCCTGTCCCTATCCTGGCCTTGGCCCTGACCCTTACCTTGCTCTGGCCCTGCCCTTGCCCTTACGCAGCCCCTGGCCCTGTCATGGACCTGCCCTGGACCTGTCCTGGCCCTGGCCCTGCCCTGCTTCAGACCTTGCCCTGGTTCTCCCCTGGCCGTGACCGTGAAATGACTGGCCCTACCCTGGCCTTGCACTGCCCTGGCCCTTGCTCTGACTCTGGTCCTGTCACTGGAAAAACCCCAGCCCTGTTGCTCGTCTTCCCATGGCCCAGACCCTGCCTTGGCCCTGCCCTGACACTGTCCTGGACCCTGGCTGTGCCAAGAACCTGCACTGTTGTTGCCCTTGTTTTGCTCCTGTCCCGAACCTGGTTCTGCCCAGGCCATGGCCATGGCCCTGTCCCTGCCCTGGCTGTTCCCTGGCCCTGCTCAGGTCTTGGCACTGTCCCGGCCCTGCCCTGCCTTGGCCCTATGCTTTCCTGGCCCTGCCTTGCCTGCCCTGGTCCTGCCTTGGCCGTACTCTAGCTTTGACCCTGCGCTGGCCCTACCTTGGCCTTCATCCTAGCCTTGCCTGGGCACTGTGCTGGACCTGGCCATAGCACAGACCTGGATGTGGCCCTGGCCCTGCCATGGCCCTGTCCGAGACCCTAGCCCTGCCAGGTACCTGTCCTGGCCCTGCTCTGGGCCTGGCTTTGTCCTTGGTTCTTAGATGACCCTGGCCCTGCCCCTGCCCTTGCCCTGGCACTGGCCTTGGACATGTCCGTGGTCCTAACCCCGGCCCTGCCCTGGAGCTGTCACTGTCTTGCCCTGCCTTGGCCCTGGCCCTGGCCCTGGCCCTGGCCCTGCCACAGCCATAGACCTGCCCTGGTTGGTCATGCCCTGCCTTTACCCAGTGCTACCCTGGGCCTGCTCCACCCTGCCCTGGCTCAGAGGCCCTGCGTTTGGCCCCGCCCTGACCCCGCCTTGGCGCTCATACTGGCCCTAGTGCAAACCTGGTCCTTGCTCTGGCCTTGGCCCGGCATTGACCACTGCTCCTGACCCTGGTCGTGCCATGGTCCTGGCCCTGCCAATGATCCTGACAGTCCTGGCCCTGGTCCTGTCTTGGCCCTGTCCTGGCCCTGGCCCTGGCCTGACCCTGGCCCTGGCCTGACCCTGGCCCTGAAGTGGATTTGAAGGTATCCTGTCCCTGATTTAATCTTGCTCTGCCTTCGCCCGTCCCTCTCCTGGCCCTGCCATGGCCCTGCCCCTTCCCTGGCTCTTCCCTGGTCTTGTGCTTACCCTGATGGAGACCTTGGCCCTGTCCCTGGCTTGTCCTAGACCTGGCTGGGCCGGCGCTGGCACTGGCATGGACCCTGGACCTGGCTCGTGGCTACTTAAGGCCATACCCTGGCCCAGCCCAGTCCTCCTGACCCTGTCCTGGCCCTAATTTGCCCTGGCCCTACCCTGGCATAGTATTCTGGCCCCACACACCCCTGACCCTGTCTCTGTCCTGACTCTAGCTAAGTTGGCCATGGCCATGTTCCTGACATTGCCCTTTCCTGGTCCTGGCCCTGGCCCTGGCCCTGCCCCGGCCCTGCCCCGGCCCTGGTCTGAACCACGGCCCTGCAATGGACCTGCCTTGGCACTGCCTATACCCTGCCTCTGGCTGTACCTCTGCCCTGGCCATACACTTGCCCTGGCCTGGACTCTGATCCTGGTCCTTGTCCTGCCCCAGCTGTGGCCCTGGCCCTGCCCTGCCTGTACCCTGTTCTATCCTGGGCTGGCCCTGCCGTTGCCTGGTCTTGCTATTGCCCTGCCCTAGTCTGCCTTGCTTGTGCCCTAGATCTGCCCCAGCCTTTGCTCTCGTCTTGGTTCTAGCACTGAGTCAGCCCTGGACCTTCCCTGACCTTGCCTCAGCCCTGGCACTGCCCTGGCCTTGCCTCAGCCCTGGCACTGCCCTGGGCATGCCTTTGAATTTGCCCTACTCTCTCTAATGCCTGCCTCTGCTCCTGCCTGGCACTGCTCTTGTTCTGTTCTGGCACAGCCCTGGCCCTGGCCCTGGTCCTGCCCTTATGCAGGCCTGACCCTGCCACTGCTCTGGCTTTGACCTGGACCTTGGCCATACAGTGACCCTGCCTTGACCCTTTCCTGGCCCTGGCCTGGAACGTGGCCTTGCCAAGGACTCACCCTGGCTCTGTCATGGCCCTGGCGTTTTCTTGCATTTGGATGTGCCCTGTCCCTTATTTGCCCCGGCCCTTCCCTGGCTCTGCCCTTGCACTTCTCTGGGGTAGGGGGACAGGGTCAGGACCAGGCCAGGGCATTGTCAGGACCAGGGTAGGGCCTTGGTAAGGCCTGAAGATGGGAAGGGCCAGGGCAGCAGCAGGGCCAGGGAAGGGTGTTAAGTTGAGGCTCTTAATGCTACCTCCCCTCGCATCTTCCTCTAGGCTTTTCTGGCTTTCCCCGCACAGCTGCTCTGTGCCAGGAGGAGGAGGAGACACCTGGAGCCTGTGACACCACGGCTTGCCGCGCTGAGGGTGGGTGGCAGTGACGGAGACTGCAGCGTGCTGGAACGGTAGGAGAGTGACCACGCTAGGAGGTCAGGCGGCTGCAGCCAGGGTTGGGGGTGAGGCTTACAGCGATGGCCGGGCCGCGACAGTGGCCAGGTGGTAGAAGCCTTGTAGGGTGGGCTGTTGCATTGGCAATGGGCCTGGCTTTGCCCTGCCACTGCCGTGGACCTGGCCCTGTGCTGCCCTGCCTTGCCCTGGACCTGCCCAACTGTTACGTGTACTGTCTCGGCCCTGCCCTGCTCCGATCCCATCCTGGTTTTGCCTTTGCACTGGCCTTTCCCTGAACCTGTGCTGGCCCGGCCTTGGCTCTGGCCCTGTCTCTTGTCCTGACCCTGGTCCTGTCATGGCACTGGCCCTGCTAGTGGTCATGGTCCTGCTCCTGTTCTGGCCTTGACCTGGCCTTGGACGTGTCCTGGCCCAGATTTGTTCTGGCCCTGCCTTGGCCCATCCCTGCCCTGACCCCACCGTGGCCCTGCCTGTTGTGCCCTTTCCTGGCACTGACTTTGCCCTGTCATGGCTCAGTGGTGCCATTGACCTGCCTTACACTGCCCTGGTTGTTCCCTGGCCGTGCCTGGCACTGGCCTCTCCCTGGACCTGCTCTGACCCTGCCTTGGCCTTTGCCCTGTCCTCACTATGGCCTGGCACTGGCCTTGTTCTGGCTTAGCCCGGGCCCTGGCCCTAGCCGTGGTCCTAACGTATCCCTGGCTTTGCCCTTATCCAGACCCTGCCCCTGCCTCTGCCCTGGCCCTGGCCTGGAACCTGGTCCTGTCAGGGACTTGGAGCGACTCTGCCGTGGCCCTGGCCCTGCTCTGCCTTGGTCCTGGCCCTGACCCAGACCCTTTCCTGGCTGTGCCCTGGCCATGGCCTTTCCCTAGCCCTGAGTTGGCAGTGGTCTGCCCCTGGTCTTGCCACCACCCTACCCTGCCATGCACTGGATGTGTCATCAGCCTGCCCTGGCCCTACCTTGTCCCTCACCCTAGTCTTCGCTAGGCCCTGCTCTGGACCTGGCCCTAGCCCAGACCTGGCCCTGACCCTGGCCCTGGCCTTTGTCCTTCATAGCCCTGGCCCTGAAGTGGACTTGGAGGTGTCCTGGCCCTGGAGTGACCTGGCTCTACCTTGGCCTGTCCTTGTCCTGCCCCTACCATCACCTTGCCCTGTTCTGCCCTGTCCTAGTACTGACCCGGCTGTGTCATTGCCCTGCCCTACCCTGCCTTGGCTGTGCCCTGGCTGGATTCCGGTCCTGGTCCCGCCCTGTGCATGCCATGACACTACCTCAGCCTTGGCACTAGCCTGGTCCTTTCCTGGCATCAGCCCTGCTCTTTCTATGGATCGCCTTTTGTCATGTCCTGCGCTGGCCATTCCATGCCCTGCCCTGCCCTGACTCAGCCCTGGCCTTGGCATTGCCCTTGGTCCTGCCATATTTCTTGCACTGTCCCTATCCTGGCCTTGGCCCTGACCCTTACCTTGCTCTGGCCCTGCCCTTGCCCTTACGTAGCCCCTGGCCCTGTCATGGACCTGCCCTGGACCTGTCCTGGCCCTGGCCCTGCCCTGCTTCAGACTTTGCCCTGGTTCACCCCTGGCCCTGACCGTGAAATGCCTGGCCCTACCCTGGCCTTGCACTGCCCTGGCCCTTGCCCTGACTCTGGTCCTGTCACTGGAGAAGCCCCAGCCCTGTTGCTCTTCTTCCCATGGCCCAGACCCTGCCTTGTCCCTGCCCTGACACTGTCCTGGACCCTGGCTGTGCCAAGAACCTGCACTGTTGTTGCCCTTGTTTTGCTCCTGCCCTGAACCTGGTCCTGTCCAGGCCATGGCCATGGCCCTTTCCCTGCCCTGGCTGTTCCCTGGCCCTGCTCAGGTCTTGGCCCTGTCCTGGCCCTGCCCTGCCTTGGCCCTATGCTTTCCTGGCCCTGCCTTGCCTGCCCTGGTCCTGCCTTGGCCGTACTCTAGCTTTGACCCTGCGGTGGCCCTACCTTGGCCTTCACCCTAGCCTTGCCTGGGCGCTGTGCTGGACCTGGCCATAGCACAGACCTGGTTGTGGCCCTGGCCCTGCCATGGCCCTGTCCCAGACCCTAGCCCTGCCAGGTACCTGTCCTGGCCCTGCTCTGGGCCTGGCTTTGTCCTTGGTTCTTAGATAACCCTGGCCCTGCCCCTGCCCCTTCCCCTGCCCTTGCCCTGGCACTGGCCTTGGACATGTCCGTGGTCCTAACCCCGGCCCTGCCCTGGAGCTGTCACTGTCTTGCCCTGCCTTGGCCCTGGCCCTGGCCCTGGCCCTGGCCCTGCCACAGCCATAGACCTGCCCTGGTTGGTCATGCCCTGCCTTTACCCAGTGCTACCCTGGGCCTGCTCCACCCTGCCCTGGCTCTGCCCTGCATTTGGCCCCGCCCTGACCCCGCCTTGGCCCTCACACTGGCCCTAGTGCAAACCTGGTCCTTGCTCTGGCCTTGGCCCGGCATTGACCACTGCTCCTGACCCTGGTCGTGCCATGGCCCTGGCCCTGCCAATGATCCTGACAGTCCTGGCCCTGGCCATGTCTTGGCCCTGTCCTGGCCCTGGCCCTGGCCTGACCCTGGCCCTGAAGTGGATTTGAAGGTATCCTGTCCCTGGTTTAATCTTGCTCTGCCTTCGCCCGTCCCTCTCCTGGCCCTACCATGGCCCTGCCCCTTCCCTGGCTTTGCCCTGGTCTTGTGCTTACCCTGAGCGAGAACTTGACCCTGCCCCAGCCTTGTCCCAGACCTGGCCATGGCCCTGCACCTGCCCTGGGCCGGCGCTGGCACTGGCATAGACCCTGGACCTGGCTCTTGGCTATTTAAGGCCATACCCTGGCCCAGCCCTCCTCCTGACCCTGTCCTGGCCCTAATTTGCCCTGGCCCTACCCTGGCATGCTATTCTGGCCCCACACACCCCTGACCCTGTCTCTGTCCTGGCTCTAGCTGAGTTGGCCATGGCCGTGTTCCTGCCATTGCCCTTTCCTGGTCCTGGCCCTGGCCCTGGCCCTGCCCCGGCTCTGCCCCCGCCCTGGTCTGAACCCCGGCCCTGCAATGGACCTGCCTTGGCCCTGCCTATACCCTGCCTCTGGCCCTACCTCTGCCATGGCCATACCCTTTGCTCTGGCCTGGACTCTGATCCTGGTCCTTGTCCTGTCCCAGCTGTGGCCCTGGCCCTGCCCTGCCTGTACCCTGTTCTATCCTGGGCTGGCCCTGCTGTTGCCTGGTGTTGCTATTGCCCTGCCCTAGCCTGCCTTGCTTGTTCCCTAGATCTGCCCCGGCCTTTGCTCTTGTCTTGGTTCTAGCACTGAGTCAGCCTTGGACCTTCCCTGACCTTGCCTCAGCCCTGGCACTGCCCTGGCCTTGCCTTGGCATTTGCCCTACTCTCTCTAATGCCTGGCTCTGGTCCTGCCTTGCTCTGTGCTTGTTCTGTCTTGGCACAGCCCTGGCCCTGGCCCTGGTCCTGCCCTTATGCAGGCCTGACCCTGCCACTGCTCTTGTTTGACCTGGACCTTGGCCATACAGTGACCCTGCCTTGACCCTTTCCTGGCCCTGGCCTGGAACGTGGCCTTGCCAAGGACTCACCCTGGCTCTGTCATGGCCCTGGCGTTTTCTTGGATTTGGATATCTCCTGTCCCTTATTTGCCCCAGCCCTTCCCTGGCTCTGTCCTTGCACTTCTCTGGGGTAGGGGGACAGGGTCAGGACCAGGCCAGGGCATTGTCAGGACCAGGGTAGGGCCTTGGTAAGGCCTGAAGATGGGAAGGGCCAGGGCAGCAGCAGGGCCAGGGAAGGGTGTTAAGTTGAGGCTCTTAATGCTACCTCCCCTCGCATCTTTCTCTAGGCTTTTGTGGCTTTGCCCGCCCAGCTGCTCTGTGCCAGGAAGAGGAGGAGACACCTGGATCCTGTGACACCACGGCTTGCCTCGCTGAGGGTGGGTCGCAGTGACGGAGACTGCAGCGTGCTGGAAAGGTAGGAGAGTGACCACGCTAGGAGGTCAGGCGGCTGCAGCCAGGGTTGGGGGTGAGGCTTACAGCGATGGCCGGGCCGCGGCAGTGGCCAGGCGGTAAAAGCCTTGTAGGGTTGGCTGTTTCACTGGCAATGGGCCTGGCTTTGCCCTGCCACTGCCGTGGACCTGGCCCTGTGCTGCCCTGCCTTGCCCTGGCCCTGCCCAACTGTTACGTGTACTGTCTCGGCCCTGCCCTGCTCCGATCCCATCCTGGTTTTGCCTTTGCACTGGCCTTTCCCTGAACCTGTGCTGGTCCGGCCTTGGCTCTGGCCCTGCCTCTTGTCCTGACCCTGGTCCTGTCATGGCACTGGCCCTGCTAGTGGTCATGGTCCAGCTCCTGTTCTGGCCTTGACCTGGCCTTGGACGTGTCCTGGCCCAGATTTGTTCTGGCCCTGCCTTGGCCCATCCCTGCCCTGACCCCACCGTGGCCCTGCCTGTTGTGCCCTCTCCTGGCACTGACTTTGCCCTGTCATGGCTCAGTGGTGCCACTGACCTGCCTTACACTGCTCTTGTTGTGTCGTGGCCCTACCTGGCACTGGCCTCTCCCTGGACCTGCTCTGACCCTGCCTTGGCCTTTGCCCTGTCCTCACTATGGCCTGGTCCTGGCCTTGTTCTGGCTTAGCCCGGGCCCTGGCCCTAGCCCTGGTCCTACCGTTTCCCTGGCCTTGCCCTTATCCAGACCCTGCCCCTGCCTCTGCCCTGGCCCTGGCCTGGAACCTGGTCCTGTCAAGGACTTGGCCCGACTCTGCCGTGGCCCTGGCCCTGCTCTGCCTTGGTCCTGGCCCTGACCCAGACCCTTTCCTGGCTGTGCCCTGGCCATGGCCTTTCCCTGGCCCTGAGTTGGCAGTGGTCTGCCCCTGGTCTTGCCACCACCCTACCCTGCCATGCACTGGATGTATCATCAGCCTGCCCTGGCCGTACCTTGTCCCTCACCCTAGTCTTTGCTAGGCCCTGCTCTGGACCTGGCCCTAGCCCAGACCTGGCCCTGACCCTGGCCCTGGCCTTTGTCCTTCATAGCCCTGGCCCTGAAGTGGACTTGGAGGTGTCCTGGCCCTGGAGTGACCTGGCTCTGCCTTGGCCTGTCCTTGTCCTGCCCCTACCATCACCTTGCCCTGTTCTACCCTTTTCTGCCCTGTCCTAGTACTGATCCGGCTATGGCATTGCCCTGCCCTACCCTGCCTTGGCTGTGCCCTGGCTCGATTCCGGCCCTGGCCCCACCCTGTGCATGCCATGACACTACCTCAGCATTGGCACTAGCCTGGTCCTTTCCTGGCATCAGCCCTGCAGTTTCTATGGACCGCCTTTTGTCGTGTCCTGCGCTGGCCATTCCATGCCCTGCCCTGCCCTAACTCAGCCCTGGCCTTGGCATTGCCCTTGGTCCTGCCATGTTTCTTTCCCTGTCCCTATCCTGGCCTTGGCCCTGACCCTTACCTTGCTCTGGCCCTGCCCTTGCCCTTACGCAGCCCCTTGCCCTGTCATGGACCTGCCCTGGACCTGTCCTGGCCCTGGCCCTGCCGTGTTTCAGACCTTGCCCTGGTTCTCCCCTGGCCGTGACCGTGAAATGCCTGGCCCTACCCTCGCCTTGCACTGCCCTGGCCCTTGCCCTGACTCTGGTCCTGTCACTGGAAAAGCCCCAGCCCTGTTGCTCGTCTTCCCATGGCCCAGACCCTGCCTTGGCCCTGCCCTGACACTGTCCTGGACCCTGGCTGTGCCAAGAACCTGCACTGTTGTTGCCCTTGTTTTGCTCCTGTCCCGAACCTGGTCCTGCCCAGGCCATGGCCATGGCCCTGTCCCTGCCCTGGCTCTTCCCTGGCCCTGCTCAGGTCTTGGCACTGTCCCGGCCCTGCCCTGCCTTGGCCCTATGCTATACTGGCCCTGCCTTGCCTGCCCTGGTCCTGCCTTGGCCGTACTCTAGCTTTGACCCTGCGCTGGCCCTACGTTGGCCTTCACCCTAGCCTTGCCTGGGCGCTGTGCTGGACCTGGCCATAGCACAGACCTGGTTGTGGCCCTGGCCCTGCCATGGCCCTGTCCCAGACCCTAGCCCTGCCAGGTATCTGTCCTGCCCTGCTCTGGGCCTGGCTTTGTCCTTGGTTCTTAGATGACCCTGGCCCTGCCCCTGCCACTGCCCTTGCCCTGGCACTGGCCTTGGACATGTCCGTGGTCCTAACCCCGGCCCTGCCCTGGAGCTGTCACTGTCTTGGCCCTGCCTTGGCCCTGGCCCTGGACCTGGCCCTTGCCCTGGCCCTGCCACAGCCATAGACCTGCCCTGGTTGGTCATGCCCTGCCTTTACCCAGTGCTACCCGGGGCCTGCTCCACCCTGCCCTGGCTCTGCCCTGCCTTTGGCCCCGCCCTGACCCCTTCGCCCTCACACTGGCCCTGGTGCAAACGTGGTCCTTGCTCTGGCCTTGGCCCGGCATTGACCACTGCTTCTGACCCTGGTCGTGCCATGGCCCTGGCCCTGCCAATGATCCTGACAGTCCTGGCACTGGCCCTGTCTTGGCCCTGTCCTGGCCCTGGCCCTGGCCTGACCCTGGCCCTGAAGTGGATTTGAAGGTATCCTGTCCCTGGTTTAATCTTGCTCTGCCTTCGCCCGTCCCTCTCCTGGCCCTACCATGGCCCTGCCCCTTCCCTGGCTCTGCCCTGGTCTTGTGCTTACCCTGAGCGGGAACTTGACCCTGCCCCAGCTTTGTCCCAGACCTGGCCATGGCCCTGCACCTGCCCTGGGCCGGCGCTGGCACTGGCATGGACCCTGGACCTGGCTCTTGGCTACTTAAGACCATACCCTGGCCCAGTCCTCCTCCTCACCCTGTCCTGGCCCTAATTTGCCCTGGCCCTACCCTGGCCTGCTATTCTGGCCCCACACACCCCTGACCCTGTCTCTGTCCTGGCTCTAGCTAAGTTGGCCATGGCCGTGTTCCTGACATTGCCCTTTCCTGGTCCTGGCCCTGGCGCTGGCCCTGCCCCGGCCCTGCCCTGGCCCTGGTCTGAACCACGGCCCTGCAATGGACCTGCCTTGGCACTGCCTATACCCTGCCTCTGGCTGTACCTCTGCCCTGGCCATACACTTGCCCTGGCCTGGACTCTGATCCTGGTCCTTGTCCTGCCCCAGCTGTGGCCCTGGCCCTGCCCTGCCTGTACCCTGTTCTATCCTGGGCTGGCTCTGCCGTTGCCTGGTCTTGCTATTGCCCTGCCCTAGTCTGCCTTGCTTGTGCCCTAGATCTGCCCCGGCCTTTGCTCTTGTCTTGGTTCTAGCACTGAGTCAGCCCTGGACCTTCCCTGACCTTGCCTCAGCCCTGGCACTGCCCTGGCCTTGCCTTGGCATTTGCCCTACTCTCTCTAATGCCTGGCTCTGGTCCTGCCTGGCACTGCTCTTGTTCTGTTCTGGCACAGCCCTGGCCCTGGCCCTGGTCCTGCCCTTATGCAGGCCTGACCCTGCCACTGCTCTGGCTTTGACCTGGACCTTGGCCATACAGTGACCCTGCCTTGACCCTTTTCTGGCCCTGGCCTGGAACGTGGCCTTGCCAAGGACTCGCCCTGGCTCTGTCATGGTCCTGGCGTTTTCTTGGATTTGGATGTGCCCTGTCCCTTATTTGCCCTGGCCCTTCCCTGGCTCTGCCCTTGCACTTCTCTGGGGTAGGGGGACAGGGTCAGGACCAGGCCAGGGCAGGGTCAGGAGCAGGGTAGGGCCTTGGTAAGGCCTGAAGATGGGAAGGGCCAGGGCAGCGGCAGGGCCAGGGAAGGGTGTTAAGTTGAGGCTCTTAATGCTACCACCCCTCACATCTTCCTCTAGGCTTTTCTGGTTTTCCCCGCACAGCTGCTCTGTGCCAGGAGGAGGAGGAGACACCTGGAGCCTGTGACACCACGGCTTGCCTCGCTGAGGGTGGGTGGCAGTGACGGAGACTGCAGCGTGCTGGAACGGTAGGAGAGTGACCACGCTAGGAGGTGAGGCGGCTGCAGCCAGGGTTGGGGGTGAGGCTTACAGCGATGGCCGGGCCGCGACAGTGGCCAGGTGGTAGAAGCCTTGTAGGGTGGGCTGTTGCATTGGCAATGGGCCTGGCTTTGCCCTGCCACTGCCGTGGACCTGGCCCTGTACTGCCCTGCCTTACCCTGGCCCTGCCCTACTGTTACCTGGACTGTCTCGGCCCTGCCCTGCTCCGATCCCATCCTGGTTTTGCCTTTGCACTGGCCTTTCCCTGAACCTGTGCTGGCCTGGTCTTGGCTCTGGCCCTGTCTCTTGTCCTGACCCTGGTCCTGTCATGGCACTGGCCCTGCTAGTGGTCATGGTCCTGCTCCTGTTCTGGCCTTGACCTGGCCTTGGACGTGTCCTGGCCCAGATTTGTTCTGGCCCTGCCTTGGCCCATCCCTGCCCTGACCCCACCGTGGCCCTGCCTGTTGTGCCCTTTCCTGGCACTGACTTTGCCCTGTCATGGCTCAGTGGTGCCAGTGACCTGCCTTACACTGCCCTGGTTGTGCCCTGGCCCTGCCTGGCACTGGCCTCTTCCTGGACCTGCTCTGACCCTGCCTTGGCCTTTGCCCTGTCCTCACTATGGCCTGGCCCTGGCCTTGTTCTGGCTTAGCCCGGGCCCTGGCCCTAGCCCTGGTCCTACCGTATCCCTGGCCTTGTCCTTATCCAGACCCTGCCCCTGCCTCTGCCCTGGCCCTGGCCTGGAACCTGGTCCTGTCAAGGACTTGGCCCAACTCTGCCGTGGCCCTGGCCCTGCTCTGCCTTGGTCCTGGCTCTGACCCAGACCCTTTCCTGGCTGTGCCCTGGCCATGGCCTTTCCCTAGCCCTGAGTTGGCAGTGGTCTGCCCCTGGTCTTGCCACCACCCTACCCTGCCATGCACTGGATGTGTCATGAGCCTGCCCTGGCCCTACCTTGTCCCTCACCCTAGTCTTCGCTAGGCCCTGCTCTGGACCTGGCCCTAGCCCAGACCTGGCCCTGACCCTAGCCCAGACCTGGCCCTGACCCTGGCCCTGGCCTTTGTTCTTCATAGCCCTGGCCCTGAAGTGGACTTGGAGGTGTCCTGGCCCTGGAGTGACCTGGCTCTGCCTTGACCTGTCCTTGCCCTGCCCCTACCATCACATTGCCCTGTTCTGCCCTGTCCTGGTACTGACCCGGCTGTGGCATTGCCCTGTCCTACCCTGCCTTGGCTGTGCCCTGGATCGATTCCGGCCCTGGCCCCGCCCTGTGCATGCCATGACACTACCTCAGCCTTGGCACTAGCCTGGTCCTTTCCTGGCATCAGCCCTGCAGTTTCTATGGACCGCCTTTTGTCGTGTCCTGCGCTGGCCATTCCATGCCCTGCCCTGCCCTGACTCAGCCCTGGCCTTGGCATTGCCCTTGGTCCTGCCATGTTTCTTGCCCTGTCCCTATCCTGGCCTTGGCCCTGACCCTCACATTGCTCTCGCCCTGCTCTTCCCCTTACACAGCCCCTGGCCCTGTCATGGACCTGCCCTGGACCTGTCCTGGCCCTGTCCCTGCCGTGCTTCAGACCTTGCCCTGGTTCTCCCCTGGCCGTGACCGTGAAATGACTGGCCCTACCCTGGCCTTGCACTGCCCTCACCCTTGCCCTGACTCTGGTCCTGTCACTGGAAAAGCCCCAGCCCTGTTGCTCGTCTTCCCATGGCCCAGACCCTGCATTGGCCCTGCCCTGACACTGTCCTGGACCCTGGTTGTGCCAAGAACCTGCACTGTTGTTGCCCTTGTTTTGCTCCTGTCCCGAACCTGGTCCTGCCCAGGCCATGGCCATGGCCCTGTCCCTGCCCTGGCTGTTCCCTGGCCCTGCTCAGGTCTTGGCACTGTCCTGGCCCTGCCCTGCCTTGGCCCTATGCTTTCCTGGCCGTGCCTTGCCTGCCCTGGTTCTGCTTTGGCCGTACTCTAGCTTTAACCCTGTGCTGGCCCTACCTTGGCCTTGAGGCTAGCCTTGCCTGGGCACTGTGCTGGACCTGGCCATAGCACAGACCTGGTTGTGGCCCTGGCCCTGCCATATCCCTGTCCCAGACCCTAGCCCTGCCAGGTACCTCTTCTGGCCCTGCTCTGGGCCTGGCTTTGTCCTTGGTTCTTAGATGACCCTGACCCTTACCCTGCCCTTGCCATGGCACTGGCCTTGGACATGTCCGTGGTCCTAACCCCGGCCCTGCCCTGGAGCTGTCACTGTCTTGGCCCTGCCTTGGCCCTGGCCCTGGACCTGGCCCTGCCGCAGCCATAGACCTGCCCTGGTTGGTCATGCCCTGCCTTTACCCAGTGCTACCCTGGGCCTGCTCCACCCTGCCCTGGCTCTGCCCTGCCTTTGGCCCTGCCCTGACCCCACCTTGGCCCTCACACTGGCCTTAGTGCAAACCTGGTCCTTGCTCTGGCCTTGGCCCGGCATTGACCACTGCTCCTGACCCTGGTCGTGCCATGATCCTGGCCCTGCCAGTGATCCTGACAGTCCTGGCCCTGGCCCTGTCTTGGCCCTGTCCTGGCCCTGGCCCTGGCCTGACCCTGGCCCTGAAGTGGATTTGAAGGTATCCTGTCCCTGATTTAATCTTGCTCTGCCTTCGCCCGTCCCTCTCCTGGCCCTGCCATTGCCCTGCCCCTTCCCTGGCTCTTCCCTGGTCTTGTGCTTACCCTGATGGAGACCTTGGCCCTGTCCCTGGCTTGTCCTAGACCTGGCCAGGGCCCTGCCCCTGCCCTGGGCTGGCGCTGGCACTGGCATGGACCGTGGACCTGGCTCTTGGCTATTTAAGGCCATACCCTGGCCCAGCCCAGTCCTCCTGACCCTGTCCTGGCCCTAATTTGCCCTGGCCCTATCCTGGCATGTTATTCTGGCCCAACCCCTGACCCTGTCTCTGTGCTGGCTCTAACCAAGGTACTGGTCCTGCCATGGCCGTGTTCTTGACATTGCCCTTTCCTGTTCCTGGTCCTGGCCCCGCCCTGGCCCTGCTCTGGCCCTGGTCTGAACCCCGGCCCTGCAGTGGACCTGCCTTGGTCCTGCGTAGGTCCTGCCTCTGGCCCTACCTCTGCCCTGGCCATACCCTTTCCCTGGCCTGGACACTGATCCTGGTCCTTGTCCTGCCCCAGCCGTGGCCCTGTCCCTGCCCTGCCTGTAACCTGTTCTATCCTGGGCTGGCCCTGCGGTTGCCTGTTCTTGCTATTGCCCTGCCCTAGCCTGCCTTGCTTGTGCCCTAGATCTGCCCTGGCCTTTGCTCTTGTCTTGGCTCTAGCACTGAGTCAGCCCTGGCACTCCCCTGGCCTTGCCTTGGCATTTGCCCTACTCTCTCTAATGCCTAGCTCTGGTCTTGCCCTGCTCTGCTCTTGTTCTGTCCTGGCACAGCCCTGGCCCTCCCCTGCCGTATCCCTGGCCCTGGTCCTGCCCTTATGCAGGCCTGACCCTGCCACTGCCCTGGTTTTGACCTGTACCTTAGCCATACAGTGACCCTGTCTTGACCCTTTCCTGCCTTGCCAGGGACTCGCCCTGGCTCTGTCATGTCCCTGGCGTTTTCTTGGATTTGGGTGTGTCCAGTCCCTTATTTGCCCCGGCCCTTCTCTGGCTCTGCCCTTCCAATTCTCTGGGTAGGGACAGGGTCAGGATCAGGCCAGGGCAGGGTCAGGACCAGGGTAGGGCCTTGGTAAGGCCTGAAGATGGGAAGGGCCAGGGCAGCGGCAGGGCCAGGGAAGGGTCAGGGCCAGGGATATGGTGAGACTAGGGGCAGAGCCAGCACTAGGGCTCAGCCAGGGCAGAGCAGGAGAGATTACATTAGGCTATTATTTACAAATTTTGTTTTATATTTTTAAGGTAACTATAGTAGTAATAATAGTATCTGTATTACGTTGTTTGTAATAGCAATAGTATTTGTAGTAAATCATTACTAAATTTTAACTTATACTTTCTTTGCTTTCGGTAGTGTTCTACGAGTATAATTTTATAAATACATATATTTGTGAGGCATCGATTCTCACAATTACTCTATGTGCTAGGTACTTATGGCATCCCCATTTTCCTAACATAGGAAACAGACCTAAAGAGGTTAAGTACTTGGCCAGATTACTCCCAGCACTTTGGGAGGCCAAGGCAGGGGGATGGCTCGAGCTCGGGAGATTGGTACCAGCCTGGACAACACTGTGAAACCCCATCTCTACTAAAAATGTACAAAAATAGCTTATTAAAGTTTCTTGTATCATTCTGGTTACAAAACCCTGGTCAAATACACAGGGCATGGTTTGGGCAGGGCCGGGGACAAGGTCAGGCCAGGAAGGGGCCAGGGCCAAGGCAGGGCCAGAGCTAGACTTGGAGGTGTCCTGGCCCTGATTTGCCCTGCCCCAACGTTGGCCCAGCCCTGCTCTGGCACTTCCTGCCATGCCCTGTCCCTGGCCTGAGCATTGGCCCTGGCCCTGTCCTGCTTCTGGCCCTGTCCTGGAGTTCACCAGGCGTTGCCATGGCCTAGTCCTGCCATCGCCTTGCCCCGTGTCCTGGTGCTGCCGTGGCCCTGCCTTGGCCCTAGCTCTGTCTCAACCCTCGACCTGCCCTGACCCTGCTCAGCCCTGGAACTACCCTGACTCTGCCTTGGTGCTGGTCCTCTCCTCTCTATGGCTTGGCTCTGGCCCTGCCTTGTACATGCTCTGACCTGCATGTCCCAACCTGGGTCCAGCCCTGGTCCTACCGTGTTCCTGGCCTGGCTGTACCCTTGTTCTGGCCCTGACCCTGCCCTGGCCCTCTTCTGGCCCTTCCTTGGTCCTGCTCTGCCCTTCCATGTCCTGGCCTTGCCCTCACCCTGCACTGGCCCTGCACTGGTGCTGCTCAGCCCTGACACTGCCTTGACCCCGACCCTGCCTTCTCCCCAGCCTTGTCCTTGCCCTGCCCTGGCCTGACCCTGGGCCTGCCGTGTCCATGACATGGCCCTGGACCTGCCTTGCCATTCTCTGTCCTGGTCCTGTATTGTCCCCACCATGCTCTGGTCCAGCCCTTGCCCTGGCCCTGTTGCCAGTCCTGCTACCACTATAGCCCTGCCCTGTTTTTGGCCATGCCCTGTGTTACCGTAGCCCTGCCCTGCGTTGGCCCTGGCCCTACCCTGGCCTTCTCTTATCCTGGCCTGGCCCTACCCTGGCCTTTTCCACCCTGGCCTTTTCCACCCTGGCCTTTTCCACCCTGGCTTTTTCCACCCTGGCCTTTTCCACCCTGGCCTTTTCTACCCTGGCCTTTTCCACCCTGGCTTTTTCTACCCTGGCCTTACCGTTCCCTGGCCTTGTCCTGCCCTGGCCCTGTGCTATCTTAGTCCTGCCCTGGCCCTACCCTCACCCTACCCTGGCCCTGCCCTACCCTGGCCTTGCCCTGCCATGACCTTGCCTTTGGCATGCCCTGGCTCTGGTTCTGCCCTGGCCCTGCCCTTGCCCTGGACCCTCCCTGGCCATGTTTTTTCCCTGGTCCTTCTCTGGCCTTGCCCTGGCCCTGGCCCCTTTTTGGTCCTGCCGTGTTTCTGGCCTGCCCTGTCCATGTCCCAGAACTGGCTCTGGTCCTGGACTTACCTGTCCCTGCCCTGCCATACCCTGACCCATTCCTTGCTCTACACTGAACCTGGCCTGCCTTGGCCATGTGCTACCCTTGCCCTTCCCTGACCCTCTGCTGGCCCTGGCCCTGCCGTGGGCCTGGCCCTGACATGTCCCTGCCCCGGCCCTGGTTCTGCTGTGCTTTGGGCCCTGGCCTTGGTCCTGACTTGTCGCTGGCTGTGACCCTGCCCCTGGTTTTTCTTTGGCCGTGACCCTGTCCCCGTTCTGTCCTAGTCCTGGCCCTGTCCCAGTTCTGGTCCTGCCCTGGCCCAGCCCTGACTGGTCACTGGACTACCTTGGCCCTGCCCTGCCCAACGCTGCCCATGCTGGGGCCCTGCCTTAGCCATGCCCATGGCCCTGCCCCTGGTCCTGCCATTGTCCTTACCCTGCCACTGGTCCTGCCATATCCCTGACCCTGACTTGGCCCTGGTCCTCATCTTGCTCTGGTCCTGCCCTGCTTCTGGCCCTGCCCTGGCACTACCTTGGCCCTGGCCCTGCCAAGGCTCCCACTTTCCCTGGCCTTTCCTTGACCTTGTGCTACCCTGGCCCTGCCATGCCATGGCCCTGCCTCTGCCTTGGCCCTGCCCCGGGCATGGCCTTGGCATTTGGCCTGGCCCTGCCCTGCCCCTGCCCTGGACCTGCCCTACCACTACCTGGCCTGTCCCAGCCCTGCCCTGGCCCCCTCCTGGCCCTGTCTTGGCCCTGTGCTACCCTGTCCCTGCCCTGTCCTGGCCATGCCCTTGCACTGGCCTTTCCCTGGCCCAGGCCCTGGATTAACAAAGCTGTACAATCATCAATCACCACTGATTCTGTGCAGAACATTTTCATCTTCCCAAAAAGAAACCTGTTAGTAGTCACTCCCCGTCCCTCTCTCACAGCTCTTGGCAACCACTATTGTAATTTTTTGTCTCTGTGGATTTACTTACTCTCAACTAGACATTTCGTATAAATGGAAACATTCACATGCCTTTTTGTCTGGCATGTACCAAGATTTTTGAAGTATACTTTTTAATTTTTGTCTGATGTTTTCTAGATTTTAAAGTTTAGATTTTTTAATCTTTCTGGATTTAGTTTTTTTTTGTTTTTGGGGTGTTTTTTTTTTTGTTTTTTTGTTTTTTTTTGGAGACAGAGTTCTTGCTGTTCAGGCTAGAGTGCAATGGAGTGATCTTGGCTCAATGCAACATCTGCCTTCGAGGTTCAAGCAGTTCTCCTGCCTCGGTTTCCCTGATTTAACCTGGCTCTGCCTTGGCCTGTCCCCGCCCTGGCCCTATTATGGCCCTGCCCCTCCACTGGCTCTGCCCTAGTCCTGTGCTGACCCTTACCCAGACCTTGGCCCTGCCCCAGCCTTGTCCTAGACCTGGCCATGGCCCTGCCCCTGCCCTGGACTGGCGCTGGCACTGGCATGGACCCTGGCCCTTGCCCTGGCCCTTTGCTAGTTAAGGCCATACCCTGGCCCAGCCCTGGTCCTGATGCTGTCTTGGCCCTAATTTGCCCTGGCCCTACCCTGACCCTGCTATTCTGGCCCTGGCCCTGGCCCTGGCCCTGTCCCTGTCCTGGCCCTAGCCCCATTGCTGGTCCTGCCATGGCCCTTGTCTTGACATTGCCCTTTCCTGGTCCTGGCCCTGGCACTGCCCCAGCTCTGGCCCTGGTCTGAACCCTGGCCCTGCAGTGGACCTGCATGTAATCCCTAATAGCTGGGATTGCTGGCATGTGCCACTGTGCCCGGCTAATTTTGTATTTATAGTAGAGATGGGGTTTCTCCATGTTGGTAAAGCTGGTCTTGAACTCCCACCCTCAGGTGATCCGCCTGCTTGGCCTCCCAAAGTGCTGGGATTACAAGTGTGAGCCACCATGCCTGGCTAAAAAATGTGTTTAAAAAAATGTATTACAAAAAAGAAAAAAAAATGTAGCTAGATGTAGTGGCAGGCACCTATGATCCCAGCTACTCAGGAGGCTGAGGCAGGGAGAATTGCTTGAACCCGGGAGGTGGAGGTTGCAGTGAGCTGAGATCATGCCACTGCACTCTAGACTGGGCAACAGAGCGAGACTCCATCTCAAAAAAAAAAAAAAAAAAAAAAAAGGAGCTTATCATAGGGTTAAACTTTGGAAAGGATTTTCCATAAGAATCTTAACATAAAGATTCTTGAATGACATAATGTACAAGGTCTTTGATAGCAATGTGACCCAAAGCACAAAGATGTTTTACTAGTCTTGTTGGTGTCTCAGATTGGCTCTCGGTAAGAAATCGGGACATACTGTGAAATTTTAATTCTGCATAGACAGTTCAACTTAACAGGTTAGAGTGATACAGTCCAAATAGATGACTTTCTTCTGGTCTGGCTTAACATAAACCTTGAAAAATCTGATAGAGTAAATATTTAATATATCCTCAGTTCTTAACCACACTTCTTCCCCTTTTAGACAGCATCACAGGCAGGACACCCTTCCAATGGTACACACAATATTATGTACAGTTCTCACACAAGAAAGCACATAATCTCAGTGAGAATGATGTTCTCACAAGGTCAGTGATACTCAGTGTGCACAGTTGTCCGAGTGTAGTATGAAACCAAATCATTGTCAAGAACCCCAGTCTGATTATTAATAATAAGAATCTACTTGTGACACAGCTTTTCTTTGTTGAAACAAAATATTGTTTTGACATCATGGTTGAAACATTGGTCTTAGGCCAACACTCTCTTTTATCTGTTGTTGTTGCCAAGCCTTTGAGCGGTATTTTATGTAGGGCAAAAGGTCCCTTCCTGTCTCTTTGGTCAAAGCAAAGGAGGAGTACAGATGACTGAGAGAGTGATCACGCTGCTGTGCCCACCTGTGAGATAGCCCTTGTTCCTCGGTTGCGAGATATTTTATGGTCAGGGTGCAGTAGAAAGAGCACACAGGTAGCAGTAAAGAGAGGTTACCCTGACTGCAGCTCTGCCTCTAACTTCCTGAGTAACCTCAGGCTAGTCGCACAGTGACTGCTCCCCACATTCCTTTTTGTAAGCTCCAAGGATCGAATCAGACAGTAGCCTTTAAGTTTCTTCTGAACTCTGATACTCAACAATGCCAATGATGTTGGCAGCATGAGCTACATAGATTATGGGCCCAGTGAAAAATGAAAATACATGGCTCCTTGTTCAAAAATTAAGAATTTCAAGATGCAACAGCAGAGCATTGTAAACCAAGTGCACAACCCCTCTGAGACCAGGGCTCTCTGCAACTGCCCAGTCATAACCCTTGAAGACAGCCTGGTGTCAGCTTCCCATTACAAAGCTGATTTGTCACTCAGGGCTCAGAAGTTGGATCTTCCAGGCTGAAAGTGGGAGGAGAGCACATGCTATGCTAGTGACAGCCAGAGATAATACAAAGAGGACTTAACAAGGGCCCAGGCACAACACACATTGTTACACAGAAGAAAAGAGGGCCACCTACGGACTCAACACAAAAATGACCCTCTGTCCACATCTCCTCTCCAGGTTTCAGTCATGGTAAGGACTGTCCCAGATTTCAGAGCCTTCAAAGAAGATCTTAACTCTGAAATCTGGGCAAAGTCTGGGGATAGCAGTTTGTGTGCCACCTCACTCTCCTGTCTCTTTCTCTCTGAATTAACATCTTTTATTAGGAAGCCCAGCAGAATACAGTCAAAAAGCATATAGGTGACTGCCATTCCCCTCTTGCTGAAATCGTAGGCACTTAGGATCAGCGTGATGGTGATCAGTGGTGGCTCAGGCCTTGAACATGTGAGAATAGACTGTGTTGTCAAGGCACTGATGCAACACACTTCTGCCTGACTTGGTGCATTTTCTCAGGTCTCAGCACTCACAGTGGATGCTCATAATCCTACACACAATCCCCAGATGTCAGTGAGGATCACTGGCCAGCCATACCTCAGTGCATGGGGGGTAGTAGGGATATCCACTAAGGCCCTACCTTCCACCACCCAAATGCTTCCAATCAGAGGGGTGAGCTTGGGTAATTTTGGGATGCGTGACAGGATGGTGTCAGCAGACTGGCCAAATCCACATTCAGTATTTCCCATCATGAGATCTTTGGTGTCAGGTGACATTAAAGACTGAGAGTGGTGAAAAAACACCTCTGGTGAACCACTTTCCAATACTGAGAATGCAGCTTTCAAATCACTTCCATTACTTGGCTTAAAGAAAATGGAAAGCTAAGTGAAAGACAGAACACAGGGCTGATGGTCAGAGGACCTAAGATCCCGCTCTCAATTCCCACTTACAGACTGAATGACCAAAGGGAAGTCATTTGCCCTCGTGTATGTCTGCTTTCCCATTGAAAAATGGCAATAAACTACTTGCTTCGTTGTGACTCTGTGACCAGAAAATGAGGCATCCTATAAAATACACATTTAAATATAAAATCACTGCCAGGTGTGGTGGCTCACACCAGTAATCCCAGCACTTTGGGAGGCCAAAGCGGGTGGATCACCTAAGGTCAAGAATTTGAGACGAGCCTGGCCAACATGATGAAACCCCATCTCTACTAAAAACACAAAAAATTAGCTGGGCATGGTGGTGAGTACCTGTAATCCCAGGTACTCAGGAGGCTGAAGCAGGAGAATCGCTTGAACCTGGGAGGTGGAGGTTGCAGTGAGCTGAGATCCTGCCGCTCTACTCCAGCCTGGGTGACAGAGAGAGACTCCGTCTCAAAATAAATAAATAAAAATAAAATCACTCTGCAACTAGTGGGTACAAGGGTACAACCTGAGTTTCTTTTTTTTTGTATGTGTATGTCTGTTGCCCAGGCCATCGCCCAGGCTGGTGTAATCTCGGCTATCGGAGTAGATAGGATTATAGGAGTCCATCGCCATACCCGGCTAATTTTTGTGTTTTCAGTAGAGACAGGGTTTCACCATGTTGGCCAGGCTGATCTTGAACTCCTGACCTCAAGTTATCCACCCACCTCAGCCTCATGGGTTTAGAGGTGTGAGCCACCATATGTCCCCATCATATTCTATTATTGGGCAAAACAAAATGTAAACCACGTACTCAAAACAGCAAATATTGTGGGTGACAGCGGCACTGGTATTCAGAAAGATGAAGAAGTGTAATTAAGAAACCAAAGAAGTAAACATGCCATGTAACTTTCAAAAGACCAGCCACATTGTGTTTATTTTAATATTGTTTAATGGTAACACCTAATAAAGAGAGCGTCATGATGGTATGAACTAAATTTTCAGTCATAATGAGTGCTACAAAACTTAACCTCCCAAGTTTAAATAGGCTACAATGTCTTGGGAAAAATGCAAGAAGAATTACTGATAAAGGTGACGGTTTTTCACACCTGAAAATAATGTTTTTCTTCCAGCCTATCTTGATCAACAACCAGCAGCAACATATTGCAGTGGCATGTGCTTGTCACTACATGCCTAACTTACTATAGACTGAGGATCATGGAGATTTTGAACGTAACTTCCCACATGACAGGAGATTAAATAGGCCACATTGGAAGAAGGCAAGAAGAAGCTAGGTCTCTGGAGTACCAAAAGTAAACTTCAGCCAGTTCTAGAAGCAGAAAAACAGCAGAAAAGATACTTTCAGATGGGCTACTTTCTCAATAATTCTTGCTTGCAAGAGCTCTAGGGAAAGTATGAATTCCTGGGTAAGAATGTGATAGAAAAGGGGCCAGCCTTGGGAAAATATGCAATGGAAGAAAACCACTGTCTCCTCATTTACAACTGTCTTTCTCCTCTTCCTTTGTAATGCTTCCTTTCTTGGGCTATTCCTTCCCCTAGAATACCCTGCCTGTCACCCCCTGAGAACCTGCTCTTGAGATGGCATTTCTAATACCTATAATGAGATGTTAGATCAATGCCTTATCTCTCAGTGCGTGTATATACATATTAAGCTTTCTGTCTATGCTGTGCTTTCTCATGCAGGGATATCAGACATTAATGAACCAGTTAAGAAGATACTGGGATGCAGAAGAACTTTCCCAGTGTCCCAGGAGCCATTCTACACAACATCCTACACCATGGCTTTGGATCTGCTGTGCTTCGTTTCTTTACTTGTGAAAACAGAGTAACAGTAGCACCTGCCTCACAGGATGGTTCTGAAGATTAGAGGGTTCTTTCATGCAGAGCTCTAGAGCAGCTTGAATGTTATTGGTATATAGAAATACTACTAATTTTTGTACATTGACTTTGTATCCTGAAACTTTACTGAATTCATTTATGAGTTCTGGGAGTCTTTGGGAAGAAACTATGGGGTTTTCCAGTTATAAAACCATATTACCAGCAAAGAGAGAAATTTGACGACTTCTTTTCATATTTGGAAGCCTTTTATTTCTTTCTCTTGCCTGATTACTTTGGCTAGAACTTTCAGTACTCTCTTGAATAGAAGTATATATAGAGAGAATCCTCATCTTGTTCCTGTTCTTAAGGGAAGTGCTTCCAGTTTTTGCCCATTCGGTATTGTGTTAACTGTGGTTTTGTCATAGATGGTTCTTATTATTTTGAGGTACATTCTCTTTGATGCTTAGTTTGTTGAGGGTATTTATCATAAAGGAAGATTGGATTTTATTGAAAGCCTTTTCTGCATTGACTGAAATTATCATATAATTTTCATTTTTAATTCTGTTTATGTGTTGAATTATATATATTGATTTGCATGTTGAACCAACTTTGAATCCCAGGAATGAAGCCTTCTTGATTGTGGTAAATGAACTTTTTGATGTGCTGCTGAATTCAGTTTGCTATTATTTTGTTGAGAATTTTTGCATCTATATTCATCAGAGATATTGGTCTGTAGTTGTCTTTTTTTGTTGTTGTATCTTTGCTAGATTTTGGCATTAGGATGATGCTGGCTCCATAGAATGAGTTAGGGAGGTATCCCTCCTCTTCAATTTTTTTGGAATAGTTTCAGTAGAATTGTTACAGCTCCTTGTACATCTGGTAGAATTCATTGTGAATCCATCTGGTCCAGGGCTTATTCATTGGTAGGTTTTTTACTACTGATTCAGTTTTAGAACTTGTTATTTGTCTGTTCAGGATTTCAAGTTCATTCTGATTTAATCGTGGGAGGTTGTTTGTTTCCCAGAATTTATTGATTTCCTCTAGGTTTTCTAGTTTTTGTGCATGGAGGTGTTCATAATAGTCTCTGCGGATGTTTTGTTTTTCTTGGGTTTGGTTATAATGCCACTTTTGTCATTTTTGTTTATGTTTATTTGGATCTTTTCTCTTTGTTTTTCTTTGTTAATCTAGCTAGCATTCTATTGATCTTGTTTATCTTTTCAAAGGAACTAACTTTTGTTTCTATTGATCCTTTGTATGGATTTTTGGGTTACAGTTTCATTTAGCTCTGCTCTGATTTTCCTTCTTTTCTTGTGCTAGCTTTGGACTTTGTTGGTTGTTGGTTTGTTCTTGTTTTCCTAGTTTTTTGCTTAGGTGTGAGGTTAGATCACTAATTTGAAATCTTTCTGACTTCTTGATGTAAGTGTTTAGTGGTATACACTTTCCTCTTTATACTGCCTTTGCTTCATCCTAGAGATTTTGGTATATTGTGTCTCTGTTTTCATTTATTTCAAAGTTTTTTTTTATTTTACCTTAATTTTGTATTTTAGTGAAAGATGCATATGTGGAAGAAGAGGCTTGCTAAGGGAGATGTAATGTCATAGGAGACCATTTATTTTTAAGATCAAAGGTCACATGTTTGATTGTAGCATTTGTTATAGATGTTTGATTGGGAAAGAAGCCAGGGTGAAGATTTAGGAGAAAAGAAGTAATAGAGTAGAATTAAAGTCTCTGAGACTTTGGGGGAAATTTTAGAACACAGCCTGGGAATGGGCCATGGTTAGAGAGAGTAACAGCACTTCCTTTGATATTGAAGGGGCTAAAAATGGATAAGTTTGGTAGAGATTGGTTATCTATGGTCTTTTGGGGGAGTTGATGGGGGACAGAAAGTGGATAACTAGGTATTGAGGGAGTTCATGCATTGTTATGAATATGTATCAGAGAATTATAGAATATGAAACTGTAGCATTGAAAAAGACTTTGAAAGTTGTTGAAGATTGGGATATTGGTACCAATTCTTCATTTCCTGTGACAGTATATTGATACCATTTGCTGTGTAGTATTATCATGCTTTTCTATTGGGGATAGAATGTAGATCTTTGAAAATGGGCTTTGCCATGTGACTTGCATTGGACATTGAGATGCTAGAAGATATGATGTGAGCAGGAGCCTTATATGTGCTTGTGTTTGGCTTCATCACCACGACTCGGACATTCCATGAACAGCCACCACTTTTTCATTCTGGACTCCAGAATGAACATACACAAAGCAGAACTTATTTCAACCCAAAGGTGTGGATCCCAATGAATACCCTTTAAGGAGATGTACCAAACAAATATGGGCATATAGGGAGGGCAGAGGTGGAGGTCATTTTCAGCTGGCAAGCAAGCTCATGAAGTTTTAGAAGCCATTGAATTGACCAGACTCAGTGTTCCTCTGTCTAGTCACTAGATCCATAAATGTTAAAAGGTAGTGGTGGTCGTGACAGCAATTCTAACTCTCTGATCTCTGGATTGTAGTTATGATGGAAGTTCTTCAAATTGGCTAAGTGGCGGCTTCTGGACTTGTTGCACATTATTCTTCCTTCCACCATTTCTGTCTGCACTAAATTCTCTGTTTTAAATCTTTTTCTGCTTTAAATGTCTACAGTGAGTTCTGTTTCCTACATTGAACCCTGACTGACTCACTCTGTAAACCTTCCTCCTTCCATTTATTTTTGGTGTATGCCAATTTCAGTGCTACCCATAGTGTGGTCTCTGGTTGGCCTACTGTTTGCAACCAGTTTGCATCAGGGTGTAAATTAATTTAGCCATTAAGCATGCTTTTCAATTCATCTGATTTATGTATTTGTTTATTTATTTTGGTAGCAAGACTTGCTCATAGAAGAAAGTAGTGTGTTAGTTTCTATTCCATCACAGGTTCCTGATCTCATTGTGAATGGGTACTTGGAGCATCACTGGCTTACTCAAAGGTCACACAGAGTCCACATATTCTGTATTTTCTTCCTCTAGGCATTAAAATGGCTTCTTCTTATTTTGTTTTTGTAGATATTTCAGTTTTATCCCAGGGAGCACGTGTGTCCTGGCATTGGATTACCTCTCTGTAATGAAAATTATTTTTAAAAATTATGTGACTTTTTAGAAGTCATTTTTCCTTCTTATTTTAAAATAATTTTTAAGTAATTACTTCTTCCATTAACAAAGAAATGCATACCCATGATAAAAGTTCCAGCACTTTCATTAAAGTTTAAGCACAGAATAATATAATATAAAAAGAAAAAATTTATCTACCTCCCCAATTTCTTAATCAAATTATCTACGGTAACCATTAACAGTATTTTTATATAAAAAGCTGTTTGTTTCAGTGGAAATAGTCCTCGCCAACCTCAGTTAAGCTTCACAACTACAGTTGTGCCTTTACTTTCCTCACCCAACATAGACAATGTGAATTTTTTAATTGCATGTCATTGAGATTTTTATCACAATGACCTTTATATGAACCAAAGCACCAAGTAGACTTGGTCTCTACGCTATTGCCTCAGGATAGGGATGTAATTTTAACATCAGTTTTCGATCATATTAGAAATATCTATCTCAACAAGGCAGATGACACTTATTTCGTTCAAATGTTTAAACAATTCCCATTATGAGTAAGATATTGGAATTGGGGACCTAGATATTCAAATTTCTGTTTGAAATGTTAGCATGGTTAGACTTGAAACAAATTATTTTAGCTACTTTTGTCCTTCTATTCTAAACAATGACAAAGTTTATTTCCATGCAAAAGACAATACAATTCCGATGATTTCCCTTAATAACTTAAAAATTGATTTAACAAATTGACATACTATTTCTTTTTGTTGTTTTTCTCAATTGAGAAGATACATTTCGATCTTCAGATGTGTGTTTTAAGTTAATAGTCTTGGTTTGGGTAATCGTAGTGGAACCTCAACTTTAAATGTGTGGTCATAATCATAGGGACTACCAAAGTAACCATGCACAATATTACTTCCATAGGTTTGGGAAAAATGGACGGAATTTTCTGAGCTCACCACTTGTTAGCACAGAATGCTTTAAAACAACATAAAGCAAAATGTTGCCAAGTATTTCAATAAAAAATAACCTAAAGTAATCAGGGGGAAAATATCTGCTTATGTAAAATACAATGTGGAGAATGCCTACCCTTTGAGAGTTCTTAAAGATTCCACCTTCATAATTTATATGATATTAAACACTGATGTGCTACGTAAATTGATTTGACTGCTATCCTTTTTCATTCAAAGATGCCCTGTTGAATTCTCTTTTGGCCCTTAGAAATGCTGCCCTGAAGAGACTTCAAGGTTTTAATGGAAATGCCATTTCCCGTAAGAAAATTGAATTTTAAATCTAACTATCCTACTTACTAAGTACAAGATATTGGGCAAGTTACTTTACTTTTAAATGCTTCACCTTTTTTCTCTGTAGAATTTTGGGTTGAAATGCCCATCACAAAGGGCTATTATAAAAGTGAGATTGAATGATGGTATAAAGCCAAGAGTATGATGCCTCTTCCATAGTAGTTGCTTAGTTAAGTGTTAACTCTCCTCTTCCTCCTCTGTCTTTGGCCTTGGAGATTAGCTGAGATGCTAAAGAGAGAAGTCCTATGTTATTAATATGTATGTACTGGATAGTGAAGATAAATATCTCAGAGGTGAAGAGGCCTCAGGTTACAAAATCTGTGTTTGTGTTTTAACAATTAGTGGTGATGAACATGTTCTTTCAGTCCTGTTGGTGTATGTATGTAACATCACATTTGGAGAAAACATTAGAAGTCCAGATTTGCAAGAGAATCCTGACTTAACTGACACTCTTGCACTCTCCATGATAGGCCCTGATCACAGGGTCCTTTGTTACATTTCAAAGGTGGATTTTTAAAAAAATACCTCTATTGAGGCATCATTTATTTCACAAAAGTCACCCACTTTAAAAAATGATTCAATTATTTTTAGCATATTTATAAAACTATCATTGAAATCAGTGTTAGAACATTTCTACCACTCCCAAACTCTTCCTTGTACCTATTTGCAGTCAGTACCTGTTCTCACATCCAGCCCCAGGATAACACTAATCTATTTTATGTCTTTTTAGATTTACCTTTTTCAGAGGTTAATTTTTCTGGAGGCTTTATTCACTTGGATTCACATTGGTTGGAAGAATGCATGAGACCAGATTTGTTGGTAGTACTGACACAGTAATTGCTGTTGGCTTCCTGGTGATGGAAATGAGCTTCTTTGCAGCTGCTCTGGGAGCTCCCAGTCTTATTGATGAGAAATAGTACCAGAAACCAACTAGCCTGGGACCTGTATCAGTCAGGGTCCAGGCAGGAAACAGAAACCACTGCAATCATTTTAACAGAAAGAATTTAATATAAACCATTGCCAAAGGGCATCGAATAATTGAAAGATAAACAGAGAGAATTAAAGTATTATAGAAGGGTACGACAGCAGGAATTAACTACCAGCTCCTGGGTTGAGAAACAAAGGCAAATAATGGAATTATCACAATTTAGAAGTTTGGAGGAGGGTATCTCTGGGGGTGGGACCCATGAACTTGAGGGGATGGAAACAGACAATTGGCGCTGATGCCCCTTAGTGAATGCAAGCTAGATTTAACTGAATTCAAATTCTGCTACTGGAACAACAACTGCTTCTGAAGTCATTGCTAAGATGATGCTTATAGTAATGGAAAACCGAAAGGAAACAGACCTCAGTGAACATCTTTCTTTTCCTCTGGCAGAATTTAACGGGGAGCAGAGGGCAAAGCAGAAAGGTGGTTCACAGAGCCTGAGATTGATCATAATATTGAAAGACACAGTCCTACAGGCTATATTCCCAAATGTTGAAATCCCAAAGATCAAAATCTCTAAGGTTTAAAATTCCTGGTGTCTAAAATCCTGATAATCACAGTGATAAGACAGTTGCATCATGTTAGGCGGAGCTATTACCTTGTTATTGTCCTTACACAGAAGAAAATGGATTTCAATTGAATCCCCAAACCATAATGACAGATTTGGAACTAGGAATGACTAAAGCTGCTGAAAGAGAATGTGAAAGTATTACCAGTAAGGTGTGTTTTTTCCATTCAGCCCAAAGCATTTGGCAGAAAATTCAGATGAGTTGATTGATCATGATCTATAGCAACGACAAAAACTTCAGTTAAAAAATGCATAATTTGCCCGCATTGACATTCCTTTCAGCAGATGACATTTCAGGAACTTTTAATAAATTAAAGCCACATTTGTTGAGGAAGCCAGCAAAGCTACTAGCTGGTTCAAAAATAATTATATGCATGGTAGGATAAGACACTTATGCAGTGGTGTTACTATTCGATCACTAGTATTATTTCTGCCAAATTTATGGTCTATGTATAAATGCATGTAGAATGGATTTCTACATACCCAAAACAACATAGAAGCATGACACGGAAGGTAGGAAGATTTAATAGGGAATGTTTGTTTTGGTGTATATGGAATCATAGAAGAATTTTGAAAAGAGCAGCACCATGTAGAAAATGAATATTCTCTGAGGAAGGCCAAGTCCTAAAAGAAAAAAAGCAGTTGTTCATTGTGATACAAGACTTCAATGTATATTTAATCATCATGAAATCCAGCCATCCCTTAGTGAACTGTCTCCATGCAATTGCCCATAATCTTTCCCTGTAATACACTATTTCATATGTCAGATTTCCTTTTTAGTTTTTCCTTTTCTTTTTCTCACTATTTTAAATTGTCAAAATATATCTTACAATTTGCTATGCTACATATTTTATCTTGCATTATTTTCAATACTGGAAATATATGTTATGTAAGGACTTTTAGAGAGTTCTAATTTGTTTTATGCATTTTTTTTTTTTTGCAAATTTGACTTCATGAAAGTGCTTTATCACAATGTGACTTTGTTTGCAAGCTTTGTGTATGTATGTAAAAATGTTGGAACTTCCTCAATAAATGAAGATATGTCCATACATCTGCGTTTGTGTAAGAAACAATTTCTCAAAATCTTGGCTCTTCAGACAGCTGCATATGTGGTGGTGATTCATCACAATTTTTTCTGATCAAAAGACTTGGGTTTTTAGTCATGGTATTTCAGATGACTGTTGCTATAAAGCTGGGTATACACATTACCAACTATAGTGATATGTGTTTATACATTTCAATTTTTGACCCACAGTTCACCTGCTCATAACAGCCATACCCATGTGACTGTCGTTGGTATGCCTGAGTGTTTATGCTTGCAAAAATATGTATGTTATTTTGACTACTTTATTGTGTAAAGTGATCTATGAAGTGTTTTGTCATGTTTTTATATGTTTCTCAAATAAATCCCCTTTAAAATGCAAATAAATATCTTTTAAATAATTTTAAAATTATTTTTCCCAGAATTATATTTTCGGACCTGTGACCTTTCAGGATTTTGACATTTGAGATTATGGTATTTGGGAATTGTGTCCTTCAGGATTATCAGCAGCTCCTAAAATCCACCATTCAGCCCACTACAATGTTCTATAGAGCTGATTCTTTAACCTATGGACCTCCAGTTGCAGTTTCCCACTACTACCTTGGTACAAATCATATCACAGAATTAATACAAAATAAAAACTGATTTATATTTTTGAAATATTTTAACTAAACATGCATAATTAGATATGTCATGGGCCAAAGTTGGCTGAGTTAATAATTCTTGAACAAGGTAAATGAGTTTGCATTTGAGTCAATGTTGAGATTTTACACCTATTATTCTGAATAAATGGTTATAAAAGTGACAGAGAGTAGCAATTATAAAAATTATCTTTTCCTCCTAGAAAATAGAGTTTGTATCTGTAACAAATCCATTTAAAAAAATTTGTTCAGATTTCCTTTCCTCTCTACACATTCTTCTATCTCCATTCACCATTTATATCATATTCCAAAACAATTATAAAAATTATCAATGTATTACAGGTATTGTGCTAAGCATTAACAAATGAGATATTTTAATCCTTATTTTACAATTCAGGAAATCAAGAGTTAGGAACTATAAATAATTTTCACTGAGTGACATACTTTAAAATGCAAAATCGATTCTAAAATTCAGATTAGTCTGATTTCAAAGCCTGTATATTCCTTGCTAATAAATTTTACTTTAAAATTAAAATTTATTACTGTTTTTTAGAGACCAGGTCTTGCTCTGTTGCCGAGGCTGGAGTGCAGTGGTGCAATTATAGCTCACCAGCAATCTTGAACTCCTGGATTCAAGTGATCTGCCCACCTCATCCTCCCTAGTAGCTGGTACTACAGGTGAATGCCACCACACCAGAGTAATTCAAATTGTTTTTGTTTTTGTAGAAACAGGATCTCACTGGTCTTAAACTCCTGGTCTCAAGCAATCCTCCTGCCACTGCCTACCAATGCACTGGAATCACAGATGTGAGCCATAGTGCCCAGCCCATACTATTTTTATGTTTATATTCTACATCTTGTTTATGAAGTTCCAAACACTGGTATACTTCAGTAGTTCAATGTCTCAGTTTTCCACAGATGCAGGCATTGAGAATCAAAATACACAGTTTTCACCTATTTAAAATTCATGCTTTGCTTGATAGATTTCTTGTTTGATCTTCCATCCAAAAATGCCAACTTGGAATCATCTTTTTTTCATCTGAGTTCAAAATTTCCTTGATATTCAAGGTTTCCACAAGCTCCTCATTGAGCTATCCTTAACAATCCAAAGGAACAATACACATTTGCTACCTCCTCATTAATACTTACCTATTCAAAGGCATTGTATTCATGAGTTTGGGTGATACATCCCTGTGTATGGTGTGGAAGACGTGGTTCCTCTTTAACGTAGTATCTTTTCTGAGGGAAGATAAAATGGATTATCTATCTCTAGGCTGTTCGGAAAGTTCATTATTTTTCTAAACTCTGAGTAAATGAAAACTAAGATTTTCCACAATTACTTTTCCTCACATGTTTTCTATACACAAACTTCATTTATAATGCATCTTCCTGGATAGGTGGACAATATAAAGACCAACACTTTTTCACCAATGTTTTCAATCATCCTAATGCCTAACAGAGTGATCAATAAATATTTGTTGAGTAGGCACATACATGAATAAATTATTTTCCCCTCTGTCAATTTGAAAAAAAAAATTCATTTAATCTAGTAATACCTTACCTATCTGTTGTCTTGCTGGGAATATTGAAACTCAAAAATCTAAAACTAAAGTTACTGTATGTGTTTGTTTAGTAGGTGTAGCAAGTGATCTAGGTTTGCTTTATTTTTTATCACTTTGTCCATTTTGCAACTTTGTCATTTGTTTGAAAAGCCAATGCCAAACATTTGAACTTAAAGTTGAAATGTACATTTCAACTTAAAATAAAGTTGAAATGTACAACTCAACAATAGAAAGGCAAAGGACCAAATGAGAAAGATGGACAATAGATTTGAATAAACATTTCTCCAAAGAAGGTATACTAATAAGTACATGAAAAGTCGATCAGCATCATTAGTCATTAGAAAAATGCAAATCAAACTACAATGAGTTCTCCTTCATACCTACGATGATGGCTGTAATACAGAAAATGGAAAATAAGTGTTGGTGAGGATGTTGAGAATTTGAAACCCTTGTATGTTGCTGGTGTGAATGTGAAATGATGCAGCAACTGCACAAAATTGTTTGGCCATTCCTCAAAAATCAAAAATAGAATTGTCATATGATCTAACAATTCCACTTCTAGATATGTACAAGAGAACTGAAAACAGGTGTCCAAACAGAAACATCTATGTGAGTATTCATAATAGCATTAATAATATTCAAAAGCAACCCAAATGTCCAGCAACTGATAGATTAAAAAAAATGGTATGCCCATACAACGGAATATAATTCAGTCATAAAAGGTACTTCTATACAGATGGACCTTGGAAACATGCTAAGTGAAATAAGCTAGACACATAAAGCCACATCTTGATCAAGCTCATTTACATGAAATATCCAGAATAGGCAAATCTATAGAGGCAAAAAGGAGATTAGTTTTTTTTAGGTCCTGAGAGGGAGAGAGGAAACGGAATGGTTGCTTAATGGGCACAGTTTTTTTGTGTGGTTACAAAAATGTTTTGGAATTAGATAGTGGTGATGTTTGCATCACATAGTGAATGCACTAAATGTCACTTAATTGTAGATTTTAAAAATGAATTTTATTATGTATATTTCAGGTATACAATACGATGGTAAGGGATACATGTTGATAGTAAAATGCTTACTATAGTGAAGCAAATTAAAGTATCTACCATGTCACATAGTTTCCCATTTTGTTTTTTGTGTTGCAGGAACAATTAAAATTTACTCATTTAGCAAACTTCCAGAATACAGTATGTTTTATTAACTATAGTCCTCATGTTGTACGTTAGGTCTCTAGACTTGTTCATCTTACACATTTGTGACTTTGTGTGCTCTGACCTGCATCTTCACATCTCCTCATACCCCCTTAACTAGAGTTTTATTCTCTATCTCTGTGTATGTGACTTTTAAAAACATTTTCTAAATTCACTAAACACTTTAGTGAATTTCATATAAGTGTGTGAATTTTATATGAGTGTGAATTTTACCTTAATTTAGAAAGATGAGTGAACAGAAACTCATTCAGACAAAAAAAAGGATATTTAAGACAAAGCAAAGGGGGTAATATGAGGAATGGAAGTGCCAACAATGGACTGCAGAATGGACCCATTAATAATATTAATAATAGAACAGGAAGTAAAACACATTTCTTCAGCTGCTCTGCTTTTCCAAGATCTTCAAATAAGACTTTTATTAAAAATCAAAGCCCATAAGGAAAAAAGAAGGAGAAGGACTTACTGTATATTGGAAAACAAATATGAAACACTATTAAAGATAATCTGCTTTTTCTAGTAATAATTAAACAAGCCCATATATCCTGGTCATTATGGTTGATGTCACCAGTGAACGTTTCTTTTTGGTTAAGTATTTTTCCCTCTTAATAATTTTATAGTCTTATTCACACATATTCACAAGAATTAAAATGACACTGATTTAAATGTGCAGCTTGAAGATATAGAACATATTCCAATCTAATTTACCTGTCCAGGGGAGACCAAGGTGTAGTCAGAGAAGGACATGATGAAAGTGGTATTAAATATTTAAATTTTGTGAGTTTCCTTTCAAATCCTATTGCTTCATATTTCTGTTTACTCCTGAGCGAATGTGGGAATGCCAAATGCTAAATCAAAACTCCTGTTCCCCATCTGATGTTTCTAGTGTGACTATGGTGAATAGTCTAGGAAGAGGATTTCTGTCTTCCTGAATGCTTTCTCTAGAATTGGATGGCCCTTGGTATAAAGTGGCAAGAGCTAAGTGATTGTCTGAAATTGGATGATGTCGGAAAGCAAGGCTGGGGGCATAATGGTCATGGGCCTGGCTAATCATTAGTGCCTGGAAAGGTCAGACTGGGGCTGACATGCAGCTGGTATGCTTCAGGAGAGCTGTATAAATTGTTAAAATACTGCTTGATGGTAAATATCTGATGACTGGAGCTTTTTCAGTGTTCTACCACCCTGCTTATAATCTGGAAACCAAAGGTCAATGCATGGCTTCGCAGGGAGCCTCTAGGTCCCTGACCTAGTGCCAGCCTATTTCTGATGGGCTGCTGCCTGTTCAATACCATATATTAAATATTGTCTCTGAATGGGACCCACTAGAATTGAATTTTTAAGACCCTGGTGTTCCATCCTAACCTTCTCAGTTTATATGTTACCAAATTAGGAAATACATTGCTCCTCGCGTCCCACTCCACGCACCCTGGTGTTCAGGGTATCAAGTTTTGATCTTTAATCTGAGTAGAGAGTTTTGTTAATCTCTTAGGGCTTTATAATCTTCATAGCAGGGGAAAAAAGAAATGCGACTGTTTCATGTCAAGCTAGCTGCCTAGGAATTCCGTTTTCCCCTTAGAACTAGGTTGAGGAAGAGGAGGGGTTTGAGAACTTTTAAAATCTTTACCCTCCTATCCCAATCACCAGGCAAAGATTCAAACAGTGTCTCTGATCAGCTTTTTTTAAAAAGTCCTTTCACTTCTCTTTGATTTATGACTTCACATTTCAAATAATCCTCAGGTATTAATGAAAAATTTCACACTTAAGGTATGCCCTCAATGGTGTTTCTTTGTAGTGGTTTTATTTTCTAGGAAACAGTTAATTTAATGCCACTAGCTAAAATCCTGCATGGAAAAATGAATGAACAAACAAATAATAGTTGGAACCTGTTATGATTTTTTTCCTAGTTCAGTTTTTCAATTGGGTTGGTTCTTTACTACTCAAAAGTAAATACGGTATTCAAGGACTCCCATGTATTGTGGGCTGGAAGTATTAGGTTGGTGCAAAAGTAATTGTGGCTTTTGCGATTACTTTCAATGGCACAGACTGCAGTAACTTCTGCACCGACCTAATATTTCCCCCACAACTCGCCTCCTTGAATTAGTGAAGAAACATGTTGCACTGTGGGCAGGAGTTAAGGGAAGGCTGAGTCATTTGGAGGGGGCAGGTGTTGGTGGTGGATGGTTGAAGGCTGATGGAATGGTTTATTTGCAGCCTCCATCCAATTGACAGATCTCCAGGTTGCTGGGAAACGAAATCATGGAGATGGCCAACTCCCTGAAATAAGCAGTCTTCGCTCAGAATTCTTTTTTCAAATGGAGCAAAGTGCTCCTTTGCTCCATCTAGTTCTTTCTTTCTATTTTTTTCTTAGCTGAGAGGTATGCTAGTTCTTAAGAATTTGAAGATAATTTGTTGTCCGTTCTAAAAATATTGGACAAAAGGGAAATGGTGTTTCTATCTTCTCTTCCTACGTTCTAGAGAAGATTTTAATTAATATTCAAATTATGGCAGAAACCGCCCGATCGATTCCCCTTTTATTCAAGAATTTATTATCAGGGAATTAGTTTAACAAGGCTGTTTTGTAAGAGGCTGTGGTTGCATTCAAAAATTAGAATGGAAACAATGACTCGTAAAAATTCAACATTTTATTTTATTATTTATTTTGGAGAGGGAGTTTCGCTGTGTCACCCAGGCTGGAGTGCAGTGGCACAATCTTGGCTCACTGCAAGGGTTCAAGCGATTCTCCTCCCTCAGCCTGCCAAGTAGCTGGGGTTACAGACGTGCACCTCCACGCCTGTATGATTTTTGTATTTTTAGTACAGAGGGGGTTTCGCCGTATTGGTCAGGCTGGTGTCGCGCTCCTGACCTCAGGTGATCCACCCGCCTTGGGCTCCCAAACTGCTGGGATTACATGTGTGAGCCACTGCACCCGACCAAAAGTCAACACTTTAAACTACCACTTACTGTATTCACTGTGTCTATGATTGGACATATCTTTCTGGGTGGCCACAAAATTATGAAATGGATACAGAATAGTCTCTTCAAAAAATTAAGGAAGTTCTTTCTAAAGCAGAGCCTTTAGGCACCCGCCTGCAGCTCAGAGCCCGCCGGGACTCCGGAAGCCTCTCCCTGCGCCAGCAGGGGGCGGCTACAGCTCGGGCTCAGGCGCCGCTGGCTCGCGGGTTCTCTGGGCCCGCCCAGGATGCCCCAGGATCGCAGGCGCACAGCCCGCCCAGCAGCGCTGGCCGCCCTGCTCTTCTGGAGAGAGAGAGGGTAGCTGGCCGGGGCCCTCCGCAGCCACCGGGGATGGGGCTGAGTCAGTTTTTGCTTGTGGTGCGGCCGCCGCCAGGCAGACCGCCTGGCTTGGCCGCAGTCACCGCGGCATCTGGCCCAGGTTCTGCGAGGTTGGGGTCGCTGGCGGGCTCGGAGGTTGCCTGGCGGCTGCTGCCTGCACACACACAAATAAAAGCGGCTGCAGCTTGGGCAACCAGGAGGGCTGGCGGGGCATGGCCTAGGAAGCCGTGGGATTGCGAGCGCGCGCGTGGCCTGAGAGTCCGTCCCCTTCGCCGGGCCTCCCCTTTGGCTTCTCTGCCGGAGCTCGGGACCGCTGGCCAGGCCGTCCAAGGGAGCCCAGACCCCACTCCGCGGCCAACAGAGATGGGGCTGAGCGGCAAGTTCTCAGTTCTCGCCCCTGTGCAGCCGCCGCCAGGCAGACCACCTGGCTTGCCCACAGCCACGGTGACATTTGGCCCGGGTTCTGCGATCCAGGGAGCGCGAGCGAGCTTAGGAGTTCCCAGACAGCTGCTGCCCGCAGGCGGAGGGTGGCAGCAGCTTGGGCGTCCAGGCGGGGGAGCATGGCCTGAGCGGCCTCTGGATCACCAGTGCACGAGCCTAAGGGCCCGCCAGGCCCTGCCCCCTCCTCTGCCAGAGCTCAGGACCGCTGGCCAGGGGCCCTCTGCAACCACCGGGGATAGGATTGAGCGGCAGGTTCCCGCTCCTGTGCAGCCACTATGGGGCAGACCATCTGGCTTGGCTGCAGCCACCGGGACATCTGCCCCCGGTTCTGAGGTGTTAAGAGTGCAGGCTGGCTTAGAGGTTTCCCATAGGCTGCTACCTGCACACAGAGGGTGGCTGCAGCTGGGGAAACCAGGCGGGCTGGAGGGGCATGGCCTGGGAGGCCTGGGGATGGCCAGCGCGCCCAGCCTGAGGGCCCCCAAGTCGTGCATCCCGCTCGACTCCTCCACCTCAGGGAAACAGGAGCCGCTGGCATGGGCAGTCCGCAGTCACCTGGGATGGGTTTGAGCAGCAGGTTCTCAGTTCTTGTTCCTGTGCAGCCTCCAGGATGTCTGGCCCAGGCTCTGCGATGCCCGCGGCGCCAGCGGGTTTGGGAGACGACAGGCGGCTGCTGCCTGCACACACAGGGCAGAGGACAACTGCACCTTGGCCTGGGCAGCCTCTGGAATGCGTGCCCGCCAGGCCTGAGGGCCCCCCCTGGCGGTGCCACCCGCCCCGCTCCTCCTCTGCCGGAGCCTGGAGCAGCTGGAATGGCCGCTCTGCAGTCTCTAGGGATGGGGTAAGTATTCTTATCTCATGCATGCACACAAAAAAGGTAACTATTATGTGAGGTAATTAGTATATTAATTGACTTCATTTTGGTAATCATTTCAGAATGTGCATACATATAGACACATCAGATTGTAAACTTGAATATGTACAATATTTATTTCTCAAATATACCTCAGTAAAGCTGAAAAAAATTAACAGGATTGAAAGGATAAACACACAGTTCTATAATAGTAGTTGGACACTTCAATACCTCGTTTTAATTAATGGGCAGAAAAACGAGACAGAAACTTCATGAGAAATAGAAGACTTGAACAACAGTATAAACCATTTAGAGCATGTACAGAACAGTCCACCCAACAACAGCAGAATATACATTCTTTTTGAGTGGATGTGGCACTTTCTCTGGGATAGGCCATATCTTTGTCCACAAAAATATGTCCTAATCATTTTTAAAAGTTCTAAATCTTACAAAATATAATTTACAACCACAATGGAGGAAACAACAGATAAGTGAAAACTGAAAAATTCACAAATATGCAGAAATTAAACAACATACTCCTAAACTACCAATGAAAGAATAAATCACAAGTGAAATTAGAAAATATCTTGAGACAAAATAAAAACAAAACATACCAAAACTTAGTGAATGCAGTGAAAGTAGAGTTTGAAGGAAAATGTATAGATATAAACAACTACATTTAAAAAATCGCAAATCAGTAACTTCACTCTATACCTAAAGGCAGTTTAAAAGCCAGAGAAAACAAAATATGAAGCTAGCGGAAGTAAAGAAATAATAAAGATTAGAGTATAAATCAGTAAAGTAGAAGGTTGAAAAGCAGTAGAAGAAATAAACATAGCTAAAAGTTGGTTCTTTGAAAAGAATAATAATTTCACCTCAGTAGCCTAAGATTCTTCTTTAGGAACGTAGAGAAAGAAGAACAGCTTAAATCTAAGAAACTAAAGAAAGGAACTAATAATGATTAGGGCAGAAATAAGTGAAATTGAAAACCAAAGAGAGAGAAAGGGAAAGAGAAGAGAGAGTACAGATTACTAACGGCAGGACTGAAAGACAAGCTATCAATACACATTATAGCATAAATAAGTAATGCTACAAATAATTTTACACACACAAATCTAATAGATGAGACGAAAAAGAGGAATTCCTCTAGAGACACAACACATACTGCCAAACCTCACTGAAGAAGAAGCGGTAACAAATAGTCCTGTATTAATTAAGAAGTTGCATTTGTAAATAAAATCTACCAAAAAATCTATTCACATGTTCTTTCACTGATTTCTATCAAATATTTGAAGAGTACATGATTTTGACAGTACACAAACTTTTAGAGAAAATAGATGAGATGGGAGCACTCCCAACTCATTTTATAAGGCCAGCATTACAATAACACCAAAACCAAAAAATGATATTGAGAGAAAAGAAAACTGTAGATAAGTATCAGTCATGGACATATATGAAAAATGACAACAAAATATTGTGATATCAAATTGAACATCTACCCATGTAGGATGATTCATTATGTCCAGTAAAAACAAAGCTGATTCACTATTAAAATCCAATCCAAGTAATCTGCTATACAAAGACTATTTTTAAAACATTTCTTCTCAAGAGATGCAGAAAGAGCATTCGATGAAATCCAACATCTATTTCTGACCAAAACTTTCATAAAATTAGGAATAAAAGAACTTAGGATATATGTTTAAATCTGTATACTATATGATGCTTATGAAATGATTTTTCCTTAAGAGTGGGAACAAGTCCTATTCAATATTGTATTACAAGATTTGCAAAGTGCAACAAGACAGCAATAAGAAATTAATAACATACATATTGAAAAGGAAGAAGTAAAACTGCCTCTATTTGCTCATAAAACAAATGTTTATATACACAATCCTACAGTATTTACAAAAAGCTTCTATAAAAATACGTGAAATTAATAGTGTTTTATTATCAAAGGTCAATATAGAATGTCAATAATTTTCCTATGTGTTAGGCATTAACAGTTGAAAAAACTAAATTACTGTTTAAAATAGAAGCAGAAATTAAGTACTTAGGTATTAATGTAACAATGTAAGTGCAGGATCTATATGCTGAAAATTATAAAATATAAATGCAATAAATAAGAGAAAATGTAGGTAAAAGAGGGGAATTAAATATTTATGAATTCATAGTCTCAATATAGTTAAGCTGCCAGTCTTTTCCATTTCTATTTGTAGAGTTCCTGCATTAACAGTGAACATTTCTGCATGCTTTTTGTTGGTAGTTGGAAAGCAAAAGAACTAGAATAGTCAAAGCACTTCTGAAAAAAAAAAAAACAAAGTTACAGGACATACACTACTGATTACAAGGCTTACTATTATGCTACAGTTCTCAAAATATTGTGGTTTTGTTTAAATATTGTTAAAACACTAGACACATAGACCAATGGAATGAATAGAGTCCCCAGAAATAGACCCACACAAATATATTCCATTGCATTTTGAAAATGGCACAGAGGAAAAGGGGAAAGTATAATCTCTTCTCTAAATGGGAATGTAATAATGGGATCTCCCCATGTGAAAAAAAAAAAGGAACCTTAATGCATATTTTACAACTTTTACAAATGTGGACTGAAGTAGACTATATAAAAGTGTAAAGTATACAGCAATAAAATACTATCATAAAACAGGGGATATTAGATATGACTTTGGGGTCATTGATGAGTTTTTAGATAAAATACCATACACATGATCCATAAAAGAGAAAATGAAAAAATACACTTTATCATATTTGAAAATGCTCATTCTGTGAAAGAATCATTATAAGAGCAAAAAGCTAAAACAATCAGGGAAAAATATTATTAAGTCCCTGTGTTAGTCTGTTCAGCTGCTGCTATGAAGAACTGCCTGAGACTGGGTAATTTACAAAGGAAAGAGGTTTAATTGACTCACAGTTCCAGATGGCTGGGGGAGGCCTCAGGAAACTTACAATCAGGGCAGAAGGCAAGCAAACATGTTGTTCTTCACATGGTGGCAGGAGAGAGAAGTGCCAAGCAAAGGAAGAAAAGCCCTATATAAAACCATCAGATTTTATGAGAACTCACTCACTATCATGAGAACAGCAGCAGCAGGGTAACTTACCTCCATGATTCTATTACCTTCCACCAGGTCCCTCCCACAACACATACGGATTATGAGAACTACAATTCAAATGAGATTTGGGCAGGGACACAGCCAAACCATATCAGTCTCATATCTTATACAAGCTTTCATCCAGAATGAATAAAGAACCCTAAAAACTCAACAATACAAAACAAACAATCCAATTTAAAATGAGCAAAAATTTTGAGCACATACATCTCAAAAGAAGACAGATATATGGCAAATAAACATATGAAAACATGTTTATTGTTATTAATAGGGGAATGCAAATCATAACTACAATGGGATACTACTACCTGCCATTAGAATGGAAATAAAAAATTGAAATATCAAATGCTCCTGAAGATGTGTAGCAACAAATATTCTCTTTCATTACTGTTGGGAATGTAAAATGACATGGTCACTTTAGGAGATAATTTAGCAGCTTTATATTAAGTAAAACATATGTCCAGTGTGAGGTTCAACCATTCCATTCCTATATATTTATCAATGTATAATGAAAACAAATTCACATAAAAGCCTGTAGGCTGGGCAAATGTTTTAGCAGCTTTACTCATAATCTCTAAAACCTGGAAAAAACCAGGATGTCTTTCTTTCTTTCTTTCTTTCTTTTTTTTTTTTTCTTATTTGGAATGGAGACTCACACTGTCACCCGGGCTGGAGTGCAGGAGTGGAATGTCGCGATCTTGGCTCACTGCAACCTCTGCCTCCCAGGTTCAAGGAATTATTCTGCCTCAGCTTCCCAAGTAGCTGGGAATACAGGTACCCACCACCACACCCAGCTAATTGTTTTGTATTGTTAATAAAGACGGGGTTTCACTATGTTGGCCAGGTTGGTCTCAAACTCCTGACTTCGTGATCTGCCCATCTCGGCTTCCAAAGTGCTGGGATCACAGACATCAGCCACTGCACCTGGCCTAACCAACACATCTTTCTACAGGTGAATAGACAGACTATTGCATCAATACCATGAACAATAAAAAGGAACAGACTATTCACTTACACAATAGTAGAGATGAACTTACATGTATTATGTATGTGAAAGAAGTCAGCCCCAAATGTCTACATATTGTATGATTTCATTTGTATAGCATTCTGGAGAAAGCAAAATTATAGGTCAAAAAACAGATCAGAGGTTTCCCACAATTGGAAGAAAGGGAAGGGTTGATCACAAAGGCATCACACAGAGAATTTTAGGGTGATTCAGCTGTTCTCTGTAGTGCTGGATGGTGGACACATGTCTCTGTGGGCTTCTCAAAACCTACTAAATCCTACACTACAAGATCTCATCCTTATTTTCTGCAAATTAAAAAAAAAAAAAAATCCACTAGGAAGTCTGAGGTTTCCAGGAAGAGAAAGAAACTGATCAAAGACACTTTGGAAAATTGTATTTTGATTGGCTACTCTAAGGTTAAGACCAAACAAGCTGCATAGAAACACTCCACTTTGTCTAGTAATTTTGTTTATCACAGGGACAAATGATAATTCTGACACCAGGCTAGAATAAATGAGTAAGTAAGTTGTAGATAACATGAGCTGGAATTTTTACTGTTATGAAATGACTTCTTCTTGTAGTGTTGAAAATGTGTTTTTTTCCCCCAGTCATGTGTTAGTTCTCCCCAGGATTCTCACCAACCTATTCAAGTATTTTTTTAAATACTTGCTCTTATGATTTTAAGACAAAAACACACCTGTTTTCAGCCCAGTTGGAGAAGCCTCATTACTATCACATCCTTTGTGTTCTAAATGAAAGTCTGCACATACAGCAACAAATGAGCATGTGAAGTGTTGGAAAAGTATAATAAGGAAGTCAGTCTCCCTGGGGAGTTACACAGTGGTGTGTGTCTCCTATACTTCTCATCTGCCCTGGAGAGAGTGCTGCAGAAGCCGCCAACCAGAAACCACACCCAACAAAACCAAACCTAACAAAATACCAGCTTTCTCAGCCAAAGAACCTGGACAATAATGGCATAGCAGGGAATACCCACCTGACTGTAGCCAAACATCAGTGGAAAAACCCCCAAACATCATAGTTCAGTGGAGTCCAGTGTGGAGCTGATGATCCACTTCACTTCCGGAGTGGAAGAAAGCAGCAGTGCTCTGATTCCCTTGCCTGATGGTATCAGTGGGGACAGGAACGGAGATAAATCTTCCCTCTCCCACATTGCCAAACAAGGTGGCATTCTGGTATTTCTATCAAGGTCATGTCAACAGACCAAGAAAGAAGCTGTTCTTCCATTTTCTGTCTGGCAAAAGCAGACAGTTCTACAAATCCCTTGCCAAAGTAGTGTCTGGAGGTGCCAGAGGTAAGCTTAGCCTCAAATTCATGCAGCAACATTGAGACTGAGGCAGGGTGAGGTACACTAGTGTCACCTTCCTAACCCTTGTCACTGAAGTCAAGAGGAAGCTGAGCCTCTGCTGCACCCAGTGCCACCACACTGACAAGGTGGCATCATCTCCAATTTCCCCCAACCCCACTTCTGGTGTCGGTAGGACCCAGGGGTGAACCAAACCTCCACACTGACACAGCTGCAATGAGACTGAGTGAGGTGGCACCAGCAGGCAATTAGGAGTTCTTTTGAAGCAAATGTAAATCTTGAAAATCTCCACCAAAAAATGAAAGTTATAAGAATTAACCAAATGGAAATTAAAGAATTAAAAAAAAGATAACTGAAATAAAACTTTACTGGATAAGCTTAATAGTAAAGAAGAGAAAAGAGAAGATAGAATCAGTAAACTTGAGGACAGATCAGTAGGATTTACTGATTCTATTCTGAACAAGAGAGCAAAAACAGATACAAAATGAAACAACAGAGAACACCCTTGGGGACCTGTCAGGCAGCATCATAATATTGAGTCTATGTATCATCAGAGACCTAGAAAGAGAGTGGAAAGAAATAGTGGCGCTGGAAAAAGAGTCAATAAATTGATATCTGAAAACATCTTAATTTTGACAAAGACACAAACATAGAGAACGAAGTAGCTGAGTAAATACTAAATAAGATAAACCTAAAAGAACTCATATTAAAACATGTCATATAAAAATTTCTGAAAACAGAAGACAAATAAAAATTCTTGAAAGCCTACCCCCAAAAAACTATATGGACTTATAAAAATAAAATTCAAATGACAACAGAGTTCTCATCTGAAACAATGTAGGACACAAGGATGTGTCCCAACATGTATGTCCTGAAGGAAAAAAAAACTGTCAAGTGCAAATTCTATGTCCAGCAAAAATAACATTAAAAAAGAAAGGAGAAATAAAGGCATCCTTATGTGAAGGAAAACTGACACAATTTGTGTTTTACCAAAACTCCTCTTAAAAAGCTGAAAAGTAAGTCCTCTAAACAGAAACCAAATGATATCTGAAAACTGCTTGGAACTTCAGAAAGAAAAGAATAAGAGAATGGGAAAATGTAAATAGATGTCATAGGTTATTCATCATCTCAGAAGTTTTTAAAATCATATTTGGTGTTTACACTAAAATTATCACACTGCCTGTTGCAGCATCCAGTGTATTGGATGTGTTACTCAGTGCGATTCTATTTTTAAAAGCAAGGAGGCTAAAAGGACTTGTGGTCCTTTTATACAGTGGTATAACATCAATGCCAGTTGACTTTGGCATCAGTTACACATGTATAACAATAATAAGGTAAAGATAGTAAGAAAATTATATAGAGATGTACTAAAAAACAGTATAAATAAATCATTATATAATCCTAAAACTACTTCAATAACTCACAGTAAGGTTAGGAAGGAGAACAGAGGAAACAAAAAGAGAATGAACAAGCAGAAAATAAATTATAAAGTAGAACACCTAGGCCTTGACATATGTATTAGAGTTATCTTAAATATAAATTGTGTACATGTGTCAATTAAAACATAGGGAATATCAACCTGGACAAAGAAATATGATTCAAAAATACATATGCTACTGATCTCAATTGATGCAGAAAGAGCATTTGCCAAAATATAGCAGTTTTATGATAAAAACGTTCAGAAGCCTAGACATACAAAGAAATTTCCTGAACTTTATCAAGACTATTTATCAAAAACAAACAGCTATGTCATGCTTAATGATGTCGGGAGGCTGAGGCAGGAGAATGGCGTGAACCTGGGAGGCAGAGCTTGCAGTGAGCCGAGATCCGGCCACTGCACTCCAGCCTGGGCGACAGAGGAAGACTCCGTCTCAAAAAAAAAAAAAAAAAAAAAAAAAAAAAGAATGAATGGTTTTCCCCTCAGGGTGGAAACAAGGCAGAGACTTCTGCTCTCAACAACGCTATCTGACTGAGCGCTGAAAGTTCTAAGCAGCACAATTGGGCAAAAAACAAGCAAAGCACACTGATAGAAAAAAAAAAGAAAGAAGGAAAGTGGCATCTATTGCACATTACACTATTGTATTTGTAAAGTCTCAGCGAAACTAAAAATATTCTTGTAGAAATAATAATACTTAGCAAGTTCACAGGATAAATGATCCATCCTCCAAAATTCATCATATTTCTATGAACTAACAATGAATGTGTGGAAACTGAAAGTACCTTTACAATTGCTCTAAAGAAAATACTTAGGCAAAAATCTGATAAGACATGCAGAATCAAGATGGCAAAAATGACAAAATGTGCATGAAAGAATTGAGAGAAGAATTAAATAAATTCAAACATACATTATTAATGGTTTGGAAGACTCAAGATAGCAAAGATGTCAACTCTCCTCAAATTGATGGGTAGACTTAACGACAGTCATATAAAAACTCCAGCTACATATTTTTTTATGCATATAGATAAACCTATTTTAAGTTTATAGGAAAAGGCACATGATATTGGTGGAGAGATGGAGACATAAGTCAGCAGAACAGAAAAAAGAACTCAGAAATTGACACAAGTAAATATATCCAACTCATTTTTGACAATGGTAAAAAAGCAATTGAAGGAGAAAGAAGAGTCTTCTTAAAAAATGTTACTGGAGAAAACAAACATTTATTGGCTCAAAATCTCAGTGTAAACTTCGTACTTTACACACTAACTAACTTGAAATGGTTTGCAAACTTAAATATAAAAGGTTGTACTGTAAACCTTTTAGGAAAAGAGTTCTAAAAAAATTATTGGGATCTAGGGCTAAATAAAAGTATTTTGTTCTTATTTATATGTAGCTTTAAATGTTTTCTTTTTCAGTAAAAGATCAATGTGTGCCTGTACTTATTCTAAAAAAGAAAAAATATTCAATGTGCTCTTCCAGGTTAATAGACAAATCAAATAGACTCACTTTCTTTATGAACCCATAGTGTATCACTGATCTAGCCATTATTGTTTTCCTGAGAGGAAAATTCTCTTTACACTTATCACATTTTTGGAGTATTAAGAGGAGAACCAGAGGGCCTTAGGTGAGGTGAACGTGCTGTCAGTGGAGGTGAGCAGGGAGGAAATTTCCAAACCCAAGCAGTGGCAGAAATTGCTGGAGAGAGAATAGTTGCTTTGGCAAGTCCAGAGATCACTGTGATGCACCCTGCTCTGCAGAATAACAGAAAAGAGCAGTGTATTCCAGCCAACAATAGAATGGGTGAGAATAATCCAATGATGTTACAACACACACACGTATATATACACACACACATGCGTATACAGACCTGTGCACATATACACACACAGATATGTATAATATGTGTGTATTTATAACTGAAGTTAAACCATTAAGCAATAAATGTGCAGTCCTATTTTTCGACCCTCTCTTTTCTAACATCCTTCAAACAGATGATGTTTTGTAAGATTTTCAATTATTTTCAATAATTTTAAAAAATCAAACAGAACAAATATGCAGGCTGAATTATTTATCAATCCCCTATTTTACATGTGGTTGTAAGTAAGCAATGTATTGTATAGAGATTTCAGCATCTTAGATGTTAAAGTAAACATATAGCTGCTCCTCATTTTTACAAGAGTGGATTTACAGTATGTGTGTGCAAGTTGTATATTTAAATTACTTAACAATAGCATCTTCTTTGGTAATCGTTTTTAAAACTAAATTTGTGGCACATTAGAAAGAATGTTTTTAAGCAAAATTGCTTTTTAGTTTGTATTCTCTAAACATCAGAATTTTACTTTGAAGGATTTCAAAACTTACAAGGATATTCATATTTGGCCTCTAAAATAAATAACTTAGATGGAAAAATTTGAATTTGAAAATTTCTTTTTACCACGAAATTTGAAGTTTTAATGCCATTTTATTTTTACAGATTTTCTTTGAAACATGATATTGGCTACTGGAAAGAGTTAAGACCCTTCATGAAAATATGATTTTTGTGATGAAACTTATTTATGAGGTAGAGGAGGCATTGATTCCTGTGCCCATTAACTAAGGAGATTTTATGAAACAATTTTTAATAGGGGCCACAGTCAGTACCGGGAGTGTGGTCAGGCACGCCTCCCTCCTCACTGGGCCCACCGGAAGCGTTCAGGGTTCTAGGAGAAACATGCGCAGGTGTGCAGAGGATGTCACAAGGGAAGAAGGGCCAGGGTGGGAAACCCAGCACAGGAGGCCTGGCCTCATAGGGGAATCGGAGAAGGTTTTCTGAGGAAGCTTTGTCCAAGCCGAGATCCTTCCTGTTCCATGTGCTCCAGCACAAGGCCTGCAGGAGGAGCCCCGTGAGCAAGGCCGACCTAGACCAGCCGGGGGGATTCCCTTGGCAGTGAGGGGGAGCATGGCCTGAGGAACTGAGGGCGATCTCAGAAGGATGGCATCAGAGGAACTCTCACCGTTTCTATCAAGAACGTTACAGTTTGATATCAGCATGGGGGTTGTGACTGGGTGATCCTGGGAAGGGTCTGTCAGCGGGTCAGGGGCTTGCTCGAAATTGGACGCTGTCTGATAGAGGAGGCTTTTCTATTGTTTGGTATCTCAAGGAATCTTATCTAGAAGAGGGCAGAGGCCGCCAGGAGAAAACCGCTGCTGGTAATGAGGTAGATGCCGCTCATTTTCACCAAGTGAGTGCAGTGCTAGGGATTTTATGGTGTGGCAAAGTGACCTTGATATATTTTGTTTGTGCCGGTCTCTGTTAGACTCACTGTGGGTGTCTCCGTGGGGATCTCTGTGTTGTTTTTGAAGAGTCTCTGTGTGAGTCTCTCTCGGGGATTTCTGGGGGGGGGGGTCCTTCTAGGGGGTCTTTGTGGGGGGATCTCAGTCAGATTCTCTGTTGGGGTCTCTGGGGATCACTGTGGGGAATATCTGAAATATTGATGAATGTGGGGTCTCTGTGGGAATCTTTGAGTGTTGGGGTCTACTGGGGGTCCCTGTGGAGTTCCTCTGCTGCAGGTCCCAGGATCCTGGGTCCCATAGATGTTAGGCCCACACTGGAGTTGCCCAGGTCACCACCCCAGACAGGACTTGGCTCCAGCAGTAGTTGGGACACCCAAAGTGACACCAGGGCATGTTCAAAACAGGTCCCCAACTTGGGTCCTACCAGGCCTGGGTACAGGCCTGTCCCCTTGTCCTCAGCCTCCACAACTCCTGCAAGTGCAGAGGTCTCCTGGGGCAGAAGGCCCCTGGGCAGATCCCTCTGAGGAATTGGCTCCTGCCTGCCCTGACCTTGCTCCTGCCTTCCCTGGGGATGGCCAGGAAGGACCCAGCACCAGGACGGAGGGAGCACAGGACTGGGCCATGTGGGGACTGTCCCTGCCAACCATGTGACCAGATTCTCTGAGCCCCAATGTGTCCCCTGCAAGCACATGGGCCTGGAACCATAGATGTGCTGTGTGACCCAGGCCAACCCTTGCCTTCTGGGTTCCCCTCCCCCGGGAGTGGCACTGACCACTTTTGCTTGTAATGGTCACCAGACTGCGAGGACCCTGGTTACAGCTGCAGGCAGCTTTTGGATCCTGCACTTGCAATCTTAGGCTCGTCTTCCCTGATTCTTTTCCCACCTCCCACCCTGAACCTAAGGTCCTCTCCTGTGGTTCCTGACCAGAGAGTCCTACCAGAGGGGCAGGCAGCAGCCCTGGGTGCCTCCTGAAACGGACACCCCACACTAGTGGGCTGGGAGACTGCTCTGGGGAGTGAGGCCGGGGATGGCAGACATGAACCCAAGGGTGTTATCAAGGCTGAACCAAGTGTTGGCAGGGCCCAAGTCCATCCCGGAACTCAGCAGACAGGAAAGTGTCTGGGGAGGGTGTCATCTCTTCCCCACCAGGAAATCCTGGAAAGAGCAGTCCTGCCTCTGACCCAGGGCCAGCACAGGACACCCCCACATTCCCAGACTACTGTGGGGCAGGGGGGTTTCTGGGATCCATCACTCCTGGAGCCTACCACCCCCTCAGTCCGTGAGGCCCCTGCAGACCCAGCTCCTACAGCAGCACAGAAGTCACCTTAGTGAGAATGGGGGTTGCAGTGAGCCAGAGCCCAGGTGGAATCTCCAAAGGGTTTGCTATCCTTACACGTCCTGAAGGCTCTGAGTCATGATCCAGTTTGGAAACCAGACACAGTGTGGGGACAGGGAGAACATGGGGTCTTCCAGGTCCCTGTCAGCCTCCTCCTGGCCCAGTCATTCTGGGAGCCACACTCAGGAGGAGCTGACACTGAGCCCTTTCCTGTGCCCTAGCATGGCACAGACAGAAGCTTCCACCTCTGCAGGGAAAGCAGGTGCATTGGGAACTTCTCCGTGGAAGTCAGGAACACATGGGAACTGTGATGATCCATGCAGGACAGGTTTGTTATGTAGGTGTCCAGTGTTATTTGAGTAGAACACCCTGACTCTCCCAGGAGAGGTGTGAGAAGCCTGAGCTGGTTCAGGAAGCAAGACACATCTGTGTAGACCTCAGTTCCTGTGGCTGTGGATGGGGCCACCAGAGGTGCTTGCCACTCGTGGCCTGTGGTGGTGGGGACCAGCTGGGGACACAGGCTCCCTGGGAGGTGGGAGCCCAACTGCTGTCTCTGTCTCTGATGCCCTTGTTTTTGACAGGACAGTTGTGGCCCTTGGGGGTGGCTTTGGGGCTGCAGGCCAGGGCTCTCATCTCTCTGCTGTGTTCCTGGTGGTAGTGACTCCTGTGGCAGCAGGAAGGCACATTCTTCTGGGCTTGGAGGTCGCCTTTGTGGCAGTTGATCTGTGAGGGACCACATCCCTGCTGAATCCCCAATTTGTCCACCAGGATTTGACCCACAACTCTGATGATGGCCTGGGCTTCTTTAGTCATGCTATCCATAAATAACCTTGCTGGATCAGACTCCTAGCTCTGGACAGCATCTGCCCTGGGCTTGCCTTTCTGAAGTACGTCTTCCTGCCCTGCACCTCTTTTCCTGAGGTGTAGACTGTTGGGGGAAGTCAAGGACCCTGAATGGAGGGACCGGCTGAAACCATGGCCAAAGAACATAAGTTGTGAAGATTTCATGGACATTTATTAGTTCCCTAAATTAATACTTTTATAATTTCTTATGTGTGTCTTTACTGCAATCTCTGAACATAAATCATGAAGATTTCATGGACATTGATCACTTCCCCAGACTATACTCTTGTAATTTCCTATGCCTGTCTTTACTTCAATGTCTTAATCCTGTCGTCTTCATAAACTGAGGATGTATGTTGCCTCAGGACCCTGTGGTGACTGTGTTATCTGCACAAATTGTTTGTAAAGCCTGTGTGTTTGAACAATATGAAATCTGGGCACCTTGAAAAGAACAAGATAACAGCGATTTTCAGGGAACAAGGGAGATAACCATAAAGTCTGACTGCCTGTGGGGCCAGGTAGAATGGAGTCATATTTCTCTTCTTTCAGAAAGCACATAGGAGAAATATTGCTGATCTCTTTTCTCATCAAGGAATAACCCTGGGAAAATGAATGCATTCCCAGGGGAAGTTCTCTAAAATGGCCGCTCTGGGAGCGTCTGTCTTATGCAGTTGTAGATAAGGGATGAAATACACCCTGGTCTCCTGCAGCACCCCCAGGCTTGCTAGGATTAGGAAATACCAGCCTAGAAAATTCTTGTCAGACCAGTTATCTGCTCTCAAACGCTGTTTCCTGTTAAGATGTTTATCAATGACAATGCATACATAGTGGGACATGAAACCTCCTGAGCAATTCTAATTTTGCCCTGGCGTTGTGATCTTGCTCTGCCCCTATTTGCCTTGTGATATTTTATTGCCTTTTGAAGCATGTGATCTCTGTGACCCACACCCTATTCATACACTCCCTCCCCTTTGAAATGCATAATACAAACTTGCTGGTTTTGTAGCTCGGGGGGAATCACGGAACCTGCCAACATGTGATGTCACCCCCGGACACCTAGCTGTAAAATTTCTCTCTTTTGGACTCTTTCTTTTTATTTCTCAGACCAGCCAACACGTAGGGAAAATAGAAAAGAACCTATGTTGAAATATTGGGAGCTGGTTCCTCTGATAGTATGCCCTGTGAATGGTGATTGATCTTTCTCCAGAAGTTGCACTCTGGTGGTGCCTGTCCCTTCTCTAGCTGAGGCTTGTCATATTTCCTTTATTGTTTGTCTCCTATTTCCCTGGCATGGGCAGGGTGGCTCCTCCATCTGGCTTCGGAGGTCCTGGGTCCCTTGCACCTATGTCCCTGCTACCCTGGTCTGGGCCTCCTGCAGGCCTCGCCCTTGTTCACAGAGCCCAGCATCTTCTGACTCTTCTGTGGGGCCTTCACTTTTGGGCTCACAGGCTCCTGCTGCCCCAGTCTGTCCCCTCCCTTACACAGGAGGGCACATGGCCCCTGGAAAGCTGCCATGTTCCTCCTACAGAACACAGTCTGGGAGGTGGACAGTGGGGCATTAGTGAGTGGCCAGTATATGGCTGGGAGCATGTCCACTTTGTGGCCTGGAAGGCACAGGTCTGTGGGGCCCTCCTGGAGGAGGATGCTGGAGACACGGCCTGGCACCTGCTCCTCTGAGTCCACCTGCACTGTGAGCACAATCTCATTGACTGCCTGTGCTTTCAGACACAGAAGCCCTGGATCCTGAGCAACACAGATTGTAGACACTGAGGTCTACAGACACCAGTTTACACTATAGTGTAGACACTAGTGGTCCCCACAGCCTCTGTGCTCCTCAGGTCCACCTAAACACTTCCTGAACTTGCCCTCACACTGGCTCCCAAGGTGGCTTCTGAAGCAGGGGGTTTCTCCTCCTCAGCCTCCAGTGCTTCCAGGGTGTCTTTGGCCCCTGCCCACTGGGACCTTATGCAGAACTCTTGCAGGGCTCTGTTATGACAGGAGTTTCCTGGGGACATGCTTTCAATCTCAAGCCATGCCTCATTCCCAGCCATTTCTGAACCCCTCAAGGTTGGATTTCCCAGACCCCAGGACAGTCCTGCTCTGCCAGGTTCTGCCTACAAGGCTGCACATGGGGGACTGAGAAGACGCCCTGTCCTTCTGTCCAGTCGGAGAGGCCTCTAATTGCTTAAGGGTGTCAGCTGACTGGGACCATCTTGGAGCCCTCTGGCCTTCCTCCTGCTCAGGTGGTGGGGCAGGGACAGGGCAACTCACAGTGGGGCTGACTTGCCTGTTGTTCTGTTGTCTCCTGGACCATTCTGGGGAGGTTTTTCCAATAAAATGACAAACTTGGCTACAGATTCAACCCGAGATTCCCAGGAGGCCCAGAGGGGAAATGTGGAGTATGGGAGGGGTGGGGGCTGAACCTTACCTGACTGGACATTTATGGGCTATAGGGACTGGAGGTCTGGACCCCACCTGTGCCTCACACAGAACCTGAAAAGATGTGCTTCCAGCATCTGCCGGGTGCAGGGATGAAGGAAGGAAAGCTCCTGGGAGGTGTTCATGTGGGCTTTCCCACCCCTCCAGGATGTCAGCTTCCCCAGTTTCCTGTGGGTGTCAGACTTGGGAACAGCACGTTTGGCCATGAACCAGGAGCAATACACAGATACAGGGATCCAGCCCTCCTTGATCTCCCCCACCTTCCTGTCCATATGGACCTGCAGCTTGTTTTCCAAATGCTTCCTGTCTGGGTCCCTGGGGGTGGAACTTACTGATTGGTACTTCCAGGACTTCCTGAAGTCACCGTCTGCCTCCTCCTTGTCTTTCTCCAGAACCTTCACGAATTCCTTCCTGTGCCTTGATCCTGGCTTGGTTGTGCCTCTAGTTTGGACCCTAAGCACCTCTTCCTAGATAACCTTCCAGAGCTCCTGAGCCCTGTCTTCTGCATATCCTTCCTGCCCTTTCCTGCCAATTCAGAAGCCTGGGAGGGCAAGAGGACTCCTTGTGTGTCTTCTGCCTGACCCTGGGGCCTCCCTAGGAATTCCCCCTCAGGTTGCAGAGGTCTCCAGATGGAATCTGCTGGGAGGGCCACGGGACTGCTCCTGGCATATGGCACTACTTCCTTGCCACCGGTGCTCTGGGATCTCAGTGCTGGAGGCAACCCCAGAAAGAATGGAGGCTGACTTGGGGCTCTGGAAAGCTGGCCTCTTCTGGGGAAGGTGGGCAGTGGGCTGGCTCAGGACAGCCTGAGAATTTTTTAGGAGAAAGCGAAAAGCCCTCTTCCACTTTGGTCACTTCTGCAAGGGCCATTCAAGATACTCCACTCGACTGGGGATGACAGACTGTGCCCTCTCATTGGATATAGGGCAAGATGCCCCACAGAACCTGATCTGGGGTGGAGAAGAGCACGGTAGGCTTGGGACAGGGGGTGAGAAGTGAGACTGCTTCTGGATCCCAGCCAGAGGTGGGGGCTGGGACTGGGGCCAGGTTGAAGTGAAAGGTTGGAGCTGGGCCATCTGTGGGGCTGGGGCTGTGCCTGGGAAAGCTGTGAGGATGCCTCAACCTCAGGTTCACCTTGAAGAGAAGTGGAGGCTTTATCCAATGGTACAGAGTACACATTCTGTGAGGGAGGGTTCCTAGAAACCCAGGCCGTGACCACCAGGGACTGCCTATTGAAAGAGGGGAGAAGAGGTCTCAGAAGAGCTGGCTGCATTTCCACTGTAAGTGGTCCCCCATGGACGTGGCATCAGAGACCTGCTGAGGACCAGGCAGCTGCTGTGGTTGGGTTGTCACATTCCAGAAGGGATTTAGAGTCGTGATGTCCCACTCCTTCCCCAGTGATGTCATCTGCAGGTAGTCTGCCTGCCCCCTTTCTTTCTCCTGCCACATCTTCATCACTGCTCTATTGGTGATGAGAGTTTCCAGCAGCTTCTGCATGTTGGGGTGGATGAATGTGCAGGCACCTACCTCCATCTGCCTGAGTGTGGGGTCTCCCCAGAAGAAAGCCTCTAGGATGAGGTCAGGAAGATGCTGTTGCTGGGACTTGCCATGTGAGCAGGTGGAGAGGCCCCAGGTGGTGGCAGCCTCCCTCCAGCAGGAGAGGTCCCAGATGGGATCACTGGAGCACCCAAAGCCGGAGATCACCCTGGTTGGAGAAGGCAGCCCCTGGTTGTGTAAAAGGCAGCTCTGGGGGACGGGGCATACTGTGGAGCCATACTGAAACTCAGCCAGGCCGGAGCTGGGTGGAGGTGGAGAGGAGGCCACGGGAACAGAGGGCTGTGGTGAAGGAGGAAAAAGCACATGTGGCTGAGATGCAGGGTGTTTTAGGGGTAACAAGGGCTCTGGTGACCTGTAGGTACTCAGGGTTGAGTGTGATCAAAAAGGCTCTAAGGTGATCGTTGTGCCTGGTGACAGGGTGGAGGCCAGAGTAGCTGGGAGAGCCCTTGGGGACAAGCTGGTGGGAGATGGATATTGCATGCATTTCCCATGCAGTTGGTGGGCCTTAGCAGGCGCTGGTTGGTACATGTCACCCAGGGGGTCTCCAGCTAAGGGTAGGTGAGAGCCACCCTCCCCAGTGAGCTTTCTCTGGTGGCTGCAGTAGACATGAGGCACAAGCTGCAGCCAGGGGCAGGTGGGGCTGGGAGGTCGGGAAGGCTGGGCACCTGGTGCCCACAGCTCCTCCACCTCCCCCACTGCTGACTTCACACAGTTCTGTCTATGTCAGCCTCAGGGCTTCCGTCCATTCCTGTTCCCTTTCCAGGACCTCCCCCTCTCAGGTCACCACCAGGCCCTAGGGTTGCATCAGAGGCCCTGGTATAAAGGAGGACGTGGAGAGAAGGGGGAGTCTCCTCATCTTTCCAGAGGGTTGGTCAGGCCCCCAGTCTCCCCCAGCTCCCTCAGGAGGATTCTGCAAGCTGGAAGTCAGGAGACGGGGTTATGGTGGGGAGGGCAGTGCCAGCAAACTTCACAGGAGGCTGAGTGGCTGTCTCTTTAGGGGACACCATGGGGAACTAGACCCTGAAACCCACGCATCTGTGTCCAAGGCCACATGGCCCCAATGGTGACAGCAAGGTGTGCACTGTACAGAACCTTTGTCATTTGCAAAGAGTGCTTCCATGTACACCCCCTCATGGGTGTCACAGCCATCTACTGGGGAGAGCGGACAGGGGTGGTCTCTAAGAAGTCAGCCATGGCCGAGGAGAACAGCTGTCTGCATGGATCTGGAGCCTCCCTGACCTCCCCCCATATCCTGGCAGGTCTTGGTGCCTCCCCCACAGTGCCCCCTTATGGGCAATACCGGTTCCCGGGCCCATGGCTTCATTCCCACAGATAATCTGAGGAGGCCCCGGGTTCTGATTTCCCTCCCAGGAGCTTCCTCTCAGGCCTCTGCAAATGACTTCCTCAGGGACAGGTGATGCTCAGTCACCTCTGGGGAGTCCGCGGAGCAGTAGAACCTCACCTTTCAGAGCTAGGATCTTCTTCCTGCTCCTGGGCCTCCCAATCTCTTCCTTTGATGGTAAGAGGCAAGCAAGAGTGAGGGGCTGGGACCAGTTCTCAGTCTCCTCTCCCCAGGCCAGCTGCACACATGCAGTGCTCATGAGTAACACAGCTTTCTGCCTGTAGCTCACGGAGCTCTGTGTGCGTTTCTTTTACTTATGTTTCATTGATGAAATGTTTTCTGTTTTCCTTCTTAGGGAAATGCAAGTGGGGGTTTTGTGTGTGACTCCACCCTGGATATCCCCAGTCCCTGCTCCTCTGCTGAAGGCAGACCCAGGCTCAGGCCTACAGGGCTTCTGAGCTGCCAGTAGGATTCTTCTTCGAAGGAGGCCAGACATGAATCCAGGCTCTGGCGGGAGGCTCTCAAGGTCTCAGCACAGCTCCCAGATCACCCCACATAGAAGCGTCTGGGCCCCCAGGTACCAGCCTCAGAAAGAGGCTGATGAGCCAGGGCTGGGGCCTGTCCTCCCACAGAGACCTCACCCCTCTCCTGATCTGGTCCTCGTGGCTGAGTCCAGTGTTGGTTTTTGCCCTGATGACTCCTGCACATGTCACAGATGGTCTGGGAGCTGGGGATGGAATCCTCCGCCCACTCCCACCCCTGCCTGCCCTGCCCTTCCCTAGAGGGATGATGAGATTTCCCATCACAGAAGGGTCTCTCGCTGCTTAGGAAAAGTGGGAATGAGGGGAGGAAAAGAAGAGAGAGAGTCTTTCTCTGTGGGGCTGGGCTGGGGGCTCCTTACCTTCCTGCTGCTCCTCTTCCTTCCAAGCGGGGGTGACAGTGGGTCACTGGGAAGGTAGGAGAGTAATAGGAAGAGAAACCCCCAGCTCCACACTCAGGTGAGAATGAAATCCACAATCCAGGGATTGGAGCTGGGGCCCAGCCATGTGGCACTAGGGCTCTTCAGAGAAAAGAGCACTTTTTCCATCTGAAGTACAATGTCACCCTCAAGCAACTGAGACCTGGGCATCACTTTTGGAACTAGAGACTGGGGCCCAGGCCTGCGTCACAGAGCTGGGGACCTCCTCCTCACCAAGGGCTCCTGACGGCAGGGCAAGGGCAGTGAGAGGAGGAGGTTGAAGCACAGTCCCGCCCTCAAGTCCCAGTTCCAGTCCCTCCACCCTCCTGGGTCCCCCAGATCTTTTCTTCCCTCCCCAGTTGCTCACCCTGTCAGAGACAGTCCTGAGTGCATTTTCTATTCTGTTTCCTGGAACACAGATGTGACCTGGTTTTGTGGAGATGTCTGTGCCAGTCCCTCAATTTCCCATGTCTTTAAGATACAGACTTCTCCCTGGAGTTTCTGTTATTTCTCCAGTTTCTTGCTCTCAGGATCTCATTTGTTTGCGGTTCTAGCTTTCCCCCTTAATATGTTCTTACCCTGCATCAACTCAGACATAGAACTTACATTATTTGTACTTATTGATCATTGTGAATTTTGATTACAATTTTCATAGTTTTTTAAATGTTTAATATTTATTTTTGTGGGCACGCAGCAGGTTTATATTTTAATGGAGTACATGAGATACTTTCATACAGGCATGCAGTGTGTAATCATCGCAGCATGGTAAATGAGGTGTCCATCACCTCCAGCCGTTTTCCTTTGTGTTACAAATCATCCAATTATCCTCTTCATTTTTTAAATGTACAATTACATTATTATTGACCATAGGCATTCTATTGCTGTCAAATACTATAAATACTCAATTTTATTCATTCTTTCTAATTACTTTTTTTATCCATTAACCATCCCCACCTCTCTGCCACTGCGCCTTCCCAGCCTCTAGTAACCATCCTTCTACTCTGTATCTCCATGAGTTTGACTGTTTGATTTTTAGCTCTCACAAATAAGAGAGAACATGTGATGTTTGTCTGTCTTTCTTTGCCTAATTTCACTTAATGACCTCCAGTTCCATCCATGCTATTACAAATGATAGGCTCTCCTTGTTTTCCTATGGCTGAAGAGTGCTCCACTGCATATATATATATACCACCTTTTTTTTATCCTGTTTTCTGTTGACGAACACTCACTAGGTGGATTCAAAATCTTGGCTATTGTGAACAGTGCTAGAAGGAACATGGGAGTGCATGTATCCCTTCAATCTACTGATTTCCTTTCTTCTGGGCATGTACCCAGCAGTGGATCATATGGTAGCTCTAGTTTTAGTTTTTGAGGAACCTCCTAACTGTCCTCCATAGAAGCTGTACTGACTCACATTTCCACCAACAGTGTATGAGGGTTCCCTTTACATCCTCGCCAGCATTTGTTATTGCCTGTCTTTTAGAGAAAAAGCCGTTTTAACTGGGGTGAAATGAGATCTCATTGTAGTTTTGATTGTCTTTCTCTGATATCAGTGATGTTGAGCACCTTTTCATATACCTGTTTGCCATTCATATGTCTTCTTTTGAGAAATGTCTGTTCAGATGTTTTATGTATCTTTTAAAAATTATTTTAACTTCTGGGGTACACGTGCAGGATGTGTAGGTTTGTTATGTAGGTAAATGTGTGCCATGGTGGTTTGCTGTACCTATCAACCCATCATGTAGGTATTAAGCCCGGTATGCATTAACCATTTTTCCTGATGATCTCTCCTGCTTCTGACAGGCCCTAGAGTGTGTTGTATCCCTGCCTGTGTGCATGCGTTCCCTTTGGTCGGCTTCCACTTATAAGTGAGAACATGTGGTGTTTGGTTTTCTGTTCCTATGTTAGTTTGCTGAGGATAATGGCTTCCAGCTTCATACATGTCCCTGCAAAGGACATAATCTCATTCGTTTTTGTGGCCACATAGTGTTCCATGATTAATATGCACTACATTTTCTTTATCTAGTCTATCAATGATGGGCATTTGGGTTGATTCCATGTCTTTGCTACTGTGAATAGTGCTGCAATGAATATATAGGTGCATTCATCTTCATAAAATAACAATTTATATTCCTTTGGGTATATACCCAGTAATGGGATTGCTGGGTCAAATGGTATTTCCGATTCTAAATATTTGAGGAATCACCAGAGTGTCTTCCATGATGGCTGAACTAATTTACATTCCTGCCAACAGTGTAAAAGCGTTTCCGTTTCTTCTCAAACTCACCAGCATCAGTTGTTTCTTGACTTTTTAATAATTGCTATTCTGACGGGTATGTGATGGTATCTCATTTTGATTTTGATTTCCATTTCTCTAACGATCCGTGTTGGGAGCAAGTCCACCAAAATCCAGCATAAACTGGCCCCAAGACTGGTCATAAACAAAATCTCTGCAGCACTGTGACATGTTCATAAAGGCCCTAACGCCCAAGCTGAAAGGTTGTGGGTTTATAGGAATGAGGGCAAGGAAAACCTGGCCCACCCAGGGCGGCAAACCACTTAAAGGCATTCTTAAGCCAAAACAAGAGCAGGAGCGATCTGTGTCTTAAGGACGTCTTCCTGCTGCAGTTAACTAGCCTAACCTATTCCTTTAATTCAGCCCATCCCTTCGTTTCCCATAAGGGATACTTTTAGTTAATTTAATATCTATAGAAACATTGCTAATGATTGGTTGGCTGTTATTAAGTATGTGGGTAAATCTCTGTTCGGGGCTCTCAGCTCTGAAGGCTGTGAGACCCCTGATTTCCCACTTCACACCTCTGTATTTCTGTGTGTGTGTCTTTACTTCCTCTAGTGCCACTGGGTTAGGGTCTCCCCAACCTAGCTGGTCTCGGCAAATGGTGTCCATCATGTGGGCTCAAATCCAGGTTGAAGTAGCTCACTGTGACAAAGCTGCCCTCACTTTTATCTCTTTGCAAATCAAAGAAGGGAGTCATATTGGGAGCAAGCCCCCCAAAATACAGCCATAACTGGCCCCAAGACTGGCCACAAACAAAATCTCTGCAGCACTGTGGCATGTTCATAATGGCCCTAAAGCCCAAGCTGGAAGGTTGTGGGTTTATGGGAATGAACTGAAGGAACACGTGGTCTGCCCAGGGCGGCAAACCACTTAAAGGCATTCTTAAGCCACAAACAACAGCATGAGTGATCTGTGTCTTAAAGATGTGTTCCTGCTGCAGTTAACTAGCCCAACTTATTCCTTTAATTTGGCCCATCCCTTCATTTCCCATAAGGGATACTTTTAGTTAATTTAATATCTATAGAAACAATGCTAATGACTGGTTTGCTGTTAATAAATATGTAGGTAAATCTCTGTTCAGGGGTCTCAGCTCTGAAGGCTGTGAGACTCCTGATTTCCCACTTCACACCTCTATATTTCTGTGTGTGTGTCTTTAATTCCTCTAGTGCCACTGGGTTAAGGTCTCCCCAACCAAGCTGGTCTTGGTAATCAGTGATGTTGAGCTTTTTTCCATATGTTTGTTGGCCGCATCTATATCTTCTTTTGAGAAGTGTTTGTTCATGTCTTTTGCCTACTTTTTAATGTGTTTGTTTTCTTCTTGTAAACTTCCTTAAATTCCCTGTAGATTCTGGATATTGGACTTTGTCAGATAGATAGATTGCAAAAAATTTTTCCCATTCTATGGGTTATCTGTTCATTATGATGATAGTTTCTTTTGCTGTGCAGAATCTCTTTAGTCTAATTAGATCCCATTTGTCAATTTTTGCTTTTGTTACAATTGCTTTTGGCGATTTCAACATAAAATATTTGCCCATGCCTATGACCTGAATGGTATTGCCTAGATTTTTTTCTAGGGTTTTTATAGTTTTGTCTTTTACACTTAAGACTTTAATTTATCTGGAGTTAGTTTCTGTATAGGGTGTAAGGAAAAGATCCAGTTTAAATGTTCTGTGTCTAGCTAGCCAGTTTTCACAACACCATTTATTAAATAGGAAGTTCTTTCCCCATTGCTTGTTTTTGTCAGGTTTGTCTTCTTGCCTAGAGATTACACATTGAATTACCATTTGGAGATCATCCCCCTCACACACACCTGGTGTGGATCAAAGGTAACAGGGGCCAAAAGGAGAAAGTTTGAGCCTTGCCAGGTGAATACTGGTGCTGAACAAAGTGACTTGTGTCTATTTTCTTGCATGTATTTTACATTGGCTGGGAAGGAAAATATTAATTTGATTCCCCATGCAGCCTGTTGGGCAGCATCTTGCAAAATTGAGAAGCTTTGCTTATGGTTCCATCAAACAGAAAAGGATGATTTTATTTAGTAATGGGGCTTGGCTCCCATATCTATGATACAGTGAACAGGGACATCAAAGCTGCTCTGTTCTTCTGAAAGCTGCAGAGAAAGGGAACCCAGAAACCTGGTTTGCTGGCAAAAAAAAAGGAGGGCAAGAAATTCTTACCAACCAAGTTTCTCATCTTTTTTTTTTCTCTCTCTCTGTCTCTCTCCCTCCTCCTCCCACTGTGTGTGTGTGTGTGTGTGTGTATATGTGTGTGAGTGCAAATGTAAACATGATTGTCTCCTCTGCAAAGGTTTAATAGAAAAAAGGATTTGTGAGACTAGTCTTAGGCTGTAGCAAATCTGGAGCAATTTTTGCTAAGAATTTGTCTTTCTGTTTTGTTCTTTAATGGAGAGAGAGGTATCACAGGAGAGAAGATGGGCTTAGGACCACTATAAGCCTGCTTTTCAAGCCAGCCTGGCAGCTGGTCATTTACAAAGTTGCTGGGGGTCCCTGAGACTAGTGCCATATGACGTTTCTCTCTTTTTGTTTTATATACTTGAGAGCTTAACCTTGTGACCATGTGAGAAAGAAACCTTGATACTTTCTCTTGGTCTCTGCCATCCAGCAGACAGGAATTTGGGGATTCATTTATAGCCCTAAACATTATCTTGGGCAGTTAAAAGCCTTTGCAAGCTTGAAACTGACTCCTCTAGGCTCTTTCTGGGAAGAGCAACAGAACCTGCTGAATGCTGTAGCTCAGTAACCAAGGCTTTGGTCTTTGGACAGTGGCTGCCCCCAGGTTCAATTCATGGCTTTGGGATTGATTCCTTTCTGGTTTGTTATTTGTGTAACTCTGCCATTTTTTGAGGGTTCCCCACCCCATGGATAGCTTCTGATTTCCTATCTTGAATTTTCCTTTCTCTGAAATATCATGGGGAAATTCTAAACGTTTTTTAAAAAAAACTGTTTAGCATCTCTTTGAAACACTTCATGAGTTCATGGTTAAGTTATAACCTTAGTTAATACGTATTCATTTTATGTGAGAGGTTATCTGGTATGGAATTCAAAAGTCAGAAACGTTGGCTATGCTCATCAGAGCCTGGTAATAAGAGATTTTAAAAGATTTTTTAACAAAAGAACTCTATAATTAAAAGTGGTTTAATTAAAAATAGATATCCAGAGTTGGATGGGGTAACGCTGGATATCTATTTTCATGCCTGTAATGCCAGTAGTTCAGGAGGCCAAAGCAGGACGATTTCTTGAGCTCAGGAGTTTGAGATAAGCCTGGAAAAGAAAGTCAGACCACATTACAAAAATAAATAAATAAATAAATAAATAAATAAATAAATAAATAAAGTATCCAAACTGTATCTGTTTATAAGACATTTATCTTTTCCTCTTCTTGATTCATGTCTTTCTGGAAAAAGTTTTTTTCTTCTGAATTGTTTTCCTCCATTTTTTCTTCTTGCCACTCTTGAGGCTCACATGAGAGAACCTAGATAAATTCTAATAGCCTGGGACTCATAGGGAAAAACAGAGGAGGTGCCACAGACCCCATTCTGAGAAAAACCTGTTTTCCTCGTGGAACCTCAGGAACTGATCTCCCTCGAAATCTAAGTCTTGGTTTAATTTTCAGTTTTACATTTTGTTACCTGATTTTTTTGGGTGGTGTATCAGAAATTCCTTCACATTATGAGAGAGCTTTTAGCCATAGTTTGCAATAAGCAGATGAGAAATACACTATAAGGGACTGTTAATGGCAATTAGGAAGAATACTTGGCTCCTTGCATGCTTGGATCAGAGAAGCATGCTCTTGACCACCTAGAAGGTATGGAAAGATTCCTAATCCCACTGTGAGATGAGAATCCATGGGGGATGGGCTGATTACAAAATGTGCGGATTGGCTTTGGATTTTTTTTGCAATAAAATGCAGGGTAGAAGCACTGCAGTAGTTTCTTCTGTAGTATTTCCCTATGGGAGGAGTCCATGATTCCATATAAAATGGCACCCTTAATTTGGGGGATCTGTTTTTGCCTTCCAGCTATGTCTGCTTATTAGGGTCTAGAAACTGCATGCTTTCCTAGCCCTGCTTCTCAAAGGGCTCTAGCTCAATTCCAGTAATCCCATTAGGTAACTTAAGAAATGGCAAATGAAAAATCTTACAACGACTGGATTTTCTGTCTGTCTTTGTATTTATATGTGATATACATGTGATGTTTACATAAAAGAGTTCTAATTAATTGGTTTAAAGAAAAGTAAGAACAGATTTGATCTGCACTTCTGTCCTGTGTCTGTCCTAAGCTCCACACCTGGTACATAATTAAAATGACCTACTAACCAGGTTTTTCACCAAAAATAGAAGTTGCACAGAGTTAACAGTGTAGCATGTATTTGAGGCTACTGAAGAAACAGTTCCACAAGCAAAGCATGTAAGAAAAGTAGAATGTACTTTTGATAAAAGATTGTAAGAAGACATGGGAATATGGATTTCTTGCCCAAGTTTAGAGGGTTAAAGTATTGCTTTAAGGGAGATAGGAAAAATCTAAAGGTTTAAGCAAGTTGGGGAAGGTTTATAAAAAATTAATTTTAAAAGAGATTTTGTGTGTAAACATATTGGCTAAAGTTAAAGGGGTATTAGTCAATGTTTCCATAAGTTGAACATAGGAATAAAAGCATAACAGAGTTTTCTTAAAACATGGTTAGGCTCTGTAAGAATAATAACTAAATTGTAAAGGGCTATAAAAAGTTTATAGAAACATTAACTTACAGTTAAACTAATTAACACTGGATAGATTTATAGAATTTTAATAAAAACTATCTTTAGCATTAAAGATGCAATAATGTAAACATGAACTTTGGTTTTCTCTTTTGATAAAGATTCTTAAGTAATACTGAGAGGCAACGAAAAAATTTTGTTTGCCTTTCAAGGGAGGGGAGAGGGAGGAGACCAATTCAACAGGCTTCATGCTGTCTTCACTGGGTCTTGTAGTTTGAGAAAATGAGTCTCTTTTCTATCAGACTAAAGGTTTTTTCCTTTTTAAAACTTTATGAGTTATCATTTTGGATAAACAAATGACTTAAGGTAACCTAGGGTTCTATTTTGTGATATCCAGTGTTTTAAACCTTTGATATTTGACAAATCTGTGAAGATCAAATTCAAAGATAAAAAAATAGGTCCCCTACAGTCCAAAAAGACACAGTCTGCTTATTTAATGTATTAAAATCATGCAGAAAACATGGCCAAATATAAAATGGTGCTTAGCTTTCTTTGGGCTATATTCATATAAATACATTATTAGCATGTATTTCAAAATTGTATAAGATTCCTATAATTTTGATATGCCTTAGCACACATTTGACAAGGACATTTGTAACCTCTGTGGCACATAATAATTTAACATAACAATTTTAATGTTCTTGTCAATTGTGTTGGACTTTGGCTGTTCTAAAATGTCTTCTCATCCACAGACAATTGTTGTCTTGTTCTGATACTCTTTAGAAGATGGTTTTATAATCAGTAATAAAACTTGGACAGGTGCTCTTGAATGCAAGTTTCTGATAGCTTTGGAGATTGCAACATTAGAATAAAGGAAAAAACCTTCAGGACTCCCATGGAGAGCTGAAATGTTCATGAATATTAAGCAGAACAAGGGCTTACTGAACTAACAGAAAACTGAGCTAATCTTGTCCTTTGCTTTGTTTTGTTTTGTTTTTTTGCTTAAAACGTGGCTGATCCTTTTTGTTTTTCAGAGAGCCAAGAAAACTTCTTTTGAGCTACTTACAGCTTTTAACAACTGAATAAAATATATTCCTGTGAACAAAATTGGGAGCATATTTGTTTCTCTCTACCTGATTTGTCCAGAATCTGGAAGCTATTTGCAAGTATTCTTAATTTATGGCTACATAATTATTTGCATAAGTACAATAAAAATGTTTTCTTTTGCAACAGGACACAATTGGAGAAACTGTTTATTTTACCAAGGTTTTGACTGGAATGGCATGTTTTTGTTTAAGGAATCAAATTTGACTTCTAGAGTCAATAAAAACCCCTAGGGAAAACTGGCCTCATACCTTGTCTACGCAGTCCCTGTACAGGGTTCCTAACCTATGGTATGTAAAGAATATCACTTTCCAACAGGCACAGGAATCTTAAGTTAACCTGGCATCTCAAGAAGAGAGGAATGTACCCAACTCATAGGCATTTGAGAGTACAAACCCATGGCTGGGATGGGCTTTAAAAAAGTCTTATCTAAGGCTCTTTATACAGAGTTCCAACAAAGCCAATTTAAAAGGCCTATGTGAAAAATAATTATTCTTGCTGTGCTCTATGCAGATAATCATGCCAAGTGTAATAAAACTAAAGTTTATTTCACAAACAAATTGGTCCTATCAGGATTTGTTTTTAATAAAAATAAGGACTGAAGAAAGAAAAAATTATGTTTCAAAAACTATAGTACACGTGTTATTAGTTGCTTTTGAGGGTTTTTTTTTTTTTTTTTCTGCCATTTAAACTGAAACCTAAATTTTGGGAGGCTACAAGTGCCCTAACTCATGCTTTTAAATCTTTACTTTTAAAACTGTGAATTGCACTCCTTGTCCTAGAACTCATTATTCATCTTATTGTCCACTGTTTTCTTAAATGTTGTACTAAAACTGTAGATAAGAATATGAATGCCTTTGTCATGAAAGCCTTGGAACCTCGGCCCGGCCTGCATGTGTACACTCAAACAGCTCAGATAGCTGCAAAGCAGTTCTGCTTCTCTCACCTTGGGGTCAACACCTATCCCACCAAGCCCCCTGTCAGCAGGAGGAATCAAGAGCAATTGGCGGCCTTTTTCCATCTTCATAGTCCACACCTTAAGAATAAGGTGCTATGAAACCCTAAGGGAGGGATTGAAACAGCCTTTGCAAAAATTATAACTGAGGAAATTATAACAGTGAAAGAGATCAGACCTAACCGATTCTATCTTGCTTCTAACCTTTAAGCTGTCCTTGTTCATTCCTGGACACAGGCCAAACTAACCCTGGGAAGGAATTTGCAGACCCTACACTCAATAGATCAGGTGACACCACCTAGAATGGTAATCTGGCTCAATCAGTTCTGAGATCCTACCCAGGAACAGAAGACAGCAAGGAAACCTCACTTTGACCCCCTGTGATTCCATCTCCAACTTGATCAATCAGCACTCCCCACTTCCCTAGCCCCTACCTGTCAAATTGTCTTTAAAAACTTAGGCTGCGTGTGGTGGCTCACACCTGTAATTCCAGTACTTTGGGAGGCCGAGGCAGGCGAATCACGAGGTCAGGATTTCGAGAGCAGCCTGGCCAACATAGTGAAACACCATCTCTACTAAAAATACAAAAACAATTAGCCAGGCATGGTGGCACTTCTGTAATCCAAGCTACTCGGGAGGCTGAGGCAGGAGAATCACTTGAACCCGGGAGGCAGAAGTTGCAGTGAGCTAAGATCATGCCATTGCACTCCTGCCCAAGTGACAGTGTGAGACTCCATATTAAACAAACAAACAAACAAACAAACAAACAAACAAAACTTAGATCCCCAAATGCTCAGGAAGTTGAATTTGAATAATAAACTCTGGTCTTCTGCAAAAATAAAGTAAAAATACAGGTATGTTAACTCTAATAAAGTCTATTGTTACGAAGCATTTTTGAGTTTCTATAACAGCAGGACAATATTACAAGACAGAAACTTCAAAAATCACTTCATTGCAACTCTGAGTCCCTAAGGGAAAGAGACAAAAAAGTGGAAAAATCAAATGCTTTTTTAATGGCACAGAGGTCATTGTTTTCTTCTATAATTACAACAGCAAAATCTAGATATCTGTATATATATTTATATATAATATATATAAAAAATGTATATGTGTTTTTCACAGTTTAGATAGCATGAATAACCTTTTAAAATAGCAACAAGAAAAATCTAGCACAGTTTAAAGCCTATACTGAATCCTCTGTGTTCATTCCTGATTACCACGTGGAAACACGGAAATCCCAGGCTGGCACTCCTCTCCCAGAGATGCAGGACCAGAGCTGGGCTGGTTTTTAATCAGCAGAGGGATAACCCGATTGGAACGTCTCCTACTACACAGCAAGCTCAAAGGTGGGATGCCTTAGGATAGGGCAGGGCCCAGAGCAGATGTGAGACTCCTGGAGTTTAGTGGCAATAAAAGGGTTTAGAGAAGCATAATTACTTAATATGTGATTGTACCATGAAATTTTACTTAGCAATATATTTTATATCTTTTTAACATATTTTTAAAAATATAAATATATCTGCATTAAGCAAACTTTAAGAGACATGAAGGGTAAAAAAGAAAAAAATACAATAATGGAAAAATATCTTAATATCTCACAGACCTCTGCAATATCTTAGCAGAAATTGGAGACTGTGGAGGTCACTCCTCCTGAATGAGAAAACAGCTGAGTCTATAAAACTGCACTTGGCTTCTCCGCAGGCTTTGAGGTGTGCAGGACCAGCCCCTACCCCTGACTCAGACATAGCCCAAGTCTCCGCTCTTCGGTTTACACAACTATACAGGTTAATGATATATTTCAGAACTTCATAATCACATATACACATACACACATATGCCTAGTACTTACAGGTACATGTGAAAATACAAAACTGAACACATATCAAATACCAAAGCAAAACTTGTATTTACTATTACTATAGTTATTGAATTGAATTTAAATTATTTTGTTTTATACTATCATGTTGTAGTGCAAAATAATGTTTTGCTATGTGATTCTCTATTCCAATGCCAATAAACAAATATATCTAAATGCATGTTTCTGTAAAACTAAATGTAAATGCCATTCTTGCCGCATACATTAATAAAATATATGTGGTATTTATGCATAAAATCTGTGTTGGCTTGTTTGTCATTTATGTTATCGGTATATATATATAATTATATATATATAAAATTAGCTGATATAATTTTTAAATATCAGTCAACTATTAATACATGTAATAACCAATAAGATAAACACTTTTAAATGTTATTACATTTTTGGTTAAGTTCACATTGTATTTTTTATAAAACCCAGGATAAAATATTTTATTTAGAAATTAGCTTTGCTTTTGACGATTGTTTTTGCATGAATTTTCAATACAAATTCTGGATGTTTATTTGCCAATACTGGATGCTAGAGAACCTCCAGTAGTATGGAACTGAAATCAGCCCAGGATTCCCAGAATTTCCTCACAATGGCAGCTTGCTAGAGCGCACTCTGGCAGTGTGCCAACACAGTAGGAATTTGGACTTCATCATCAAAGCACTAGTGAGTCCCAGGGATGAGCACACAGAGGGCAGCAGGAGCTGCAGAGCCCACTTTGTGGTACTTAGGGAAGAGAAGGGATGGGGTGGGGTGATGTCTGAAGGACTGTAGAAAGGGTGAAGAGGCAGAGTCTACAGGTAGATGAGCGTGTTCTAAGGATAACTGTTACCCTATTAAACATAGTTGGCTTCAATGATCATGAAGAGAAGAGAACTGATTCACCAGACATGGAAGAGACAAAATGAAAGGACTTGCTGCTTCCTTGCCAGGAGGCTGAGGAAGACTAAAGGCATTTACAGAAGAATGAAAAGTAGATAAACAATCTGAAGAGCAGAACATCAGCACCCAGCCAAGACAGAGGAACTGAGCATTTAAGGTGGTGTTTCAACCCCACAAAGGGAGATGAAAGGTAAAGAAACTCAACACCATGCAGATGCTGAGTCATTGTTAAAAAGGCATTTACAAGAGTGTGATGGACACAGCGCAGAAATAAAAACCCATGCATGGAAGCAGAGTTTCAATTAGGCATATGCAGTTTCTTATTATATTATCAAAATCATACTAAGCATTGCTAGTATTAGTATTGCTAGTATTATTCTAAAAATGTGAAAGGTCAAAAGTTGAATTAAATCCCTGTTCTAAGTTAATGATTTGCAGGTGAAAGAAACCATAGAATACAAGGAAGAAATGGAGAGAGCTCCTGAGAAAACATTTGCTTGACCAGCTCAGGAATCAGCAAGATCAAAAAGCAAACCGCACCGTCCCCAGGAATCTGAGATGAAACTGCTTCCTAAGAGAACCCTGGTGTCCTGAGTGATTCCCTGGTTGTTGCTGAGAGCTGCCTAGTGGCCTGAGCACTCCCTGTTGGTCCTGAATTCCCCCAGGTATCCTGAGTGCCTCCTGATGGTCTTGTGTGCCTTTAGGTGGTCCTGTTACTCCTGGTGGTTTCTGAGAACCTCTTGGTGGTCCTGTGTGTTTCTTGGTGGTCTAGAATGCACCATCGTGATTCTGTGTCCCCTGCTTGTCCTGAGCCCCTTGGTGTCCTCAGTGCCTCCTGGTGGTTCTGAGCACCCCCTGGTGTCCTGAGCACCCTTTATTATGAGGTCTCCTCCTGTCTCCCTGCGGGGAGGTTTGTGTCTGGGCTCACGCAGTTGTCCCCTCACTGCGTCTCTCACAGTAATGCACTGCCTACTCCTCAGCTCTCAGGTAGATCATTTTTAGGGAGATTGTGCTGGTAAGTGTTGTCCCTGGGAATTGAGTCGTCTTTGTACTGACGCAGGACAGCATTGAGAACTTTTGCTTGAATCACTCATTGCTACCATCCACTCCAGCCTCCGTTCTCCAGACATCTGGACTCAATTCATGCTGTAGTCAGTGGAGGGGAATCTCGGTGCTTTGCAAAGAGACCCAGAGAACAGCCAGGCTACTTTGCCAAATAAAACAATGTAGATCTAGTAAACCTTTCAGGTTTTCCAGGAATTTAGGGACAGGGTGTGTAGAATAGGTGAAACACAGATGCTTTTTAATCACAATGAAACTATTTTTTATGATGGCCAATGATGAACACATGGCATAAATAATTTGTGAAACCTCAGAATTTTTTGAGACACAGTGTTAACCTAAATGCATAACAACATAAAAAGTATCTAGCAGGTCATGAAACGCTGGAAGAAATGAAAGCTGTATGAAAACATCTCACAACTACTAAAATGTTTGTTTGAACTAATTTCACTGGAGAAGGTGGGGCATAAGTCTCTGACACAAGTAACTCTGGAAAGAATTCAATTTTCTGACTGTAAAGTATAAATAAGCTGCATGTAAGCACTGTATTCTATTTGATAAACACATTTCCAACAAGCTTCAGTTAAACAATTCTAACACAGTTTGTGTATCTTGAAATTGTGCACTAAGTAAATTAATGTCATATGGTAAGAGAGGTTTCCTCACTGTTGAGTGTGGGATTATGGACAGGCCAAGAAGGAAGGCTATGAATGTCTATGTGGATCACAGTAGGGTGAACACATCAGTGTGTTCTTATGTTGAATGTAATATGGATACAGAAGATTAGATACATAAACAGTTTAATTTTTAATTTTTGCCAATAAATAGCATATGTATATATTTATGGGTACATGAAGCACTTTGATATATCATGAAATGCATAATAGTCACACTTTGGTAAGGGGTGACATCCCTTCAGGCATTAATCCTTGGAGTTACCAACATTACAATTGTACATTTTTAGTTATTTTTAAATCTACAATTAATTATTAAGGACTATGCTTACACTGTTGTGTTATCAAATATTACATCTTATTCATTATTTCTAACTACCTTTTGTATCCTTTTACCATTGCCAATAACCCCCATCTACCACAGACCTTCCCAGCCTGTGGTTACCATATTTTTACTCTCTCTCTCCACGAGTTCAATTGTCTCAATTTTTAGCATCCAAAAATAAATGAGAACATGTGAAGTTTGTCTTTCTTTTCTGGGCTTATTTCAGTCAATATAATGAACACGTTTCATCCATGTTGTTGCGAATGACAGAATCTCATTCTTTTTTATGACATAATATTAACCCATATCCTATAGGTACCACATTTTATCTATCCATTCATCTGTTGATGGGCACTTAGATTGCTTTCAAATTTTGGTGATTATAAAAAGTGCCATAACAAACCTGATAGTGCAGATATTCCTTTGATATATTAATTTTCTTTTGGGGGGGCATATATACCAGCAATAGAATTGTTGGATCATATGATAGCTCTGTTATTCCTTTTTTTAGGAAATTCTAAACTGTTCTTTATAATGGTTGTACTAATTTAAATACCCACCAAGTTTATGAGGGTAAGAGGATTCCCTTTTCTCCATATCCTCACCAGCATTTGTTATTGCCTGCCTTTTGGATAAAAGCCATTTCAAATGGGGTAAGATGATATTTCCTTGTAGTTTTCTTTTGCATTTTTCTGACTATCAATGTTGTAGAGTACATTTTCATATTCCTGTTTGCCATTTGTAAGTCTTATTTTGAGAAAAAAAACTTTGCCTGATTTTTGTTTGGTTTACTAGATGATTTTCCTATAGAGTTGTTTGAGATCCTTGCATATTTTCATTATTAATCCTTTGTCAGAGGGGTGATGTTTCTTTACCTCACATTATGAAAAGCTTGATGTCATTATTCACAGGCACATCCCTGAATATATACACAACATCCATGGAAAATCTGTCATTTGGCAGTGTTGTCTTTGACAGCCTGTTTACCTGATGTCTCTGTTTAGCTGTCTCTGTCTCTCAACATAACAACTAGATGTTTTTCGCACTCATTGCTGGCATGCTGTCACTGTTTTGTGTCACAAATTGATTCACAGTCAAATGCAATTAAATGTGTTCCTATTTGGAGGGTCAGGTTTTGAGATTTGTCGTGACCCACAATGTTTTTTGTTTTGTTTTTGTTTTTGTTTTTGTTTTTGTTTTTTTTTAGAAATTAGGTGTAGCAATATTTCGCAGACTAGCCTTGAAATCCTTGGTTCAGATTATCCTTCCAGCTTAGTGTCCTGACTAGTTAGAAATACAGTTATGTGCCACCGTGCCCAGATGATTATTCTTAAATTATGATTTCTCTCATTCTCTCAGCTAAACTGAGTGTATTATCGCTTAACATATTGCTCTCATGGAGCTGTCAGCTTTCCATTAATTATTTACCATAACAATATATCATGTGTTTTAGGAGAACCTTGTGGTAGAAATTATTCACATTCAACTGCAAATAAACTCGCACCCTTTAGAGAAAGTTTTTGTATCTCTGCTTTTCATGCCCTGCGACTTTATAAAAATATAACTGCCCCTGCCTTGGTGTGGAAGAAAAGTTCCTGTATCTCAGAGGGACACTCCTGCTTTAAGAATAGAAATCCGCATGGGAATGGAGGACTCCTATAGCCCCATTGTGCCTCTCCCAGAAAGCTGTCTAGATCCTCTACCCTACAAGTGGGCTGGAGTGAGAATAATTGGGGGCCCCTTGTTCTTGTCCTACAGCACATGGCATAGAAGCTCTGTCATGTAAGTGGGGCTGGGAGGAGATAGGGATCCATCACATCACAGACTGGAATTTAGTCTCCACCATAGAGATCTCACTCCAGGGCCTCAACTGAGATCTGGGGAAAGGAACCACCATCTTCTTCTCAGATCAGTTCAACATCAGGCTTCTGTCATCCTGAGCTGCAAATGAGAGAGTAATTCTCATCTCTCAAGTATGATGGATCCTCACTGCCCTTACTGAGACTTGGTAAATGTTTTAGTCTGTTTCAGCTGCTATAAGAGAACTCCGTGCAATGGGTGGCTCAGAAATAACATAAACATATTTTTCTGAATTCTCAAGGCTAGGAAGTTGAAGATCAAGATGCCTTTGAAATTGGTATCTGGTAAAGGCCTAATTCCTTATTCATAGATGACCATCTTTCTACTGTGTCCTCACGTGGTGGGAGAGGACAGAAAAGTTTCTGAAGTTTCTCACAAAGGCACTAATCCTACTTATAAAGATGACACCTCAACACCTCCCAAAAACACCTCTTCACTTACCAAAGGCCCCACCTCCTAACACCATCACTTTGGGTTTAGAATTCCAACAAAGGCATTGTGGGGGGTAATAAACATTCAGTCTATAGCAGTACATTTTATCAATCAATAATTTTTATTTACTGCATTTTCTTAGAATAATTTGCATTGATTTTTAATGGTTGAGATTTACAGTGTTTTTGTTTGTGTGTTTGTTTTACCAGATGTGATTGTTTAAATGGAAAGCTTAGGGCTCCTCATGCCACCACTCTGGTAATTAGATAACTCCATTTATATTTGTGTTTGAAGCTTCTTCATGTTCTGGATGTTTTTCTCTTAAGCCGATTGCCATGGTGAAATTAATTTGTTCTCCCTCGTTGGTATTATCATTTGCTTGGAAATACACTTCTCTAGGTTTTCATGTGGTGAATTCACCTGTCTCTTATTTGTTTTTATTATAGTACCTTTCTGTATAATTTAAACTTTTTAGGCAAATATTTTGTATATTTTTGGATAGTTGTATATTTTGAAGAGAGCTCCATCTATTAGGATGTGTCCTCGTGTCCAACTTGCCCTGTCTCCCACACACTGATCTGCACTCTGTCGAGCCTGGGTCTCTCTCCTGCCTTCTGTGGGGTTCTCTCTATGAACAGTGTTCTGCAACCCATTGTCTATTCTGTGGTCTTCACACCTCTTGGCCTACCTGGGTTTCCAGTTCCCTTTCCTCAGCTCCAAATCTACCTGGTTCTATGCCAACACTGTGGCCTGGAAGCTTCCTTAGGGAAGTACCTGATTGTGCATTCATCAGAAGGCTCCTTTTTATTATTTTCCCTCTCTCATTGGCCACTGTCTTTGTTGCCTGATGTCAAACAGCTTAAAAATGTGTTTAAGATATTTCACTGTGTTTTCCAGTTCTTTCTGGTGGAAAGATACATCTGGTCTCACTTGTTATACAATGTTTGAAAGTGATCATCTCGCCTACAGATAGTCAAACTAATTTTATGATGTCTACTGAGATTTATCTTGGAATATATACATATAGATATTCAACCCTAAATTCCAACAGACTTTTTATAGAAATTATAAAGCATATATATACACACACACACACACACACACACATACATATACACACACACGTAATATTTTGTAAAACTAATATTATACAACTGTCACATGAGAAAAGCAAAAGTTCGAAAATTCCATAATAACAAAAATTCGATTTTTCTTTCAATGAAATTCTCCTATGGAAATACTGAGGCATTTTCTAGGACACTGCCCCAGGGGGCTTTATGAGGCCCCACCCAGAATGTGACCCAGCAGGCATGTGAGGGATTTCGATCCCTGTGCTTGGCATTCTGTCTCCTCCACATGAAAATTTGAGATCTTCCTACATTCCTTTGTTGGGTTGCTTCACCATTCTGGACATTGAGGGACAGAGAGGGTGTAGCAGGCCATAAACATCAATAACGCCAGTGTCTTTGAGGATGGAGACACTAACCTGCACCAGAAAAGCAGGGACCCGCATGGGGCATAGCCTCAGTGTATAAACCTAACCATGTGGTAATATGTGTACCGCTCTGAGACAAGATTCCACATGGAACAGGTTGTGCCTTTCCGAGAGTGATGGCTCATTCAGGAAGGTGTGTACCTGGACGTGTTTGGTAAACTCTTTCTCAATCAAGGGATAATGATAATCCTCAGAGTGATTTGTTTGTGAAAAAGAAAAAATGGATCATGAAAGAAACTGATGTAGAAACAGTCACTCAACAATGTTTTTCATAACACAGTCGATTACCGATTACTTAGGACATGCCCATATAAAAAGAAAAACACCGCCCTCTTATAGACTAAATACTGCCCAAACTTATCCTAGAGCTCTCAGAAAATGAATATTGAGATGATTTCTAGGATAACTGGATACCAAAGACAATGGTGTTCTTAAGTTTTCCGATACTTTGGTACCTACCTCATTAATTGATCATTTCTCACCTAGAGACCCATTCCCATGAAATGTCATTTTCAATTCAAGAAACAGTTCTACTGTGAGACAAATCGTCATCGTGGTGACTAAATGTGCATATTGATTTTGACATCATGAACATGATCGTGATGATATTGATGGCATTCTCAGAAACATCCAGGTTCAAAAAACTAACTGCAGAGTCATATTTATTTTAGTTTAGCTTTCGATCAAGAAGGGCACACATTGAAAATGACATAGTCGGTGGTCTCCTGAGGGTTTTGTGCTGTTAAGAAAAGCAAGGCAAGCCTAAATTGTGGTCAGTTTCCTTGGCTTGTTCCTCTCTGCACCTGCTCCTCACTGGGTCTCTGCCTTGGATGGGCTCTGAGCACCTCCTACTGGTCATCTGCTGCCTGTGCACCCAAATAAAGAAGGCGTTGGAGATCTGCTTCTGAAATGTTCACTTGTACATCTGGCCCCCAGCAAGCATCTCAGCCAGGACTGGGAGCTGCGCCTTGGATCTCCTCCATGTGACCTCATCTTGTGCACTGTGCTTCCTTGCAGCAAGGTGACAAGGTCAGATGAGTGGCCCTCCCTTCACAGATACTGGAAACAATTTTTAGCAAATCTAATTGTAGTTTGACAATATGATTCAGCAATCATACTCATAGGAATGTGCCTGAGTGACTCATACCCACACCAAAAAACTATGCGTGGACTTTCATTTACATTTCCCAAAACCTGGAAACTTTTTTTTATTAATTCTCATTAGTTCAGTCATTCTCAGATTTTAATCAGAAAACTAAACAATAACATTTTCTTTAACCAAAGTTACAACTCACTAAGATGAGAAAATGGGGTCAGAAAAATCAAGACTGAGCTCTTACTTGCAGTCTAATGGTGGTAAGTTACATAATGGAGCTCTGGTGAGATAAGCTACTAGATGCTGTAATTTTTAACCTCTCAGTTACAGTCAACCAGCAATCCCCGTTAGCGAGGCATCTAAAGATCCCCCAACAAGGGAAAACTCTCTGACTCCATAAAACTACACTGGGAATCTCTCCAGGCTCTGAGGTGTACAGGAGCAGCCCCTATCCCAGATTATGCAGTCAGGCTAATCTCTGCTCTTTTCTTAGGAAAACAAGTGATGATTAGGATAAGCAGAAGACATACTCTACTGAACGTCTCTGTACATGGAGAAAAACCAAAAAAGTGGGAAATGCATTTTTCTGACACATTGAACAACATCCATGAAAAACACAACTCTGTGCCATGATGTCTTGCAGAATTAGGATGCAATGCAATAGGAGTAAATGTCAAAATCACAATTGTTTGCAGACTGCACATTTGTTCATATAGGTTCCAATAAAATAACATCAAAGCCAGTGTTCTCTATAAGAGCTCAGAAACAGCATTTCAGAAGGCATTTTCCTCCCTCCTTCTACAGGCGACACAATGCACATGGATCAGGTGCCCACCTGCTGCTTTCTGATGTCCATGGCATGGCTTTGTGCTGAAGCCCACATTGTGTGGTCAACTTGAATGAAGGGACTGCCTCTGCAGTGATTCTGAATCAGAGCCATTGCTGAGAGTCATGGAGGTCCCTTGCGGGGTAACGTTGACTTGCAGAAGACTCAATTATATTCTGCACCTTCTTTTCACAGCACAGAAATAAAGGAAAGTTCTACTCAGCCCTCCCTCCCTCTCTCCTTCACCCAGGGATGCACTTCCCTCATATGCCTTCAATTTCCCCAGCCTCATTTCACCTCTTGTGCATTTTCCCTCAAAAAGGCATGTGTGCAAACATAATCCAGTCTTGAAGTTTTCTGCTCATAAGACCAATGATAACACAAATATTTTCACAAAATTATATTATATGTAATTTGAGCATGACCATATTACCAAACATAAAATAAAAAATAATCACAGCAACAATTAATTCTAGATATCACCTTGACTAGACCATCATCTTAGTTCCCAAATCACACACGCATCTAGATGTCACTGTGATGTTACAATACAGGTATTATTAAAGCCTGTCATTAGTTTTCCCTAAGTCAGGAAGATTGTCCTAGATCACCTTGGTGGGAGGAACTCAATGAAAGCATAAGAGAAGACGATGTAACTCAATGAGGAGTTATAGAGGAGCTGGGGCTCCTCTCCCAGAGCTGCACACTGTGAATCGCAGCTACAGGTCTTCCCCAGAATTCCAGCCTGTATTTTCCAGTGGCCAGCACTACTGACCTTAGGGCATGCCTAGCCGGACCCTACAATTGCTGTCACAAAAAGCTCACAGCACAATAAAGTGTCAATTCTCACCTCTCCACAAAGTCACAGGTGAGAGAGGGGACTCTGTGACAATGTGAGAAGCACAAGATCAGCTCTCCATCAATATCCAATTTGAGAAAACAACCATTGTCCCCTTAGTGACTAATGTTCACTTCATTTCCCAAATTAGTCCGAGCACACAAGACAACAGGAGGATCCAGGCAATGGTGAGTGAGAAAATCCCCTCAGCCTCCCAGGTCCTGCAGGAGCCACAACCAGAACCACTACTGAGTTACACATAACAGACCCAAGTCCTGGGATTTAGACCACAGAAAACACACCCTCTGTTTTCATTGAAAAGAAAGAGAAAAGAGAACTCTGAGACTAGTCTAGAGAGAAGAAAAATGGATTAGCAGAGAAAGGGACAACTGGATCAGTTCCGAGTCAGATGTGCACAGTTTTACAAGAGGAGGAAAAACATCTGTAAAAATGGCCAGGCTTTAAGGATCCCTTTTGGCTCCAATCTGAATCCCAAAGCCTGTTGTAATCAGAGATTCTCATGGAGGTCTTTGCCCTGAGTCTGACTGGAAAACACTTCCCAGATTCTGCTCTGCTTCCTGGGAACTCTAATTCTGGTATCTATGGCAGGGTTATTTCTGCTCCAGAGTGCCACTCTGGGTTCTGTGGGTGTGAGAATGTGTCTTCCTGTTTCGAAGAAGGAAAGAAAGATGAAAGAAAAAGAAGAAAGAAAGGAAAGAAAGAAAGAAAGAAAGAGAGAGAGAGAAAGAAAGAAAGAAAGAAAGAAAGAAAGAGAAAGAAAGAGAGAGAAAGACAGACAGACTACAGTTTTGCATTCAGAGACATCAAATGTGAATATAGAATTGTAAAGCTGGAGGAATTCCCTGGGGAAATTTGACAATGAGGCAGCCCCAGACACTGCCACCCCCAGGGAAAGCCAGCCCTTAGCAAGATCTGCACCTCCCTATGGGGTCAGCCTAGTGTACAGTGACTCAGATGCTCCCTGGGGGTCCCAGCATCCCTGCAGGGAGGTTTGTGTCTGGGCTCAGTGACTTCTGCTCACTGTGTCTTTTGCAGAGTAATACACGGCTATATCCTCAACACTCAGGCTGTTCATTTGCAGATACAGGGAGTTTTTGGTATTGTTTCTGGAGATGGTGAATTGACCCTTCACAGCATCTGGGTACCATGTGCTAACTCCATTACCACTAATAGTTGAGACCCACTCCAACCCCTTCCCTGGAGTCTGGTGAACCCAGCTCATGCCATAGCTACTGAAGGTGAATCCAGAGGCTGCACAGGAGAGTCTCATGGATCCTCCAGGCTGTACCAGGCCTCCCCCAGGCTCCACCAGCTGCACCTCACACTGGACACCTGCAAACAAAAAGACACCCTGGGCAGAAATGGTCAGATGTGTCTGCTGTTTCTCTCACTCATGTCCACTCACACTCAGTATCTCTAGTTCTCAATGAATCACCTTTTAAAACAGCAACAAGGAAAACCCAGGCCAGCCCAATCTCCACAGTGAGTCCTCTGTGTTCAGTGCTGAACACCGAATGGAAACACCTGGGCATCCCAGGACTGGGGCTCCTCTCCCAGAGCTGCAGGGTCAGGGCTGGGCTGGTTTTTATCAGCAGAGGGAGAAACCTGTTTGCATGTCTCTTACTATACAGGAAGTTCTGGGGTAGGAAACATGAGGAGAAGGCAACACCCAGATTAAATGACGGTGTCCTGCAGGAGTTTGGTAACAATGATGGTATTTGTATAAATTCTGTCTTATTATGAAATTGTGCTGTTATAAATACTTTACATTGATCACCATATTTCATTTTTAGATATTTGTGCAAATTATACTCTGTAGGAGTCAACAGTTTCTTCATTTATGGATGTGGACCCGAACCCACAAATCGAGGGGCTAAGTATGTGTCTAGGAGTTCATGTCTGCAATAAGTGAGCTCCAGCATTTGGCCCTGTGCTCCTCATTGCTAGCTCTGACATCTCCCTAAACCAAATCTAGGACAGAGCTGGATGTGCCTAGTGTGGATTGCAGAACCCACTTCCCGTATTGAGAACATGAGTGATTTTGCTGCACTCCAGCACTCACCAGACAATATGGAAAGAACAAGGGTTTTCAGGCAGATGAATTCAGGTATTTCTGACCTTTAATATATTTTCCTATCTTCCTATCACTCCTTTCTTGTCTAAGTTTCCATTTGTTTCATTGTAATAAACATTATGAGGTTTAACTTAAAGATAATAAACTTCACATATGTAAAGTGTACAATTAATAAATATGATGTAAGTGTCACCATTATCAAGAAAGTGGACAAGTGCATTATTCTCAACAATTTCTCTTGTTCTGCTGTATTCCTCCTCCTTCCCTCTTTCCTTCTTCTAGCATTTCCCCAGTTAACTACTGATCTTCTTTATGCTTCAGATACATTTTCATTTTCAAGATGTTAAAAAATTTAAAAAATATAGTATATAATCTCATTTGTTTGCCTTCTTTTACTCAACATAAATACTTACATATTTAACCTTGTCATGTGTATCAGACATTTATTTATTATACATAATGGGCAGTATTACAGTGAACAATAACAACATTATTTTTCTATTAAGCAGCTGAACAATATTTGGATTATTTTATTATTTGGAGTCTTACTTAACAAATCTGCTACTCAGAAATGTACATAGATGAGAAATAGATTTTTCTTATTTTTCACAACAACATGAACTATAACAGCTAAAGACAGAGATAGAAATTTGCAAATTTTATTTATACTTCAGATAATTGAAATTTTAAGAAAAATAACAAATCTGAAATCTAGGGAGAGGCAAGCTCTTGGAGTAACAAAGCCAGGGTATGAGATTATTTGAGGCACAGTCTGGCATTTAAAATGCAGACTATTACAAGATAAAAATATGAACACATATTGGGTTGCTTGAAGTTGAGTGTGGTGAGAGTGTTGTAGTGTGAAATTCTCACGGACCACATGAAAAATAGCTTTTTTGTCCTCTTTAATCCCTTTCCACTAGAATGGGGAGAGTCACAAAATTCCTCCTTTTCCAACTTGTCTGTCTGGGAGAGAATGAGAGTCTACACTTCTGAAATGCACACAGACCTACCTACCTTAAACCCACTACAGAAGTAAGGAATTACTCTGCAGGGCCAAGTCATGTAAACCAGAATGCTAGGGCACTGGTGCAACCTCTCAGGAATTGAGATGGGAACACAGGTCCCAACCAAAGTACTCTTAAGAAGCAGCTCCCCTCTCTTCTTATGGAATCAGAGCCTTAATCTGCAGGGCAGGATAGCAGATCTGAAAGGTGATGACACCAATGGAGAACACTGGAGCTGTGGGAGGGAACACCTGGGGAAAACAGCAGGACTCTACCCCAGGGTAAGGGGCAAGAACACACAGACCAGCATCTCATCTGGAGGAGGGTCAGGAAAATTCAGAAGGTCACACTGAGACTCAGGATCAAAATGTCTTTCTAGGACTATGGACCTAGGAATAAGGTCCTGGGAATATGGACCCAGGAAGAGCAACCAAGGAATATGGACACTTTAGTCTAATGCCTTTCACCAATTTAGAAATTGTCAGTTAAATAAAACACTTGAATGCTCCTGAGGGAGCTGAAAGAGATTCCTTGGAGGACAGAACAAGGTGAAGAGGCAAAGTCAAGCAGAAAAGACAAGGAAGGTATGATTGTAGGATCTGAATTCTCTGGTGGAAATAGAAGAACAGATTCCAATTACTTTTTAAAACCTTCATATCAGACTTTAGTAACTTATATGATAAACTCGTTGGCCTCATCAACGGAGTCTTATTACCCTATCAGGGATGAAGGTCCATGAGGGTACATGGTGCAGTTCTAGTCATTTATGAGAAACCCACAACCAATATCATACTGAATGGGAAAAAATGGAAGAATTGCCTTTGAAATCTAGCACAAGACATGGATGCTCTCTCTTACCACTCCTATTCAACATAGTGTTGGAAGTTCTGACTAGGGAAAACAAGTAGGAGAAAGAAATAAAGGGTATCCAATTAGGAAAAGAGGAAGTAAAATTGTCCCTGTTTGCAGATGGCATGATTGTATATTTAGAAAACTCCATCGTTTCAGCCCCATATCTCCTTAAGCTGATAAGCAACTTCAGCAAAGTCTCAGGATACAAAATCAATGGGCAAAAATCAGAAGCATTCCTATACACCAATAACAGACAAACAGAGAGTCAAATCATTAGTGAACTCCCATTCACAATTGCTTCAAAGAGAGTAAAATACCTAGGAATCCAACTTAAAAGCGATGTGAAGGACCTCTTCAAGGCAAACTACAAACCACTGCTCAAGGAAATAAAAGAGGACACAAATGCATGGAAAAAGCATTCCATGCTCATGAATAGGAAGAATCAACATTATGCAAATGGCCATACTGCCCAAGGTAATTTATAGATTCAATGCCATCCCCATTCAGCTACAAATGACTTTCTTCTTAGAATTGGAAAAAACTACTTTAAAGTTTATACAGAACCATAAAAGAGCCTGCATTGCCAAGACAATCTTAAGCAAAGAGAACAAAGCTGGAGGCATCATGCTACCTGACTTCAAACTATACTACAAGACTACATAAACAAAACAGCATGGTACTGGTACCAAAACAGATATATAGACCAATGGAACAGAACAGAGCCCTCAGAAAAAATAACACACATCTACAACCATCTGATCTTTGATAAACCTGACAAACAAGAAATGGGGAAAGGATTCTCTATTTAATAAATGGTGCTGGGAAAATTCGCTAGCCATAAGTAGAAAGCTGAAACTGGGTCCTTTCCTTACTCCTTATACGAAAATTAATTCAAGATGGATTAGAGACTTAAATGTTAGACCTAATACCATAAAAACCCTAGAAGAAAACCTAGGTTAATACTATTCGGGACATAGGCATGGGCAAGGACTTCATGTCTAAAACACCAAAAGCAATGGCAACAAAAACCAGAATTGACAAATGGGATCTAATTAAACTAAAGAGCTTCTGCACAGCAAAAGAAACTACCATCAGAGTCAACAGGCAACCTACAGAATGGGAGAAAATTTTTGCAATCTACTCATCTGACAAAGGGCTAATATCCAGAACCTACAAAGAACTCAAACAAATTTACAAGAAAAAAAAACAAACAACCCTATCAAAAAGTGGGCAAAGGATATGAACAGACATTTCTCAAAAGAAGACATTCATACAGCCAACAGACACATGAAAAAATGCTCGTCATCACTGGCCATCAGAAAAATGCAAATCAAAACCACAATGAGATACCATCTCACACCAGTTAGAACGGCAATCATTAAGTCAGGAAACAACAGGTGCTGGAGACATTGTGGAAAAATAGGAACACTTTTACACTGTTGATGGGATTGTAAACTAGTTCAACCATTGTGGAAAACAGTATGGCGATTTCTCAAGGATCTAGAACTAGAAATACCACATGACACAGCCATTCCATTACTGGGTATATACCCAAAGGATTATAATCATGCTGCTATAAAGACACATGCACATGTATGTTTATTGCGGCACGATTCACAATAGCAAAGACTTGGAATCAACCCAAATGTCCATCAGTGACAGACTGGATTAAGAAAATGTGGCACATATACACCATGGAATACTATGCAACCATAAAAAAGGATGAGTTTGTGTCCTCTGTAGGGACATGGATGCAGCTGGAAACCATCATTCTCAGCAAACTATCGCAAGAACAGAAAACCAAACACCGCATGTTCTTACTCATAGGTGGGAATTGAACAATGAGAACACTTGGACACAGGAAGGGGAACATCACACACCGGGGCCTATTATGGGGAGGGGGGAGAGGGGAGGGACGGCATTGGGAGTTATACCTGATGTAAATGACGAATTGATGGGTGTTAACAAGTTGACGGGTGCAGCACATCAACATGGTACATGTATACATATGTAACAAACCTGCATATTGTGCACATATACCCTAAAACTTAAAGTATAATAAAAACAAAACAGAAAAGAAGAACATGAAAATAAATAAAATATTATAGCCGGGCGCGGTGGCTCACGCCTGTAATCCCAGCACTTTGGGAGGCCGAGGCGGGCGGATCACAAGGTCAGGAGATCGAGACCACGGTGAAACCCCGTCTCTACTAAAAATACAAAAAAAAAAAAAATTAGCCGGGCGCGGTTGTGGGCGCCTGTAGTCCCAGCTACTCGGGAGGCTGAGGCAGGAGAATGGCGTGAACCCGGGAGGCGGAGCTTGCAGTGAGCCGAGATCGGGCCACTGCACTCCAGCCTGGGCGACAGAGCGAGACTCTGTCTCAAAAAAAAAAAATAAAAATAAAAATAAATAAATAAATAAAATATTATATAACCCACTTAAACAAGAAAAGCGAATTATGTTTATACCACTTATGTAGTTTTTTTAATGATGTAAATATCATTTTGTTTTATTATGACAAATTTTAGACTTAGTACTTTCAGTTATACGAAGTGTTAAATGACATTTGTTAGCCTATTTTAGTGCAGGTGCTTTAAAATGTCAGACAAACAGATGTTCCACTATAAACATGAATAAAAATGAGGGATAGTAAGACTAAATATAGAATATTTTATTATGTTAATATTAATATTACTTAAAATTCAGTAGTGATAACATTGTATATAATTAATGAAGATGACAAGAAAGACTCCCAAGTTTATAATTTACAAAAAAGTTGTAATTGGTTTAGTTATTTTTAAGTTAAAAAGTAATTTATTAATTTTGAACGGCAAGAAAATACGAACAAAGTTAAGCAGACATGACTCACAGTGCTATCCTGATCATTTCTGATTCTGCTTCTAATGTTATTCCGACCCTGCTAAATCTCAGTACCATCTCATATTCAATACTCAAGTAGATACTATAAATTGATATTATATATATGTATTTACATATGTGTGTATATGTGATGTATAATAAAAAGTGGGAGGAAGGAAGACCTATGCTCTCTAGGAAAGAAAAACATAAATGTCATTTTCCCACAGTTTTTGCTTCATAAGTGAAGGAGAAATAAAACCCTTTACAGACAAGCAAATGCTGAGAGATATTGTCACCACCATGTATGACTTACAAGAGCTCCTGAAGGAAGCACTAAATATGGGAAGGCAAAACCAGTACCAACCCCTGTCAAAATATATCAAATTGTAAAGACCATCAACACTATGAAGAAACTGAATCATCAAATGGGCCAAATTAGGAGCTAGCATCATAATGACAGGATCGAATTCACACATACCAATATTAATCTTAAATGCAAATGGGCCAAATGCCCCAATTAAAAGACACAGATTGGCAAATTGGATAGAGTCAAGATCATTTGGTGTGCTGTATGCAGGAGACCCGTCTCATGTGGAAAGACACAAGTAGCCTCAAAATAAAGGGATGGAGGAAAATTTTCCAAGCAAAAGGACAGCAAAACATTCAGGGTTGCATTCCTAGTCTCTGATAAAACAGCCTTTAAACCAACAGAGATAAAAAAAAAAAAAAAAGACAAGGGAATTACATAATGGTAAAGGGATCAATGCAACAAGAGCTAACTATCATAAAGATATATGCACCCAATACAGGAGCACCCAGATTCATGAAGCAAGTTCATAGAGACCTACAAAGACACTCAGACTCCCACACAATAAGAGTGGGAGAATTTAACACCCCACTGTCAATATTAGACAGATCAATGACAGAAAATCAGCAAGGATATTCAGGACTTGAACTCAGCTCTGCACCAAGGGGATCTAGTAGACATCTACATAATTATCCACGCCAAATCAACAGAATATACATTCTTCTTAGCACCACATCACATTTATTCTAAAATTGAGTACATAATTGGAAGTAAAACACTCCTCAGCAAATGCAAAAGAATGGAAATCATAACAAACAGTCTCTCAGACCACAGTGCAATCAAATAAGAACTCAGGATTAAGAAATTCACTCAGTAATACACAACCACACGGAAACTGAACAACCTGCTCCTGAATGACTACTGGGTAAATAACAAAATCAAGGCAGAAATAAGTAAGTTTTTTGAAACCAGTGAGAAGAAAGACACAACTTACCACAATTTCTGGGACACAGCTAAAGCAGTGTTTAGAGGGAAATTTACAGCACTGAATGCCCACAGGAGAAAGCAGTAAAGATCTAAAATTGACATCGCAATTAAAAGAAGTAGAGAAGCAAGAGCAAATAAATTCAAAACCTAACAGAAGACAAGGAATAGCTAAGATCAGAGCAGAACTGAAGGAGAGAGAGACACGAAAAACCTTTCAAAAAATCAATGAATCCAGGGGCTGATTTTTTCATAAGATTAACAAAACAGATCATTAGCCAGACTAATAAAGAAGAAAGAGAAAATAATCAAATAGACACAATAAAAAAATGATAAAGGGGATAAAACCACTGATTCCACAGAAATACAAACTATCATCAGAGAACACTATAAACATCTCTACACAAATAAATTAGAAAACCTACAAGAAATGGATAAATTCCTGGACACATACACCCTCCCAAGACTAAACCAGGAAGAAGTAGAGTCCCTGAATAGAACAATAACAAGTTCTGAAATTGAGGCAGTAATTTATAGCCTACCAACCAAAAAAAACCCAGCACCAGCTGGATTCACAGCCGATTTCTACCAGAGGTACAAATGGGAACTGATACCATCCCTTCCAAAACATTTCCAAACAATGGAAAAACAGGGACTCCTCACTAACTCATTTTATGAGGCCAGCATGATCCTGATATGAAAACCTGGCAGAGATACAACAAAAAAAGAAAAATTCAGGCCAACATTCCTGATGAACACTGATGAAAAAATCCTCAATAAAATACTGCAAACCAAATCCAGCAGCACATGAAAAACCTTATCCACCACAATCAAGTCAGTTTTATCCCTGGGATGCAAGGCTGCTTCAACATACACAAATCAATAAATGTAATCTATCACATAAACAGAAACAATCACAAAAACCACATGATTATCACTATAGATGCAGAAAAGACCTCTGATAAAATCTGACACCTCTTCACGCTAAAAACTCTCAGCAAATTCGGTATTGCTGGAACATATCTCAAAATAATAAGAGCTATTTATGACAAACCCACAGCCAATATCATACTGAATGGGCAAAAACTGGAAGCATTCCCTTTGAAAACTGATACAAGACAAGGATGACCTCTCTCACTATTTCTATTTAACATAGTATTGGAAGTTCTGGCTAGGGCAATCAGGCAAGAGAAAGAAATAAAGCATATTCGAATAGGAAGAGAGGAAGTCAAATTGTCTCTCTTTGGAGATGACATGATTGTATATTTAGAAAATCCCATCATCTCAGCCCAAAATCTCCTTAAGCTGATAAGCAACTTCAGCAAAGTCTCAGGATACAGAATCAATGCACAAAAATCAAAAGCATTCTTATACACCAATAACAGACAAACAGAGAGCCAAATCATGAATGAACTCCCATTCACAATTGCTTCCAAGAGAATAAAATACCTAGGAATCCAACGTACAAGGGATGTGAAGGACCTCTTCAAGAAGAACTATAAACCATGCTCAATGAAATAAAAGAGGACACAAGCAAATCGAAGAACATTCCATGCTCATGGATAGGAAGAATCAATATCGTGAAAATGGCCATACTGCCCAAGGTAATTTATAGATTCAATGCCATCCCCATCAAGCTACCAATGACTTTCTTCACAGAATTGGAAAAAACTAAAGTTCATATGGCACCAAAAAAGAGCCCACATCACCAACACAATCCTAAGTCAAAAGAACAAAGCTGGAGGCATCATGCTACCTGACTTCAAACTATACTACAAGGCTACAGTAACCAAAACAGCATAGTACTGCTACCAAAACAAAGATACAGACCAACGGAACAGAACAGAGCCCTCAGAAATCATATCACTCATCCACCACCATCTGAGCTTTGAAAAACCTGACAAAAACAAGAAATGGGGAAAGGATTCCCAATTAAATAAATGGTGCTGGGAAAAGTGGCTAGCTATAAGTAGAAAGCTGAAACTGGATCCCTTCCTTACACCTTGTACAAAAATTAATTCAAGATGGATTAGAGACTAAAATGTTAGACCGAAAACCATATAAATCCTAGGAGAAAACCTAGGGAATACCATTCGGGACATAGGCATGGGCAAGGACCTCATGTCTAAAACACCAAAAGCAATGGCAACAAAAGCCAACATTGACAAATGGGATCTAATTAAACTAAAGAGCTTCTGCACAGCAAAAGAAACTACCATCAGAGTGAACAGGCAACCTACAGAATGGGAGACATTTTCTGCAATCTACTCATCTGACGAAGGGCTACTACCCAGAACCTACAAAGAACTTAAACAAATTTACAAGAAAAAAACAAACAATCCCATCAAAAAGTGGGCAAAGGATATGAACAGACGTTTCTCAAAAGAAGACATTTATACACCCAACAGACACATGAAAAAATGCTCATCATCACTATCCATCAGAGAAATGCAAATCAAAACCACAATGAGGTACCATCTCACACCAGTTAGAATGGCGGTCGTTAAAAAGTCAGGAAACGACAGGTGCTGGAGAGGATGTGGAGAAATAGGAACACTTTTACACTGTTAGTGGGACTGTAAACAAGTTCAACCATTGTGGAAGACAGTGTGGCAATTCCTCAAGGATGAAGAAGTAGAAATACCATTTGACCCAGCAATTCCATTACTGTGTACATACTCAAAGGATTATAAATCATGCTGCTATAAAGACACATGCACACGTATGTTTATTGCGGCATGATTCACAATAGCAAAGACTTGGAACCAACCCAAATATCCATCAATGATAGACTGGATTAAGAAAATGTGGCCCATATGCACCATGGAATACTATGCAACCATAAAAAGGATGAGCTCATGTCCTTTGTAGGGACATGGATGCAGCTGGAAACCATCATTCTCAGCAAAATATCACAAGAACAGAAAACCAAACACCGCATGTTCTCACTCATAGGTGGGAATTGAACAATGAGAACACTTGGACACAGGAAGGGGAACATTACACACCGGGGCCTTTTGTGGGGAGGGGGAAGAGGGGAGGGATAGCATTAGGAGATATACCTAATGTAAATGACGAGTTAATGGGTGCAGCACACCAACATGGCACATGTATACATATGTAACAAACCTGTATGTTGTGCACACGTACCCTAGAACATCAAACCTGTATGTTGTGCACACGTACCCTAGAACATAAAGTATAATAATAATAATAAAAAAAGACCAAGATCATTTACATGACCTATAAAACTTTGATCATGCTGATTGTTTCCTGCAACCTCTCTAAGCTCATTGCCATTTTTCTCTTTTCTTTCCTTAGCCATGCTGGTCTTCAGTTTATCCTAATGGCCAATATTCCTCCAGCTCAGGCCTTTGTTCATGCTGTTCCCTCTTTCTGGCAGGCCTCCCTCACTCCGATTCCTACCCTCTCTTCCTCATCTGGCTAACTCAAATGCATCCTTCAGAATGACCCAAGGAAGGACTTCCTTGACTCTTCACCAGGCTAGATGAGGACTCGCTGTCATAAATTCTCATAACACTTAGCATTTTTCCTTGTAACTTATTCAGATTTTCCATTTATATTTATTTTTCTGGTTGTTTCATTAATGTGTCTCTACTACACTAGATAGAATGTCCTAAGAGACTTTTCTTTCCTCACCATTGATAATCCACTGCCTGGTGCATAGTTGATCCTCAATAAATATTTTGCAAATGAAAAATAAGAGTGAACTCAGCTCATCCGGCCACTGCACTCCAGCCTGGGTGACAGAGCAAGACTGTCTCAAAAACAAAACAAAACAAAACAAAACAAAAAGAGTGAAATCAGTTCTTGCTTCTCTTTGAAGGAACTGTTGGAGATATCAAAATATCAAAAAATATTTTTCTTGTCCAGGTATAGTGGCTCATGCCTGTAATCCTAGCACTTTGGAAAGCTGAGTTGGGTGGGCTAGCTGAGCTCGAGTTCAAGACAACCCGGAGCAACATGGTGAAACCTTGTCTCCACTAAAATACAAAAAATTAGCCCGGTGTGGTGGCAGATGCTTATAGTCCCAATTACTCCAAAGGCTGAGGTATGAGAATCGCTTGAACCCAAGAGACAGAGGTTGTAGTGAGTCAAGATCGCACCACTGCACCCCAGCCTGGGCAACAGAGTGAGAGACTGTCTCAAAAACAAACAAACATTTTTCTCTACAACTGTTGCCTTCTGAATGTCTCTTGAATCCATATACTTTCCTCCATCTGCACTGTTACTGACCAAGTTCAGGTACCCTGCATCTCTCATCTCCATTTCCAGAAGAGCCTCAAGATTTTCTCCCTGTGTCTCCTCCCAATCCTCCCACACCTTTATTCTCTACAAGCAGGACTCTATTTTCACCATGCAAATCTGTCTTCTCATTGCTCTTGAAACCAAATTCTTAATATGCATATGAGGCCCTTGCTATGTGGCCTTGGTCTGGTTCACAGTGTCTTCTCCCACAGCATCCTCCCTCACCCCACCCCCTCCAGCTTCTGGAAAGCACTTAAATATTCTTTCAGTGGGAGCACAAATGGGGAGAGTATGGGGCATAGGAGATAAAAATGGATACAATTATGGGGAATTGGGACTGAGTCAGATCAGGTGGATCTCATAGATCTTGTAAAGGCTGCCCATCTCTGCTCTAACAGCACAAGAAGATGTGTTGGCCTTCGAGAGGGAGACAGACATCATCCAGAGCAGACAAAATCCCTGCCCTCAGGGAGCTTATGTTCTAGTGGAGAAGACAGACAACAAATGAGTAAATGGACTTATAAAGTCAAATATCAATGAGTGCCGATTAGACAATAAAACAGGGAAATGTGACAGAGAGTAACCAGCCAGATGGGGTAAGATAGGGGTCAGGGTTAGACAGGGTGGTCAGGAAGAGAATTCAAGGAGGTCATGTTTCAGCTTGGACACAGGTGATAGTAACAAGTCACAGGACAGTATTCCTGGCAGTGGAAACTGCCAGTGCAAAGGCCTGGGCCAAAACAAGCAAAGAGCTTAGAATGTTCTGGGAACAGGAAAAAAAAAAAGGTCCATGTGGCATTGTCAGTCATTTGAACCAGAGCAACTCCATCTTGAATGGGCGCTGGGTAAAATGAGGCTGAGACCTCCTGGGCTGCATTCCCAGATGGTTTAGGTATTCTTAGTCACAGGATGAGACAGGAGGTCGGTACACGATACAGGTTATAAAGACCTTACTAATAAAATAGGTTGAAGTAAAGAAGCTGCCCAAAACCCACTGAAACCAAGACGGCGATGAGAGTGACCTCTGGTTGTCCTCACTACTACACTCCCACCAGTGCCATGGCAGTTTACAAATGTCAACCCTAGTGTAACATATAATCAAGAAATAACCATAAAATTGGGCAACCAGCACCCATCGGGGCTGCTCTATGGAGTACCCATTCTTCATTCCTTTACTTTCCTAATAAACTTGCTTTCACTTTAGTCTATGGACTTGCCCTGAATTCTTTCCTGTGTGAGATCCGAGAACCCTCTCTTGGGATCTGGATCAGGATCCCTTTCCAAAAACAGCTTTAGCACCATGAGGGAGAGGGACCAGGGTGATGAGATCAGAGACTGTCAAAGACGAGGACAGAGGTCTAGTAAGGAACTTGGGTTCAGTCTCAACAAAATGGGAGGCCATTAAAGGATGGTAAGCTAGAAAGTGACATGATAATAATTTTTAAAAGGTCATTCTGGTTGCCGAGAAAAAGCAAAACTGCAGTCCCCTAGTGTCAGATCTTTCAGCTCATTAATTCATCAGAAGATTAAAGACCCCACTGTGTGCTACACTTCTAGGTGCCGGGGAGATTCAAAAACAAAGCAAACATATTAAAACCATCCTCATGTACTTTCAGTAAATATTGGCTACCTTCTATTGGCTGGGCACTAGAACAGAGGTAAAAAAGATAAGAGGTACAATCTGTTGGAACAGTATTAATTCAACTGTTAATCACTGGCTATAAAATGAATTGCAAGCAATAAATGGCATTTGGGAAACTCACTAGGGTGGACTACAATTTACAACCTCATCTTCTGATACAAGCCAAAGTAAATTACAGGAAGATTAAAGAGTTTTTTTTTTTTTTTTTTTTTAAAGAAGAAGATAAAATGGCTAAGCATTGACTAACTATAAAATAGGAGAAATAGAAAGCAATCAGGTTGCAATCGATTTAATTACATCAAAAATCTTAAAGTGTAAAATTGGAAAAGATCCTAGGAAATACACTGAACAAGAGGAATTATTCCTGTGATTGGAATCATCTTCCTTGAACATAATGTGGTGAGAGGCAGCAGGAACATTATATATGTTACACTCTAGTGGTTTTCTTTAAGTTTTAAAGTTGTCAACTGTATTATTTGATTTCAGAATTGTGTTTTCAAAAGAAAACAAAAAGCTTTGCCATTATCACACTTCTTAGAAAGATGAAGAGAAAAATGAATCAAAAACTTCCATAGTTCAGGTACTGGTAACTACATTAAATATAGGAATAGCACTTAGGGGAAACTTACTTGTTTCTAATGATGATAAAGATAATAAAAAGCACACTGACTGTAAAGCTCATTGCTTCACATATACACTTCCTAATTCTTACTACACTAACTCAGCGCTATCACTCTGAGTTCCATTTTGCTCTGAGCACCAACTGCTCAGAGCTCCATCTTTCTCAGAGCTCCAATCACTCCAAACTCCTTCTTGCTCTGAGCATCCTCTGCGCAGAGCTCCATTTGCTCGGAGCTCCATCTTCTAGCTCCATCTTGCTGAGATCTCCAGTTACTTCCAGCTCCATTGTGCTCTGAGCCCCATCTGCTCGAAGCTACATCATACTGTGAGCAGCTTGTTCTCTCAGCTCCATCTGGCCCTGAGCACTATCTGCTCTGAGTCCATCTGAAACGAAGCAACATTTGCTCCAAGTTCCATCTCGCTTAGAGCTCCTTCTTGCTCAGAACTTCATCTGCTCCAAGCTCCATCTTGCTCGGAGAACCATCTGCTCTGAGCTCCATCTTGCTGAGTACTCCAATTGCTTTCAACTTCGTTCTGCTCTAAGCACCATCTGCTCAAGCTCCATCTTACTGTGAGGAACATGTCTTCTGAGCTACATCTCGCTTGGAGCTGCATCTGCTCCAAGCCCCATTGTGCTCAAAGCTCCATTTATTCCGAGGTCGATCTTGCTTCTGAGCATCATCTGCTCAGAGCTCCAATACTACAGAGCAATGTTTTTAACTTCCAATCACTCTGAGCTCCATGTTGCTCTGAGCACCGAGCACCGTCTGCTCTGAGCTCCACCTTCCACCGAGCAACATCTGCTCCAAGTGACATCTTGCTTGGAGTTCCTTTTTATTCAGAGCTCTATCCGCTCCAAGCTCAATGTTCTCTGAGTTCCATCTTGCTTGGAGCTCTAATCACTCTGAAATCCATCTTGCTCTGAGCACCAAATGCTCGGAGCTCCATTTTACTCTGAGCACCATCTACTCTGAGCTCCAGCTTGCTCAGAGCTCCATCCACTCTGAGCTCCAGCTTGCTCAGAGCTCCATCTACTCTGAGCTCCATCTTGCTATGGCACAATCTGCTCAGAGCTCCATCTGCTCTGAGCTTCATCTTGCTGAAAGTTCTAATCACTCTGAACTCCATCTTGCTCTGAGCACCATCTGCTCTAAGCCCAATGTGCTCGGAGTTCCATTTGCTCTAAGATCCTTCTTGCTCAGAGCTCCAATTACCCCAAGCTCCATCTTGCTCTGAGCACCATCTGCTCAAACCTTCTTCTTGCCTGGAGCTCCAGTCACTCTGAGCTCCATCTTGCTCTGAGCACCATCTGCTCGGAGCTCCATTTTGATTTGAGCTCCATCTTGCTCTGAGACCATACGCTTGGAGCTCCATCTTACTCTGAGCAACATCTGCTCTGACCTTCATAGTGCTCAGAGCTCCATCTTGCCTGAACCCCATCATGTTTTGAGGCTCATCATGCTCAGAGGTTCCTCTTGCTTTCAGCACTATCTGCTCCACGGATGTTTACTGCAGCACTATTCACAATAGAAAAGACATGAAACCAACCCATATACGCATCAATGATAGAGTAGAAAAAGAAAATGTGCTAGATATCCTACTATGGAATACTATGCAGCCATAAAAATGTATAAGATCAAGTCCTCTGCAGGGACATGGATGAAGCTGGAAGCCATCATTCTCAGCAAACTAACACAGAAACAGAAAACCAAACACTGCATGTTCTCACTCATAAGTGGGAGGTGAACAATGAGAACACATTTTAATACTATTACAACCTCTGAAGATGGTCTCTATTTCTCTTAACAAAGGATATTTATACTTTGCAATTTTTCTCCCTAAAGGATTGTGGCTTCTCTGGCCTGTGCCAGTTTAGGGTACAGGTTGACCACCTCACCTTGAAATGACCCACTCCATGTCTGCACGTGGTTGGTCCCTCCTGTGAACTGTTTGTTCACAGCCTCTTATCACTTGTGGGTCATTTGAGAGGAGGTGTCTCACATAGTGCTGCACCAGGCAAATCACCAACTGAAAGAATTACTGAAACAACGTGTGGGCCTGGTTATTTCAAAGAATAAATAGGAGTCAGTTGAAGGTGATAAAGTCAGTAATACCTTAAGATGATAAGATGTAACATCTTAGATGACCAAGAATAATCCTGTGGGTCCCAAGAACATATAACAATATGGAGTATGCCAGCAAAAGGCTCACCCACCAGATAACAACAAATGACACCCTGGCTCAAAGGTTAAATGTCCTCTCTCCATGTGTGAAAGCACATGACCAGCAGGAGGCAAAACCAACAGGGAGACAAAGGCTTTGCTGCATATCTGTGGGCTTCAGTCTCCAGTGAGACACTCAGAGCCTACATCTCCTCTGTTACCACTGCTGCTTTTATTGTACAGAACATTTCCATATACGTTTCATTCTATTCTCTAAATTCTGTGCTTCATTTTTCTCTCAGTCTAGTAATGAATCAACATCACACTTTTGATTTCCAAGTATTTAAAATACATGAAAAGTTATTTTTGATATTCAGACTTTTATGGATATTTTTGTTTATTCTTCTTTGCAATCAATTTTATCTCCATGCACAGATAGTAGCTACATTGAAGTCAACCTCAATTTATCAATTGATTAAAGAATCACTGACCTCTTCATACTGTTATACATACTTTTCTAAAATTGTGGTTTCATTATATTTTATCTGTACAAATCCATTTCATATTTTATACATTTTTACAGCAATTCTAATTTTGTGAAATTTTAAAAATATACCATGCTGTAGAATCCTGACAGTGTCTTTTCACATACATGATCATGAACACATGGCATTCTCATTAACTCTGTGAATGTGCTTAATAGTATTACGGGATTTGCAAATGCTGAATCTCACTTGCACTCCTGCCATAAAGGATATCTGGTCATGATATACTAATGTGTTGATACAATGGCTTCTAATATTTTATAACTTTTACTTTTATACCCACATGTCCTATTTGTCTGTAGTATTCTGTGGGTCTCAGTCCAGTTGATGATCTTATGTGGCCCTCCAAAATTTTGGGGGGGATGTTTAACCGCTTTATAACTCTTACACAGTTTAAGTGACATTTGTTTACTAAATTTTTTTGTCTTGTTTTCTTTTGTTCTGTTTGTTTTTTGTTTTGTTATATTTTTTAGATGGAATCTCACTCTGTCCCCCAGGCTGGAGTGCAATGGCGTGATCATGGCTCATTGCAACCTCTGCCTCCCAGGTTGAAGCTATTCTCCTGCCTCAGTCTCCTGAGTAGCTGGCATGACAGCTGTGCACCACCACATCCAGCTAATTTTTGTATTTTTAGTAGAGAGGGGTTTCACCATGTTGACCAGGCTGGTCTCAAACTCCTGACCTCAGGTGATCTGCCCGCCTTGGCCTCCCAAAGTGCTGGGATTACACATGTGAGCCGCCACGCCTGGCCTACTAAACTTTTTTATACTGGAACTTATTTGTTTATGAGAGTTCTCTTTTGATAAATGTCTTTGTTATCTCTATTATTTCACTAAAATTTACCCCTATTGAGAAAGAGATTCTAAAGCAATGAACCACCTTACTGGTACTATGTTCATAATATTGTTAATCACAGTAAAAGTAGGTATGCTTTTAGAAAATCAAAGTTGAAAGATCAAAAACAAAAAAAAAAAAAGAAAAAGAAAAACACACACACAGGAAAACAAAATAAAACTTACATTGTCCCTCTCCATCCATTAGTAGCATAAACACAGAAAGATAACAAAATGGACCAAATGAAGGAGGCAGATCATCAGATCAAAATTATATAGAGTAAACACATTTTTCAGAAACACACCAAAGGCACCCAGGTTGAGAAACCTGGATATTCACGTGCAAAGGACTGAAGAACCTTATGTTGCACAATACACAAATATCAACACATAATAAACTGAACACTTAAGTCTAATCTTGAAACTCAAAAAGCTCCCAGGAAAAAAACACAGAGTGAGTGTCTATTTTGGGGAAACTTGAATCTGTGCACACCAGTTGCAAAAAGAAAAAATTAGGGACAATATACACATACACAATACAATGGCTTCACCATCTCTTTTTATTTCCCAATGGGACACAGAAATCACTGGCAACAAAAGCAAATATAAGTATGATAGATAAAGGACAACTTTAAAATTTCTAAACAAGAAGAAAACAATGAACCAAAAGGAAAGGCATCCTAAAGATTGGGATAAAATTATAGAAAATTATGTATCTCAAAGGAACCATTATCTAACATACACAAGAAACTAAATGTATTAAGTGGGCAAAAAGATGAAACAACTAAAACCTATATTGATCCAAACAATCTGCTACTGGCAGAAAAAGAGCCTACCCAACGGACAGAATGACGGATCCCCTGTGCCACCCAAATGTATATACACAGTGAACACAGTTTTCAAACGAACACAAAATGAAACAATGGGAAAAGAAAAGTCGGCTCAATAAATGATTTTCAGGAAACTGGATAACCACATGAAAAACAGTGAAATAGGACAGAATCCATGTAAATTACACTGAAGACTTAAACTCAGTTTTGAAACCACTTACTTCCCTTAGGAAACATAGGGTGAGCATATATTTTAGAAGACTAATCTATGCACACAATTTGCAAAATGTAAAATATAAAAAGAAAAAGAAAAGAAAAATTAGAAGGAAAAAACCCATAGACAATGCCATGGCTTGCAACCTTTTTCACTGTTTTTAATTGTACACAAAAGCCACCACTAATATATAAACATGTGGGACTACAGAAAACATTGGATCTTATGTAGGGAAAAGAAAACAATGAACCAGAAGAGAAGGCACCTCAAAGACTGAAAGAAAACTATGGAAAATCCTGTCTTTGAAAGGGGTTCTTACAAAATATGTGCAAGAAACTAACACTATGATGTGGGAGAAAACAAAAACAGAAACAAAAACAAATACCCAAGCTAAGTCTGGGCCAAGGACCTGAACAGACATGTCTGAAAAGTAGATGAGCAATTCACTCATAGGTAAAAGAAAAAGTTTCTCAACAGCTCTAATCCTCACGAGAATGTCAAGGGAAACCACAGTGAGATACCACTTCCATACACATAGAATGAATGTTACTGAAAACAAAAATACAAGTTTGAAAAGGAAACAACTGGTATAGACTTGCAGAAGGGGAAATTCTTCTCCTACACTCTTGGTGGGAATATCAATTTGGACACACTCTAGGAAAAATAGCTAGAAGTTCCTCAAACAAAGTAAAAACTCCATTTCATCTAGCCTTCCTACCACCAGCTGTACATTTACAGTCAATGAAATTCCTAAGTGGAAGAGATACCTCCCTTGCCCTGTGTACTGTAGTACTCACAAAAGCCAAGATAGGAAATATGCCTACTCGTTCATTCACTGATGAAGGGATGAGGAAACTGCAATATGCATCCAGAACGGAGTATTCTTCAACCATAGAAATGGGTTACATCTAGTCATTTGCAGCCATGTGGAAAAACCTGAGGGATATTATGTTAAATGAAATGAGCCAGGCAGAGAAAGGCATATACTGCATAATCTCACCTATGTGGAATCTAAAACACTTGATCTCATAGAAGTAGAAAGTTCAACAGTGGTTACCAGAGGCTGGGGAGAAGAGGGGCCTGGGTAGGAATTGGTAATGGTTACCAAGTTACACTTAGAAAACTGAACTCAATCCTACCCTTCTCTTCTACAGGGTTAATATAAAAATAAAAATAAAATGACTAGAGTTAATATTGTAGTGAATTTTCCAAATAGCTGGAAAGGATTCTGAATATCCTCTCCACAGACAAATAATACCCAGAGGACTTCACAGATGCAAAATACTGTGATTTCATCAATATGCTAGGAGTAACTATATCAAAATGGCCCCTGCATCCTCTACTTATGTACATATACTTTAGGGCAATTTCTTTTATTTAAAAAAAAAGAAAAAAGGATGCCAACGATGCTAAAATTCACATGGAACCATGAAATGCCCTAAACTTCAAAAGCATTTCTGGAAATAGAAAGTATGTGGGATGCATCACTGTCCTCCATTTGAAATTATATTGAAAAGCTAGTTATCTAAACAACAGATGACTGGCATTAACCAAGACACCCAGGCCAACAGACAGAATGAGGGAGCTTAATCACAAACCCAAACTCCTTGGTAGTGTACACATTTTGTAAAAGAACACCAAAAGACACAATGAAGAAGGGGGAATCTGTTTAATAAATTGTTTTAAAAATTGGATGTCCCCATATAAAATAATAAAATAGAACCCCTATTGTGTAAAAGGCACAACAATCAACTCAAAATGAATTAGAGACTAACACACAAAACTTGAAACCATCAAGCTCCCACAAAGAGAAGACATACAGTGTGGGTATATTTAGGTCAATGTGGATCTGTGTTCACAGTGTGCCAAAACCAAACAAAGAATACAGGGGGAAAACTCATGGGTGATGGATTAGTTCGGACATGATTTTGTTTTTCTTGATCAGTCACCTATGTCACAGGGAACCAAGAAAACAGACACACGTGGGAATGCATCCCACTCTAGAGTTTGTGCCCAAGCAGATAAAAAAAAAAAAACCATGAAAAAAATAAAAAAATCATCCTCAAGTTTATGAGAAAGGTTTCGGCAAACATACATCTGATAAAAGGTTGTCTTCAAAATGTCTAAGCCACTAACACTACTTACTAGCAAAAACACAAATGAGAAACTAATAACCAAACAAAATGGGTCAAAAGAACCTGAATAGACATTTCTGCAAAGAAGACATAACATTGAAAACAAGTTTTAAGAACTTGGATAGCATCGCAAATCATGAGAAAGATGTAAATCAAAACAACACATACATCATCTTACTGTAATTCAAATGGATGTTATCAAAGTTATAATATACATTAAAACAGACACAAATGTGGGTGTAAATTTCCAGAGAGCAACTCATTTGGTAACAACGTTAATTAGTATACAAACTACACAAACCAGTGGGAGGTTCCTCCCAAAATTAAACCTACAACTACCACTTCATCTAACAATTCTACCATTAAGTATACTTTCAGGGCAAAGGAAATCAGTCCATGCAAGAGATATTTGCCATCCTATGTGGACTGCAGCACTACTGACAACTGCTAAGATAAAGAATAAACTTACCTGTCCAGCCACAGATGAAGGGATAAAGTAACTGCGATGGATGTACAAAAATAGAATAGTCTTCAGCCAGAAAAACAGAATGAAATGTCATCATTTTGAGCCATACTGTTGAATCTGGAAGACATTATGGTAAATGACCTAAACCAGGCAAGAAACAAAAACACTGCCACATCTCACTCATGTAGAATCCAAAATAAAAGGCTTCATTGCATAAATCTAGAGAGCACAATACTGGTTACCAGAGGTTGGAGGGAACAGGGGGCATGGGCAGGGATCAGAAATACGTACAAAGTTACACTTAGATGAGAGGCATGAATTGTTCCTCTCTGTTCCACAGTACAGTGACTACAGTAAATTAACACAACATCACACCTTTTTCACAAAATCTGGAAAAGATTTCACATATTTTCACCATAAAGAAATTAACAACTGTTTGTGATAATAGAGACTCTTGTAAATGCAAGATTCCAAATGTTTCCATCACAAAGAAATTAACAACAGTTTGTGATAACAGAGATCCTAAATATCCTGATTTTAACATTTCTCTGTATCTGCATTAACCAAAATGCCCCGCTCTAACTTCCCCCATTGTATGCCATTACTGTATGGACAACCTTTTAAAAAATATGTAAACACACAATGCTAAAGTTCATGTGGACCACAAAACACCCTGAATTTCCAAAGCAACGCTGAGAAATACAAACTACACCGGTTGTGTCACACTTCCTGATTTTACATTCCATTGAAAAGTTAGGGACCCTGTTCCACACAGAGCAGTGGAACAGATTAGAGAACCCAGATGTAAACCCGCACCCCTAACACCATCTGATCTTCAACAAAATCCACAAAAATAAGCTTTGGAGAAAGGATTCCCTCCTCTCAATAGAGGGTGCTGGGATGAATGGCTAGCCAGTTGCAGAAGAAAGGCAGTGGGCCCCTGTGTCTCACTGTGTACCGAAACTAACTCAAGATGAATGAAAGATGTAATGCAAGACCGCAAACTATGAAAAGCCTGCAAGAGAACCTAGGAAACACCCTTCTTGACAGAGGATTTGGCACAGCACGGATATGCCTATGTCCCTGCTTTGTGTATTAGTCTCTAATTCATTTTGAGTTGGTTCTTGTGCCTTTTACACAATAGGGGTTCTATTTTATTATTTTATATAGGGATATCCAATTTTTAAAACACTTTATTAAGCAGATTCCCCCTTCTTCGTTGTGTCTTTTGGTGTTCTTCTACAAAATGTGTAAAAAGCAAGTGCAACTAAAACAATTATTGACAAGTGGGGCCTAATGTACAAAACAGCTGCTGCACAGCAGTAGAAATTACCAACAGAGTAAACGGACAGCCTACACAGTGAGAGAAAATGTTTCCACGTATGCATCTGATGAAGTCTAATATCCAGGATCTACCTCAAAGGCCTTAAGCAAATCAATCAGCAAAACAAAAACTCAATGAAGAAAGGGCAAGGGGCATGAAAACAAGCATCTCAAAAAAGGTTTACAGCAACCAACAGACAGGACAATATTTCTCTACCTCAGTAATCATCAGAGAAATGTAAAGCAAAAGACCCACGAGATAGTATTTCACACTGTTCAGAATGATGATTGTGACACAGTCCACAAGAATGAATGCCAGTGAGGCACGGGAGGAAAGGGATGCTGGTCAGCTGTTGGTGGAAATGAAAACTAGTTTGGACACCATGGACAGCAATGTGGGGATTTCTCAAATAACTTTATTGACATCACTAATCCTCACAAAAAAGTCCATGAAAACCACACTATGATTCCGCCTCATTCCACTCAGAATGAATACTACCCAAAACAAACAAAACACAGATTTTTTGAAAGTGACATCCAGTATAGACTTACACAAGGGTAACCTCTTAAACACTATTGGTGGGGATGTAAATTAGTATACACACTATGAAAAACAGCTAGAGATTCCTGAACAAATTCACAGTACAACTACCATGTCAGCTAGCAACCCCACCAGTGGTTCCACATTTAAAGCAGTTGAAATCCTAGGTTGAAGAGAGCTATCTGCCTTCCCAGGAGTACTAAAGCACTTGTAACTGTGGCAAGGGTACAGAACCAACCTACCTATGCATACGCAGTTGCAGGGATGAGGAAACTGCTGTATAGATACACCACAGAATATGTTTCAGCCACAAAGCTTTGGAAAATCCTGCCATCTGCAGCCACATGAAGAAACCTGGAGAACATCAAGTCCAATGAATGAGCCTGGTCGAGAAAGACTGATGCCATGTTATCTCAGGGATGTAGACTGAAAAGAACTTTACGTCCTAGAAGTAAAAAGTTCAATAGGGGTCACCAGAGTCTGCAGGGGAGGTAGAGGCGGTCTGGGAAGGAATCAGTGATGGGTACAAAGTCACTCTCAGATGAGAGTGATCAAATCTGGTCTTCTATTCCATAGCAGGGTGATTAGCCTTAACACAAATGTATCATATGTTTCAAAGTAGCTAGAAGGAAAGATTCTGGATGTTGTTACCACTCAAAAAATAAAAACTATATGAGGTGAAGAGATGCTAAATAACCCGATTTTATCATTACTCAACATATACATGTATCAAAATCTTCCTTGTACCCTTTGATCACATACATTTAGTATATGGCAAATAGTGTTTTAAGAAATAGAAATAATGCCACAATGTATGTGAAAATGTGAAACATGCTGAATTTCCAAAGCTATCCTGAGAAATACAAACCATATGGGATGCATCACATTCTCTGAGTTCTAATTATTAGAAAATCCCCGGTTAACCAACACATATGTTACTGGCATACACAGAGAAACACAGACCAGTGAGAAAAATGAGGATGCTCAAGAATCAACACAAAATTCTACAGAGTGAACACATTTTTCAAAACACCACCAAAATGACACAATGGGGAAGGTTTCCAAAACTAGATATCCATGTGCAATACAGGACTCTTATGGTACTAGATACACAATAATCAACTCAAAAGGATTAAAGATTATACACCAAACTTGCAACCATAAGGCTCCTATAAAGACAACCTCTGGTGTGTGTATATGTAGGGTAACTTGAATGTATGCTCATAGTTTGCAAAAAGTAACAAAAATACAAGGAAAAAAATCATTGACAATGGACTGCTTTGGTAGCAATTTTGTTTTTTCCTGATTAGTAACCAACAGCGCAGCTAATCAAGAAATTCTACACGTGTGGGACCATGTCAAACTGAAGAGTTTGTGCCCAACAAAGAAAACAATGAACAAAATGAAAAAGCATACTGAAAATTATAAGAAAAGTTTGGGCAAACATACAGTGGATAAGGGGTTGTTTTTGAAAATGTACAAGCTAGTAACACTGCCAGCTGGCAAAAAAAACCAAAAGAACAGAAAAATAACCAGATCAAAATTGGGCAAATAACCTGAGTAGATATTTCTGCAAAGAAGACAGGAAACTGAACCAATGTTTGCAAAAATGGTGTTAACATTACTACTCGTGGGAAAAATGTAGATCAAAACCACACTCAGAATTTATCTCACTCCAACTAGAATGAACATTACAAAAAGATGAAAGTATTTAAAAAGACAATTACTAGGCTGGGCACAGAGGCTCATGCCTGTAATCCCAGCACTTTGGGAGGCCGAGGTGGGTGGATCACGTGGGCAGGAGATCAAGACCATCCTGGCTAATACAGTGAAACCCCATCTTTACTAAAAATACAAAAAATTAGCCGGGCGTGGTAGCGGCTGCCTGTAGTCCCAGCTACTCGGGAGGCTGAGGCAGGAAAATGGCATGAACCCGGGAGGTGGAGCTTGCACTGAGCTGAACTCTGCCACTCCACTCCAGCCTGGGTGACAGAGCTAGACTCTGTCTCTGAGAAAAAAAAAAAAAAAAAAATCGTGGTATGAATTTCCAGAAAGGGGAACTGTTTGTGGAAACATAAATTAGTATTAACACTATAAAAAACAGTTGAAGGGTCCTGCAAATAGGAAAAAAAAGAAACATCAAACCATCTAGCAGTCCCACTACTGGGTATCATTCAACCCACCTGTTCATCCACAGATACAGAGATCAAGAAACTCTCATATACATACACTAGGGAACATTCTTCAGCCATCAAAACAATGAAACACTGTCACTTAGAGCAACGCAGATGAACCTGGAAAACATTATGCTAAATGTAATGAGCTAGGCCTAGAAAGACAAACACTGCATGATACCACTCACATGAAATCTTAAGATGTTTATCTTAAAGAAATAGAAAGCACAATATTAATTACCACAGTCTGGGAGCTAGAGGGGGAATGGGGAAGGATTGGTTATGGAAACAAAGTTATCTTAACATTAAAGGAATACATCTGAATGTTCTCCTCAGCCCTGGTGACTGGAGTTAACAATATTATATTTTTCTAAAGAGCAAGAAGGGATAATTTTGAATGTTCTCTCCACACAAAAATAATACCTGTGTGAGGCAATAGAGCTCCCAAGTACCCTGATTTGATCATTACCCCATCTATATGTATGAAAATGTACCCCTAACTATAGACCTTTGTGTTGTGAAATAAAGTTAACAGCAATAAATACATATTGCTAAAAATCACAAAGAGCCACAAAGGCAATGAATATCTAAAGGAACCCTCAGAAATACAATCAAAGTGAGAACCACAATCCTCAATATCAAATTATACGGCCAAGTTGTAGTTATGTAGCAGAAATATGATACTTGCATAAATAAAAATACCTAGAACTGTGGGAAAAAACAGGGAGAGCAAAAACATAATCAACACAAATATGGACATAGTCAACCGACTTTCATAAAGAACACTACAATGCGGAAGCCAGAGTCTGCTCAATGAATACCTTTGAGAAAAATGATATCCAGACGCAGAAGCGAGAAACAGGATCCTTGTTTTACACGACGTATAAAAAACAAAACCCCCTCCCCCAAATTGAAGGCCAAAAGACCATAAACCACAAAAAGGTTTTTAAAACACAGGATGAACATGTATTTTGGGTTACTTGAATCTCTGCTCACCTTTGCAAAGAGGAAAACAAACAAATACCTTTGAAGAAAAACCTCACTAACAACTAAATGCTTTGTCACTGATAAATATTTTCTTATAAGGGCGACCAAAATTACATACATGAAACACAAAAATAAACATATGGGACTATATCAACCTCAAAAGTTTCTGCACATCAACGAAAACTACTTTCCAAATAAAAAAGCGTCCTATAGATTAGGAAAAAATTTCAGGCAATCTTGTAATTCACGAGTTTTCATCTGATGTGTACACAAAAAACACTACAAAGTAGCAAAAGAATCCAATCAAATATTTCGCAAACAAATATTTCGCAAAGAACCTGGACAATTCTGTACACTCATGAAAAAGAACAACGGATACGATATAGGGTCCTCAAAATTAACTATGCATTGGAAAACTGTAATTCAAAACCACACCCAGATAATCTCACACTTACTGAATATTCCTAAAAAAAACTTTTAAGAAATGGGCGGGGGGGGGGGGGGGAGCGGTGGCTCAGGCCTGTAATCCCAGCACTTTGGGAGGCCAAGGTGGGTGGATCACCTGAGGTCAAGAGCTTGAGACCAGACTGACTGATATGGTGAAACCCCGTCTCTACTAAAAACACAAAAATTAGCCGGGTGTGGTGGCTGGTGCCCAAAGTCCCAGCTACTCTGGAGGCTGAGCCAGGAGAATTGCTTGAACCCGGGAGGCGAAGGTTGCAGTGAGCCGAGATCACGCCACTGCACCCCAGCATGGGCAACAGAGGAAGACTGTGTCTCAGAAAACAAAGCAAACGAAAAGTAAAACATAGGAATGCGAGTGTGGTTTTCGAGAAAGGGGAACTCATACACTGTAGGTGGAACTGAAAATCAGGATATACATCATGGAAAACAGCTAAATAGCTGGAGACTCCTCAAAGACTTGAAACTACACGTGTCCCCTGCCCTAGCGAGGTCTCTTGCTAAAGGTCTTGAGGCATCAAAAATAACCCTAGACCCCAGCTCAGAAGCCCATGGGACTCGGAGGCACCCAGGACCCGCGCTTCACCGCCAGGGCTCTGGGCCAAGGGGCGGCAGGGGGGCGGACGCTGACAAGGCCGGGAACCCACAACTGCCTACTTGCGGACGACTTGGGCCCAGATGCCCAGAATAAGTCAGGGCCCGAAAGCAAGGAGTGACCGGGGAGGAGCAGGGAGGTCCAGAGGGTTTCCGGTGGGGTCCAAGCCCCGGACACTTACCGAGACTCGCCTCCTCCTCCACCGTCACGCCGAACCCACCACGGCTTCTCTGAAGCTCTCTCTGACCACTGCCGCTCCGCCGCCGCTGCCTAGGCCTCACAGGAAGTGCAGTCTCGGCTTCTGTAGGGGCGGCACATGCACGCGGGCACATGCACGCTGGCAGCGCCCCTCGCTCCAGGTTGAAGCACCACCCCCTCTTAAAGGGCCCGCGGCTCAGATGGGCCAGACGCAGCTTAGGGTTGTGGCACAGGCTGAGCCTCTGCCCAGTCCCAGGGGTCGACGAAAGGCCCCTAGTCTCTCATCCTCCCTGGCTCTAGGGCCCAAGAGGTCGCAGGAGCGCTCCCTGTGACCCCGGCCACGAGATAGGCTCCTTTGTTTGGGGAGCCCCCGGGACCTGCCCCTGCCCTCCTCTGAACCTCAGGTTCACCATCCCCAAAGGAAGCGGCCTGGCTGAAACTCTGGGGTCCCTCAAGCTCGGCACCTCAGGATCCAGGGTGGATCCCCTGCCTCTCTGCAGAGGGGGCCCAGAGAATCACAGAAAGCTGGGGCTGGAGGGACAGTCCCGAGGGTAGCAGGGCCTCCCCGGCCCCACTGTCCGCATCTGTCCTGTGGGAGCCCGGGGGCCTCTCTAGGGCCCAGACACCTGCGGCCTTACCAGGGCTGCCTGGGTCACCCGGGCTCCCCAGGAGGCAGGTAGGGGCTCTGGGGTCCAGTGCTGCCCCCACCTCATGCACGATGATCCATCCTGCATCAGCGCCCGCGAGGGGCCCTGTGGACAGGACCCAGGCCCGCCCATTCCCGGAGAGAGGGACCCGCATCCGTCTCTGTGACACCCAGGGCACAGGCTGTGCTGAACTCTCAGGAATCTGGGGGCGAGGCGGGGGAATCCTAGCAACCTCTTGAGGCCCGCTGAGTTAAGGAGGGACTCCTCCTTAACTACTTTGTGAAGCCAGTGTCAACCTGATATCAAAACCTAGGAAAGACACAAGAAAAAAAAAAAAAACCTACAGGCCAATATCCCTGATAAATACATACCTAAAATTCTCGACCAAATACTAGAAAACTTAACCTAGCAGCAGAACCAAAAGTTCATCGTCACCCTGTAGATTTCCGGAATGAAGGTTGTTTCAACATATGCAAATCAAAACATGTGATTTACCACGTAAACATAATTAAAAACAAAACTCAATAGATGCAAAAAAGAAAGCTTTTGATAGAATTAAACATCCCTTGGTGTTAAAGAAAAAAAAACCCTCAATAAAGTAGGCATCAAAGGAACCTACCTCACAATAATAAGAGCTATCTGTGACAGACACACAGTTGACATTATACTGAATGGGCAAAAGCTGGAAGCTGTCCCCTTGAGAACTAGAACAAAACATGATTCCCATTCTCACCACTCCTGTTGGATGTACTACTGGAAGTTCTAGCCAGGGCAGTCAGGCAAGAGAGTATATGGGTTTACAAGATTCCTGCCTCAGGATCAGTGACATCAGGCCTGTCCCTGCTGCTAACAAGGCCGACTTTATTATGTGCTGTCATGGTGGTGAAGGCTCCTCCACTTGATGAAGATCTCAAAGACTAGCTCTACTCAAGAGAGATTTAAGCTAAGTTGCCTGGGAGTCCCTGGTGCTTTTTCAGGGTTCTAATGAAGACAATGCCATCATCCAAGTATCTCTGAATGCCTAAGTAGCTCTTGCCTCAGGAGCTCTGAGACCTTCTGTTATCTATTTTTGAATTGGCCAAGTCTCCTCCTCCCCCCAGCCAGGAAAGGGAGGCTCTTCCCATCCTTGTCAGCATTCGTGTCTTGTATTTCACTCCACAGCCTCCTGGCAAGCATCTCAGTGTCTGCAGGTGAGCGTGGCTGGCTGAGTTCAGTCTTGCTTACCGCAACTGTAGACACGAGGTCTGTGGAACTAAGAATCCGTCCATTTGTGAACTGGCAAGATACATGAAGCAAAAGTTATTGAATTAAAAGGATAAATGCATAAATCCACAATATGACAATTCTAATTCTTATATCTCAGAAATTAATAGAAAACAAAATAACTACAACAATAAGACTACAAGATATTAATAGGGGAGATTATAACCACAGCGCCGCAAGATAAACAGCAATATTCAATATACTTACAACTATTGGTTGACAACTCTTTGGTCTTGTGAGACACTGCTTGTCCCAAGCCACAGCAGCCGCTGGACATTCCTCAAGGAGTACCTCGAGATTCAGACAGGACCTATCCTCTTGCTTCCCCTTTCAAAGTTGGGGGACAGAATGCAGTGCCGCTGTTTAGTGTGGGAAGTGTGAGGATCAAAATATCAGAAACTTTATGTTTCACAACAACTGAGTTCTCCATCAGAAAAAGTGACAAAGGACACCCTTGCAAGTGTAGCTGTGACAGATTTGAAAATTCCTCCTCTGAGAGGCAGGTGCCTACAGTTGCAGAATCACTGCATGGAAAGCACCATGATCCCTACAGTCTGAAGGGGCCGTGGCATAAGTGTGTCTACAATCAAAGCTCACAGCTGAGGGCCTGGGGGAGGATCAGGTGTGCACCAGGGGGTGCACCCCAGCCAGCACTGCACTGACAGGGGCCTCGTCTTTATTAAATTCTGGGCTTTTTCCTGGGTGCTAGTTACAAAATGTGGGTTCAATGAACCCTCTGTCTTGTGGCTGCCACCCATCTCAAGGTCGCACAGGTAATGATCACCACCCCCTCCACCTTCTGCTGAGGGTCCGGGTGACCCCCTGGTGGTGTAACCCAGGCCCTCACTCCTAAGGGGCCCTGAGCCTTGCTCACCACAGAGTCTTTGGTCTAGAGCTCCCGCACTTGTCCACATGCCATCAAATGCTGTGTACCGAGAGGCACTTGTGTGGAGCCCCTCCTTCCCCAGGCAGCACAGTCCTGCTCCAGCTGACACCACGGTCCAGGTGGTACTCATTTTTCTGCCCGCAGGTCCCATGGAGGAGCAGCCTGAGGACAAAGCAGCACCCAGAGCTTGTTTTTTCAGAGAACCTGGACCTGCCCTGGCTAGAAGCCCCACAGCTGTGGAAACCAGGACCTCCTGCTTTTCAGAGCCTAGATGTGCAGGATATAGATGCACCTCAGAGGTCCTGGGTGTGATGTGGAAGGTTGGGGGACACTGGACTTCCTGCTACAATGCTCTCATTGCCACATCTTCTACCTGGTGAAACAAGGCAGCTAGCAAAGGTGATAGATTCACCTGGACACGGTGTCCTCCCACATCCTGACCTGGCACCTGAGCCACACTGCTGGGTCTGAAGCTCTCAGGAGCGTGTGTGTGCTGTGATCAGCAGACCATGTGCCCTCTTCCTCCCTCTGTGGCATGAAATCTGTTCATCTGATGGTGTCATGTGAAGTCTTGTCCTGATGGGTAGAACTTTCTATAAATCATCCCATGGCCCCGGGGAAAGGCAAGTTCATCCCGGCAGGTTTAGCTCTTTCTGTCAAACACAACCCTGTCCTTCCCAGGGCATCAGGGCTTGGTGCAGTTGTCCCAGCCTGGCAGGAAGTCCCCTTGAGGGTAGCGTGGAGGGCACAGCCTGGGCCTGACTTGTGACCCTGGCAAACGGCAGCTGAGCCCTGGGGCTGACCACCTGCACTTTCTGTTTGGTGGTGGGAGATGTGGGGCAATATTTATTGCCTTTCCTGTAGAGAGCATCTCCCAGCCTGCCCAGACCACTAGACCCCTACAAATGTGACTTGTAGGCAAGTCCTGGCTCTCTGTGGTGCTTTTCTCTCCTGTCCAAGCACCTGTGACTCCCAGGCCTCCAACCTTGCCGGCTTCCCCCATCTAAGCCCCTGATGCAGGGTGAGGACTGTATTGTGGCAGACAGCAGGCCGGTTTACACAGTTCTGGGACAAAATTATAGGTATACATTATTTTATGTCCCAAGTAAACGAATCCCATGTATGGATACATTTTTTGACACAGAGGGAAGAAATGCATTGGTGAGATCCACGGGCCAGAGCTCAGGCCTGTGCTCAGGCTCTGGCAGCAGCTGTGTGGCTCTGGAGCTGTTGTGGGGGTGGGGAGGTGCTGTGTCTTTGCTCACTGAGTTAAAGGCTTCATTTGTTTCTTTGTTCAGTTTGTTTTCTATGACCCCTGTTCAGCAATATTGAAAATCAAGCATTCCTAGGAGGTGGAGACCTTGCTTTGGAGCAGGGTCGGGGCATTGGTTGGAAATGGGGAATAGGTAGACAGTGGTAATTTCATTTTCTGGAGCTCATGTGCAGCCTCTTGATGGCCTCGTCACAAGTTCACCTGATGACCTGAGTGGCCACCGTCCTTCTCCTGAGTGGGTTACGAGCTTGCCAGGCACATGAACAGGGCACGCTCACATTTTTCAAGTGAAGAAACTAAGAAGGGGTTGTCAGCAGATTGTCAGCCTGAAGTATGCCAGTGTTTGGTCCACAGTAAACCACATGTGGAGAGCTTAAAAAATTGCCCTCAAATCTGGCCAAAAAATGACAGTAATAAATTCAATTATTACTGTGATATACATTTCTTTAGTTACAATTATATATGTATATCTATGTATAACTAACAATTTTGCATAAGTTTCTCATCTACCAGTATTTTTTTGTTTTTGCATAAGTTTGCAAGGAAACCTAATGATGGGACTGTCTCTTTTAAAACTAAATTTTATAAATAACTCTCAGAGCCATACTGGTAAGAAACAGAACAAAACAAAAAGAACTAGAAACTTGAACAAACATTGGATTTCTGCTGGAAAAAGGGTGCAAAGCGGGCCTGCCTGCTGCACTTCCCCAGAGCTAATCCTTGAGCTGAAAGAGCTTCCTGGTGAAGCCTCACACTCTCTGTACCAGGGCGTGGGGGGACCCAGACACGTGGGCTCCAGATCTGACCATCTTTACCTAGTTATGGGGTTTCAATCATGTCTTTTAAATTCTTTGAGCTGCAGTTTTCACATATGTAAAGTGAAAATATTTTTAAATTTTTAATTTGTGTTATAACCTTGTATAAATATAAAATTGTACAATTGATAGCATTTTAACTGACGTTAAACATTCATATGTGTGCATGCAATGGCTTCTTAATTATTTTTAGGGCTTAACCTGGTTTTGCTAGTACTGCTACTAGCACTGCTACTTCTCCATGTCTCTGAAGACTATGAAATGTTAGAACTTAAGCAACAAGAAGCACTTGTCAAAGGGTTCTATGACCGATGACGGATTTGACACAACTGTCTATGATAATGTGTTAGATGGTGCCTAGAGCACTGCTGAGCAGAGACTTCATGCTGTTCAAAGTCGAAAGAGTCCCTAGAATGATGAACCTGCTGAAGCAGCCTTCAGAACTGAAGTTGAGAAAAGTACATTTTCAGTTACAGAAAGTCTGAGAGACTGTGTTGTCATCACACCCAAACCATAATAAATGCAAAAGAAACTTGTTCAGGGTGAAGAAAAATGATAATAATTGGAAATTGTAGTTCACAGAAAAGATGAAAGTGTGTCAAAAATACTAAATATGTGAAGGGGAAATTACTATTTTAATGACATCCTCCAGGAATTACATCATGTGCAGAAGAAAAATCCAAGACAACATGGCACAAAAGATGAGAGGAGGGTAAGGTAAGGTTTTTGTGTTTTATATAAGTGTTATGGTATTTAATATATGTTAAGTATTTATATTTTAATTTCCAAAGAACTCACCAAACATAAATAAATGAAACAAGGAGTGATAGTTTAAAAAAAAATCAAAGTACAAAATCCATACCAAAAAAAAGAAAGAAAGAAACCCCATAAAACAAACAAACAAACTAACCAAAACTACAATAATCCAGAAGAAGACCAGGAAGGTGGAACAGAGACTGTCAAAGTAGGTAAAAAGGAAACCTCAATATCTGCTTTTAAAAAGAAATACACTTATGAGATAAAGATACAAATAGATTCGAACTGAAAAGATAGACAAATATACACCATGCAAATCTTTGTTATCAAAAACTGCAGCCAGTGAATTAATGGCAGATATGATAGACTACAAGAAAGACAAGCATCACCAGGGATAAAGAAGGATGTTTTATACTAATGAGTACATTTGCTTAGAACACCTAATAATCATAAGCATGCACGCACCCAAGAAAAATAACAAGATACATGAAGCAAAAGTTATAGAATTAAAAGGATAAATGCATAAATCCACAATATGATAATTCTAATTCTTATATCTCAGAAATTAATAGAAAAAAATAACTACAACAATAAGACTACAAGGTATTAATAGTGAAGATTATAACCAGAGCACCGGGAGATAAACAGCAATATCCAATATACTTACAACTACTGGGTGACAACTCAAAAGTGCCCAAAAGAATTTTTGACACTAGATAAAGGTAAATAGCCTGGAAAACCTACAAGCCAGCATAGGAAGGAAGTGGAAAATGAAATGTTGATTGAAAATAAATCTGAAAGTCCGGGCACAGTGGCTCATGCCTGTAATCCCAGCACTTTGGGAGGCCAAGGTGGGTGGATCACCTGAGGTCGGGAGATTGAGACCAGCCTGACCAACATGGAGAAACTCTGTCTGTACTAAAAATACAAAATTAGCTGGGTGTGGTGGCGCATGCCTGCAATCCCAACTGCTCAGAGGCTGTGGCAGAAGAATCACTTGAACCCGAGAGGCGGAGGTTGTAGTGAGCCAAGATCTCCCCATTGCACTCCAGCCTGGCCAACAAGAGCAAAATTCTGTCTCCTCAAAAAAATAAGAAAAGAAAGGAAATCTGAAGGAAGGAAAAGAGAATTGAGGATAAAACTTTGCAAATACAAAATTCAAAAATCAAATGATAGAAATAAGTTCAAATATATCACTGTTTCCTACCAAACATAGAGGGATTAACCTCATATATTAAAATACAAAAGTATCAATAATAAAGCAGCACTTTCAAATTAAAGAAAGAAAAAATAAAATAAATACTGTATAAAAATTTAAGTAAATATTCACAGAAAGCAAGCTGCTATCACAAAATCAATTTTAGTTCAAATAAAATGTAAGGAAGAAATCATAAACAACAGGAGAGACACTGCACATGGACGGACAATAGAACCGTGTAGGTGAAGCAATGTCAAGCCCAATGCTGGCCTCACCTCCAGGCATACAAAGAAACTAACAGGATAGAGTAGGTCTAGAGAGGGATGCTGGAACCCATACTTCTGAATTTAAATGGGAAATAGACAAAGATGTTATGTGTTTATAAAAGGTTTTAAAATCACAACGAATGCTGAACATACATCATTTTCTACTATATGTAATACTTACCAAATGAGACCCATATTCGGTTGCAAAAGAAATTACAAGAAACTGGAGCAGGGAAACAAAGGACTAACAGAAGTCAGAACAAAAAACACACCCCATATATTTTAGGAAAAAACGGCAGAGTGATTTAATGATAAATCACTGTAAACATAAAGGGATTCACCCAGAATAGAGATGAGATGCCAGAGTTCAAGATGACAACATGTGTCAGCCTGACTTTCTGAATGACTGCACAGGAAAGGCTGCCATCCAAGGAAGTGCAGAAAAGGACACCCCTTAAGTCTTGGATGGAGGAGGAAAACCCCCAATGCTGGATGGAGAAGGGTGCCCCCCAGTCCTAGATGGAGAAGGATGCCCCCCTCAGTCATGGATGGAGAAGGATGCCCCCTAGTTACTGGATGATAAAGGATGTCCCCCAAGTCCTGGATGGAGAAGGATGCTCCCCAGTTCCAGGATGGAGAAGAATATCCCCCAATTCTGGGATGGAGAAGGATGAATCCCAGTCCTGGATGGAGAAGGATACCCCCCAGTCCTGGATGGAAAAGGATGCCCTCTAGTTTACTGGATGATAAAGTATGTCCCCCAAGTCCTGAAGGGAGAAGGATGCCCCCCAATTCCAGGATGGAGAAGGATGCCCCCTAGTTACTGGATGGAAAATGATGTCCCCTGAGTCCTGGATGGAGAAAGATGGTCCCCCAAGTCCTGGATGGAGAAAGACAGTTCTCCAAGTCCTGGATGGAAAAGGATGCCCCCCAAGTCCTGGATGGAGAAGGATGCCCCCTAGTAGTTGGATGGAAAATGATGTCCCCGAAGTCATGGATGGAGAAGGATGCTCCCCAATTCCTGAATGGAGAAAGATGCCCCCTAGTTCTACATGGAGAAGGACAACCTCCAGCCCTGGATGGAGAAAGATAACCTCCAGTACTGGATGGAGCAGGATGTCCCCCAAGTCCTATATGGAGAAGGACAAACCCCAGTCCTGGATGGAGAAGGATGACCCCTTGTCCAGATGAAGAAGAATTTCCCCCACTCCTGAATGGAATTGGATCCCCTTCAAGTCCTGGGTGGATAAGACACCTCCCAAGTCCAGTGTGGAGAAGGACATCCCTCAGGTCCTGGATGGAGAAAGGATGCCCCCTAGGTCCTGGATGGAGAAAGATGTTCCCCAAGTCCCGCTTGGAGAAGATGGCTCTGGGGACCACATGGGCAAGGATGCCCCTTTTTCAGCCTCCCCATTCATATTTATCCTGACTTGTTAATGTAGAACAAAGAGATTTGGAGGAAGAAACATGGGACTAAACTTTACTCAGAATGTTTTCCTTTTCATCAACATTTTATAGATTCTAATTTTTATTTGATAAAAATAAGTGAAATGTATGACATAAACAAAATATAACAACCGATTAGACCTATTTTTCCAGATCTGAGTCCTGGCTATGGGCACTACTGGTCATTCTACTTTTCTGTATTTGTAAAGCTTCTCAAAATTAAAGATAAAAGAGTTTATTGCTAATAACATGTATAAATAGACATTGAATAAAATATGACTCTTTAAAAATTAGTTTATTCTATGGGCTTCTTTTGAAGGGTTACGGTGTACTAAAATTACTAGTGGATCTTTATTACAAACTCACTAGTAAAAATAGACAATGGGAAAATATACGAATTTGGTATAAATTAGTGTTGCATGAGTATTAATCAAAACTTTAAAACCAAAATACATGGACATAAGAATAAATTATTCAACTTAATTATCCACTGACTTTAAAATCTAATTGCTAAATTTACTTTTTGCCCATTTCACCTCCTTCAAATCTCCAAGGAACTCTTCTTTTTTCTCTCCTGTCAGTACTTTATTCTCCCTTATTTTTTTTTTCTATTTCCTGATTTTTTTGAACAACTCTAAGGGAGTTGTGTTTTTCTTCTGTTAGAATGACGTCATTACACCAACCCATTAGGCAACTAGACCCTCACCAAGGTGAGCACTAGGAAACTTCAGACCACGGAGCCTCTCCTGATTTTTGACTCAGGCTACCTGGCAACTGTGTTTCAATTGTGAATTGTTTAATTTTTTAGATCCCCTAGAGATAAATAAGGATTTTAATAACCATCAATTTAAAATGCACTGGGACACTTTATGACTGACATTTCTTGCAGTTTCTGTGCTGCGGCCTTATGAGTAACTGTCTGTAAGGAACAGCATGTTCCTCATTCTGACGTTGCTCCTTGGGCTCCAAAGGGAAAAACCAGAAAATCTGTGGATATAAAACACGGAAACATTCATTCTTTAAAGAAAAAGACTGTAAAGTAGAGATAAGAACAGAGAAAGGATGTTATCGAATACATGCAAATGGACAAAATATGAATGATTACATTCTCATGTTCAACCCAACTTTTAAAAGTGGATATATGAGCAGTGCCAGCATTTAGTCAGGCCATGGAGAGCCTGTGGGCTAGAACAAGAGGCCACACTCAAGGTCAGATGGCACTCACGACGCAGGGCCTCTGCTCCTTTATGACTCCCTCTCTTCAGTGACCCAGAGCACCCTCCTATCACAACCTGCGGGGGAGAGGAAGGTGTTAGGGCACTTTGAATGAGAGCGGAGCGTGTGTCTACATGCTCTCTTCACATGCCACAAATCCGCATCGCTTTCCAATATTCCAAAAGATTCTGAGTAAGGAACATTGCTGCAGAACCAGTAAAAGCTGCCCTCACAGATGATGCTAAATTGGGTTTTACAAAGTATTGTGAGAGATCTCGGGAGAGGGGGAGCAACCTGCTCATAGATTTTTTCAAAATCAACATTTAAACACCTCCGTTAGGCAGAAAAGCAGCGCTACCGGAATTAGTTAGCAGCTCTTTCCTGCTGGACATCTCTCGGCCTCCAGACTCTACAGAGAAGAGGCCATGACCTAAAGGCCATTTAAAAACTTGAAAAAATAGAAGCTAAGGATTAAGTGAATATCGAAATTTGGAAAAGGAGGGAAGACTTTATTTCTTGTAGAGGGTTACAGACTGCAAGGTGGCCACCCCATGGGCTGGGAAGAACAGCCTCCCGCCAAGACCAGAGATGGGCACTTCCAGGAGGAGGGGTTGGAGCAGGAGCTTTGGGGTGAAGATACACATTCATCAGGTAACAGGCATAACAACATATAATCAGCTGTAGGTAACACAGAATGATTCTGATATTGATGTTCAATTCCACACACTAACAGACGTGAGAACATCATTCACTGCACGTGGAGAAGGCGCTGTATCTGCTCTGTGCTGGTCCAGATGACTTATGTTTATTGTTGCCTGGGTCTGCATTTTCTCTTCTCTAGATTTTGCTTCTCCTGCAAAGCTTGTGCTGGGACATCATTTCTAGGATCAAGGTTAAGCTGAGCCTCAGAGGTTTCACTGCAGCTACGGTGGATATGGCTTGGTCCCCTGCAGTACTCTCTGGAAAGTACCTTCCTCCTTTTGAAATCCCTGAAGTGGTACCTCCTACAGCCTGCACAGCTCTGGCCTCTGCTGCCAAAACTAGACAGGAGGTTCACCCCCTGCTTCTTTGTAGAGAAGAGCCACCTGCTGACTGAGCTGAAAAGGGACTCCCCACAGACCAGGCTCACAAGTGTCCTGACAGCTGGGCAGAGCATGGGGACAGGGAATTCTGGGCAGACCCTCTTCAGAAATTGTGTCTCAAGGGGCTTTGGGGAACTTGGTCAACAGATGGCAAGACTTCGTCTGTGGGCTGGCAGGTCAGCTCAGCGGGACTCCTGGCTTTGGAGCTGAGACTCAAGTCTCTACTCTGTACCAAAAGAGAGGTGGAGGCCGAGAAACAAGACACAACCATTTTCCATCATCCAGGGGCAAGGCAGTGCTTGGCATGAGGCAGAACCGGGCTCTGTCAACGCCACACGTCAGGAGGAACCTCTTTTCTGTTTCAACCCCTCCTGCTCATTTGTGGTAGACATTAGAGCGGCCTGACGTAGTTTTGTTCTCCACGATCTGAGGACGTGATAGGATTTTATTCCTGTCCCACCTTGTGGATGGATGGAATCATGCGCCCAGCTCTGGTCAAGACCAAGAAACTGAGGTATCATTTTTGTTTCTGTGGGACCAGGGAAGGGGCTCTAATTTGGCTTGAAGTATGTGTGTTGGCACATGTGTGTGAGAGCGGACCGGTGAATGTGTGTAATGGAGAGTGTGTAGGTGAGTGTGTACATGTGTGAGAGTGTGTGAGTTATTGAGTGAATGTTTGTGGAGAAATGTGTGTTTCTCCACAAACATGGGAGTATGAGGGTGTATGTGGAATATAACTGCGTGTGAATGTATGAATATGAGTGTGTATGTGTATTAGTGCGTGTGTGTGTGTGAATAAGCCATGTGAGTGTGGTGTGTGAGCTTGAGCCTATGAGTGTGTGTGTGCTTGTGTGTGAGCATCACAGAATACGTGAGTTTGGGGTGGGTGCAGGCCACAGCCAGTCCCACCTGGGGTAGTAGAACTCTCCAACCCAAGCACCTCAAGTCGTTCTCTTTCCTCACTCCATCCTGAGTTTCTCAGCCCACCACCTTTCCTCTAAACTCCCACAGGGAAACAGAGTCCCCGGGACCAGGGGCTCTGAGCATGGCACACTGCCATGCCTCCTCCCTCGCCGCCTCCTGAGAACCTGGGTGGAGCACAAAATAGTCAAATATGTCCGTCTTCTGTCATCACTAACTAGAGCTCCACAAGTTCCCAGATCGTCCCGTTAGCTCTTTGCCATAATTATCTAATTTTTGATATCATACTAAGACTCCTTAATTATTCCCTCAGAAACAAAGCAAATCCGTGGGATGCAGAGGGTACGCAGATGACTTCTGCTCTGGAGAGAAGCCCAAACACAAGTCCTAGGCAGAGCCCAGAGACCTGGACTGTCGCCGCCAGTGGGCATCCAGCAGGTGGGCAAGCAGGTGGGCCTCAGTGGTGGCTGCCAGGTCCCTGGATGCCGATGGCCACCGGCCTTGCCTCTCCTCTGCCTCAGAAGCACTGGGGGCTTTGGGGATCTGGTGGTCCTCCGGCCCTTAACGTGGACCTGGTGTGACAAAGTGAAGTTTGCCATCTCCATCCTCCTCAAGCTGCCTGTGCACCCCAGTAGCAGCCACCCTCTCTGTGCTCCCGTCTGCACCCCATGTCCTGGGGTCCTTCTTTGTGCTGTACCTGATGACAGCAATCAGTGTCGCGACTGTGACTTGCTTCTCCCCTCAGGGACACACAAGCACTTTCATATCGAGGCTACTTTTCATCCCTTCTGCCTCCTGCAGGGATGCTGGATGCAGAGGCAGGAGGAGGACAGAGGGGCTGGTCTCAGGTGCAGCTTCTCTCACACCTGGTGCAGGTGGCCACTCACCCCCCCGCCCCCCACCCATCCACCTCAGCTCCCGGGTGTGAATGAGAAAGGAGAACCAAGAGATCATCCTTACATGGGACACGCCACAAACCCCAAAAAGACCCATTTGGTGAAAAGAAGTAAAACAACCACAAGGCTACTTTCGCCTGAGGTGGTCTCATGGCTGGAGCAGACCACGGGTCTCCTGCCTGGGCTAGTCAAATACTAACCGGTGTGTCCTTCCATGGCAATTTTCCTTCGGGGTGAGCAAAAACACTTTGTCATCCTCCCACCCCTCAATAGAGCAGAAGGGAATCAAAGGCAACTACAGGGCCTTACAGAGCTGCTCTGAGGCCGCGGGAAACTTATCAGCATCCTGGAAAAGACAAAACCAGTGGGTTGCATGTGGCCTCTGACACCTGCCACCCTGACTGCAGGATGTGGCCGCCCCCACCTTTCACCTTCCCATCCTTAACAAGCGAAGTGACCCCCTACGCCTGGACAAAGCGCTGGAAAGCCCGGGCCCACAGGTCAGCTCCAGTCACTCGGCCTGACAGGGGTCAGGGAGGCGGGCCAGCCCCACAGCCAAGTCACAGCTCCAGGGCCTGGTCTCACTTGAGCAGTGTGGCCTGGTGCTGCTGCTGGGCTGCAGGCTCCACGCCTGACCCTCCAGCCTGCACAGAGGGCACTAGGCCAGGAAGCACCTCCCCAGCAGGCGGCTCAGCACCAGGTTCACGCGCGGCGCCTGTGGCTGGGCGGGCCCCAGTTCCACTCAGTGTTTGCAGACCATCAGCCCCGCAGGGCAGCATCACCGGCTTGTGCAGCAGCCTTGGGCAGCAGAGCCGGTGGCGGGGCGCCCTGGGCGCCGGGGGGGGCCCTGCCTAGCCTAGCGTCTCCAGCTCGCCGCCGGCTTCCCAGGGAACAGTGACCGCTGGCTCAGGCCAGGGCGCTCCAGGCCGCCCGCCAGCTCCCCCAGCTCCTCCGGCCGCAGCGCCTCCAGCCGCACGGCGACAGCAAACGCTCCCAGGGCCACGGGGAGGCGGCCGGCGCGGGCCAGTGCGTCTCCCAGCCTCAGGCACCGGCCGCGGTCGGGCTGCGCCAGCGGGGCCAGCCTGGAGAGGAAGAGCCCGGCTGCTATGTGGCACTCCCCGCGCGGTAGGCCTCGTCGCCCTCCTCCAAGCGCTGGGCTATCGGCTCCCCGCAGTCGCAGCCTGAACACTGGGGCTGTGGCGAGACCGGCTCAGTGCTAATCCCAGCGCGGCTGTGACCTTGCGGACCTGGAGCCAGGGTGCGGAGCAGGGGCGATGCGCTGCTGCTGGGAACTGGCCGGCGGGAGCTCAGCCACAGCCTTCGTCTCAAGAACGAAAAAAAACGGTTTTAAAAATCTTTTTAACATCGCAGAACGATCTTTAAAATCTATTTTAACATCTGTGAAGAATTACATTGGAAATTTGTTAGAGATTGTATTGGACCTATAGATTGAGTATGATGATCTTTTTAACAGTATTAATACTCCTAATTCATAGAAATGGAATAACTTTCTGTATGTCTATGTTTAATTGATTTTTATGAATGTTTTATAGTTTTCATTTTGGACATCTTTCTTTGCTTAGTTTATTCCCAGCCATTTTTTTATAGCTGTTTTAAATGCGATTGGTTTCTTGATTCCTTTTTCAGATAGTTTGCTGTTGGGTGTAGAAATGCGACTGATTTTTCTATGCTGATTTTGTTTTCTAAAACTTTACTGTATTCATTTACTGTTTCTGTTTTAGGGGTTTTTTTATACATAAGATCATGTCATCTGCAGACAGGGACAATTTGGCTTTCTTTTTGTTTTTCAATTTGGATGTCTTTTCTTTCTCTTGCCTAATTGTTCTGGCTAGGACTTCCAGTACTGTGTTGAAGAGAAGTTAGTAAAGTGAACATCCGTGTCTCCTTCCAGATCTTAGAGACACGGTTTTCAACTTTTCCTTATTCAGTATCATGTTGGCTGTGGGTTATCATATATGGCCTTTATTTTATTGAGTTATGTTCTTTTTATGACTAATTTGTTAAGAGATCTTATGTTTACAAAAAGCATTGAATATTGTCAAAGGCTTCTTCTGTATCTATTTAAATGATTATATTATTTTTATCTTCCCTTATCAAATGTGGTGTATCACATTTATTGACTGACATATCATAAGCCCTCCTTGCCTCCTTGGAACAAATACAACCTGATTATGGTGAGTGATCTTTTTAATGTGCTTTCAAATTACGATTGCTAGCATTGCTGGTTTTGAATTTTTGCATTCATGTTCATCAGTGACATTGTCCTGTGGTTTAGTTTTTCACTGTTCATGTCTCATTTTGGAATAAGGTAATTGTATCTTCATAGAATGAGTTTGGAAGAGTTTCCTCCTTTTCACTTTTTTTTGGAAGAGTTTATAAATAATTAGTATAAGTTCCTCTTTAAATGTGTTGAAGAATTCAGCAGTATAAGCTTCGGGTCCTGAACTTTTATTTATTTATTTTTTCTTTCTCTCTTTCTTTCTCTTTCTTTCTTTCTTTCTTTCTTTCTTTCTTTCTTTCTTTCTTTCTTTCTTTCTTTCTTTCTTTCTTTCTTTCTCTCTCTCCTTCCTTCCTTCCTTCCTTCCTTCCTTCCTTCCTTCGTTCTTTCTTCTTCTCATTATTAAATATTTTTGTTTAGAGACAGGGTCTTTGTCACTCAGGCTGAAGTACAGTGGTGCAGTCATATCTCACTGCAGCCTCAAATTCCTGGTCTTAAGTGGTCCTCCTGCCCCAGCCTCCCAAGTTGTTAGGACTACAAGTACACACAACTACACCTGGCTAATTTTAATTTTTATTTTTGTAAAGACTGGGTCTCACTATGTTCCCCAGGCTAATCTGGAACTTCTGGCTTCAAGTAATCCTCCTGCCTTGGCCTCCAAAGTGTGAGTTTACATGTGTCAGATACTGTGCCAAGCCCTCCTGATTTTCTTGTATTGACAAACAATGCTTCAATCTCATCGTTTGTTACTTGTTTTCATGTTTTTCTTAAAATTTATACTTTCATTGATTGATTGATTGATTGATTTCACTATCTTCCTTTGTAGTTAAGTTTTCTTTATCAGTGTGTTTTGGTTTCTTGTTTTATTTTTTTAATTTTTAGAGTATCTACTAAAAGTTTTTGCTTTGTGGTTACCGCAAGGCATGCAAAGAACATCTTATGCTTACAATAAGTTATTTTAAAGAGATAGCAACTTAATTTTGATTCAAACAAGGGGAAAAGAAACCACTCTACTCTTCAACTCCATCAATCCCTCACATTTTGCATTTCTGATGTCTTAATTTACATCTTTGTGTATTGCTTATTCCTTAACAAATTATTGTAATTGTTATTATTTGTATTGTATTTTAACCTTCCTACTAAGGATATATAAGTGGTTTACATCCAATTATTACCATATTAGTGCATTCCAAATTTGTCTGAATCCTCACTTCTACCTATGGGTTTATACCTTCAGATATTTTATGTTACATATTGCTGCCGTTTTCTTTCAGTTTGAAGAACAATATTTAGCATTTCTTGTAAGGCTGGTTTGATTACAATGAATTCATTCACTTTTTGTTTGTCTGAGAATGTTTCAATCTCTCCTTTATTTCTAAATGATAGCTATGCTGGATACTGTATTCATAGTTGACAGTTTTTTTTATTCAGCACTTAAATCTATTATCCTACTCTCTCCTGGCCTGTAGTGTTTCTGCTGATAAGTCTGCTGCCAGGCATATGGAAATTCTCTTATGTGTTATTTGTTTCCCTTTTCTTAGTCCTTTCAGGGTCTTCTCTTTGTCTTTTACCTTTGAGAGTTTAATTGTAATATGTCCTTGGTTGCCTTATTCAGATTAAATACGATTGGTGACTTTGACCATCCTAAACATTTTAATCTTTCACCAGGTTTAAAAAGTTTTCTGTTATCTATTTGAATAAACTATCACTTTTTCATTCTTAGTTCCCCTTTAATGTCAATGATATGTAGATTTGCTCTTTTGTTGTTGTCCCACAAATCTCATAAACTTTCTTTGTTTCTTCTCATTCTCTTTTATTTTCATTCTACTCTGACTATGTATTTTCAAAGAGCCTGTCTTTGAGCTCACTGTTTCTTCTGCTTGATCAGTTCTACTATTAATGCTTTCCATTGGATTTTCAATGTGTTCAATGAACTTTCCAGCTCCATGATTTCCATTTGATTTTTTCCCATTATTTTGATTTATTTGTTGAATTTCTCTGGTAGATTTCTGAATTGTGTTTCTACTTTCTCAGTGTTCACAGGTTCTTCTTAAAACAGCCATTTTGAATTCTTTGCCTGCCAGATCATTCATCTGTATGTCTTTAAGTTCGGTTGCTGGCACCTTGCTTTTTCCATTTGGTGAGGCAACTTTCCTAAGCTATTATTAATATTTTTAGATATACATCTCCGTCTACACGTTGATGAATTAGATATTTGAGTCTTCTCAGTCTGGGTTTCTTTGTGACTACTTTTCAGTGGACTTATTAAGAAATTTTGAGTGGACTCACAATTGTATTCCATTGCAGCATTAGAGATAGCCCAGATCCCGCATTAGACGTAAGTCTTGCGATGGCTGCACCACTGATGCACCATTTGCTGAATGGGCCCATGAGTGATCCACAGAGTCCCCTGGCTATGGGGTGAACATGTAAGGCCATCAAGCCTGTAGAGTCTGTGTGTTGTTTCACATGAGGCTGTTGCTAGCCTCACCTCCTCTTATGTCCTTAGCATCCTCACATGGTTCATCCCTTTTGGCACTCATGATGCCACTTGTGGGCTGATACAGGAGTGAGTCTACTGTGAAGGCACTCAGTATAGTGAAAAAACCAAATATCAACCTCTTGCTGACTTTTTTCAATTTAAAACTATAAGCCCTGTGGGAGTTTCTGCAGATGGTACCATAATGGCCTGAGGGAGGAGTATCACAGTCACAGAGTTGGTTCGCTCACTGTCTAAGCCATGGTTTTACTCATCTTCTCAGTCCAAACATGCTTCATAACCTTGTTCATGCATTGAGGTTCTGTTCTCGTAATCATAATTTCACATGTAGACAGTTGCTCATATTGATGTTTCTATAGGGGTGTGATAACAGGAGAGGTCTGCACCACTGTCTTGCTCGGCCTCGATCATTTTTTTCTTACAAGAATTTGTCTCCTCCTCGTTTTTCTTTTTCTCTTAACTGACCTAGGTTTAATCTTTTAATCCTTCTCCCTCCTCTGCTTCTAATGTCATTGTTTCTTTGTACACCTCTCATATCTACTATGCTACATGACCTTCAGTTGATTAGATATGATATATAAGACTTAATGTCCTATAAAATAGAGGTAATAATAGTGTCTAGTTGATAGGAAGGTTAAGAATATTAAATGACACCATTGATGTTAAATGGAAGTAACTTTCTGAAATGTATTAATGAGATGTGATTATTTGTTCTAGTCTCTTTATAGACTAGACTGCTTTGTTCGAGTTTTCTCTTTCCAGTCACAGAAAGCAAAACCATTGTAATAGTAAAAATGAAATAAAATTTAATTTAAAATTGTGTTCTACTCTTCTCCTTGTTCAGCCATGGAAAGCAATAAAATTGTGATAGCAGAAATTAAAAGCGAGCAGAGATTTATTTAAAAATTGGCATTCTCCTTTTCAATGCCAAAATAAGACCTAGACAGTTTGAATAAGGCAATAGTCTCCAGAAACAATTTATTGAAGAGAATGTGGGTTTCTAAATCCTAAAGAGATTTTTTACGTATGTGAGTCAAGTTTGGCTGCCTTGAATCCTACTATGACTTTAATGAAAGTTCTAGTTAGGGTGGAAATTGTCAAAGAAAAAAATTGCACCAAAGTTAAACACATAAAAAAGCTATTATTGAAGGTTATCGCAAAAGGGTAAAGAGGCCAGTACTTAGTCTGAACTCAGCTCCACTGAAACAAACAGCAGTATAGATTTTAAGAGTTGGGATGAGGGGGAGATCATAGACCACCTTTCTTTGCTAGTTGTCTTTTTCCAAAGGAATGCTAAACTATCTTTTTATCTTTATGACAGAAGGTAATTTTACAAATTAGATCAATATGCCCACCAAAATTTTGCTCTTACTCTCTCATGGAGTCTGGGAGATAATGGTGTTATCTTTCTTGAGAATTATATTTCAAAGGGATGGCACTGAGGTTCTTGAAATGGACATTTCTGAAGTGTAAAACTGGCAAGTGAGCTCTTACAAAGATGTCTATGTCAAAGAGGCAGAGAAAGAATTTACAATGATAACATTTCTAGAATATTAGAAAGAAAAGAAAAGAAAAGGAGACTAGAATCAGAAATAATCCTGTCTAAAATTTTATCAAGCTGAAGGGATTGTTTTAGTCAAAGGTTTAATGTAAGGGGAATTTCTATGAACAAGAGGAAGAGAAGAGCTTTGAACTACACAGGAAGGAGAAAGTTCCCAGGAGATGTGAACTTTCTCAGTGACTATGGCACTGCCTGTGTCTCTGATCAGGTATTCAGCCCCAGCATCCTCCTGGGACTCGCTCAAAGAGATAGATAAGAAAAAATAGACCAAGAAAGATGAGAAAATATGGAGGCTGGTGTCTTCTCTAGTGCACATAGGGTGGCCCAGGAATGACAGAGTGGCAGGACAGCGGGAGGTGCCTTAGAGATCAATTCCCTTACTCTCAGCTTGTGAGTGCTGCCTGAAAATCCAGTCTCTCCAAGCTTAGTGGGAGGGGGACTCATAAGTGGGTTGACTGGACCAGTGGAGGCCCCCGGTGGATCATGCTGGCCTCAGAATGTGAGGTCTAGGAGGCTAGAGGGAAATGGCATTGGGTGACCAGAAACTGCATCAGTGGGTGCCAATACATGCAAAATCAAAGAGAAGATGAGCCACGTCAGCAGATATCAGTGAAGAATGTCCAGAGAAGACTCCACTGACCATACACAGCACAGACCAGCCTGTTCCGGAGGACAGTGCAAATGGCGCCCAGCAGCAAGGGAGGCTACTTTGACCCTGCCCATGCCACCAGCAGCTTGGACCCTAGAGTCAGATGCCACCACAAGGCCTAATTCCAGTAGTCGGTTCACTTCTCAGGAAGACGGGAGCCTGCACTCAGCACCATCCCTGTGGCTGCACAGGGCCAAGTACCCGTGACTGGGCGCTCTGGGTGCAAGCCAAGAAACAGCAGAACCTAGGGTGGCCTGTCGGTGAACTCGGCGACACTCTGACCATCTAGGAAGAGCCTCAACAGCCTCAGCTGTGGGGTCAGCTGCAACTGCCACCTGCTGACAGCGCATGGGAGCAGTAGTGGCAACCCTTGACCCTGTCCCCGCCACCAGCAGCGTGGACAGCAGGGCCAGAGTGTGCCTCGGCCCCTAAGACCTTAGGCCATGCAGCTGCAGGAGGACATGAAACTGCCGCTGACACAGCTCCCAGAGGCTATGCAATGCCCAGCGAGGCGACCCTGCACTCTGGGCGCGGGCCAAAGATCAGATACTACCATGAAAGGACGGTGAACTTGGTGACCCTAAGGCTCGCAATGGGTTTAGCAGCAGCTGCCACCTGGAACCAACCCTGACCCTGACTGCATCACCAGCAGCAGGAACCCCAGGGCCAGATGCTGCCTCAGCGGCTAATTCAGGTGTTCCTCCTCCAGCTGCAGCAGGGTGGAAATCCGATGCTGAGCCCTATCTTGGCGGCTGCACAGAGCCCAGAGCCCACACAACGCGCTCTGGATAAGAGCAAAGGAAGAGCGGACTTAGGGTGGGAAGACACTGCACTCTCAGATCCTCAGGCCATCTGGGGTCAGCCCTGCCAGCCTCGGTCTAATGCTCCGCTGCAGCTGCTACCTGCTCGTGGCGCCCAGCAGTGGCAAACCCGGCCTCTGCCTGCCACACCAGCGGCCCTGAAACCTTAGAGCCAGATGCCACGTAGTGGCAAAGTCAGGCAGTCAGCCCACAGCTGCAGGAGAGCGGGAACCTGCCCTTCGGCGGATTCTTGGAGGCTGCACAGTGCCCAGCGCCCGCCACCCAGTGCTCTGGGTGCGGGCAAATGACCCTCAGGCCATCTGGGACCGGACCAGCCCTGCAGCCTCAGCGGTGGGGTCAGGGGCGGCTGCCAAGTGCACACAGTGAACTATAGCAGCTGTGGCAGCCGCGGACCCTTGTGCAAGCCACCCGCAGTGCAGACCTCTGAGGTACCTGACTCAGGCGGTCGGCCCCCCAGCAGCGGAAACCTTCCCCCAGAGGGCAGAAACCTGCAGCTCAGCCCCATCCCAGCGCCTGCACTGTGCTCAGCGCCTGCCAACAGCAGTGAGGATTCCATGGCTGGAGGCCTTTCCAGGGCAGGAACCTGCCGCTCTGCCTATTCTAGGCAGCCGCACAGGGCCCAGCGCCTGAAACCCCGAGCTCTGGGCGCGGGCCAAGGAAGAATGGACCCTAGGCTGGGACAGCGGTGCACTGGGCGATCCTCACGCTTTATGGGACCAACCCTGCCGGCCTCTCCTGAGAGCTCAGCTGCAGCTGCCACCTGTACAAGGGCACGGCAGCAGCAGAGCAACCGGGCACTTTGCCTGCACCACCAAGAGCCCAGACACCGGGGCCAACGCCATCTCAGCACCGAATTCAGGAAGTCAGCCCTGCAGCAGCCGCAGGGCAGAAACCTTTGCCCTTGGCCCAGTCCCCCTGGCTGCACAGTTCCCAGTGCCTGCGACCCGGAACTCTGGGCGCAGGCAAAGGAACCGCAGACCCTAGGCTGGGATAGTGGTCCACTCCATGACCCTGAGGCTGTCTGGGAAACGCCTTGCCAGCCTCCATCATGGGCTCAGCTGCAGCAGCCACTGCACATGGGTGCAGCAGCCTTGGTGGCGACCCAAGACCATGCTCTTACAGCAGCCAGGCGGACCCCAGGGCCAGAAGCCGCCCAGCGGCTAATTCGGGTGGTCAGGCCTAGCTGCAGGAGGATGGGAACCGGCTACTCAACCATTTCCTGGAGGCTGCCCTATGCCCAGCGCATGAACACCCTGCTCTGGGTGCCTGCAAGAAAGAGCTGACTCTATGGTGAAAGGGCCGTGCCCTCAGCGATCCCCAGGCGGTCTGGGAACACCCTGCGTGCCTCTGCTGTAGGTTCAGCTGCAGTGGCAACCTGCAGCAGCTGTGGCAAACTCCGACCCTGCCAGCGCCACCAGCAGTGGGGTCCCTTGGGCCAGAAGCCTCCAGGGCACCGAAGTCAGGGTGTTGGTCCTCAGCTGCAGGAAGACGGGAACTGGCGCTCAGCCCCACCTCAGAGGCTGCATGGTTCCCAGAGCCAGGGCCCAGCTCTTCTAGCGCAGGTTGTGGAGGGGCCAGGGGCAACCCAGGCTTTAGGGCAGTGTCATGATCACAGCTCACTGAAGCCTCAACCTCCTAGATTCAAGCTATGCTCTCACCTCAGCCTCCTGATTAGCTGGTAGCTGGACTACAGGCAGGTGCCATAAAGCCTGGCTATTATATTTTATACATATTTTGGAAAGACAGGGTCTCACCATGTTGCCCGGGCAGGTCTTGAACGCCTGCAGTTCAAGCGATCCTCCCAACTGGACCTTCCTCAGTGCTGGGATTGTATGTGTGAGCCACTACCTGCCGCTTTTATTATAAGGATACTTGTCATTGGATTTCGGGCCCATCCTAATCCAAGATGAGATGCCCTTATCTGAAGGTGCTGGACTTAATTACATCTGCAGAGTGTTTTCCAAATAAAGGCACATTCACAAGTTCCAGTTAGACATATCTTTTAATCGACCACCATGCAATCCACTCGAGGAGTATTAAAATGCCAGTGTGGACTGAGGCACCAAAGAATGACATTATTATATCAAACACATTGCCTTCTTTGTAGTGACCTGTGGGCTTGGAAACAGAACCATTTGCAGCTGTCAGGGAAGTGCACAGAGCCTGGCCTTTCCCGCAGCCTCTTCCCCACTGGCCTTCCATGAGAGGATCGCCCCTTGAGAGTGTGAGAGATTCCTCTTAAATGCTAAAGACCACAGGAGCATTTGGGAGGCGGAAGATGTTTAGGGAGCAACTTAGTTGCCCTGAGGTGCCCATCACCCTTCACTGTTTCACCAAGGATCTGGGAATGGGAACCAGGCATAAGACAGATACATGTGGATGAGAAGAGGCCAGAGTCTTTCTCTGTGTAGGCACCACCCAGCCCAAGAGGAGCATTGCTCCAGAAACACATGCACTCACGATGTTAAACCCAATCTATTGAGTACTTAATGCGAACTGGGAATTTTTTTAAGCACTTAAGCTGTCATTTATATCTCCCCTACCAGTGTTGCACATGGTATTAAGCATTTGACAAAGTGTATTGTATTAACTCCTGCAGAAAACCTAAAAAGGGGAAGGGCAGTATAATTAATAGAATTTTCCATATGAAAAGACGGGGACTTGAGTTGAGGTCACAATTTATATATGGTATTATATTGTACTTCACACACGTAACATAGTAAGTGTCCTGGAGAATCTTGGTCTCTTAGTCTATATAATAACATAAGCAACTTTTGTGAGATTAATTGTTTTTCCGAACCATGCCTGGAATATTTGCATAACATTCCAGTGTTTAAATATGTTGTTTATTGCCAGGTGTGGTGGCTCACGCCTGTAATCCCAGCATTTTGGGACTCCAAGGCAGGTGGATTGCCTGAGCTTAGGAGTTCAAGATCAGCCTTAGCAACACAGGGAAACCCCATCTCTACTAAAATACAAAAACATAGCCAGGCGTGGTGGGGTGTGCCTGTATTCCCAGCTACTTGGGAGACCGGACAGGAGAATTTCTTGCACATGGGAGATGGATGTTGCAGTGAGCTGTGATCGTGCCACTGCACCACAGCCTGGGCAACAGAACGAGACCTCGTCTCAAAAAAAAAAAAAAAGTTGTTTCTCAAACCATTTTCATCTTCGAAACATTTCAGGCCTCCTCCAACTAACCAGCTTATGTTAAATTTTGTTTTATTTGAATTAAATTTAATTTCAATAGTCACCTGTGGCTATTGGCTACTGCAGTGGATAGCACAGAGATGAGAAATAATAGAAACTTTTTTTTTGTTTGTTTCAATGGCGAACATTGTCAAAAGTTCAGTTCCTGTTTTATGTAAGATTTTGGTTTATATTTTCTCAAAGAAGTGAAGTACAAAAAAGAAAAAAAAGAAAACAAAATGATTTGGTAAGGAAGGGTGAAGAAGAGACACTTAACTCAGGGTGGAGACAACAGAAATGACCTTGTTTGAAATGCAGCTCCTGTCTGTGTGGCTCTCTGTGCTCTGTTGGGGCATCAGTTCCTTTACTTCTTAGTTAAATCAGTTATTTCGATGGTACAATGTTTTTTTGTTCAATAAGTGTGATATTTTGCACAGCTGGTTTAATTCCAGTATGGAAGCTCTCTGCTCAATCGTCTTGATTTCTCTGGGCTTGTTCCCACTCTGCAGATGTAAACATGGCACCTGTATATCTCTCTCCAGGTTCTGATCTAGTGTGACAGTGTCTATGACTTGCCCACCTAGAGAAATACACACATTGCAACTTGAGGAAGAGAAAAAGAGGGCCCTGCAAAAGGCATCTACAGGCCCCACGTGCTGTTTACCCTTCTTATTTATTGAAGTGACTCCTCATCCATTTATTGGGCAGTTGTAAGCAAAGGAATTAACTGACTATGACAATTCATCTTGATGTACAAAACTTTAGTCTGTTTTGAGTTTCCACTGTTGGGAAATACCTAGTTATACTAATAGTTATACTAATTAAGAACAGTTACAGATAGTATAGTGACAGTCTTTTTTTTTTTTTTTTTTTTTTTGAGACAAGCTCTTACTCTGTTACCCAGATTAGAGTAGAGTGGCATGATCGTGGCTCACTGCAGTCTCAACCTCCCCGGGCTCAGTGATTCTCCACCCTCAGTCTCCTGAGTAAGGGGGAATACAAGCACGTGCCACCGTGCCTACATATTTTTTGTATTTTGTTTTGTTTTGTTTTGTAGAGATGAGACTTGGCCATGTCACCTAGGCTGGTATTGAATTTCTGGTCCCAACTGATCCTTTCTCCTCAGGCTCCCAAAGTACTGGGATTACAGGTGTGGACCAGCATGCCATGCCTATAGTGATATCTTTAAGTAAGCCTCTCCTTGCTTCTTTTGAGCAATTTTTCAAAGCAACAGACACCTTATTAAATGAGAAAGTTGATCGGTTTTCCTAATGGCTGCTAATAAAGTAAAGAACTAAGGAACCTCTTTGATTTCAATGAAGTCCCTACAGATGTTATGGGCTACTTGTTACTGAGAAGTATGGTAGGAACTATAGGTCAAGCTGTGATCAGCAAATAGATCTTGCTGAAGAGGAAGAACGATTGGCTAAGATAATCCCCCAGGACAGCTGGCATACGTTTAGACAAAGCTGAATTGAATGCTTTCTGAGGAGGAGTGTGTTAGTCTGTTCTCACAGTGCTATAATGACATACCTGAGACCGGGTAATTCAAAAAGAAAAGAGATTGAATTGGCTCACAGTTCTGTGGGCTGTACAGACTTATGTTTATAGGGAGGCCTCAGGAAACTTACAATCATGGCAGAAGGCGAAAAGGAAGCAAGCACATATTCACACGGCTGAAACGAGTCAGGGGAGGTGCTGCACACTTTTTAAACAAGCAGATCTCAGGAGAACTTTGTCTTCAGACAGCACTAGGGGGATGAGGATAAACCACTAGAAACCACATCCATGATCCAATCACTTTACACCAAGCCCTTCCTGCAACACTGGTCATTACAATTCCACATGAGATTGGGAGTGGAGGGTGCACAAATCCAAACCATATCAAGAAGCATTTTAAAAGTTGAGGGAAGTTCCAATAGATGGCAAGTCAGGATAGGGAATTCCATCAGCATAATACTCCTCTCAATCCACGCCAAAGTGGGAGAAAGGGAAAAGTGCAAGGATGAAGACGGGACACAGCAAAATGACAGGATGACTCACAAGATGACCCCTGTGGAAAGCATTTACTGACTCAAAATCCAAACCATGAAGACAATAAGAGCAAATTTGCTGAGTTTCTATGCTCTTTATGTTTATTAGGGAAGGGCAAAAGCCAGCCCCTTGACATTGTTATTGTTAATTAACATCATCACCGCCTGCTCTTAAGTGCCTAGATACTTTCTAGAATCTAGTATTATTTTCACTCAAATGATTTTTGGATATGCCCTGTCATGCACGTGATATTGCAGAAACATCCTACATTAACCACAGCAAGATAGCTATGTAATATATGGGATCACTTTAGGGGAGTGTATTTCTACCCTATTTTGAGATGGAAAATGAAGTAGAGATGTCCATTTGTCAATTTCTTCTACATTATGTCAAATATTCAAAGAGATTATTTTATTTATTTCAAAGATGCATTCATGTTGAAATTAAAATTTAAATTAAGAAAATTTATAAACTGAGTCAAAAGAAGAGTAAGCAAGGCAATTGATTAACGTGTCGGTTAATGCCACCATACTTCTGTATGCCCTGGAAGCGTCAGGCATAAATGACTTTAAAGTATTCGGCATGTGGCCAGGTGTGGTAGCTCATGCTGTCATTCCAGGATGTGGAGAGGTTGAGGCAGGTGGATTGCTTGAGACCAAGCAAGGCAACATGGTGAAACCCCATCTCTATGAAAAATACAAAAATTAGCCAAGCATGGGGGTGCCTGCCTTTTAGTACTAGCTACTGGAAAGGCTAAGGTGAGAGGATCATTTGAGCCCAGGAGGTTGAGGCTGCAGTAAGCTCTGGTTGCACCACTGCACTCCAGCCTGGGTGAAAGAGGGAGACCCTCTGCCCAGGACTCTTGGGATAGGACTATACCCATAGGGATTGTCCGCAATAACTTCACATTTGAGTGGAAGTGGAGATTATATGTACCAATGCCAATATGTAGCAAAAAAGAAAAACATAAGAAATCATGGCAGAAATGGCCCAAAGAATGAAAAAGGGTAGAGGTAATTGAGAGAGGCTTTCTGGTGATACAATTTGAACTGATTTCTGGAGAATGGGTTGAATTCCAATAGGGGGAGACGGACCAAGTTAATTTTGACGAGGGAAATGTCTTGAGCGAAATCTCAAAACGGAAAACAGGCCAATGTAAAGTGCTAATGAGCGGTGCGGTTGGGGTACGGTGTAGGAGAAGAGTTCCAAGTGAAAAGGTAGTTGGTCTGATAGGTCAGGGTCTTGCAAGCAGAGGCAGATACTATCATTATTCCATTTTTCAGATTGGAAAACAGACACAGAGAGTCCAAGGTCACAAAGCTGGGAAGTGAATCTGGGCAGTCTAGGGGTAGCACCCTCTTCTTAAATGATCCATTAAAGGTTCTCTTCTGCAGGCATTCCAAAACTCTTCTCCATCTTTAGCTTCCGCAGAGTACCATGAGGCCCCCTGTCTACCTCACAGGACAGGGCCTCAGAAAAGCAACAGATCCCAACTCATACTAGCTTTTAAATAAAAAAATGTATAATCTTGCAAAACAAGAAGTGCAGAGGTTGGGCAAGAGCCAACATTGCTTAGTTCAGCAGCTCAACAATAAATCCAAGGACCTGGGTATTGGTGCACCTCTCCACACCACCATCCTCATGGGCCAGCTTCTACTTCCTCCTGAATGCTGTGTCTTTCCCTAGTTTTCTCCCTGATTTTAGCTCAAGTGCTGCTTCCTTCCTGGGGCCAGCCTTTCCTGCCTCCCTCGTGGGGCCAGTCCATCTTCCCAGGCTCTTGCAGCACACCTGGGTCTGCTGCACTTCCCCTTATTACATAATTCCGTGAATAACGTCACCTCTTTCTGTTAGACTCAAAGCTCCACTAGGGAAGAAATTCTGTGCATATTGCTCACTATTGAACCCTGGAGTCGACCACCCAAATATTTGTCAAATGAATAAATGGTAGCTCTACAGGCCAAAGGAACCCAAGAAACATGCAAACTACCAAAATACTCTTTACAACTCACTCCCCTCTGGAGAGTTTTCCCTGAGGCACATTCCTGTTGGTTTCTTCCCCTCAAGAAGCATTCTCCTTTCTCCTTCCTATAAAAGCCAGGTTTTTCTCAGATAGCCACACCATGCCCCATGCAAACAGATTTGGATTATTCTATCATTTGGACATAATCTATGCTCCCTATGCAGGTCCACAGGGTGCTGGTTGCCCCAGCTGCTGCTGGTGGTCTTCATGTAGCCAAGGTATCGCTAGTGCATGTGGAGAAAACAGAGCAACTGGAGAGAAACCGAGGAGGTAAAAGTGGGCAGGGCTTGGTGATATTTGGGGATATGAGGGATAAGACAGAGAATGGTCTTAGGAAAATCTCCTGTTTTTTCCTTTTGGATAATGATATAGATGAATAAAAGTTCCAATCACGGGGATAGAAAACACTGGAAAATATGAGATTCATTCAGGCAAGTCTTTCATACACTATTCCATCATCAGTTTCATAAGGGAAAGGGAGTCAGATCTCATCTCCACCTTGTTTGCTTCTATCATACTGTGTTCTACCTTGTTGGATCTAGTTGATAACTAGATGATAGCTTCGTACTGATGGTGGACTTACCTACTAGTGTTTGCACCTCCTCCTTGCCAGCCTAGAAGCTCTGAGACAGCAGGAGCAGTGTGTGTGCACGCATGTGTGTGTGTAACTGGATTCCCCACGGCACATTATTGTTTCATCCATAGTAAATGGTGGAGGAATATTTGCAGGCCTTAGCTGGACTGCAGCATTGTGAAGGTCAGATAACCACATTTGATAGGTAGGATTCTAACCTTGAAGCAGACAAAATGTCCATCTTATCAGCCTTGCTCACACCAGCTGTGCCTTTCCTTTGTGGTTGTACGTTTGAAGAGCTCATGCCACAAGCCTCTTAAAAAGGAGATTGGACGTTCACCAGCCTCAGGCTGCATGGCAGGGTGACTGTGTCTTTGAATATCCCAGCTGGAGGCTGGTCATCCTTTTGTCTTTGGGTGAATAGACTACTCAGGAAGGCAGGGATGCGTGCAACCTCCTTTCTTGTTAATGAGTTTGCATTTTATTTTGGCAGATCTAAAATAATATTTCAAAGGCAGTGTAGAAGCAGATAGGGACATTACTTGTAATTGTTTAATATTGTTATGACATGACATTTGCCTACAGAAAGAGAGACAAGCCACCATCTTCAAGGGAGGGCCAGAAGTGTTAAGTGCATCATGTTGAATACAATTACGTTTGGTGATCAGGCAGCCCTGGGTTCAAATCCTCTCTCTATTGCTACCAATTAAGCCACTTAACTCCATCTGAGCCTCAGGCTGCCCATCTGTGTAATAAGCAGTAATAGCAGCTCTCCTGCAGGATTATCGTGAGAATTACAGCTCAGGCAATGATCATCATACTTCTTGGCACAGAGGTGTTCACTACCCAGGCAGTGTTATTATTATGTCTAAAGTTACAAAGGGAGTTTTTAAGAAAGATGGAATGAAAACTTGTTTCTCTCAATTCTGAGCTTATTAGAGCACACTGTTTTGCTTGAATAAAGCAGCCCTGGAATCTCTCAGGGGAGGGTGTTTGTAACATCTGCTCAGGCACGGTTTCATTTCCTATATACCCAGAGACTAGCCCTGTACAAGTTGTGGGGAGATACTCATGTGAGTTGGCGGACTTTGGGTCAAATATTTTCCCTAAGCCCAGGTCTCTATGGCATTCTACAGAACACTCTGTATCCTTCTAAGGGACACTGGAAGAGCAAATGGATAGTACAGTGAGTTACAAATAAAATGGCCAATCTCAGCATGAAAGATTGAGGGTGTTACCTAATGAGGATGCAAACCACTCCATCTACATCCAAGCCCATCTACATACAAGCAAACCACGAGCCTGCCAGAAAGAAAGAACATGCTATGTAAAGGTTTAATAACAGTGATGACTATTTGAACTTCAGCTCCAGAGCAGTTCAGTGGCCTCCCTTCCAGGAACAGAAGCCAAAGCACATCAGGATTCTTGAAGGCCCTGAAAGGTAAATGAGAATCCTAGTGTATGGCAAAACATTCCCACAAAAGAAGGGCTCCATGTGTAGAGACTTAGAAAGGATTCCCAACTTCAGTCCCTTCAGAACCAGAAGCAAAGGTGGGGGACAGCGCAATTAAGTGGCCCTAGAGATTTGCCAGGAACTAGAGCCTTCCGGAGAAGTCCAGTTTTCCTATGCAGGGAGAGGACTGGGAGTTCGCTGGTCACAAGCATTGTGCCTTTGTTTTCAGGAAGACTTTAGGAGTCCCCCAGCATTGGAGGAACATTGCCTTACTGCGGACTCAAGCACAGTCTCTTACCTGGTAAGAAAAATGGAGCTGCATGCAGCTGCTGAACACTTTAACCGGAAACCCAAAGATAGATGTTGGCACAAAGAAAGGAGGGCTGAAGAAAAGTGACCATGGAAACACATTGAGCTCTTAATCTGACCCATTTCTTCTGGGCCAGACCTGGAGCCAGGAATGTGGTGATGAATGAGGCCTGAGCTGAGATCGTGAGGATGAGACAGAGTCCACCCTGTGGGGATCTGGGATGATGAAAGGGCTCCGCAGATGGGGGACCCCCTGGCGAGAAGTTCTGCTGAGTGGAAAAGGGCTTGGAGTAACTGAGGTCAGCTGGATTCCTTAAACACTGCTCAGAGCCCTTGAAGCCATCTAAGGGCACACTTCTCAGGCCTTCTCCAAGCCACGCTCAACTGGGAATCTTTTAAGGACAGCTGCTCTGTTAGGCTTACCTGAGATGGTGTAGTTTTCCCCCGCCGCGGTAGTGGCACAGACAGTAAGTGTTCAGGAGCCGGGCCTCACAATGCCGTGGACTAGGGCAAAGGAGGACCCTGTCCTCTCCCAGCCCTGGGCTAAAACACGGGAGGACCCGGACCGGTGGCTCCACGGACCCCTGCAATGCCAAGAGCTAAGTTATGCTGCTGAAGGACCTCTCCGCCCTGGACTAAGGCACCGGAGGATCCCCGCCCTGCCCCACCCCGCCCCGCGGTGTCCTGGACTGTGCCACTGCAGAACCCCCGCCCCTCCACACCCTGGACTCTGGCTCTGGAGGACTCCGGCCCTGGCTCGCCCTGAACTACTCCTGCCCCTCAGCGCGCTGGACTGTGTTTCCAGAGGACCAGGTCCTGCGGCAACTTGGGCTACCTCGTGGACTCCAGGACCCCAGTCCTGTCAGGCCCTAGACCAAGACCCAGGAGGACCCACACCCCCTGTACCCATACCTTGCCGTGCCCTGTACTACAGCTCGGCAGGACCCCCGATTCGCTGAGCACTGGACTCCAGCACAGAGGGACCCCCGCCATGGAGATATGGACCACTCCTGCCCCACCGCACCCTGGACTACCGCACGCCAAGACCCTGGCCTGAACGCGTCCTACACTCTGGCATGGGGAAAACCGGCCTCGCAGAGCCCTGGACTCTGGCATTGGTGGACTCCCACTTGGCTACGTCCTGGACTCCTGCACCAGAGGACTCCTGTCCCCCCGCACCCTGGACACCTACACTAGAAAACCCTGTCCCGTCTCCCCCTAGACTAGGGCAGGGGAGGACCCTGGAAACCGACTCCGGCACAGTAACACCGCTTACCCGTCATGGGCTGTATTCCAGCACTGGAGGACCCCAATCCCGTCGCTCCATGGACTCCACCACCGAAGACCCTGGCCCCCCTGTGCCCTGGACAAAGGCACAGGAGGACCCAGCCTCACCGCCCCGTGGGCTATCGAATAGGAAAACCCCCAGCCCCACCGTGCCAGAGACTCTGACAAGAGAGGACTCCTGCCCCCTGTTCCCCCGACTACAGCAAGGCAGGAACCACACTCCTCCGAGGTCCTCGCTGTGGCAACTGTGGACCCCCGCCCTGGTATGCCCTGAACTAAGTCAGGCAATGACCCCGACCCCACCAGGCCGTGAACTCCAGTATTGGAGGACCATTGCATTACTGTGGACTCAAGCACTGGACTATCTCAGGGCAGGATCCCTGTCCTGCCATGCCCTACTCTATGGCATGAGAGTACCCAGCCTCACTGCGCTCTGGACTCCTACACCCCAGGACTCCTACACGGAGAACTCCCGCTCCTTCACAGTCCCATCCTGGACTCCTGCACAAGAGAACCCCCGCTCGGCTGCACCCTGGATATAGCAAGGCAGGAATTCCGCCCTGTGGCGCTCTGCACTGTGACACCTGAGGATCCACAGTCCAGCACGCCCTGGACTACTGCGCCACGGGACTCCTGTTCCGCCGCGCCCTGGACTATGGCATCAGAGAACCCAGCTCCCCGCACCCTGGACAACGGCACCGGAGGACCCAGCACCCGGCATCCTGGACTAAGGCACAGTAGGACTCCGGCCGCATTGTGTACTCCTGCACAGGAGGACCCTTGCAGGGCAGCGCACTGGACTGAGCTACTGAAGGAGCCCCACCCCTGCCTCACCCTGGACTAAGGCACTGGAGAACTCTTCCTCCACAGAGCCGCGGATTCTTGCAGGAGACAACCTCCACCAAGCCTGCCCTGGACTGTGGCCCAGTAGGGCCCACACCACGTCATGGACTCCTGTACTGGGGGAAGAGTAGTGATAAATGTCCAGGTTTACTAGTTGAAAAGTAGCAATCAATGTGTTACAATGAATGGATTTGATGTAAAATTACAAATGCTGAAAACATTATGTGTAATTGCCTAGCCAGAACAATTACACAAGACAAAGAAATAAAATAAATGCATATAGGGAAGGAAGAGGTAAGATTGTTTCTGTTTTCTGAAAATATAATCTTAAGATAGAGAACATCTTAAAGACTCCACCAAAATAAATGGTTAAAGCCAATCAAGAAATTCAATGAAGTTAATAGTTACAAAATCAATATACAAATACCATTATTGTTTCTATGCAATAATGACAAACTATTGCCTGAAAAATAAATTGATAAGGCAATTTCATTTATAATAGAATCAAAACAGATATATAAATATATAAAAGACAGGAGTAAATTTAATCAAGAACGTGAAAGATTTGCACACTGAAAACTATAGCACATTGATGACAAAATTAAAATAGCATAAATAAATGGAGAGACATCCTTTATTGATGAATTCAAAAATTAGCATTTTAAAAGTGTCAATGCTACCCAAACTAATCTACAGATTAAATGTAAGCGCTATGAAATTCCAATGTCATTCTTCACAGAAATAGAAAAATTACTCCTGAAATTTGTATGGAACCACAAAAGACCCCAACTGACCAAAGCAATCTTGAACAAAAAGAATAAAGCTGGAGGCATCAGACGACCCAATTACAAACTATATGACCAAGCTGTAGTAATTGAAACAGCATAGCAGTGGCATAAAAAGAGACACGTAGAACAGTGAAAAGGGATATAGAACCCATAAATAAATCCACATGTCTGTGGTCAATCGGTTTTTTGATAAAATAACTAAAAAATACACAAAGAAGAAAGAAAATTATTTTCAATAAATGGTATAGAAAAAACTGACTCTCCACATACAGAAGAATAAAATTTGACTTTTATTTTTCTCTTTATACAAGCATCAAATCAAAATTAAAAACTGAAATGTAAAACTACCACAAGGAGATAGAGAAGAAGTCTGTCTGACATTGGCCTGAGCTATGATTTTCTGTAGATTATTCCGAAAGCACAGACAACAAAAGCAAAAACATACAAATGAGATTGTGTAAAACTAAAAAGCTTTTCCACAGGAAAAAAGCAATAATAGAATGAAGAGAACCCACAAATGGGATGACGTTTTTAAACCATACATCAGATAAGGGGGCTCATATAATAATATATAAGTAACTCAACCTACTCAAAAATAAGAAAAAAATTATGCTTATTAAAAAAAATAAGCAAAGAACCTGAATAGACATTTCCTAAGGCATACAAAAATGCTAACAGGTACATGAAAAAATCACAAACATTCCTAATCATCAGAGAAATGCAAATCAAAGCCACACTGAGATATCACCTCACACATTTTACTAGGGCTATCATAAAAAGAGATGGAAGATAAGTGTTGATGAGGATGTAGAGAAAAAGAAACCCTGTACACTGCTGGTCGGAATGGAAATTAGTACAACCATCTTGGAAAACAGTATGAAGCTTCCTCAAGAAATTATAAATATATTTACCCTATGATCCATCAATCCCACTTCTGGATATATGTCCAAAGGAATTTCAATCAGGATGCCAAAAAGAGACATCTGCAATTTCATGTTCATTGCAGCATTATTCCTAATAGTCATGAATTAGAAACAACCTAAGTGCTTCTCAACTGAAGAATGGATAAAAATAGGTGGAAAAATTGGAACCCTTCTACACCACTGGTGAGATTTCAAAATGTAAAACAGTCTGGCAGTTCTTCAAAATGTTACACATAGACTCAGCACATGACGCAGCAATTCCACTCCTGTGTGTTTACCAAAAAGAAAACAAAACAAATGCTACACACAGTAGTACACAAATGTTTATAGCAACAAAAAGTAGAAAACAACAGAAATGTTCATCAACTGAGGAGTGGATAAATCAAATGAATCCATAAAATAGAATCTTATTTAGCAATAAAAGGGAAAAAAGTGTTAATGCATGCTCCAGAATGGATGAACATTAAAAATATGTGAAGTGCAAGAATTGAGTAAAAAATGACTATGTGTTATGATGATTCCATTTATGTGAAATGTCCAGAATAGGCAAATTCATATTCAGGAAGTAGACGAGTGGTCGCCTAGACTAGGAGGGCTTTAGGAAAGGCTGGAGAAATTGGGGAAAGTTTGCTAATGGGCGCAAGTCTCTTTAAGGCACATTAAAATGTTCTAAAATTATACTACGATGATTATTTCTCCACCCAGTTAATATACTAAAAGAATTTGAAGTTTGTACTTTAAATGAGTGAATTACACAAAGTATGAATAATATCTCAATAAAGCTGTGGGAAGTTAAAAGTGTATGTAGGATGCACACAAAAATCCTACTTATCTTTATACATGAATGAAATTCTGTCATTTGTAAAAACATGGATGAATTTAGAGGATATTATACTAAGTAAAATAAGCCAATCGCAGAAAGACAAATATCTCATAATATCACTTATATGTGAAATCCACAAATGTGCACTCACAGATGTTAGGAGTGGAATGGTGGTTTATCAGAGGCTGAGCGGGGCTTGTCGGGGGGAAGTTGGGAGTAGAATGGTGGTTTGTCAGAGGCTGAGCAGGGCTTTGGAGGGGGAAGTTGGGAGTAGAATGGTGGTTTATCAGAGGCTGAGCGGGGTCGGGGGGAAGTTGGGAGTAGAATGGTGGTTTATCAGAGGCTAAGCAGGGCCGGGGTGCAGGTAAGTCGGGAGTAGAATGGTGGTTTATCAGAGGCTAAGCAGGGCCGGGGTGCAGGTAAGTTGGGAGTAGAATGGTGCTTTATCAGAGGCTGAGCAGGGCGGGGGTGAAGTTAGGATTAGAATGGCGGTTTATCACAGGCTGATCAGGGCGGAGTGGGGGGTGGGAAAAGGGGAACTATTCAATGGGATAATGCTTCAGCAAGGAGAGATACATTCTGGTGATATGGTGCACAGCAAAGTGACAGCAGTTACTCATAATGAAGTGCGTATCTTAAAACTGCTAAAATACTACAACTCAAATGTTTCACCATAATGTAATAAATATGTGAGGTGGAAGATATGTTATTTAACGTAATTTGTCCATTTCACAATATTTACATGTATTGTACCACATTGTATCCATATATATTTATTTATCAATAAAAACAAAATTTTCAAAAGAGAGCAAAACAGTTGTGCCAGATCTTCATCTAAAGACATTTCTGAGAAAAATGTATCTGTTTTCTTTCAGAATAAATTTACAGTTAATAGATATTATGTTACCTAAAGTAAAGCGGATAATTTTGGCCATCAGCTTATACTGTGGGATAATCTCTTTTTGCTGACCTTGTAAAAGCTGCCGCGGATTAACAACAAGTAGGAAAGATTTTTATCATGATCAGGTAAAGGTTCTGCATGCTTCTATTTTGAATAATATTGTCCCCCTATTATCGCAAAGTGTGAATGCCTTTTGTTTCAGAGGTCTAGCCCTAAATGGTTTAGTCAATTACATCTTGCATTCTAAAACAAGTCCTAGTGCATTTGTGATGGTACTATATATAATTGTGTTTTTAATTTAACTATCATATACATCTACTTTTCTGTTAAAAGTCTATATTTTACAGAGGCCCTCCATACATATAAGTGCTTTTATGATAGTCTATCCACTAAATTTCAAACATAAGATAAGGAACAGTTTTGCTTTTATTTTTTATTATTGTTATTATATTTTAAGGCTAGTCAAGTGAAGCAGTGGGAGTGGAGAAGGAACTGCTTTAATTTTTATATGTTGGTGTTACAGGCTGTATGTGACAGGCTATATATTTGTCGGCTGAATTTTAGAAACAAAGTGAAATATTTATTTCGTATTTCATTAGATATAGGGATGATGATTACTTCAAGGGATTGTCACTAGACTGAAAGTATCACATCATCAATCACTTGGAAACAATATTTTGTCTATGTGTTCTGTTACGTTGACAAAAACTTTTATTGTGGCAATATACCTCACAACTGAAATATGTGAAAAATATACAGAAAAAAAGACAATATTTGTTATTAAGGGATATTTAGGCCTGAGCTGCAAGATGCAAATATTTAAAACATACACTTTTTAAAAATTACCTTTAAAATGTAAATTGAAGCAAGGCATTTAGAAAAAGACATAATATCTACTATAAAAGTCCTAGGTTAGAAAAGTTAAAATACTAAATGAGAAAATAATGCTTCTTGGGTAGTTTAAAATCAAATATGAGGCAAAAAATTACTCAGAACTTTTTGTAAGATTAAGAACATGTATACAGTTTCTTTGATATAAAATGAAATAAATGTCTGAAATAACTTTAATAGAATAGGCAAACAAGGGCAAAGGAGAGGTGTATGCAGAATAAAGTGAACATATTATTCTAACAATGAGAGGGACAGAATTGAATGATTGCTCTTGGAGACAAGGGATTTTAATGTCTGAGTCAATGACAAAACTTTTGTTTGCAAGTTAAAAAATGTACCTTAAACCTGGTGAAGGAAGAAAGGGTGGTGGAGGGGATGATTCTTTGTACACTAAACTGGTTTTAATGACTATTGAATTAATCATAAGTTCAAATGATTTTATGGAGGCCGTTTCTTTTTTATTTGATATTTCTGGACTGCTTTGCTCTTTATATTTGCTCCATTTTTACCTGCTTGAACAATTTTTCCCCGCAAAGTTTAGGAAACACTGTAACCACATGCTCCAGCATGATGTGATCCCTGAAAGCATTTGCAGCTGGGGGAGGAGGCAAAGGGGCTTCTCTTTCAACAAATGCATATTAATCTCGGTGAAAACTCAGAAGTTTAAACAGGGTCCTCCTTGGGTCATGTGGCTACCCCAGGACCAGTCATTGCACCAGACATAAGAGATAGTCTCAAAAGCCAGGCTGGAGTCAAGGTTCTCTGGTGGAGTTTCCACTTTAGAAATGGGTTTTGTCAGGCTTTGTGTTTTCATGTTACAGACATGATAGCCATATATCTATCTATTCCATTTCCAGTGGAGATGAAAACCTAACGCATATGCCCACTCAATGGATTTTACATGAATCTTCATAGCAGCTTTACTTGCAACAGCCAAAACCTGAAAACAGTCCAAATGTCCATGGACAGGTGAATTTGTGACTGAAAAATTTACTATGGTGTATGTATATAATGAAATAATACTCCCTAGTAAGAACAGAAGAATTGATAGATGTAGCAACATGAATAAATCCCAAAATAGTGATGCTGAGTGATGAAAAAGTATACCCACCCTATGATTTCATGTATTTGGAAATAAAAACTCACAGGGACTACAGGTGGATCAGTGGTTGCCTGTGGATGGGATAGGGATAGGCAAGAGAAAGTGAGTAGAAAAAACACAAGAAAACTTTGGTGGTAAAGGTAATGGATATGCTTTTTATTTGAATATGTTGTTGGCTTTATAGAGCTACATATACCAAGAATAATCAAAATGTACAATTGAATTATGTGCAGTTTATTGCATGTAAATAAAACTTTTAAAAATTAACTGATACAAATTGGCTTACATGACCAGAAATCTGTTGAAAACTCTCATGTTTTCTTCCCTATTTTATTCTTGTGTGCTCTTACAGACTGTGTGAACACATTTCTCATCTTACTGTTCTTTTATGTCTACATTTCTCCAGGTCAATATAACTATCACCATAATTTCTTGGTTTCTCTTTAGTTCATTAGTAATTATAAGTAATGTATTGAAATGTTAAAGATATGTTCATGCATTCAGAATCCTCTGCTCTCTGATCCACATAATAGTGAATTAAGCTGTCAACAATTACACAGAATATTGCTCCTTTTTTGTTTGTTTGTTTTTTGATGAAGTCTGTCTTGGTTACCCAGGCTGGAATGCAATGGCACATTCTGGGCTCACTGCAAACTCCATCTCCTGGGTTCAAGCAATTTTCCTGCCTCAGCCTCCTGAGCAGCTGAAATTACAGACATCTGCCATCATCCTCAACTAATTTTTGTGTTTTTATTAGAGACAGTGTTTCACCACATTGGCCAGGCCGGTCTTGAACCCGTGACCTCAGGTGATCTGCCCACCTTGGCCTCCCAAACAGCTGGGATTACAGGCATAAGCCACCATGCCCAGCCAGAATATTGCTACTTTTTCAAATAGCTACAATTAACCCTGATCTGGACACCTTGAGTTGATCATAGCTTTGTAAAAGAGGATAGCATTGTAAAACTATAAAAGTAGACTAATAATAAATAACATAGAATGCTTTCAGTATAAGAAATAACACTATCCTAAGCAAAAATAAATAAATAAATAAAGCTGGAGGAATTATATTATCTGACTTCATATTATACTACAGAATTATAGTAACCAAAAGAATATGGTACTGGCATAAAAACAGACCCATAGATCAATGGAACAGAATAGAGAACCCAGTAACAAATCTACATAGCTATGGTGGACTCATTTTTGACAAAGGTGCCAAGAACATACACTGGTGGTAAATGGTGTTGAAAAAACTGGATATCCATATGCAGAGGAATGAAAGCAGACTAGTATCTCTCATAATATATGAAAATAAAATCAAAGTTGATTAAAACTCCAACAATAAAACTAGTACAAAAAAAGTTTGAGGAAAATCTCCAGGACATTGGTCTGGGCAAAAATATCTTGAGCAATACCCACAAGCACAGGCAACCAAAACACAAATGGACAAATGGATCACACAAATGGCAAACAGGTATAAGAAAGGGTGCTCAGTATCACTGATCATCAGAGAAATGCAAATTAAAACTACAATGAGATATCATCTCACCACAGTTTAAATGACTTGTATGCAAGCCAGGGAAAGTCTACTTTGATTGATTTATGGCCCTAGTCACCTGGCAGTTCCTTCAGATGTGGCTTCCCAGGTTTGTGTATCCATGTGACAATGTGCCTGTGTGTCCTTGTGTCCACGTGGCAGTGTCTGTGTGGTGGTGTCTGACAGTGCGGAGGTGTGTCCATGTCACAGTGTGGCGGTGTGTCTGTGTGTGTGGCAGTGTCCATGTGGCAGTGTGTCTGTGTGTTCCTGTGAGAGTGATGGTGTGTCCCTGTGACAGTGTGGTGATGTGTCTGTGTGTCTGTGTGTCCCTGTGGTAGTGTGGTCGTGTGTCCTTATGGTGATGTCTCCATGTGTCTGTGTCCGTGTGACAGTCTGGTGCTGTGCCTGTGTGGTGACTTCTCCGTATGTCTGTCTGTCCGTCCATATCACAGTGTGGGAGTGTGTCTGTGTCATAATATCTCCGTGTGTCTGTACATGTGACTGTGTGGTGGTGTGTCTGTGTGTCCGTATGGTGACATCTCCATGTGTCTGTGTGTCTGTCCATGTGGCCATGTGGTGGTGTGCCCCTGTGGTGGTGTCTTCCTGTGGCGGTGTGTCAGTGTGACAGTGTGGCGGTATTCCTTCCCCAGCGTGCAGTGCTGGCACCCTGCCCTCTCAGCCCAGGATGCCCCAGAAGGCCCCAGCTTGGCGGGCAGGGGGTGGCTCCTGAGGAGGGAGGTGCAGGGAGCCCCGACAGCCGAGTTTGTGGGATCTCCTGCATTGGGTGGGAGTGAGGAGAAAAGCACCCAGGCAGCCAGGACAAGCCTGGGCCTGCCCTAAGCAGGTGACCCGCTCTGGGCCTGCATTTCCTGGGCCGAGTACCCCAGCTCAGTCATCTTGTCCTGAGTCCTTTGTGGGCCTTGGAGATTGCTGAGGTTTGAAGAAGGGAAGGTCATCTTTGTTGCGGAAAGCCTGATGTGTTTCTCTATTGCTGTCACTTTTCAGCCTCATTGCTGGTGAAACATCAAACATCGGACACCTTCTGCCAAGAAAACTCCTGGAAGTAAATGTGGGGACTGGCAGTATCCAAGCAGAGGAGTCACACGCGGATTTCTGTTTGTTTGGAGATCTGAGTTTTTCCCTGTGGGTGGCGGAAGCGGAGCAGCTCTACAGCGGGAAGGAAGGTGGGTTCTGTGCTACAGGAAGGTCCTGGCCTGGGGCGGAGTGGCGAGAGGGGATGGGTGGCCAGGGGCTGTGCAGCTCATCCGGCAGTGTGCATCCCCACTGCTGGTCGCCCAGGAGGAGGACAGGTCCTGGCCTGGCGGGAGGAGAGGCGGCGAGGCTGCGGTCCGCGAACCAGGCGTGATGGCTGGCAGAGCGGTAGGCCATGGCCGGAGGGGGACTCCCGGGCACCTGCTGTGCATCCTCATGGCCAGGATACACACCGGCCTCTGGAGGCCAGGCGGAGCAAGCGAGGGGCGCCAGGCAAGGTTTGGGGTTCCCGCGGTGGGAGGTGGGTCCCTGGATCCTGGTATCCTGCTGCTGTCCTGAACATGGGCCGCCTTCCCTCAGGCGCGCCCCTCCAGGGTCGCCTATCTGCGACCTCAGCACAGCTCGTGGCGGGTAGGAGGATGGGGCGGAGGCCTCAGGTCCCAGCTGGGTCTGCAGTTTCTGCCACTGGCGGAGGCGCAGGGGAGAGCTCAAGTTGTGCCCAGGCAGGAAACTCTCCGACCTTGCCAGTTTCCGCGCCAGCTTTGGTGACTCTCTCCAGCTCAGCTTCAACACCGTTCAACAGTTCTGTGTTCTTTGTTGTCACAAGAATTCTTTCTGTATTTGCTATCCTTTATCAAATAAGAATTTAAAGATGCATGTGGAGTGATATCACAGTTGAAACATTAAAAATATATAATTTCAAGTGTTAATTTTAACTTTTTAAGAAGAAAAATTATGACTCTAGTGCTAATATAAGATAAACACGTATCAACAGTGTTATTCAACTCAGTAAGCAATGAAGTTTCAAGTAATAGGTTCAAATCATTGCAAGGAACATTAAAGTAACTTTACAGCCAATGTTAAGGTCAGATCGTGGGTTAGTTACAATACTGGTTAGTATCCAACATAGTCAGAATCTGTCATCTTTGTGAGTTATCTCTTCCATGGCACAGAAATTATGCATTTTTCTACTGTACAAAATATTTATCTTTTCTACTACTTCTGCACATAAAAATATTGCTAGTCACAAAAGACCAGGATTGCACTGAAAAAAAAAATCTGAGTACCATCTCTCACCGGTATTTGTACTTCTTTTCTTTCTTTATGAAATATCTTTGAACTGCATTTTCTATCTGAAGGTCTGTGGAGAGAGAGAGTAAAATGAATAAAAGCATAGTAAGTGAATATTTTGATAACATTTACAGCTTTATTCGTGTCTAATGAACATAAAACACACTACCAATATTTAAAGTGTAATGAGATGAATTTGATGTATACATGTGCCCATTAAACAATCACCATGAAGGGTTCAGTGAGCATATCCAATACTCTCAAAGTTTCTCAGTTCCCCTTGGTAATGCACGCTCATACCTCTCAGGTGTGAAGTACTGAGCTACACACACACACACACGCGCACACGCACACACACACACACACACACACACACACACACACACACACACACACTGGGATATCTAATTGTTTCAGAAGCATTTTTTGAAAATGTTATGTCCATGAATGCTCTAAGAACTTTATTAAAAACTAGCTGAAAGCTGATATACATGTGTATATCTATATTTGTACCACATTGTCTTAAGTACTGTAACTTGATAAGTCTTGAAACCAGGTGCTGTTAATTATCCAACAGCACCTGGTTTCAAAGTAATTGTTTCCTTTCAAAGTAATTTGCCTTATAGGTCCTCTACCCATTGACATACATTTCAGAATTTTAGTTTCTCAATTTCTAAAATAAGGAATACAGCTGTGATTTGATTGGAATTCTTATAGATCAATGTGAGAAGAATAGACATTTTAACAGTATTGAGATTTATGACTCATACATTCCATTGATTGAGGTCTCTTATTTATTTTAACAATATTTTGTAGTTTCATAGTTTTCAAACGTTTCTCTTTTTTGCGGGTTTATCCCTAAGTACTACACGCTTTGATATTTGAAATAATATCAAAATTATGGTAATATTAATGTAAAGGTTTTATTTTTTCCTCCAGTAATTGTCAGGTAGCTTTAAATCATAATTTAATTGTATGATACAACGGGGTTTTGAGAAACGTATACATATTGTATATATACATTTTTTTCAGTTTGGCAGATTGACTCCACTATCATATTATAATTTAAAATTGCACTAATTACCACCAGCCTGCTCTCAAGGACAATACATCAAAATATGTATCATGTTTCAGTTTATTTAGCATCATGAAACTCCTACATTGCACTTACTTTTGGAAACCTGGAATAAAACAGTAATGTAAATATCAGCTCACAGGCGACTTATGGGTACATGTGACAATTTTCTAAATATCAACCTTTCGCTATTTAATTCTATGTTTATATTGTCAATTTTTTCCCTCCTCTTGAAACTCTCTTACACTGCTTATTAAATTTTGGTTCAATTCTCTCCCTACTTTTTCCCCTAATCTACTTTCTAATATTTTACTGATGTTGTGCTCCTTTTTATTTGGATACTTTTAAAAAGCTGCATAATTTCTCCTTTGTATTAAAATGCAAATCCATATCCAAAATAAATGAGCGCAGGGACCAAACAGATGTTTGCGCAGCGTGTCCATGAGCAATATTATCCACAATAATCAAAGGGAGGGAGCAGCCCATGTGAATATTGATGGATGAGTAGTTAAAAAAATGTGGTATATACGGCAACATCATAATATTCGGCCTTAAAATATATTCTGAACATACTATGAAATAGATGAAACTTGAAGATATGCCAAGTGAAATAAGCCAGTTCGAGAAATTCAGACATTCTATATCATGCCATTTCTGTGAGTTACTTAGTGAAATTTGTAGAGACAGAAAGTAGAATGGTGATTGCTATGCGGAGGGGGAGGGAGAGGAATGGAAAGGTGGTGTTCAATGAGTACAGAGTTTTAGTTGGAGAAGAAGACAAATTTTGAAGGTCTATGGTGGTGACTGTTGCATAACAGTGCAAATATACTTAATGCCACAAAACCGTGCACTTAAAGTGATTAAAAAGGTAAATCGTATGTTCTGTATATCTTTTCAGAATTATAAACCTGCAATCACAGTATAGAAATAGAACATGTTATATAGCTTTAGGTGATGATATTTTACACATTTACACATAATTAGAATTTCAAAGCCTTAATTTCATATAAGGTAGTCTAGGACATAAAAATATTGATGTAAGAAAGCCATAGGCAATGTTTATTTTAAATCAGATTTACTGGAAAAATTTTATTGAATGGTCACTTTTCTTTGCCAATATTACTGTATTCTTATTTCTAGTAATAGAAGTGTGAAAATGCATCAAGGAAACTTAAATTGCATTCTCATACTGACTGCATACAATAATTCTGAAAACAGTGGAAGTTATATTTATCCCCCATAAATATATTAATGTAATTAAATGTAATTAAATGTAATTAATGTAATTAAAATTCATGACATCATTTAGCATTCGTGTCTTGAACAAAAGTTTGGAATCCTGAAAAAGAAATTTAATTTGCTAATAAATATATTTCAGTTGAATTGAAATCCTTATATATTACTTCAAATAAGAACACAAGATGAATTATCATATAGAAAATTCTATCTCTCATTGTCCAAAATCTAATAGTTAAATTGAACTTATCGAATAACATTATTTGCCAGGCATGTGGCTTACATCTGGGATCCCAATACTTTGGGAGGCAAAGGCAGGTGGATTGTTTGAACTGAGGAGTTGCAGACCAGGTTCGGCAGTATAGTGAAACCCAATCTTGAAAAGAAAAAAAAAAAAAAAAGCCAGGTGTGGTGGCTTGCCTGTAGTCCCAGATAGGAGGATGAGGTGGGAGGATCACGTGAGCCTGGGGAAGCTGGGGCTGCAGTGCACCATGATTGTGCCACTACACTCCAGCTTGGGCAACAGACTGAGACCCTGTCTCAAAGAAAGAAAGAGAAAGAGAACAAAAGAACAAGAGAAAGCAAGAGAACAGGAAGAAAGGAAGGAAGGAAGAAGGAAGGAAGGAAGGAAGGAAGGAAGGAAGGAAGGAAGGAAGGAAGGAAGAAAGGAAGGAAGGAAGGAAAGAAGGAAGGAAGGAAGGAAAGAAGGAAGGAAGGAAGGAAAAATAATGTTTTTGGTGCCAATAATCTTTGTGAAATTATACGTGGAATTTTGCTTTAATGAAATAGATTTAACTAAGTTGTGACACAATTTAAGTGTACTGACCCTAGCAATCAGAGACCTCCGAATCCCCACAATGACTTGACAGTTACCTTTGACAATAAATGATTCTCCTATCACACATACAGCATAGTCAGAATTTCAGAACTCCAACTTTCCCTATGCTATTTGTGCACATTACTTAACATGTCTAAGACTCGATATTTTTACTCTTAAAATACTACTAGTAATAGTACCTAGTTTTTATCATATAACATGTATCAAAAGCATTATACTTTCAGGCAGATAGCAATATCTCAGTAAATATTTGCTAATGCTTTAGTACAAACAGGAAAATTGGATTATGATATTTATTACACGTTGATTCTCCTTCTAGAAATATTGAATTGTTTCTAAAACTTGTTTTCAAGTAGAGCAGTATTTTGTGTTCAAATTGAAAATACTATATGTTCATATTTTTTTTAAGAAAGTATTGCTTGAATATTTTCATAAAAAATTTCTAAATGAGCTTGAACAAGGAGGACAGGAGAGATCAGTAAAATAAGGCTTTGTGGCATAGGAGACATTCGGTGGAGAGCTTTCAGCTCAAATAAGACTTGAAAAAAAAAAGATAATTTTTTTAACAAATGTAAAGGCAGGATTTACCCTGATGAGCTTGTGAAGAAAATACAGAGTATAACGTAATTCAAGAAAGACTAATCAGTCAAAGTAGTTTTGAAGGGAATATCTTGAAGAGAGAGAACCTAAAATGAAGATCAGGTATGTAATTATTTTAATAATCTACCCATGAGATAGAAAGCACTGGGTTTTTTTAATTGATCACAAAGGGAAAATAGTTTCAAGAACCATTCTTTGTTCAGCCTAAAGTGGATTTTACATTTTGAAACAATGACATATTGTGCTAAGTAGATAAAATCCAAATTCATGTGTATATGAACAATTCTGTTCTCAATAAAAACACTTTATTCACACAAGTGATGATTATCTGCATTTGATTTAGTGCTGAAAGGCCAAAGGGGGACTGATAAAATTTTAGAAATGCAAGCGGCTTAACTGGAAAATCATGATCATATTCAACTCATCATGACTGAAATAAGAAAACAAAGCAAAAAATAAATAAGAAAAACATGGACTACGTGAACATTTGCTTCTCTCCTAAGAATCAAAACTCTTAATTTGCTGTGGCATAAAAGCATCTAGGTCCACAAGCCATGCAAAAGTCTACTGTTTCTGGGAGATAAGAAGAAGCAAAACACATCAGCTTTCAGAGAAGTTTAAGAAACCTCTCACACCCTACTCCACCCCACCTGAGACCAGGCAAAGGATCACTGCTTCTGGGGGATGGATGGAGCAAAAATACTTCTCCATCAGGAGAGGAACAAGGATTGTTTTGGGGCCTAGGATTTTGCACTAATGCAGAGTCATGCTACTGTGGTAAAGGGTTGGAAAGTCTCCATCTAGTGACCACAGACAAAGGTGCATTGTTCCTATGGAAGGAGAAAGAAAAGAGTTTGCCCTTATTGTGGGTTTGAAAACTTTCAATGATATAAATCAAAGGTAACCAACACAGATAAGTGACAGTTTGACTCCCACTGGAATAAGAGTCGCGAAGTGCTAAAAATAGCCCTTCTCTGAGAGTCTGATGATGAAAGTGGCTCAAAAATAACATGAATCATCCCTCTGCTCCCAACCTGAATTTTCTGCCTAGTCACACACACACAAGAAATGATGTTCTGCAGTTAGAGAGGAACAAGAAAGTGGAGAGAGACCCTCTCTGTGTCATAGGTGGTAAGGACTACTGGAAGGTAACTGTGGAAGAGGAGCATTGGCATATGCCCTCCAGAGCCTAAGGCCCCACACAAGGCACATGGTATGGCAGCCTACTGCTGGAGAAATTGAAGTTACATGGTTCACTGAATGTTTCAGACACCACAGCAAAAACCAGCCTTTGTTCCTGCCCACACTAATAGCATGACACAAACCAAAATGAAACAGAAACATAAAACAATCTTGATATAAATAATCATCTCATGAGCTACTGTTTTTGTACATCTGATGATTTGCATTTTTTTAGAAATTGGGAGACACATAAAAGGAAGTTAAAATTTGAGTTATGAGTTATAATATTTTGAAAAGATAAAAAGTCAACAGAATCAAATTCAGAGATAATTCAGATGTTGGAACTAAATGCAAGTAATTTAAAATAATAATGATCAAAATGTTAAAGGATCTAGTTAAAAAAAAGACATGCATGGAAAAATGAGGAATTTCAGCAGAGATGGGAACAGTAAAAGGCAAAAGCTAGAAATAAGTGAAAGCTTGAGAACAGAGATGAAGAATTACATCCGCAAGCTGATTAGAAGACTGGTCATCAGAGTTAAGAAAGAAGCAGTAAATTTTATAATAGGTCAACACAAATTATTTGAATGGCAGCACAAAGGGAGGAAAGAGAAAAACAAAATAATCCAATGAACCAAGCAAATAAAATACTATAGTGCATCCAAGAATTCTCTGGTAATATGAAATTCGCTAAAATACAATTAATTGGAATTCCAGAAGGAGATTAAAAACAGAGTGTGAGAGAAGAAAAATTTGAAAAAGATGACTGAGGACACCAAGTAACCTCAAAAAGCTCCAAGAAGGATTAATACAAAAGTTAAAGAACGCTAGAATAATCACACTAGTCTAACTGATGAAAACCAACGATTAGCATAAATCTTGAATTCAGTCACAGAAAAATAGACACATTGTGTACAGAGATAAACAGAAGCAAACATTACAGTGAACTGCTTGTCAGCAACTCTAAAAGTCAGAAACCAATGATACAAATTTTTAAATAACTGAAAAAAGTCAGTCCCCAATCTTATATTAATTAACTATATAACTAAAATAACAAAATAACTATATAACTAAAATGAAGACATTTTCAGATTAACACTGGAAGAGTCCCTTGCTAACAGGTCTGCACTAAAATAAATGTCAAAATGATTTTTTGAGGCAAAAGGAATATGGAAGCAGATGAAAGTTGAAACTACACAAAGAAATAAAGAGTGCCAGGGAAGATATAAAGATATGTAGCCCAATTATTTTACATTGCTCTAAAGATCATGGATTGTCTACTTTTTTTTTTTTAAAAAAAGAGTAACTTCACATCATGGAATTCATAATATTTGAGACTATAATGCATGACATATATAGTGTAAAGGAGGGAGGAAAGAGGAATATACATTTTAAGGTTTTTATACCATAGTCAATATAATACAAATTATAGGTTACTGTAATAAGCTAGAATAGGTATTGAAATCTCTAGAGAATGAACATTTTAAAAAGATTATATGTGCATTAATGTTTCCATAGAACTTCTAGCTTTTATTTATTTGTTTTTATTTATTTTATTTTATTTATTTATTTTTGAGACGGAGTTTTGACCTGTTGACCAAGCTGGAGTGCAATGGCATGATCTCAGTTCACTGCAACCTCCGCCTCCCAGGTTCCAATGATTCTCCTGCCTTAGCCTCCTGAGTAGCTGGGATTATGGTGCATAGTGTGTGGATATTTTCTTCCATTCTGTAGGCTGTCTGTTCAATCCCTTGATAGTTTCTCATGCTGTGCAGAAGAAGCTATTTAGTTTAAATAAATTCCACTTGTCAGTTTTCATTTTTCTGGCAATTGGTTTTGAGTACTTACCCATAAATTCATTGCGAAGTGCAATGTCCAGAAGAATATTTCCTAGTTTTTCTTCCAGGATTTTTGTAGTCAGAGGATGTAATCTTATGCCAATGGGTCTTATTAATCAAATGACTCCACAGTGAGAATCATTACTCTGAAAAATCAATTTTGTTATAATGAAGGAAATTTAAATATTTGAAAGTAAAAACAGATGCCACCTTATTGCTAGAATTCTACAAGGCAAATTGCTATAAGAGAGGCAGAGGAAATATCTATATATCTTCAAAATATAATTTGCAGTGAAATAAATGGAAGCACATTTTAAATATAACTTACCTGATTTTACAAACTAACCTGTAAAGGGATTTCTACTCATTTTTCTATTGCCTGCATTGCCCTTTCTTCTAGATCCAATTTATAATTTTGTACATCACCAATTTGTCTTCACCAGTGTGTTCTTTCCATAAGCATCTTAAGATTTAATATTTCTTCTTCCAACATATTTTTATCCTCCTCAAATTTTTTACATTCCTGTGGTACTTTTTTCATAGATAGTAACTCCCATTGAATAACTTGATTTTATTTAGTCAAATAGACATATTTTGAAGATACAGCTCCCAGCTGTATTATAATATCATCAAACTACATTAATAAAATAATACAGCTTGATAATGGAGGCTGAGAATAATCTCATACAAAACCAGTAACAAAATTTGAAATATATTTACTTGCAATAAAATGTTATCTATAACATACATTCTTTAAATGTTAACCCTTAAGTTACTCAGAAATTCAAGAACAAAGTAAAAGCCACCATGAGTCACAATCGTATATTCTTTACTATCATTTTTGCCACAGAACTTCTCCACTTGATATTTCTTTTATTTTTCTGATAATTTGTGTTTGTTCCTCCTTAAAAGGCTCCAAGTTAACTCTTATTAGAAAGTTTCAAACCCCCTTCTCTCATCATCATGCCCCAAAATTTGTCAAAAAAATGTTTCTGAGATATTATATTGAGTTATTTAGGCCAAAGTCAACAAATGGATCTTAGAATAAGACTTTGAAAATAATGTAATACTCTATGCTAGGCATGGTGGCTCATGCCTGTAATCCCAGCACTTTAGGAGGCTGTGGCAGAAAGATGACATTAGGCCGGGAATTTGAGACCAGCCAGAGCAACATAGTGATACCATACTCTCAACAACAACAACAAAAGAAAAACCACATTTAAAAAACTAGGTAGGCACGGTGCCTTATGCTTGCAGCTCCAACTAGTTGGGAGACCAAGGCAAAAGGATGCATTGGACTCAGAGTTCATGGCGGTGGTGAATTATGACAAAATTACTTCACTTCTGCCTGGATGAGAGACAAAGACCATATCTCAAAAAAACATAAAACAATCATATAAATAAGGATTCTAATGCCATAAGCCTTTCCCTAGGCTGTAAATGTTTTATGCTAATTTGAATTGCATTTTAAAACATAAAGTCCTCCTCAAGATGGCTTGTGGAGGTAACCAAGAAGCCCGCAGTGCCATACAAGCCCTGAGGCATGGACTGGAGCCCTAAAGCAAGCACACACCCTGCCACTGAGCCTGCTGCTCATTTCCTCTGTCTGGTTCAATTTGCAGCACAATTGTTGCACTGAGGCTTGTGCATACCTGGCAAGGCCAAGCTGGATCAAAGAGCAACGAGCCAAATCTGCAAGGGTGTGCCAGGAGCCAGTAGACCAGCACACCAACCTCACTCGCTAACGTTCAGGGTACATCATTTCTTCTATCCTAGAGGTAGGGCCTCAGTGCCATCTGCTTTCCTCAGGCCTCTGCTCCAGCAGCCGTCAGGTGGCAGGCACTCAGGCTGTGGGAACCTGACCATCCCTGCTTCCTTCAGGGGGTGAGGTTGATGACTGGTCCAACTGCTACACGCACACCCTTGCCAAGGTGGCAGGCTGCTCTTTGAGCCAGCTTGGCCTTGCCTGTCATGCACAGGCCCCAGCTACCCACATACCGCTCTGAGTGAGCTTGTCTTGCCTGAGGCCAAATTCTAAGTCTGGAAAGGGCCACAGAAAGCCTAGACCCCTGGATTGCAATCCTGGCTGCTTTCTTCACTTGAACATAAAGTTCTCATTCAGATGGCCTGTGGTCTGCCTCTTGACAACAAAGAAGCCCGCAGTGCCATCTGAGCCCTGAGGAATTGACTGGAGCCCTAAAGGCAGCCCATACCCTGCTCCTGAGCCTCCTGCTCCTTTCCTCTATATGGCCCCATTTGTAAGACAATTGTTGCACTGAGGTATGTGCATGCCAGGCAATACCGAGCTGGCTCAAAGAGCAATCAGCCAACTCTGCAAGGGTTAGCCAGGAGCCAGTGGATCAGCCACCAACCTCACTCACTGCCGGTCAAGGTACATAATTTCTTCTACCCTAGTGGCAAGGCCTCAGTGTCATCCGCTTTTCCTCGGGTCTCTGCTCCATCAGCCATCAGGTGGCAGCCACTCAGGCTATTGGAATCCAGCCATTACTGCTTCCTTGAGTGGGTGAGGTTGGTGGCTGCTCCAACTGTTCCGGGTGCACCCTTGCAGAGATGGCTGGTGGCCCTTTGAGCCAGCTTGGCCTTGCCTGGCATGCACAGACCGCAGGTACCAAAGTGCTGCTCTAAGAGAGCTTGTCCTGCCTGGGGTCAAATTCTAAGTCTGGCCAGGGCCACAGAAAACCAAGTCCCTTGGGTTTAAATCCTGGCTGCTTTCTGCACTTGAACATAAAGTCCTCCTCAAGATGTCATGTGGTCTCCCTATTTGCAACCAAGAAGCCCGCAGTGCCATCTGAGCCCTGAGGAATTGACTGGAGCCCTAAAAGCAGTGCACACCCTGCTCCTGAGCCTGCTACTCCTCTCCACTATACGGCTCCATTTGTAAGACAATTGTTGCACTGAGGTTTGTGCATGCCACGCAAGGCCAAGCTGAATCAAAGAGCAACCAGCCACCTCTGCAAGGGTGTGCCAGGAGCCAGTGGACCAGCCACAAATCTCACTGCCGCTCATGGTACACCAGTTCTACCGTAGAGGTAGGGCCCCAGTGCCATCTGCTTTTCCTCAGACTTCTGCTCCATCAGCCATCAGGTGGCAGCCACTCAGGCTGTTGGAAACTGGCCATCCCTGCTTCCTTGAGTGGGTGAGGTTGGCAGCTGCTCCACCTGCTCCAGGTGGGCTTGTCCTGCCTGAGGCCAAACTCTAAGTCTGGTCAGGGCCACAGAAGACCTAGGCCCCTGGGTGGAAATCCTTTCTGCTTTCTGCACTTGAATATAATAAAGTCCTCCTCAAGACGGCCTGTGGTGTGCCTCCTGGCAAAGAAGAAGCCCGCAGTGCCATCTGAGCACTGAGGAATTGACTGGAGCCCTAAGGGCAGCTCATACCCTGCTCCTGAGCCTGCTGCTCTTTTCCTCAATATGGCTCCATTTGTAAGACAATTGTTGCACTGAGGCTTGTGCATGCCAGGCAAGGCCAAGCTGGCTGAAAGAGCAACCAGCCACCTCTGCAAGGGTGTGCCAGGAGTAGGTGGACCAGCCACCAACCTCACTCACTGTTGCTCGTGTACCTCATTTCTTCTACCCTAGAGGTAAGGTCTCAGTGCCATCTGCTTTTCCTCAGGCCTTTACTCCATCAGCCATCAAGTGGCAGCCAGTCCGGCTTTTGGGACCTGGCCATCCCTACTTCCTTGAGTGGGTGGGATTGGCGGCTGGTGCAACTGCTCCTGGCACACCCTTGCAGAGGTGGCTGGTTGCTCTTTGAGCCAGGATGGCCTTGCCTTTCATGCACATGCCCCAGCTGCTCCGAGTGATCTTGTACTGCCTGGGGCCAACTTTTAAATCTGCCCAGGGCCACAGAAGGCACAGTCCTCAGGCCTCTACTCCATCAGCACCTGCTCCAGGCGCACCTTTGCAGAGGTGGCTGGTTGCTCTTTGAGCCAGCTTGGCCTTGCCTGGCATGCACAGACCGCAGATATCGATGTGCTGCTCTGAGTCAGCTTGTCCTGCCTGGGGTCAAATTCTAAGTCTGGCCAGGGCCACGGAATGCCTAGTCCGCCGGATTGCAATCCTGGCTGCTTTCTGCACTTGAATATAAAGTCCTCCTCAAGACGCCCTGTGGTCTGACTCTTGGCAACGAAGAAGCCCGCAGTGCCATCTGAGCCCCGAGGAATTAACTGGAGTCTTAAATGCAGCGCACACCCTGCTCCAGAGTCTGCTGCTCATTTCCTCTAGATGGCTCCATTTGTAAGACAATTGTTGCACTGAGGCTTGTGCATGCCAGGCAAGGCCAAGCTGACTCAAAGAGCAACCAACCACCTCTGCAAGAGTGTGCCAGGAGAAGGTGGACCAGCCACCAACCTCACTCGCTGCCAGACATGGTAAATCCTTTCTTCTATCCTAAACATAGGGCCACAGTGCCAACTGCTTTTCCTCAGCGCTCTGCTCCATCAGCCATCAGGCGGCAGTCACTCAGGCTGTCGGAACCTGGCCATCCCTGCTTTCTTGAGAGGGTGAAGTTGGTGGCTGAACCACCTGCTCCAGGCGCACCCTTGCAGAAGTGACTGGTTGCTCTTTGAGACAGCCTGGACTTGCCTGGCATGCACAGGCCCCAGAAACTGACACTGCTCTGTGTAAGCTTGTCCTGCCTGGGGCCAAATTCTAAGTCTGGCCAGGGCCACAGAAGGCATAGGCCCCTGGGTGGAAATCCTGGCTGCTTTCTACACTTGAATATAAAGTCCTCCTCAAGACGGCCTGTGGTCTACCTCTTCACAATGAAGAAGCCCGCAGTGCCATCTGAGCCCTGAGGAATTGACTGGAGCTCTAAAGGCAGCACACACCCTGCTCCTGAGCCTGCTGCTCATTTCCTCTATAGGACTCCAGTTGTAAGACAGTTGTTGCACTGAGGCTTGTGCATGCCAGGCAAGGCCAAGCTGGCTTGCAACCAGCCAACTCTGCAAGGGTGTGCCAGGAGCCGGTGGACCAGCCACCAACCTCACTCACTGATGGTCAGTGTACCTCATTTCTTCTACCCTAGAGGTAAGGCCTCAGTGCCACCGACTTTTCCTCAAGCCTCTGCTCTGTCAGCCATCAGGTGGCAGCCAGTCTGGCTGTTGGGACCTGGCTATCCCTACTTCCTTGAGTGGGTGAGGTTGGTGGCTGGTGCAACTGCTCCAGACGCAACCTTGCAGAGGTGGCTGGTTGGTCTTTGAGCCAGGATGGCCTTGCCTTGCATGCACGTGTCCCAGCTGCTCCAAGTAATCTTGTCCTTCCTAGGGCCAAATTCTAACTCTGACCAGGGCCACAGAAGGCTGAGTCCCTTGGGTTTAAATCCTGGCTGCTTTCTGCACTTGAACATAAAGTCTTCCCCAAGATGGCCTGTGGTCTCCTTATTTGCAACAAGAAGCCCGCAGTGCCATCTGAGCCCTGAGCAATTAACTGGAGCCCTAAAGGGAGTGCACACCCTGCTCCTGAGCCTGCTACTCCTTTCCTGTATGTGACTCCATTTGTAAGACAATTGTTGCACTGAGGCTTGCGTATGCCAGGCAAGGCCAAGCTGGCTCAAAGAGCAACCAGCCACCTCTACAAGGGTGTGCCAGGAGCCGGTGGAGCAGCCACCAACCTCACTCGCTGCCCCTCATGGTACATCAGTTCTACCCTAGAGGTAGAGCCCCAGTGCCATCTGCTTTTCCTCAGGCCTCTGCTCCTTCAGCCATCAGGTGACAGTCACTCAGTCTGTTGAATCTGGCCATCCCTGCTTCCTTGAGTGGGTGAGGTTGGTGGCTGCTACACCTGCTCTGGGCGCACCCTTGCAGAGGTGGCTGGTTGCTCTTTGAGCCAGCTTGGCCTTGCCTGGTATGCACAGAACGCAGGTACCAAAGTGCTGCTCTCAGTGAGCTTGTCCTGCCTGAGGCCAAATCCTAAGTCTGGCCAGGGCCAAAGAAGGCCTAGGCCCCTGGGTGGAAATCCTTTCTGCTTTCTGCACTTGAACATAAAGTCCTCCTCAGGATGGCCTCTGGTCTGCCTCTTGGCAATGAAGAAGCCCGCAGTGCCATTTGAGCACTGAGGAATTGACTGGAGCCTAAAGGCAGCCCATGCACTCCTCCTGAGCCTGCTGCTCTTTTCCTCAATATGGCTCCATGTGTAAGACAATTGTTGCACTGAGGCTTGTTCATGCCAGGCAAGGCCAAGCTGCCTCAAAGAGCAACCAGCCACCTCTTCAAGTGTGTGCCAGGAGCCAGTGGACCAGCCACCAACCTCACTTATTGCCGCTCATGGTACATCAGTTCTACCCTAGAGGTAGGGCCCCAGTGCCATCTGCTTTTCCTCAGGCCTCTGCTCCACCAGACATCAGGTGGCAGTCACTCAGTCTGTTGGAATCTGGCCATCCCTGCTTCCTTGAGTGGGTGAGGTTGGTGGCTGCTCCACCTGCTCTGGGCGCACCCTTGCAGAGGTGGCTAGTTGCTCTTTGAGGCAGCTTGGCCTTGCCTGGCATGCAGAGACACCAGGTATGGACATTGTGCTCTCAGTGAACTTGTCCTGACTGGGTCCAAATTTTACGCCTGGCCAGGGCCACAGAAACCCTAGGAACCTGGGTGGAAATCCTGGCTGCTTTCTGCACTTGAACATAAAGTCCTCCTCAAGACGGCCTGTGATCTGCCTCTTGGCAATGAAGAAGCCCGCAGTGCCATCTGAGCCCTGAGGAATTGACTGGAGCCCTAAAGGCAGCACACACCCTGCTCCTGAGCCTCCTGCTCCTTTTCTCTGTGTGGCTCCATTTGTAAGACAATTGTTGCACTGAGGCTTGTGCATGCCAGGCAAGGCCAAGCTGGCTCAAAGAGCAACCAGCCAACTCTGCAAGGGTGTGACAGGAGCCGGTGGATCAGCCACCAACCTCACTCGCTGCCGGTCAAGGTACTTAATTTCTTCTACCCTAGTGGCAAGGTCTCAGTGTCATCTGCTTTTCCTCGGGCCTCTGCTCCATCAGCCATCAGGTGGCATCCACTCAGTCTGTTGGAATCTGGCCATCCCTGCTTCCTTGAGTGGGTGAGGTTGTTGGCTGCTCCAGCTGCTCCAGGGGCACCCTTGCAGAGGTGGTTGGTTGCTCTTTGAGCCAGCTTGGCCTTGCCTGGCATGCATAGAATGCAGGTACCATAGTGCTGCTCTAAATGAGCTTGTCCTTCCTGAGGCCAAATTCTAAGTCTGGCCAGGGACACAGAAGGCCTAGGCACCTGGGTGGAAATCCTGGCTACTTTCTACACTTGAATATAAAGTCCTCCTCAAGACGGCCTGTGGTCTATCTCTTCACAATGAAGAAGCCCGCAGTGCCATCTGAGCCCCAAGGAATTGACTGGAGCTCTAAAGGAAGCACACACTCTGCTCCTGAGCCTGCTGCTCATTTCCTCTATATGACTCCATTTGTAAGACAGTTGTTGCACTGAGGCTTGTGCATGCAGGGCAAGGCCAAGCTGGCTTTCAACCAGCCAACTCTGCAAGGGTGTGCCAGGAGCCAGTGGACCAGCCTCCAACCTCACTCACTGTCGCTCGTGTACCTCATTTCTTCTACACTAGAGGTAAGGCCTCAGTGCCGTCTGCTTTTCCACAGGCCTCTGCTCCATCAGCCATCAGGTGGCAGCCAGTCCGGCTTTTGGGACCTGGCCATCCCTACTTCCCTGAGTGGGTGAGGTTGGACGCTGGTGCAACTTTTCTAGGCGCACCATTGCAGAGGTGGCTGGTTGCTCTTAGAGCCAGGATGGCCTTGCCTTTCATGAACATGCCCCAGCTGCTCCGAGTGATCTTGTCCTGCCTGGGGCCAAATTTTAAATCTGCCCAGGACCACAGAAGGCAGGGTCCTCAGGCCTCTGCTCCATCAGCACCTGCTCTGGGCGCACCCTGGCAGAGGTGGGTGGATGCTCTTTGAGCCAGCTTGGCCTTGCCTGACATGCACAGACCGTAGGTACCAACATGCTGCTCTGAGTCAGCTTGTCCTGCCTGTGGCCATATTCACAGTCTGGTCAGGGCCACAGAATTCCTAGTCCCCTGGATTGCTATCCTGGCTGCTTTCTGCACTTGAACATAAAGTCCTCCTCAAAATGGCCTGTGGACTGCCTCTTGGCAACAAAGAAGCCCACAGTGCCATCTGAGCCCTGAGGAATTGACTGGAGTCTTAAAGGCAGCACACAGCCCGCTCTACAGCTTGCTGCTCATTTCCTCTAAATGGCTCCATTTGTAAGACAGTTGTTGCACTGAGGCTTGTGCATGCCTGGCAAGCACAAGCTGGCTCAAAAGCAACCAGCCAACTCTACAAGGCTGTGCCAGGAGCCTCAGGCCTCTGCTCCATCAGCCATCAGGTGGCAGCCACTCAGTCTGTTGAAATCTGGCCTTCCCTGCTTTCTTGAGTGGGTGCGGTTGGTGGTTGCTCCACCTGCTCCGGGCGCTCCCTTGCAGAGGTGGCTGGTTGCTCTTTGAGCCAGCTTGGACTTCCCTGGCAGGCACAGGCCCAAGAATCCAACACTGATCCATGTGAGCTTGTCCTGCGTGGGGCCAAACTCTAAGTCTGGCCATCCCTGCTTCCTTCAGTGGGTGAGGTTGAAGGCTGGTCCAACTGCTACAGGAGCTCCATTGCAGAGGTGGCAGGTTGCCCTTTGAGCCAGCTTGGCCTTGCCTGGCATGCACAGATTCGAGGTACTGACATGTTGCTCCAAGTGAGCTTGACCTGCCTTGGGCCAAATTCTAAGTCTGGCCAGGGCCACAGAAGGCCGAGTCTCTTGGGTTAAATCCTGGCTGCTTTCTGCACTTGAACATAAAGTCCTCATCAAGACGGCCTGTGGTCTGCCTCTTGGCAACAAAGAAATGCCATCTGAGCCCTGAGGAATTGACTGGAACCCTAAAGGCAGAGCAAACCCTGCTCCTGAGCCTTCTGCTCATTTCCTCTATGTGGCTCCATGTGTAAGACAGTTGTTGCACTGAGGCTTGTGCATGCCAGGCAAGGCCAAGCTGGCTCAAAGGGCAACCAGCCACCTCTTCAAGTGTGTGCCAGGAGCCGGTGGACCAGCCACCAATCTCACTCGCTGCCGGTCAAGGTACATCATATCTTCTACACTAGAGATAAGGCCTCAGTGCCATCCGCTTTTCCTCAGGCCTATGCTACATCAGCCATCAGGAGGCAGCCATTCAGGCTGCAGGAACCTGGCCATCCCTACTTCCTTCAGTGGATGACGTTGTCGGCTAGTCCAACTGCTACAGGCGCACCATTGCAGAGGTGGTTGTTTGCCCTTTGAGCCAGCTTGGACTTGCCTGGCATGCACAGACCCCAGCTACTGACAATCTGCTCTGAGTGAGCTAGTCCTGCATGGGGCCAAATTGTAAGTCTGGCCAGGGCCACAGAAAGCCGCGTCCCCTGGGTGGAAATCCTGGCAGCTTTCTTCACTTCAACATAAAGTCCTCCTCAAGAGGGCCTGCGGTCTCCCTGTTTGCAATCAAGAAGCCTGCAGTGCCATCTGAGCCCTGAGGAATTGACTGGAGCTCTAAAGGCAGCCTACATCCTGCTCCTGAGCTTGCTACTCATTTGCTCTATATGGCTCCATTTGTAAGCCAATTGTTGCACTGACGTTTGTGCATACCAGGCAAGGCCAAGCTGGCTCAAAGAGTAACCAGCCACCTCTGCAAGGATGTGCCAGGAGCCGGTGGACGAGCAACCAACCTCATTCACTGCCGCTCATGATACATCAGTTTACCCTAGAGGTAGGGCCCCAGTGCCATCTGCTTTTCCTCAGGCCTCTGCTCCATCAGCCATCAGGTGGCAGCCACACAGTCTGTTGGAATCTGGCCATCCCTGCTTCCTTGAGTGAGTGAGGTTGGTGGCTGCTCCACCTGCTCCAGGGGCACCCTTGCAGAGGTGGCTGGTTGCTCTTTGAGCGAACATGGCCTTGCCTGGCATGCACAGACCTCAGGTACCAAAGTGCTGCTCTGAGTGAGTTTGTCCTGCCAGAGGCCAAATTCTAAGTCTGGCCAGGGCCACAGAAGGCCTAGGCCCCTGGGCGGAAATCTTGGCTGCTTTCTGCACTTGAACATAAAGTCCTCCTCAAGACGGCCTCTGGTCTGCCTCTTGGCAATGAAGAAGCCCGCAGTGCCATCTGAGCCCTGAGGAATTGACTGGAGCCTAAAGGCAGCCCACACGCGGCTCCTGAGCCTGTTGCTCTTTTCCTCAATATGACGCCATTTGTAAGACAATTGTTGCACTGAGGCTTGTGCATGCCAGGCAAGGCCAAGCTGGCTCAAAGAGCAACCAGCCACCTCTGCAAGAGTGCCTCTGGAGCAGTTGGAGCAGCCACCAACTTCACTCACTATTGCTCATGGTACATCAGTTCTACCCTAGAGGTAGGGCCCCAGTGCCATCTACTTTTGCTCATGCCTCTGCTCCATCAGCCATCAGGTGGCAGCTACTCAGTATGTTGGAATCTGGCCATCCGTGCTTCCTTGAGCGGTGAGATTGGTGGCTGCTCCACCTGCTCTGCATGCACCCTTGCAGAGGTGGCTGGCTGCTTTTGAGCCAGCTTGGGCTTGCCTGGCATGCACAGGCCCCAGAAACAGACACTGCTGCCTGTGAGCTTGTCCTGCGTGGGGCCAATTTCTAAGTCTGGCCATCCCTTCTTCCTTAAATGGGTGACGTTGAAGGCTGGTCCAACTGCTACAGGCGCACCATTGCAGAGGTGGCTGGTTGCCCTTGAGCCAGCTTGGCCTTGCCTGGCATGCACAGACTCCAGGTATTGACATGCTGCTCCAAATGAGCTTGTAGTGCCTTGGGCCAAATTCTAAGTCTGGCCAGGGCCACAGAAGGCCGAGTCTCTTGGGTTTAAATCCTGGCTGCTTTCTGCACTTGAACATAAATTCCTCCTCAAGATGGCCTGTGGTCTCCCTCTTTGCAACCAAGAATCCCGCAGTGCCATCTGAGCCCTGAGGAATGGACTGGAGCCCTCAAGGCAGTGCACATCCCGCTCCTGAGCCTGCTGCTCATTTCCTCTATATGGCTCCATTTGTAAGACAATAATTATACTGAGGCTTGTTCATGGCAGGCAAGGCCAAGCTGGCTCTAAGAGCAACCAACCACCTCTGCAAGGGTGTGCCAGGAGCCAGTGGACCAGCCACCAACCTCACTCGATGCTGCTCAGGGTACACCATTTTTTCTACCCTAGAGGTAGGGCCCCACTGCCATCTGCTTTTCCTCAGGACTCTGCTCCATCAGCCACCGGGCAGCAGCCACTCAGGCTGTTAGAATCTGGCCATCTCTGCTTCCTTAAATGGGTGACGTTGAAGGCTGGTCCAACTGCTACAGGTGCGCCCTTGCAGAGGTGGCTGGCTGCTCTTTGAGTCAGCTTGGCCTTGCCTGGCATGCACAGACCCCAGCTACCGACATTCTGCTCTGACTGAGCTTGTCCTGCCTTGGGCCAAATTCTAAGTCTGGCTAGGGCCACAGAAGACCGAGTCCCTTGGGTTCAAATCCTGGCTGCTTTCTGCACTTGAACATAAAGTGTTCCTCAAGATGGCCTGTGGTCTCCCTATTTGCAACCAAGAAGCCCGCAGTGACATCTGTGCCATGAGGAATTGACTGGAACCCTAAAGGCAGCGCACACCCTGCTCCTGAGCCTGCTGCTCATTTCCTCTATAAGGCTACATTTGTAAGACAATTGTTGCACTGAGGCTTGTGCATGCCAGGCAAGGCCAAGCTGGCTCAAAGGGCAACCACCCACCTCTGCAAGGGTGTGTCAGGAGCCGGTGGACCAGCCACCAATCTCACTCGCTGCCGGTTAGGGTACATCACTTCTTCTACCTGAGAAGTAAGGCCTCAGTGCCATCTGCTTTTCCTCGGGCCTCTGCTCCATCAGCCATCAGGCGGCAGTCACTCAGGCTGTTGGAATCTGGCCTTCCCTGCTTCCTTCAGTAGGTGAGGTTGGTAGCTGGTCCACTGGTTCCAGGTACACCCTTGCAGAGGTGGTTGGTTGCCCTTTGAGCCAGCTTGGACTTGCCTGGCATGCACAGACCCCAGCTACTGACATTCTGCTCTGAGTGAGCTAGTCCTGCATGGGGCCAAATTGTAAGTCTGGCCAGGGCCACAGAAAGCCGCGTCCCCTGGGTGGAAATCCTGGCAGCTTTCTTCACTTCAACATAAAGTCCTCCTCAAGAGGGCCTGCGGTCTCCCTGTTTGCAATCAAGAAGCCTGCAGTGCCATCTGAGCCCTGAGGAATTGACTGGAGCCCTAAAGGCAGCCCACACCTTACTACTCATTTGCTCTATATGGCTCCATTTGTAAGCCAATTGTTGCACTGACGTTTGTGCATACCAGGCAAGGCCAAGCTGGCTCAAAGAGTAACCAGCCACCTCTGCAATGCTGTGCCAGGAGCCAGTGGACAAGCAACCAACCTCATTCACTGCCGCTCATGATACATCAGTTCTACCCTAGATGTAGGGCCCCAGTGCCATCTGCTTTTCCTCAGGCCTCTGCTCCATCAGCCATCAGGTGGCAGCCACACAGTCTGTTGGAATCTGGCCATCCCTGCTTCCTTGAGTGAGTGAGGTTGGTGGCTGCTCCACCTGCTCCAGGGGCACCCTTGCAGAGGTGGCTGGTTGCTCTTTGAGCCAACGTGGCCTTGCCTGGCATGCACAGACCTCAGGTACCAAAGTGCTGCTCTGAGTGAGTTTGTCCTGCCTGAGGCCAAATTCTAAGCCTGGTCAGGGCCACAGAAGGCCTAGGCCCCTGGGCGGAAATCTTGGCTGCTTTCTGCACTTGAACATAAAGTCCTCCTCAAGATGGCCTCTGGTCTGCCTCTTGGCAATGAAGAAGCCCGCAGTGCCATCTGAGCCCTGAGGAATTGACTGGAGCCTAAAGGCAGCCCACACGCGGCTCCTGAGCCTGCTGCTCTTTTCCTCAATATGGCACTGAGGCTTGTGCATGCCAGGCAAGGCCAAGCTGGCTCAAAGAGCAACCAGCCACCTCTGCAAGAGTGCCTCTGGAGCCATTGGAGCAGCCACCAACTTCACTCACTATCGCTCATGGTACATCAGTTCTACCCTAGAGGTAGGGCCCCAGTGCCATCTGCTTTTCCTCATGCCTCTGTTCCACCAGACATCAGGTGGCAGTCACTCAGTCTGTTGGAAACTGGCCATCCCTGCTTTCTTGAGTGGGTGAGGTTGGTGGCTGCTACACCTGCTCTGGGCGCACCCTTGCAGAGGTGGCTGGTTGCTCTATGAGCCAGCTTGGCCTTCTCTGGCATGCACAGACCACAGGTACCAAAGTACTGCTCCGAGTGAGCTTGTCCTGCTTAGGGCCAAATTCTAAGTCTGGCCAGGGTAACAGAAGGCCTAGGCCCCTGGGTGGAAATCCTGGCTGCTTTCTGAACTTGAGAAGAAAGTCCTCCTCAAGACAGCCTGTGGTCTCTCTCTTGGCAACAAAGAAGCCCACAGTGCCATATGAGCCCTGATGAATTGACTGGATCCCTAAAGGCAGCACACACCCTGCTCCTGAGCCTGCTGCTCATTTCCTCTATGTGGCTCCATGTGTAAGGCAGTTGTTTCACTGAGGCTTGTGCATGCCAGGCAAGGCCAAGCTGGCTCAAAAAGCAACCAACCACCTCTGCAAGGGTGTGCCAGGAGCTGGTGGACCAGCCACCAACCTCACTCACTTCCGCTCATGGTACATCAGTTCTACCCTAGAGGTAGGGCCCCAGCGCCATCTGCTTCTACTCAGGCCTCAGCTCCATCAGCCATCAGGTGGCAGCCAGTCTGGCTGTTGAAACCTGGCCATCTCTGCTTCCTTGAGTGGGTGAGGTCAGTAGCTGTTCCACCTGTTCCAGGCAGACCTTTGCAGACGTGGCTGCTTGCTCCTTGAGCCAGTTTGGCCTTGCCTGGCATGCATAGACCCCAGCTACCACCATGCTACTCTGAGTGAGCTTGTCCTGCCTCGGGTAAAATTCTAAATCTGGCCAGGGGCACAGAAGGCCGAGTCCACTCGGTGGAACTCCTGGCTGCTTTCTGCACTTGAACATAAAGTCCTCCTCAAGATGGCCTGTGGTCTCCCTCTTTGCAACGAAGAAGCCCACAGTGCCATCTGAGCCCTGAGGAATGGACTGGAACCCTGAAGGCAGCGCACACCCTGCTCCTGATCCTGCTGCTGCTTTTCTCTGTGTGGCTCCGTTTGAAGCACAGTTGTTGCACTGCGGCTTGTGCATGCCAGGCAAGGCCAAGCTGGCTCAAAGAGCAACCAGCCATGTCTGCAGGGATCTGCCCGGAGCAGGTGGACCACTCGTCAACCTGACCCACTCAGGGAAGCCGGGAATGCGTGTTTGTACCATGCATTTCACTGCAAGTACCTTTCTCTGCAGTTGGTGACCTAGGTTTTCTTCTATAGGTTTTTTATGGTTTTAGGTCTTGCATTTAACTCTTTAATCCATCTTAATACAATTTTTGTATTAAGCGTAAGGGAATAGCCCAGTTTCAGTTTTCTGCATATGGCTAGCCAATTTTCCCAACACCATTTATTGATAGGGAATCCTTTCCCCATTGCTTGTTTTTGTCAGGTTTGTCAAAGATCAGACAGTTTTAGTTGTGTGGTGTCATTTCTGAGGTCTCTGTTCTGTTCCATTGGTCCATATATCTGGATTGGTATGAGTACTACGCTCTTTTGGTTACTATAGCCTTGTAGAATAGTTTGAAGTCAGGTACTGTGATGTCTCCAACTTTGTGCTTTTTGCTTAGGATTCTGTTGGCTGTGTGGGCCCTTTGCTGTTTTCATATGAAATTTAAAGCAATTTTTCTAATTCTTTGAAGCAAGTCAGTGGTAGCTTGATGGGGATATCACTGAATCTATAAATTACTTTAGGTGGTATGGCACTCAGGCACAGAAATGTCCTTGAGTAGGGCAATACCATTCAGGACATAGGCATGGACAAAGTCTTCATCACTAGAACACCAAAAGCAATGGCAACCAAAGCCAAAATTGACAAATGGGATCTAATTAAACTACAGTGTCTGCAGAGCAAAAGAAACAATCATCAGAGTGACAGGCAACCCACAGAATGAGAGAAATTTATTGCAATCTCTCCATCTGACCAAGGGCTAATATACATAATCTACAAAGAACTTAAACAAATTTACAAGAGAAAAACAAAGAACCCCATCAAAAAGTGGGCAAAGATACGAACAGACACTTCCCAAAGAAGACATTTATGCAACCAACGAACATGTGAAGCAAACCACATCACCACTGGTCATTAGAGAAATGGAAAGCAAAATCACAATGAGATACAATCTCATGCCAGTTGGAATGGCCATCATTAAAAAATCGGGAAACAATAGACGTTGGAGAGGATGTGGAGAAAGAGGAATGCTTTTACACTGTTGGTGGGAGTATAAATTAGTTCAACAATTGTGGAAGACAGTGTGATGATTCCTCAAGGATCTATAACTAGAAATAGCATTTGACCCAGCAATGCCATTACTGGGTATATACCTCCAAAATTATAAATCATTCTAATATAAAGACACATGCACATGTATGTTTATTGAGGCACTGTTGACAACAGCACAGACTGGAACCAACCCAAATACCCATCAAGGATAGACTGGATAAAGAAACTGTGGCATATATGCACCATGGTGTACTATGCAGCCACAATAATGGATGAGTTCATATCCTTTGCAGGCACATGGATGAAGCTGGAAACCATCATTCTCAGCAAACTAACACAAAATCAGAAAACCAAACACCACGTGTTCTCACTCATAAGTGGAAGTTGAACAATGGGAACACATGGACACAGGAAGGGGAACACCACACACCAGGGCCTGTCAGGGTGGGGAGCTAGGAGAGGGATGGAATTAGCAGAAATCCATACTGTAGATCACGGACTGATGGATGCAGCAAGCCAGCATGGCATGTGTATACCCATAAAACAATCCTGCATGTTCTGCACATATACCACAGAACTTAAAGTATAATTTTAAAAAAAGGAAATTTGCTTTTAAGTAAACTTTTAATCATAGAACTTTAAAAGAAAAATCCTTTTGAATCTTTTACTACCACATCATAGCTTGGACAAACTTCTGATATTTTAAAGGTAACACAAACATCAAACAGAGAGAACTAGACTTAGGAACCAAACTCAGATTTCTGTAGTTAACAGGCAGAATCTTAACACTGGGTCACCAAGACTACTCCTTCAGCCTGGCCTTGGCTAGCACAAGATGGCCTTGTTATGTAGGTGAGCCCGCTTATGTACAAACAAACAAACAAACAAAAAAACACATAAAAAATATTTTCTGATAACTGGATTTTTTTCTTTCATTTTTGCAGCCACAGGGCTTTTAGCCAATTCAGATGCCTTGTTCCCCACAATTTGGAACATTTCCTTGGATTTGACCAAGTCAGGAAGAGATAAAACCCCAAACACAAACAAACACAAAGAATTGAGCAAAACAAACAAATGCACCATTTATATGATTACTGAGTGTTCTCGTGGTAAAGAGAAATTAAAAGCAGCTGGTGGATAATCTTAAATTTTAGTCATTAGAAAAAATTTTAAGACAAAATTCTAATTCAGCTACTTACCTGGAAATAAGGCTCAGGCTGGTGATCGTTCTCTGCCATCTTAGAAGCTGGAAAAAACTGACACTCACCTTTCCTGTCAGAAGCAAGCCGAAACTCAGGAAAGGAGGTGCCTGCTCTCCATCGCCATGGAAGCAGTAAAACTTGCCTTCGTTGTTGGAGATGAGTAAAACTTCAGAAAAGGACTTGTACAGCAAAATCAACTTTAGATCTCAACCAAATTTTGGGAGATTAGGAACTCTCTGCAGGGGAGAAACTCCCCAACCTCAGCAAATTATCCTATTGGTTTGAGCAATAAAGATAGCCCAGGTTGGTATCAATCAATAATGAGATTTATCAAAGGTCAGGACCACCTTTGTAATCTCCTTCTTTTTTTTCTTTTCTTTGAGACGGAGTCTTGCTCAGTCACCCAGGCTGGAGTGCAGTGGCACGATCCCAGCTCATTGCAAGCTCCGACTCCCAGGTTCATGCCATTCTCCTGCCTCAGCCTCCCAAGTAGCTGGGACTACAGGCACCCGCCACTGTGCCCGGCTAACTTTTTGTATTTTTAGTAGAGACGGGGTTTCACCGTCTTAGCCAGGATGGTCTCGATCTCCTGACCTCGAGATCTGCCCACCTCGGCCTCCCAAAGTGCTGGAATTACAGGCGTGAGCCACTGCGCCCGGCCCTCTGTCTTTTTTTATCTTTATTGCTATAGTTCATTTGGTCAGGAACTAGGAGTGCAACACTTGCTTTTTTCTGTTTTCCATTTGCTTGAAATATTTTTCTCCATTCTTTTATTTTGAGCTTATGTATGGCACTGCATGCAAGATGGGTTTCTTGAAGACAGCATACTCAAATGGGTCTTGATTCTTTATCCAGCTTGCCCCCGTGTCTTTCAATTGGAGCGTTTAGCCCATTTCCATTTAAGGTTAGTCATGGTATGTGTGGATTTGATCCTGTCGTCATGCTGTCAGCTGGTTATTTTGCAGACTTGTGTATGTGGTTGGTTTTTGGCATCACTGGACTGTGTACTTCAGTGCGTTTTTGTACTGGCTGGTGGTGGTCTTTTCTTTCCATATTTAGTGCTTCCTTCAGGAGCTCTTGTAAGATAGATCTGGTGATAATGAATTCCCTCAGCATTTGTTTGTCTGAAAAGGATCTCAATTCTCCTTAACTTATGATGCTTCATTTTGCTGGACATGAAATTCTGGGTTGAAATTTCTTTTCTTTAAGAAGTTGAATATCTTTTCTGGTTTGTTGGGTTTCAGCTGAGAGGTCTGCTAAGTCTGATGGAATTCCCTTTGTAGGTGACCTTGCCTTTCTCCCCAGCTGCCTTTAACATATTTTTTTTCATTTTGACCTTGGAAAATCTGATGACTGTGTGTCTTGGGGATGATCTTCTCGTGGCATATCTTACTGAGGTTCTCTGGATTTCCTGAATTTGATTGTTGGCCGTCTGGTTAGGTTGGGGATATTCTCATGAATGATATTCTGAAGTACGTTTTCCAAGTTGGTTCCATTTTCCTCATCCCTTTCAGGTACATTAATTCGTCACAGATTTGGTCATCTATATCATCCCATATTTCTCGGATGTTTTGTTCATTGCTTTTCATTCTTTTTTTTCCCCATTTTTGCCTGCCTGTTTTATTTCAGAAAGCCAGTTTTCAAGATCTGGGATTCTTTCCTCTGCTTTGTCTGTTCTGCTGGGTGGTTTTGCACATGAGATGGAGCTGGTCAGACCTCTGCTGTCCTTAGTCTGTTTGCCTCTCCCAGGACTCCAGCTTGGGCACACCTGCTTACAGGGCACTCTCGGGTGCCCACACACACTACAATAATTTTCATAATGCCATCACACACAATCACCATGTGACTGCATTATGAAAATTCTTGTAGTGTGGTTTACAGCTCTATGAGGTCAGTTATGTTTTTCTCTGTACTGCCTATTTTGTCTGTCATCTCCTGCAGTGTTGTACAATGATTTTTAGCTTCCTTGTATTGGATGACAACGTACTTCTTTCACTCAGTGAACTTTATTCCTACCCGTATCCTGAACTCTGCTTGTATCATTTCAGACATCTCAGCCTCAGCCCAGTTCTGAACACTTGCTGGAGAGCTGATGCAGTCATTTGGAGGAAAGGAGGCATGCTGACTTTCTGAGTTCTCAGTGTTCTTGCACAGATCCTTTCTCATCTTTATGGGCTTATCCTCCTTCAGTCGTTGAGGTTGCTGACCTTTGGACAGGGTATTTTTCTTTTATTATATCTGATGACCTTGAGGATTTGATTGTGGTGTAAGGCAGACTCAGCCAACTGGTTTTGTTTTTGGAGGATTTTAGGGGCCAACACGCAGCTCTCAATTCCTGAACTGTGTTCTTTAACTCTGGGGAACGTGTATTCGGCCCCATCTTTGTTCTCTGGCTCCTCGAGGTTTGGAGTCCACTGCACTGAGGGGATCCAAGTGTGGCAGCTGCGGCGCAATGCTAGCAGATGCAGGAGTCCCTGCCTTCCTGCGAGCGTTGACTAGAGGTGGAGGCAAGACAGCTGAGGTGTGGGCCAGGGGGCCCCTGCTGACTCTGTGTGCTGTTACACTGGAGGCAGTGCTGATTTGGGGTGGACTGCTGGCCAGTGCACGTCTGGGTGCCTTCTCTGAGCCCCCCCTCCCCCAAAGCAGCAGTGGTCACTCAGGATATAAGAAGGTCCCTTTTTCTCTGCACAGCATTACCTCAAGGGTGAGATGTTGACAGGGGTGGGGTTTTTGGCTCTGTTCCAACCACAGCTTCGTCTTCAGTGGCAGTTGGTGTGGGTTGGGGTGTGTGCTGCACTCCCATGTGCTATCAGGGCAAGTACAGAAAAACCCACCTGTGTAAACACACACAGCAAAGGGATGTGAGAAGTTTCCATATAAAGGGCTGCAGTATGGAGAGGTGATGTGCAGGCTGGTGCATGGCTGTAGGGGCCACCTTGCTGCAGCTCTCCACTAATGAGGCACGGTCCACTGGTACAGAAGCTATGGTGTGTGCACCCGAGAGTGTCCTGTAAGCAGGTGTGGCCTGGCTGGGGTCCTGGGAGAGGCAAGCTGACTAAGGGGTGCTGAGGTCAGACCAGCCTCACCTGATGTGCAAAACTGCCTAGCAGAGATCAGGTCTCAGAGAACTCTCAAAAGTGAACCCAGCACAGCACAACTGCTCTACACAAACATGGCCAGACTTCTTTTTTAAGCAACTCCCCTTTTTAAAGAAGGTAACTCTTAGACCTGATCTGTGCTGGGCAATCTTGCACATGAGACAGGGCTGGTCTGACCGCAGCACTCCTTAAGTGCTGGGATAAAGTGTCTCATAAGAGCAAGCAGAGCTAGATAGATAGCTGTCCCTGCCCTCTGGGCTGCATATCATCTGACTTGTTGCTCTACAACTTTCCTTGTCTCCTGGAGGCTCCACCTGAGAGATGTAAGTTAGCAGTTACTTAATGTAATCACCCCAGGATGGAGGGTCTGTGCTGTGAGCCCAAGCCAGGGTTCCCTGTCTGGTGATGAACAGTGCAGGGTGTGTGGTACCCGTGGGAGATGGACTGGTGTGTTCCTTGGGTCAACTGCAGCTTGTTGGAGGTGTCGATATGGCACTTAGGGTCTTTGCTCCCTTGATATTCTGAGGGAAGCAAGGGCAGTTCCACTGCAGAGGCAGCGGCAGAGAGGATTTCAGTTGCTCCTGGAAGCTCAGTCCAGGGAATTGCCAAGTTGCTACAGGCTTGATAGTTCCAGTGGGGGGCTGGCTGGAGACCCTGCCAGGAGGGCCTACCCATTGAGGAGATATGGAAATGGGCATCCACATAACAGTCTGGCCACTTTTCTGTGGGGCTGCTGTGGTATGCTGGGGGTCCACTCCAGTCCCCAATGGCCTCCTATTTTCCAGTGCCTGAAGGTATCAGCAGTGAAGTCTGCAAAAAGGCAAAGATGATAGCCTGCCCCTTCCTCTGGGAGCTCTGCACCTCAGAGGTATGAACCTGTCACCAATCTGTACACACCTGTAGGATGTGGCTGGAGGCAAGTTGAGAAGTCTTGAACAGTCAGGAGGAACAGGAACAAGGACTTGCTTAAAAAAGAAGTCTGGTCACGTTTTTGTAGAGTGGCTATGCTCTGCTGGGGGTTCACTTCAGCCCCTGGTTGCCTCAGACACTCTGAAAGTTGAAGGCTGAAATGGCTAAGTTGTCCAAACGTCAAAGATGACAGTCTGGTCCTTCCCCTGGAGCTCTGACTCAGGGAGGTCTGAAACCTCTGTCAGCCAGAGAACAGCAGTGAAGGTGGCTGGAGACCCTGGTTGAAAGCCTGCACCCAGTGATTACAAATGTGGTCGGGGACCGACTTTTAAACAAGAGTCTGGGCCGGGCGCGGTGGCTCACGCCTGTAATGCCAGCACTTTGGGAGGCCGAGGCGGGCGGATCACAAGGTCAGGAGATCGAGACCACGGTGAAACCCCGTCTCTACTAAAAATACAAAAAATTAGCCGGGCGCGGTTGTGGGCGCCTGTAGTCCCAGCTATTCGGGAGGCTGAGGCAGGAGAATGGCGTGAACCTGGGAGGCGGAGCTTGCAGTGAGCCGAGATCGCGCCACTGCACTTCAGCCTGGGCGACAGAGCGAGACTCCATCTCAAAAAAAAAATTAAAAAAAAAAAAAATAAATAAATAAACAAGAGTCTGGCCACATTTTTGGAGGGTGGCTGTGCTGCACTGAGACACCACTTCCACCCCTGGTCAGCTTGGGCTCTCCAAAGCCCATGGGCCAGAACGGCTAGGTACCCAAACAGCAAAGGTGGTGCTCCTCCCCTCTCTCTGGGAACTCTGTCCCAGGAAGGTTTCAAATCTCCGTTGGCCAGGGAACACTGGTGGGGGTAGCTAGAGGCCTCAGGTGGGAGGTCCTGTCCAGTGATGAGGAACAGGATCAGGGCCTGCTTACAGAAGCAGTCTGGCCATGATTTGGTAAAGCAGCTGTGCCGTGCCACAGGATCTCTTCTGCCCTTGATGGGTTTGTAGTCTCCAAAGCCCACACACTAGAATGACTAAGTTGTCTGAACAGGAAAGATGGGGGCCTGCCCCATCTTGTCTCTCAGAATTTATCCTGTGTGATGCAGCTTAATGTTTAGCCTGTTAATTTTGCTGTCAACATTAGAGTTGTTCAGAAAGAATCTCACTGTTATCTTTTAGGTTAGATATATGAGAATTCATTTTTTCCTGTAAATAAACCTGTTCATGTTTGTTCTCTGTAAAGAAGTCTCTTTCATCTATTTGACATTGATCACAGTCATGTAGGGCAGTAGTCAGTCTAAAACGACATGATAGGATTTCCATTTCCAGTGTTTCCTAGCTGTGTCTTACATTCTGCAGTTCAGAACTGAGCATTCTCAGCGGTCAAAATGCTAAGCTGTCCACTCTACTGAAATACTGATTTTTGCTAATGCTTCCTCATTCAATTTTACAGCCTTTAGAAGTTTATCATTGTTCTCAGTTGTCAAAATGCTAAGCTGTCCACTGTATTTAAATACTAATTTTTGTTAATGTTTCCTCACTCAATTTTACAGCCTTTAGAAGTTTATCATTCTTTGCTTTCACACTTTCAATTTCCTCAAAAAGTTTCTTTTCCCTTAGCTGGCTCTGCTGTTTTATTTTTTCTACTTCCAGTCTCAGCATGGCAATTTCTTCCTGCAACATGCGATTTTCATGCAAGAGATCTTTTTCTTTCTTATTGGTAAGAGAAACCTAAGTAAACAAAGGGAACTTCTAATTAGCACTCAAGAGAATGACATATCGTGATTTCTTCTGAAATTGAAGAATGACATTTATTTGTATAAGGAAAGAATTCCCATAGTGGATATTTAACGGGAAAAAAGTTGGACAAAACTTCAAATCTAAAAATGTGTAAATTCCAAAAAGTTGAAATACTTATTTAAAGACCATGAAAAATAAGTCACTGGAGGATTTTTAGAATTTCAGAATTGGAAAAGCCTTTCTCTGAATTATAAAAAAACCAGATGCATAAAATATAAGATTAATATGCTTGCATATATTTTTAAAATTGGGTTTATACTCTGATATCTAACCTATCAACCACACCATTGTAAGAACCTTAGCTATGCATATATTTGGACAGAAGCAATTTCTTAAAGTTCTTTAAGTTCCTTTTTCTGAAGAAAGTTTTATCAATATACTGCTTTTCTAATATTTTTACAGTCAGTTATAGGAATTGCATTTATTCATAACTGTTTAAGCATTGTACCCTTCCACAATGTACACATCGGCATCTAAGCATTGCACTTCTACAAACAACACTGAACTCATTTAAGATCATGATTCTTAAAAGGAGAGGTCAGAAAATAAATGCAGCCGGGAGCAATGGCTCACACCTGTAATCCCAGCACTTTGGGAGGCTGAGGTGGGCGGAGATCATGAGGTCAGGAGTTTGAGATCAGTCCGGCCAACATAGTGAAACCCCTGTCTCTAGTAAAAATACAAAAAATTAGCTGGGTGTGGTGCTGTGCACCTGTAAACCCAGCTACTCAGGAGGCTGAGGCAGGAGAGTCGTGTGAACCTGGGAGGCAGAGGTTGCACTGAGCTGAGATCGTGCCATTGCACTCCAGCATGGGCGACTTCATAAAATCACGGTTACTTTTGTGGTGTAAATATATTAATACAAAAGAAGCCCTATATTTCAAAATACAAATGGTAAATAAGATACAACTTACAAAGCTTTTCTTAGAAATCGTGAGATTATTTGCCATTGCAATAACTTTTCTTTCCTCTTTATAATGTTTGAAATAGTAATAAGTGTGAAATAAGGGAAATATACTGAAATATTTCTCTGGGAACAAAATGCTTGTCAATAAATTATCACTAAATGTATATCATGGCACGCCATTGTATTCAAAACTCTTTGCATTGAAATGAGAAACTTCTTGGAGCAAACTGTTACTCTCCTCAAAAGCAAGGATAATGACATCCACAATGTGGCCTCTGACCCAGCTATACATTTCCTACTTTCCTATCAGTGAAAATAACAAACTGATTTCTCTATCAATATTTTAAAAAGATGAACTAATGTCCAAAAACTAGAAAATCTGTTGTTAATAGCAAAACTTATTTTTGATATTGGAAAGATCATCAATTCTTATGAAACATATGAAATGCTTCTCCTGTGGATTGAGGCCATTGTGAAGATCACTACTCTACAGTTGCAGGCAAATGCAGTTGAATTAAGAACATGGTTTTATCCTGTATGTACATATACAGATATATGATAAAGGATCTATGGAGTGTGTGTATATATATGTTTTTAAAATCCTTTATACTTTCCAAAATACATAAAGTTGTCTTTTAAATAAATACACATATTAAAACATTTGAAAATGACTAAAGAAAATACCTCAGAATTCATTTTCTTTTCAGCCACTTCCATCTGCTCTTGTTTACCAGTCAGAATCTCTTCTTGTGATATTCCAGCATTCTGTTCTTCTGAAACTTGCTTCTGGGTATCATTTTGTTCATCACTAGAAGAAATTTTGATTTTCATGAAATACTGGAGGTGTCCCTAAAATGATCTACAGGGCAAGATGGTGCCCTCAGATGTCATTCACACAATGTATATTTGCACATTAATCCAAGACAAGGCAAAGGGGTCTCACATCTCTTAATCCAGCTCTCCCCAACCATGTTGGCACCAGGGACTGGTTTTGTGGAAGGTAATTTTTCTGTAGACCTGAGTTGGGGGATGGTTGCAGGATGATTCAAGCACATAACATTCATTGTGCACATTATTTCTATTATTACTTTTATATAATGAAATAATTACATAGCTCACCATAATGCAGAATCAGTGGGAGCCTCAGCTTGTCTTCCTGCAACTAGATGGTCCCATCTGGGGGTGACAGGAGATGGTGACAGATCATAAAGCATTAGATTCTCATAAGGAGTGAACAACCTAGATCCCCTGTGTAAGCAGCTTACAACAGGGTTTGAGTCACACTCCTATGACAATCTAATGCCATCACCGATCTGACAGGAAGAGGAGCTCAGGCAGTAATGTGAGTGACAGAGAGTGGCTTTAAACAGATGTAGCTTTGCTAGCTTACCTGCCACTAGCCTCCTGCTGTGTGGCACAGGTCGTAACAGTCCAGGGGACTGGTACTGGTCCATGGCCTGGGGATTGGGAAGCCCTGTGTTAACCCATACTTTTTATATTTATTTTTGGGAAACACTTTCCACTTATATTCTTGATTCCTCTGTATTTTATAGACAACTTAGAAATTCCTTTTGAAACAAGACAAGGTCTAATATTGTGTTTTTAACATACAACTTTGAATTAATTTTATCTGTGTATGCGACAGAGATGTGAAATAAAGTAATCCTTAATCACTTTTGATTTTACTTTTATTTCATGTATGTTAAGAATAAAACTGGGAAGTCCTAGGCAGAGCAATTGGGCAAGAGAAATAAAGGACATCCAAATTGAAAAAAAGAAAGTCAAATTATCTCTTCACCAATGATATGATCTTATCCCTAGAAAACCCTAAAGACTCCTACAAAACACTCTTAGACTTGATAAATGAATTCAGTAAAGTCTCAGAGGCTACAAAATGTACAAATACCAATGAGTAGTACCACTATACACCACCTATAACCAAGCTGCGAGTCACGTCAAGAACCCAGTCCCTTTGACAGTGGCTGCAAAAGAGTAAAATACCTAGGAAAATACGTAACGAAGGAGGTGAGTCAACTATAAAAGGATAACTGGAAAACACCACTGAAGAAAATCAGAGATGACACAAATAAATGAACATACATCCTATGTTCCTGGACTGAAAGCATTGATATTGTGAAAATGATCATAGTGCCCAAAGAAGTCTACAGATCCAATACAATTTCTATCCAAGTACCAATGTCATTCTTCACAGAGTTATTTTAAAAAGCTGCCATTCATGTAGAACTACAACAGAACCTGAATAGCAGCACACACACCAAGCAAAAGGAACAAACATGTTGGCATCACATGACCTGAAAACTGTAATTATTTTTAATGAGGTAAAAATGTATAAGAATATCACTGTTATTGTACAGAGAAGACAGTGAACAAGAAAAGAAAAGGAATTTAAAAAGAGAATATCACTACCATATACATACATTAACTGACAAAGAGACTAAAATCTCCTACTGGAGATTATGTTAGGACTTGAGCAAAAGCTTCTAGAAATACCAACAGCAGAAACAAGACAATTAATTTTAAGGAATAAATTATGCAGAGAAATATCTATTTTAAAATTGTAAACAGATCTTCCTGAGAGCTATTATTAACCAATTCATCGTGACCACAATTTTAAAATGAGGTCTAAAATTCTGGAATACAAAATAGTTTCATTTTGAACATAGTTAATTGAAGGCAACTTTTAAACCAAAAATGTTCGGTTAAAGTTGAGTCTAACTTAGGAAAGAAATGACCTGTACCAATGGTAACAAGAAGCCACCCAGAGCCAGTTTGAAATCTAGTCAACCAATCAATGACCACTGGTCTTGCTCACCAACCAATACAGATGTGAGCAGCTTGCTTCTGAAATACAGCCAAGCAGCAGCACCTGCTCCATCAGAATAGCCAGTGCTTGACCAGTATTCCTCTTACTATAGGAAGCAAAAAATTTCCAACTCTGTCTTTTTATTTCAAATACTAAAGGTTCATAATCCCCTGAAAAGAATTTGTAAGTCCATTAAATGTGCCACCCAATTTTTTTTTTTTTTCAAAGCAGGTGGCCGGGTGCAGTGGCTCACGCCTGTAATCCTAGCACTTTGAAGGGCCGAAGTGGGTGGATCACCTGAGGTAAAGAGTTCGAGACCAGCCTGCCCAACAAGGTAAAACGCAGTCTCTACTAAAAATACAGAAATTAGCCGGGCATGGTGGCATGCCCCTGTAAATCTCAGCTCCTCAGGAGGCTAAGGCAGGAGAAATGCATGAACCCAGGAGGCGGAGGGTGCAGTGAAATGAGACCCCTCCACTGCACTCCAGCCTGGGCGATAGAGTGAGATTCCATCTCAAAAATCAAATCAAATCAAATACTAGTAAAGTTTGCAATTCCTCTGGCTCAGTTTACCGTAATTACAATTATGATTACTAGTAAAAGAATAAATAATGAATAACCGCAATATTGGGCTTTTCTCCCTAAATAAAAAAAATTAATATAAAGAATGTAGCTTATTATAAAAAGCCAAAACAAATTTGAAAATGTGTATAATTACCAGACAAAACTATTAGAATGACTCATGTCAAAATTTTAAAGTGAGAATCAATCAAACAATATACCCAGGATAAACTCCATTCACTCATTTAATAAGGATTTATTAGGTAGCTACATCCAATATGCTAGGCCTTTTTCTAAGCAGTAAGGATAATGGTAGTGAAAAATAAAATCCCTATTCATGAGAGTGAGATAAACACACAATAACAACAGACAGAGAAGACAAAATATACAGTACGTTAGAGGAGAAAAACTAAAGCAGGAAAATGAAATGTTTACGTGTTTGATGGGGAGGGTGGTGGGAAAGTTGGGATGGTCAGAAAAGTCTCTGCTGAGAAAGGAGATTTTTTCTTTCTAATACAAAAACCTTTTATTTGTATATCAAAGACTCTAAGAAATGATGATATAAGGTTAAGAGTGTTGATGTCAAGATACAAATTGGTTTGAAGTTAGAGATGATAAATCACTTAGTTTCATTGAACCTTCCCTTGGTTACATTAGAGAGCCGCCCTGGTATGCTTCCAGTTGAATCTTAAGCATGATGCGTCTGGGTAGTACATGGTTCTTCCTCAGAAAGTGGTTGTTCCATAATGTGATTCTTTTTACCCTTTTTCTACTTCTTAGTCGAAAGGAGGTTTTAAATAAAGAACTGAAGGAATGGAAAGAGTAAGCTAGGAGGATATCTGGGGAAAAAGCATTCCAGACACAGGGAACTGCCAAGTACAGAGGTGTGCTTGGAGTCTTTAAGCACTAGGGGTAGATAAGGGATGGCAAGAAGTTCAGTGTGGCTAAAGCAGAGCAAGGGAGAGAATTAGGAGGAAATTTGACACATACTCAGAGTGAAATGGGAGGCAATCAGAAGGGCTGGGGCACAGGACTGACACAATTTGACTTATATTTTAGGTACATCCACTGAGTTAAGAATTGATGAAAAGGGAAGTTTTTAAAAGCCAGGACTATCAATTACCAGTCTATGACACTCATGTAGACTGCAGATGAGGGTGGCTCAGATGTAGAAGATATGACTGGCTTCTGGACATACCTTCAGATAGACCTGACAAGATTTACTGAGAGAATAGATGTAAGGTGTCAGAGACGGAGAGAGAGATGAATCAAGAATGACAATGAGATTTTTGGCAGAGCAACTGGAAGAGTTGCCCTTAACCAAAGTAGGAAAGACTACATGAGGGGTAGATTTCAGGAAGGCCATCAGTAGCCCAATTTTGAGTCTGACAAGTGTGTGATACCCAATAGCTAACCAAATAGAGATGTCAAGTAGGCAGGCTCATATGGAAATCTGGAATTAGGGAGAGAGATCTGAGCCAGAGACATACATTTGGAAATCACTAGCATATACACGGTAGAAAAAGTCACGAGGGGCTGGGTGCAGTGGCTCATGCCTGTCATCCCAACACCTTGTGAGGCCAAGGCAGAGAGATCACCTGAGGTCAGGAGTTTGAGACCAGGCTGGACAACATGGGGAAATGCTGTCTCTACTAAAAATGCAAAAATTAGCCGAGCATGGTGGCACGAACCTGTAATGCCAGCTACTCAGGAGGCTGAGGCAGGAGAATCACTTGAACCCAGGAGGTGGAGGTTGCAGTGAGCCGAGATCACACCACTTAACTCCAGCCTGGGTGACAGAGTGAAACTCTGTCTCAAAAAAAGAAAAAGTCACGAGAGAGAAGATTGAGGACTGAGCCCTGGGAAAAAACAATGTCCAAATGGAGAAAGATGAGAGGGAGCAAGTAAAAGAGGCCATGATGAATGGATTAGAAAGGCAGGAGGAAAAGCTTGAGGGAGTGAGGTCCTGAAAGCCAAGTTGAAGACGCTGTTAGAGAGGAGATGTCCTCCACTGGCTCAAATTCTGCTAACAGATTAAATAAAATGTGTAAGAAAAATGCCTAGATTTATTACAGAAAAAAATTAGTGATAATCTTGAGGAAAAACAATGTTGGAGGAGTACTGAAACTGAAGACTTACTGGTGTGAGATCAAGAGTGAATGAAAAGCAAATTGAGTTCGTGAGTGTAGACAGTTCTGTTAAGGACATCAAACTTAGAGTTCATGGCTGAGAATGTTGTAATTTTCTTCCACAGTCATGGAACAGCAATAGACAATTAATATCAAATTTTATATATAACAGGTGTAGTCTTCAAATTTTACATAACAATTATTTATTTTAAAGATTATAAAATTATACACATATGGCATTAAAAATGCCAGACTGAGGTGTTAAATTCTTAAAACTATAGAACTAAATGTCACCTTAAACATTTCTAGATTCCATAAGCTGAATATCACATTGTTCATGCTTATACATAAAGACCAAGAAACACTAAACGTTTCAAGGAGAGTATTTCTGGCTTGATAAAAATCAGCCAATTCTAGAACAGTTGATACTCATCAAATATACAAAGTAATTGATCACAGTAAACTACTGAGTTCTATTCATAGGAATAAAGGGGCAGAAATGCAGAAAATAGTCTTATTTTATAAATGCAAATTTAAAAATTATATGAAGTCACTGTGGAAAAATGTGGTGTGGTGAATGCTGAAATATATCCTTTTCTAAAAGGAAGGATAATGTCACACATGCAGGACACTTTTATGAATAAGAGTTACTGCATTAGCAGCACCTTCCTTTTAGCACAAGGTCAGCACATTAGCACCTGTGGGCCAAATCCCACTGCCTGTTTTTGTAAGTCAAGTATCTTGGAACCCAGCCACGCTTATTCACTCTACAGTTCACAGAGTCAATTAGCTGGGTGTGATGTTGCACACCTGTGGTCCCAGCTAGCAGAGAGGCTGAGGTGGGAGGATCACTAGAGCCCAGAAAGTTGAGGCTGCAGTGAGTCGTGATCACACAACTGCACTCCAGCCTGGGCAACAGAGACCCTGTCTCAAAAATATATACATAGTCTGCAAAGCCTAAAATATTTACTAACTGGCTCTTTGCAGAAAAATCTGGCCAAATCCTGGTTTAGTAGATGAAAGATCCTTTGATACATTTTAATAAAAGTTTTACCCAATATACTGAAATGTTTATATTAAATATAGATCCCCATAGAATCCCTTGGCAATATTCAGATTGAAGATCCAATATTTCAGCACTCAGGCACTGACAACAAAAATTTAATAACTAGCAATCAAGGTACAGTGTCAATGGAGCATGTAGCTTCCATTTGCAACACAGCAGATATTACAAGAATTCTAAAAAATTTATCTTAAGATATGTTATCAAAGTAAAGGTTTTAAATACATTTTAATTGTAAAATAATCAGTATACTCTAGATCTAACCTCATTTGTAAAAAATGGTTCCATACTATATTATTTTCTGGGAATGAAAATTGAGCTATTTCCTATTGGTAAGGATTTACTTTTAATAATGATAAATTCCTACTGATAAGGATCCATCTTTTGATATAATGATGCTGTAATAAATGTTCTTATATGTAAGTATATATGTAACAAATCTATAAAAGTAACCTTAACATACATATATATCCTTACTATGTTATATATGTGTGTGTGAATATGCTACTCAATTAATGTTCCAAATGCATTTACCAACAGTGTATGACATGTCTTTTTCAATGAGACCATTTCCTTTGCAGCAACACAGACGGAGCTGGCGGCCACTATTCTAAGCAAACTAATGCAGAAACAGAAAATCAAATGCCACATATTCTTACTCATTAGCGAGAACTAAACAATGAGAACTCATGGACACAAAGAGGAGAATAACAGGCAAAAGGTTCTACTTGAGGGTGGAGCATGGCTGGAGAGAGACAACCAAAAAACTACCTTTTGGGTATTTTGCTTATTATGTGGCTGATGAAATAATCTGTAGCCCAAACCTCCATGATACGGTTTACCTATATAACAAACTGCACATGTACCTCTGAAGCTAAAATAAAAGTTCACTAAAACGTAAAGAAATTCCTTTCTCCTCACGTTTGCTAATACTCGTTATTTTTCAAATAAATTAATGACTGGAAAAAATGGTAACTCATTTTTTCTGATTTTCATTTTTCTGATTACCAGGCAAGGCTGAATATCCTAGGAAAAATATAAAATTTTTAATCATGAATATTAGTCCAAATTAGGATTAGTTTGACAGCATATGGCTATCTCCTATTAAATGTTGCCATAGGCTTACCTGTGATACTCTTCATTCTCAGTGTCAGGAAATTGCTGACTTTCAGGTGTTCTGCTCTTGCTTTGTGGAATTAATCCATCATCACCATTGCCAGCAGCGGCATCATTAGTCAGGTTTTCTGGTAATCCCGTATTATTACTTCCGTGCTTCTTCATGTCTTCTTCAGCCTTGAATGGAAGTTTGATATTAAGGATATTAAGGATATTCACTTTATTGAATAAAAAGAACCTTTTTAATGGATTTTATCAATTGACTCAGTTTGTCATTATTGTAGTCATTAAAAATATTTCACACTTAAGTTTGATCATATATACAGAACAATTACCATCTAATTTTAAGATGTAATTATCATATCATTGTAAAGTTTGCTTCATTTCTGTTTGACTGAATAAAATAGAATTTTCCAAAATTCAAAAAGGGCCCTCCTTCATTTTGTGCTTTTATTCCCAACCACTCTTCAGAATCTTATATATGTATTTATCCCATTTGACTCGTGGGAACACACAAATAAAAAGACAAGGATGTAAAATGTGTCTTCTTCTGTCTTTACCACCTAGATCTCACATTAAGCAGTCAGATTTACAGGATGAGACACTGTGGGGCTTCAGGAATAGAAAGGAAGATTGCCCTTTTCTGCACTGAGATATTCTTCTCCCCCACTGCTTTTGATCATTCTTTTTTCATTTGGTTCCTGGGATATCAAAAACATGATGGTTCTCACTGAAACATGGGAACCAAAGTTCACCACAACACAAGGAGCAGAGCGAAACTGCTGAGGTACAAGCGTGGATGCCCAGAAAATAAGATGCTCCCCAAATTTCACATTCGATAGCCGTACAATTTTCTAGCTGGAAGATACACAGAATAAGAAATTATCTTCTTTAGCCACATTATCTATTGATAATCAGACTAAAACCAAGAAAGATAAAATGATGGATCCAAAGCTCCTAAAGTGGCATGACCTAGCACTTTACGGCACCATTCAGGATTATTCCATAATAATGAAAGAATATCTCTGGGGTTTGTATCTCTTTAAAACTCAATCTACAGAATTCTTTCTGAGTTAAATATTAAATTTTTCACTGATGATTTATGCTACTTACATGATAGGATCATGTATGCCTACACTTACAACACTTTATTCAACAACATAATGTAAAAATCTAATTCAACAGAAACATTTGAATATAATGGTATACCTCTCTATCACAATCCTTGTTTGTTTCTGGTTCTTGAGACATTTCCTGCAAATGCAAAAATAGAAGGTTAATTTGCTTGTTGTATTTCTGTGATGTCTCCTCTTTTGGAATGCATGTTTTTAAAATAATTTTATTTTAAGTAATCAAGTATAGACAATGAAAAATTAGAAAATAATTAAAATTAAAATTTAACTTAAAATAAATAATTAATTAAAATTAAAAATTAACTTTTTAATCTACGTTCAGCTACTGCCACATCACTGGCTTCTGACTAACATGGGAAAAATAATTCACCTTAGCCAACGGAAGAAGAAAAACATGAACCAGCAAACTTAACTTTGTCACCATTTGTTTGGTCTCAACTTAATTGTTTATGTGTTAAATCTGCCAAAAATGCATCAGCAGATGATTTGTAGTGTTGCAATTCCTCACTTGAAAAGAGTTTACCTCACCAAACCCTAACCAGTGAGCCTCTACAGATTACTAACTGGATTTTAGGCATGCTTTCAATTATTAGAAGCTGAAATCAACACCAAAAAGAAAGAATTGCAAATTCTTAAATTTTAATTGAGATTATATGTTGTAATATGATAGTGTTATGTATCTAGTTTATCTGCTTAAGTCCAGTTCTAATATAGTCTAACGTGTACTAATGACAGTGGATAAAAATTTTAATAACCTGTACTGATTTTCTGCAACTGTAGTAAGTGCGAATGTTATTGTGTTTCTGCACTAACACCAAAGGTGCCGTTCTGCAAGATATGATTCTTGTAATAGGCATTTGGGTTGCTTTTATGACCTGGTTCCCTCCCTGAAGAGAAACGCTGAGGTCAATGAGAGATCACAAGGCAGAATATATCTTTCACCTTGCTATCAGTGACTGCAATATAAAACTGCAGATTTTCAATCACTGGCCATGATTACTCTTCAACCACGAATCCAGCTCAGGGACCATCAGTTTTGCATTGTTCATAGTTCCATTGCTTAATAATATAATCCAATAATTGATGTTAGTTTCTTTATCACGTCAGGGTGTTGTAAGAATAAAAGAACAAAGTTCTGGAATTTCTTTTGCCTCTATTCCAAAAGGAAAGATTACCTATAAGCTAATCAAAAAGGCAGATAAGAATATTTTAAATAAGAATATTGTAAAGTAAATTTTAAATTTTATAGTGGTTATGTTTTTTAAGTTAAGTTTCAATTGCTAACTTAGAATCTATTGATTCTTCTGTTAATGAGATTGCTGAATTTATTAAATTTTATGAATCTATTAAAAAGTTCTTAGAAAAAAGAATCTATTGACTCTCAAAACCTAGTCTGAAAGGTAATTTCATTTGGACTACCTAATATTATTAAAGCAAAGAAAACAACATTAAATCCAAAATTTAAATGTAAAATTTTCCATGCCTCTGGCTGGCTATTTTCACTGCCTTTAAGCTTTTGTGATTCTTCCTCTGATGTCAGCTTTAAGTCTTGTTCTGTTGAGAAATCCATATATTCAGTTAAAATGAACCACTTAGAACAGTTAAAAACTATTGCCTTTATAAAAATAGATTTAAGACAACATTTTATTTTATCTCATAAGTTGAGTGTTTAGTGTTTCATGAAATAGTTACTTAGGAAATCATTCTCTAAGACTTCAGCAAACCACTTGGGGAGACACCTGATGAGATTCACTCACAAATTCATCCACCCAACATAAATGAACAAAACCACCAGAAACACAACTTTAAAATACAGTAGAAACATATAAGGTAACACAGTATGTTGTTCTCCACTTCCTAATCATGAAGCAGTAAATGTAATGAAAAGGAAATTTAGTTTTAAAGAGAAACAAGTTTTCCTACACTTAGCTACTCTGACTCTAAGGATAGTAACAGGCAGGGCCCAGGTAAGGTCGTGTTGACCCTGTCTGAGAAGCCAGAGCCCACAGGTATGGGTCCAGACATCCCAGAGCAAGGTTAAGAAAACAAATTCCTTTACCGTCTCCCCTTCCCCTCAGCATTTACTCATAGCTATTTGTACAAATGCATATATTTTGCAAGTTCCTCTTTTCCTTCAATGTAGTTGCAAAGTCACAAGTTATGCTGAGGTTGCAAAACTGTCACTATATGATTAACTGCCTTTGTACTGCTTCTGTAAGCTTGCCTTTATAAGCCAGGCTCTGTCTTTGCTCAGGACTCAGCATTTGGATGCAAATCCACTGAACTGGTGTGCATCTAAATAAAATCCTCCTGTTTCACCCACTGGGTCTCTCCTGCCTCCTGTTTTCTGCAACAATAGTACCTTATAAATGATTTCCAAAACTACTACTGACACCTTTATTAGTGCACAATGTCTTCCTAATATCTAAAATGTTTCCCTCCACTATTCTGACAAATTTATTTTTCTTTTTTTCTTCCTCTTCTTCTTCTTCTTATTCTTTTTTTTTTTTTTTTTTTTTTTTTTTTTTTTTTTTTTTGAGCCAAGGTCTTTCTCTGTCACCAGGCTGGAGTGCAGTGGCACAATCTCAGCTCACTGCAACCTCTGACTCCCTGGTTCAAGTGATTCTCCTGTCTCAGTCTCCCAAGAAGCTGGGATTACAGGCATGCACCATCATGCCCAGCTAATTTTCATATTTTTAGTAGAGATGGCATTTCATGATTGGCCAGGATGTTCCTGATCTTTTGACCTTGTGATCCACCTCCTCCAGCCCCCCCAAAATGCTCGGATTACAGTTGTGAGACACAACAACTGACCTTATTTTCATCTTTTAAAACAATATGTGAAGTCTTCCTTGATTCTGCATGTCTTTCCCCAGATAAAAAGGTACCTCCTTCTTGAGGCTGCCTTCTGACTTCACTGATTTTTCTACTGCATATTTACCACCTGAACTGTACATTATTCCCCCACATGTCTGTCCCCTCTGCTCCAAGACTGCAGAGAACAGTCTTGCACATCATCTTTGTAAAAACAGTCTTTATTTTACTCAGAAATTTCTTATTGAGTCCTGCTACATACATGCTAGGCATTAGGGTTTAAAAACAATGAAAATAAAGCATATCAGGGATGGCTTTTCTAGAACACACGCCCAAGCAGGACTGAAATGTTGAGGCTAGCCAGATTAAAAGCGGTAGAGGGCAGGAAAGGGTAACAGCACACAGCAGCAAGAGGAGGAGTGAGGCCTGAAAGAGTGAACGAGTGAGTAGAACATTACCAGCAGCTCAGTAATGCCAGAGAAAGGGCGCACAGGCAAAAGGGCTAAAGATGGAGAGTGGGACAGAAGTCAGATTATGAAACCTGATGTGTAATTTTAAGATGCTTGGACATTAATGTTCAAGAGTGATCCCTGGTCCTATCTGCATTTAGAAAAATATCATTTTAATGCCAAAACCAATATTCCTAGTGAGCCAATAGTCATTAAGACAAGGAGACAGATAGCTCTTGTGGACACAGCTGAGATGTTACTATGTAGCAAATTCTCAATAATTCTCATGAGCACTTGGAAAGTCAATTCTATAATAAGTCAAAGAAATTATAATCAATCACTTAATATTTGGTTTGGGAAGGTGCTTTCTAAAGTTATAGTGCATACGAATATAATTCATAGTTGTGAATTCAGAGATGCGACAATAAAGCAATGAAAGGACACTGTGTTTGAGTCAGTAATCTTTAGATTTCTATCTCGTCTTCCTACCCAGTCTGTAAATTCTAAGTATAATGTTGATACTCACTCTCAAGTTTACGTTAAATACTAGCCTATAAAAAAACCCTCTTTCTCTTACTTCTTTTTGTTATTTATATGTTGCTGTTTTTAAAGGAAGAACACAAAAATGCCCCACTGAAGGGATTCTGTTTGGTTGCAGGCTACAAGAGGGGAAAAACAGAAAGCATATTTTGCAGAAAATGGTATTTTAGAAATCAGAACTATGATATGAAGTCAAGCAGGGCACTCTAGGACTGAATTTGCTGTGCTTCTTTAATACACTCCTTGCTCTCTTTCTTTTCTGGCAGCCATGACTCACACAGATCATGGAGACTATCATTCCGTAAGAGGAACACAACTCTGATAGTCATCTTTATCTATTAAGTTCACCTGTCCCAATTCTGTGTTCTGTGGATGCTGACTTTTGGTCACTGATGGTGATACACATGGACATTTTCATCAACTTTCAGATTCTTTGATCTTTGACAAGTCTTGTTACTGGGAGTCAAACTAGTAGGATGTGAGTTATAAATGCTGGTTATCCAATTACCTACTCAAAATATCCTACATGAATATTCCATTAAACATGCATAGGAAAAAAATGGTCCTTTCTGCTGACCTGCAGCTCTTTGCTCTTCTGTATTCACCAGAAAATTTCCTACTCCTTCCTCATGTCCAGGTTAAATACTAGTGTACGACCTGGAAACCTGTAAATCATCTGACATTTCTCTCGGTCCCCCAAGCCTTTCTCATTCAATTATCACTAAATCATATAGACTACACCTCTCTTCTGTCTCTGCTTTATATTCCCACTGCCACTGGGAACATAAACATTTACAAAATGGCTTCTATTTAAAAGAAAACCGTCAACTACTAATGTTAGTTCTTACATGAAAAAAATTAAGCAAAACAAATAAAAAGGCATAACACCATAAAAACAAAGGCCAACATATTAAAATGAGTAACTGAGATTCCTAACTTTATTCCACCATGGATGGGTGAAAACCTTATAATACATTGATACTAGTCCAAGGATGTGTGACAGAAACTATAGCTGACTATTGCAAAAGCTTCCTTTGTCTCCTGGTTTCTTTCCATGGTAACCTTCCACCAATCCCAGGAAACTATAGGCCACAGTCCAAATTAAATCTGCCTTATGGCTTGTAAATAAAATTTTATAGGAGCTCAGTCATGCCTGTTTGCTTACATAGAATCATGGTGGCTTTCACTCTACAACAGCAGACAACAGCAGGGGTAAGTAGCTATGACAGAGACCACATAGTCTAAAATATTTCCCGCCTGGTCCTTTACAGGAAAAGCTTGCTAACCCATTTTACACCATAACCAGAATGCCTTAATACTCAAATTTAATCTTGTGACTCCCCTGCTCCCATGTCTCCAATGAGCCCCTGCAGCAAACATTGTCGGCTCCCTACCAATACATTCCTTATTCTTTCTTGCAGAAGAAACACAAGTCTATTGGGATGTTTATTATCCGAATCTCCCTCCTCAGCCTCAGAAAGAGAAACGTTAATTCTAAGCTAATCACGTATTTGCATTCCCAGTGCCTGGTTTGGGAATGAGCAGGTAGTGTAACACAGCCAATGAAATGTTACAGGAAGCCCCTTGTGTGCTTCTAAGTTTTCTCCCTGTTTAGAAAACACAGGTGAAGAAAAGAAGCCCTTGAGATGTTGTGTTGTGAGAACAAGATGTTTGGAGCTGTTGCAGATTACCCAACCATGAAAGGAGACATGAATAAAACACTGTCGACAGCACAGAAAGAGGGACAAGAGGGATCCCTAGGATATCACTTAACAAACAAAACAACTCTGGTTCCTACTGTTTTCACCACTGCTCATCAGTATTTGCAGTCCAAAGCATTCCACCTGGTAAACTTCCCATGGCCCACAGGATAAAACCTACTCATTTCTGTAGTATTAAAAAGTCTGTCATAAACTTGCCTTAGCTAAGTATTCACCTCATTCCCAACCTCTGGTATCTCACACTTTTGGTGCTAGCAAAAGTGAACTGCTCAGAAACCCTGCAAAGTTCACTCAAGCATCTTGTCTTTTGCACTTGCTGCTCTTCCTGCCAAACAGGCAATCTCCTTAGATGTTCCTTCTGGCCAACACACAATCTTGTTGCATGTTCCTTCTGTCAAACATTATTCTTCTGCTTCTTTACCTAGAAAAATTCTTCTCACTCTGCATGCTTCCCTTGAATCATACCTACTTTTTTTTTTTTTAACCAGAACTTTCATTCTTCATCACATATGTCTGGCACACAATCAATAATAAATTATAAGCTTCCAGTGGGCATCTAGCACACAGTAAGAACTGAATAAAGTAGTAAAATAAAAAAATAATGACAATGATAATAACAAGCTCCTGTCTGTATTTTTAATTGTGTTCTGTTGTGTTCTGTTGCATTAGAAAAATGGTTAGTATCTAAAAGACATTCGATAGTTATTTGTTAAGTGAAGTGAAAACATAAATGGAAATATTTTCTTTGTAAATTCTATTGAAAAAGCACAGAAATGAAATAGAGACAGCTCTATTATGAGCACCTTAAGGATCAAAACTACATCTGCTCCATCTTTATCTCCTGCAACTTACAAAACCCAACTTACAAAAGTTCTTTGATAAATTGATGGCTAAATTGAAAGTGTCTTCATACTGTTTGGGTTATACAATGTATTAGGTGTCCACAACCAGGTAGCATACTAGCATTTTTGTTATTGTGAAACATTTTTCTAATTTTATTATAATCTCCTGAGCCTAGAGTTGAGCAATTTGTATATTTATTATGACAATCTTTTGGCAAATGGTAGCAGAGCATTTGTTCTAACAAAATTGCTGTTATCATGATAACTAACCAGCACGTAGAAGAGCACATCTTGTTCCAACAAAGTAAATATGTCTCTTTCCAACTTCAAATGAGGAGGAATGAAGTCAGTAATAGTGAGACCTTGTTGGGACAAGCATATGTAACATAACTTTGCTTCAGCATTCTTTTGAGATCAAAAGTTCCTTACTTTTACTTTTTTATCTATGGTAGGACCACCCAGAGCAGGAGTCCTCAACTCCCATGCTACAGACCGGTAGCAGTCCATGGATTATTATGAACCACACCACACAAGAAGAGGTGAGCAGCAGGCAAACCAGGGAAGCTTCACCTGTACTTACAGCCAACCAATAATAATGGCTCATATTATTGCCTGAACTCTGCCCCTTCCTAGATCATTGATAGCATTAGATACTCATTGGAGCAAGAACCCTGTTGTGAACTGCCCATCCGAAGGATCTAGGTTGTGTGCTTCATATGAGAATCTAATGCCTGATGATCTGTCACTGTCTCATATTGCCCCCAGATGAGACTATCTAGTTGCAGAAAAATAAGCTCAGAGCTTCCACAGATTCTACATGATGGTAAGTTGTATAATTATTTCATTATATATTACAATGTAATAATAATATAAATAAAGTAGCACAATAAATGTAACATGAATGAATAATCCTGAAACTATCCCCACCTTCCCCCAGCCCATAGAAAGACTGTCTTCCACAAAACCAGTCCCTGGTACCAAAAAGATCGGGGACAACTGACCTAAAGTAATTCACTATCACAAGTGTTACCTGGATTGCTGTTTTCAGAAGAGATTTTTAGCATCTGTTTTTCTTTGTAGTCAGAAAGTAATTGGCAAATTCTATGTATAAAAATGTAATAAACCAAATTACTATTTTAATACTGATGTAAAAAACTTACCAAATGTAAAATTCTTAAGAGAATTTCAAACAATATCATAATATCAGAACTTAACAGTATTATCCCATCCACTTACGAGTACATTCTACAAACTTCTCTTGAAACTTCTAAGTAAAGAAGACAAAAATGTAGGGTGAAATGCTCATAAATCGAGAGCAGTGTTACCCAGTAAATTAGCTTGCATTAGCATGACATAATAGAAAGTGTTCCAACCCTGCTTAAGTCTTAGCTCCATAATGAACAGCTATTTGTTCTTGGACGACTTGCTTGTCTTAGGCTCAATATCTTCTTCAACAAAGTGAGGACTTTGCTGCCTTCTTTCACTAGGTTGTTATAAAGATTTAATAAGATAACATTTTTTAAATGCTCAGAGAAATACTAAAGCAAAGGAATAATCTGTTCCTAAACATTATAACTAAAATTATCTTGGAATCCCAAATAAAACCCAATGCATATTTTGTTCATAGGTTCTAATATGCAAATGTTATAGTTTTCAGCAAATGTTATTAAGTCTTAATTTTGCTTCTTAGTTTTCCTGCTCCTTAGGGCTTATAATTCTGGGCATCTCAACTACGTCTTAGTTTGTAACTAAATTTACTCATAAATATCTCATTAAAGTAGATAATGTGAGTGTCCACTGTTACGGAGTTGACCAATCACACCAAGGGCAGAAAAACCAATGGATGTTAAGACCTGGCTTGGACCAGTGATCCTTTTCTACCGACTCCAACTCTGAGCCAGCAGATATTTCTTAGGATAATGGTTTATATTGATGTTCAATTCCAGCTGACATGGAGACCAAAACTCTACCTATATGTTTTTTAGTTTCCATGAAGAAGTTGTAAGTTGACATTCTCTAATTTTTGACATACACACTAACAACATATTTTGCACCAAGCACTTTATTCAGCTCTGAGTCACCTCATAGACCATCTTACATGACTATTTTTTTAGTGCAAATCACAATTTCAATATTTTGGTGGCACCCATTTTGCTTTGATTCACACTGTTTCCTTAGAGCTAGTCAGCAAATAGTCAAATGACCTTCCAGTGCCTGACCAAAATATGGAATGCTTCAAAAATTTGTGCTGCTTCCTTATACAGAAGCCATGCTAATTTTCTCTGTATTGTTCCCATTTTAGGATATGTGCTGCAGAAGCAAGCACAAAGCCCTACTTTTACACATGATTAGTGATGAGTCATGCACAGGGCTTGGTTCTGTTAAGTCCAACTAACCTACTTGAGATTCTGAGAATTCTCTTCAATGGCTCCCTGTGAGGTAGAATTTGAAAATATTTTAAAATCTTGAGTTACAGATGAAAGTAGCTTGGACAAATTTCATTATCATGTAAAACAGATCACTCAAGGGCCAACCACAACTGGGAGCCACTGCTCAGAGAAGGTTCATATGGGACTTTCTACTGCCTAAGGTTCTATACAGAATATAAAGGTGCCTCAAAGTACAGATCTGATAGCAAAGAAGAAGAAACAAACACTGATCCCTTTCTGTCACATTATTTGAACCCCTCTGACCCTTTAGAACAAGGCCAATTAATATCTACCAGAGAAAAGACCAACAACCGCCTCAAAGGATCTCGTACCATGAAGGTCTCAGCTAATTCTTGGCTAAGATGTGGTTTCCATATTAGGTTCTGAATATGGGGGGAAGTGTCAATTTGCTCACTTTGTCTGCAGATCAAGTCAGGATGCCCAGCTGCCAGAGCAGGGTGTTGGTGCTTTGGGAACAATGGCTGAGCATAGAAGCATAGATATGGGAACTTAAAGACTTGAGGGATCTGAATCAGTAAGGGCATCTTGGTGTCAAAGATCAACCATTACCAGGCAGCAGGACCAGTTTGAGTGGCAACAACGCAGCAACAGAAACAAGGGAAACATCAGAATGATTGGAATGTCCTTTTTATTCTCCTCCTTCTGACTTGATAAAAGGGACTGTCTTCCTTAGATTTAGTGAATCCCTTCAGTTATTGAAAAATTCAAGGAGTATGTAGGAAATAGTCTCCAGAAGACAGTACAAGGCTTTCTGTTAAGCTGGACATTTCAAGACCCAAACAACTAATCAGAAAAATAAAAGATATGACACTGTTTTTTAATCCCATCCATAGGTGTTATACTTGGATGAAATGAACAATGTTGGGATCTCTAAGTATCAAGGTCTTAAAAGTCCTGAGATAAAGAATCCTGTATCCATTGGTACTTATAAATTGTCTTGCTTTTTTTCTGATTTCTGGCTGATGCAGGGGACTAACTGACTGCCACTCTAAAACTAGCTGAACCGCACTATGACATCTCACCTGATATGTAAGATGCTATTGTTATAATTTTTTAAACCTCAATTTAGCATTAACTCGCCTTTTAATGTAAACACTTACACATTATGATGACTAGAAACAGCATAGTCTCTGGCCGTCTGTCCAGATAGATCTTTAGAAGAGACATTAATATTTTGCTCGAGTAGAAGGCTGACTATACTTGCTGATCCACAACATACAGCAAGTATCAGAGCATTTCTAAAATGACAGAGATAATTTCTCCCTTAGGAACTGTAATAAACTTATTTTAAAAGCTAATTTAATATACTTTATCAACTTAACATCATGCCTGTCCATGCAGAATTAAAGATTTACATGCACTAAAACACATAAGCACTTGGGTGCTTAAGTGTTCATCTTTGTAAAATACCAACAAGGCTTAAAGGAAGGGACAACAAGGAAACCTCTTATCTCGGTGAGGTATTGGAAAGTAGAAGACATTAATTTAAAGTCTTTCAATGGGCAAGAAACAATGCTAGGGCCACTTATCTGAAGTGGACAAATTTATAAGTGAAGATTTCCTTACAGCTTCCCTAGACTGATATGCTGTAATAGAAAATCAGCTAGAGGGTAAGATAAGTAAGAGCTCTCTGCTTGCTAAAAGCAGTAATATTAATAATAATGGTAAGAATAGTCACAAGAGTTTCAGTTAATGATGCCAATAAGCATGTGCTAGGCACTGAATTAAATGCCATATATATCTTCCTTACTTATGCACAATCAATTTGAAGGATATATTCTCCTACTTTTCATATATGACAACACTTTTGGTGGTAAATAAGATTCCCAAGGTCACACACCAAGTAAGAAAGCTAGGGATTAAACCCAGTCTTGTGTGAATCCAAAGCCTAGCTCTTTTCTCTTTATCACCCACCTACGGCTTGCCTTCATTAAAGGAAAAGTGTATCCACTAAAAACTATCTTCACTCCCTCTCTCCATACCAGTTAAAAATAAAACCATCAAAATACACTGGAAATAAAAAAGGAAAAGCTGTTGGACCCACAGTATGTGGGAATAGCAATTAATTGTCAAGTAGGGATAAGCTAACATTAATATTCTTCAAACAAGGCAACTTAAAGCAGAGTCATTGAATAGAAAAAAGGATTTTCAACTCCTATTTATGTTTCATGCAGCATATTTAGCAGAAAAGCATATACGACACAGAGGTTAAAAACTACTAGAAAAGGTTAAGAAGTTCAATACTGGGTCATAAAGTAAACTAAAAGCTAAAGTTCACATTTCATAAAATTAACATGAAATCCCTTTAGCTAACATAATATCATCTAACCAAAAACATCATACAACAAATAACATCAGTCAATATAATAAGAGAAGATGAATCCTACTAAAACTGTTCTTCATGTTGCCCAGTCCAAATAATTGTTTTTCTACTTAACTGATTTGTGTTGATACTCATCACTATGTCCCAATAAGTATAATTTAATCTTACTAATTTATTATTTATGACTTGAGTGACTGCTATCAATCTCGAACAACACACAGATTAAAAGAAATAACTATACCTTCCACATCTGTCACGTGCACTTAAATTAGCTTTTTTCTTGATTAAAAATTTCACCACTTGCTGTTTTTGTCCATGTACGCCAAGCAAAAGTGGTGTGAGGCCATGCTGTAAAACAATATAAAACAAAAACAATATGTAATTCAAAAAATTATGTATTTCTCAGCTGAACTGGAAACTTTATATAAGATCCCATGGACTTACACTCACAGAAAATAAATCAAATGTAGCTGCTTTCATCTCACTCTTCTGTGCTTTCCCACATGCTGCTGCTTCCCTTGGAAACACCCCTTCGCTGCCTGACCACATCAACTCTGATCATCTCAAAAACTCACTTTCAACATTTACTGCTTCCAAGACTCTTTGCTTCTAACCCAGCATTTGGCATGGCACTTTTGGATGATGATTTTTTTCCCATTTAAACAAAGAGCTTCTTGAGGGCAGGGGATGTATCTTTTATCTCTATATTATCCAACCCTAAGACAAAATTCTTGTGTATAAAGCAAGAATTTGAATGTAAAATATTTCTTAAGTTTCACATGTTTTACCAAAAGTTCAAGCTCCAATGTGCAATAAAAATTGCTATTAATACTCCTACTGCCCATTTGAAGAATTTTTCCATTCATTCATTTAAAATCTATTTGTATTTACTTTTTCCAGATTGTTAACTAAATCATCAGTTCATAGGATTACTGAAACTAACAGAATTCCCGTCTGTATTCTTAATAACTCCATGGGTTTTAGTGTTTAAACCTGCCATCTTGATTATGTCAAATCTCTGCAAACATAAGAGACAAAATGGATAGTCCACAATACAGCTTCAATTGATTAAAAAAAAGGTTTAGAATTTGCTACAATTCTAATTGAGAAAACTCTGCTCTTAACAATGACTTACTGACCTAAGCACTTGAATAAGTGAACAAAGAGACACAAAATCCTGAGAGGGCCATTCTCTACTTAATGAAAGACTACTCACTGCAAATTTCTAAAGACCTTCTGAATGGCAGGGAATAACTGAAGGTATAAAGGAAAAGGTATTATTCCGTAAGCTGATAGTGCCAATAATATTCATTTTAATGTCTCATCCACATATAAAAGTCAGACTTGGCCAGGAATGGTGGCTCACACCTGTAATCCTAGCATTTTGGGAGGCTGAGGTGGGTGATTCACTTGAGCCCAGGAGTTCAAGGTCAGCCTGAAAAACATGGCATTAACCTCGTGTCTACTAAACAAACAAACAAACAAACAACAACAACAACAACAACAAAAACTGAGATTGGAGAACTACCTGAGCTTGGGGAGGTCAAGGCTGTGGTAAGCTGTGATCACACCACTGCACTACAGCCTGGGGAACAGATTGAGACCCCATCTCAAAAACAAACAAACAAAAAGTTAGATTAATGTTATTGGAAAGGAAAGATTTAAAGGAATTAGCACATATCCAACTCCAACTCTTCTAGAAATATCTTAAGTTTCTGAGACATAAGAATTTACATATTACACTTATGTATTCATGGTTCTTAAGCAGAAGTGTATCCAGATTTTGAGAAATTTGTTGTTGTTGTTGTTGTTGTTGTTAGAGACAGGGTCTCATTATGTTGACCAGGCTAGACTCGAACTCCTGAGCTCAAGCAATCCTCCCACCTCAGACTCTCCAGCAGCTGGGACTACAGCCATGCAACACCACGCCTGGCTTCAAAGAAACGTTTTTAAATGCACATATTAGACTTACTCTATCAAAACCTTCAGGGGAAAGCCTAGACTTGTGGATTATTTAAAAATTTTCCTGAGGTAACTGGAATGCACAACTCTAGCTGGAAGCTAGTGCAATAGATGATTACTTCAGTCTCAGCGCTCATCCACATAACCAATTCCCTTTATCATTTGAGGATTTGGCCAAAAAGAGGAAAGAGTAGGAGAGAGACTCATTTGCTGAAAACATCACATAATTTTCCCCGGTAAGAGTAGAACAAGGTCTAGTAAACTCAAAATCCAACCTGATCTTGTTCCTTATAAGCCCCTTATCACCCACCTTCCCATCAAGATATTCTAGAGTTGAAAGCAGAGTTGAGACTCCAATTGGCCATTTTTACCAGAATAGGACACTAAGTCAGTTAATTACTTGTCGTTCCCTCTGCTCAAATGTTTCCCACTACATTACCACCTATTCACTGCCTATCTGGATCCTCAGAGGCTTCCTGAAATTGATCTCTAAGCAGTTTACAACCCACTAACTCCCTCTCCCAAACTGAAAACTGTCATTCTCTAAAATTGAAAAGAACCTTGTCTCACCATACAAAGGAAACAAATGAATGATCAACAGCAACACACACACACAGAAAACCTCTTCATGGTCTTTCCCTCCATTACCTAATTTCCAAATTGGCCTTGATATTTCTGATTGCTGTCTTTTTCCCTTTCCACTTCTGCCTCATGTGCAATCAGAAATATCTTAAGACTTGTCACTGAGAAAAAGACTTGTCACTGAGAAATCCATCACCTCATATCTATTACTGTTTTTTGTTTTGTTTTGTTTTTTTGGGAACTTGCCAAAGGGGCAGGATTACTATTCACTGAACTGTGTTTGAGTTTTCTTGGAGTTTTAATGTAAAACCTATTTCCAGGGCAAATTTTGTCATTTTACATTTATTAGGGGAAAAAAAACCCTGGCATGAAAAAAAACAAAGTATTACCTTTTACAAATTCAGTGTTTTTTAAAAAAACATAAACCACAAGAGCATTAAAAAAAAAAAAAACACCGTACCCTCGAATGCTTCTTTAAAAGTAACAATATTTAAAATAAAGTCTTAGATAATTAACTCATTTCAAAATATTTTCATTCAGGTTATGCTTGAGCTTCCAAATATGGAAAACTGGCCCTTACCCAGGTCAACGTTAAAATGAATGCATTTCAGTATTTTGAAGATGAAATTGGTAGACCTATACCTTGTTTTTTGATTCAATATCAGCACCGTATAAGAGCAGTGCTTTCGCCATTAATTTATCTTCATTGTAGATAGCATAGTGTAGAGCAGTATTTCCATACTCATCTGGAATATTTGGATCAGTGCCATGTTCCAGCAACATTAATGCACATTCATCTTCTTGGCATTGTACAGCCTGTCAGTATTAGACCAAAAATAAATTATAAGTCCTGAGAATTAAAAGTAACATTCCACAGCTTTCACCAACTAGTTCCATTTAAATGAGAAAACTCATTTTTATGCTATGTATTGAAATCAAAGCCATCTCATGCTGATATAGTTGACTACTGCATACCTTGATCAGAGCTGTCCTCTTTTTGTTGTCAAGGACATCAAGTTGACATCGTCTGTCCAGCAGGAGTTTTACTATTTCTGAATTCCCATTGGCAGAGGCCAGATGTAGAGCAGTCCTATGAGAGTGAGAAGACTTTTTAGGAAATTGTAGTGCACTATCTACAGCTACATCAATGATTCATGCAATAGCAAACACAGAATAGCCTGCTATTACTCTGCCTTCAAAACAAACTTAATTTCCCTTTGAAGAAAGCACACTACTTATTACCTCATGACTCACTGTATGAATGAAAGAGCAGCCTATTTGAATAGGAAGACCAGAGCCCTTGAATGGCATTCAACGTGGGCTGGAATCCTACTTGAAGCTCTGATGCTTCCCAGCTGTTGCTTACCTTTTTTGGCTCTCAATTTCCTCATCAATAAAATGGGAATGAAAAGAGTCGATTTCTCAGAGGAAACCACAGTAATGCTTAAATAAGACTCTACATGAAAGATATAGAATAGTTCCTAACACAAATAACAGCTCAGTAATTGTAAGATATTATAATTTTTACTAATACCACTAAAGACAACATTTGAATTCAGTGAGATGATACAATTATACCTACACTTTCAGGTATGTTTTAAAGATTACAGGTAACGATGTATTTTAGTGATTCTAAGATGATCATTGTCTCTATGTTTCACCATTTCTCACACTGAAATACCACTTATAATTCATGATTTACTATAACTATAATTGGCAGCATTTAAATAATTCTCTTATTGATACATACAATAATGGGGCATCATACAATCCCTGGTGCCTTACATTAAGTAAAATATGTTACAATATAACACGTCTGGGGCGGTTCCAGTCAGATGACTAGCACTTAGATAAATTTTAGTTCTTAAAAGAAGTATGGAATAAGAAGGCTGAGGTGAAAACACAAACAAATTTCTAAAATAATCTATTTCTTACTTTGGTTTTCAAAAACTTTAAGCCAAAGAAAGCTTGAAATTCAAATGAATAGCATGGGCTCATTTTTATCAATACTTAGATTTATACAATGTATGTACATTAGATATTTCCAATCATTCATATTAGGATTTAAGACTGTTATAATTCTTCTCCTTTTAAAATGAATTTATGAAACTATTTGTGGAGCTTTTTTTCAACGCTTACTTTCGGGGGTATAGGTGCAGGATGTGCAGGTTTGTTACATAGGTAAAAACATGTCAAGGGGGTTGGTTGTACAAATTATTTCATTACCCAGGTGTTAAGCCCAGTACCCATTAGTTCTATTTCCTGCTTCTTTCCCTCCTCCCACCCTCCACCCTCTGATAGGCCCCAGTGTGTGTCGCTTCCCTCTAGGTGTCTGTGCATTCTCATCATTTAGCTCCCACCTATAAGTGAGACCGTGCGGTATTTGGTTTTCTGTTCCTGTATTAGATTGCTAAGGATAATGGCCTTCAACACCATCCATGTCCCTGCAAAGGACATGCTCTCGTTCTTTCTTTTATGACTGCATAGTATTCCATGCTGTTTGTGTACCACATTTTAGTTCTTAAAAGTACTAAAACAGTCTTTACCCAAGACTTATACATTTTCAGAAGGGTAGTTGAGGGTTATCTTTTACTATTGTCTACCTTCAGAAATGCTTTTGTTTGAAAGGAGGGAAGAAAAGTTTCAATTGAGATTACCTCCTAATGCCCCAATTTTAAATCTCTCAACTTGCTCAGGCCCAGCAGGTAAATATGAAGTTTTCAAAGACGGAAGGATCCTGGGAGATGGTAGAATATGCCTTCCACATAATAGGTGTCTGGCTTATGTTTGATGACTAAACGGATTGAAAGAATGTATAAACACAGCTTGGGAGTTCAATATTTTTAAAGAATGCTCCTGTTGAGTAGAGCAATGCATTTACAATAGTAATGGCCATTTATATTTGCTATTTTAGTTTCCATAAATATATAACTAAAATAAAATAATTAATTCATACCTTTTACACATTTTATATATATAATGAAAAGATAATTTTATAATAAAATGTATATACAATAAAATCTACAGGAACAGGTAAACAGAAACCCTCTACTTCTCAACAGGGTAAAAGTTCACAGAAGATAGCTATCCACAGGAATAAAAATAAATAATAAAATGTGAGAAATTATTTGTATCTATGCAAGTAGCACATTCCTTCTCTTCCCAAGGATTATTTCATTACTAGTGAAATTTAACTAAAACTTTTCAGATATTCATTGCAGAAATCACAGATAAGAGAAAGGGAAGAACTTCACTTACAAATCCCCAGAAATAAGTTTGATTATGTTTTCTACATGTTTTCAGGTAACACAAGAGCAGATTCTGTTTGTGTAGGTGTATAGCAAACTGATTTTTTCCTCACTTGATATAGCAAAGCACATCTTTGCACAACATATCTCTGTATCTACTGACACCTTCAATGGTTACATGTTATTCCATCCTATGGATGCACTGAAATTTTTGCATAAAATCTTTATGTGAGCTCTTCTCAATACACTGCTATTTTAAGCAATACTAAGAAAAACATATGTGTCTATTTCATATAGATATTTCAGTATAATAGAGTTGATAGGTAAAAGGCATACACATTTTTAACATGTGGTTCTTATCATCGAAGTGTGTTAGAAAAGTTGCAGCAGCTTAAACTTTCAGCAACTACATAAGTACCACTGTTCTTCACCCTCACAAACTTGGTGGATAGAAGACAGTATTTCATTCCTTTATTTATTTATTTTTATTATTAATTAATTAATTTATTTTTGAGATGAAGTCTCATTCCATGATCCAGGCGGGAGTGTAGTGGTGCAATCTCAGTTCACTGCAACCTCCACCTCCCTGGATCAAGCAATTCTCCTGCCTCAGCCTCCTGAGTAGCTGGGATTACAGGTGCATGCCACCATGCCTGGCTAATTTTTTGTATTTTTTAGTAGAGATGGGGTTTCACCATGCTGGCCAGGCTAGTCTTAAATTCTTGACCTCGTTATCCACCTGCCTTGGCCTCCCAAAGTGCTGGGATTACAGGCGTGAGACACCGCAGCTGACCTTTCATTCCTCTTCTAACTTAAATAGAAAACAGTATTTCATTCCTCTTCTAACTTATATTCCTTCTCTTGCCAGGAACACTACATTTTCCTATGTGCACAGGTCACTGGTAGATATGCAAAAAAGTACCTTGCCCAATCTTAAATTGAGCTTATTTTATTATATCTGCATATATATGCTTGGTTCAGTGGCTCAGGCTTGTAATCTCAGCACTTTGGGAGGCTGAGGCGGGTGGATCACAAGGATAGGAGTTCAAGACCAACCTGGCCAAGATGGTGAAATCCTGCCTCTATTGAAAATACAAAAAATTAGCCAGGTGTGGTGGCGGGCACCTGTAATCCTAGCTACTCAATAGGCTGAGGCAGAGAATTGCTCGAACCCGGGAGGCGGAGGTTGTAGTGAGCTGATATTGCGCCACTGAACTCCAGCCTGGGCAACAGAGTGAGATTTTGTCCCAAAAAAATAAATAAATAAATAAATAGTTGCATATATAAATAGGCTTTTGTGTTTTCTTCTGGTATTTTTCTCCTTTTGTATATTTAAAAATTTTAATCTATACTCCAGGAACTTACTTTTGTGACATAAAAATCTAGCTAGTTTTCTCCAAACAGCATGCATTTCATTTATTAATGATTAATCTTGCTTTATCAATATGAAACATCACCATTATCAAGTGCTAAATTCTTACATATATTTGGGTATTTCCGGATTTCTTATTCTGTTCTATTCATTGATATTTTTTCAGTTGTTAGTAAACAATTTGTGGAAATAGCACATCACATTTTGATATCTGGAAAAGCAAGTCTTTTTCCATTCTGTTACTAAAAATTAACTTATTACAGCAATAAAATACAGGATGTGCAGTGTAAAAATGCTAAAACTTTGCTATTTTTATTTGGCTTACGTAAAAGTGATAAACACAGAAAAAGCTCACATCTTAAGAAAAACGAATCTTCCTATTCAAGGACACAAACCATCTTCCCATTTCAGTTTCCTTGTAAGGTTCCTCAGTAAAGGACATATTTACATAGGGTACATTGATATCAAATCCATATTGGATTTTATTTGAAAAATATTTCGCCCAGAAGTTGATATATTATGGGACTTAGTTCTCAATATACACCTTTCTATAATGTATAGAACATTGTTTTAAAATGTGTACATTAAAAATAATCTGCTGCATCGACTTGATTTTGCGAGTTAAATCACTTTCATACAGTCTATTAGTGCTCTATAAGGGAAATTATAATCGGATAGGAAATCAGCTAAAGTTTTGTTTCTGTGTTGTTGTTCATAAAGGGCCTGTGCCCTGACCTCTCTGAGGTTTCCACACCCAGGGTGGTGTGGGGCCTGCGGAGGAACAGAAAGCCAGGACCCCGATCCCGCCAGGAGGGTATGTCCCCATCATCCCCCCACGTCCCACCTCCTCCCAGCTCAGGCCCGGTTACCTCTTTTGTTTGTCCGTCTTGTTCACGTCAGTGTCCCTGAGCATGACGATGAGATCCTTTCTGGGGACTTTACCCCACCAGGCAGCTCTGTGGAGCTTGTCCAGATCTTCTCCACGGACGTGGTACCTGGGCTCCATGAAGGCGCTGTCGTCGTAGTCTTCCCAAGCTTCCACGTTGCTCTCCCCGCGCCCCTTGCAGCTGGGGACGTGGTACCTGGGCTCCATGAAGGCGCTGTCGTCGTAGTCTTCCCAAGCTTCCACGTTGCTCTCCCCGTCCCCCTTGCAGTGGGGGAAGCCGTGGCAGCACCACTTGGCCATCTTGCTCCTGTGCGTCTTCATAGCGGAGTCCTCCTGGTCTCCAGAAGGGCCCACAATGCTCTCGCCACTCCCCCTGCAGCAGGGGAAGCAGTGGGAGCACCACTTAGCCATCTTGCTCCTGTGCGTCTTCATAGCGGAGTCATCCTGGTCTCCAGAAGTGCCCACATTGCTCTTGCCGCTCCCCCTGCAGAAGGGGAAGCAGTGGTGGCACCACTTGCCCATCTTGCTCCTGAGACCAAATGGCTTCTTCACAGCTGAGGCAGCAGGTATTGAAGAAACCTCAGCCACCATCTGCTTTGAACAGCCAGGGGAGGCCGGTAGTCGCGAGCACATCGCCTCTACCAACCAGTTTCACCAACTAGCAGGAAATTCTGGGTTTCCAATCTGTTTGAAGACAAAGGTCAATCCCAGCCCAAACTTGCCAACCCCAGCAGGGGAGCCCGGCCCACCCCACCCCGGAAAACCCACACCCAGCCGGGGAAAGCCCACGCCCACCCGGGGTGATCCCACGCCCCCCCCCCAGGAAGGGCCAACCCCCGGCCCGCCCCGCCCAAAGGAAACACCCAACCCAGCTAAGGGAATGCCAAGCCCAGCAGCGAAAAGGTCAAGCCCAGCAAAGGAACGCGATGGAGGAAACGTCAATCCAAGCGAGAAACACCGGGCAAAGCGATTAAGGCCGAGCCAAGCGAGGAATGCCAAGCCAAGCCAGGAACGCAGAGCCAGGCCTAGCCGTTACAGGCTAGCCAAGCCGTTATGCGCGTGCGCGTGCGGTGTGCGCGCCTCAGGCGGCTCATTGCACGTGGCACAGACAGTGGCCAATGTGTGCAACCTGCGCACAAGTCTTGGTGCCACGAATATCAGTGACAGCCTTGCGTTCCCAGCAAACTTCGTGGGAACTGGCCGAGCCTTCAGGCTATGGAGGAGAGGCCTCTGGTTGGAAAAAGCCTCTTGAAGCAGGACAGGGGCTAGAGCGCCTGGAACTGGAGGATGCTGACAGGCTCCTCTGAGGAAAGCCCACAAGACACTCGTGGCAGTGCTGTTGCCGGTGGCCACGGCTGCCGCTCAGAGCTCGGGCTTCTTTCTTATATTTGTTTTGGTTTTATTTTGCTACTATTTTCTACTTTCTTGATGTGATAGCTGAAATTTTATTTGAGAAATTTCTACTTTTCCGTCATACACATTTAGTGAAACACATTTTCTGCCAGCACTGGCTTTACCTGTGTTGAATCAAGTGTGATATGTCGTATTTTTATTCAGTTTAATATATTTAATAGTTTCCCTTGAGACTTTTCCCTTAGGAGTGTGCTTGCTGTTTAGCGCTATTCACAATAGCAAAGACATGGAATCAATCCAAATGTCCATCAATGATAGACTGGATGAAGAAAATGTGGTACACATACAACATGGAATACTATGCAGCCATAAAAAAAGAATGAGATCATGTCCTTTGCAGGGACATGGATGGAACAGGAAGCCATTATCCTCAGGAAACTAATGCAGAAACAGAAAGGGAAACACCTAATGTTCTCACTTATAAGTAGGACCTGAACAATGAGAACACATGGACACAGGGAAGGAAACAACACACAATGGGGCCCCTGGATGGGGGCGGGAGAGGGAGAGCATCAGGAAAAATAGTTAATGCATGCTGGGTTTAATGCCAAGGCAATGGGTTGATATGTATAGCAAACCACCATGGCACAAATTTACCTGTGTAACAAACCTGCACATCCTGCACATGTACCCCAGAACTTAAAATAAAATAAATAAAAATGTAAAAAAGAAAAAACCAACAAAACTGTGTGCTGTTTATCTTTCAAGTATTTAAGATTTTGCTGTTATCTTACTTTTTTATTTTGAATTGGATGCCATTTTGGCTGGAGGATACATTCTACATGATTTCAGTTCTTTTAAAACTCTAATGTTTGTTAAAATGCAGGACACAGACCATCTTGGTTTATGTTCTGTGGGTACCTAAATGTTCTGCTGTATTCTGATGCTAGGGGGTGGAGGAGCAGGGGTTTTTGTTGTTTCATTTTGTTTTGTTTTTTTGAGGCAGAGTCTCGCTCATTTTGCCCAGGGTGGAATGCAATGGCCTGATCTCGGCTCACTGTAACCTTCGCCTCCCGGGTTCAAGCGATTCTCCTGCCTCAACCTCCCCAGTAGCTGGGATTACAAGCACCCGCCACCACACCCGGCTAATTCTAGTATTTTTATTTTTTTATTTTTAATTTTTTTTTTTTGAGACGGAGTCATGCTCTGTCGCCCAGGCTGGAGTGCAGTGGCCGGATCTCAGCTCACTGCAAGCTCCGCCTCCCGGGTACACGCCATTCTCCTGCCTCAGCCTCCCAAGTAGCTGGGACTACAGGCGCCCGCCACTTCGCCCGGCTAGTTTTTTGTATTTTTTAGTAGAGACAGGGTTTCACCGTGTTAGCCAGGATGGTCTCGATCTCCTGACCTCATGATCCGCCCGTCTCGGCCTCCCAAAGTGCTGGGATTACAGGCTTGAGCCACCGTGCCCGGCCAATTCTAGTATTTTTAGTAGAGGCAGGGTTTTGCCATATTGGCCAGGCTGGTCTCCAACTCCTGACCTCAGGTGATCCACCCGCCTTGGCCTCCCAAAGTGGTGGGATTACAGGCATGAGCCTCTGCACCCAGCCAACGGTGGAGTACTTTATAAATGCCAGTGAGCGGCAGCCACCAACATCAGTAGCTGCTGACGCTGCTAGCGGCTGGGGCAGACAGCGGCCAGAGCCGGGACCCAGGCTTCCTGCCACCTGTGCGTGCGGCTCACACCTGGAAGCTGTCCTCCCACAGCCTACACGGGGGGGGGGGGGGGGGGGGGGGGCACCGCAAAGCTGGTATTCATGTTTGAAGGAAGGAAAAAAATCGAACAAGTAACCCAGCACTGTTCTTTCCAGATCCATCCCGCTGGCCCTCTTGTTTCCCACGTTTTTGAAAACTGGCCACTCTGACCTCAGATCCCTAAATCGCAGCCACTGAGACCTGGCTCTCAGAAGCCAAAGCCCTGGCACTTTCCAGGCTGAGCAGGAGGAGGTGAAGGCAGGCTGGAGGCTGGTCCAGGACAGCTGAGGGCTGACCATGGGGGGTTGTGCAGAGGCCACCACTGGGGCCGCTACACGTGACATGGGATTTGGGCCATTGGGTAGAAGGCATGGAGATGGGGCACTGCCGGCGGAGCCACGGAGGAAAGAGAACACTCTCCAAATTGTCTTCCAGGGTTTCCGTGAGCATTTTATTAACTCAGAATCTGTCAGGAATAATACTAGGGAGTTACCTTTCCCTGAAGATGGCTCTTGTCAGAGTAGTGAGATAGGCGTGGGGGGGGGGCGGGGGGGAGGAAGAGGAATGTGAGGCTCAGTTTATACATATTAAGATCAGCAATGGTGTGCCGCTGGCAGGAGCAGAGCGAGCCTGGAGATTTGGGTGGCTGCAGTTGGTAAGTGGTTGCAATCCAGAGAGTGGGACTGAGGTCCTCCCTTGTCATGTTAGCATCCCGTTTCCTGGGCGTGGCTCTGACATCCTGCAGGTGGTCATTTCACTCATGGAGGCTTTGTCTCTCTTCCATCACCCCAGACTCAGCTTCACACTCCAGGGCTGCACACCACCAGCCACCGTCATATTAACCCCTTCCCAGGTCAATGTGTCCCTCACCTGGAGCCCAATCTGCTGGACAGCCTGGGACCGTCCATTTTTGGAGTGGTGGGCAACCTGGTGGCCATCGTGCTGCTGTGCAAGTCGCGCGAGGAGCAGAAGGAGACCGCCTTCTACACACTGGTATGCGGCTGGCCGCCACCGACCTGTTGTTCACTTTGCTGGTGAGCCAGGTGACCATCGCCACGTACATGAAGGGCGGGTGACCTGGGGCCAGCCCCGGTGCCAGTACAGCGTGTTCATCCTGCTGTTCTCCAGCCAGCCCGGCCTCAGCATCATCTGCACCCTGATATCTATACAGGTAATTTGTGTTCGACATTCTCAGAGGAGTTTCATAAGCTTTATGTTTTATCTGGGTTATAAACAGAGTCCTCAAATGCGTAAAAAAGAAATCATACCAGGATTGAATTCCAGCAGGAATAAGTTTATTTTACCTATTCAAAATTAAAATACTTTCGTTTTGTTTGATAATGTTTTTGTTAAAGATATGTTTTTGAAAAAAATTTAGGTAAATATTTAATAATGTCCCCTTTTCTATCCCAAGAAGTAATTTCATAGTTTATTTAAATTTTTTAACAAAAATGTAGCATAGATTTTTTTTAAAAAATAATTGCATATTTTAACTCAATATATCCAAAATACTGTATCAACATGTAATCAATGTAAAAATTACTAGAGATAGTTTGCATTCTTTTTTCATATGAAACCTTTGAAATCCATTGTGTATTTTACATTTTAGTATGTCTCAACTAACTAAAATGTGAAATTTTCATCGAGAATATCTGAACTGTATTTAGATTAATAAAAATTGCAGTTAAAAAGTTCAACACAGATTTAGTAGGGTGCGTGCAGCCAGCTTGCAAATCAGATCTCAGCTGAGCGGCCAGGCAGCCAAACCCTGAGGAGCGGCCTGCTGGCTCCGCAGTGCCCAGAAGTTGAGGATGTCCTACAAACCCATCACACCTGCCCCCAGCAGCACCCCCGGCTCCAGCACCCCTGGGCTGGGCACCCCGGTCCCTACAGGAAGCGTCCCGTCGCCGTCGGGCTCGGTGCCAGAAGCTGCTGTCCCTTTCAGACCGCTATTTAACGACTTTGGACCGCCTCCATCGGCTGCATGCAGGCCATGAAACCACCTGGCGCCCAGGGCTCCCAGAGCACCCACAGGGAACTGCTGTCGGTCACAGGGGAGATGGGCAAAGGGATCCGGACCACCTTTGCTGGCAGCAAGAGCACCACGGAGCACCTGAAGAGAGAGATCATCCATCCCTAGTCAGAGTGCCTGGCAGAGACAGGGCGGAACCCACGCACTTAACAGGAAGCTCCTAAGCCTCCGTGTCTGGACTTTTCCCGGCCACTCCAGAGCACCTGCTTCTCCCTGGCCCTCATCCCTAGCTGCACTAACCATCCTGGGCTTCCTGTCCTGTGTCCCTTGATGGTGCCCTCAGGAACCAAGGGGCGGCTCTCACTCCAGGTGGCAGCACTAACGATCCTCCCTTCCCCCCACCCCACTCTGCCAACGCAACAAGAGTTAGCAGCGAGGTCCCCGTGAGTCCCACCCATGACCTGCCCACAGTGTTGCCCACTGGAACTTTCTGCGGCCCCCACCACTCAGCCCTTCCCAGCACTTCTCCCACGTGCCCCGAGCCTCCTTCTCCCTCAGCACGGGCTCAGGCCTCAGGTCTGACACTTCCCTGCCTTGTGTCTTTTGCTAAATATGACCTTTCTCCATTAATAAAAGATGATTTGGAGTTGCGCTCTCTAAAAAAAAGTTTAATATAAAAGAGAAATAAAGGGAAATTTAGCAAAGGAATATATAGATGAATATTTAAGTACTCAGAGATGACATTACTACCAGACATAATGAGATCATCAGATATTTCATTTACTTATGATTAATATGTTTGCATTTACCTTTTAATTTAATTTTATTTATGTATTTATTTTTATTATACTTTAAGTTCTAGGGTACATGTGCACAACGTGCAGGTTTGTTACATATGTTTACATGTGCCCTGTTGGTTTGCTGCACCTATTAACTCATCATTTACATTAAGTATTTCTCCCAAGGCTATCCCTCCTCCCGGCCCCCCACCCCATGACAGGCCGTGGTGTATGGTGTATCATGTTCCCTGCCCTGTGTCCAAGTGTTCTCATTGTTTAATTTCCACCTATGAGTGAGAACATGCTGTGTTTGGTTTTCTGACCTTGTGATAGTTTAAACAAACTAGGAAGTTCAGAAGTCACTTTATAAGAGAAATAATGAAAAATAAAGTATTACTGACATTGGTAACAGAATAAAAATTAGAGTTAGACAAAGTATTAACAAGCAAGCTTATTTATTTATGAGATGGGAAAATATTAAAAAGGATTTAATCATGTCTTGTCAACACGAAGAAAAAGTGTATTATATATAATTCCTTTGTTAACTTATTATTGTGTTTCCTTGTATAATTTTCACTTGGTTTTGTTGATTTTACTACTTGCTGCATTATTTCAAAAACTACATCTTCATCGACCATTTCAACTTTTGCTACGTGGGCAGAATTATAAAACCCAATTTCAAAATTTCAACTGAACATTGTCACCACTTTTCTTTGGGCTTTTAATAAAAAAAAAATACCGAAGTAATTGTGTGTGTGCGTGTGTGTATTTTAGGATTATCATGAATCTAATAACAATAAAATCAAACAAAAGCAAATGGATAAGCAATATGTTGGACTAGCATCTCAAGTATGAAAATGGCATTGCAAACAGTGATATGATTTTTTTCAAAATGGTAAACTTTTTAAATTGTGATCTTATTTTAACCTAAAATCTTACTATCAGAAAATGCAGTGTATATTAAAATGTTCGGAAATGTTTTTATTCACATTTATTAAATGGTTGTACTCACTCAGATATCTACAAATTGGTTTTTCTCTTATGTAATTGTCTTATAGAATGTTCAAAAGTCATGCAGAATGTGAGATAATATTCTATTGAATAGGATAATTTTATCATTGCAAGACATCAAACATCCCTGTTTCCTGCCAAATAAATGTACAATAGCAATAAATGTAAAGATGTTTTTTTTAAAAAAGGCACATTTTAGAGTTATAAAACAAGGATTTTAAAACTTGAATTGTTACAGTGAATATGTCTTAATGTTGGCTACAGTCACTTTAGATAAAAAGTTACCTCACATCTATTTTCAGTATTACTTAAAGGTGTTTATGTAATGGCAAAGGTTTTTTTTGGTTTTTTTTTTTTTGTTTTTTTTTTTTGCCTAGAGGCGGGTATTTTGCCACATGGCTATTTATGGTATGAAACTATATTTAAACACATGTACACATGTAAAAGCTGCCACTGTGGCTGTAAACTATTAAAAGTTATCAAGATTGAAAAATAAACAAGTACAAATATTTCTGTTTTTCTATGAAATGTCTTTACTCCAGTCCAAATTTAGACATTTAAAATGCTTGAAATAAAAGCAAGTTTTTCACATATTTAAGTTTAAATGGCCTTTGTCCTAGTTTTATTAGTGAAGCAGCAGACTGCATTTTTTTTCACTCTCATACAACCTCAAAACGTGGACAGAAAGCTTTGATAAAACTTGTAGGGCATTATCTGATGAAACACATTAAATACTAAAGGAGAAATACAACCTCATTGTTTGTAAAAGACGTATAAGAAGGACCCCTGCATACATATATCCATCAGTTTTGTATTTTCATGAAACATTTGCCTTAAACTGAGCTTCATAAAAGTACATGTTCTCCCACAAAGCCAAGGAAAGTAAGTTTGACACAAGGATCTGGACGTCTATGTGTGTGGCGTAATTACATTGAATACATTCCACAAGTAAGGCAGAAATGTATAGTAGAGTGTCCATTATGGAGGAGCACTCAGTACTTATTGAATAAAGTGCTTAAAAATTCTCATTGTTGACCTGGACAAAGAGCAGACGTGTTAAGTTTGCCGGTGACAGATATTAAAAGTGAAGATTGAAGGAAAAATGATGTATAGAAGAGAGATTTTACTTTCAAAGTGACATAAATAATTTGAAGAAATCAAGGGAAGTGACTTGCTTAAATATCCATATAGTAAATATTTATTGTGTGTTTACTGTAAGCAGTGGGAATTAAGCAGTGAAAAAAATACAAAGGAAAACACCAACAACGTCTCTTCTATCATGGAGTTTACATTCTAGCAGCAAGAGAAAGACCATAAACAAATACACATGTAGTACAACATGACTATGAATGGTATGGAGGAAAACATGAATAGTAAGGGGGATGTGGGGGCCTGGGGATTTATTTTGTGTAAGGATAGACAAGAAAGGCCTCATTACCACGTAATTTTACTCAATCGTTTATTCAATGTATTTATTTGCTGATTCCATAATACTTATTTACGTATTTATGCGTTTTTAATTTATTTTTTATTTTTAGAATCAGGGTGTCACTCTGTCACCCAGGCTGGAGTGCAGTGGTGTGAACATAGTTCACTGTAACCTTACTCCTGGGCTCAGGTGATCCACCCATCTCAGCCACCCAAGTAGCTAGATCTACAGGCACCTGCCACCATGCTTTGCTAATTTAAAAAAAAAATTTTTTTTAGAGATGGGGTTGTGGTATGTTGGCCAGGCAGGTCTCAAACTCTTGGCCTCAAGCAATCCTCCTGCTTTGGCCTTTCGAAGCATTGGGATTATAGGCCTGGGCCAGTGTGCCTGGACCCATAATATTTACTTAGAGTATACGTTGTGATAAGCCCTGGAAAGTGTCTGATAGTTCAGTAAAAAACTGCAATGATGTTTACAACAGGTAATTAAGTTTGGCCATGATTCCTTGGACTGTCATAACACTGTCTTAAGAAAAAGTCTATATTTCCACTTTACTGGGTCTGTGAAACTCAAACTCAATGTTAAAAAGCTCTGATTTGTGGTGGAAATCACAATCCAGCTGAAAACCAGGAATGTGGAGCCATTTTTAAATTTTAAGTGAATCCTAAGCAGTCTTGTATTTAAGACAGATAAGATTATTACACAGTATTATGTTTTTCTGTACTTAAAAGGAGAGAAAACCATGAGGGTTGTAAATGTTTGAAAAAAGAAGGCGTCTATGAGGAAGCTTTATATTGGGAGAAAGTGTGAAAGGAAAATAAAATCTCAGGACCCCAAACTCACTATGACAAAGAAAAATTAAGCTTGGAACCTGAGTCATTCAAAAACTGCCATCCTTTTGTTCCCAAACAGATAGCTGTAATTTCACATGCTTACTTTAACTTACGTAAAATGTAGATTTACTGAGAGCCAGGATGAATGCACAACTGACTCTTTCTTTTTTTTTTTTTTTTGCCACATGTAACATACAGACTCAGTGAGAACTAATCAGAGCCTCGCAAGAATGTAGCAATTAGCTTCCTTGCCTACTCTCTCTCTTTCTTTTCCTCCCTGGTTTTAATTTCCTGCCTGCTTGCTCTTTCTCCTTTAAATATTGAAGTTCCCGAAGCCCTCTTTAGAAAAAGCACGGGACACCGCCTACTTGTGACTTGTGCTTCTTTTTCCGGGCTGTAAGGCACTATTTTTATCTTTATTTAAAAATGTAGGAACTGAGCCAAAGAGGGGATATGGTATTTGCCTGGGATCATAGGATTAGTAAATGTTTGAGTTGGGATTTAAAGCCAGGCTCCGCGATTTCATAGCCCACCCACAGTTACATGCCGCTCAAGTCTTCCGGCTCCAAGTTCTCTGCAATTTACACAGCCCTACACTGCCTATGTCCTAAACTCTCCAACCTCCTATTTTCCCTTTGCAAGTATCCTCCACCTTGCAAAGCAAAATCTCTAAATCACTTGAGATCTGACTCATTCACTTTTTGGCTTACAAAAGGAAGTTGGAAAAAGCCACTCTTCTTGCAGTGCACAAATGACTATTTTAGAGTAACTTTATGGCCTATGCAATCAATCATATATTTGATATAATTATAGTTTCAGAGGATAAATGCAGATATAAAAAATCCTTCTGTAAAAGTGTCTTTTTTTATTTCTCCTCTCTCCTTTTCTCTCCTACTGTGCTTCAAATTCTTTATTTTCATATTCACTTTGCTGGTTTCAAATAATTTCCAAACCTACTCTAAGCTGTTCTGACAGGACCACAGACTTTCACTTCTGGTTGTGATATCACATGCTCACATTGTCTAACTACTTCATTTTACAGTTGAAGAAATTGAGACACAAAGTAAGGTGACGTGTCTAGTTCCAATCTAGTTATATAATAAAACACTGGCTAATATTTAATAAATAATATGAGTCGGGTACTGAGAAAGTAAGGCACTGTTTTTATTATTTTATTTATGTATTTTTTGAGACGGAGTCTCGCTCTGTCGCCCAGGCTGGAGTGTAGTGGCGCGATCTCGGCTCACTGCAAGCTCCGCCTCCCGGGTTCACACCATTCTCCTGCCTCAGCCTCCCGAGTAGCTGGGACTGCAGGCGCCCGCCATGCCCGGCTAATTTTTTGCAGTTTTAGGAGAGTGATGGGGTGTCACCGTGTTAGCCAGGATGATCTCGATCTCTTGACCTCGTGATCCGCCCACCTCGACCCCCCAAAGTGCTGGGATTATAGGCTTGAGCCACTGCGCCCAGCCATAAAGCACTATTTTTATCTCTATTTAAAAATGTAGAAACTGAGTCAAAGAGGGGATATGGTATTTGCCTGGGATCATAGGATTAGTACATGTCTGAGTTGGGATTTAAAGCCAGGCTCCCCGATTTCATAGCCCACCCACAATTGCATGCCGCTCAAGTCTTCCGGCTCCAAGTTCTCTGCAATTTACACAGCCCTACACTGCCTTCGTCCTAAACTCTCCAACCTCCTATTTTTTTCAGCTCTAAACTTGGATTCCCTAAACACAGCAGTCAGGGACAGGTGGAAAATTGTTGTGGAAAGAACAGGCAGCAGCATTTTTGTTTAGCCTCTTTTTATACCTATTTTATTCTACAGATTAGGGTACTTTTCTCAATTATGCATACTTTTTCATTCTGCCAAAATTTCTTTGAAGGCTGTTAAAGCTGTAGTCAATTTTCTCACTTTGATGTTTCAAAGGAACCTGCTGTGTCTTTTTTCATTCTATGCAAAAATAGGCATACTGGGATTCACTCAATGCTTGTCATTGAGTAGCTACAAACTTTCTATTTGTTTTCTCCATTGTTGTGTTTTCAAAGTTTTAGAATCTGAGCAGCATTTAATTTGTCTATGCTTTATATTTTCCTTTAGAGAAAGAACACAGTGATACTTGCTTGTAGTGTTAGAGGAATAATCCGAAAGAGAGAAATTATTCTTCAAATATCCACCATGACTGATCACTAAGTAATACTGAAACCTACTTATAAAACAAAACAGAAAACCTCCAAAAAACCAAATAAACAACAATAAAACTCAAAACCAAAAAAGTACTGGAAGTCTCAGAAGCACATAGCAGTTATTCTTGTTCCTTCAAATGAAAAGATGCTTTATCATATCCTCTATGGAGAGAATTCTGACAGTATTTATCAAAGACCTTACATTTATTCACATCTCTTGCCCTACCAATTTCATATCTTAAAAGTACATACAAAAATGTATAATATAGCATTTTTTGTAAAGAAATAATCAGAAAGAGTCTAAGTGTTCAACAATAGGGCACTTGTTGAATTATGATACAATCACAGAATAAGGTCTTTATAGAGCCATTAATATGATGTTATTGACATTTATTAATATGAGAAATCTTTGATAATTTTTGGTTAAGACCTTTAACAAACACAAAGTCTATGAAATAGTGTGCACAACAGTCCATATTTTCATCAGGGAAATGACTTTTAAAACTACCCTGCAATCATCTCATTTTACGCAAATGTCTTACCTGATTGCTATTCTTGCCACATTTTATGCCTTTGAACCTAATCTACTGACTTCTTTCTCACTATATTTTCTATGTGCTGAAGGAGTGAAAATGGAATGAAAACAGATATAAGTCATCCCTGCTTTCCTGATGCTTGCCAATTACCAACTGATGCTGCTGTTAAAAAAACAAACAAAATGAAAATGTGAAGACTGCTAGGAAGGAAAAACACAGGATGCTCTCTGTGTTTTTATGTAATAGCAATCTTTGGAAACCTAAAACTGTAAGACTAAGATTCACACAGGACTTCAGAAAAGAAGACCCTTGCCTACCTAGAATAAAAGAAGTCTACTTTTGTGACATGGTATTATTAGGTTTTGTCTTTTTTTAAATTGGATTTGTAGATTCTTGGAAGTGAAGCTTCATCCTTTTTTCCTTTTTCTAAGCCTGGGGTGATTGTCTGCTTTCTTCATCTGAACTCCTCTAGCACGATTTGTCAGCTAACTCATTTGGTTCATGGCAAATACCATATTTGTATGTGCATATTACCTTTCTTCTCAACATCATGGGAAATTCCCTCAAAGCAAAGACAGTCACTTCTGATTCCTCCCAGTATTTATTATAAAACCCGATAAACAATAGGGACTAAATAAAGAACTGTTGTACAAAAAGCCTCAATTCAAGTCTAGTTACTACTGATATGTATTCTATATAAAAGCAAAGTAAATATACATTATAATCTTTAGGAAAACATATATAATCACTCTATGATCAAAGGCTTCCTAATTAACATATATTTATTCACTTGCTATTAAATAACTCTAGGAGGATAAAAGTCAACCTCCAGGAAGCACGCTATGAAGGACAGAATGTGATCTTTGGAACCAGACACACCAACATTGAATTCTATCTTTTGAATATCCAGTTGGGTGACCTAATGCATGGATTATAGTTAGCATGGGGGAAAACGGTAGGGAATCTAAAATGTTTGGAGGAGTTCATGAAAAAACATTGATAAGCAGTATAATTCCTTTCTTTATATAACTTTTATAATTACTGAATCTCATAACCCGTGTTCTAGTCCAATTAGAAAACATTTTTCCTTTAGATAATGCAATAGCCTTTTAAATAATCGCTCTATTTCACCCTTGCCTTATGTGTTCACTCAAAATTCATATGCTGAGTTCCTAACTCCCAGTACCTAAAATACAGTGACAGTATTTGGTGACATGATCTTTAAAGAGGTAAAGCTAAATTAAGCTAAAATGGAAATTTGAACACAAACAGGTACAGAGGGAAGATGAAGTGAAGATGCGTGGAAAAGATAGCCCTCTACAAGCCAATGAGAGAGGCTGGAGAAGACACCAACTTGACAGCACCTTGATCTTGGACACATTTAGCCTCTAGACTTGTGAGAAGGTATATTTCTTTCATTTAAACTACCTATTCTATGGAAATATGTTATGGCAGCCCAAATTAAAACAATGTCCTACTCAAAGAGTAATGATATGCTCTATTTATTTTTTAGTTTTTTTTTTTTAAGTTCAAATTGTATTTTAGATACAGGGGGTGTGCAGGCAGGTTTGTTTCCTGGGTATTTTGTGCCATGCTGAGGTTTGGGGGTATGATGGATCTCATTACGCAGGTATGAAGCTTAGTACCCTGTAGTTTTTCAACCCTGGCTGCCCTCCCTACTGCCTCTAGTAGTCTCCATTGTCTATTATTGTCATCTTTTCTTTTTTTTTTTAAAAAAAATCTGTTTTTCTGATTTTTTTATTAGGTAAAAAATGGAAAAACAAAATATGATTTCCATTCAATACATATTTCATCCTTATGGATTTTTTTTTCAGAAATCAAAGTCAATTTAGAATGATAGCAGTTTATCAATCAAATAATTCATCTTCACACAGTTTCAATCACTTCAGAAAGCTCCTTCATCTCTTTCTCTGTAGAAATTCTGAAACTGTGGAATGGTCATCTTTAAAGTCATAAATATTGTCATCTTTATGTCCATGAGTATCCAAAATTTAGCTACCAACTACTACCCAAATCTGATTAACAGATCATGTTGATTCTGTTACATTCTACTTGTCCTATCAGATTTTTATTAAAGAAATCATTAGCTTATCAATTATTGTTACTGGGGCTGTAAGAAATGTTTATAATTCATTTGGATCAATCCTCTTCTTTATGGTCTTATTTGAGAATAAAACTTGGTTCTGTCTTAGCCTGTCATTTAATAAGCCAGTGACCTGGGCCGAATCTAACTGCTTCATCTGTAAACTATGAATAATAATAGAGGTCCTGCCTATTACACATGGGTGTAGTAAGCTTCCATTTTAACACTGGCTCTTTTTATGTTACCTGAAAGGCATTCTATAATCATGAATGGCAAGGTGGTCTCAGCAACAGTGCAGTGAAGATTGGGACCATTTTCTGTCACTATCATTTCTATTTTTGTGATACCCTCTTTAAATTAGCCTTTAGATGTAATTCAAAGGAGTGACTTAATTGGATTTTCTTTTTTTTTTTTTTTTTGAGACGGAGTCTCGCTCTGTCACCCAGGTGGGAGTGCAGTGGCCTGATCTGGGTGCACTGCAAGCTCCACCTCCCGGGTTTGTGCCATTCTCCTGCTTCAGCCTCCCAAGTAGCTGGGACCACAGGTGCCTGCCACCATTCCCAGCTTTTTTTGTATGTTTAGTTGAGATGAGGTTTCACAGTGTTAGCCAGGATGGCCTAGATCTCCTGACCTCATGATCTGCCCACCTCGTCCTCCCAAAGTGCTGGGATTACAGGTGCTAGCCACCGTGCCCGGCCCATAATTGGAAATTTTTGTACCGTTAGATCTAAGAATATTTTATGTGGTATAATAAAATATTAACTTAGTGAACTTCATTAGATAATTAGCATGGAATGTATTATGCACTGCCCCGCAAGGGCCTAAGAGAATGGTCCACAGGTCTTGCGAATTTGATATGAAGACAGACAAATAGACAGTCTAGCTGAGTAAAAGTCTGTTGACATCTCTAGGGAGGAGCGGTTAGAGAAAGCCCTGACTCTCTGGATAGCTGGCATAATTTACACTAGAAAAGAAGAGCAGAGAGTCTCAGAGAGTACTTGAGGTTTAAATAAGAAAAGAGGATGAAAAATTACTTTGACTAACTACAAATTTTCTCAAGAATGGACTTATTCTCTACTCTCTATTGTCTCTTGAGAAATCATTATTTTGCATTGAGTCAAAGTAATTAGTAAGACTAATTGTGGAGGGCATTCAAAATAGAAAAACAGCAGCAGTCCCTAGGATGATATTTTATTTATGAATGATCCCTCATTTGTAACTTCTCCTTCAGCTAGATGTTTTTCAATATAAAAATACCTTTTCAGCACCAGTTCAATTTGTGAAACGAAATGTGAAATTCAGGCATATATGTAATTTTTATGCATAAAATATTCCATGCTTTTTTCTGTTAATTAAGTAGGTATGTTTAACATGAGACATATCCTCTTAATAAATTTTTAACTGCACAATACAATCTTGTTAACTATAGGTGCTCTGTTGACAGCATACCTCCAGAACTTATTCATCTGTTATAACTGAATTTTATACCCATTGAATAGCAACCCCCATTTCCCCTCCTTCCAGGCCCTGGCAACCAGTATTCTACTCTGTTTCTAGGAGTTTAACTATTTTAGATACCTTATGTAAGTGCAATCAGGCATTATTCAAACACACTTTCAATTAGTAATGACTATAATTCTGATAGTTTAAATAAGAGAAAGCAAACATCACTACTACTAGCTTTTGGGGGAAAAGATTACAAATGGGGATGTTGTGATAAAAGCGTACAATATTTTTTACATTCAGGCACTTAGATCCATGTTCAAACTTTGCCACCTACACATGTATAGCACATTGGAATATGTGCTACAGTGTGCCATTTATAAAGACTGAAAATAACATTTTATAAAACATTATTATTTATTTTGCAACCTCATGAGTTTTGGCTTCAAAAATACCTGAATTACATAGCATAATCCTAGTGATGGAGAACAGATCAGTGGCTGCCAAGGGTTAGGGTTGGTTGGAAGATGTGATTAGTGCGGAATAACCTGAAAACATGTTACACTTTCTTTGTGGTGATAGAGCTGTTCTGCATCCAGATTACGGTAATGGTTACATAAATCCACACTTCATAGATCTATACACACATCACACATGCACTCACACACACCTACACAAGAGTACATGTAAAATCCTTCAAAATATGAATAGGGTCTGAACCTGAGTTAATAGTATAGAAACAATGTCAATTTCCTGACTTTGGCAATGTACTAGGTTAAGTTAGATGTAATCATTGGGAAAAGCTGGCTGAAAATAACACGGTCATTCCTTTTAGTATTTTTTAACTTCTGAGTTGAGTCGAATTATTTAAAAATAATAGGTATTAAACAAAAAATCTAAAAGTTCTAAAATCAAAACCCTTATGAATTTGAACATATTATTTGATTTATTTTATAGACCTCAATTTCTTTCACCTGTAAAAATGGAATAAAAGTACAATTCCTATTTCATTATTGTCATGCTCAAATCATAGCATTTATGTAAGTGCACAGTACTGTGTCTGGCAGAACAACAATGCTTAGACACTGAGTTCCCCACTTATTTTGTGACTATTGGTTTATAGATGGTTTTAAAGTTCCTAAGTGGAAGTTTGTTTAAAAAGAGGCAGTCAAAATAAATGGCAATGTCTCAGAGCATCATCTGAACAAGAAAGGAAGGTGTTATTAGCAATTTTTAAAAGTTGCTGTACAATTTGTCATATTTCATTGTGTTCCTTAATGACAAATATGTCCAAGATTATATTGGGAGATGCCATTTTCTGTACCTTATCCCCAGATTTTGGAATGATACTTATTACAGCTTTCTGCATTTCAACAAATAGTGGCACTACTTTTAACTAGACTGAAGTCTTTTGTTTTTCTTTTGTATCACTTCCTGGACATTTGTAAATTCACAGGATGTCTTCCTCAAATCACAAAATGCCTATCTTCTAATTCAGTTGGGAGGTCACACTGGACCCTCTTGTCAGATATTGCTTTAATTCTGGAGTCATATGGATAGTGCCTGAGTTAGTGGTATAGCTGAATATCATGCAAATGTGGAAGAAGTCTATTGAATCAATACCATTTTATACATGGAAATAAGCAAATAGTTGTAAATAATATGGAACAATAAAAATCTTTCTAGTAAACCAATGTTCATGCTTTTCAATTGTCTTGCTAAAAAAACATTGCTTCTTTAGCAAGATGTTATATACCATGATGGAAAATATTGTGTGCTGGAAATAAAGAAAATAACAAACTTTGGGTCTTGGCTTAGGTTATCAGTTACCCAGCCTTAAACAAAAGATATATCCCCAGTGAAATTTAGCTTTTAAAATCAGAAAAGAAAGAAAATAAGCCTTGTTAACCATGAAATATGATGCGAAAATTAGATAACATTTAACTGGACTTATAAAAGACTTTTTTCAAGAAACAATAAGAAAATGACCTGAAATAGTATGTGTTTATTCATAAGTAAAATGATTGCTAATTCACTTTACAAGAGTCTACTTGTATTAATGGTTATCCTTGCATATTAAGTCTTACAATCCTATTAATAATTGCTCACCTACAAATGACATTTATCAAGGGATCAAAGTCTTCATGTACCACATAAAATGCTTATTATAACAAAGTAAACCAGCTGTGTGTCTTTGATCACTGCATCAATAGCTCGCTATTTTACCTTCTGTTTCTGTTCCATTCTGCTAGTCAAGGGTTTTCATAAAAATACGAAGGAAAATGAACAGCTAGTAACACATTTGATGTGCCACTCTGATGAACTTCAGAATGCTTAATATCATCTTGTTTAATTTCATGTTTCAAAAAGCTTCTCAATTGCAGGATCAGTTACTTTCAATCTCCACATCAGTCAGTCCAGATGGTTCTCATGATTTGCTAAGGAGAGCTGCAAATTGAACTTTTTGAACCCATGATGCATATTGTGTTAATCCTTGATGTGGAAGGGTCCTTCTGCAGAATAAGTGGAACTGAAAAAGGTGTTTACATTCACAAACAGAATATTAGTTAAGGAATAAAAGGGAATCTTTAAAGTATTAAACCCAGATGAACACTGAAAAATACAGTCGTCAGAAAAATCAAGTCATTTCACTTCTGTATTCATTGCTGAAATAAGAACATCATTTCACTTCTAATTTGAATTTTAAGATTAAAAACACTTTAGAATTGTTTCGTATTGCAGAATAATCTGTAACTTGTTCTGTAAACACTTCATTGCTAGGCGAAAACTGTGAGCTATATTTGTTTGTGTATGATACCATTCCTTTATGGTCAATTTTTCCTGAACTCACAGGTAGAATATATGTTCTTTTTATTTTTATTTTTATTTTTTTTGAGACAAAGTCTGGCTCTGTCACCCAGGCTGGAGTGCAGTGTCGCGATATCGGCTCACTGCAACCTCCACTTTCCCGGGTTCACACCATTCTCCTGCCTCAGCCTCCCGAGTAGCTGGGGCTACAGGCGCCGCCATCACCCCCGGCTAATTTTTTTGCAGTTTTAGTAGAGACGGGGTTTCACCGTGTTCGCCAGGATGTTCTCGATCTCCTGACCCTGTGATGCGCCCGCCTCGGCCTCCCAAAGTGCTGGGATTACAGGCGTGAGCCACCGCGCCCGGCCGTAGAATATATTTTCATTTGAATAATTTAAGAAGTAATGTCACCAATATGGATAGAACAGTAATTTCACTTTTGATACTAATTTAATTAAGAAGGTGATTTTTAGGCTGGGCGCGGTGGCTCACGCCTGTAATCCCAGCACTTGGGGAGGCCGAGACGGGCGGATCACAGGGTCAGGAGATCGAGAACATCCTGGCGAACACGGTGAAACCCCGTCTCTACTAAAAATACAAAAAACTAGCCGGGCGAGGTGGCGGGCGCCTGTGGTCCCAGCTACTCGGGAGGCTGAGGCAGGAGAATGTCGTGAACCCGGGAGGCGGAGCTTGCAGTGAGCTGAGATCCGGCCACAGCACTCCAGCCTGGGCGACAGAGCGAGACTCCGTCTCAAAAAAAAAAAAAAAGTGATTTTCAGCAATATCCATTTCTATTTGGTTGTGTTTTTATCTATTTCAATTATTTTCTATATTGGAAGTAATTACAAATTTTAATTTTTTTACAGCCCTCATATCTTTTACTTTAAAAAATTTAATGTTTAATGAATTTGGAGGGAGGGCCAACCTTCATTCTTACATTTATTTATACATTTAATGGGAAAGGAGTACTATTCTCCTGAATGTTCAAACAAGCAATGGAAATTCGCCAGAGAGAAATAATTTAAAATCTTCATCACATTGTATTGAAATTTCTTCGTTTCTTTTTTTCCACTAGATCTTACTGAAGATGCATTGCCCATAGATGTTCTTCATTAATTTAAGCAATATTTTCAGGGAAGTTATTCTGGGAATATGCCTGTAGGACTGAACTGGTCTTTGAATTATGGATAATATTTGGAGAGCTGGAGAGGAGAGTGAAGGGCACTATACAGGTGGGCAAACATCTTGAAATTTTCAAACTCTGTGTAATTATTTTACATGTAACTACCTGGGCATGACCAACAGGTATAAGAATAGCATCTGTTGGTTGCTAAATTTTTACGTAATGTCCAACAGGTACCAATAGATGCCACTGACGATCTTTTGTGAAGTTCCCCCTAAGAGTCATAATTGGTGAACATAGTTCATCCATGGGGAACACGGACTATAACTCACTGATGGATGTAGGAAGGAATGTACCTAGCATTTTTGGAAAAAATGTGAATAAATCCACCTGATCAATGTGGTGGGTTCTTCTAGAAAATAGAAAAAAATGGGGTTAGGCTAAGTAATGTGGAGATTTAAGAAGATAGATCTGGGGTGACAGAATATTAGATACAACAAAGGCAGTTCCTTCAACTTCACCAAGTTTTTCCTGTCAGTTGTGCTGGTGTCTATCAAATTGTATGTGACCGCTTACTTTCATTATGGCAAATGCATCTTCAGAAACATTATAACTAAGATAACTTTTCCAATAGAGTGCAAAATGTCCATCTCTAGAAAGGTTTACTCAGAGAACTCCAGCAATGCAATGCCACATACATGCAGCATTATGATCTTTAGTTTGATTTCTCCTTCCCTTAACCCTGATTAGGACTCTATAGTCAAGGAAGTTGAATGGAGAGGGAATTTGAAAACTCAGGCTGTGTTTGTTAAAAGGGTTTTATGATGTCTTCACTTTGAGTAAATATACAGGCTATTGTATCTTCCTCCCTCCCTCCCTCCCTCCCTCCCTCCCTCCCTTCCTTCTCTCCCTTCTTTCCTTCCGTCCAGAATTATTTTTGAGAAACGCTGTGATGTGTCGATTGGGAGCACATCCTCTGGAGCTGGTTATTGGATTAAAATCATAACCCTTCCTCCTATTAACTATGTGACCTTGAACAAGCTACTAGGCTGTAAATTAGGAATAATAATGGCATCAATATGATCCTGCTATAGATTGAATTGTATGAGTTAATGTATGTGAAGCATTTTTATACGGTAAGAATTGGATGAAAGGTAGTTACTATTTTATTTATCGAACATTTAGCATTTTTTAGCTTTTTATTTTGAAAAGATCACAGATCCATAGGAAGTTTCAAATACAAAGGTCTCATGTACCATTCTACACAGTTTCTTCCAAGAGTTACATCTTGTATAATGTAGTACAATATCAAGACCAGGCATTGACATTGGTACAATGTGAATACATAGGTCTATGTCAATTTTATCATGTGTTCATTAATGTGACCATTATTACAATTGAGTTACAGAACTCTTCCATCACTAAAAGTGTCTTCCTCACATTTTATAGTCATATTCATCTCACATTCCTCTACAATCACTAACCTCTGGAAATAACTAATCTGTTTTCTATATTTTATTAAAGTTATATACATGAAGTAATATACTATGTGTCCTTTTGATATTGGCTTTTTTCACTAAGCACAATGCCCTTCCGATCTATGCAAGTGATTGCATGTGTCAAAAGTATATTCTTTATTTCTGGGTAGTATTTCATCATATGGATATACCACAGTTTACTCAACCATTCACCTGTCCAACATTTTGAATGGCAAGAATATGGGAATAAAGTTAAACAGATATGACTTAAGTGTTATCCTGATCATTTCTGATTTTGCTTCTAATGTTGTTCTGACCCTGCTAAATCTCAGTACCATCTCATGTTCAATACTCAATTAGATGCTATACATTGATATATATATTTACATATGTGTATATGTGATGTATAATAAAATGTGGGAGGAAGGAAGACCTATGCTCTCAAGGAAAGAAAAACATAAATGTTATTTTCCCACAGTTTTGTATATGTCATAGCCCCTAGGTAATTTGAATTTTTAAAATGTGTAATTAATTAAAAAATATCAAATATGTTAAACTAAATTAAAATACCACATAAAACAAGTTTCCTTTAAAACTTTGACTCTTTGCAGCTGGAGTGAAAAGCATTTGTGAGTCTCTGTGAAGATGTTCATATAATATTTTGGCCCTTCCTGAACGGATAAAATTAATAATAATGATACAATAATGTAATATCCATGTATATTTTTATTTTACAACAACTTTTTTTTCCACTTTTTAAATGCCTGCTGTGTATCAGGGGCTTGGGAAGGTGATGTATATGTATCCTATTTGATATATTTATTTTTAATTGATACTAAATTGATAAAAATAATTTTATCTTAAAACATTTTTCCTAATTCAAAGTAGAAAAATGCCTTTAAAAAGTGCTTATATTTTGAAAAGTATATATAAAAATAATTCAGAAGTATAAAGCAAACAACTGTAAGTTTATTAATAACCTGCATTCTCATGAATATTCATTATGGGCTAAATATATCCCTTGTGTACATTATAGGACTTTCTTCAAAGATAAATAAAATGTATATTCATGGAAATAAAATCAATTTTGTTCCGGAGAATGGTTCATATTCTCAGAGTAGCTATTTAGAAATGTCATACTATAGGCTGGGTGAAGTTGCTCATGCCTGTAATCCCAGCACTTTGGGAGGCCAAAGCTGGCAGATCACCTGAGGTCAGGAGATCAAGACCAGCCTGGCCAACATGATGAAACCCTGTCTCTACTGAAAATACAAAAATTAGCCAGGCATGGTAGTGTGCACCTGTAGTCCCAGCTATATAAATATGTATACTTACATTCTCAACAATCCACTGGGCATCGAGCTAGAGCTGTGTTTAATGCAAAATATGGCCATGTGAGAAATACGGGCACTGAAGTGGAAAATATTTTTGCATTCTTCTGTGCCAGCATTGCCCATTTCTGTCAAGTTGCACATGCATGTGTCCACAATGGGAGCAATATTTACAAGCTGCATTTTCAATAATTCCAGAGAATGACTATCTACTCTTCCACTGAAGAGAATTCCCCTTGGCACCCCTGCTTGTCATTCAGTCCTGCTGGTTCGTTGGTTCTATTGTGTATCCTGCAGAGTGATACTTTGCAGCATCTTTGCCTCTTGTAGCTGAAGTGGAGTCATCCATCATTGTGATCACAGGAACTGAGGCCCTTATGGACCTGGAGTAAATTATGAAGCTATGAGGAAAGTGATCATTTTTGCAGAAACAGCTATTTTATGTTCCTGTTTTCTATACTATCCTTTCTTTCTTGTCTGGGATAATGAAAGAGTAAAAGCCACAAGACCAGTTTTTGTCCTTTTGATTCATGCTGAAGGAAGAAAATACAATCAATAAAAATGTACTTAACAAGCCTAAGATTGACTGGTCTTTTTCTGTTTATTTTGAATTTCAGATGTACTTCTCTGTTGACCTGCTGTTAATGCTGTGTAGCTGTGGATTTCCCAGATTTAAGTGTGTTATAAATAGATAAACTTCACCACATGGGACGATTTACACTAACTGATTTGAGATCCAGGCTGGGCATGACAAAGAAGTTGTCAATTACTTTTAGTGAATTTCAGTCATGTAGAGCCAAACTAAATAACTCATTATTTTCATACCCTTTCATCTCTCCCCTTCTCCTGCAGTGAAAGCATCAATTAATACCTGAAAATACAACCTAAATTCATAAGTTACTCCAAAATTTATATTTGCTGTATGTAATTTACATGTCTTTATTTTATCCTAGTGGATTTAGAATCAGTTTAACATTCATAATACGGTAAAATATGTTTAGGTAACTTATAGAAAAGTGACTTCCCTGATACAATTTTTAAAATTAAAATGAAGATTAAATAATACAATTTAAATAATGCTAATACATAACCAAGTGAACTGAATATTTTTTCTTCCGTCAGTTATTCTACAGTTACACAGTTTGATCTTGTAAAACCTGTCAGTACTGGTCTGCTTTGTCATTATTATACATTCATTGGCTATGTTCTAATAGATGAGTATTATACTATTATGAACACTTACTACTCCTTTCATACAATTTTTATATCTAAGAAGTGAATATTTGCTTTATTAGAGAAGGCTAAATAGCTTCACTTTAAAGACTGATTTTCTTTAACATAAATAATATGATGACTCCTCCATATGGTTACTTTGACATGGCTCTAATAGCAGAATTATGTCACATATAAATCAACAAACTAGATAATGGAATCTAAATATTTTAAATTTGGAAGGTACATTGCTTTTTACAGACAATAAGATTTTAAGGCAACAGTCTAATTAAATTCTGCATACTGGAAAGAGACTAACCCTAGGTTACATCTGGTTGCTGTATATGAAAGACAAATATTTAAGGAAAATGCAACTAGCATTATTGAAACAAATATTTACCTTTTATTTAGATTGACCACACACATACTTTTTTGTACCATAGCTAATGAATGTTTATACAAAGTGCCAACATACATAGTGGTAGTAAAGTATAATGAAAATACATGTTGGAAAAGAAATTAAACTTTCTTTGTATGGGAACAGTGTTTTTTATATGAAGAATAGCAAAGCAAGATAATCCTACTATGTTTAAATGCGAATTTTATTGAGACAAATCAAAGGCAATGAAAAGGTAGACATAGTAGTTTTATTCTATTTTAAACTACTTTATTGGCTACAGCTGCTGTTTTTGAATGAAGCCAGTCTCTTATACTTCATTGTCAGCAGCCTGTATCCAGTCAATCTTTCACTAAGAAACAGAAAGTTCACTACCCTGAGGAATCCTTCCATCACTTTGCTTTAACCACTTAGCAAAATAATGAAAGGGCCACTCTGTGTTAAGAAAAATTGCATTTCTATATTATTAGTTAAAAGTTTAAAATTGTGGTGCTTAGAAATATAGGACCTACAGGAGCGCTAACTAAACAAAGATGGTTCTTGAAACACTCTTACATGTTGCATTTGTCATTTTCAGTTGTGCCAAGACTGTGCATCCAGTGGTAGCCTAGATGGAATACTTCTAAAAATTTCTAGAATTAGCCTAAGTTCAGACACTAGATAGACCAAGATTCTAGGATTTCACATGTCCTTGCAATGAAATATTGAGACTCCCATTTCAAAGATAGATTTATAGGTGTATATGTAACACAGGTTCCTCAAATTTCACAGGAATATCCAAAATAGATTAAATTCATATGGTATTCTATATGAGACAGAAAACAGCATTGGATGTACTACCTTTGTGTGTCTGCTTTTACTAAAGGCTAAGTTGCATAATCCATAGTTTGTGGCCTCTGGTGCTTAATAAGTGTTTTTACTGTTTTTTTGCAAGATAGTTTGCAGATCTACAGCATAATTTAAAAACAATTTATGTAATTGACAGAGCAAGAGATTCACATGTCATATCTTAAACAGTCATCTGACTGACATGCACCCTAACATGACTAAACCTTTCCAGTAGTGCATTAATTTGCTGCATGAAGAAATAATAAAATTCATTGTTGAACTACTTGGAACTAGGGAGGAACGTTAGTCTAATTCTTGTTGTACATAAATTTCAAATGTGTGGATTGCAAAGTACTTCACCTTAATTAGATAATATAGTATAATTAAGTCACTGGTTTTGAGCCTTTTCATTCACTTGGAAAACAATTTCCACATATAAACTAACATAGCTAATCAAAAAGTTAAAGAAATTTGAGAGAAAATACACATAATGTCCACATCAGAAGCAACTAAAAAGTGCTCAACATTGTCTGACTCTACTATTTCCTGTTCAGAATTTGGAAGTTTCACTTGGTAGGTTTCTATGTTCAGTATCTTTATATTGAAGCACAAATGTTCTGATACAAATGACAGGAGCATGCATTCCATCAACTCGAAGTTTTCTCACAAAATAGCCCTTAACTGCTACAAAACTTGATTTTCATATTCCAAAGAGGAACCCCGTTCTCTATTTGATGAACACTGGGATTATTGTTCCATAGGAAGGCAATCATTATGGTGCCTTTGGCACCAGCGACTGATTTTCCCCATTTACATGTTCCTACATATTGTTAATCCTTCCCTTGTGTACTGAAAAGGCATCTAGCATTAATCAGTAGCGAAGTGAATATCTTCTATTTGCTTCAAAGATATGTTTAAGGCCCCATTTCTCTGATGTAGAAAATGCATGATTATTCATTTCTAAAGCCAGTTGTGTAATTTACCTATGGTTGTTTTTCAAAATCGAAACATTGAAATACATAAAACCCAAGGTAGGAAAAGAAAATTAACTTTTAGATAGCTGTATAATAGCAAAGGATTTTCACTTTCTGCAAGTTGAAGTGATGCTTAATAAAACATAATTTTTGCAAGAATTGGTGTATTTTATCAGACATATACTCTATCCAGCTTGTTTTTGTATTTTATATAATCACCAAAAATAAAATTACAAAACGCTTGTCAGAATGGGATTTTTACTGGGATCCTGGACAACAAGGACATAAAAATACAATGTCAGAAGTGTAAGAATATCTCTAGGACATCTACAAATGATGCGGAAATTTCCAAATACCCTGTGACCAATGGCATGCCCAGAAAAGTTCTCCTTTTGATCTAAGTAAATCACAGCGTTTAGAATCCCAGGGTAAACTTCCCCCTGAATATTTCTTGGACTTTTCATGCAGTCTGCTACCTCTAGTACTTTTTATCTGCTTCAACCCTAGTGAAATATTGAATAAACATCTCTCAAGAATCAGAGAAATGGTCACCCAGCATTGCCCCAGTTTTAATTTCTGTGCACTGATGTTTGCAACTTATGGAATTGGAACCAATGGTAAGACTTGGTCAACTGTTGTCATTTATTTATACCAGACAGGACTAGAAGGCACAGTGAGAACAGCCAACCGATACATGGAATTTAAAATTTAGCTAAGAAAATCAGATCTGTAACCATGAAGAAATCAAGAGTCTTGTCATGATTCCAGATATGGATGGAGTGTCCACTAAAATTTAAGCTCTATGAGGGCAGTTCTATGCGTTCATAGAATTTAAGTTTTGTGAGAGGAGATATTTTTGTCTGCTTTATTCACTGCCATAACTAGAGTAGAACATAGTTGGCACCCCATAGACATTTGTTGAATAAATGGATGAATCAATAATATATACAACATGAGAACAAAAAGCAGAACAGAGAGTAAAACAGAAGATGATGGCCAAGAAGAAAGATCAGGAACTAGAAGTCAAATCAGTTAGTAAAATATAAATCAAGCAAGCCGTCACACAGACAAGAATAAGAAAACTCCAAAATATGAGAGCAAGATAGTCAATGAAGTACTTGAGCATAATAAAGATGACCTTTTTGGGAGTACTTGTTATGTGTAGCTATTGCTCTAAGTATTGTACATATGTTACTTCTTTTTGCCCCTCACATTATCCTACTATCATCATGTTACAGAAAGGAATGTAAGTCACAAGAAGACTCCATCCAGTTTAAGGTCTCTATTTCAGAAAGTGGTAAAAATTGCATTTGAATCAGAGCTTCTGTTCCTGAACACTTTGCTATATTGCCTCCATTTGGACTTCCTGAATATAATAAATATTAAATGGAGCCTGGCATTAGAAGCAGAGAAATGGATGCACAACAGTAGGAAGAGAGCTTGATTTCCAGCCAAACATTGAGGCCAGCCAGGAAAATTAATAAATCGGATTACAGTTTGGGCAGACACCAAATCCAAGGCTTAGTTGACGCAGGAATTCATGATGGAACAAGACGTTAGAAGCACATGGTAAGATATGGACAGATTATGAGAGCAGGTTCTTTTTGTCTTTTATGTCACACTTCATCCACTTTAATTTTCTTAGTCCTGTAATTTCCATTTTTTTGAACATTAAACAATTTGTGGGAATCCTCCCTAACTCATTTTATGAGGGCAACATCATCCTGATACCAAAGCCTGGCAGAGACACAACAACAAAAGAGAATTTTAGACGAATATCCCTGATGAACATCGATGCAAAAATCCTCAATAAAATACTGGCAAACTGAATCCAGCAGCACATCAAAAAGCTTATCCACCATGATCAAGTGGGCTTCATCCCTGGGATGCAAGGATGGTTCAACATAGGCAAATCAATAAATGTAATCCAGCATATAAACAGAACCAAAGACAAAAACCTCATGACTATCTCAATAGATGCAGAAAAGGCCATTGACAAAATTCAACAGCCCTTCATACTAAAACTCTCAATAAATTCGATATTGATGGAATGTAACTAAAAATAATAAGAGCTATTTATGACAAACCCACAGCCAATATCATACTGAATGAGCAAAAACTGGAAGCATTCCCTTTGAAAACTGGCACAAGACAGGGACGCCCTGTCTCACCACTCCTATTCAACATAGTGTTGGAAGTTCCGGCTAGGGCAATCAGGCAAGAGAAAGAAATAAAGGGTATTCAGTTAGGAAAAGAAGAAGTCAAATTGTCCCTCTTTGCAGATGACATGATTGTATATTTAGAAAACCCCATCATCTCAGTCCAAAATCTTTAAGCTGATAAGCAACTTCAGCAAAGTCTCAGGATACAAAATCAATGTGCAAAAATCATAAGCATTCTTACACAACAGTAACAAACAAACAGAGAACCAAATCATGAATGAACTTCCATTCACAATTGCTTCAAAGAGAATAAAATACCTAGGAATGCAACTTACAAGGGATGTAAAGGACCTCTTCAAGGAGAACTACAAGAACCACTGCTTGGTGAAATAAAGGAGGACACAAACAAATGGAAGAACATTCCATGCTCATGGATAGGAAGAATCAATATTGTGAAAATGGCCATACTGCCCAAGATAATCTATAGATTCAATGCCATCCCCATTAAGCTACCAATGACTTTCTTCACAGAATTGGAAAAAAACTGCTTTAAAGTTCATCTGGAACCAAAAAAGACCCTGCATTGCCAAGACAATCCTAAGTCAAAAGAACAAAGCTGGAGGCATCACGCTACCTGACTTCAAACTGTACTAGAAGGCTACAGTAACCAAAACAGCATGGTACTGGTACCAAAACAGAGATATAGACCAATGGAACACAACAGAGCCCTCAGAAATAATACCACACATCTACAGCCATCTGATCTTTGACAAATCGGACAAAAACAAGAAATGGGGAAAGGATTCCCTATTTAATATATGGTGCTGGGAAAATTGACTAGCCATAAGTAGAAAGCTGAAACTGGATCCTTTCCTTACTCCTTATATGAAAATTAATTCAAGATGGACTAGAGACTTAAATGTTAGACCTAATACCATAAAAACCCCAGAAGAAAACCTAGGGAATACCATTCAGGACATAGACATGGGCAAGGACTTCATGTCTAAAACACCAAAAGCAACAGCAACAAAAGCCATAATTGACAAATGGGATCTAATTAAACTAAGGAGGTTCTGCACAGCAAAAGAAACTACCATCAGACTGAACAGGCAACCTACAGAAACTTTTTGCAATCTACTCATCTGACAAAGGGCTAATATCCAGAACCTACAAAGAACTCAAACAAATTTACAAGAAAAAAACAAACAACCCCATCAAAAAGTGGGCAAAGGATGTGAACAGACAGTTCTCAAAAGAAGACATTCATACAGCCAACAGACACATGAAAAAATGCTCGTCATCACTGGCCATCAGAGAAATGCAAATCAAAACCACAATGAGATACCATCTCACACCAGTTAGAATGGCAATCATTAAAAAGTCAGGAAACAACAGGTGCTGGAGAGAATGTGGAGAAATAGGAACACTTTTACACTGTTGGTGGGATTGTAAACTGGTTCAACCATTGTGGAAAACAGTACGGTGATTCCTCAAGGATCTAGAACTAGAAATACCATATGACCCAGCCATCCCATTACTGGGTATATACCCAAAGGATTATAAATCATGCTGCTATAAAGACACATACACATGTATGTTTACTGTGGCACTATTCACAATAGCAAAGACTTGGAATCAACCCAAATGTCCATCAGTGACAGACTGGATTAAGAAAATGTGGCACATATACACCATGGAATACTATGTAGCCATAAAAGGGATGAGTTCATGTCCTTTGTAGGGACGTGGACGCAGCTGGAAACCATCATTCTCAGCAAACTATCTCAAGAACAGAAAACCAAACACTGCATGTTCTCACTCATAGGTGGGAATTGAACAATGAGATCACTTGGACTCTGGAAGGGGAACATCACACACCGCGGCCTATTATGGGGAGAGAGGAGGGGAGAGGGATGGCATTGGGAGTTATACCTGATGTAAATGACTAGTTGATGGGTGCAGCACACCAACATGGCACCAGTATACATATGTAACAAACCTGCACATTGTGCACATGTACCCTAGAACTTAAAGTATAATTTAAAAAATTAAAATGAATGTATGTAAAATTATAAAAAAAATTTGTGGATTATCAAATATTAGTATTTACATTTTAGTTCCTGATCTGTTGGTTGATTAAATATATATAACAAAACACTACTAAAATGAGAGTAATTATTTTTCTATGCACTTGTATTTTGTACTTTCTAGGAGCATGTGTGTAATTTTAAAAAGTAAAAAAAAAAATATTGAAGACATGTTCTTTACTTAATTGGCATGCCATTGTGAATTTGGACTGTTGAACCATTGGATGCAATTGGACGGCCACAGAAATGTAATCTAAAGAGTCGACTTTAAGCTGCATTAGGGTAACTACCACTCATTAAGTTCTCATTTGTTATCTGCTTGGATATTAATTAGCGCAGGTTTTCTCACCCTTGGCACTGTTGATATTCTGGGTAAGATAATTCTTTGCTGTGGGGAAATGCATTTTAGGATGTTTAGCAGCATCCTGGTTTCTATCTACTAGATGCCAGGAGCAAGCCTTTATAAGAGTGAGGTGCTTAGGGCACAGAATTTAATGTGCTCTTGGATTGTACCTCACCTCACTGTGGTCCCATGTGACAGATAATGTCAAATGTTCCTTTAAGCGATAGAAAAATTCTACTCACTGAACCACTAAGTTAGAGGAATATGAATAGTTTTAGCAACTACATTACAAAATGTATAAATGAAGTCTATAATATAGAAGCTTATTTCTCATTCAAATAATAGTCCAAATATGTATCACTTGCCATGAGAGACTTTTTCCACGTGAACATTCAGAGATCCAGGTTATTTGTGCATTGTGTCTCCAACATATTCTGAGCCCCTTATTTTCTGCTGGTGGACAGGGAAAGAGACAAACGAAAGAGATGCTGTTCTGCTGGTCATTGGAAGGGCAAACACATGACTTGAAAGCTGTATCTCAGATGTATCAGACTTTGGCTCACCATTACCTCAGCTACAGCTCGGTCACATGACTATTCCAAGGAGATCTGCAAAATGTAGTCTAGTTGCGTGCCCAGTATAAAGAAGAAACACATATTTAATGAACAGTTTGTGCACACATCCTAGAGAACATAGAAGCAACGTTTGTGTGAAGAAAGAAAGAAAGAAGGGGACTGGGAAGAAACATGCTTCCTACAACTGGAAATGATTCAAAAGCATGTTGACAGAGAAATGAATAAATAAGTTGGAATGCATTCACACAGTTGAATATACAAAGCCATAAAAAAAAATGGCCTGTATCTAACCATGACATCAGGGATGAACCTTTGGAAGCATCAAGACAAACTAGCAAGTCCTGGAAGATCACACTATTATATCTAACTATAAAATTTAAAAACAATCCCAAAATTATGCAGTATACTCCTTAGGCACATGATAAAACTAGAGCAAGAAGCTGGTAAACACAGAATGCAGAATTGTAGTTATCTTTTTAAAAAGACACAAGCGGGGTGGGACAAGAGAATGGTACAACGGTAGATGCAAGTTATTGGAAATGGTCTTGTTTGAAGGCTAAGTGATGGCCTTAATGTTATGCTTCATATTATTTTCTTGGTAACTTAAGTATAATATTGTTTATGCATACATAATGCATTACAATGGAAAATATTAATACAAAAACATCAAAACAGAACAAACACATTAGTATTTAGTTAGTATGGAACATCATATATTGTTTGAGCATAAAAATAAAAAAAATTAAAAAGACTATTCACTGAAGAGTTCATTCATGTTTGGATGAAAAATCAAGAAATAATCTTTTGGAGCACAAATATAGAGAAATAGCATCAATTTACCAAGATCAATGTTGTTTGTCTATGGGCCAAGTAGTTGACAGACCCTTATTATATTCAAATACCCTCAATTTAGTTACCAAATTAGAATGTGGGCTTGGATGCTGTCTGAGCTGAGGACTTTCTTTCGCCTCTTCAGATCCCTGTTTGATGTATTTTTTCATTTTCAGTTTGGAATCTATTGTGGATCATAGGTACTGATCACATTCTGGGGCCTCGTGGACAGAAAAAACGGTGCAAGAAATTCACTTAATCTTTCTTTTTCCTTTTCTCTTCTAATATCATAGGCATGCTTCTAGGGTTTCATTTAAAGTACAGCATCATAGAAATATCTCATAATTTAATTGGCAATGGATGAGTTATAAGACTGGGTTAATTACTTAATAGATGAGAGTATTTTAAAAGAGATTTCACATGAAGTCAAAAATACCCACTACATACCCATAAAAATGTAAAAAACCAGACCTTCTATTCCCTGTAACATTTAGTTATCATTTAGGTTTGAGTGTTCAAAGATATGCATATCGTTCAAGGATCCTTTTTTGGTAAAGGAACATATAAAATCTCAAGCAGATAAATTTGCATAGGGATGGTCATGACATTTTGACAAGTTTAGGGATGACACAGAAACTGTGATGCCTGACAGACGTTAGTGTCTGGTTCATTATTGTCATAGAAATTTTGTTTAAAAATATATTTGACAAGCTTTGTTATGTTTGATGCAATTGAAAAATATTGTTTGTGCAATTCCTTTGATGATTAACTGACTAGAGTTTTGATAATGCCATTGAAGAGAAAAACAAGGAAGCATCATTCCTAGAAACAGGTACCCAGCAGCACAGAAAATGATCCACATTTTTCAAATTTACCTTGAATACAGCTGTTGGATGAACATAAAATTTGAATAGTTGGAAGAAAAATGAGATATGGAGCCTAGCATTTATAATGAATTATCAAATGTGAGTAATTGCACTCAGTTGAACCAAAACACTTAGATTTTTGAAACTGACTCATCATTGTAATAACTTCCTTTTAAAAGCTGTTTTGTGCCTAATAATTTCATATATCATCAAAGTGCTTTGAAAGATAATCTCTGCTATTCGTTTCATTAGATAAGGAAGAAGGGAACTTTAAAGTAAAATTTTCCCTGAAAAAAAATCTAGTTTTACATGATATAATGATTATCACACTATTTATTCTGACTGTCTGGATTCATGATCTGGCTCTACCTGGTAGCAGCTGTGTAATCACAAAGCAGTTTTTGGAGAAAAATTTGGTTCGCAGAAGGAAAATTTACCAAAGAGAAAGAGCATGAGATTATATGCAGGATGGAGGTTAGACAGAAAAGGAAAAATCTTGATTTCACGCTTGCTGATATGTTAGTTGTTCAGGGCTATGACCCAGAACCCAGGACCTGTGAACTTAAACTCAATTGGCATAATTCTTCCTATTTGGGATAACCATGGTATCTGATTTTATCACATCTGCAGGGGAAAAATATTACCAGTACATACTATTGCTTCTCTCAAAGAATAAATGGCATTCATAAAACTATTGCCTTTTCCTAGAGTTATAATAAGAAAGGGGAGTACAAGAAGGCACTTGTTTGATGTGACTCTGTCTTTCGTTTTACGTCTTCTAAACTTCTTAATTTTGATTGATTTCCCCTCTATACCTAGTGTTTATTGGAACAACTACTTTCCATTAAGTAGGAAGAAAGACTTTTATATACTGGGATTTACAAACACTTATTTTTTTTATTTTTTATTTTTTACCAGAAACACTAAGAGACAGGTAACAGCTGGCCATTAAAGAATAAAGTAATACATAAAAATTTCACCTGCAATGGTTGAATTTAAGACTTGGGCAATAGTAAACCAAGCTGTGAGGCATTTTGAATTTTCAGGGTCACATTATGCAGTTGTGTCAGGAGACTATTTACTGGTGAGCAGAGACCCCCAAAATGAAGGCCTTTTGAGCCTTCTAAAATTTGTGTTTATCATTCCATAGAATGTCAAAAGTTTTACTGCATGTGTTTCTATTTTGTTCAGTTTTGCATGTTTTTGAATGCATATAAATGAAATCATACCATAAATATTCTTTAAATATAGGCTCTTTAATTAATTATCTCTAAGATTTGACCATATTGTTCCATTTAGCCATTATTCACTGGTTCTCCTTCGACCTACTATTCAATTTTCTGGATATAATACAATTTATTTATCATTCTCCTGTTTATAGATATTTAAATGTGTCCATTTTTTCTTATGCAAACAGCGCTACTTAAACACTGTCATAGTTTTCTCCTGGTTACATACAGGTGGCTGTTTCTAGTTATATACAGGTGTTGTGGTCTGATATATGACCCCAACACAAAACAAGAAATTTGTTTTACTTGGCAATCAAGTAAACCAAAAGTTTCACAAACGTCAGAAGTAATCCTTATTCAATGCAGTCTCATATTTTTATTCTATTGTATTGTATTTATACTCTATACCATGTTATTTTAGGTTGTTAACCTTCTGGTTACCCTCCAGGGTCACAACCATAACGCTAAGAACATAAAAGTTGAAGTTTATTTAACTTGACGAATGAATTCAATTGAAGGCTGGTTCACTTTTACACCCATTTATTTGAGATTCCTCTTTTACTGAATGTTGGGCATTAGAAGATTTCCTGCCAGATGGGCATCTTATAAGTATGCTGTATATATACAAATGTATATATACATATATACATTTTTGCACATACACACACACAGGATTATTTGTCAATTTCAGCAGGAGTTTAGTATCTAATCTGCAGTGTGGCTAGAAATGGAAGTCCTCGCTTTTTGGAATCTTAGGAAGTGAGACACATATTAGAATTTGTATTTCCAGAAGTACTAGATGACCTTGTTATGGAAAAATTTCCCATTAAAAACAAACAGATACTAGACAAAATATAAAAACACATAAAATTATAGCTATTGGTAGAGATTACAGATCTACCAAGGTGGCAAGAAATTAGAACACAATCCCACAGAGTAGCAAAGCCCAGGTTCTCAAGGAGAAGCTATCTGTGGACATTTGCTACTACTTCATCTGCCGCCAGTCATTTGCTCACTTAAAAGCAGCCGCTGAAAGGCTGAGAGCAATTCAAATGTAAACATATGGGTAAACAGAAATGGATATTGGCTATATAAGGCAATGATAAAAGAAGCATTTTGGCAATATATACATCACATGGCAATAATAGCACAAAAGGTGGGAGAAAAAATGAAATTAAAGTAATACAGTCCTTATGTTTTCTCAAAAGTGGTAATAGTATTAAACATATATTAGATTTTAACAAGTCAGAAAACACATTGAAATCACGAGGACAACCCCAAACGGAGATTTAAAGAACGTAGAGCTTACATGCTAAGTAGGGAAACGGAATTAAGCAATAAAGGGTAGCTACCAAAAACTACATCAATTGTTACAGTTATTGGGAAAATAATATTTTTTTCCCTGAGAGCTTGGAAATGAATGAGAATACCTTCTATTACCATTTCTTTTCAACCTTGTATTCAACATCATATTGCAGGTTCTAGCCAGTGCAATAAGGAAACAAAAGGTATAAAAATGAGAAGGAAGTAGAAACTCATTATTTGTAAGTGACACAACTGTGTATGTAAAATATGTAAATGAATCCACATATGAACTTAAAATTAATAAGTACATTTAGCAAGGTCAGGGATCAATATTATACTTCTATATATGAGCAATAAAGAAGTAAAATTATATTTAAAATTCATACCACTTACAAAAGCATAAAAATTGTACATAATATAAACCACTTAATGAATATCTACCAAAATGACTAAAATTTAAAATACTGGCTAGGCATGGTGGCACACACCTGTAGTCCAAGCTACTTGGAAGCCTGAGGTAGGAATTATCACTTCAGCCTGGGAGGTCGAGGCTGCCAGGAACCATGATCTCACCACTGTATTCCAGCCTGGGTGACAGAGCAAGACATTGTCTCTAAAAAAAAAATAAACTAAAATAAAATAGGCTGGAAGGAGTGACTCATGCTTGTAATCCTAGCCCTTTGGGAGGCCAAGGCAGGCGGATCACCTGAGGTCAGGAGTTCGAGACCAGCCTGGCCAACCCATCTCTACTAAAAATACAAAAATTAGCTGGGCATGGTGGTGCATGCCTGTAATCCGAGCTACTCGGGAGGCTGAGGCAGGAGAATCGCTTGAACCTGGGAGGTGGAGATTGCAGTGAGCCAAGATCGCACCACTGCACTCCAGCCTGGGTGACAGAGTGAGACTCCGTCTAAAAGAAAAAAGAGTAATAAAAATAGAATGAAATAAACACTAACAATTGTAAGTGTTAAAGAGGATGTGGAGCAGTCAGAAGTCTTCTAGCCTGTGCAAACCCATTGTTAGTATGCAGGCAAAAGAGAAGCTTATAAGTGTTTGCCAAGTGTTTGCAGCAGCATTTTTATAATATCCCCAAACTGAAAATAGCCTAAATATTCATCAATAGTAGATGACTGACAATAAACAAATTGTGGCATATTCCTAAAATGTAACACTAAATCACAATGAAAATGAACTCACTATGGCTACCTATAACAATGGTCATGAATCTCACTAAATTTTATTAAAATGAAGAATCCCAACACAGATAAATACAGATTTTATGATTTCATTTTATAAAAGTTAGCAAAACTGATCTATGTAGCTAGGAGTCAAGATAATTGTTAATATGGAGGAGGAAGGTCAGAGATAATAACTGAGTAAGGACATCAGAGCGACTTCTAAGGTCCTAGTAATACTTTATTTCTTAATCTAGGTGGATATGGGAAAAGCTAGAAATGAATTTTTATTAATAATCCTTATTTTTCACTCCTCTCTCTGAGCTCTTTGTCATATGACTTTAGAGTTTCTCTGATAAAGGCAGAATATATCTCCCTATATGACTTGCTTTAATTAATGGAATGAGGCAGAAATGAAGGTATGTCTGTTCAAAGCCTAGGCTTCAAAGGCCTTCATACATTTTTTAAATATTTCATTTTAAATGTCTGTGGGTACATAACAGATGTTTAAATATCTCATGAGGTACATGAGATATGTTGATAGAGGCAGGCAATGTATAATAATCACATCATGGGAAATGGGGTGTCCGTCTCCTTAAGCATTTATCCTTTGTGTTACAAAAATCTGCAATGCTTCATGCATCTGTGTGTCATCCTTGTGCAGAGGCTATGCTAATCTCTGTAACATTTCAATTTTAGTGTATGTGCTGCTGAGGTAAGCACCTGCATGCATTTCTATTTGCTTTTTAGCATTTCTGCAATACTATGAGTAGAACATGTCTGTGTTAAAATACAACAAAAGCAGGGTGGATGGGCTGTAGAGCAGAATATACCAGATGTCTTACTCTGGTTGTGTTGTTGTAACAAAATACTTTAGACTAGGTAATTTATAGAGCACAGAAATGTATTTTTCATGGAGGCTGGAACCCAAGATCAACGCACCAGCAGGTTCAGATCTAGTAAGGGCCTCATCTCTCTTTCCAAGTTGGTGCCTTGTTGCTGCATCCTCTGAAGAAGAGGAATGCTGTGTCCTCACCAAGTAGAAAAGGTGGAAGGGTTGGAAGGACAAAAGAGAGAGAGGCAAACTCCCTCCATTGTGTCCTTTCATACTGATATTAATCCACCCATGAGGGCAGAACCCTCATGACCTGAATACCTCCCCAAAACCCATCCTCCCGACACTTGCATTGGGGATTATGTTTCTACCAGATGAAGTGTGGGGATACATTCACACCATAACATCAAGTAAGCTGCCCCCATCAAATGCAGCCTATAGCAAGCCCCGTTGGTATTTGCAAATGCACAAGTAAGCAGCTAAACTGCAAACATAGGAGTAATGCCTGACATGTGGGTTCTGCTCTTGGTTGGATTTGGTAGGTTTTGTTTCGATGGGAAATTTCTGTTTCATATGTTTTTCATTCTCTTCCACAGGCTAATAGGCTAGACCAGGTGTGTATTTCTCATGATGACGGCATCAGCTCATGTAGAACAGCATTTTACACAAGGTCTCTTGGATTCTTGCCTTGGAACTAGCTCTCCATAAGATCTGCTTTATTCCATTGGTCAAAACAAGTTAGTTAGATGCCCAAATCCCAAATCCAGGGGCAGAGAAATGTCCTCTTTTGTGGAAGAAAATGCAAAATCTCAAGGCAATAGCTTTAATCAGAGGGATTGTGAAATATTTGAGCCATTAACACAATGTATGATGCCTAGAAGGATGTCACACAGTGAATAAGTAATTACAGCATAATTCATTATTTACACTTGTATTAAGTATTATGAAGAAAAAATACTGCATGGTAAGCTCTACATGGAAAACTATATAGGAAACAAATATATGATTAAGCATTTCTATTTCAAGATTACAATCCTGGATAATTATAATATTGACTATCACATTTCCATAGTAAGAGGTATTTAATAATGCACATGATGTCTAGTCTTTTTGTTAAATGCTTAAAATTGACATTAAGAAACAAAACGAATAATATCCTGGTTATGTAAAAATCTCTGATTACTTTTCTATTTAATTTTGAGAACTAAGGAAGCCAGGGTTTTCCTTCTTCTCCAATGATTTTGCACAAAACTTTTACACTGTTCATTACATACTGTGTGGTTTTACATCTTTAGGTTTGAGAAACACATATATTGCTTAGAGATTATGAGGGAGTGAGGTAGGGAATTATTAGGGGAAAAAATGCGCCACCACCCCAGCTAGTTTTTGTATTTTTAGTAGAGATGGTTTCACCATGTTTGCCAAACTGCTCTTGAACTCCTGACCTCAAATGATCTGTCCCTCCCAGAGCGCTGGGATTACAGGCCTGAGTCACCACGCCCGGCCCAATATTTATATTTTTTTAAAACAGAGATGGGGTTTCACCACATTGACCAGGCTGGTCTCGAATTCCTAATCCCAAGTGATCCGCCCACCTCAGCCTCCCAAAGTGCTGGGATTACAGGCCTGAGCCAATGCACCCAGCCCTGAATGATTGTTTTGTCTGTACATTTCTCATGTCTTATATGGCATTGTAAAGGCAATCAGATCTTTTCATTCATGTGGTTTTGGACCTTTTCAGTAATGGTATTATTCTTTGTACTTAGAAGCTTGGCAGGCACTAGAACCCATCTCTCAAACAAAACAGGCTGAAGACATTAGGAATATAGTAGCTGCAACTTGCGGGAGGTTGCATGAAATATTAATCCTGCTTCTCTCAGAACAGAGTCCTGCAACGGAGCCAATGAAGCAATCACTAGCTCCACAAATAAGACACTGCAAAAATTAAAAAATACCTAAGATGTTTTTGTAGTCTGTGATAGCAACTATGCATGGTAGAAAGGCTAGTGCAAAACAGATACATACACCAATGGAACAGAATAGAGAGCCCAGAGATTAACCCATCATATATGGTCAACTAAATTTCAATAAGGGTACCAAGAATACACAGTGGGAAAATGACCGTCTCTTCAATAAATGATGTTGGGAAAACTGGGTATCCACGCACAAAAGAATGAAATTGGACCCCTGCTGTACACCACACCCAAAAATCAACTCAAAATGGATTAAAAACTAAAATGTAAGACTTGACACCATAAAACTCTTAGAAGGGAACATAGGGGAAAAGATCCTGGATATTGGATACAATGCCAAGCAAAAATAAACAAGTGCAACTATATCAAACTAAAATGCTTCTGCACAGTAAACAATCAATAAAAAGAAAAGATAGGCCGGGCGCGGTGGCTCAAGCCTGTAATCCCCGCACTTTGGGAGGCCGAGACGGGCGGATCACGAGGTCGGGAGATCGAGACCATCCTGGCTAACACAGTGAAACCCCGTCTCTACTAAAAAAATACAAAAAAAAAATAGCCGGACGAGGTGGTGGGCGCCTGTAGTCCCAGCTACTCGGGAGGCTGAGGCAGGTGAATGGCGCAAACCCGGGAGGCGGAGCTTGCAGTGAGCTGAGATGGCGCCACTGCACTCCAGCCTGGGCAACAGCACGAGACTCCCTCTCAAAAAAAAAAAAAAAAAAAAAAAAAGAAAAGATAACCTATAGAATGGGAGAAAACATTTGCAAACCATATTATCTGGTAAGAGTTTAATATCCTAAGAGACTCATACAACTGAATAGCAGAAAAATCCACAAATAACCTGATTGAAAAAATGGGCAAAGGACGTAAATAGACATTTCTCCAAAGGAGACATACAAATGACCGACAGATATAGGAAAACATGCTTACCATCACTGATCATCAGGAAAATGCAAATCAAATCCACAATGAAGATGGCTCCTGTTTTTTAAAAAAGATAACTGTTGGTGATGATGTGGAAAAAAGGAAAACCTTGTATATTACTGGTGGGAATATAAATTGTTACAGCCATTATAGAAAATAGTACTCAGGTTTCTCAAAAAATTAAACGTAAAACTGCCATGTGGTCCAGCACTCCCATATTGGGTGTATATCCAAAGGAACTGAAATCAGTATGCTGAAGAGATATTTGTATGCTCATGTTTATGGCAGCATTCTCAACAGCCAACATATGGAAACAACCTACATGTTGATTGATGAATGAATGAATGAAGAAATTGTGGTGTATACACACAATGGAGTATTATTCGGCCCCCCCAAAATGGAAATCCTCTCATTTGTGACAACATGGATGAACCCAGAGGACATTATGTTAAGTGAAATAAGCCAGATACAGGTAGACACACACTGTATGATTTTACTTACATGTGAAATCTAAAATATGAAGCAGAGAGTAGCGTGGTGGTTGCCAGGTGCTGGGGGAAGGGGGAGATTGGGAAGTGATGGTTACAGGGTACAAAGTTTCATCATAGTGCCAATAGCTGACAATACTGTACTGTGTACCTAAAATTGCTAAGAGGGTAGATCTTCTGTTAAGTCCTCTCATCAAAACAACAACAATCATAATAAAGGGGGTGGCAGGAAACTTTGAGATGTGACAGGTTTGTTTATAACCTTGATGGTGGTGATGGTTTCAGGGATGTTTGTTTATCCCCAAACTGATGAAGATATATATGTTAAATATGTACCACTTTTTATATGTCAATCATACATCAATTAAGTGGTTTAAGAAAAACAATAACAATAACAAAGGTTTGTGGAATACACTAATCAGACAATATAAACATCATCAGGGAGTTGCAGAGGCAGCTTACCTGATTACTCGGCCTGATTTGGGGCCAGACATGGGGAAGCCAACTTTAGGAACAACCAAATGAGAATTCATTACAACTCACAGCACAAAGCTACCTCAAAGGAATCCAGTAGATACGCCGAAATTACACATTACATGAAAAAAAAAAAAAAAAAGAAAAAACTATTGCAATTCTAAAGAAAACTTCTGAAGTCAGATTGTGTGTATGTGCCCATTTGTGTGCATCTTTTATTTTTTCAGATATTTTCTTGCAAAATTAACAAATTTTTCCTTTCATATTTTCCCATCATTCCACAGTTCCATTTCTTTTACCAAGTCCTAAGTAGCCTTTTACTCCCCTGTCCACCAGTAAACATTGGTTTGGCAAAGCCAAGAGATTATCTAATTTTCATCCAAAAAGGATGGTGACCCTTTGCTGGTGATTTGCATTTCCTGCCTAGAAATCTAAACAATTTTTGTTTTCAAAGTTAAAAAATTTAACTAGAACATAGCTTACAGTTAATGTTTCTCTATGAATCTATCACTAATTATCTATAATGTTGTTATCTCATATCTTTTGGCTATTCTATCTTTAACAGGTTTTTTCATTGGTGGGTTCTCTACTTCAGGAACATCAATTGTCTTTACGTTGATCACTTTTTGACTGTCCTCCATTATTGATTATATTGTCTCTTATTGCTTTGTCTTTTATTCTCTGCACTCATCATGACTAAATGAAGCCTTTATATCAGAATTTTAGTTTAGCTAAGTATTTCAATCATTGCTATTTTAATTTATCTGTCAGTTCCATGGTGGTGGTGTTTTAGCTCTCAGTTTCTTTCGCTTTGCAGTCTTTCTTCTCATTTCATTGTTTAATAATCTTTGATTTCCTTTAAAAACATATATGTTATTTCATTCCTTAGCAACATGGTGCAGTTGCATAAAATTGTCTTCCTTTCCTTGCCTTCTGTTTTCTTAAGTTATGATTAAGTTCTTCACTTGTCATTTTTGTGTTCAGTTTTATTCATTCAATATTGATTTACTGAGTGCCTACTATGTGTCAGGCACTATTCTTAATACTAAGGAAAGGCCTGTTAGGGAAACCACATTCTTGCCCTCATGGATATTACATTTCAGATACAGAAGTCAGACAACAAATAATAGATCTATAATAAAACATCAAGATAGTCTATACTGGGGGATTGTGAGCTCCTGGCCTAACTCTCAATTCCTCCATTGCCACTATCATGAAAAAGCAGCCATAGACAATAGGTAAACTAATATGTGTTACTGTGTTCCCATAAAACTTTGCTGACACCTGCTTTCAGGCAGCTATTTGCATTTATCAATGTTATTCTCATCCTCTTTCTGGTATTGTTTTCTGAGGTCATTCCACTTACTGATATTATGACAATCAGGTATAAGGTTCTGGGTGGGCCAGTAGAGAAAAAAGAGGATGATGACCATCCCCAAGGACATGCGTTGAGCCCTTTCCTTCACTTACAATTACTTTAAGACAAAGGAGAAGGGGTCATTTTGTTCTCTTCTGGCCGCTACCCATTTCTGGTTGTCTGTATGAAAGAACGGAAAGGTTGGAATCTGATACTGGCTTCATCCTGCAACTATCCAGGCCTGCTACTGGGGTGACTACCAACTAATGGGGCACCCAGAGAATGAGAAAACATGGACATCCACCAATGAAGTTCCCTAAAGGAGTACGAGGTCAAGTTGTAATGGCACCTGCTGCTTAGTATTTTCTTCTACTGCCTGATTTCTTTTATGCCCGTGGTAGACTTAAACATTTAAGTGTCAGCTTATTTTCCTAGGACACTAAAATACTTTAAAAACACATTTTAATTCTTATTACCAGCCTCAGCATCATAGTGAGATCTTGTCTCTACTAAAAGTAAAAACAAACGAACAAATACAAGATAGCCAGGCATGGTGTTGCATGCCTGTAGTCCCAGCTACTTAAAGCAGAGGCGGGAGGCTCATTTGAGCCCAGGAGTTTAGTTTACAGTGAGCTATGATTGTGCCACTGCACTCCATGCTGGACAACAGAATGAGACTCTTTCTTAAAAAAAAACCCTCTAATTTAAAACAAAACAAAACAAAACAAAACAGTTTTTATTCATTGCAGAAACAAATGCAAATAGGCAAAGAGCATAAATATAATCCTGAATCCCCTCTCCCAATATGACGAATGTTAACATTTCTAGACATATCTTCCAAATATAAACCTATATAAAACTAACATATGTGAACACGTTATATACTAAAACATTAAACTCCTATTGAATATGTAGCACTTTGCAGCCTTCCATAAGTAACACATGACAGCAATAACAAACGTAACAGAATATAAAATACTCTCAAATTGGCCTGATTTATAACCTGCTTTTTCATTTACTATCATGAAACCTTTTCTAAGTCTCTAAATTATTTTGGGTTTTTTTTGGCAATGGTTGTATAGTATTCCACTGCACAAATGTACCATAACTCATTTAAGTAATCTCTCCTTGTTTGGGAATTTAATTTGCTTTGATTTTTTCAGTATTATGACCAACACTTAAATGAATATCCTTTTACCTAAATATAGGCATATATTCTTTTTTTCCCGTACTTGCTATTTTTGTTTTTGTTTTGAAGATGGTTTCTCTCTGCTGCTCAGGCTGGAGTGTACTGGTGTGATCAGCTCACTGTAACCTCAAACTCCTGTGCTCAAGGATCCTCCTGTCTCAGCCTCCCGAGGAGCTGAGACTACAGGCATGCACCACCACACCTGGCTATTTTTTTTTTTTAATTTTTCATCTTGTAGAGATGGGGTCTCACTTTGTTGCCCAGGCTGCACTTTATAACCTGCACTTTGTAATAGAATTCTTATTTATAAATATACTTTACCTCCTCTGGGCACTGGTCTCATTTTTATGTTGAAAACTTGGTTGCAACACTTGAGAAATGCTGGTTCTCTTTGCTAGTTTTGGTGGGGCGGGAGGAGAGGTAGACAACCGTGGGTTAGGGTTAGAATACTGACGCTCTGTGAGGCAGTACCCACGAGGTGATGAGGCCCATGGAACTCCTTGAAGAGGTTAAGGGATCCAGTAGAGGGTAACTGTGAGTCAGAAATCCCATTGTGACCACTACTACCTATACCAGCAAAGTGACATTCAACCATGAAATACTAAAGTGGGCATGAAAAAAATCCAAAGGATATCACCAACTGACAAAGGGCAGAAAATGTATACTCTAGGTTGACATTTAGCCCTTAACACACCATGACAGCATGAGGCTCCATGGGTGTGTCAGCATGGGGGATCGGATGAAACCCTCCCCTCTCTTGCAGTCTGTGGCTCTGCCTCATGTAATATTATCACACAAACCTCTGCGTGAACACCATAAAATGCATACTTTTTGACATCTGAAGCCTCAGCTGGTCAAGTCCATCCGGGAAATATATCCTGAGATGGGTGGAACTTTCACATCTTATTCATATTTATACTTTCTTCTTTTCTTTTCTTCTCTCTCTCTCTCTCTCCCCCTCCTTTCCCCCTCCCCTCCCCTCTCCTCACCTCCCTTCTCCTTTCCTTTCCTTTCCCCCTTGTTATCTGCCTGGGAGTCTAGGATACAGCAGGCTCCGGGTAAATGCGTATTGTAAAGGTGGCAGGTAGAAAGGGCTTGGCTGTTGTTTTTCAAACAGATTATGCATACGCTGACATTATTAAAAACACACGCACATGTACATCACCATTGCCCCAGAAACCTCTCCAGCTGACTAGTGTCAAGCTAGTGATTTATAAGATTGTCTGCACATATTATATTTTAAAACACATATTGCTTTTGTGAAATGTGTATTTATTACACATTTTGGAATTGATAATATTCGCCAAAAAGCAGCCTCTCCTTGCTGGATCTGAGACAGTCTGTCACGTAAACACATTTCTGGAAGAGACTTCATACAAATGCTTTAGATGGGGCCAACCAGCTTCCATGGTCTCTCCCTCTCTCTGTCTCTCTCACACACACACACACACGCCCCTTCTCCTCCCCCGACCATGTCACACCCATACAAATAAATAATAAAAACAGTAATGGAACAACAGCCCCAGAGGAAAGCTCTGTTAGGAATAAGTCTTATTTTCAAAGCTGCACAAAACCCATCCAGCGAAGTAACCTTGTGAAAAGCAACACTTTATAACTCTACAGATTGGGCTGCCCCAAATTAGCGAGATGGCTCTGTGAGCCCCACCAAGTGTGTTCTTCAAATACCCTGAGCTGTGACTCCAAGTGCGAGAGTTGACAGGAAATCCAATTTGCGGTCAGTCTATAGAGTGTTCCAGACTCTGATCACCTTGGTACGGCCATGTGGGTCAGTGTATGGCTGTGTGGGTGTGTGGGGCTGGGTAGGTATGTGGGTCTGTGTGCAGCTCTGTGGGTTAGTGTGTAGGTGTATGACTCTGTGGGTGTGTTGCTGCATGGCTGTGTGGGTCAGTGTGTGACTATGTGGGTGGGTTGGTGTGTGGACGTATGACTGTGTGGGTGTGTGGCTACACGGGTGTGTGGGTCAGTGTGTGGCTGTGTGGGTCGGTATATTGCCGTGTGGGTCGGTGTGTGACTGTGTGGGTCGGTGTGTGGCCATGTGGGTTGGTGTGTTGCTGTGTGGGTCGCTGTGTAGCTCTGTGGGTTGGTGTGTGGGTGTATGACTGTGTGAGTGTGTGGCTGCACGGCTGTGTGGGTCAGTGTGTGACTGTGTGGGTCAGTGTGTGACTGTGTGGGTCGGTGTGTGGCTGTGTGGGTTGGTGTGTGGCTGTGTGGGTTGGTGTGTTGCTGTGTGGGTCGGTGTGTTGTGTGGGTTTGTGTGTTGCTGTGTGGGTTGGTGTGTTGCTGTGTGGGTTGGTGTGTTGCTGTGTGGGTTGGTGTGTGGCTGTGTGGGTGTGTGTGTGTAGTCACCCTGTGTAATGTGCATTCACACCCCACTCTGGCAGCTTAATCTTTTCGTCCCCAGCATCCACTGGCATAATCAACTGGGGGCCTGCGCAGAACCTGCCAAGCTTATATTAACGTTGGCTCAGGGAGAGATTTCTTCCTTCCTAGCACAGCACAGGCTGTACCTGGCTCAGCTACGACTCTCCCACCTTTACACCCCTCACTACACTACACATACACACAAACATGCACACACACACACAGGCGTGCGCACGTGCGCATGAACACACACACACACACGAGTGCCAGGTGGAACTAGTTCTGGTTAGTGTTTGGAAGGGGAACTTCCTTGGCCTCTGCCAAATATAGTCAATCACCCCGAGATTTTCAGAGCCTCTGCCTCATTGTTTGATCTGGAAACCCCTTTCCTACTCTACAGGGGCCACAAGCACATTATAAATGCAATCTCACTTGGAGGCTTAAGTGCCAACCTGGGCTCAAACAGCCGTGTCATCTGAATGAGTAATTTACTCATTCATAAAATGGGGATGATATTAGCAGGATGACATCGTGAGGTTCCTCATTAAGATATCATTTTAAAATGAACCCCAGTCCTTGTCCAGTGGGAGAGGCATCAGACAGAATGTCTACTCCCGCCTCAGTCCAGGATGGGATTAATCTCAGCCTGTTAGCCCTGCTAAGTCCAGTCACACAAACCCTGCAGGGAGAAAGAGGAGAGCATCTGCCATACAGTCAGGCTGCCATCCTGTTCACTTGCTTCTGTCCTTGCCCCTGTCCCTGAGCTCCAGACACACAGAACTCTTCATTGATCCCAGGACACACCCCCATTGCACATGCTGTGTCCTCTGCCTGGATTTCCCTTCCACCTATTCTCTGCCTAGAAAACTTATATTCATCCTTCAAAGCTGAGATCTAAAACCACCATTTATTGCAGCCTTCCATGCTCCCTCCTCTTCTCCCTCAGCCTCAAGCAGAGATAATTTCCTGGGTCATCATGGAATCTCATGGAAAGTTCTATTTGAACACTTCCCATACTTGCAACACCAGGACGTGATGTGGCTCTTCCACCAGATTGTGAACCCCTTGAAGAGAACAGTTATGTTTATCTTTGATTCCCTAATACTCAACCCGGTGTCAAGCACGTAGTAGTAAACTTAATCCATGTTTGAATGAATTATTCTTTGTGTCCTCAAAGTTTAACTCCACGACTGGGGCATACTAATTACCTAATGATTGTTTGTGGAAATTGTTATGAATCTATCTCTGCAGCCCCATAGCCTAGTAGAGTTGTTTGAATGAGTGAGCTGTGCCTCATTCTGGCCACTCACTATGTTTCCTGGACTGTAGTAGGTGCCAAAAAAAAAGTCTGCATGAATGTTCATTCCCCCAGCACCTGTTATAAAGTTTATCTAACTGTTGCAATTGACAACCCTCATGTTTCTCCTCAACTCAATCAGTGCAGGTTTTACTTACCTGACAATGCAATGCAGGTTCAGGGCACCAGAGGATGGGGGAGGGAAGGAGGGCTCTGCTCCACTGGTTCATTCAAGAACCCAGGCTCCTGATGGCTCTGCCAGTTTCAACAAGTGACCTTCCAGGGTCATCCTTGGTGTTGAAACCTAGCTGGAAGGTTGTGGAAAAAGCAAGAACATTTTATGGCCAGGTCAGGAACTACCCCACATCACTTCTGCTCACATTCCTTTAACTAGAATTCAGTCACTTTGGTCACACCTCACTGCAGGGAAGGCTTGAAAATGTAGTTTAAACTGTGTGCTCAAGTAAAAGTGGAAATGGGTTTGACGAGCAGTAGTAAGTCCAAAAAACTTATCAATCATCCACAAATATTTGATGAACAATATGAATAATGAGTTTTTCTATACCTGGAAGCTACGTATAGGTATGTTTGCACATAGCATATGCTCAATGAGTAGTTGAAATAATTCATCTCTGTATCGTCAAAAACCTTACATATTGTCTCATGTGGAGATGGTACTCAGTAAATAAATGGATGAAAAGGAGGGAGGGAGGGAGGGAAGGAGGAGGGAGGAAGGAAGGAAGGAAGGAAGGAAGGAAGGAAGGAAGGAAGGATGGATGGATTTAATAACAAAGAGTAGATAATGTATAGATGAATGGACGGATGGATGCAAGAAATCAAGGATGGATGGGAGAAAAGAAGGAAGCAAAGATTTAGTAACAGATGAGTGAATGATGTATAGATGAATGGATGGGTGAAAGAAATCAAGGATGCGTGGGAGGAAAGAAGGAAGGAAGGAATGAACAAATGAAAGAAGGAGAAAAGGAAGGAAAATAGTAAGAAAATATTTAATAATGGATGGATGATGGATAGATGAATGGATGAAAGAAAGGATGAGCGGGAGAAAAGGAGATGAGAGGGAGGAAGGTGTATATATACGTACATACGCACACATACACACATATATACATATACATAGTCTTGTTAATATGTAACAAGAATTAGGAGTTATATATATATGCATACACACACACACATACACATACACACACACATAAGTATATGCTTGGGAAATTAAGTACTTGGGAAATTGTTACCATCATAAACTAGGGCAATGGGTCACCCCTGAGGTGTTCCTGTTAGCCCCAACTGCTCAGTCCCTGCTTGGTCCTGATCCCTTGCCCCACACCTTATTACACCCTACAAAGGGACTTGACCACCTTCTAGCTTCCAAGTAGGAGTGAGCTTACCTCCAGGTTTCCTGGGTGTGGTGGCTACAGCTTCAAGTGCGAGCCATGGAAAATGGGTGAGAAGACAGAGCAAGGTTTTAGATTCAAGGTCTACACTCTGCTTGAGTGATCAACATCATTTCCATACTATAATTACATTGCCCAATTCTCCCGATTGTACTGCTATCTTGTAGACTGTCCTGGTTGGAAGTAATCTGAAACTATGAGACATTAGATTCTGTGAAACAATCACTTCCCAAAGAAATATGGTCCTAGACAGTAATTGATAAATCCCATTAAGCCTCTTATTTCCTATTTGGTCTCTTCTGAGATGACATTGTTGATTTGTGTAATGCAAACTGTGTCCCCCATATTGCCAAACGTGAAAGATTTGCCCAGCTTTGGAGGATAAGGGCTCAGGGAGTCTAAGCCAGGGAGCAGAAGGAAGACGCTGTTGAGTTATGATAGGTGGCTAGACCAGATATATCTTGACGGATTTTTCTCCATGGTCTGCATGATTATTCTGCTCCAGAGAACTCCTACAAGGACAGCTTACAACTACTGTGGTTTAAGTCAGAGGCTACAGGATCTGTTCTTGTGAAACTTGGTTAGCATAAAAGGAAAAGGGACGCATTTGGCTCAGAGCTCAGAGGTGCTCCACAAGGGATGCCCCAGAACACTGCAGATGGTCCAGGAGGAGCACACATCTTTGCAAAGCACCCCTGACTCTCCAGTCCTGATATCCTCAGTCCCTGGCTTCTGTACCCTAAATCCAGAACTTTGCTGAGTTAGAGTGTGTTAAAATAATTGTGTTTATCTCATGCTCTTGTAAAATTTAGGACTTGTTTGCTTAGACATCCCCCGACCCAGCCAATTTCTTCCTTACCCTGTCTTTTCTGGGTCCAGGGATGAGAGACTAAAGACTTTTGTTAAAGAGGAAAGCAAGCTGAAGTGAAAAGGAAAGAGCACTAAACTAGGAGTCAGGCAATGAAATTACAATCCCTATCTTGTGGCAAAGTTGCTGAACTGCTTTGAGCAAGTCTCGTCCCCTTTCTGGCCTGGCCTGCAACTCCCCATCTTAAGATAAGGGATTAGTCTAGAACATTTTAAAATTAGCTGCCAATATTTAAAATCAAGAGATCCCACATAAAATAGGTTTTTTTTTTTTAGCTCCTCCCATAAATTCTGATTGGAAACACCAGTCTCACACTCCCACTTGGCCTCAAACAGCTGAAACTGAGTGGTGGCTTCTTGCTTTAGGTGGGGTTTGCACCTTCAGGTTAACCACAATCCCCACTACTCTCTATTGCTTTAAACCTTGCTTCACTTGCTTATGTTATCAACTGGCTCTCATAAGCTTATGTTTGTAATTTCTAGATATCTATTCCCACTCCAGCTTCATTAATTCAAAATAAACTCACTCTCACACAGAAGCCAAGTGTAAGAACCATCACCTGGGACTGCTATTTGTCAACGCTAATTAGGCCTGCATGGCCCCAGTTCAGCACCCTGGACAAATTATTGAGCGCTATTAGAGGCAAGTGAGTCCTCCCATATCCCACCAAGTCCTGTCTAACGGGCAGCCACACCCTCGCCCAGACTGAGAATATGCTGATACCTGGTAGACTAAAACTTCATCTTGTTATTAGCACCAAAGCCTTGAATCCCTACTAAATCTGCCCTGCATTTGATTTCTTTGTAATTCTGCCATTCCTTGGGATCAGGATGGGGATGTGGGGGGATGAGGGTGAGATGGGTAATTCTTCTCTATCAAGACATGTCTAAACTGCCTATCTTTGAGGTGCAACTGCTGCTTCCCAAAGGCCATCGTTCTTGTTGCTGTAAAGAATGATGGATGTGATACCATATATTACCACTGTGCACTTTCATTTTCAGTGTCTGATTTTCCTCCCCCAAATTGCCAAGTGATCGAGAGGCTAGGGTTGCTTTTATGAGATGTGTCATAAGGCCTTCTTTATGAACAACGTGGCCAGGCAACGTGGATCAGAGATAAGGAAAAACTTTCAGGTACCTCCGAGTTGTTTCTTGCTGGTATCTTTTCGCAGGTTCCCTCCAAGGCGTCTCTCCAGGAGTCCATGGCTGCCAGGAGGATATCAGGTGGTTAATCTGCTTTCAACTCCTTACAATTACTGAGCCCACCAGTCAAAACCCACCACAATCTGGAACCCACTGAGGGCCCACTCTGTGGCAGGCACTGTGCTGAGGTCTAAGAGGTGAGAGATAAAAAGTATATCTCTGCTCTTGTGAAGCTTCTATTCCAGTGAGCAAGAGACAATTAAAACAAAGCTATGGTGTGGTGCAGTGGGTCACGCCTGTAATCCCAGCACTTTTGGAGGCTGAGGCAGGTGGACCACTTGAGGTCAGGAGCTCAAGACCAACCTGGCCAACATAGAGAAACCCCGCCTCTACTAAAAATACAAAAATTAGGCCGAATAGGAACAGCTCCAGTCTACAGCTCCCAACATGAGTGATGCAGAAGACGGGTGATTTCTGCGTTTCCAACTGAGGTACCGGGTTCATCTCACTGGGGCTGGTTGGACAGTGGATGCAGCCCATGGAGTGTGAGCCGAAGCAGGGCAGGGCATCACCTCACCCGGGAAGGGCAAGGGTTTGGGAAATTCCCTTTCCTAGCCAAGGGAAACCGTGACAGACAGTACCTGGAAAGTCAGGACACTCCCACCCTAATACTGAGCTTTTCCAATGATCTTAGCAAATGGCACACCAGGAGATTATATCCCACACCTGGCTCTGAGGGCCCCATGCCCATGGAGCCTCACTCACTGCTAGCACAGCAGCTTGAGATTGAACTGCAAGGTGACAGCGAGGCTGGGGGAGGGGCGTCCACCATTGCTGAAGCTCGAGTAGGTAAACAACATGGCTGGAAAGCTCAAACATGGTAGAGCCCACTGCTGCTCAAGGAGGCCTGCCTGCCTCCGTAGACTCCACCTCTGGGGGCAGGGCATAGCTGAACAAAAGGCAGCAGAAACTTCTGCAGACTTAAACATCCCTGACAGCTTTGAAGAGAGTAGGGGTTCTCCCACATGGAGTTTGAGATCTGAGAATGGACAGACTGCCTCCTCAAGTGGGTTCCTGACTCCCGAGTAGCCTAACTGGGAGACGTCTCCCAGTAGGGGCCGACTGACACCTCGTACAGCCAGGTGCCCCTCAGAGACGAAGCTTCCAGATGAAGGATCAGGCAGCAACTTTAGTCATTCTGCCATATTTGCTGTTTTGCAGCTTCCACTGGTGAAACCCAGGCAAACAGGGTCTGGAGTAGACCTCCAGCAAACTCAAACAGACCTGCAGCCGAGGGTCCTGACTGTTAGAAGGAAAACTAACAAATAAAAAGGACATCCACACCAAAACTCCATCTGTACGTCACTATCATCAAAGACCAAGGGTAGATAAAACCACAAAGATGGGGAGAAACCAGAACAGAAAAGCTGAAAATTCTAAAAATCAGAGCACCTCTTCTTCTCCAAAGGAATGCAGCTCCTCGCCAGTGATGGAACAAAGTTGGACAGAGAATGACTTTGACAAGTTCAAAGTTCCCTTTGAAAGGGAAGCTCATCAGACTAACAGCGAATCTCTCAGCAGAGACTCTACAAGCCAGAAGAGAGGGTGGCTCAATAGTCAACATTCTTAAGAAAAGAATTTTCAACCCAGAATTTCATATCCAGCCAAACCAAGCTTCATAAGTGAAGGAGAAATAAAATCCTTTACAGACAAGCAAATACTGAGAGATTTTGTCACCACCAGGGTTGCCTTACAAGAGCTCCTGAAGAAAGCACTAAACATGGAAAGGAACAACTGGTACCAGCCAGTGCAAAAACATGCCAAATTGTAAAGACCATTGATGCTAGGAAGAAACTGCATCAACTAACATGTAAAATAACCAGCTAACATCATAATTACAGGATCAAATTCACACATAAGAATATTAACCTTAAATGTTAATGGGCTAAATGCTCCAGTTAAAACACACAGACTGGCAAATTGGATAAAGAGTCAAGACCCATCAGTGTGCTGTGTTCAGGAGACCCATCTCACATGCAGAGACACACATAGGCTAAAAATAAAGGGATGGAGGAAGATACACCAAACAAATGGAAGCAAAAAAAGAAAAAAACAAAACAAAACAGGGGTTGCAATGCTAGACTCTGATAAAACAGATTTTAAAGGAACAAAGATCAAAAGAGACAAAGAAGGCCATTACATAATGGCAAAGGGATCAATTCAACAAGAAGAGCTAACTGTCCTAAATACATACGCACCCCATACAGGAGCACCCAGATCCATAAAGGAAGTCCTTAGAGACCTACAAGGAGACTTAAACGCCAACACAACAATAATGGGAGATTTTAACACCCCACTGTCAACATAAAACAGATCAACGAGACAGAAAGTTAACAAGGATATCCAGTACTTGAACTCAGTTCTGCACCAAGCAGACCTAATAGACATATACAGAACTCTCCACCCCAAATCAACAGAATATACATTCGTCTCAGCACCACATCGCACTTATTCCAAAATTGACCACATAGTTGGAAGTAAGCACTCCTCAGCAAATGCAAAATAACAGAAATTATAACAAACTGTCTCTTAGACCACAGTGCAATCAAATTAGAACTCAGGATTAAGAAACGCACTAAAAACTGTTCAGCTACATGGAAACTGAACAACCTGCTCCTGAAGTACATAACTGGGTACATAACGAAATGAAGGCAGAAATAAAGATGTTCTTTGGGGCAAAAACTGGAAAAATTCCCTTTGAAAACTGGCACAAGACAGGGATGCTCTCTCTCACTACTCCTATTCAACATAGTGTTGGAAGTTCTGGCTAGGGCAATCAGGCAAGAGAGAGAAATAAAGGGTATTCAGTTAGGAAAAGAAGAAGTCAAATTGTCCCTCTTTGCAGATGACATGATTGTATATTTAGAAAACCCCACTCTCTCAGCCCAAAACCTCCTTAAGCTGATAAGCAACTTCAGCAAAGTCTCAGGATACAAAATTAAATTGCAAAAATCACAAGCATTCTTATACACCAGTAACAAACAAACAGAGAGCCAAATCATGAATGAACTTCCATTCACAATTGCTTCAAAGAGAATAAAATACCTAGGAATCCAACTTACAAGGGATGTAAAGGACCTCTTCAAGGAGAACTACAAACCACAGCTCAGTGAAATAAAAGAAGACACAAACAAATGGAAGAACATGCCATGTTCATGGATAGGAAGAATCAATATCGTGAAAATGGTCATACTGCCCAAGGTTATTTATAGATTCAATGCCATCCCCATCAAGCTACCAATGACTTTCTTCACAGAATTGGAAAAAACTGCTTTAAAGTTCATATGGAACCAAAAAAGAGCCCGCATTGCAAAGACAATCCTAAGTTAAAAGAACAAAGCTGGAGGCATCACGCTACCTGACTTCAAACTATACTACAAGGCTACAGTAACCAAAAGAGCATGGTACTGGTACCAAAACAGAGATATAGACCAATGGAACAGAATACAATCCTCAGAAATGATACCACACATCTACAGCTATCTGATCTTTGACAAACCTGAGAGAAACAAGAAATGGGGAAAGGATTCCCTATTTAATAAATGGTGCTGGGAAAATTGGCTAGCCATAAGTAGAAAGCTGAAACTGGATCCTTTCCTTACTCCTTATATGAAAATTAATTCAAGATGGATTAGAGACTTAAATGTTAGACCTAATACCATAAAAACCCTAGAAGAAAACCTAGGTAGTACCATTCAGGACATAGGCATGGGCAAGGACTTCATGTCTAAAACACCAAAAGCAATGGCAGCAAAAGCCAAAATTGACAAATGGGATCTAATTAAACTAAAGAGCTTCTGCACAGCAAAATAAGCTACCATCAGAGTGAACAGGCAACCTACAGAATGGGAGAAAATTTTTGCAATCTATTCATCTGACAAAAGGCTAATATCCAGAACCTACAAAGAACTCAAACAAATTTACAAGAAAAAAACAAACAGCCCCATCAAAAAGTGGGCAAAGGATATGAACAGACATTTCTCAAAAGAAGACATTCATACAGCCAACAGACACATGAAAAAATGCTCATCATCACTGGCCATCAGAGAAATGCAAATCAAAACCACAATGAGATACCATCTCACACCAGTTAGAATGGCAATCATTAAAAAGTCAGGAAACAACAGGTGCTGGAGAGGATGTGGAGAAATAGGAACACTTTTACACTGTTGGTGGGATTGTAAACTAGTTCAGCCATTATGGAAAACAGTATGGCGATTCCTCAAGGATCTAGAACTAGAAGTACCATATGACCCAGCCATCCCATTACTGGGTATATACCCAAAGGATTATAAATCATGCTGCTATAAAGACACATGCACACGTATGTTTATTGCGGCACTATTCACAATAGCAAAGACTTGGAATCAACCCAAATGTCCATCAGTGACAGACTGGATTAAGAAAATGTGGCACATATACACCACGGAATACTATGCAGCCATAAAAAAGGATGAGTTTGTGTCCTTTGTAGGGACATGGATGCAGCTGGAAACCATCATTCTTAGCAAACTATCACAGGAACAGAAAACCAAACACTGCATGTTCTCACTCATAGGTGGGAACTGAACAATGAGATCACTTGGACTCTGGAAGGGGAACATCACACACCTGGGCCTATCATGGGGAGGGGGAGGGGGGAGGGATTGTATTGGGAGTTATACCTGATGTAAATGATGAGTTGATGGGTGCTGATGAGTTGATGGGTGATGAGTTGAAGGGTGCAGCACACCAACATGGCACAAGTATACATATGTAACAAACCTGCACGTTATGCACATGTACCCTAGAACTTAAAGTATAATAATAATAATTAATTAATTAAATAATTAATTTTTAAAAAAAAGATGTTCTTTGAAACCAATGAGAACAAAGACACAATATACCAGAATCTCCGGGACACGTTTAAAGCAGTGTGTAGAGGGAAATTTATAGCAATAAATGCCCACAAGAGAAAGCAGGAAAGATCTAAAATTGACACCCAACATCACAATTAAAAGAACTAGAGAAGCAAGAGGAAACACATTCAAAAGCTAGCAGAACGCAAGAAATAACTAAGATCAGAGCAGAACTGAAGGAGATAGACACACAAAAACCCCTTCAAAAAAATCAATGGATCCAGTAGCTGTTTTTTTGAAAAGATCAACAAAATTGATAGACTGCTATCAAGACTAATAATGAAGAAAAGAGAGAAGAATCAAATAGATACAATAAAAAAAATGATAAAGGGGATATAACCACTGATTCCACAGAAATACAAACTACCATCACAGAATACTATAAACACCTCTACACAAATAAACTAGAAAATCTAGAAGAAATGAATAAATTCCTGGTCACATACACCCTCCCAAGACTAAACTAGGAAGAAGCTGAATCCCTGAATAGACCAATAATCAGGCTCTCAAATTTTGAGCCAATAATTAATAGCTTATCAACCAAAAAAAGTCCGGGACCAGACAGATTCACAGCTGCATTCTACCAGAGGTACAAAGAGGAGCTGGTATCATTCCTTCAGAAACTATTTCAATCAATAGAAAAAGAGGGAATCCTCCCTAACTCGTTTGATGAGGCCAGCATCATCCTGATACCAAAGCCTGGTGGAGACACAACAAAAAAAGAGAATTTTAGGCCAATATCCTTGATGAATATTGATTCAAAAATCCTCAATAAAATTCTGGCAAACCAAATCCAGCTGCACATCAAAAAGCTTATCCACGACAACCAAGTGGGCTTCATCCCTGGGATGCAAGGCTGGTTCAACATATGCAAATCAATAAAGGTGATCCATCATAAACAGAACCAAAAACAAAAACCACATGATTATCTCAATAGATGCAGAAAAGGCCTTTGACAAAATTCAACAGCACTTCTTGCTAAAAACTCTCAATTAACTAGGTATTGATGGAATGTATCTCAAAACAATAAGAGCTACTTATGACAAACACACAGCCAATATCATACTGAATGGGCAAAAACTAGAAGCATTCCCTTTGAAAACTGGCACAAGACAGGGATGCCCTCTCTCACCACTCCTATTGCAACATAGTGTTCGAAGTTCTGGCCAGTGCAATCAGGCAAGAGAAAGAAATAAAGGGTATTCAATTAGGAAAAGAGGAAGTCAAATTGCCCCTGTTTGCAGATGACATGATTGTATATTTAGAAAACCCAACAGTCTCAAGCCAAAATCTCCTTAAGCTGATTAGCAACTTCAGCTAAGTCTCAGGATGCAAAATCAATGTGCAAAAATCACAAACATTCCTACACACCAATAACAAACAGAAAGCCAAATCATGACTGAACTCCCATTCACAATTGCTTCAAAGAGAATAAAATATCTAGGAATACAACTTACAAGGGATATGAAGGACCTCTTCAAGGAGGAACTACAAACCACTGCTCAATGAAATAAGAGAGGACACAAACAAATGGAAAAACATTCTATGCGTATGGATAGGAAGAATCAATATCATGAAAATGGCCATATTGTCCAAGGTAATTTATAGATTCAATGCTATCCCCATCAAGCTACCAATGACTTTCTTCACAGAATCCCCCCAAAAAAACTATATTAAAGTTCACATGGAACCAAAAAAGAGCCCCCATTGTCAAGACAATCCTAAACCAAAAGAACAAAGCTGGATGCATCACACTACCTGACTTCAAACTATACTACAAGGCTGCAGTAACCAAAACAGCATTGTACTGGTATCAAAACAGAGATATAGACCAATGGAACAGAACAGAGCCCTCAGAAATAATACCACACATCTACAACCATCTCATCTTTGACAAACCTGACAAAAACAAGGAATAGGGAAAGGATTCCCTATTTAATAAATGGTGCTGGGAAAACTGGCTAGCCATATGTAGAAAGCTGAAACTGGATCCCTTCCTTACATCTTATACAAAACTTAATCCAAAATGGATTAAAGACTTAAATGTTAGACTGAAAATCATGAAAACCCTAGAAGAAAACCTAGGAAATACCATTCAGGACACAGGCATGGGCAATGACTTCATGTCTAAAACACCAAAAGCAATGGCAACAAAAGCCAAAATATCAAATGGGATCGTTAAACTAAAGAGCTTGTGCACAGCAAAAGAAACTAGCATCAGAGTGAACAGGCAACTTACAGAATGAGAGAAATTTTTTGCAATCTATCCATCCAACAAATGGCTAATATCCAGAATCTACAAAGAACTTAAACAAATTTACAAGAAAAAATCAAAACAACCCATCAAAAAGTGGGCAAAAGATATGAACAGACACTTCTCAAAAGAAGACATTTATGCAGCCAACAGACACATGAAAAAATGCTCATCATCATTGGCCATCAGAGAATTGCAAATCAAAACCACAGTGAGATACCACCTCACACCAGTCAGATGGTAAAATGTCAGGAAACAACAGTGCTGGAAAGGATGTGGAGAAATAGGAACACTTTTACACTGTTGGTGGGACTGTAAACTAGTTCAGCCATTATGGAAAACAGCATGGCAATTCCTCAAGGATCTAGAACTAGAAATACCATTTGACCCAGTCATCCCATTACTGGATATATACCCAAAGGATTATAAATCATGCTACTATAAAGACACATGCACACGTACGCTTATTGCGGGACTATTCACAATAGCAAAGACTTGGAACCAACCCAAATGCTCATCAATGACAGACTGGATTAAGAAAATGTGGCATGTATACACCATGGAATACTATGCAGCCATAAAAAAGGATGAGTTCATGTCCTTTGTAGGGACATGGATGAAGCTGGAGACCATAATTCTGAGCAAACTATCACAAGGACAGAAAACAAAACACATGTTCTCACTCATAGGTGGGAACTGAACAATGAGAACACTTGGACCCAGGGTGGGGAACATCACACACCAGGGTCTGTCGTTGGGTGGGGAGAGAGGGGAGGGATAGCATTAGGAGATATGTTAGGAGATATGTTACATTAGGAGATACCTAATGTAAATGACCAGTTAATGGGTGCAGCACAGCAACATGGCACATGTATACATATGTAACAAACCTGAACATTGTGCACATGTACCCTAGAACTTAAATTATAACAAAAAATAAATAAAAATAACAATACCAAAATTAGCTGGGCATGGTGGCACTCACCTATAACCCCAGCTACTCAGGAGGCCGAGGCAGGAGAATCACTTGAATCCGGGAGACAGAGGCTGCGGTGAGCCAAGAAAATGCCACTACACTCCAGCCTGGGTATAAATAAATAAAAAATAGATAAATAAATAAATAAATAAAAGCTATCTACTAGCCAGCAGTGATAAGCACTGGGAAGAAAACTATCTGAGTGAAGACAGGATGATGGTGATGGATATTGTAGGTTCGAGCCACCAGGGGAGACCTCTCCCTGAGGTGGCTTCTATGCAGACCCCTAGATGAAGCGGATGCTCAGGCTGTGAGGAAGAGCTGTCTGGGTGATGGGAACAAGTGCCAAAGTCTGGCAGCTACAACATGCTTGGAACATTTGAAGACCAGAAAGAGGGTCTTTGTAGCTACAGCAGAGTAAGAGAGAGAAATTAAAGAAGACACTAAGGTCAGAGAACTGGTCCTCATTGTCCATTGCTCCATTGACCTTGGCTTTAAGTATTTGCCTGCAGTCTCCAGAGAAACAGGAAGAACAGGATATGTAGACAGAGATATTAAACCACACTTAGAGATAGAGATGGAGACAGAGATAGAGATGATAGAGATGGTGATGAAGATGGAGGTAGAGATGGAGATAAAGAGGTAGAAGTAGAGGTAGAGGTAGAGAGAGACATAGAAATAGAGAGAGAAATTAAAAAACACTTACTTTAATGTATCTGCTCATGAAATTGTGGGGCTGGCCAATTCCAACATCTTCAGGGCGGGTCAGCAGGCTGCAAGTGCTTAGGCGGGAGCTGATGATGCTGCAGTCTTGGGGAAGAATTTCTTCTTCCTCAGAGAAACCTCAATTCCACTCTTTAGGCCTTTTAACTGATCAAATGGGGCCTATTCAGTTTACTGAAGGTAATCTCCTTATCTTAAGTCAACTGATAGTAGATGTTAGCCCATCTACAAAATCCCTTGAGAGCAACACCTAGATGAGTGTTGGATTGAGTAACTGGGTGCTATAGTCTGGCCAGGTGGACACATACAACTCCCCACTACAGGCTCTTTGAGCTCCTGCCTTATTCTCCATCACATGCCTCTGCTTTTGGCATCCTCTCTGTGCATAGCTCCAAGTGCGTCTCCTACCATAATGACCAGTATGGGGTCTGGCCTAAGGATACAGTACAGATGTTATTGCTATTATTTTGTTAGTCACCTTAAATATTTTTAGAAGAGTGATGATATTTTTCAAAATAAAACATATGATTTCCATGTCCCTATCTGGGTTCTGAGATGTTTAGATTTCAGCGAGAGGAGTTTGGCAGACTTGCCCCATCTCCTCCAATGCTACCAGAGCACTGATGGATGAAGGATTGCCCTGTGAACCTCTGACTCATCTGCTTGTTCTCTGAGCTTTTCCATAGAGCAGAAAGACAGCTCTAGACTGAGTCAGAGCCAGAGAGGGCTGTGGCATTATCCTTAAAGACACAGCATCCGTGAATGTGTCTCCACACCCCATCCCCAGCCTATATGCCTTTGGGGAGAAAGAGTGCTAAGCCCTCTCTATGAGGCTGCCCCAAGTCTTTCTAGGCAGGGCTCTCTCTGACTCCACTTCACCACATCAGGCATTTGCTGTTGAATTAATAATCCTAACCCCAGCTCTGGTCTTGACAGCCCTTGGTCAAAACTTCAGCTCTCTGTGGACTTCAGGAAGGAAGACCAACTCCACAGCATGGCTTTAGAAAGCCTCCATGATTGTCCCACCCAAAACTCCTGCAGCCTCCCCCCGGCTCCAGATTCTTACACATCCCTGAGGGTCAGGTGACACCTGTGTCCTCCAAGCTCCTGACATTCCCACCTCCCTCCCTCTGCTAAAACCCCTTCATCCACTGGAAGATGCTGCTTTCTTCATTTAAATATCCTTAAGAAAATTATATTCTGTTGCAAGAAAAAAGAAATAAAATGTATAGTATTACAAATGAGAATATCTGTCCAACAAATATCACCATTAGGAGAATGAGAGAGCGACCTACAGAATGGAGAACATATTAGCAATAATATCTTCAACCAAGAACTAATATCCAGAATATATAAAGAACACTTACTAACCAATAAGAAAAAGGAGAGTACCCAATCGGGAAAAAAACAGGCAAAAGACCTGAACAGGTACTGTACCAAAAGAAAGAGCAGGAAGGCCAGGTCAGAAGGCCAGAATGTTAGGAGGCAAAAGGCCAGGCCAGAAGGCTTGCCAAGAAGGCCAGAAGGCAGAAAGCCAGGAGGCCAGGCCAGAAGGAATAGGGCCAGAAAACAATAGGTCAGGCCAGAAGATCAGAATGCCTGAAGGCCAAACCAGAAGCCAGACGGCCAGAAGATCAGTAAGCAGAAGGCCAGATGGCCAGAAGGCAGAAGAGCAGGACAGAATTCCAGAAAGCAGAAGGCCAAGCCAGAAAGCAAGAGGGCAGAAGGCCAGGCCACATGACCAGAAGGCCAGAAGACAGTAGGCCAGAAGGCCAGAAAACAGAAGGCAAGGCAAGAAAGCATAAAGTCAGGCCAGAGGACAGAACACCGAACAAAAGAAGACCCGGAGTTCCAGAAAGTCAGGAGGCCAGAAGACAGAAGGCCAGAAGAAAGGACAGGCCAGAGAGCCAGAAAGCCAGAGCCAAGAAGACAGAAGGTCAGGAGGTCAAAGTCAGAAGGCCAGGCCAAATGGGCAGAAGGCCCGAATGCAGGAGGCCAGGTCAGAAAGCCAAAAGGTAAACAATAAGAAGGCACGGGACCAGGGAATAAGGCAGAAGGCCAGGACACAAGGCCAGAAGGCAGCAGGTCAGATGCCCAGAAAGCAGAAGGCCAGGCCAGATGGCAGAAGACCAGAAGAAAGAAGGCCAGGCCAGAGAGCCAGAAAGGCAAAGGCAAGAAGATAGAATTCCAGAAGACAAAAGTCAGAAGGCCAGAAGGCAGAAGGCCAGGCCAGAGAAACAGGACAGAAGGCAGGAGGCCAGAAGACCAGCAAGCAGAGGCCAAGCAAGCAGAGGAAGGAAGGAAGAAAGTGAGAAGGCCAAAGGCCCGGCCAGACAGCCGGAAGGCAGATGGCAAGATGGCCAGAGGCAGAAGACCGGGGAGGAAGGCCAGAAGGTAAATAGGAAGCAGGTCACAAGGCCAGAAAACAGAAAGCCAGGCAAGAAGGGTGAAAGCCAGGCCAGAAAACAACACACTGAAAGGAAGAAGGCCAAGCTGCAGTGCCAGAAAGCCTGAAGGCCAGAAGGACAGAGGAACGAAAGGTTGCAGGCCAGAAGGCCAGAAAACAGAGCACTGGGTCAGAAAACAGGAGGCCAGAAAACAGCATGCCAGATGACCAGAAAGCAAAAGGCAAGGCAAGAAGGCAGAACAGGAGGAGGAAGGCCAGGCGAGAGCACCATTAAGCCAAAGTCCAAAAGGAAGAAGGCAGGTGGCCAGGAGGCAGAAGGACAGGCCAGATGGCCAGAAAGCAGAAGAAGGCCAAAGCCAAAAGAAAGCCAAAGCCAGAAGGCCAGAAGGCAAAAGGCCAGGCCACATGAGCAGAACGACAGAAGCCAGAAGGCCAGAGGCCAGGCCAGAGAGAAGAGGGCCAGAAAACAAAAGACTAGGCAAGAAGGCAGGAATGCCAGAAGGCAGAGGGCTGGAAGGCCAACAAGCAGAAGGCCAGGCAAGAAGGCAAAAGCCGAGGCCGAGTGGCCAGAGGTCAGCAGGCTGAAAGCTAGGAGGCCAGAAAGGCGATAAGAAGGCGGCCAGTCCAGAAGACCAAAAGTCCGAGAGCCAGAAATCCAAAAGGGAGAAAGCCAGGAGAAAAAAAAAGAAAGAAAGAAAACAAACAAAAAGGCTAAATAGGCAAAAGGCCAAAGGCCAGGAGGCAGAAAGTCAGAAGGTAAGAAGGCAGAAGACCAAGCCAAAAGGCCAGAACCTATAAGGGGTAAGAAAGCGGAAGACCAGGAGAGAAGACAGAGGCCGGAATGGCAGATGGCAGAAAGCCATGCTAGAAGACAGAATGCCAGGCCAGACGGCCAGAAGACAGAAAGCCACAAGGCCAGGTCAGAGGGAAGAAAAGGAAAGGCCATGCCAGAAGGCCAGAAGGTAGAAAGCTAGAAGACCAGCAAGCAGAAGGGCAGAAAGGAAACAAGAAGGTGAGCGGGCTGGAGGCCTGGCCACATAGCCAGAAGGCAAAATATCAGGCCAGAAGGCCAGAAGGCAGAAGGTCAGGGAAGAATGTCAGAAGGTCAGTGGGCAGCAGGCCAGAAAACAGAACACCAGGAAAGAATGCAGAAGGCCAGGGAAGAAGGCCAGAAGAAAGTAGACAAGGGAAGAAAGCCAGAAAACAGAAAATGAGGCAAGAAGGCAGAAGGTCAGACCACAAGAGAGAACACCAACAGGAAGAAGGCCAAGCCAGAGTGCCAGAAAGCCAGAAGGCCAGAAGGTTAGAAGGAGGAAGACCAGAAGAAAGAAAAACAGAAGGCCGAAAGCCAAGCCAAATGAGCAGAAGGCCAGAGGCCAGGCCAGAGAGATGGAGGCCAGAAAACAAAAGACCAGGCCATAAGGCAAGAATGCCAAAAGTCAGAATGCCAAGCCAGAAGACAGAACACTGAAAGAAAGACAGATGGCCACGCCGGAGCACCAAGAAGCAAGAAGGTCAGAAGGCAGAAGGCCAGAAGACCAGCAAGCAGAAGGCCAGGAAGGAAGCAAGAAGGTGAGATGGCCAAAGGCCTGGTCAGACTTCCAGAGGGCAGAAGACCAAGACAGAACACAAGATGGCAAAAGGCCAGACCAGAAGGCCGGAGGGTAGAAGGCCAGGTCACGTGGCCAGAAGGCCAGCAGGCAGAAAGCCAGGGAAGAAGGCCAGAAGCAAAAAGACCAGGGAAGAAATCCAGAAGGCCAAGACAGAAGGTCAGAAGACAGCAGGTCAGAGGCCAGAAAACAAAAGACAAGTCAAGAAGGCAAAAGGCTAGGCCAGATGGGCAGAAGACCAGAAGGCAGAAGGCCAGAGGCCAGGCCAGAGAGAAGAGGGCCAGAAAAACATAAGGCCAGTCCAAAAGGCCAGAATTCCTGAAGGCAGAAGGCCAGAAGGCCAGCAAGCAAAGGCCAAGCAAGAAGGCAGAAGCCCAAGCCAGATGGACAGAGGTGAGCAGGCTGAAAGTCAGAAGGCTAGAAGGGCACAACACAGAAGGCCAAGCTAGAGAAAAGAGAGCCAGGAAAGAAAAAGCCAGGCCAGAAAAGGCCAGAAGTCAGAAAGAAGGCAAGACCAGAAACACAGGCCAGAGGGCAGAAGGCCAGAAAAGCAGCCAGCAGAAGGCCAGGAAGAAAACAAGAAGGTGAGAAGGCCAAAGGCCCAGTCAGCTACCCAGAAGACAGAAGGCCAGATCTCAGAAGGCAAAGACCAGGACACAAGGCCAAAAAGCAGAAGGCCAGAGTGCAGAAGGCCAGGCCACAAGGTCAGAAGGCAGGAGGCCAAAAAGTCAGGGAAGAAGGCCAGAAGGTCAGTAGGCAGGAACAAAATACAGAAGGCCAGGCAAGAATACAGAAGATAAGCCAAGAAGCCAGAACAACAACAGAAAGATAGTAGATGGTCAGGCCGGAGCGCCAAAAAGCCAGAAGGCCAGGCCAGATGAGGCAGAAGGCCAGAAGGCAGAAGGCCAGGCCAGAAGGCAGAAGGCTACAAGGCACAAAAAAAAAAAGACCAGAGGACAGAAGGCCATAAGCCAGAAGGCCAGGAGGCCAGAATGCAGAAGGCCAGGCCAGGTGCAGAAGGGCAAATGACAAGAAAGCAGAAGGCCAGAAGGACAAAAGCCAGAAGGCCAGAAGGCAGAGGGCAAGGGAAAAGGACAGAAGGCAGAAGGACAGAAAACAGAAGGCCAGGCCAGAAAGCAGAAGACCAGAAGGAAGAAGGCCAGGCCAGAAGACCAGAGGGCAGAAGGCCAGGCCACGTGGCCAGGAGGCAGAAGACCAGGGACAAAGGCCAGAAGGTCAGTAGGGGAGAAAATAGAACTCCAGGCGAAAACGCAGAAGGCCAGGCCAGAGGGCAGAACACCAAAAGGAGAACACAGAAAGGAGGATGGCCAAGGAGGTTAGAAGGAAGGACAGGAGGACGGAAGGCCAAAGACCAGGCCAGATGGGCAGAAAGCCAGAAGGCAGAAAACCAGAGGCCAGGCCAGAGAGAAGACTGCCAGAAAACAAAAGGCCAGGCCAGAGAGCCAGAATGCGGGAAGGCACAAGTCCAGGCCAGAAGACAGAACACCAAAAGGAAGACATCATGCCAGAGCTCCAGAAAGCCAGAAGGCAAGAATGCAGAAGGCCAGGCCAGATGGCGGTAGGCCACATGGCTAGAAAGCAGAAGGCCAGAGGCCAGAGGCAGAAGGCCTGAATGACCGGAGGCCAGAATGCAGAAGGCCAGGCCAGAAGGCAGAAAGCCAGATCAGATCATCAGAAGGCAGAAGGCCAAGTCAGATGGTCAGAAGGCAGAAGTAAAGAAAGCCAGAGGGCCAAATGCAGAAGGTGTGGAGGCAAGAAGGCAAGGCCAGAAGGCAGAAGGCCAGGCCAGACGGCAGCAGCCAGAAAGGAACAAAGTAGAAGGTCAGAAGGCCAGAAAGGCTGGAAGGCAAAAGGCCGGAAGCCGAGAAAAGAGGAAGGCAGAGTCAGAAGACAAGAAGGCAGCACGTGAGGCGAGAAGGCAGAAAAATGAAGGCCAGGCCAGGCGGACAGAAGTTTGGGTTGTATGTGAAATCTTCCCCAGGCTCATTACATTAAAAAAGCTCCACTCTGGTAAGAAATCTCTGCTCTTGGCATGGAAGGAAGAGGCTGTGGGAGGCTTGCTCACATACATTCCTTCATTCATTCCTTTGCATGTTACTTCTGAGTTGGCCCTTCAGGGATCCTCTCCAGCTTAAGTCTCCCTGAGTCAGTTATCTTCAAATGGAGTGTTACTTTCTTACATTCGCATCCAGTTTCTAAACTTCAGCCCGTCACCTGCATTGCTTTTCGGTTAAGTTTTAGATCTTGTTTATGTTCCAAATGCTAGATATGTGAGGTATGATTAAGCAGTCTCCATTTCATAGAAACTCAGATTACAGTTTGACTTTAGGCCAATTTCATTCCAAAATTCAAATTATGCAACATTTGCTGCTGGGGCAGCGCCTACGTTCATCTCTATTTTCAGGCAGGTGGTTGCGCCGAGTTTCTAACTCATCCCAGTCCCAGGTCCCTTATGTGGATAGGCAGGGTCATTCCCTGAGACTTAAAACTGATGCATGGATGAATGGGAATTTCCTAAAGATATCCTGTGTGACTATCGTTTCATACCTTTCAAGTTCACTTTCCATACCTGAGAAGATGTGAAAAGATGTTTCTTTGAGAAAAGAAACAGCTATAGTGGCATTAGGGGAAGGAACATTTTACAAAAGCAAGCAAGTATGTTTCAAATATTGATCTTCAACAAAGAGTGAAGACACAAAATAAAGGAATATACCAGCGATCAGAAGAACATTATAGGACATCAACGATTAGAGAATACTGTTAAGACCAAAATGAGAGGGAAAATTAAAAGATGGATGTTGGGAGATTGAGACAGGGGAAATCAACAAGGGGAGGGCCAAAAACAAAGGGTACTGTATCAAGTTTAACTCCCATCAAAGACGCATGGAAGGAAGATGCCTCCCTCTGAGGCCAAGGAACATGCTGAAGGCTAGATGAAGACAGAGGGAAATGTCTGAAGAATTATGACACCACTGGACAGGCATTTTTACACTGACCTCAATACGACGTTGGAAAAGCCACTCCCTCAAGGACATCTGAGGTTGACATGGCCCCAGCCCTGTCCCTCCTGGGTGGCTCTTCACACCAGCTCACAGGACCTGGAGCTCACCTGCACTCAGGATTTGGGGCAACCTCCTCCCCTCCGCTTCTCCTCTCCTGGCTCTGAGCACTCACATCTGATTTGGAGACCTGATATCCTGTTTGCAGAAAACATGGGCTTGAACGTTTAGTTCTGTGCTGAGATCTGTGACTGATCATCAAGGGCGGGGAGGGGAGGAACACAGCACACATGAAATGGCAATGCCAGGAAGAGTGCCCTGAATACCAGAGACATGGGAGGTGCCGCCCAGAGCAGGAAGGGCACCTGGCCTGGAGCTCAGAGACTGGGGAGCTGTCTGCTGATGCTCGTGCCCAGGGCTAAAGATAGACTGCATGGCCAGGCATGGAGGCCTCTACCTGTAATTGCAGCACCTTGGGAGATTGTGACTTGAGGCTGGGAGTTCGAGGCCTGTCTGGGCAACACAGAGACCTTGTCTCTAAAAGAATAAAAACTCAGTTAGGTATCGTGGTGTATGTCTGCAGTCCCAGTTACTCAGGAAGCCGAGGCAGGAGGCTCACTTGAGCCCAGAAATTTGAGGCTGCAGTGAGCTGACTGTGCCACTGCCCTCCAGCTTGGGTGACAGAACGAGACACTGTCTCTGACAGGCTGCTATACCTTCTCTTTTTTACAACCAGGATGGTATTGTTTCCACAGTGGATTAGATCTTATTTTCAAAAGACGTCTAATAGGCATAAGCTCAATCAGAACGCTGAGAGGTCTATTTTAGAGGAATAGTCTCTGCCATGTTTACTACTGGGGTGTCAAACTCCACCATGGTTCACTGAGCAGAACGGTTGTTAGTAAATACTTAACACAGTTTTTCCTCCTTTTAACAAATATCCATTGAGCGTCCAGCATGGTTCTGGGTGTTAGATATGGAGTAGCAAAAAAACCTATAAATTCTTGGTCAGGAAGTGGGCATTCTCATGAGATGACAAACTACACATAAGTGAATAAATAAGCAAATTCTGTCCAGTTAGTTCTGAGTGCTATAGGGGTGCTAAGTAGTCCTCCCTCAGTTGAGGTTATGCTTTTGTGGCTTCAGTTACCTGCAGTCAACTGTGGTCTGAAAATTAAGTATCATGCGGTAAGATATTTTAAGAGACCACATTTACATAACTTTGATTGTAGTAGATATTTATATGATTTGATTGTATTATTAATTTTTACTGTTAATCTTTTGCGTGTGCCTAATTTAAACCTTATCATAGGTATGAATGTACAGGAATAAACAGCATAGAGATACTCTCTCATTTCAGGCATCCACTGAGGGTCTGGGAATGTATTTAAAGCAGATGAGGTGGGGACTACCGCATAGGCACCAGGGCAGAGATGGAGTGGAATGTGGGGAAGCTATTCTGGGTAGTATTTGATGAAGTAAATGAATGTTGACAGATTCAGCCACAGATGCCACAGGATTCAAGATCTCCAGCATCATGTCTCTGTTCTTCCTCAGGGCTGTGTCCAGCAGGGCCCACTCCTCCCTGGTGATGTCCACAGCCAGATCCTTGAAGGACACCGACTTTTTGAAGGACACCATGATTCAGACTGTGCTACTCCCCATCAGCATCCACAGGCTGCAGTCAAGGGTGACATCCCTGAGAATGTGTGTATGAAAAGCTCAAACTGACTGGGCGCAGTGGCTCATGCCTATAATTCTCAATCTTTTGGAGGCTGAGGACAGCAAATCGCTTGAGTTCAGAAGTTCAAATGTAGCCTGGGCAACATAGTGAAACTCTCATTTCTACTAAAAAAAAAAAAAAAAAAAAAAAAAAAAAAAAGTAGCTTGATGTGGTGGTGGGCATCTGTAGTCCCAGCTACTCAGGAGGTTGAGGTGGGAGGATGGCTTGAGCCTGGGAGGCAGAGGTTGCAGTGACCTGTGACTGCATCACTGCACTGCAGCCTAGGTGACAGAACCAGACTCGAGGGACAGAGACAAGGACAGGGAGAGGGAGATGGAGAGGAGGAAAAAAAAAAAGGAAAGAGACAAGAGCAGATGAGATGAGAAAAGAAAATGTCAAACTCCGTCAGAGACCAGGCCATGGCTTGGCTCCTCTGGGCTGACTCAGCAGATGTCTTTTCGATACATCTAGAGATACACTCTTATACATAATAACTTCATTATCAGGTCATGCAACAGGAGCTGCAGTGTGAAATAACCTGGCAACTCCACAATAAAGTGCCAATTCTACTTCAGAGTGATCATAAAATTTGTACCAGGAAATTTATGAATTCTACTCCCCTCCAATCTAAATGAAATCTACAGGCTAACCAAGAGAAGGAACACAAATGTTGTGCCACTTATCCACTGTGGTGATGGGCAAATTATCCCGATATGAATCTCTCAATTCTCTCTCTTTTTTTTTTTTTTTTTTGAGATGGAGTCTTGCTCAGTAGCCCAGGCTGGAGTGCAGTGGCCGGATCTCAGCTCACTGCAAGCTCCGCCTCCTGGGTTTACGCCATTCTCCTGCCTCAGCCTCCCAAGTAGCTGGGACTACAGGCGCCTGCCACCTCGCCCAGCTAGTTTTTTGTATTTTTTAGTAGAGACAGGGTTTCATCGTGTTAGCCAGGATGGTCTTGATCTCCCAACCTCGTGATCCGCCCGTCTCGGCCTCCCAAAGTGCTGGGATTACAGGCTTGAGCCACCACGCCTGGCCTGAATCTCTCAATTCTCATCAGTGAAATGGTTTAACAACTTGTATTAGTCTGTTCTCATGCTACGAATAAAGACATAATTGAGGCTGGGTAACTTATAAAGAAAAAGAGGTTTAACGGTCTCACAGTTTCACACGACTTGGAAGGCCTCACAATTATGGTGGAAGGTGAAAGGCACTTCTTACATGGCAGCAGGCAAGAGAGCATGGGAGTGAAGCAATAGGGGAAACAGCTTATAAAACCATCGGATCTCATGAGACTTATTCACTACCAGGAGAATAGTATGAGAAAAACCACCCCATGATTCAATTGTCTCCCACTGGGTCACTCCCACAACACATGGGAATTATGGAAGCTACAATTCAAGATGACATTTGGGTGGGGACACAGCCAAACCATGTCATTTCACCCCTGGCCTTTCCCAAATCTCATGTCCTCACATGTCAAAACTAATCATGCCTTCCCAACAGTCCCCCAAAGTCTTAACTCATTTTATCATTAACTCAAAAGTCCACAGTCCAAAGTCTTATCTGAGACAAGGCATATCCCTCCCACCTATGAGCCTGTAAAATCCAAAGCAAGTTAGTTACTTCCTAGATACAATGGGGGTATAGGCATTGGGAAATTATCCCCATTCCAAATGGGAGAAATTGATCAAAACAAGGGGCTACAGGCCCAATGCAAGTCCAAAATCCAGTGGGGCACTCAAATATTAAAGATTCAAAATAATACCCTTTGACTCCATGTCTCACATCCAGGTCACACTGATGCAAGAGTTGCCATGGTCTTGGGAAGCTCTGCCCCTGTGGCTTTGCAGGGTATAGCCTCCCTCCCAGCTGCTTTTATGGGTTGATGTTGAGTGTCTGAAGCTTTTCCAGGCACGCAGGGCATGCTGTTGGGAGATCTACTATTCTGGGCTCTGAAGGATGGTGGCCTTCTTCTCACAGCTCCACTAAGCAGTGCCCCAGTGGGGACTATCTGTGGGCGCCTCAACCCCGTATGCTCCTTCCACATTGCCCTAGCAGAGGTTCTCAATGAGGGCCCTGCCCCAGCAGCAAACCTCTGCCTAGACAACCAGGCATTTGCATACATCCTCCAAAACCTAGGGGGAGGTTACCAAACCTCAATTCTTGACTCCAGCCTGGGTGCCAAAGTGAGACCCTGTCTCAATAAAACCAAAAATGTTCAGTGAGTTGGAGGCCCCAGACAGCAGTTAAGTGATTATACTCTAATGACATGAGGTAATGGTCAGAGAAGAGCATGTCTGAATCATTGATTTCGGAAGTGGGATAATTCTTGAGGAATGAAAGGGACTAGAATGTAGGTGATGAACTTTGGTGACAAAATGCAAACTATGCACATAACAAAGGGGAATAATGCTCCAAATATATGAGAAAAATTTCACAATAACTCAAATACAAGACTATGTTTTCGCTACAAGGAAATGCTGAGGTGAGAGATCTGCTAAATAGCTGATTTGACTATTGTGCAATGGCACACATGTAAAAAACATCACACATTGTATCCTATAAATATGCACAATTATTACATTTCAATTAAAAGAAAACTTAAAAATACAGAATACTTTTTTTTTTAACTTCAATTTCTGGGATACATGTGCAGAATATGCAGCTTTTTAACATAAGTACCCATGTGCCATGGTGATTTGCTGAACCTACCGATCTTTCATCTAGGTTTTAAGCCCCGCACACACTAGGTATTTGTCCTAATGCTCTCCCTCCCCTTGTCCCCCACCCACCACGGACAGGCCCCGATGTGTGATGATCCCCTCCCTCTGTCCATGTGTTCTCATTGTTCAACTCCCACTTATGAGTGGGGACGTGCAGTGTTTGGCTTTCTATTCCTGTGTTAGTTTCTCAAGGATGTGAATTCATTATTTTCTATGGCTACACAGTATTCCATGGTGTGTATATGCCATATGTTATTTATCCAGTCTATCATTGATGGACATTTGGTTGGTTCCAAGTCTTTGCTATTGTAAACAGTGCTGCAATAAACCTATGTGTGCGTGTGTCTTTTTAGAAGAATGATTTATAATCCTTTGGGTACATACTCAGTAACGGGATTGCTGAGTCAAATGGTATTTGTGGTTCTAGATCCTTGAGGAATCGCCCCACTATCTTCCACAATGGTAGAACTAATTTACACTCACACCAACAGTGTAAAAGCATTTCTGTATCTCAGCAGCCTCATCAGCATCTGTTGTTTCCTGACTTTTTAATCATCGCTATTCTAACTGGCATGAGATGGTATCTCATTGTGGTTTTGATTTGCATTTCTCTAATGACCAGTGATGATGAGCTCTTTTTCACGTTTGTTGACCACATAAATGTCTTCTTTTGAGAAGTGTCTGCTGATATCCTTCACTCACTTTTTGATGGGGCTTTAGATTTTTCTTGTAAATTTGTTTAAGTTCCTTGTAGATTCTGGATACTAGGGCTTTGTCAGATAGGGAAATTGCAAAGAATTTTCCTCCATTCTGTAGGCTGCCTGTTCACTCTGATAATAGTTTCTTTTGCTGTACAGAGGCTCATTAGTTTAATTAGATCCCACTTGCCAATTTTGGCTTTTGTTACAATTGCTTTTGGTGTTTTAGTCATGAAGTCTCTGCCCATGCCTATGCCCTGAATGGTATTGCCTAGGTTTTCCTCTAGGGTTTTTTTTTTTTTTTTTTTTTGGTGGGGTCTTATATTTATAAGTCTTTAACCCATCTTGAGTTAATTTCTGTATACTGTGTAAGGAAGGGGTCCACTTTCTGTTTTCTGCATATGGCTAACCAGCTTTCCCATCACCATTTATTAAATAGGGAATTCTTTCCATATTGCTTGTTTTTGTCAAGTTTGTTGAAGATCAGATGGTTGTAGATGTGTGGTGTTATTTCTGAGTTTTCTGTTTTGCTCCATTGGTCTATGTATCTGTTTTGGCACCAGTACCATGCTGCTTTGGTTACTGTAGCCTTGTAGTATAGTTTGAAGTCAGGTAGTGCAATGCCTTCAGCTTTGTTCTTTTTGCTTAGGACTGTCTTGGCTATACAAGTTCTTTTTTGGTTCCATATGAAATTTAAAGTAGTTTTTTTCTAATTCTGTGAAGAAAGTCAATGGTAGCTTGATGGGAATAGCATTTAATTTATAAATTACTTTGGGCAGTATGGCCATTTTCATGACATTGATTCCTCCTATCCATGAGCATGGAAGGTTTTTCCATTTGTTTATATCCTCTTTTATTTACTTGAGCAGTTGTTTGTAGTTCTCCTTGAAGAGGTGCTTCACATCACTTTTCAATTTTATTCCTAGGTATTCTGTTCTCTTTGAACCAATTGTGAATGGAAGTTCACCCATAATTTGGCTCTCTGCTTGTCTATTATTGGGGCATAGGAATGCTTGTGATTTTTGCACATTGATTTTGTGAGACTTTGTTGAAGTTGCTTATCAGTTTAAGGAGTTTTTGGGCTGAGATGATGGGGTTTTCTAAATATATAATCATATCATCTGCAAAGAGAGACAATTTTACTTCCTCTCCTCCTATCTGAATACCCTTTATTTCTTTCTCTTGCCTGATTGCCCTGGCCAGAACTTCCAATTCTATGGTGAATAGGGGTGATGAGAGAGGGCATCTTTGTCTTGTGCCAGTTTTCAAAGGGAATGCTTCCAGCATTTGCCCATTCTGTACGATACTGGCTATGGGCTTGTTTTAAATAGCTCTTGTTATTTTGAGATATGTTTCATCAATACCTAGTTTACTGAGAGTTTTTAACATGAGGGAATGCTGAATTTTATCAAATGCTTTTTCTGCACCTATTGAGACAATCATGTGGTTTTTGTCATTGGTTATGTTTATGTGATGGATTATGTTTATTGATTTGCATATATTGAACCAGCCTTGCATCCCAGGTATGAAGCCAACTTCATCATGGTGGATACACTTTTTGATGTGCTGATTTGTTTTCCAGTATTTCATTGAGAATTTTTGCATCAGTGTTCATCAGGGATATCAGCCTGAGATTTTCTTTTTTATGTTGTGTCTTTGACAGGTTTTGGTATCAGGATGAGGCTGGCCTCATAAAATGAATTAGGGAGAAGCCCTTCTTTTTCTATTGTTTGGAATAGTTTCACGAGGAATGGTACCAGCTCCTCTTTGTACCTCTTGTAGAATCTGGCTGTAAATCTGACTGGTCCTGGGCTTCTTTTCATTTCTAGGTTATTAATTACAGCTTCTATTGCAGAATGTATTATTGGTCTATTCAGCGATTCGACTTCTACTTGGTTAAGTCTTCGGAGGGTGTATGCATCCAGGAATTTATCCGTAGCTTCTAGATTTTCTAGTTTATTTGCATAGAGGTGTTTATAAGTATTCTCTGACGGTAGTTTGCATTTCTATGGGATCAGTGGTGATATTCCCTTTATCATTTTTCTCATGTTTATTTGATTCATCTCTCTTTTCTTATTAATCTAGCTAGCAGTCTGTCTATTTTGTTAATCTTTTCAACAAACTAGTTCGTGGATTCATAGATTTTTTTGAAGGGTTTTTCGGGTCTCTATCTCCTTCAGTTCTGCTCTGATATTAGTTATTTCTTGTCTTCTGCTAGCTTTGGAATTTGTTTGCTCTTGCTTCTCCAGTTCTTATAATTGTGATGTTAGGGTGTCGATATCAGATCTTTCCAGCTTTCTGATTTCCCTCTTAACACTGCTTTAGTTGTGTCCCAGAGATTCTGGTACATTTTTCTCACTGTTTTCAAAGAACTTCTTTATTTCTGTCTTAATTTCATTATTTACCCAGTAGTCATTCAGGAACAGGCTGTGGTTTTGAGTGAGTTTCTTAACCCTGAGTTCTAATTTGATTGCCCTGTGGTCTGAGAGACTGTGTATGATTTCCGTTCATTTGCTGAAGAGTGTTTTACTTCCAATTATGTGGTAAATTTTAGAATAAGTCTATGCGGCACTGAGAAGAATGCGTTCTGTTGATTTGGGGTGGAGAGTTCTAGATGTCTATTAGGTCTGCTTGGTTAAGAGCTGAGTTCAAGTCCTGAATATCCTTGTTAATATTTTGTCTCCTTGATCTGCCTAATATTGACAGTGGGGTGTTAAAGCCTCACAGTATTATTATGTAGGAGTCTAAGTCTCTTTGTAGGTCTCTAAGAACTTCTTTTATGAAGCGCAGTGCTCCTGTATTGGGTGGGTGCACATATATTTAGGATAGTTACCTCTTCTTGTTTCCTTCATCTCTTTATAATTATGTAATGATCCTCTTTGTCTTTTTGATCTTTGTTAGTTTAAAACCTGTTTTAGCAAAGACTAGGATTGCAACTCTGCTTTTTTTTTTTTTTTTCCGCTTTTCATTTGTGTGGCAGATATTCCCCAATCCCGTTCTTTTGAGCCTATGTGTGTCTTTGCATGTGAGATGTTCTCCTGAATGAATGCAACACACTGATGGGACTTGGTTCTTTACCCGATTTGCCAGTCTGTGTCTTTTAATTGGGGAATTTAAAACATTTACATTTAAGGTTAACATTGTTATGTGTGAACCTGATCCTGTCATCACAATGCTAACTGGTTATTTTGAACATTAGTTGATGTAGTTTCTTCATAGTTTCCTTGGTCTTTATATTTTGGTGTGTTTTTGCAGTGGCTGGTACCAGTTTTTCCTTTCTATATTTAGTACTTCCTTCAGAAGTTCTTGTAAGGCAGGTCTGGTGGTGACAAAATTCCTCAGCATTTCCTTATTTAAAAAGGATTTTATTTCTCCTTTCCTTATGAAGCTTAGTTTGGCTGGATATGAAATTCTGGGATGAAAATTCTTTTCTTTAAGAATGTTGAACATTGGCCCCCACTCTCTTCTGGCTTGTAGGGCTTCTGCAGAGAGATCTGCTGTTAGTCTGACGAACTTCCCTTTGTAGGTAATCTGACCTTTCTCTCTGGCTGCCCTTAACATTTTTTCCTTCATTTCAACTTTGGAGAATCTGACAATTACATGACTTGGGGTTGCTCTTCTCAAGGATTATCTTAGTAGTGGTTCTATTTCCTGAATTTAAATGTTAGCCTGTCTGGCTAGGTTGGAGAAGTTCTCCAGTATAAAATCCTGAAGTGTGTTTTCCAACTTGGTTCCATTCTCCCCATCACTTTCAGGTACACCAATCAATCATAGGTTTGGCCTTTTCACATAGTCCCATATTTCTTGAAGGCTTTGTTCATTCCTTTTCATTCCTTTTTTCTCTAATCTTGTCTTCATGCCTTATTTCAGCAAAGTGATATTCAATCACTGATATCCTTTCTTCTGCTTGATCAATTCAGTTATTGGTACTTGTGCATGATTCACAAAGTTCCTGTGCTGGGTTTCTTCAGCCCCATCAGGTCATTTATGTTCCTCTATAAACTGATTCTTCTAGATTGCAGTTCCTGTAGCCTTTTATCAAGGTTCTAAGATTCCTTGCATTTGGTTAGTCTATGCTCCTTTAGCACAGAGGAGTTTGCTATTCCCACCTTCTGAAGCCTACTTCTATCAATTAGTCAGTCTCATTCTCTGTCCAGTTTTGTGCCTTTGCTGGATAGGAGTTGCTATCATTTGAGGAGAAGAGGAATTCTGGTTTTGGAATTTTCAGCATTTTTGCACTGTTTTATCCTCATCTTCGTGGATTTATCTACCTATGATCTTTGATGCTGATGGCCTTTGGAAGACGTTTCTGTGTGGGGTCTTTTTTGTTGATGTTGATAGTGTTGCTTTCTGTTTCTTAGCTTTTATGCTAACAGTCAGGCCCCTCCTGTTCTGCAGGTCTGCTGCAGTTTGCTGAAGGTCCACTCCAGACCCTGTCCACCTGGGTATTAACACCGGAGGCTGCAGAACAGCTAACATTGCTGCCTCCTCCTTCCTCTGGATACTGCATCTCAGAGGGACACTAACCTGATGCCAGCCAGAGCTCTCCTGTATGAGGTGTCTCTCAACCCCTGTTGGGAGGTCTCTCCTGGTCAGGAGGCTCAGGGGTCAGCGACCCACTTGAGGCGGCAGTCTGTCCCACAGCAGAGCTGGTGCGCTGTGCTGGGAGAATCCCACTTGTCAGGATCAGCTGCTCTCTTCAGAGTCGGCAGGCAGGAAAGTTTAAATCCACTGAAGCTGCGCCCACAGCTGCTCCTTCCCCCAGGTGCTCTGTCCCAGGGAGATGAGAATTTTATCTGTAAGCCCCTGACTGGGGCCTTTCCTTTAGAGATGCCCTGTCCAATGAGGAGGAATCTAGAGAAGTAGTCTGGCCACAGCTGCTTTGCCATGCTGGGGTGAATTCCACCCAGTCCAGACCTCCCAGCCTCCTTAGAACTATGTTTATGGTTCCCATTAAGAGTAAGGCATAAAACCACAGGGGCACAAGGATCAAGAGGTTACTATGAAAAGTACAGTTGTGCTCTGAAGCACCCCCTGCAGGCAGGATCCTGTCCAGAGAGCCAGGAGGAGGGAGGCCACTGGTCAGCATTCTGGGCTATTTTTGGCTCCCTCCCACCTGCCCCTCCTTTCGGCCCAAGTTCTAGTCCCACTTGCTTTGTCACCCACTGCCTGTTTATGGCAGCTTCCTCTCTGGTCTTCAGTGTCCTCATTGATCTAATGAATACACATCGCTCCTCTAATCACAAATATTCATGCAGAAGTATAAATGATGTGAAAGTGCTTTGAAAATTGTAGTAAGTGAAAGGGCACTGACTTCTTCCCATTTTCCCAAGTCCTGCTTCAGAACCACTCTCCTAGGCCCCCAGTCCCTAGCTCCATCTTGGACCTTTGATCAAACTTTGCCTACTGAGGGGCATAACTACATGGTATCCCCAGAAAAGGGACTAATATTACAGCCCCCATTTCTTCTCTGCTATTTTCCATGATCGCTCTTACATCTAGAAACTGGGATCCGTTCTCTAGTTGGTGGGGCCCTCTCCCTAGACCAAAAGAGAGGGGCACACAGGCATCATAATGGGCATTCAGACATGGTATGATGCAAGGGGTGGGCATGTTATAAATGCTGGGGTAGGTCTGGGCACATCCCACGTACTCATTTGGACTCACTGGGAGAAGGGATTAACTAGAATTCTCATTGGAAGAATTGACAGGAAAGCTCCCTCCAATTTCTCAATTTCCACCCCGCCTGGTACCTGGTTTTATGATTCCACACCCTCCTGATCCATCCTGCCCTCCTAATACATCCTACTCTCTTAAGCCATCCTACTCTTGTGCTCACAAATCCCTCCCCCTTCTTCAATCTGCCAAGCCCCTTCCTCCTCTCCAGAAGCATGTGGATTTTTCAGTTTTCTGCCCTAACTGTTATCCCACTGTGGCTCATACCTGCCCTCCCCACTACCCTACCCTAATACTCTACCTGCCCTGCTCTTCTGCTATTCGTTACAAACCATCCATTTGTCATTGCTCTGGTCCCAGATCTCTTTCTGGAAACTCCCCTATCCATCACCCTAGCCCTCCTCCTAGCCCTACTGGTCAACTTTGGGGTCCCAGAACTCTTCCTTGTGATTCCCCAATCTGTTCCCCTATTCCTCCTCCTAGCCCTCCTTGCCAACACTCTGGTCCCAGAACTCTTTTCTGTGACTCCCCTATCTGTCCCCCTACTCCTCCTCCTAGCCCTGCTTGCAAACACTGTCGTCCCAGAGCTGTTTCCTGGGATGCCTCTACCTATGACTCTACTCCTCCTCCTTAGCCCTACTTCTTTCTAGTCCCCAGCCCCAGCCCCGCCATCTCCACCAGACCTGACAGTTCACAAATCTCATCTTGGAGATGGTTTCCCTGCTCCTGGGGCAGTTCTGGTACAGTTCAGGATGGCCAGGACTGTGGGTTCTCAGCAGCCTGGCCTGGTGGACAAAGGAAATGCAAGACGGTGGCAAACCAGCATTCAGCCTCAGTAAGTCACAAGAGCCCTTCTCCATGACCAGGTCATGGTCACCCTACTGTCATCTGTACTTTGCCTTTATTCCCATCCTGTTAATACTCTTCAGAGACCAGAGATACCTCTAACAATTTTCTGTCTCTAAACAGTCTGCTCCTTTCCTCCCCTGCCTGATCAGCCAGCCTGCATGAGCCTCTGTATTTGTTTCTGGCTTCTCCATGGAACTCAGCCTACAGCCACAAAGCAAACCACGGGGCCAGTGACAGAGAAGGCAGAGGGGAGTGAGGAGTGGGAAACACCTAAACTGTTCTCAAGGAAGGTAAGTCCTGCCCTGGGTTAAACTGAGTGCAATAACAGTGACCCCTGAGAGCTCACAGGGCACAAGGCCCCCACTATCAGTGGAAAATCAGTGTTGGTTTTGTTTATGTATTTGCTGCCTGGCTTATCCCAGAATTTATTTATATTCACCCTAGGATTCTAGAACCATGGTAGAGATGTTCTGTCCTTGAGAAATGTCTCCTGCAGTAGGGGGTGGGGCCCTCCACTGTGCCCTTATCACAGCACAAAGGGCTGAGCCTCTTTCATCAGCTGCTTCTACCTCACAATGGGGAGGGGAGCAGAGTCTGCAAAGCAAGAGCCCGTCCAGATCCCACTCAGATGCCTGTAGGACATGCACTGATGATGCTTACAAAAGGCCTCTTTTCCACTGGTTATCTAGATTCTCCATCAGACAACATCAAGAATCTCAATCAAAATCCCACTATATTTTTGAGAACTTGACAATTGAAATTTATATGGAAATGCAAAAAGCCAAGGTTAGCCAACACTCTCATAAAAAGACATTTTCCCTACCAGATATCAGAACTTAGCATGAAAATTATAGTCATTAAGATAGCATAGGAGTGGCGAAAGCATAGACAAGTAGACAAGTGGCACAGAATTGAGACCAGAACGACACTCACAGACATGTGGACACTTTCTTTAAGACTCCTGCAGCAGGCCAGGCGCGGTGGCTCACGCCTGTAATCCCAGCACTTTGGGAGGCCGAGGCGGGCAGATCACGAGGTCAGGAGATCGAAACCATCCTGGCTAACACGGTGAAACCCTGTCTCTACTAAAAATACAAAAAAATTTTCAGCCAGGCGTGGTGGCAGGTGCCTGTAGTCCCAGCTACTCAGAAGGCTGAGGCAGGAGAATGGCGGGAACCCAGGAGGCGGAGCTTGCTGTGAGCCAAGATCTTGCCACTGCACTCCAGCCTGGGTGACAGAGCGAGGCTCTGTCTCAAAAAAATAAATAAATAAATAAAAATAAGACTCCTGCAGCAGACAGAACAGTGGGGACAGGATTGCCTTTTCAACTAAGTGGTGCTGGGTCAGTTGGTTACTCATTTGGAAAAAAAAAAAAAAATCAAGCGAGATTCCCACTTCACACTACACTCAAAAATCAGTTAGGTAGAAGACAGGTCTAATGTGAAACAGTAAAAGCAATAAATATTCTACGACTGCTCTGCCCATGCATGGCTACTGAATACTTGAGATGTGCCAATAAGCGGAACACTTGCATTGGAATGTTAAACAGTAGGAAAAACCAATGTTAAATATCTCAATAATTTTTATATTGAAAGTTTGAAATTATAATAATTTGTATATACTGAGTTAAATAAAACACTATTAAACTTAGCTTTATTGGATTCCCTTTTCTCTCTCAATGTGGATACTAGATAATATTTAGTCTAGATAATATGTGTCTCACTTCATAATTTTTATTGGATGGCAGTGATCTAGAAGGTAACACAGAAATATATATATCTTCAGGACATCAAATCAAGAAAAGATGTCATGAATGGCATTTACGAAACAATAACCATAAAGTGAAAGACTAATACATTCGACCGCATTTAAATTTTTGGTCTCAAAAAAACAGCATTAAGAGACTAAAAAGGCAAGCCACAAAGAGAGAAAAGATATTTGTAGCACACATAATTCTCAAAATAATAAACTCCAAGAAACTAATAAATGGAAAACCAGTCAATAGTAAAACACATCGAACACTGTCTCCCAGACACCCAGCGCATCCTGAAGCACACTGTGTCCCGAATGAATGAAGGAACACATGGTAGGGAAGAGCACGGGCTTTAAAGTCAGTGTTTAGGCACTCGCTAAATCCAGGGGGTGGCTAATTTCTCAATGCTAGGCATACTTTGGTTCTTTTAAAGTAAACAGTATTACATTAAGCATCTAGAAGAGTCATTCATAGTAACAAAAGGTAAAATGGTGGCTGCCAGGGGCTGGAGGGACGGGAAATGGAGAGTTGTTTAATGTGTGTGAAAGAAAATGTTCTTAGCACTACTCACTTAAGAATGCCTAAGATGGTGAGTTTTATGTGTAGTTTATAATGAACATTTATAAAACTCTCAAGTCACCATGTTAATTAGAATGGAGAGCTACTCCGTCTGAGATACACACAGTTTGGATTCTGGACATCTGCTTTTAAGTAGGGAGAGGTTTCTGACCCCTTACGAAATCTCTTTCAGGGAATGACTGGCCAAGATGAGATTCAATCGTATGTCCACTACCTCCTGGCCTGCCACCTGGCTGTGAGTCCTTTGTGGGTGGTGTCCAGAGGCGGTTCCAGTGACCAGGCAGGTGCTGAGAAGCACAGGCAGGTGAGTTGAGCGATGGAAGGAGGTGGGGTGTGAAATAAGATCCTGAGTGGTGGGAGGGGAGTGGGCAGGGTGGGTGGAGGCAGGAGAATGGGTGACAACACCGAGATCTACTCCCCCTCATGGGACACCTGCCAGGAGACAGCGTGTGATGCCACTGCCGAGAGTCGGCAGAAGACCCAGGAGCAGGCAGGCAGCACAAGGGCACCCAGAGTGCTCCTGATCAGACAGAGCAGCATGGAGGCTGCAGTGGGACACCCGAGGGAAGAGGTGACCCCAGATGAGGTTCAGCAGAACCAGATACTGTGGGAACTCCCTAACCAGACCAAGCAGCATGGAGGCCACGGTGAGACTCCTGAGGGAGAAGGCAAACCCAGATAAGGCTCATCAGGACCAGATCTTGTGGGAACTGGAGAGAACAATCCCAGATGACATCCATTGGGACCAGATCTTGTGGGAAACACAGAGAACAATCCCAGATGACGTCCATCGGAACCAGATCTTGTGGGAACTGGAGAGAACAATCCCAGATGATGTCCATCAGGACCAGATCTTGTGGGAACCGCACTTCAAAGTGCTGCCAACCCACAAACACTGCATGCAGCATCACATGGATGCTCTCTGCAAGGGGGAGGGGATGCTTGCAGGATGGAGGAAATACCAGAGTGGCATGTGGGGCTCATTAAAGGAGAAGTTACCCTCTCACACCCTACCTCCTTCTATAGACTTTAGGAGCGATGTCTTTGGAAGGGGCTCGCCTACATCACATCAGATGTATTAAATATATTAAAACACATCCACGCCTCATGGAACATTTTCACTGTAGAAATGAGAGGTTGAATATCATTTTCTAATTTTGTTTTTGAAACATAACTGTATTTTGCAGGATTGCTATGTGTTGGTTTTGTTGCTATTTTGGTTTCTTTCTAACAAGCTAAAGGTTTCTACTCAGGCTTCTGACCTCATAGACCTTTTGAAAGCTCAGGGTTGTGGAAGCCTCTGGGCCCATGGTGTTCCCCTGATGAGGCAGCCCTGCCCTCCTTTCTCATCACTGTGCACGCTCCATGGGCAGTCACATCCGGGCCTGCCACATCAGCTCCCCCTAGGCTACTGGGCCTTAAATGAAGCTTCAGAACCACGTACAAAACCACCTCCCATCTCCCTTCCCTGGACAACCCACAGGCACCTCACACTCACTAGGTGGAAAGCCAGGTTACCCTGTACCTTCTTCCAAAACCTCTGCTACTCTAGACAGTCTTGTGTCTCAGCACAAGGCAACACAGTCATCCTCTCTCCCACGTTAGAAGCCCAGGAGTCACCCCCAGTCTCTCCCTCACTCCACACATGTAGGGAGGCACAAGTCCTGTTGATTCCTTCACATTTGTCTCACCTGTTCCTCCCTCAGTGTAAGACTCCACTATGCACGTGGAAGCATCTGCACCTCCACCCACATCATTTCACCCTCCAAGCAGCATCTAAACCTGCCTCTCACCGCCATCCTCACTCCCAAAGCCTCAGCAGGGCCCTGCTCTCTCTTCCCTGGATTAGTCTGATGGGCTTTTCAACTACTCTCTTTCCCTCCTGCCCATCCCCTCCACGGCCCTGCTAGTCAGGGCTATGTCAGTAGGTCAACTAGATCACATCAATCCCCATGTAAGGTCTCTCCATGGCCCTCACAGCTCCTGAGCTTAAATCAATCAGCACACATGGCACCTTTGGGTCTGGCTCTGGTTTCTGCCTGGATTCACCACATACTCCCCTCCACCTTTCCACCTGCAGCTCTATTTATTTATATAAATTATTTTTGAGATGAGGTGTCACTCTGTCACTCAGGCTGGATTGCATTGGTGTGCAGCGCATTGCAGCCTTGAACTTCTGCCCACTTAAGCCTCTGAAGTAGCTGGCACTCTAGGCACACATCACCAAAACTGGCTATATTTTTCCCAACTCCATCCCCAACTCCTGGCCTCCAGCAATCCTTCCACCTCAACTTCAGCTTCCCAAAGTGGTGGGATTACAAGTGTGAGCCACTGAACCCAGCCAGATATGTGTATATATATATATATTTTAATTATTTGCTTCTTGCTTTTGAGCTTTTGTTTCATTAGTGTATAAAGTCTAGACTGGGTATATAGTTCTGAATTTAAATGCATGCTCTATGACACGGACTGTTCACTTTTTTTCTGAACTGCAGTTTTTCCATCCGAAAAATGGAAATAACAACCCACCACTCCACGAGTCTTTTCAGAATTGAAGATTTGCTTAAAGCATGTGGCTCAGAGGAGGTATACAATAAATAATGTCTATCATCACCCTGTTAGTCTTTACCCAATGATTATGAGTGTTCAATTGTTCTCCTCACCAGATAAGTTAGTTTCACCAATGTATTTCCTTACTGCCTAGTCCCCATGCCTCTGTTTATTGGTGTCATCTCATATCACACAGCAGCTCAGTGATGGTGCTGGCCAATCTTGGTGTGTATTCACATCTGTGCCCTTAGCACTCCATGGCACTAGCTCTACACCTATCTCTGCAGCCTACAACTAATCCAGAAAAAGACCAGTGGGAGTACCTCTGGATCTACCAGATACACTCTGACATCTACCTGAATTCTCCCCTTTAGAATTTTTCACAGGATTCTTACCTACTATATTCCAACAGGCATTTTCTCCAAATAGTCCTTTCTTCTTGCCTTTTAAAATCAGCTGGGTTAGAACAGACACCCAGGCATTATCAGGCCCATGGGACCAAGGAGATGACTGACACAAAAACTGCTGAAGATGGAGCTGACTAGATAGGATGAGAAAACTTTGTCTAGCAGAAAGTGGCTATAGTTTTAGTAGTTTTAAAACTTGCCAAACTCACATGAACAGGATATGAGACTTAAATTGTTTGATCATGATACAATGTGTCATGTGTGTCAAAACATCAAACTGTACCCATCCAGTATACAGAATTATAATGTTTTAATTAAATAATTAAAAAGTGAGTATATTTCAATTACTTTGGAGAACTGAGTGACATTATAAAAAATTAAAAATTTGCAGGACACATTTTAACTTAACTGGCATATGGGATTTAAAACTGAGTACCATAACTTAGGAAGCATGAAAATAAATTCTTCCTGCATGTTAGTGTGAGGTTTTTTTTCCAGCCATTACGACCATTCAAGAGCAGTGAAACAAACTCATTTTAGAGCCACACACGCAAACTCTCATAATAATTATTCAACAAAGTTTTCAAACGTAATAAACCACACTTAAACACAGTTTTACATGAAAAAGTAAATCAGATACTTTCCTGATACAATATATTAAAATGCAAATTCACTGACAGCAGGGGCTTTAAAAAGCGACAACATTCTGAGAGTGTCGGCACAGTGCTGTGTTTTGGACACGAAGTGGAATTCACTAAATGATGCCAACATGTTTAAAAGAACCTCTAGCGTAAACTTTTTTAAAATCTCAAATCTAGAAGGCCCTGACGTATGTGCATGTTTCTAAATACAAAGTAAGTTATCGCCAAGGAAATAATGACCAGGAAGCAATAATAAAGAAAAGGGATTTATTTATTTTCCTTTTAGAATTAGTTTAGGAATTTCTCTCTAGTTTAGCTAATTATCTTCAAATCCCAAATACTACATTCTCAAATACCACACTAACACCTACTAAATCACACGGCAAGTTTTTGGTATGCAATAAAATAAATCTTCACTAATCCAAAAGGAAGACAGCTGGGAACTGCATCCAGCAAACTTGCTCCCAATGTATTACTAAATAAGACGCTACAAAGATAAGGAAGCTCCGTAACTCCCTCACCATTTGCCCTGAGGTAATTTTCTTGTGGGCAAAGGATGAACAGAGCACAATGCCATCTCTCTGCTCACCTGACACAAATGCACATCTCATTGCTTCTTCTGCTGTATCGTTTCACTAAGCTAGACTAAGGCATAAGTGAAGATTCTTTTACCCTCCTCTCACATGTAAATTGTGTAATCAGAAAAAGGCTAATCAGAGACTCGAAAGAATGCAACCATTTGTCTTGTCTACTTATGACCTGGAAGCCTCCGCCCATGCTTCGAGTTGTTGTCCCACCTTTCTGGACAAAACCAATGTACATCTTACACATATTGATGGATGTCTCACAACTTCCAACAATGTATTAAAGCAAGCTGTACCCCAACCATCTTGGGCACATGTCCTCAGGACCTCCATAGGCTGTGTCACGTCCATAACCCTGGCAAACTAAACTTTCCAAATTCATTGAGACCTGTCTCTGATATTCTGTATTCACAATTGAAAAGCAACTTACAGTGAGAAGTCCTTGGCTTCCTGCTCTACACAGCTAACTTGAGTCTTCTTTGGTGACCCCCGGCGTTCTCATCAGACCTCCCTGGTGGAAGAGCATGTGGGATTATATCATTGACATACACAAGTGTATGTGTTCGCTTTACAGCACAGCATTAAGAAGTCTAAATGAAAAAGGTTTTCTTGTCTTGACAATCGAAAACAAAGGGCCCGAGAATCCAGCAAGTAACTACTCACTAAATGTGGTAAATGCAAAGTGTAAGTAAAATGAGGAGGGTTTTTTTTATAGGTTACTGCTTAGAGTGGAAGTTAGGGGACCTCAGTTCTGGTGATAAAATCAATCCCTCCTTTGGAGGTTGATATTAGGGTGAATTCTGGCAATCATACTTTATTTGACCCTTAAAAATTAGCACTGAATGCATGATTACAGTGGCACAATACAGAACTCTAATATAGTGAATCTAATACAGGAAGAAATTTCTAAATGCCCCTAGAATATCTCAAAATTATTTGCTAAGAAATGCTAAGATCTCGGCAAAATGGCTTTCAAATAGCTAACTGTGATTGGGTTTTTGATATACTTTCCCTGATATATATTTCTTTTGTCCTAGGAGTGGGGAGATTGGAGGTAAAGACTGCTTTGCCACACTAATGAATATGGTGTTAAAAGTACAGGTGCTAAAACATATGTTCTCTAATTAATTATGCTCCTATGTAAGTGAAACAGACATTTGAAGATTTTACTGGACAACCGCTTCTGAAACTAGCTTTAAAGTTAGATTTATTTATTAGTGTCTCTTTGATACTCATTTCATTACCTTACAGTACACCTCCCCTCCCCCACCTACTCACAGTTCTATAGCTAGAGCAGCAGTACTAGAAAAAGTCTATTCTATCTTTAATTTAAAGAATCCTACTTCCAATTTTGTAGAAAATTAAATTAAAAACCAAAACTAATGTAAGCTATCCATTTGTATATCCTTACCTTGATCATAAAATTTTGGTCTATATTCTTCACCAAAGCATTCGCACTCCGGAATCTCATTATTTAGGTCGAATTCTTCTGTCACTGTGTCATTTACTTTATACCACTTTCCTTTTCCACAACCCCTAGAACTCAGAGATCAGACAAACACATTAAGGTTAAAAACAAACACCCTCGTCCCCAGCATTTATCTCTATGCAATGTCTACAAAGAAAGTAGGTAACCGTGATCTTAAACATCTAAGAAAAATGTGGCAATAATTATTTCAATTTCTAAAATAACTTTTCAAATTGAAGGGATAAAGCCAGCTACATTAAGCTTTAAAAATTCAGAATGAAATGAGGTCAAAGAACAAAGTCAACGTGTCCTGTACCATGAAGGTGAGTGTGGATGATAAGGGAGGCAGAGAGAGCAGGGGAGAGGCTGGTGGCCAGTGAGCAAGCACCACCTGCAGAGACCCTCCCAACCTGTCCCTCATAAAAGAATAGCAGGGGCCTGTGTGTGCTGCCCATTGTATATGATGACATGAAGTGCACAGTCTTCTATGAAGGCACTTTTTTTTTTTTTTTGTGGGGACCCTCCACCTTCCTGGATCTATACTTCACCCATCTTCACCAATTCCCAAAGAGATATTCTGCCAAACCATTCTAGAAACTGTAAGGCTCCATGTTCAGCATCCAGGGAAACTATGTTAAAGGAAAAAGACCATATTAACATGGATTAGTAACACAGCAGGACTCAATTAAGTTAGACAGAATTCAGAGGATGTGATTTCCTAGTTTAAGGACAGAGTATCTACCTCATCAATTTAATCACAAAATCTAAGAAACGGCAATTCTGGGAAAGCCTAAGTAGCCCCTGGTTTGAGCATTAGGCATTTTCCTTCACAGCAATGACAAGGCTGCACTCTAGAAATGAGTGCTCCTGTATAGAGATCTGCCTGTCCCATGAGCAGCAACTGCTTCGGACAAGGGGTTCCTCATACACTGGGGTCACAGCCTTTCACATGGTGAATGAAACATGAAAACCAAAAAAAAAAAAAAAAAATGAGCGAGGAAATTGTTTTTAGAAATTTCAGGAGGAGAAAAGTTGCCTTTATTTGTTCATCATATTTAGCGGAACAGCTAATCTCCCAGTCAAATCCAAATCTCATTAGGTCAATTACTCAGATACTGATACTAGGTCAAAACTTAATACAGTTCCTTTCCACTGAAACAGAATTCACAGACACAAGCAAATACAAAGAAAATATAAATCTAACTAAGAATAAAATCCCACTTGCTACAAAGTAGTTATCCAATTTTTTTTCTGCTTTTTGCTTGTAATTTAAAATTGATCCATCTGACAGAAACTTGTGGCTAGTGACGGAATCTAGTGAATCAGCTGAGATAAGCAACAGTCAAGGTGTGGGAATGAATAGTTGGGAATCTGATCTCTAGTCCTGGCTCACCACTCATCACAGAGTTTCCCAAAAATAGAGTAAAATATTTAGGAATTAATTTGACCAAGAAGAATGGAAGACTTGAATAATGAACACTATAAAGAAGACATGAGTAAATGGAGACACAATCCACGTTCACAGTTTGGAAGACAATATTGTTAAGATGTCAATACTATCCAAAGCAATCTACAGATTTATGCAATTCCCATCAAAATCACAATGACTTTTTACAGAAATAGAAATATCTATTCTAAAATTCATAAGGGATTTCAAAGAACCCCAAATAACCAAAACAATCTTGCAAGGAAAAAAAAAAGCTGGAAGATTCACAATTCCTGTTTTCAAAACTTTCTACAGTCATAATAACCAAAACAGTGTGACATTGGCATAAAGACAGACATATAGGTGAATGAAATAGAACAGAAAGCCCAAAAATATATACTTACATATATGGTAAAATGATTTTCAACAAGAGTGTCAAGACCATATAATAGGGAAAATGTCATTTTTTAAACACATGGCATTGGGAAAACTAAATATCAACATGAAAAAGAAGAAAATTGGATCCTTACCTAATACCATATACAAAGTTAAAATGGATCAAAGACTTAAATGTAAAACCTAAAATTATGAAACTCTTAGAAGAAAAGATAAGATAAAAACTTCACAACACTGCATTTGGCAATGATTTCTTGAATATGACACCAAAAACACAGGCAACAAAATTTTAAAAATAGACAAACAAGACTTCATGAAAATTGCAAATTTTGTGCATCTAAATACATTATCAACAACATAAAAGTGCAGCCCACAGAATGGGAGAAAATACTTGCAAATAAAGTGATTAATATCCAGAATATATAAAGAACTTCTAAAACTCAACAACAAACAACAATTTAATTCAAAAATAAGCAAAGGACTTAAAAGGAATATTTCTTCAAAGAAGATAGAAAATGGCCGATAAGTATGAGAAGATATTCATTATCACTAGTCATTAGGGAAATGTGAATCAAAACTGCAATGAGATACCACTCCATACCCATCAGTATGACATCTATAAAATAAAATAAAAATAGAAAATATCAAGTTTTGTCAAGGATGTGGAGAAATTGGAACGCTTTTGCATGGTTAGTGGGAATGTGAAGTGGTACAGCTATTGTAGAAAACCGTATGTTGTTTCCCGAATAAACTAAAAATAGAATTACCATGTGATCCAGCAATTGCACTTCTCAGTATATACTCAAAAGAACTGAAAACAGGGTCTTCAAGAGATTATTTGTACACCCGCATTGATAGCTGTATTACTCCCAATATCCAAAATATGGAAGCAATCCAAGTGTCCATTGACAAATGGATAAGCAAAACGTGGTCTTCACAGATGATGGATCGTCAGTCCTAAAAAGAAAGAAAATCCCGTCACATCTACAATATGGATGAAACTTGAAGACATTATGCGGAGTAAAATAAACCAATCACAAAAACAAATGTTTTATGATTCCATTTATATTAGATACTTAAAACATTAGTCAAAATCAGAGACAGAAAGTAGAATGGTGTTTACCAGGGGCTGGGGGAGAAGGGAATGGAAAGTTATTGTTTAACGGGTACAGAGTTTCAGTTTTAGAAAATGAAGAGAGATATGGAGATAGATGATGGTGATGGCTGTGCAACCTTATACATGTATTTATTACCACTGAATGGGAAACTTAAAATGGCTAAGATAATAAATTTTATGTTATATATAAAATTATATATAAAATTATATATATTTTTATATATAATATATATTATATATAAAAATATATATGTAATATATATATTTTAATATATAATATATATATTTTTATATATAAATATATATAAATTATATATAAAGTTATATATAAAATTATATATATATAATTTTATATATATAAAATTTTACCACAATTAAAAAATTGTAGGGGGGGGAAAATGTTCTGGGTACACAGTCTTCACTCTTCTAACAGGAGAAACAAAAACAAAAAACTCGTGTTTGTTGAATATTTTTCTCCTCTGATTACATTTTTTAGCAGAAAATTGAAACATACACTTTTCAAAATAACTAACACCATGCCACTCATTTCCGTAGCCCCTTACAGTTTTTAACCAGAATACAATATCTTCACTCCACCTAAGATGCCAAGTTGCTCTGCTCTTTTATAATTTATCACTTAAAATTTACAGGAAATGCTTAAGCTTGCTTACTAAATCTGACAGCCAAGCTTCTATGCAATGTTTATATCTGGTACCTAATTCCACTTGCATTAGCAAGGAAGCTTTCGGTGATGACCTAGCAAGACTTGCTTTAAATGGTGCTTTTTTTTTTTGGACAAAGCCTTGAAGCAAGGATAAACAGTATATTCTCCACATCTAAGTTTAACACCAGAACAGACATAACCTCACACCTAACACTTGGCAGTAGTTGTGTTTAAATCTGAAAGTAGTCTGTTGCTAAAAGGGTAGTATTTCCCTCTTTAATGTGCTTTGATTTACTGTTGTACTGCATTTCAGACAAAACTCTTAGTACATGATGTTTATCAGGGAGAGGAAGATTAGTAGGGGTTTACCTTGCTTGATGTCTACTCTATTAGGAATATCATTAGTTTCCATTAAGTTTGATTCTCTCAGCTACAGACTAGGACTGAATTGATCACTTTGGGAAATTAAATTTACTCTCACAAGCAAGTAAGGCACTATTTAGTGAATTAGTAATCCAAAGCAATAATGTTAGCCCATAATAGGTTTCAAAATTCATTAGAACAATGAAGTTCTACCCAAGTTGAAATCTGCACAGATACACCTCTCATTTTTCGCCACAGGTGTCTCCTTACTCCCATCCTCATCCGGCGATGGCTTGTATTCTAAACTAAGAGAGAAGCAACCTCAAAATCTAACATCTATTAAACTCTGAGCACTTAATCATAACCTGATACATAGAAAGCTCAGGAAACAAAATGTCAGGCCAGATGCAGTGTTTCATGCCTGTAATCCTAGCACTTTGGGAGGCCGAGGCAGGCAGATCACTAAGTTGGTAGACCAACCTTGCCAACATAGTGAAGCCTTGTCTCTACTAAAAATACAAAAAATTAGCCAGGCATGGTGACGTGCACCTGTAATCCCAGCTACTCCGGAGGCTGAAGCAGGAGAATCCCTTGAACCTAGGAGGTGGAGGCTGCAGTGAACTGAAATTATGCCACTGAACTCCAGCCTGGGCAACAGAGAAAGAAAAACAAAACAGAAGAGGAGGGGAGGAAAGGAAAGGGCAAGGAGGGGGAGGGAGAAGGGAAAGAGAGGAGAGGAGGGGAGGGGAGGGGAGCAAAGGAGAAGAGAAGACAGTGTCAAATGAATTAGTACAAGTTGCTGTCCCAGACACAGCAAAGGAGGAGGCTGGAAGACAAAGGCAGGAATGTTGGAGACAAAATGCATTAAATTGGGTCTCTGCTCTCAAGGAGCTTGTAATCTGAGTCAGATAATGAATCACACATGTAAAAATTAATTTGTGTCATATTTTCTCTACAATCCTCCTTTAGTTCCAAAGAAGGAAAGAGCCTCACATATTTAGAAAACAGAAAGAAAACCACTGAGCCTGGCTACAACATAGCGTCGAAGCTGAGGGTAGGAGACAGGGAGCCAATGAAGGGCCACAGATGGTAAAGAGCCTATTCATTCTGAAGTCACAATCCCCCGATAGGGTTTAGGAGGAAATGAAAGCCCGAAAAGTCACTGTAGTTGCCAGTGGAAGAATGACACGAACGGGTGAAAGAGGAAGCAGAGAGACCCTTGAGGAAGCTACTGCCTTACGCCAGATAAAAAAAGCAAAAGGCAATGTGGTCTACAAAAACAAAAACAGAGAAAGCCAATGCAAAGGTGATCTATGTTGGAGTTGAAGCTCTGACTGCATTTTCAGATAAATCGGATGGTCAAAGTCAGGAAAGTATATCAAGGGTGTTCTGTAAATGTTTAGATGGTAGCTTGTCACCTCTCTCCTTGAACCCCAAATGGCACTTCACAAAAATGGCACCCATGAACTTCATTTGGACAAATCAATTTTGAGATGTTTATTCATTCAAGTGGTGTTTTCAAGTAAGTGGCTGGACATATGAGTTAAAATTCAGTTTAGCGGTCAGGGCTGGAATTACTAGCATCCAGGAGATTTTCACAGCAATGGAACCATTTAAAGAATAAAGACAGAGATGAAGTAATATCTCAGGTCAAAGGGCTGGGACACCCCAACCTTTATGATGCAGGCAGTTTAGGAGGAGCCTACAAAGACGACTGAGGAGAAGAGGGCAGAGAAGCAGCGGGAAACCCGACTGGAAGCCAAGAATGAGAAGACTTTCAAGGAAGGAACTATGTCAGATGCTGCTAAGCTGCCACGGAAGAGGAAGAATAAAATGTCAGGTTTGGAAATATTGAGGATGTGGATAAATCTGACAAGACTGGTTTCTATGCAGTGACAGAAAGAGAAGCTACATGGCAATGTTTGTAATAAAATAGAAAAACACCAAACATCACCCATGTGGCTATGCCACAGATGAGAAAATTCTCAGGCCTTTTGCCTGAGCACAAACTTTGACTTGCTTTGACCATGAATACACAGCCTTTGGCACCTCTCCAGTATCAGTGGAATGTATGCCCAGAAAAGCCAAAAGCAGGGCATGAAACTGCATTATTCAACAAGCCTCTTAGGCATAGGATGCCTATAGTTCCTCCAATATGCATTATTCATGTTCGATGTTAGCAATTATTAGTCCGGAGCCCATGGACTTAAGGGTTTATGAGGGACCATATGAAAAATTATGTGCAAATGCATTTTTCTACTGCAAGAGTCCAAAGCTTTTATCAAATTTTCAAGAGTTCCACGACTCTCTCTCAAAAAATAAAATATTAAGAACTTTGCCCAACACCAAAGCATTTCTACAGCTCACCAAACTGAGACAGACTTTCCCTGAGATTAAGCTCCTATGAGACCATCATTTCTCATCATCCAGGGCACCACGTAACATTTGCTCCACAGTCAAAGAAACTCCAAATAGCCCAGAGGTCTAACAAATCACCCACCTATCTCATTGAGCACTCCACGAAGCTTTCAAAGGCTCTGAATCCAGAGAAATGTCACTTCTGGGCATGGAGCTTCAGAGGCTGATAAATGCTAAGTAATCCATTACCTTGTATGAAGACAGCGCAGGGACTGAGTGGGACGCCACAGTGTTTTGCCTAAAGAATTGTAGCTCAAGCACAGAGCACTATTTGACGAGGGTCCTCCTAATTCAATTTCTACAATCAGTTCCCATCAGGAACTCCTGCTCTGGGTAAGATATGATGGCTGTCTTATAAGCGGTACTTGGCATTCTGATTGGGTCAATACTATCTGAAGGGTTTCATTCCACTTTGAATACTTGGGCAAAGGCTGCTAGAAATGTTCAGCAATGATGGTGAATTTGCTTCTTCCAAGAATGTGAAGGGATTTTAGGACATTTGTGCTCTTTAAAGTGCCACAGGTAAAGCATAAATTGACTCTCTATCCATGCAGACCAACAGTGCACTCCTTGCAAGGCACTGTGAATGGATCGGATGTGAAATTTCAACCTCACCTAAAATTCAGGTTTAACTCCTCAGCTGCTGCCACTGTATTTGGTCACTACAGAGTCAGAGCTCACATCCAATCACAAACATGACACTTAAATACTAGTGGAAACATAGCTGGCCATACTGTGAAGTGTCCTTCCTTAGAAGTACTCTCAGTCTTCAATCAAAACACACAAACATACAGCCTCTGAAACTCCATGCCCAGAAGTGACATTTCCCTGAAAGTGGCCAAACTGCCCAGAGTAATTTATAGATTTAATGCTATTTCCATTAAACTGCTCTTCACAGAATTAGAAAAAAGGAAAAAAAAACTCTAAAATTCCTATGGAACCAAAAAAGATCCCATATAGCCAAGACAATCCTAAGCAAAAAGAACAAAGTTGGAGGTATCATGTTATCCAACTTGAAACTATACTACAAGGCCACAGTAACCAAAACAGCATGGTACTGAAGGAAAAGAAACACGCTGTTAGAAACATTTTACTGCTTCACACAAACCTCGACAGATGTACATATGAGCATCTTGTGTACGCTGCTATTTTAGAATACTCCGTGTGTGTGAACATGGCTACAATTCTACAGATACTCAGCTTCAATACTGTCTTGCTTGTGTAACTACGAACAAATCATCTATTTAAAACTGATTATGAAAAACTGGCCTAGCAATACCAGGATCTCTACAACAAGTAAGTACAACATATTATACATGGAATACTCTCAAAATTACTGCCATATTATAAGCTACTATCACATTATTATGAAATTCTGAGATAGAACATACATATATTTTGGAGACAGGGTGTCGCTCTGTCACCCAAGCTGGAGTGCAGTGGCACAATCGCTACTCACTTCAGACCTGAACTCCTGGGCTCAAACAATCCTCCTGCCTCAGCCACCTGAGTAGCTTGGGCTACAGGTACCTGCAACTATGCCTGGCTAATTTTTAGATTTTGTGTAGAGATGAGGTCTCAGTGTGTTGTCCAGGCTGGAGCATATTTCTAAAATACCAAGTATGTTAGCAATTTTATGGAATGTAATTTGAGAATAACTTTGGAGTTCAATAATCACATTAGGTCAAGTCTATCTGTAATACAGGCAGTTTATTACAACAGAAGATTTATTAAAATGTGTGAGTATGAACAACACATCTATATAGATTTCAGAAGCTACTAAATTGCCTCTAGTTATGGCTAGTTTTAGCCAATTCTGAAAGCAATTAAAAAGCATAAAACAATTTTCAGGCAAGACATATATTATCTGTCATACCAAACAGGACGGATGAAGGAAATTCCTCCAGGGAGGCCAGGTTGCACAGGCAGCTGCTGGAAGGCAGCATTCACATATGAAGTCACGCCAGCATCTCCAGCCCCTACACACTGAACTGAACATACTGTATCCACTGGTGGAAGGTACTGGGAAAGAGAGGAATAGAGGCCAGGCGCTGTGGCTCAAGCCTGTAATCCCAGCACCATGGGAGGCCAAGGCGGGCGGATCACGAGGTCAGGAGATTGAGATCATCCTGGCTAACATGGTGAAACCCCGTCTCTACTAAAAAAAGTACAAAAAATTAGCTGGGTCTGGTGGCGGGTGCCTGTAGTCCCAGCTACTTGGGAGGCTGAGGCAGGAGAATGGCGTGAACCCGGGAGGTGGAGCTTGCAGTGAGCAGAGACCGTGCGCCAATGCACTCCAGCCTGGGTGACTGAGTGAGACTCTGTCTCAAAAAAAAAAAAAAAAAAAAAAAAAAGAGAGTAATAGAAACAGTAGAAGAACAGAATTAAGATCTCCACTACAGGTGAAATAGGAAATTAAAGGAAATTAAAAAGTGTTTAAATCATAAATTCAGCAGAAACTCAGTTACATGTTGAAACCAACCCCCTGAGAGAGACAGCTAAAGTCTTTCAAAAATTAACTGCCTGTTTTTCTGTAGTTACTGAACCTTATCTCTCCTCCCTTCCCAGGCATTCCGTGAGGACCCTGTTTCCCTTGCTATACAGTTACAAGGTCACAAGACAGATAAGCCTCAGTCGCAAAACATGTTTTCCTTGGAAAAACAAGAAATGATGTAATGCATGCCTCAATTGATTAACTGCCTTTGTTTCTTGCTTCTTTAGCGCACTTCCCCTGCATGTATCTCCCGCCACGAAACACTTAAAAGGGAGCGTGGCTCTTTGTTCGGGGCTCAGTCTTTTGGATGTTAATCCTACTGGGCTGGTGCACCTAAACAAATATCCTCCTGAACCCCATCAGTCTCTCTGATTCCTTAAAATTCCCACAACACAGGCATATTGTCACTGTAGTTCTATGGGATGTTTTTCTACAGAACTAAAAAACAAACCAATGGAAAAATCAAGTGGAAAGCATATCCACAGCAAATGAAAGTAGGTAGTTCTTGTCCTAACATTTAATATGAGACAATTAGTTTATGGGTAAATATCACTTTAAGTAAATTGTACACATGAAAATACACTTGGATTCCCAATGTTTTAGGAGTAGGATATTTATTTTTACCAAATCCATCATGATTTATTTTGGTAACAAGCTCTCCCAGTATATTAGTTTGATTATAGTAAACTGTAGTGTGAAATAGTTTTCTAGATAGAGAAACGGTGGCTCAGGACCATTTCTTGCTTGTCAGTATATGGAAAGGGTGACTGTCCCACGGTGCTACGCCACCCACTCCTGCTGGGTGCACCAGAATAAAGACATAAAATACAACCTCTTGCATAGGGTTTTCAAGATCTGATGCCTACAGTGGGATCATCTGTAGTCCAACTGAGAGATGCTGAAGTTCTCTGGAAAAGGTCACATTTATTTGTTCCTCCAGAAACAACCGAAACAACAGGGTTTGCAGAGCTTCCGGGTTACTGAACACAAGGAGGTGCTAGGAGGGTGCTGTGCCCGACAGAGGGCATGGAAGCTCTGTGTCCCTCCCCACATACCTTGCCTTATGCATGTTTATTTTCTTTTTTATCAAGACAGGATCTGGCTCTGTTGTGCAGACTAGAGTGCAATGGCAAAATTTCAGCTCATGCAACCTAAGCCTCCCCAGCTCCAGGTATCCTCTCACCTCAGCCTCCCCAGTAGCTGGAACTACAGGTGCACACTACTGTGCCCAGTAATTAAAAAAAAAAAAAATTATAAAGACAGGGTTTCACCATGTTGCCCAGGCCGGTCTCAAACTCCTGAGGTAAGGCCCACCTCAGACTCCCAAAGTACTGGGATTACAGGCATGAGCAACTGCATCCAGCATGTACGTCTCTTTCATTGGCTGTTTCTGAGATGTATCCTTTATCATGAACCAGTAATAGGAAATGAACTGGCCAGATGCGGTAACTCACATCTGTAATCCCAGCACTTTGGGAGGCTGAGGTGGGAGGATCGCTTGAGCCCAGGAATCTAAGGCCAACTTGGGCAACACAAAAAGACCCCATCTCTACAAAAAAATAAATTAGCCAGATGTGTTGGTGCAAGCATACAGTCTCAGCTACTAAGGAGGCTGAGGCAGGAGGACCACTTGAACCCAGGCAGTCAAGGCTGCAGTGAGCTATGATTGCCCCACTGCATACCAACCTGAGCAACAAAATGAGACTCTGTCCCTCAGAAAAAAGAAAATAAACTGTTTTATGAGTTCCGTAAGCTGTTATAGCAAATGATGAAACCCAAAAAGGGAGTCATGGGAACCCCTGATTTGTAACTGGTTGGTCAAAAGTACAGGTGACAACCCAGGACTTGCCATTAGCATCTGAAGTGAGGGTGGTCTCGTGGGACTGAGCCCCTGACCAGTGCGGTCTGCACTAACTCCAGGTAGCATCAGAAGAAAAATGGGAGATACCCAGTTAATATACAGAGCATTGGAGAATTTCGTGTAGAAACTCCACACTCACATTCAGTCAGAAGTGTGCGAGCAGACAGAAATACAGGCTTTTCTTTTACCTGTCTACGTGCTTAACTGCAAAGTAGAGACAACACATGGTGCTCATGAACAAAGCATGCATTAAAGTCAGACCAGATCCAACATTTGACTCAGTCTTAGTATCCATGTGAGCTTGGGCAAATCACTCTTCACTCCCAAGTCTTCATCACTTCATTCATACAATGGGGCTAACTGTGATACCTACCTGTGTTTTTGAGGATTAGTGAAATATTACACTTGGTGTTATTGTGATTATCATAACTATTTCAAACTATTTAACAAGGACAGTGATGGATGATAACATCAAAAGATTAGAAACTGTAATGAGGTTTAGTGAGAAATTCCATACAAATAAATTAATCTCTCTGCAAAGCATTCCTGCCACACTTAATTCACCATTCCCTGAACAAAATGTGCCACCTTGATTGTCCAGGTCTTTCTAGTGCTGGTTTCCTTGCCTGGGCAGCTCACTCCATCCCAATCCATTCCCCACCCTCTACCACCACTTTCTCTCCCCACTCTCACACAACTCTTCCTCATCTTTCAGGACTCAGCTTCAATGTCCCCTTATCTGGAAGCTTCTCTCACCCTCCAGAAGAGCTTCCCGTTGCATTTGATGCATGCACTATTATTTGACCATTTTTGAGTTGTTGTCCAAGTCTTTTAATACCTGAATAACATGCTGTCCAGTCAGTCTCTCTTCCTGGGCTCTGAAGTATTTCGTAGTTGATCCAGCTAGAGAGACAAAAACACATTCTTAAAAAAAAAAAGGAATGACACAAACATCAGTACTTAAAAGCTTTTACTGGTATGTAAAAATGAAACAAAATTCAAAGGCTTCTGGGGAACACTTCAAAGGGAAAGAACTACTTAGAATGTCATAGAGGGTTAATTTTTATTTTATTTTAGTTTTTGAGACAGAGTCTCATTTTGTCACCTAGGCTGGAGTGCAATGGTGCAATCAGGGCTCACTGCAGCCTCGATCTTCTGGGCTCAAGTAATCTCACCTAATTTTTCTTTGGTTTAGGAAACTCAGCCTTGGTTGACTGAGGTGGCTTATCCCTGTAATTTCAGCACTTTGGGAGGCTGAGAAGTGTTGTATTTCTCCTCACACAGGGCACCAGCTGAGGTAAGGCTCCTCATCAGAAGGTATTAGCTGTGGGGTTCTGCCCACAGACCCAGACCCAAACGACAGATGGATAAAACGTACACCAACACACAGATATTCTGTTGTGCCAGTCCAGCTGAGTGTCTGACCGCCTGTACACCAAGAGAGGTTTGTCACTGTGGCTGGCCTTGAGCAGCTCACACTCTAGACATTTTATTTAGTATACAATTAACAACAGAAGCTCTGAATCAACACACTTGTGGATAATTAACATGGTTAAGAGAATAGTTCTAAGAACGATTACAGCTCAGGTACAGTGGTTTAAAGTAAATACCATCGGGGGCAATCTCTGGGGTCGCCCTCCCCCCGAGAGGGCTATTTGGCTCAAAGGTTAGTTAATGGAGGTAGGGTAAACAGCCTTAACTGGGGAAGCCTCTACCATCCCTAGTATTTACTCTATGACCTAATGCTCTAAGGTAAGAACTGGCTGCCTTCAGCCTGTTCAATTATTACAAGCTAGGTAACCTTTCGGCCTTCCTAAAGGTTTGTGACTATTTCCTCTAACTTTCCCTAATATTCTCCTTTAATATTTCTGCCGCCATCCTGAGTGAATCCCAACAGAGAAAGGTGGATTGCTCGAAGCCAGCAACTTCAGATCAGCCTGGGCAACATATTAACACCGTCTCTACCCAAAAAACCAGAGTGAATTTGTGGAAGACAATTTTTCCACAGACTGGGGGTGGAGGGAATGGTTTCAGGATGATTCAAGTGCATTACCTATATCGTACACTTTATTTCTATTATTATTACATTGTAATATATAATGAAATAATTATAGATCTCATCATAATGTATCATCAGTGGGATCCCTGAGCTTGTTCTCCTGCAACTAGACTGTCCCATCTGGGGGGGTGATGGGAGACAGTGACAGATCATCAGGCATTAGATTCTCATAAACACTGTGCAACCTAGCTTCCTTGCATGCGCAGGGCACTATAGGCTCCGCACTCCTGTGAGAATCTAATGTCCCTGATGATCTGACAGGACATGGAGCTCAGGTGGTCATGTGAGTGATGGCGAGGGGCTGTAAATACAGATGAAGTTTCCCCTCACTCACCTGCTGCTCACCTCCAGCTCTGTGGCCCTGTGGTTGGAGACCCCTGCTCAAGTTCACTTGAAAGGATCCATCCCATGCCATTCTTCGGAGTCATCTTTACTGCTGCAGTGGTCAAGTGTAGCACCCTTTAGCTCCCAGGGAATGTGCCTCAGCTGGCATTTCATCACAATCAACACGTGGTAGCTTGAGTCACTGTGAGGTCACTTCCTGGAAATCACCAGCATTCCATATCCCGCTGGGAAGGAGCTGGGCACTGCTCCTTGGATAACCAAACCTAGGCCCAAATTCAATCAGGAGACATAAACCTCTGAAATGTTTATACTGCAATGGGTGCAGTGGCTCACACCTGAAATCCCAGCACTTTGGGAGGCCAAGGTGGGTGGATAACTTTGAGCTTAGGAGTCTGAGACTGGCCTGGAAAACACAGCAAATCACCCCCATCCCGTCTCTACAAAAAACACAAAAAGTAGCCGGGCATGGTGGGACATACCTGTAATCCCAGCTACCCAGGAGGCTGACGCAGGAGAATTGCTTGAGCCTGGGAAGTGGAGGTTGCAGTGAGCCGGGACTGTGCCACTGCACACCAGCCTGGGTAATAGAGTGAGACCCGGTCTCAAAAATAATTAATTAAATAAATACATATATACATATATATATATATATGTAAAATTTAATATAAAGAAATGTTAATTGTAACAGGGGATCAGCATGATGAGGGACACAATAGCATAAATAAAGACAACTCTAGAGAATATACAACTAGCAGAGGCCAGGCACGGTGACTCAGGCCTATAATCCCAGCAATTTTGGAAGCCAAAGCAGGAGGATCAATTGGTACCAGGAGTTGGAGACCAGCTTGGGTAACATGGTGACACCCTGTGTCTACCAAAAAAAGAAAAAAATTTAGCCAGGAATGGTGGTGGTGCACAACTGTAGTACCAGCTACTTGGGAGTCTGGGTGGGAGGATGCCTTGAGCCTGGGAACTCTAGGCTGCAGTGAGCCAAGATCATGTCACTGCACTCCAGTGATGGTGACAGAGCGACACCCTGTCTTAGAAAAAAAGAAAGTGTTAATCTAATCCCCCTATGGGAATTCTCTTCTCCTGCCCTCTCTGGAACCTCACTTGTCAGTTCTTCCTCAAACTTCCCTGTATCTTTAACATGTCCCCCACCAATCACTTCGGTCACTGTGGTGGCCAAAGTAATGCCCCCTACCAATTGCTCAAGTCCTGTGTTACACAGCACAGTTACAGAGGAAGGGGGATATTAAGAGTGCAGATGGAATTAGTGTTGCTAATCAGCTGTCCTTGAAACAAGATTATCCTGGAGTATCTGGGTGAGCCCATGTAATTACAAGGGTTCTTTAAATACGGAAGAGGGAGGCAGGAAGCTAAGAACCAGAGAGGGTGGGCACAACGGCTCATGTTTGTAATATCAATACTTTGGGAGCCCCAGGCAGGAAATCCCTTGAGTGCAGGAGTTCAAAGCAAGTCCTGGCAACACAGCCAGGCCCCATCTCTACCAAAAATTTCAAAATTCACTGAGTGTCATGGCGCTTACCTGTAGTCCCAGATACTCGAAAGGCGGAGGAAGGATTGCTAGCCTGGGGGTTTGAGGCTACAAAGAGCCGTGATTGCCCCACTGAACTCCATCCTGGGTGACAGAACAAGATCTTGTTTCTGAATGTAAATGACAAGTCAATGGGTGCAGCACACCAACATGGCACCTGTATACATATGTAACAAACCTGCATGTTGTGCACATGTACCCTAGAACATAAAGTGTGTGTGTGTATGTATATATTGTGTGTGTGTATATATACACACACACACACACACACACACACACACACACACACACATACATAAAGGACATTGGAATCAGGGCTTTCTCCATCCTAAGGTTCCCACACGGCATCTCTCTCTGCAAATGAGTAAACATACTCCAACTCTCTGCAGAGTGGAGCAGCAGGAAAACACACTCACCTCATTTCCGTGCTGCTTGAGAGGCCTGGACAGCCCAATAACCAACTCCTTCCTAATGAAGAAACCTGGAAATGGCTGGACTTGAGCTAAGGAGAATTTAGTTCCTTCTTTTGGTTCTCAATAGGCAGGGTGGGGGCCAGGCACGGTGGCTCATACTTGTAATCTTTGCACTTTGGGAGGCCTAGGGGAGAGGATCACATGAGGCCAAGTGTTCAAGACTAGCCTGGGCAACATAGCAAGAACCGGATGGCATGCACCTGTGGTCCGCAGTACTTGGTAGGATGAGGTGAGAGGACTGATCATTTGATCCCAGGAGTTTCAGGCTGCAGTGAACCATGATCACACCATTGCACTCTGGCCTGTGTGACACAGCCAGATCATGTCTCAAAAAGTGAGAGAGAGACAGAGAGAGACAGAGAGAGAGAGAGAGAGAGAGAGAGAGAGAGAGAGAGAGAGAGAAACTATAGGCAGGCACTAGCACATTCAGCTAATTTTTAAATATTCTGTAGAGACAAGGTCTTGCTAGGTGGCCTATGCTGGTCTAAAACTCCTGGCATCAAGAGATCCCCCTGCCTCAGCCTCCCAATGCCCTGGGATTATATTTTTTGTTTACTATTATTGAAGACACTTGTTCTTATACTGCTTTAAGGTATAAAAGGAAAAGAAATACAGATAATAACAAATGTTAGTGAAGGCCAGGCACAGGGGCTCAGCTTGTAATTCCAGAACTTTGGGAGGCTAAGGTGACCAGACCATTGAGGCTAGGAGCATGAAACCAGCCTGGGCAACATGGTAAAACCCCATCACTACAAAAAATATATAAAAATTAGCCAGGCATGGTGCTGTGTATCTGTAATTCCCAGCTACTCAGGAGGCTGAGATGAGAGGATCACTTGTGCCTGGGAGGTCAAGGCTGCAGAGAACTGTAATGACATTACTGCACTCCAGCCTGAGACAGAGCAATCCTCTGTCTAGAAAAAACATAATGTCAGAGAAGATGCAGAGGAATTGGAGCCACATACATTACTGGTGGGAACATAAAATGGCTTAACCACACTGGGAATTTCTTTTCTTGTTATTTTAATTTCATTTTTTTTTTAAAATCAAGACAGGGTCTCCCTATCTTGCCTAGGCTAGTCTTGAACTTGTGGGCTCAAGTCATCCTCCCCACTGAGCCTCCTAAGTAGCTGGGATTGCAGGTATGAGCCATCACACCTAACTGGTCTAACCACTTTACAAAACATCTGGCAGTTTCTCAAAAGCCTAAATGTGCAGTCATCACATAATGCAACAATTTAACTCCTAGGCATGTATCTCAGAGGAAAAAAATATATATGTCCATACAAAATTCTGTATAGGAATCTTCATAGCAGCATTATTCATAATGGCCAATACACGAAAACAACCCAAATGTCCACCATTGATGAATGAATAAACAAAACGCAGTGTGTCTACCATGGAATTTATTCAGCTGTAGAATGAATGAACTACTGATAAAAGCCACAACATGAAGGAACTTTGAAAACATTGAACTAAGAAGGAAAAAAAGCCAGCCACAAAAGATCACGTATTGTACAATTCTATTTGTCCAGATTAGGCAAATACACAGTGACAGAAAACCAATCAATGGCTGCCTAAGGCTGAGGGCAAAGGCAGGTGGTAGGGAGTAGGAATCAGTGGCTTAGGAGTGTAGATTTCTCTACAGGGTAATGAAAGGTTCTAAAAGTGACTGTGGTGATCGGTGCACAGCTCTGTGAATACTCTTAAAACCCACTGAATTGCAGATTTCAGCAAATAAATTGCATGACACATGAGTTATATTTTTATAAAGCTGTTATTTAAAAAATAATAATAAGGGGCTGGGCACAGGTAGTCACACCCGCCTGTAATCCCTGCACGATGGGAGGGTAAGGCAGGAGGATCACTTGAGGTTGGGAGTTTGAGATCAGGTTGAGCAATCTAGCGAAATCCTGCCTCTACAATAAAAAATAAAAATAAATTCAGCTGGTCATGGTGGCACACGTCTGTATTCCCAGCTACTTGGGAGACCGAGGTGGGAGGATTGCTCGAGCCCAGGAGTTTGAGGCTGCAATAAGTCATGATCATGTCACCATATTGCAGCCTGGGCGACAGAGCAAGACCCTGTCTGTACAAAGGAAAGAAACGTGCTGCGCATGGTGGCTCATGCCTGTAATCTCAGCACTTTGGGAAGCTGAGGCAGGTGAATCATCTGAGGTCAGGAGTTTGAGAACAGCCTGGCCAACATGGTGAAACCCTTTCTCTACTAAAAATTACAAAAATTACCCGGCTGTGGTGGTGGATTATTGTAATCCCAGCTACTCAGGAGGGCTGAGGCAGGAGAATGGCTTGAACCCGGGAGGTGGAGGTTGCAGTGATTCCAGACCATGCTACTGCACTCCAGCCTGGGTAACAAGAGCAACACTTCATCTCAAAATAAATAAATAAATAAAAATAAAAAAGAAAAGAAATGCAAGTTCTTATCACTTTGTGAGCGTAGCCAAGTTTGAGAAGGAATAGACAAGAATAAAAGAACACTGAATAATGAGGGTGAGTGGCTGGTTAGTCTCAGTTGCTAGCCAAGAGGGTTCTGAAAAATTCATTAGTAAAGTTACAGCTCCGGGACAGTCATGCAGTCAAACAATGAATGCTAAATTCATTACAAATGGCCTTGGTCTTTCTTCACATGCCTTCTAGTGAAAAATTCCTATGTGCCAAAACAGCAAGTTTGCAATGACAGCAGCTGTTTATTATAAAGACTACAATAAGGAAATGGCATCTTCTTCAAGAACAACATAATGTCGCGAGATAAAGAAGCTCTAATTTTGCCTCTGTTCAAGCGTTGATCTGATTTAGCCAATATGACACCAATTTTGGATAAAGTGCAAACAACACAATTTCATTTTTCATTAATCAAAACTGATTAGGTAGTATAATATCAACTCTGATTTTATAAAAAATTGTTAAGTGCCTGGCACAGTGGCTCACTCCTATAAAACTAGCACTTTGGGAGGCCAAAGTGGGTGGATCATTTGAGGTCAGGGATTCGAGACTAGCCTGGCCAATGTGGTAAAACCCCGTATCTACCAAAATACAAAGAAGTAGCCGGGAGTGGTGGCACGTGTTTGTAATCCCAGCTACTCAGGAGGCTGATGGAGGAGAATCGCATGAACCTGGGAGGTGGAGGTTGCAGTGAGACAAGATTGTACTCCAGCCTGGGTGACAAAGTGAGACTCTGTCTCAAAACAAACAAACAAACAAAATTGATCCGATAAAAAATATGAAATGATGGAACCAATTAGATGTTAAAACTTGTCCCAAAAAGAATTCCAAAACCCACATGTATCTGAGACCATCAAGACCATTACTACTATATTTAAAAATAAACTGATTATACAGTCAACAATAATTGGGCAGCAGTCTTCTCATCCACAGCCACACAAACCCAATCATGTGGCTATGCAGTTGAAAGGCCTGCATAGCCTAGATGGAACTGGTCTGACTTGAGATTTCATTTTATTTGTATTTGTATTTTGAGACAGGGTTCTGCTCCATCACCCAGGCTGGAGTGCAGTGGTGTAATTATGGCTCACTACAGCCTTGACCAACTGACATCAAGAGATCCTTCTGCCTAAGCCTCCCTAATACCTGGGAATGCAGGCAGGTTCCACCATGCCAGGCTATTTTTTAAAAATTTTTGTAGAGAGAGAAGTCTTGCTATGTTGCCCAAGCTGGCCTCAAACTCCTAGCCTCAAAAGTTATCTGCCCACTTCAGCCTTCTGAGTAACTGAAACCACATGCATACACCACCATGCCTGGCTACATTTATTTTACTAAATTTCTTTCTTTTATTTTTGTAGAGAGGAGGTCTTGCTATGTTGCCAAGGCTGCTGACTCTTGGCCTTAAAAGCCACTCCCATCTCTGCCTCTCAAACTGTTGGAACTACAGGTGTGAGCCACTGCACTTGGCCTGACTTGAGATTTCTTTCATCTAGCATCCTTTACTTGGTAGGATTGGGAAAGGCAGTAGTGTTTTTTTTTAATTACTTAATAATTCAATTTGAATCAAACTCAACCATGACCCCTGCCTTCTCTTACACCCCACGTCCAGTCTCTCAGGAAATCCTGTTGATAGTCTTCAACATGTATCCAGGTTCTGACCATCTCTCACCGCCACCAGGACCCTGGTCAGGACCACTATCATCTCCCACCTGGATGTTGTGACAGCTTGGCCTCCCTGCTTTTACCAAAACCTCCCTGTAGTCTTTCCCAAATCAGCAGCCAGGGGGTGCTTTTAAATAGAGAGACAGATCATGTCACCTCTCTGCTCAGAACCTTCCTGCAGTTCCCATCTCAGTCAGAGTAAAAGTCAACGCCCCAGCAATAACCTCCCAGGGCTCACACAATCTGTAGTGATCTCAGCCCAACACCTCCCTGGCCTCCTCCCCTGCTTCTCTTCCTCCCTCTCTCTGCTGCACTGGACTCCATCCTGAGCCTTAGACACACCAAGGAGTTCCCTCCTAACATCTTCATTCTGTTGCTTCTGCCTGCAATGCTCTTCCCTAAGCACCTTGGCCAGCTCCTTTCCCTCCTTCAAGCCTTTGTTCAGTTTTCACTTATGAGGACAACCCTGAACACTCTATTTAATATTGCCGTCTGTCCCCATTCCCACCATGCTCACTCATTTCTTTTCTTTTCTCTCCTTTTTTTTTTTTAAGACAAGAACCCCCTCTGTCAACCAGGTTAGAGTGAAGTGGTGCAATCACAGCTCACTGCAACTTTGAACTCACATGCTCAAGCAATCCTCCTGCCTCAGCCTCCTTAGTAGCTAAAACTACAGGTGTGTGCTACCATGACTGTTTTTATGTTTGTTTGTTTTTTTGTTTTTAGACAGGGTCTCACCATGTTGTACAGACCGGTTTTGAACTCCTGGGCTCAACTGATCCTCCCACTTCAGCCTCCTAAAATGCTGGGATCGCAGGCATTAGCCACTGTGCCTGGCTTTGTGTTCATTTCTTCTTGCTTCTTTTACACACTACCCTACATTGAGTGGCTTGTAACATCACAAGTCCACTATCTGATGGTTCTGAAGCTCAGAAATCCAAAATAGGCATAACAAGGCTAAAGTCAAGGCATCAGCAGGGCTGCATTCCTCCTGGAGGGCCTAGAGAGAACGTGTTCCCTTGCCTTTTCCAGCTTCACGAAGCCACCCACATTCCTTGGCTCATGGCTCCTAACTCTATCTTCAAAGCAAGAAGCGGAGCATCTCACCTCTGCTTCCATTATCACATCTCCTCCAATTCTGACTCTTCTACCTCCCTCTTGCTATCATAAAGACCCCTTGTGATTTCTTGGCATGGTAGCTCACATCTGTAATCCCAACACTCTGGAACGCCAAGGTGGGAGGAACGCTAGAGGCCTGGAGTTCAAGACCAGCCTGGGCAACAATAGTGAGACTCCACCTCTACAGAAATGGTAGTAATAATGACTTTAGCCAGTCATTGTGATGTGCACAGGCAGTCCCAGCTACATGAGAGGCTGAGATGAGAGAATTGCTTTAGCCCAGGAGTTTGAGATCAGTCTAGGCCACATAACAAGACTGCATCTTTATGAAAAATACAAACATGATCTGGGCGTAGGTGGCATGCACCTGTAGTCCTGGCTACTCAGGAAGCTAAGGTAGGAGGATTGCTTGAGCCCAGGAGTTTGAGGCTGCAGTGAGCTATGATCACATCACTGCACTCCAGCCTGGGTGATAGAGTGAGACTCTGTCTCAAAAACAGAAAACAAATGAAGAGGAAGACACATTTGGTCTCTGCCCCTGGTCCTGGCACAGAGCTTCTAAAGCTCTTATGAAGTCCTCAATGATAGAAGTGATAGGAGCATCTTTTGTTTTCATATTTGGTCTTAGTCCTAGGTTTCTAGCACAAGATCTTCCTGTAGATCACCCTACCCCCTACTTCCTACCCCATCCTCCACAAAACAACCCAATTCTTCTCCATAATGGAGCTATATTACAAAAAGTTGTACTCATTTATATTTTGAATTTCAATCATTAAAATTTTGTGGAAATTTGTTTTATCTCGTTACACCTGCATGCTATTCTTGGTTTTGTCTCTTAGTCTTTGAAGCCTAAAATATTTCGCATCTGGCCCTTTAATGTGTTAACCCTTAGACTAAAGGAACTGGGAGCACTTTAGACTGGAAGAAAGAACACAATATGGCAACTGCCCTCAAATGTTTGCTGGATTCAATAGGGAGCTGGATCCATCCATCACCAGGTCATATTTACTACAGAACACTCCCCTACCTATGAAGAAAGAGGCAGTTCTGTCTCTACAAAAACAAACAAACAAAAGTAAGCCATGCAGGGTAGTGTGCGCCTATAGGTCCAGTGACTCCGGAGGCTGATATGGGAGGATTGTTTGAGCTCAGGAGCTTGAGATTACAGTAAGCTATGATTGTGTCACTGCACTCCAGCCTGAGCAACACAGCAAGACTCTGTCTCTAAAAAGAAAGAGAACAGACACTCTATGGAATGGGATAAAATATTTAGAAATCATATAGCTAACCAGAGTTTATTATATAAACTTTAAAACAGGCAAAATACTTGAATAGTAGGCCAAGCATGGTGGCTCACACCTGTAATTCCAGCACTTTGGGAGGCCGAGGCAGGTGGATCACGAGGTCAAGAGATCGAGGCTATTCCTGGCCAGCATAGTGAAACACTGTCTCTACCAAAAATACAAAAATTAGCTGGGCGTGGTGGTGCGTACCGGTAGTCCCAGTTCTCCTCGGGAGGCTGAGGCATGAGAATCACTTGAACCCAGGAGGTGGAGGCTGCAGTGAGCCGAGATCACGCAATTGCACTTCAGTCAGGTGACAGAGCAAAACTCCGTCTCAAAAAAAAAAAAAAAAAAAAAGACTTAAATAGTAATTCCACCAAAGATACACAAATGGCCAATAAGCATATAAGAAAATGTTCAAAATCATTCATTATTAGGGGAAGAAAATCAATCCTAAAATGAGATATCACATCATACCTGCTAGGATGGCTATAATAATAACTAAAAGATAACAAGTGCTGGTTCGAAGAAGTGGAGAAATTAGAACGCTTGAATATTCTTGGTAGGAAAGTAAAACGGTACAGTCACTGTGAAAGTCTGGAAGTTTCTCAAAAAGTTAAACACAGAATTACCGTATGACTAAGCTATTCCACTCCCAGGTGTATACCCAAAAGAACTGCAAAAATGAACTCAGAAACATGCTGAGTGCTGACGTGCAACTGCTGATGCTGGCTGGAGACAAGAGAAGAAAGGGAAGCCTGAGGACAGTATTCACTGCAGCATTAATCACAATTACCAAAAGGTGGACACACCCCAGGTGTCCATCCATAGATGAAGGGATAAACAAAATGCAACATACACGTGCAATGGAATATTACTCAACCATGAAAAAGAATGAAGTTCTGATCAATGCTATCAGACATATTGTTAGAACCTGGCTGAACCTCGAAAGTATTAGGCTAAGTGAAGTAAGCCACACGTAAAAGGGCAAGTATTGCATGATTCCTTTTATGTGAGGTACCCAAATAAGCAAATTTGCAGAAACGCAAATTACATTAACAAGTTACCAGGGTGTCAGGGAGGAAAGAATGGAAAGTTATTGCTTATTGGGTACAGAATTTCTGTTTGGGATGATGGAAAATTCTGGAAATACATAGTGATGATGCTTGTAAACCTTGTGAATGTAATTAAATGCCACTGAATTTTACACATTTTAAGTTAATCCTTTCTAAAAACCAAAGAGAAATGGAATGGCATTTATTACCTATCAGTTGTGCTAGATACATTATAGCCATTATCTCACTAAGCTCCATGAATGTCTGTGAGGTAGGAGCTCAGAACGGTCAAGTATCTTTCTCAAAGTCTCACAGCTAGGAACGCGCAGTACATGTTTTCACTAGACAATGGGTACTTTCCACATAAGGGTCAAGGATCATCTGCCAGGACTATTTAATACAAAGGAGATTTTCACATTACAAAGCAGATTCTTAATACAACCAACAATACTAGTAACATGCAGTTTGCATACATTATCTCCCGAATTCTCACAAATAGGAAAGAAAGAACTTAAGACATCAGAGAGCTACTTAGGATTCAGAATGCAAGCTGCCCCAATATGCATCCTCTGTCCTTAAAGACCTGAGCTGCAAACATGGAAAAGATTGAAAAACACTGCCTTCAGGTGTGAATAAAAATATATTACATCTTAGTAAGAATGCAGGGAAGCAGATGCTTATCTATTTTGTCTTATCTACTGATAACTAAATTCAGAAATTGTGATAAAAGTAATACAAATGTTATAAATATATTTCCTCTTAATTTTTGAAGAGCAATGATTACAGTCTGAAAAACTGTCATTAAGTGATTAGTATTCAAAGTTCCATACTGAGGCCAAATCTTTTTGGCTTTCAATATCTAGCTTTATTATGTCACAATGACATTCAGATTCTTTTCCACTTACATTGTAAAACTGCACAGGAACTCAAAACTCTAGGTAAATCTATAAACATATACCTATGAATCAACCTTTAGTTCATTAAAAAATATACTTTCTCTACACACACTTTCTTTCCCTTTCTAATGTGCATTATCTTATATAATCCTCAAAGCAATCTCTTGAGCTGGATATATATTTTTTTAAACGGATACATGTGCAGAACATTCAGGTTTATTACATAGGTATACACGTGCCATGGTGGTTTGCTGCACCCATCAACCTGTCACCTACATTAGGTATTTCTCTGAATGTTATCCCTCCCCTAGCCCCCCACCTCGCACAACCCCCGGTGTGTGATGTTTCCCTCCCTGTGTCCATGTGTTATCATTGTTCAACTCCCACCTATGTGTGAGAACATGCAGCGTTTGGTTTTCTGTTTGTGTGTTAGTTTGCGGAGAATGATGGTTTCCAGCTTCATCCTGCAAAGGACATGAACTCATCCTTTTTACGGCTGCATAGTATTCTATGGTGTATATGCACTACATTTTCTGGGAGTGTAAATTAGTTATTCCTTTTTTTTAACCTTAAAATTTGAATTTATGGAGCATTAAGTTCTGGACTGTAAAATCAAAAAGAAAAAAGAGATGTGAGGTCAAAGGAAGGAGAGATAGTGAAAAATGAGCCAGCAGTTGAAAAGTAAAATTTTTCAGTAAAGAGTAACAGTTAAGATGGTCGTTCATGTTGTTATCGAAACAAAAGAGGTTTGGTCTGGTCCTGCTTCTCACCGCACAGAAACCCAGTGACAAGTATTGCTAAGAAAGAAGGCTGTAACCCGGGTGGTGCAGCCAAGGAGAGGGAAGCTCAGTCTTAAATCCATCTCCTTCACTGACTAAAACTGGGAGTCTATTTGGCAGGAAGAAATGTAACATTGTATAAGAAAACAGGAATTAGGGAAGAGCAAGGAAACATCTGGCACTGTGATCTGGTGAGTTTCAGCTCTTTGATACTTCCTGAAGGTCTTTTTTTGAGGGAAGGCAGATAAATACAAGTTTCAAGCTTTAACAGCAGGGTTAAATTTCTGTTTATCCTATGGGACTACCGGGCTGGTTTCAAAGTAAGCAATGATTCCATAGGCCCTTTCTGTTCTTTTAAAATCTGAAATAAACAACTGAATATATGTTATAGGCTGAACCTAATGAAAATCCATTTCATGTGCTAAAAACCAGAGCAGATGGAAGTAAAAGCTGTTACAAATAGCCTGTAAGTATCAAGTTTGGGAACACCAGGAAAAATTCCAAAAAAGGTAATCAATTCATGAAACTTACAGATGAACAAGTGAATATTTCAGAATTCTTCTCAATACTAAGTATCAACATGACCTTATCAATATTTGCATTACTAATCATACAATAAGAACCTGACTTCTGACTATTCTAAGGTATAAATGTGTACTTTACCTTAAATAGGAAAATGTGTCATGTATCCATTTTGAGATTCATTACAAGATTCACAGAAGAGAAAACTGATAGCCCTGTATCGATTAAAACATTTTTTTTTTTTTTTGAGATGGAGTTTTGCTCTTGTTGCCTGGGCTGGGGTGAAATGACAAGATCTTGGCTCACTGCAACCTCCACCTCCCAGGTTCAAGTGATTCTCCTGCCTCAGTTTCCTGAGTAGCTGGGATTACAGGTGTCTGCCACCATGCTGGGTTAATTTTTTGTTGTTGTTGTTATTGTATTTTTAGTAGAGATGGGGTTTCACCATGTTGGCCAGGCTGGTCTTGAACTCCTGACCTCAGATGATCCACCCACCTCAGCCTCCCAAGAGATGGAATCTCACTATGTTGCCCAGGTTGGCCTAGAACTCCCAGGCTCAAGTGATTCTTCCACCTCAGGTTGGGGAGTGACAATAGGGTGCACATCCAGATGAGGGTAATTTTTGTAACAAAGGGAGTTAGGAAACTTACTATCAGAGAAACCTCAAGGCCCAGAAGGTTTCACTGGCATATTTTACCAACTTATTAAAAAAAGAACGTAATTAATTCCTAATGTCACAAGCAGTAAATTACTGAAAACTGCTAAAAACATGAAATTCACTTGGACATGGCTTAATATGTGTATACACATACTCACATAATTATGAGCCAGATTTACTCAAAACACTTTCAGTGTTCTCTAGACCTCATAAAGCTATCCTTTGAGAGAAAATAAACCTATTAGGCAATTGCAAATTAAAACCACAATGAGCAATCACTGCATATCAACTTAAGATGGTAAAAATAAGATTGACTATACAAGTATTCACAAGAATGTCAACCAAAACTCTCATACCGTGCTGATGGAAATGTAAAATAAACAGTTTGGCACTTCCTTCAAAAGTTATATACCTACCATAGATCCCAGCTGTTCCATTCCCAGATATCTACTCAAGAGAAATGAAGGCCTATGTCCACACAAAAACTTGTACACAAATGTTCATAGTAGCTCTATTTGCATTAGCCCCAAACTGGAAGAACCCAAATGGCAATCAACAGACAAATGGATGAACAAATTTTGACCCAGGTATACAACAGTGTATTAATCAATGACAAAATGGAATCTCCTATTGATACATGCAACACTGGATGAATTTCATAACAACTATGTGAAGTAAAAGAAGCCACAATAATCTCCACCCCATGAAAATAGTCCACGTTGTCATATCATATATCATATATATGACTTTCTAGAAAATGCAAACTAAGCTTAAATGGAAAATCAGCATGTTGCCTAAATACTGGGCAGGGTCATGAATTACAAGGCGACACGAGAAAACTTTCGGGGGTATGGATATTTCAGTATCTTGGTGGCAATGAAGATGGTTTATTAGGTATGTGCATCTCAAAACTAACTGGATTTTATACTTTAAATATTTAATTTACTATAATTAAGCATTGATAAAAAATTAAGCTGATTATATCGGCACTTGCCTAATAGGTTTATTTTGCAACACTAGAGACTGGGATTGAATTCTAAATTGTGCCACAACTTCTGTTGATACTTTTACAAACATGAATGACTATTTTACATATCCTCTGAATTGTATGAGTTGACTTTATATCCACATTTTAAAAATATTTTATCCCAGTGACTGATTTACAAATACACATGTCAATCAAGAACTAATCGATAAAATACTACTTTAGAAGTTAAAGCAACTGATAAACTTTAATTTTAACCACAAATATTTTTTATAAAAAAATTGCATTAACCCTTATTACCTTGAATGTGGTATAAATCATAATCGGGATCTTGATTCTTCCTTTCCTGTCACTGCTGCCACTTCCAGGGAAATGCCTATAAAAGCAAATGAAATTATATGATTGTGTGTCAGGGCTTTCAGCTAGATTGTGTAGGGAACTCCTCTCCATGCTCCCTATAAATACAGCAATCTATACCCATTTTAAATAAAGACTTTAAAAGTCTTAGAAAGGACACAAGTTTGCTAGGTAGCAGAGTGTAGGAATTGCCTATAGTCCCAACCAAGACAAAGTTTTAGCCACATATTAATATTCTGCAATTACTTGCTAATTTTTTTTCTCCAGCAAATTCTTATCTTTAGAATTAAAGAAAATTCAGTCACAATCCACGTTCACTGAATACTAAAAATACTATTATTAAAACCATTGAAAAACCCTTATATACATCAGTTTTAATAACTCAATATTTCAGCCAGGCGTGGTGGCTCACGCCTGTAATCCCAGCACTTTGGGAGGCTGAGGCGGGCAGATCATGAAGTCAGGAGATCGAGACCATCCTGGCTAACACGGTGAAACCCCATCTCTACTAAAAATACAAAAAATTAGCTGGGCGTGGTGGCAGGTGCCTGTCGTCCCTGCTACTAGGGAGGCTGGAGGCTGAGGCAGGAAAATGAATGGCATGAACCCGGGAAGCAGAGCTTGCAGTGAGAACACGCCAATGCACTCCAGCCTGGGCGACAGAGGGAGACTCCGTCTCAAAACAAAAAACAAAACAAAACAAAAAACTCAATATTCCAGAGTAGAGATGGTATAATTTTTGGCAATTTCAATGATGAGATACGTTGCTTTGTTTTTCCTCCTCATAAATCTCTTTTATTAACAACAGGACAAAGCATACCTTTCTGCATAAAGCTTTGCCCACAATTAGGACAGGTAATTTGAAGCGGACTTTTGTGGCCAGATACAAAAGAGTGCATACTGGGTAATGTCTCTCATTTGAAGGTCAAAATAGGCAAACAAAATCCTTGTTATTGAATATCTAGGCTGGGAGTAGTGGCTCATGCCTGCAATTCTAGTACTTTGGGAGGCCGAGGCAAGCAAATCATCTGAGGTCAGGAGTTCAAGACCAGCATGGCCAACATGGTGAGACCACGTCTCTACTAAAAATACAAAAATGTAGCTGGGTATGGTGGCACATACCTGTAGTTCCAGCTACTTGGGAGGCTGAGGCAGGAGAATGGCATGAACCCCAGAGGCGGAGCTTGGAGTGAACAGAGATCGTGCCACTGCACTCCAGCCTGGGTGACAGAGCAAGACTGTCTCAAAAGAAAAAAAAAAAAGCCGAAAAGCCGGGCACGGTGGCTCATGCCTGTAATCCAGCACTTTGGGAGGCTGAGGTGGGTGGATTATGAGGTCAGGAGATCAAGACCATCCTCACTAACTTAGTGAAACTCTGTCTCTACTAAAAATACAAAAGATTAGCCAGGCATGGTGGCAGGCGCCTATAGTCCCAGCTACTTGGAAGGCTGAGGCAGGAGAATGGCGTGAACCCGGGAGGTGGAGCTTACAGTGAGCCAAGATTGCACCACTGCACTCCAGCCTGGGTGACAGAGCGAGACTCCATCTCAAAAAAAAAAAAAAAAAACACACAACTAAAAACGTTAATGTAAGGTAGTAAACTAAATAAGGAATAAATTTTTGTGACAATTGACAGCAGATTAGAATGACTATAGTTAACAACAATGCATTGTACATTCCAAATTAGTTAGAAGACAGAACTTGAAATCATAAATAGTCAAAGTTATAGACACCCCAGCTACTCTGACTTGATCATACCACAGATGATACATACAACAAATATCACAGTTACCCTATAAATATGTACAAATGTATGAATTAAAAAGGTTAAATCCAAAAAAAGTCTTGGAAGTTGCAGAAACATAGGCTGTAGCAACTATACGTATTTTCTTCCTTTCCTGTTATGAATGTGTTTGTATGCAGATTATGTATTTGCATATATTAACTATTCCCTTCTTTTGTGCAATATTTTACAGAAGTTTTATTGGAGGTTTCTTTTCCATTTGTCCATTACACTAGAGATTACTCAAATAGGCTAGGATTGAATTTGAAGAGTACGTGATACGCCTCATGACTAGTCAGTCTCCCAGAGACAGGTGTGGCTGTTGGAACACTACATCTCCTCATTTTGAGTAGATGGTAAAAAGTGATTTATCTGTAGGAAGTTGCACTTTGTTGGATGGAACAGTTGTGTTGTACAGAAAGTCACATGTGCAGGGAAGGGTGTGTGTATTTCCTGAGTAGCCAAAGCGGGTAGCCGTGGCTAGCCATCAAAGCTGATGTGTCTCAGCTGCAAACCCATCCTCTGGGTTTGTGTTGAAGCTTGCGCTCTGCACAGCAACTGGCTTTGTGTGAGTCTCTGCCACAAGAACACACTATGTGGAGACAACAGGCCAGAGAAGGCAGAGGGATCTGTGCCTTCTTTTGGTCTCCTTGTCTGCACCCTAATCCCATCAAGGTCACTCCTTGGTACCCTCATTCTGCCTGATGAAGGAAGGCCCTCCAATAACAAGATATGCATCTGGTTGGCAATGCCTCTGACACTACCGACAGCTTCACTATGCCCCAAAGCCGCCAGTGCCAGCCACACAGTATCCCATCTCCAAAGTCAAAAGGAGAGTGGGTGCAGTGGCAGCCATGGCCTAGAGTTGTTCCTCAGACACCTTAGTATTCTAGTTTTTTGGAAGAGGCCAGGGCAGGTGGATCATTTGAGGTCAGAAGTATGAGTTCAGCCTGGCCAACATGGTGAAACCCAGTCTCTACTAAAAATAAAAAACTTATCTGGGCCTGGTGGCACTCACCTGTAATCCCACCTACTCAGGAGGCTGAGGCAGGACAATCACTTGGACCTGGGAGATGAAGGTTGCCCTGAGCTGAGATTGCACCACTGCACTCTAGCCTGGGCAACAAAGTGAGAGTTTGTTTCAAAACAAAACAAAAAATAATAATACTTCTATGGTTTCTTGCAGCTCTCCCAAAATACTTACATACATAAAAGCTCATTCACATGCATGCACACACTCATGTTATCACAGTGCTTCCTCCCTCCCCAGCAATTCATTCCAGATGCCATTACATGGTGCTAAGTGTGGCAGGTGGTTGCCCTGGGAAGCATAGCAGGATAAGAAGGTTCAGGAGGAGCAGAAGTTGCCAAGGCCCTGGACAGACAGAGGCAGATGAGGGGCAGGCAAGGTGGTAACAGCCCACCAAGGAATGTCCCATGTGAGTAAAGGACATGGGTCAAGCAGCGGGAGGCTCAATGGTGGCACTAGTACACAAGACAAACACTGGGGAAATGATGGAATAAATCAACAGGCTGAGAATATCTGAGTGGTATGGTTCTATGAAATAAAGAATTATAAATAGGAAAAGAAACAAACAAACAAAAACAAGCCCTGGATGTTAAGAACAGAAGTGAAGATACAGGTATGAGCTTTTGGCCTTCAACCTGTGTAAGAACACAGATGAATACAGATGTAAACGTGCGCATGCACACGATGATTTTCCTTACTGTGCTGACTGTATTGTGGTTACACAGGCCAATGTCCTTGTTTATAAAAATTACACATGGAAGTAGCTGAGAGATAGGGCATTGTGCTGGCAACTTACTGTCAAATAGTACAGGAAAAAGTTTATTGCACCATGTACATGGATGCTTTCTGGCGGCTTTCTGTTAGCTTGAAATTGTTTCAAACTGTAACTGGTTTACAACAAAAATTTTAAAGAATTACAATATTATTTATCTCTTCTATATCAAGCTTTTCTCTTGTAGTCTATCTTACAGGTATTTCCATATGAATATAAACAGAGCCATCACTTTGTGTTTACTGGCAACATGAATGGAATTTCCAGAATGGAACTATAGGTTAATTATCTTTTTTTATAAAGCAGCAATGGGTTAAAGAATACATGCATCTTGAAAATAACAGATATCATCAAAGTACCATCCACAAGATAGTTATAGTCTATATGCACATAAACAACGTCTTAACCTGACTTTTTTTCCAAACCCTTTGCTAAGACTGAGCATAAGCAAAATTTACCGTCTGCCAACCTGCTAGGTGTCAAACATTTTAATTCTTAGATTTTTAGCTCCACTTCTTTAACTAGATTGAGAATTTCTTGAGTCTCTTCTCATTTATTTTGTGGATTGCTTCTTTTAAAAATATATACAGATGGGTTCTTCCTTTGTTGCCCAGGCTGGGTTCAAACTCCTGAGGGCAAGCAATCCTCCCATCTTGGCCCCTCAATGCACTGGGATTACTGGTGTAAGCCACCGTGCCCAGCCTGGATTCGTTCTTTGTAAATCGAACCCTTTGTCATCTTCTTGCAAATAGCCTACTCTTTCTCTTACATGGCATTTGACACATTTTAGCAGGTTTTGCCATACAAAACATTTAGATTTTTGGTCAAATGTGTGCATAGAATACATTTAAAGAAACTGAAGTGGTTTTTTTTTTTCCCCATCTGCTTTTAATCTAAAGTCTTATTATATCTGAATTTTAACATTTCTTGAAGTAATGTTAGATTATAAATGTTTGGATTTTATTCATTTTCTAAATGATTCTGACTGGTTTTCTACATATATAATCATATAACCTGCAAAAGATGATGTGCCCTTTACTTTCTAATTATTTACAAGTAATCTGCACTGGTTTAAACATCTAGGAAACTGATGAGTACCTGGGGGGAATGTGTATCTTTTTCCTATGAACTGTGCTTTTAGTGGTTCACTATTAGACAATAATGGGTTGGCATTTGCAATAATATGATTGCAACCAATTATATTAAGGATTTCTGTTGCTTTTTCATGAGATACCCAGATGATACATTATTTCTAGTTAGTTCAATAATATGAGAAAATGAATTAAGATTTTTTATAAAATTATCCTGTTTCTGGATAAATCCTAAACCTGAAATTCACTGTAGAATATACATTTTTTTTTTTTAAAGACAGAATCTTGCTCTTTTGCCCAGGCTGGAGTGCAATGGTGTAATCCTAGCTCACTTCAGCCTCCAATCCCTGAACCCAAGTGACCCTCTTGCCTCAGCTTCCTGAGTAGCTGAGGTGACCGACATGCACCACCACACCTGTCTAATTTTTGTATTTTTTATAGAGGTGGAATATTGCTATGTTGCCCAGGCTGGTCTCTAACTCCTTGGCTCCAGCAATCCACATGCCACAGGCTGCCAAAGTGCTGAGACTACAGGCATAAGTCATCACACTGAGCCAGAAGATATTTTTTGAACTCATGTGAAAGCACAGTTAAAAGCCCCACGATGCCAGGATCTGCAACAGTGAAAATTCAGATAGAACACAACTGACAACTGGCTCTCATCCTCTGCAAGAGGTTAAGCCCAGAGACATCAACTATTTTTCAACAATGTAAAATTGTGTTTCATAGATTAAAATTTTTGGGCCCCACATATCACCTACAGACAGGTTAACGCCCTTAAAGGAACATATAAGCTACAAATCCCTTAATATACAAACTAGTGCCAGGCACGGTGCTGCATGCTTGTAATTCTAGCACTTTGGGAGGCCAAGTTGAGTGGATTACTTAAGCCCACGAGTTGATTTCTGAAAAAGGTTTTATGATAAGTAAATGGAGAAGGAATGGTCTTTTCAACAGATGCTGCTGGTACATCACGTGCAAAATGATGACTTTAAACTGTTACCTCACAATATGTGCAAAAAATAACTCACAATGGATCTTACCCTAAACATAACAGATCAAACTATAAATTTCAGGAAGAAAATCTGAGTTTAAACATTTGTGACCTTAGGTTGGAAAAAGATTCTCTAGATACAACACCAAGAGCATAGTAATAAAAGGAAAACTTGAAAAACTGAATTTCACCAAAGCAAAAGCTTTTGAGCTATAAGGGATACCACCAAGAATATGAAACAACTAGCCAGACAGCACCAATATGTGCAGAATCTTATTTCTGATAAAAGACTTGCATCCAGAACATATCGAGGACTCCTATAACTTGTAAAAGAAGAAGAACACAGTTTTTAAATGGGCAGACACTTATATAGACCTGTCACACACAATGAAAGTAAAACAAAATAAAATCTTCATGCCTTTGGGTTAGGCAATGGTTTCTTAAATAGGAAGTCAAGGCTGGATGCGGTGGCTCACGCCTGTAATCCCAGCACTTTGGGAGGCCAAGGCAGGTGGATCACGATGTCAGGAGATCGAGACTATCCTGGCTAATACAGTGAAACCCCATCTCTACTAAAAATACAAAAATTTAGCTGGGCACGGTGGCACTTGCCGGTAGTCCCAGACACTCGGGAGGCTGAGGCAGGAGAATTGCTTGAACCCAGAAGGCGGAGGTTGCAGTGAGCCAAGATCACGCCACTGCACTCCAGCCTGGGCGACAGAGTGAAATCCGTCTCAAAAAAAAAAAAAAAAAAAAAAAAAAAGTGAAGTTAAAGGCACAAGTGCCAAGAGAATAATCTGGTTTCTCTCAAAATTAAAAACTTTTCTGCCTCAAAACGATACTACCAAGAAAGAGAGAAGACAAGTTATGTATTAAAAATAATGTAGAATTATTAGAATTGGAGAAAATATTCCCAAATCCTACACCACAGCTTGCATGAAAGAGTGACATCCTGTCTCACACACACATTTTTTTATTAATCATCAATCAATTAGGGACTTATATCGAGACCATGTAAAACACTCTTCTGACTCGATAATAAAAAGATATACCCAATTTTAAAATGGGAAGAGGATTTAAATAGACATTACTCCAAAAAATATATGTAAATGACCAATAAGCACACTGAAAGATAACACAAACCTGTAAGCCAAGCACTTTGGGAAGCCTAGGCAGGTGGATTGCTTGAGCCCAGGAGTTTGACACCAGTCTGGGCAACGCTGAGGAAACCCCATCTCTCAAAAAAAAAAAAAAAATTCAAAAATTAGCCAGGTATGATGGTGCACACCTGTAGTCCCAGCTTCTCAAGACCTGAGGCAGGGGGATCACCTGAGCCAGGAAGGTTGAGGCTGCACTGAGCCCAGATCTTGCCACTGGACGCTAACCTGAGTGACAGAGTGAGACCCTGTTTAAAAAAGAAAAAGTGAAAGGTAACACAACATCAATAGTCACTGGAGAAATATAAAACAAAAGAAAAAAATACCAAAATGAGATACCACTTCAAACCTATTACAATGGCTAACATCAAGAAGACAGTAAGTTGGCAGCGATGTGGAGAATCTGAACGCTCATAATGCGCTGCTGGAATATAAAATGGTACAGCCACCTGGGAAAACAACTGGTCAGCTTCTTCAAAGTTCAGTGCAAATGTACCCTATTCCTGGTAATTATACTCCTAGGTATACATACAAGAGATATTCAGGTATATGTCCAGACAAAAACTTGCTCAAGTATGGTCACTGCAGCATTATTCATAACAGCAAAAAATGAAAACAACAGAATCATCAAGTGATGTTGAGATAAACAGGTGGTATGTACATAGAATACTTAATGCTCAGCAATAAAAAGGAGCTACTGATACATGCAACAAGCCCAATGAGCCTGAGGTGAATTATGCTCAGTGAAAAAAAAACTAATTTCAATAGACACACACTATATATTCAATTTCTGTATCATAATTCAGAGACAGGGGTAATAAAAGCATCCTAAAATTAGATTGTGATGACGGTTGTAAAATCATTTTTAAAAAATTTTAAGACTGTAAATTTACTATCAGTGAATTAAATACTTCAGATGGGTGAATTTCATGGTGCATCAACTATACCTCAATAAAGCTGCTAAAAATTAATCTTTTCACTACAATGAGAATAAAAGGTTAACAGAAATCAAAATGTGTGTGTTCATGTGCATGAACACCCAAACCTGTGCCCAAAAACACCATGCCTATTCAGTGACATGAGGTCAATTAATCCTACTCAGAATGCTTGGAAGTGGGGGCAGATCTACGATCTTACATAGAAAACAAGTAGCTGATCTGAAAACAAAAAACAAGTCTCTACTTTCTCAGCTCAATGAACTCTTCTTGGTTTATATAAATATCTAAGGATAATAAATGAAATCCCGACTGTGTTCTGCAAAATCCATTTCAGGGTTGCAAGATCACAATTCTCAGGGTGTTTAAAGGCAAAACCATCTGGAAGCCCTGTCCTATCAAAGCTGACTGGTCTTGTAGCATCTTCTCATACGGTACAGGCACCTCTGTGGGGTTTTGTAAAGCTTTCCCTGGGGCAGGTGAAAAGCAGATAAATGTCATTAAATTGTAAGATTAAAAAACAAAACCATCACTACCTTATTGTGGCTTAATAAAGACATACATGATCTTTTGTAATATGTGATTTTAAAATTACTTAATACTACAGCACCCTACTCACATGTAAGAAGTTCTAAACCTGACGCCGATCCAAAGGGCCAAAATGAAAAGTACACTAAATATATGACTTTTAAAACCACACAAAAGGAGAGAAATGTCTGATTTCTTGCATTATTGTCTTTAAGATGGTCCTACTGTGGCGTATTTCTTGGGTTCCTCCTAACTAGAAATGGAAAAAGTAAGGTTATTCCTCATCCATTCAGTTTGTGAAAATGTGTGTTATATGACTGTTAAGTCAATGGCATAACATTAGAAAACTCTATTATATCGTGTATCTTTTATAAAATTGCCTTTGAGATAGCAAAAGCAGAAATCGTCCTCAACTCTTTTTTCTGAGTGTTGCCATTTCTACAGCTTCTACATTCATCTGATTCTCCTGGGTTGTAGACTTCATTTTATGCATCTCTGCAACCTTTTCTTCTTCTTCAACACCTGTAAAAAATATTAAGGTGCATATCTATTCTCTTAGCATTTATTTGGCTTTTAATAAAAATAGTATTTCCTGTATTCCAATATTTGTGATCTGTTTTACAAACAAAACATAAGTAAAATGAGGTGGCCCACACTTATAATCCCACCACTTTGGGAGGCTGAAGTAGAATTGCTTGAGCCCAGGATTTTAAGACCAGCTTGAGCAACATAGAAACAACCTATCCCTACATAAAAAGATAAATAAAATCTGGTGTGGTGGTGCGTATCTGTAGTCCTCGCTACTCTGGAGGTTGAAACAAGAGGATTGCTTGAGTCCAGGAATTTAAGGTTACAATGAGCTATAATTATACCACTACACTCCAGCCTGGGTCACAGAAAGAGACCCTGTGTTTTTAAAAAAAAAAAGCAGGGGGAAGATTTTAAAGGGAGCTTTAAAAATAAAAACCTAACATAAGAGTAATTTATTGGCTATAACCTTAAATATGGGAAGACTATCATCAAGAAAAAAATTCTAGGCTTACAAAGTCCAGCACAACAACCACTAGACACGCGTGACTCTTGAAATGTGGCCAGTCCAAATTCAGATGTTCTGTAAGTGAACAACAGACACTGACTTTTGAAAACTCAGCACAAAAAGTATTCCAAATATCCCATCAATAATTTCTATATTGATTACACATTGAAATATTTTAAAGTATTGCCACTAAAATGATTTTCACTTGTTTCCCTGTATATTATAATATTATAACTAGAAAGCTGTAAATCATGTGAATGACTCACATTATATTTAGTTCTATTCAATAGCACTTCACTAAATCCCAGAGAAGGGCTCAGAATTCTCCTGAAGAATTTCCACAACTTCCTCATGAACCTATTGATCATGTTTCAGAAGAACACTATTGCAAACAAATAAAAGGTACTTGAGAATTAGGTACAAAAACCATTCTTCATGGTGTCAAATTAGTAGCAATGTAAACAAATTACAAATACCAATAGACCGGGACTACAACTCGCAATGAGAACAACTCCCCCAATGCTTAGTTCTAATCAATGGAGAACCATGTATAACCATGGAGCACAGGAAGGGGAGAGCAAGCACAGCTGCCCACGAGACTGTGGGATTTGTGGGTCACAGGGCAGGTGATACACATACAATCAAAATAGCATTATTAGTATAAAGACACATACAGTCACGGACTTCACATTTCTCAAAATTATAATATTGGCAAAATTTAAAAAATAGGTTACTACCATAAAGCTTGGAAAATTGTATCACAGGTGGTGAGGGGAGGGTTACAGTGGCAAGGATAGTTTTTTTAAGAAACTAAAAATGCTACACAGAATAGGAATTGGCAAAAAATGCTACACAGAATAGGAATTGGCAAATAGTGAATTGGCAAAATTTTTAATACACTAGTAATCTGCTCAATTTATCACGAATTGAATCTAATCTGACCACAGAAATTTAAGTTTAAACCTTAGTGGCATACAGACATCTGTGGGAGATACTGTAGGTTCATTCCAGACCAACACAATCAAGGAAGTATAAAGTGAAGTTACACAAATGTCTTCGTTTCCCAATGCATTTAAAAGTTATGTTGAATCTTTCTTTCACAAAAGATCTCTGGGAGGTATGATGCTATTGGATACCATTTTATACACAGTGGAACTTCTTTCCAAATCGGAGTCAATCCTACAAAAGCCTGCCTTTGCTTTATGAAGTAAATTTATGGAATATTCTAAATCTTTTGTCATTTCAACAATATTCACGACATTTTCACAAGAAGTAGATTTCATTTCAGAGACCCCTTTCTTTGCTCACTGTAAGAAGCAACTCCTTAGCTGTTCACATTTGATCATGAAACTGCAGCAGTTCAGACCCCTCTGCAGGCTCCACTCTTTTCTTTTGAGACAGAATTTCAGTCTTGTTGCCCAGGTTGGAGTGCAATGATAGGATCTCGGCTCATTACAACCTCCACCCACTGGGTTCAAGTGATTCTCCTGCCCCAGCCTCAAAAGTAGCTGGATTACAGGTATGCACCACCATGCCTGCCTAATTTTGTATTTTTAGTAGAGACGGGCTTTCTCCATGTTGGTCAGGCTGGTCTCAAACTCCCAACCTCAGGTGATCCACCCACCTCGGCTTCCCAAACTGCTGGAATTATAAGCATGAGCCACTGTGTCCAGCCAGCAGGCTCCACTTCTAATTCTAGTTCACTTGCTATTTCCACCACATCTGCAGTTCTTTCCTCCACTAAAATCTTGAACCCCTTAAACTCACCAATGAAAGACGGAATCAACTTTTTCCAGTCCTGTTAATGATATTTTGTTCTCTTCCCATGAATCAAAAATGTTCTTAATGACACCTAGAACAGTAAATCTTTCCCAGAAGGTTTCTGATTTACTTTGCCCAGATCCTTCAGAGGAATCACTATCTCGGGCAGCTATGGCCTTACAAAATGTATTTCTTTCTTTTTTTGAGACGGAGTCTTGCTCTGTTGCCAGGCTGGAGTGCAGTGGTGCGATCTCGGCTCTCTGGAACCTCCGCCTCCCTGGTTCAAGCGATTCTCCTGCCTCAGACACCCAAGTAACTGGGATAACAGGCGCACACCACCACACCCAGTTAATTTTTGTGTTTTTAGTAAAGATGGGGTTTCACCATGTTGACCAGGCTGGTCTCGATCTCCTGACCTCGTGATCTGCCTGCCTTGGCCTCCCAAATTGCTGGGATTACAGGTATGAGACACTGCGCCTGGCCTACAAAATATGCTTCCTAAAGAATAAAACTTGTAGGCTGAGTGCAGTGGCTCACACCTGTAATCCCAAGCACCGAAGAAGGCCAAGGTGAGCCGACTGCTTGAGCCCAGAAGTTTGAAACCAGCCTAGGCAACATGAAAACAAAACATCTCTACAAAAAAACCCCACAAAAATTAGCCAGGCATGCTGGTGCACCACCTGTGGTCCCAGCTATTCAGCAGGCTGAAGTGGGAGGATCACCTGAGCCTGAGAAGATTGAGGCTGCAGTGAACTGTGATTGTGCCACTACACTCAAGCCTGAGCAACAGTGAGATGACTTTCTCAAAATAGAAAAAAATAATAATCATAAGACTTGAAATTACTCCTAGATCCATGGGCTGCAGAATGGATGTTGCATTAGCAGGCATGAAAACGACATTCATGTCTTTGTACACCTCCTTCAGGGCTCTGAGGGACTGGGTGCAGTGTTAATGAGCAGTAATATTTTGAAAAGAACTTTTTTTTCTGGGCAGTCGGTCTCAAAAGTAGGCTTAAAATATTCAGTGAACAATGCTATAAAGAGATGTGCCGTCATCCAGGCTTTATTGTGCCACTGATAAGAGCACATGCAGAGCAGATTTAGCATAGCTAAGGGCACTAGAATTTTTGGAATAGTAAATGAGCAATGGCTTCAATTAAAGTCACCAGCTGCATTAGCCCCTAACAAGAGTCTCAGCCTGTCCTTTGAAGCCTTGAAGCCAGTAATAGAATTTTCTCTAGCTAGCAGTCCTAGATGGCATGTAAGGCTGTTTTGCCTACATTAAAAATCTGTTTTTTGAGTGTAGCCATCTTCATGAATTATCTTAGAGAGATCTTCTGAAGAACTCGCGGTTCTTACACCAGGCACTTGCTGCTTCACTTTGCACTTTTATATTACAGAGACTGTGTCTTTCTTTAAACCTCATATGCCAACCTCTGCTAGCTTTCAGCTTTTCTTTTGCAGCTTACTCACTTCCTCTCGGCCATCATTGAATTGAAGATTTAGGGCCTTGTTCTGGATTAAGCTTTGACTTACTGGAATGTTGTGGCTGGTTTGATCTTCTCTCCAGACCAAAGTTTCTCTATCAGCAATAAGGCTGTTTTGTTTTTTTATCATCTGTGGGTTCACTGGAGCAGCACTTCTCATTTCCTTTGATAATTTTTCCTGGGCATTCACCACTTGGCAAACTGGCCTAGCTTTCAGCTGCCAAAACGTCTTCCTCACTAAGCTTCATCATTTTTATCTTTTGATTTAAAGTGAGCAGACTGCAACTCTCTTTTACACGAACACTTAGAGGCCACTGGAGGGCTATTAACTGGCCTCATTTCAATATTGTGTCTCAGGGACTAGGGAGGCCTTAGGAGAGGAAGCGATGGGAAACCACCTGATTGGTGGAGCAATCAGAGCACACAACATTTGCCAAAGAGGTTTGCCATCTTATATGGGTGCGTTCATGGAGTCCAAAACAAATTCAACAGTTACATCGAAGCTCAGTGATCTCAGGTCACCTGAGGTCACATATAATAATCATGAAAAAGTCTGAAATATTCTAAGAGTAACCAAATGTGACACCAAGAACCAAAGTGAGCACGTGTTGTTGGAAAAATGGCACCACAGACTTGCTTGACACAAGATTGCCACGAATCTTCAATTTGTAAAAACTGCAGTATCTGCAGGGCTCAAAAACATGAGTTATGCCTGTATGTATTCTGTACCTATAGATGCCCTGCCTTTTTTTGTTCCCTTTCAGTGTTTTTAAGAAAATGCTGCATCACTCAGTTAACATGAAACCTACCAATAGTGTTAGGTTACATACAGATATGAAACCTGTCATACTGTGAAAGGCCATAAGTATTAACAGCCTATAGTAAATACTGTGTTCCAATGTCAAATAAGCTCACTGCTCTAAATGAGGATTACAAAACCCACTGAAGATTCAGATAAGGTGATTCCACTCAGTGAGTTCAGAACTGTTTAATTCTGTACCATGCTTAAACTCATTTGCACAATGAATTTCTTGTTTTCAGTTCACCATCTTTATCTAGAACTCCTTATCTGAGTAAGAACTTTTAATCTATTCACAATTTCCCGACCTTCATTACTTTCTCTCTAATGTGTCTCATCAATCCAGAGGGAAGCCAAGCAAGGAGCCCCGCACAATAAACACCTGCCATTTTCCTCAATTCTTCAGTATCTACCCTGACATATTACCACCTCAGTGATTCCTTTTGAGCATTGTGAAATGTCTTCATAAACATTTCAGAGAATCATTCATAGTTTAGGCTGTGCACAGTGGTTCACACCTGTAATCCCAGCACTTTGAGAGGCCAAGGTGAGTGGATCATTTGAAGTCAGGAGTTCAATACCAGCTTGACCAACATGGTGAAACCTCATCTCTACTAAAAATACAAAAGAAAAACAAAATTAGCTGGGTGTGGTGCCATGTGCCTGTAATCCCAGCTACTCAGGAGGCTGAGGCAGGGGATTTGCTTGAACTCAGGAAACAGAGGTTGCAGTGAGCCGAGACCTCACCACTGCACTCCAGCCTAGACAACAGAATGAGACTCCATCTCAAAAAAAAAAAAAAAAAATATATATATATATATATATATATGTACACACACATACACACACACAGTTTAAACTTCTTTCTGCTTTAGAAGAAAATATGACTAGTCTTATCTATAAAAATTTAGGTTTAAAATTAATGAAATAAAAATGATAAAAATACAATGCTTACAATATTTTACAAAGTCTATTTGAAAATACTTTCTGGTATTGAAAAAAATTGTGTCCTCTGTCCTTCAGTTCTTCTTTATAATCTGTGATGCAGGTCACTTTCACCTTAAACTTGGTCAGTTCTTTAAACTACAATAAGAACAGCAAACATTATATTAAAGGCAGACATTTAAAAGCACCATTTCTGCTAGATGAATTAAAAAATCTAACACAAGCCTCGGCAGAAAGCCTCATGCCGGAAGTCCCAGCACTTTGGGAGGCTGAGGCGGGTGGAGCACGAGGTCAGGAGATCGAGACCACGGTGAAACCTGTCTCTACTAAAAATACAAAAAATTAGCTGGGCGTGGTGGCGGGCACCTGTAGTCCCAGCTACTCGGAAGGCTGAGGCAGGAGAATGGTGTAAACCCAGGAGGCGGAGCCTGCAGTGAGCCGAGATCGTGCCACTGCACTCCAGCCTGGGCAACAGAGCGCGACTCCATCTCAAAAAAAAAAAAAAAAAAGCAAAATAATAATAATAATAAATAAATAAATAAAGGCCAGATGTGGTGACTCATGCCTGTAATCCCAGCTACTTGGGAGGCTGAGTCAGGAGAATTGCTTGAACCTGGGAGGCAGAGGTTGCAGTGAGTCGAGATCGTGCCAATGCACTCTAGCCTGGGTGACAGTGCAAGATTCTGTCTCCAAAAAAAAAAAAAAAAAAAAAAATCTAATACCATTTTTTAAGTTATCACTCTTTCTAAATAGATTTCTGCCTGATTTTAAACAAAAGACAACACAAAATTTATAAGAAAAAAATGCAGAAATCCCTTGTAATCTATTATAGGTCAGATTCTCAAGCAGGCTTGCTAGAGACCACTGTCAATAACAGCACCCAGGAATGGGAGGCAGGCATGGATGAACAGGCAAAGTGCTGAACAGGATGCAGCTGCACCAAGGACCAATAGCAGGCTCTGAAATTGAGGCAATAATTAATAGCCTACCAACCAAAAAAAGTCCAGGACCAGATGGATTCACAGTCAAATTCTAACAGAGGTACGAGGAGTTGATACCATTCCTTCTGAAACTAATCCAATCAATAGAAAAAGAGGGTATCCTTCCTAACTCATTTTACGAGGCCAACATCATCCTGATACCAAAGCCTGACAGAGATACAACCAAAAAAGAGAATTTTAGACCAATATCTCTGATGAACATCGATGTAAAAATCCTCAGTAAAATACTGGCAAACCGAATCCAGCAGCACATCAAAAAGCTTATCCACCATGATCAAGTGGGCTTCATCCCTGGGATGCAAGGCTGGTTCAACATACGCAAATCAATAAACATAATCCAACATATAAACAGAACCAAAGACAAAAACCACATGATTATCTCAATAGATGCAGAAAAGGCCTTTGACAAAATTCAACAGCCTTTCATGTTAAAAACTCTCAATAAATTCGGTATTGATGAAACGTATTTCAAAATAATAAGAGCTACTTGTGACAAACCCACAGCCTATATCATACTGAATAGGCAAAAACTGGAAGCATTCCCTTTGAAAACTGGCACAAGACAGGGATGCCCTCTCTCACCACTCCTATTCAACATAGTGTTGGAAGTTCTGGCTAGAGCAATCAGGCAAGAGAAAGAAATAAAGGGTATTCAGTTAGGAAAAGAAGAAGTCAAATTGCCCCTGTTTGCAGATGACATGATTGTATATTTAGAAAACCCCATTACAGCCCAAAACCTCATTAAGCTGATAAGCAACTTCAGCAAAGTCTCAGGACACAAAATCAATGTGTAAAAATCACAAGCATTCTTATACACCAGCAACAGACAAACAGAGAGCCAAATCATGAATGAACTCCCCATTCACAATAGCTTCAAAGAGAATAAAATACCTAGGAATCCAGCCTACAAGGATGTGAAGGACCTCTTCAAGGAGAACTATAAACCACTGCTCAGTGAAATAAAAGAGGACACAAACAAATGGAAGAACACACCATGTTCATGGATAGGAAGAATCAATATTGTGAAAATGGCCATACTGCCCAGGTAATTTATAGATTCAATGCCATTCCCATTAAGCTATCAATGACGTTCTTCACAGAATTGGAAAAAAAACTGCTTTAAAGTTCATATGGAACCAAAAAAGAGCCCGCATTGCAAAGACAATCCTAAGCCCAAAGAACAAAGCTGGAGGCATCATGACTTCAAACTATACTACAAGACTACAGTAACCAAAACAGCATGGTACTGGTACCAAAACAGAGATATAGACCAATGGAACAGAACAGAGCCCTCAGAAATAATACCACACATCTACAGCCATATGATCTTTAACAAACCGGACAAAAACAAGAAATGGGGAAAGGATTCCCTATTTAATAAATGGTGCTGGGAAAATTGGCTAGCCATAAGTAGAAAGCTGAAACTGGATCCTTTCCTTACTCCTTATATGAAAATTAATTCAAGATGGATTAGAGACTTAAATGTGAGACTTAAAACCATAAAAACCCTAGAAGAAAACCTAGGTAATACCATTCAGGACATAGGCATGGGCAAGGACTTTATGTCCAAAACACCAAAAGCAATGGCAGCAAAAGCCAAAATTGACAAATGGGATCTAATTAAACTAAAGAGCTTCTGCACAGCAAAAGAAACTACCATAAGAGTGAACAGGCAACCTACAGAATGGGAGAAAATTTTTGCAATCTACTCATTTGACAAAGGGCTAATATCCAGAACCTATAAAGAACTCAATCAAATTTACAAGAAAAAAACAAACAACCCCATCAAAAAGTGGGCAAAGTATATGAACAGACACTTCTCAAAAGAAGACATTTATGCAGTCAACAGACACATGAAAAAATGCTCATCGTCACTTGCCATTAGAGAAATGCAAATCAAAACCACAATGAGATACCATCTCACACCAGTAAGAATGGCAATCATTAAAAAATCAGGAAACAACAGGTGCTGGATAGGATGTGGAGAAATAGGAACACTTTTACACTGTTGGTGGGACTGTAAACTAGTTCAACCATTGTGGAAATCAGTGTGGCGATTCCTCAAGGATCTAGAACTAGAAATACCATATGACCCAGCCATCCCATTACTGTGTATATACCCAAAGGATTATAAGTCATGCTGCTATAAAGACACATGCACATGTATGTTTATTGCAGCACTATTGACAATAGCAAAGACTTGGAATCAACCCAAATGTCCATCAGTGACAGACTGGATTAAGAAAATGTGGCACATATACACCATGGAATACTATGCAGCCATAATAAAGGATGAGTTTGTGTCCTTCGTAGGGACATGGATGCAGCTGGAAACCATAATTCTCAGCAAACTATTGGAAGAACAGAAAACCAAATACCGCATGTTCTCACTCACAGGTGGGAAATGAACAATGAGATCACTTGGACACAGGAAGGGGAGCATCTCACACCGGGTCCTATTGTGGCGAGGGGATGTGGGGAGGGATAGCTTTAGAAGATACACCTAATGTAAATGATGAGTTAATGGGTGCAGCACACCAACATGGCACATGTGTATATATGTATCAAACCTGCACGTTGTGCACATGTACCCTAGAACTTAGAGTATAATAATAAAATAAATAAGTACATAATTAGTTGTATAAATAAAAAATAAAAATAAGAAAACAACCATTGAGAGTCAATATTCCAAACACTCAAAATCCACTAAAATTTGCTTTCTAATAATGTTCGTAATATCCCAGCAAATGTTACCATGTGACTTTTCCAGAAATCTTGAAAAAGGGTATCTTAGTATAATAAACATACTCCACTGATTGGTGTTAAAATTAAAGAGCATCGTAGCATAATTTTCTGCAAATTACCATATCCTTTGTCTATTTAAAAGTGTTAATGTATATCTGACTGACCCATAAATATGCATCACTTATTTTAGGCATAGAGAAGCCATTTATGGAATTAAATAATTACATAATAATTACATATATTTTGTTTTGGTTTTAAAATTTGTCTCAGTAAAACTATTTTTGCTCATCTAGAATTTAACTCATTACACAATGAAGACCGTTGAAGCTTGTTTTTACCAAAATTTTTACTTTTTACCAAATAGCCTATTTTCTCAGTATCACTTGTTGAAAACTATAAGCTTTCCACTATTTGTTTTTGATTTGTACAATAATTGCCCTTTAATTTTTTAAATGGAGATTATTTCTGCATAATATTGCTTTAAAATGTTATCTTCAGTAACTAATTTAGCAGTTAGTGAGGGGATCAGAAATCTTTTGAGCTATAATAAAGCCATGGTAGAGAACTTCTGACCTGCAGGTGGCCCGACAGTTGCCCCAGAGTGAAGAATGATGGGCCACAGTAATTTCCTTCCATTGCACTTACATGACATGTGCTGTGACTACTCTCCTGTAAGGAACTATTATTTACTTACCTTGCAGTAAATGAGGGTACATTCTTGCTTCACTATCCGCACTCTTAAAACGATCCTGTTAACAATGGCAATGTTTGTGAAAGAGTAAAGCAAGATTCATGTACTATCCACAGATTAGCTAAAGGAAGTCTACCAGCCAAGAAAGAGATAAAGTCAGCCTGGATCTGTTTAGCACTCAAGCCAGTGAAGCGCTCACTTCAAGCCAGTGAAGAGCTCAGCAGTTTCTACACCTTTACTTATAGTGTGTAATATAGAAGTAGAAATAGGAGAAGAAATAGTCTTACTAATGCTGAGGAGGAAGAAATAAAGGCTGAGAATAGTGGAATGACTATGCCAAAGATGACGGAACTGTAAAGAAATTCTAAGGAAGTGACTGGGTCTTACGTGGCCCTATGGTACTCTTTGCAGAGATCAATATTTTAAAAAATGATTTTATTATCAACAGAACCGCATTTCATCTCCAAATTTTTATTTAACATTTACAGTCACAAAGTTTGGCTGATTTTATGATATCAAGGAAGAAACAAGTCATTCATAAAACAACAATAGATTAATAACAAACCATTCTGAAATTTCTTTAGGGAGATTATAAAGTTTTAAAAACTTTTTTTTAATGCCCTAATAAGAAAACAAAAAAGATGGTCAAGCACAGTTGCTCAAGCCTATAATCTGAGCACTTTGGGAGACTGAGGCAGGAAGCTCACTTGAACCCAAGAGGTCAAGGCTGCACTGAACTATGAGCATGCCACTGCCCTCCATTCGGAAAGAGTCAGATCCTGTCTCAAAAAAATGAAAGAAAAAAAAAAAGCACCGACAAACTATGTCACACAGAGCTGTGAGTTTAAGCACCACCTAATACTTTTCAACCACTTAAGAGGAGGATAATGCATAGCTCCTCCTGCTTAAAATGTTTACATTTAATATGTCAGAAAATACCTAAGGCCGTGCATGGTGGCTCATACCTGTAATCTCAACACTTTGGGAAGCCAAGGTAGGACAACTGCTTGAGCCCAGGAGTTTAAGACAAACCTGGGCAACATAAAGAAACCCTGTTTCTATTAAAAAAGCTTAAAAATTAGCTAGGCCAGGATCAGTGGCTCGTACCTGTAATCCCAGGACTTTGAAAGGCAGAGGCGGAACTGACTGAGCTCAAGAGTTAGAGACCAGCCTGGGCAGTATATTAAGACCTCATCCCCATTAAAAAGCAAAACAAAGCAGCCAGATGTGATAGGACATGCCTACGGTCCCCGCTACTCCGAGGCAGAGGTGGGAAGACTTGAACCCAGGATGTCCAGGCTGCAGTGAGCCATGATAACACCACTGCATTTCAATCTGGACAATAGAATAAGACCCTTTCTCAAAAAAAAAAGTAAAAAAAAAAAAAAATAGAAAATACCTAAGCCTGATACTTTTTATAATAAATACTAGTTCCAGCCATATACCTATAAAAATATAAATTAATTGTATAACTGCCATGATAGTAATATAAAAATACAAAACTATATAATCAGTACTCAATACTTCACTGTAATTATGCAGATGATAGGCTTTTTTTTAAAGTAAAGAGGTGGCCAGGTGCAGTGGTTCTCACCTTCAATCCTAGCCATTTGGGAGACCAAGGCAGACAGATCACTTGAGCTCAGGAGTTCAAGACAAGCCTTGCCAACATTGTGAAACCCCATCTTTAGCAAAAATACAAAAATTAGCTGAGTACGGTGGTGCATGTCTGCAGTTCCAGCTACCAGAAGGCTGTCAGGAGAATCACTTGAGCCTGGGAGGTGGAGGTTGCAGTGAGCTAAGATCGCACCACTGCACTCCACCCTGGGTGACACAGTGAGACTCCATCTAAACACACACACACACACACACACACACACACACAAACAGCTAACACTAAACAATTTAGAAAGAGGTGGTTAACGCAATAGTGAATGTGTAAGCGGAAGAAATATAGATACACAATAGTAAAAATGCCATCATGACCCCCAATTCCGGAAATCTACATACAGATACAACAAAACTCCAGTACCATACTCTACTATACAAACTCATTCTGAGTAATCACAAATATTAGATATAATTTCAAAGTTAACACCTGCAAAACAAATGATTGCCTAAAATAATGGTAGAAAATTATTTGAGATTCAATGTAAAAATTAAACACTCTGAAGCATGGTAATAAAATGTGATTTGAAAGGCAAAACTACTATTCAAGAAAAGAAAAACTACTCCTTAAAAGTAAACAAAAAAACCCCATAAAATTATATCTTCTACAAAAACAAATCAACTTTATCTACAGCCTAGTTCTACCCAACTATGGAATGTCAGAAGAGAAGGTCTCACCATGGACTCAAGAGCTGACATGAGGAATGTCACCACCATCCTGCTGAGGACTCCTCATCTTCAACGGCCAGGGTGGACATTGTTACTTGGGCTATGATCTTTGTGCAAGACAAGTAATAAGAAAGTGAGTGGTAAAAATCTGGTGTTCCAATCCCACATTCAGAGTTCTGAGGATCTCCCACTGGCTGTCTAATTTACTGTGTGTTTTTTTTTTTTTTTTTTTTTTGCCTACAAGAAAAAACAAGACTCAAAAACTAAGTATGCGATTTGCCTAAAACTCTTATCACATAGAGAATCTATTCCATAACTTTGTATCTAGTGTTATTTCAATAAAATTGGGTTAATCTCAAACCCAAAATAAATGCAGATGGCACTCAGAATCAGTGAAATTTCTCCCAAGGAGGAGGAGGAGGAGAGATAGATGGACTATCACAGACCAACGTGGGACAGAGCTGCCAAGCTCCCTCTCTCCCTTGCATATCCTGACACAGCGAAGGGTGGGTGCAGTGGACTGAGGCTGGGGGGAGACACGCTTCCCTTCTTACTGAGAAAACAGATCACAGGCATCCAGAAACAAGTAAGATGATTTATATTACAGCACAAAACGTTTTGTAATATTTTGGTAACAACAAAGACCCTCAAATGAATTTCAAACACTATCAATATTCAACACATAAACAGAAAATATGAACTGTCAGCAAGGATATCAGAAAACTGGAACCTGTATGCACCGCTCTTCAGAACATAAACTGCTGCAGCCCCTGTGGAAAATGGTTTGGCAGCTCCTTAAAACATTAAGCACAGAATTACCACACAATCCAACAACTCCCTTTCAGGGTATATACCCAAAAGAACTGAGAGCAAAGACTCAAACAGGTATTTGTACATTCATGTCCATAGCAACATTATTCACAGTGGCCAAAAGGTACAACCAACCCTAAGGCCCATCAATAGGTAAATGGATAAGCAAAATGTGATACACACACATACATGGAATATTATTCAGCTGTATAAAATAAACAACGATTCTGGCCAGGTTCAGGGTCTTACTCCTGTAATCTCAGCACTTTGGGAGGCCGAGGCAGGCAGATCATCTGAGCCCAGGAGTTGCAGACCAGCCTGGGCAAAATAGCAAGACCTCATCTCTGTAAGTTTTTTTTTAAAGAGAATTCTGATAGCGCTATAGATGAACCTTGACAGCACCACGCAATCTATGCATGTAAAAAACTGCATTTATACTCCACAAATATGTAAAGTTGTTTTAAAATGAGGAATTCATCGAGGAAGAAACGTGACCCACAGAGAGCAGAGAGGAGTGAGACAGAAAAGCCACCCACCCAGAATCGGCGTGGAGCCCAGGGGTCTCCCCACGGCAGGGAAATGGTGAGTAAGCAAGGACCACTGCTGACTCACCTTCTGCCATCAACTTTTGAAATCCTGGGCACAGAAAATCCTCCGACACCCTCCCCACAGAGCTCCCCAACTGACACAGAGAGCTGCATGGAGTCTGGTAAGAGCCTCCAGTCAGGCCCACACGGAACCCTAAGGATGCTGGACCCCTGAGCACCACAGTGCCAGCTGCTATAGCTCTGCCACCAGAAGAGGCCAGACTCCCTCACATGCTCCCAGGACAGGGGCCATATCTACAGTGCTGAGGAGCAGACAGACTCACCTCCTGTCTCCACTCTACCTCCTGTAGAGGCCTCACCTCCACTACACCTCGCCTGGTAATGCCCACTGGCCTGGGCCTCAGTGCAGCCACTTACCCCCTGCCTGAGCACTCAGGCTAACTGCAACTCTGTAGACAGACCTCCCAGAGGTACCTGTCAGGTCTGCTGTTTCTGCAATTGCCATGGCCCCTGCACCTCTACCTTTCTGAGGCTAGGGAGGGACTGAAGAGCCCAAGAACTGTCATAGGCTTCTAGCACACCACAGCTGCCTTACAGAAAGTGCACAAACTGTTTCCACGTTGGTCCCCCTCTCTGCTATGCCTCACTGGGGAGGGTCTCCTGACCTGGGCCCCCAGCACAGCCATCCTGCACCCCCACCCTGACGAACTGCTTCAGTCAGTGGCATCTCTGCATCTCTCTGAGATGGAGCTTTCAGGGGTAACCCACAGGCTCTCTGTCATTGCCACTGTAGCAGTACCACCATTGCTGCCCTTGGTCTGGGCAAAAAATAAAGACCCTGATTGCTTTGCCAGCACCTCCAGCATGCCACAGCCACCAGAAGGAGAAAATTCCAGTTTCTCTTCTCTGTGAGCTTTCAGCTTCCTGCTCTTCACCAGAAGGAGCCCCAGGCTTAAGCCCACAGTTCGGCCACCTCACCCTTAGCAGAACATTCTCACTGGCAGTGGCTCTGTATCTCTCTGGGGTGGAGTTCCCGGAGGCAACTGACAACCCTTCTGCCATTATTGCTGCAGTGATGCTGCCCTTGCTGCCCTCAGGTTGGGGAAGAAACAAAGTGCCTCAGTGCTTTGCTCACACCTGCAGCAGGCCACAGCCACCATATGGAGGGAAGTCCAGTCTGTCTTCCCTGTTGGCCCCAAATCTCCTGCTCTTAACCAGACAAGGGTCCCAGCTTAGGCCCACAATGCAGCTGCTCCATTTCTCACTGATCATTCTGATTGGCAGCAGCTCTGCATGTCTCTGAGGTGGTAGCCCAAGAGACAAGTGAAAGGCTGTCTGCCATTGCCATTGCCGAGGTCCCCAACCCTGCTGCTCCCAAGCTGCGGAGAAAATGAAAAGCCTGAGTTCACCCCAGAGCTATGATGCACAGGGCTATGGGATGGAAGAGCCAACCCAAGACCTATGGCTAGTACTCAAGTGGGGGACCAGCATAAAACTGCTGAAACGACAGAGAATTCAGAGCCTGGATGCCAATGAAGATTGTCAAGATTCGGGAGAAAGTTGCAACTCATTTCAAGGAATCTAAAAAATTCAGTAAAACTATTCAAGAGGTGAGAGATGTAACAGCCTTCTTAAAAATGAACAAAATTGATCTGACAAAGCTGAAAAACTCATAAAAAGAATTTTGTAATACAATCAGAAATATTAACACCAGACGAGACCAAGCTGAGGGAAAAATCTCAGAGCTCAAAGACCAGTTCTTTGAATTAATTCAGTCAGACAAAACTAACTGAAAAATATTGTTTTTCATGAATAAAAACTTTAAGAAATATGGGATCATGTGAAGACTCCAAATATACAACTCATTGGCATCTCTAAAAGAAAGGAAGAGAGAAGAAATAACTTGGAAAACATTTTTTAGGATACTGTCCAAAATAATTCTCTTTACTTTCCTGGAGAGGTTGAAATTCAAATTCAGAAAATTCAGGGGACCCCTGGGAGATAGTACACAAGATAACCATTCATCCCCAAGACATATAATCATCAGATTCTCCAAGGTCAATGTGAAAGAAAAAATATTAAACACAGCTAGAGACAAGGGGCAGGTCACTTATAAAGGGAACTCCATTAGGCTATCCGCAGACCTTCCAGCAGAAGCCATACAAAGACAAAAGCAATTGGGGGGGCCTATGTTCAGCATTCTCAAAGAAAACAAACTCCGACCAAGAATCTAAGCACACCAAACTAAGCTTCATGAACAAAAGAGAGAAGATATCCTTTCAGACAAGCAAATGCTAAGGGAATTCATTACCCCTAAACTTGCCTTAAAAGTGATTCCTAAGGGTATGGTAAGCATGGAAAGGGAAGACTATTACTGGCCACCACAAAAAGCACACTGAAGTACATGGGCTATTTACACTATAATGTAAATACACAATCAAGTTTACATAACAAACAGCTAACAACACAATGTCAGGATCAAATCTGCACATGTCAATATTAACCTCGAAAAAGAATGTGCTAAATACCCCACTGAAAAGGCACAGAGTGACAAGTTAAATAAAGAAGGAAGACCCAACTGCATGCTGTCTTCAAGAGACCTATCTCACATGCAAGGACATCCACAGACTCAAAGAAAACAGATGGAGAAAGATCTACCAAGCAAATACGAAACATAAAAGAGCAGAAGTTGGTATTATTTTTTCAGACAAAACAGACTTTAAATTAACAATGATTGAAAAAGACAAGGGGATTTCAAAATAAGGGGTTCAATTCAGTAAGAAGACTTAACTATTCTAAATACTAATTATATGCACCCAATGCTGGAGCACCCAGATTCATAAATCAAGTTCCTAGAGACTTATGAAGAGACTTAGATAACCACACAATTACACTGTGAGACTTGAAAACCCCACTGAAAGTACTGGACAGATCACCAAGGCACAATACCTACAAAGATATTTAGGACCTAAATTTGACACTTAACCAAATGGACCTAATACTCATCTACAGAACACTCTAGCCAGCAAAACCAGAATATACATTCTTCTCACCTGCACGGGACACATACTCTACAATTGACCACCACGCACTTGGCCATAAGGCAACTCTCAATATATTCTAAAGAATCATACCAACCACACTATCTATCGGACCACGGTGCAATAAAAACAGATATCAATACCAAGAAGATCTCTCAAAGCCATACAATTTTGTAAAAAATTAAATAAGCAGCTGCTGGATGACTTTTGGGTAAAGAATAAAATTAAGGCTAGAATCAATAAATTATGTGAAACTAATAGAAACAAAGATAAAACGTACCTAAATCACTGAGAAACAGTTTAAAAAAAGTGTTGAAGGGAAAGTTGGTAGCACTAAACACCCACATTGAAAAGTTAGAAAGGTATCAAATTAAGAACCTAGTGTTGTATCTTTTTATTGTATTTATTTATTTTTGAGACAGGGTCTTGCCCTGTCGCACAGGCTGGAGTGCAGTGGAACAATCTCAGCTCACTGCAACCTCCATATCCCAGGTTCAAGCAACTCTCCTGTCTCAGCCTAGTTGAGACTACAGGTGTGTGCCACCATGCCCAACTAATTATTTTATTTTTAGTAGTGACAGGGTTTCACCATATTGGTCAGGCTGGTCTCGAACTCCTGACCTCAGGTGATCCACCCGCCTCGGCCTCTCAAAGTGCTGGGATTACAGGCGTGAGCCACTGTGCCAGGCAATATCTGGAGGAAACAGAAATGTAACAGCAAATCAACCCCAAAGCTAGAAGACAAGAAATATCAAAGCTGAACTGAATGAATGGAGATAAAAAAACACTGTAAAAAAACTTATTTCTGAAAGAATAAATAAGATTGATAGACAGCTAGTTAAAGAAAAAAAGATGATCTAACTAAACATGATAAAAAGTGACAAAGGAAATATTATCACTGATGCCACAGAAATACATGAAACCATTAGAGACTATTATGAATACCTTTATGCACACAAACGAGAAAACACAAAAGAAATGGATAAATACCTGGAAACATGTAAACTCCCAAGACTGAATCAGGAAGAAATTAAAACCCTGAATAGACCAATACTGACTTCTGAAACTGAATCAATAATAAAAACTTTACCAGAAAATGCTCTGGACCAGATAGATTCTCAGCCAAATTCTACATATAAAGAAGAGCTGGAAGTTCTACTGAAACTATTCCAAAAAAAAGGAGGAGGAGAGACTTCTTCCTAACTCATTCTATGAGGCCAGCACCATTCTGACACCAAAACCTAGCAGATATGGGGGGAAAAAAAAAAAAGGCAAATTGGTCTGGGCGTGATGCTTCATGCCTGTAATCCCAGCACATTGGGAGGCAGAGGTGGGCAGATCACCTGAGGTCACAAGTTCGAGACCAGTCTAGCTAACAAGGTGAAACTCCGTTTCTACTAAAAATACAAAAAATTAGCTGAGCATGGTGGCACAGGGCTATAGTCCCAGCTACTCGGGAGGCTGAGACAGGAGAATCCCTTGAACACAGGAGGCGGAGGTTACAGTGAGCTGAGATCACGCCATTGCACTCCAGCCTGGGCAACAAGAGTGAAGCTCCATCTCAAAAAAAAAAAAAAAATATATATATATATATATATATGTATGTATATAAACACACACACAAATATATAAATACATATTTATATATTTATACATACATTTATATTTATTTATATATATTTATATTATTTATATTTATTATATGTTTGTATCAAACCGAACCCAGCAACACATCCAAAAAGCTAATCCCCATGATCAGGTAGGCTTTATTCCTGGGATGCATGGTTAAACACCCTAAAAAACTAGGCATCAAAGGTAGGTACCTCAAGATAAAAACAGCCATCTATAACAAACCCACAGTCAAGATCATACTGAAAGGGCAAAAGCTTGAAATATTCCTTTTGAGAATCAGAACAAAACAAGGATACCCTCTCTCACTATTCCTATTAAACAAAATACTGGAAGTCCCAGTCAAAGCAATCAACCAGGGGAAAGAAATAAAAGGCATCCAAATAAGAAGAGTGGAAGTCAAATGATTTCATTTCACAAATGATATAACTCTATACTTAGAAAAGCCCACAGTCTCTGCCCAAAGGCTCCTAGATCTGAAAAAGAACTTCAGTAAAATTTCAGCATACAAAATGAATGTATGAAAATTAGTAACATTTCTATACACCAATAGCATCCAATTGAAAATACAATTCTATTCACAATAGCCACCAAATGAATAAAATACCTGGAAACACAGCTAACCAGGGAGGCAAATGATCTCTACAATGACAATTACGAACCACTGTTAACAAAAAAATTAGAGATGACAAAAACAAATAGAAAAACATTCCATGCTCATGGATAGGAAGAATCAATACTGCTAAAATGGCCATACTACCAAAAGAAATTTACTTTTGAATTCAATGTTATTCCTATCAAACTACCAACAACATGTTTTACAGAACTTGAATACTCAAAGCTATTTTATGCAAAGGAACAAAGCTGGAGTCATCATACTACCCAACTTCAAACTATACTACAAGCCTACAATACCTAAAAGAGCATGGGTACAGGTACAAAAATAGATACATAGACCAAAGGAACAGGCTAGAGAACCCAAAATTAAAGCCACACATCTAAAACCATCAGATTTTTCACAAAGCCAACAATAATAAACAATAAGGAACGGACTCTCTGCCAGGCACGATGGCTCATGCCTGTAATCCCAGCACTTTGGGAGGCCAAGGCGGGCAGATCACCTGAGGTCAGGAGTTTGAGACCAGCCTGGCCAATATGGTAAAACCTCATCTATACTAAAATTACAGAAATTAGCCGTGTGTGGTGGAGGGTGCAATCTCAGCTACTCTGGAGGCTGAGGCAGGAGAATCACTTGAACCTGGAAGGCGGATGTTGCAGTGAGCTGAGATGATACCATTGTACTCTAGCCTGGGCAATAAGAGTCAAACACCATCTTAAAAAAAAAAAAGGGGGGAAGGAAGGAAAAGACTCTCTATTCAATAAATAGTGCTGGCATAACTGGCTAGTCATATGCAGAAGATTGAAGCTGAAACACTTCATTTATACCATATACAAAAATTAACTCAAGATGGATTAAAGATTTAAATATAAAACCTAAAATATAAAAACCTTAGAAGAAAATCTAGGAAATACCATGCTGTACATTGGCCCTGGCAAAGACTTCAAGACTCTAAAAGCAACTGAAACAACAACAAGAAGTTGACAAATGAGACCAGATTAAGCTAAAGAGCTTCAGCACAGCAAGAGAAACTACCAACAGAGTAAACACACAACCAACAGAATGAGAAAAACAAACAAACAAAAAAAAAACTTGCAAACTACGTTTTTCAGCAAAGGTTTAATATGTACAATCTATTAAAAGAAATTGTAATTCACCAAGCAAAAAAACAAACCTTATTAAAAATGAAAGAAGAACAAGAACATACATTTCTCAAAAGAAGATATACATGCATCCAACAAGCATATTAAAATGCTCAATATCACCAATCATTAGAAAAATGCAAATCGAAACTATGAGATACCATCTCACGCCAGTCACAGCAGCCACATTAAAAAGGCAAAGAATAATAGATGCTGGTGAGTAGTGAAGAGAAAGCTTATGCACTGCTAGAGGGAATGTAAATTTTTCTAGCCACTGTGGAAAGTACTCCGGAGATTTCTCAAAGAATTTAAAACCAAACTACCATTTGACCCAGCAATTCCATTATTGGTATATACCCCCAAAATAGAAATCATTCAACTGTAAAGACACATGCATGCTTATATTAATCACAGATCACAGTACTATTACAACACTATTTACAACAGTACAAGTACTATTCATAATAGCAAAGACATGGAATCATCTGATGTCCTTCAATAAATAAATGGATTTTACAAATGTGGTGTGTGTGTGTGTGTGTATGTATACATAATTTCATTGTATATATATACAGAATGTAATATAGATATGTTACACAATAATGTAAATACACAATCGTATTTCATTGTGTATATATACCATTACACACACACACACACACACACACACACAATGAAATAGTATTCGGCCATAAAAAGATAAAATTCTGTCCTTTGCAGCAACAGGGATGAACCTGGAGGACACTGTGTTAAGTAAAATAATCTAGGCATGAAAAAAATATACTGCACATTCTCACTAATATATAGAATCTAGAAAGTTGATCTCGTGGGAGTAGAGAGTAGAATGGTGGTTACTAGAAGCTAGCGTGTGTAAAAGAGCGCAAAATGAGGAGAAAATGGTCAATGGGCAGTAAGTTACAGTTAACAGGAGGAAAATATTATAGTGCACAGTCGGGTGACCATGGTGAACAGTTTTGTATTGAATATTTCAAATGGCTAGAAAAGAGAATTTTGAATGTTCTCACCACAAAGAAATAATAAATGAGATGTTGGATATGCTAAATCCCCTAATTTGATTATTACATATATAAACACATATCTAAAGCTCACATTGTGCCCCATCTACATATAAAAGTATTGTGTCAATTAAAAACAGAATTAAAGGCTGGGCGTGGTGGCTCATGCCTGTATAAATCCCAGCACTTTGGGAGGCTGAGGTGGGCTGATCACCTGAGGTCGGGAGTTCAAGAAAAGCCTTGCCAACATGGTGAAACCCCGTCTCTACTAAAAATACAAAAATTAGCTGAGCATGGTGGCAGGCGCCTGTAATCCCAGCTACCCAGGAGGCTGAGGCATGAGAATTGCTTGAACCCAGGAGGTGGAGGTTGCAGCGAGCCATGATCACACCAGCACACTCCAATCTGGGCAACAGAGTGAGACTCCGTCTCAAAAGAAAAGAATTTAAAAGGAAAAATGAGGTCATGAGCTAAACATCTGCTGCCCAAATTGTATGGAAAGGTATATGAATAAAGATAATCACGACTCAGCAGAAGAGAAACCTGTAAGAAAAAACTTCAGTAGCAATTAGTACTGTGGTAGGAAACCTACACTGTAATGGAGGAATTGCTGAAGCCTGAGAGTGGACAAGTGTGAGAGTTAAAATCTCCAGGGAGGCCAGTCTTAGTTCCTCCTTCTCACTTTTGAGAGTTTTATCTTCAGAAGCCTTACCAGATTCTTATAGTAGAGAGAAAAATCTCTTGTTTCTGGCATAGGGAAAGAAAATGCACCCATTCTAAAAGCCACCTAGAACATTCTATTCTTCTTACCAAGCTCTGTCATCAGAAAACTATTTTAGCAAAGCCTAACCTACTGGGGTTTTGTCAGAGTTTATATGACTCAGTTAAGGGAAACACCCATCACCAGACTGCTCTAGTCTTCAGTGGGGAAGAAGAGAAATATTCAACTTCAGACCACCTGAGCCCTTCATGTGAGAGAAGAAACATGTGCAACTCCCATCCTTCCAGCCTCCCTGTTAAATCTAAGGGGTGGGAAATGTGAAGCATTTTTTAAGATGACAAGACAGAGGCACAGACTCACTAAAAGACACAGAACTCAGTGGCTGGAATGGAGATGTCCTTCTGTTCTCAATAAATGCATCAGGACAAATTGATGGGAGCGGAAGTAATAAGCAACCTAGGTTTCCTCCCTGTATCTCATGTTCTGTGTCATAGATGTGTCCTCTGGAGGATGGAGCACTTCTCTTATGTAGCTCTGAAAGAAGTAACACTTTTCTGACTTCCAAAATGCTTTTGATCTAGTTCAATTCAGAAAACAAAAATTCACTAAGGAACATATTTGAAAAACACTACAAATCACCTGTAGAGAATCCATAGAAACACATTAGGAAATGTGACATTGTGTTGTGCCCATTTTGAAGGCTGGATTATTTGGGAGGTACATTTTGTTGACAAGTTCTGAGAACATACAATCCATTAGGCAGAAGCTGCATAGAAAAATGAGCTTTCACATCAAAAAGTTTGGAACCCAGACGGTACAATAAAAGTTTAGAAATTGTACACTCTGTGGATGTGCTGATGTTTTATATTATTTGATGTGGAAATGAGTGAAGAGGCTAGATTATCCAGAATGTATATGAGATAATCAGAGTTAACCAAGGAATAGGTAAAATTAAAATGATCATGGTAATTATTTGGAGCACTAAAGAACAAACATTGTTAATGCGAGATCTGTTGTTTTTTCCCAGATACATGAAATACATTTCTTGTTATTAAGATGAACATACTTTAAGCATAATGCTTCTGTTAAACTTAAAAACACCTTTCTTCAGTCAGGCACGGTGGCTTACGCCTGTAATCCCAGCACTTTGGAAGGCTGAGATCGTGCCACTGCACTCCACCCTGGGCAACAGAGCAAGACTCCATCTCAAAAACAAAATACAAAAATCCTTTTTCCCCAACCTGTCTTTGGACTTTTAACCAACACCTCTTACCTTTTCTTCAACATCTTCACATTCCTTCATGATCAGAAATCAAAGCCCCATGACCTGGTCAGCGGTAACTCAGCCTTCATTCATGTAGTGATGTTCCTCACTGTGGTGGATGCTTGGCCTCCAGATACGCTTGAATCACTGCACTTAGGGAATGAGTTCAAATGTAAGTCCTTGTCTAAACAGAGTGAGGATGGGCCTGTGTGTCTGTTAACACCTGTCTCCTGAGTGTACACCAGGCCGGCACCATCAGCCCCAGCAACTGCTGTTTGGCAAGGCTTCAACACAAATTCACAGTAACATTAGCAGCATTAATTTTTTTTCTGGTCTGTCACTTTGTCTTTCATTTATAACATAATATTATTCGCTGTGGCTTCTGCTAATGTGACCCAGACCAACCTACTTAAGGTCAGCAAATACTGTTCACTTTCTCCCATGAAGTCCTTCAGGAGAAAAGTATTCTTTACTCTGACATTATCCAGGGATGTCTTCATTATAGGAATGACACTGCATTCAATTGCACACATGGTGATCCTTTTCTCCAGGCATCAGAGGCGATCTCCTCACCTTCACAGCATCAGCATCTCTCCACCACCCTTCCCAGAGAAAAGGACCACTCAGACCATCCCGTTGTTAGTGAGCTACTTTCTCGTCATAAGCTGGGTGGACCTCATCATCTCATCTTCTTCAACCCTGCTGTGGACGCGTAACCCAGTCATCCTGAGTGTGCAGAACCTTGTGGGCAATGTCTATGCCACCGTTGTTCCACCAGTACAAATCAGCTCTGATAAAAAGATAGATGACATTCTCCAAAATATGCGAAGTGCTATAAAGCTTTAACAAGTTGGTGACGGAAAACATTTCTAAAAAATAGTCTTCTCCTACAGTTAAATTGTTCAAGTAGCCCTGGAGTTCCTTTTATCTTATTTAATAAAATGCACGGAATCACACTTCTATTGTATTTATATGCTTTCAAAACTGATGCATCCAAGGACCATGTAATTTCTTTCATTCCAAAGTCTATCATGGGTTGACATTTCTGTATCAAGTTTCTTTCATTTTTATTTTCATTTTGATAGCAGAAAATGTTTCTCCTGAAGTATTCTTTTTTTTTTTTTTTTTTTTGAGACAGTGTTTCTGAGGCTGGAGGGCAGTGGTGCAATCTCAGCTCACTGCAACCTCCACCTCCTGGGTTCAAGCGATTCTCCTGCCTTAGCTTCCTGAGCAGCTGGGATTACAGGCACGCACCACAACGTCCAGCTAATTTTTGTATTTTTAGTAGAGATGGGATTTCACCATGTTGGTCAGGCTGGTCTCGAACTCCCGACCTCGTGATCCGCCCGCCTCAGCCTCCCAAAGTACTGGGATCACCATATTGGCCAGGCTGGTCTCGAACTTCTGACCTCCTGATCCACACACCTTGGCCTCCCAAAGAGCTGGGATTACAGGCGTAAGCCACTGCACCCGGCCCCTTACCTGTAGTTAATAATGCTTCAATAAACATAAGAGTGAAAATATCTCTTCTATCTCTTCAAGATAGTGATTTTATGTTCTTTGGATATTTACTTAGACGTGAGATTGCTGAATCACATGATAGTTTTATTTTTAATTATCTGGTGAACCTCCATGCCATTTTCCATAATGGCTTTACCAATTTACATTCCCAGTGACAATGTACAAGGGTCTCTTTTCTCTATATTCTTGATAACACTTGCTTTCTTTTGAATTTTTGATAAATATCACCTTAATATGTGTTTGAATGCTAACTCATTGTGGTTTTGATTTGCAGTTTTCTCAGAATTACTAATGGCTTCTTTAAAAAAAAAAAAAAACTAGCTTTCTGGCCACTTTTTAAAACAATGTGTTACTTTTCGTTGTTATTTTTATTTGGGGGGCTTAAGTTGTATGAGTTTCTTGCAGATTTTGAACACTAATACTTTATCTGATATTTGCCACACAGATATTTTTCTCCAGTTCTGTACATAGCCTTTTAATGTCACTGACAGTCTTTTGCTTTGCAGTAGAAACTTTTTAGTTTGATGTAGTCCCACTTTTTTTTCCTGTGCTTTTGGTATAAAATACAAAAAAAAGGAAAAAAAAAAAAAAACTATTGCTAGGATCAATGCCAAAGAATTTTGCTTAGTGTTGTCTTCTGGAAGATTTATGGTTTTCAAGTCCAATGTTTAAGTCTTTAATATATTTTAAATTAATTTTATGTATGCTGTAAAGGTTGGGTGCAATCTGTTTTTGCATATGGATATCCCATTCTCCCATCACCATTTATTGAAGAGTTTATTCTTTCACCATTGTCTGTTTATATGCCTTTGTTGAAAATGTATTGACTGTATACAGACGGATATATTTTATATATATATATATCTGAGCTCTCTATTCTGTTCCATTGGCTTATGTTTTTGTGTTTATGCCAATATTTTGCAGTTTTGATGACTACAGCTTTGCTATATAGCTTGAAATTAGGTAGCATACTGCTTCTCGCTTTGTTCCTCTTGCTCAAAATTGCTTTATTTGAGGTCTTTTATAATTCCATACAAACTGTGGATTTTTAAAAAATTTTTGTTGAAAATGCTATATACACCAATTTCAGTAGTACGAATTTTTTTTTTTTTCCCTTGGTCTTGTTTTTTTGAGATGGAGTCTCACTCGGTCACCAGGCTGGAGTGCAGTGACGCAATCTCAGCTCACTGCAACCTCCGCCTCCTAGGCTCAAGCGATTCTCATGCTTCAGCCTCCTGAGTAGCTGGTAGTACAGGCATGTGCCACCACACTACCTAATTTTTGTATTTTTAGCAGAGACAGAGTTTCACCATTTTGGCCAGGATGGTCTCGATCTCCTGACCTCATGATCCACCCGCCTCAGTCTCCTAAAGTGCTGGCATTACAGGCGTGAGCCACTGTGCCTGACCAGTATGAATGTTTTAATACTAATTTTTCTAATCCATGACCACTAAGTATTTTTAAATTTGTCTTGTCTATAACTGTCTCCACTAATAGTTTACAGTTTTTGTTGTACAAATCTTTTACCTTCTTTATTTCTAAGTGTTAGGTTGGTGCGAATGTAATTGTGGTTTTTGCCATTAACAACCTAATACTTTATTATTTTAGACACTGTGGCAAATGTAACTGTCTTCTTGATTTTTCCCAGATACTTGTTGTTGGGGTATAAAAATGCAATTGATTTTTTGTGCATTGATAGAGTATCCTGCAAACCTACCAACTTCGTTTACTAGTTCCAAAATTTTTTCATGTAATGATGAGCACACTGGCCTGTATTTATACATTGATAGTTTTTATTAACATATCACAGTGCCTAAAAGTGTGTTCTGTTGTATTTTTGTTGTGACAAATTCTATGGCATCTTTTAGTCCTAATCTTTTTTTTAAATGCTTTTGTTTGGTATTTGATAATAATGTGTCTATGGTTACTTTTCAATTGTGCAACAATTTATCTCCATGCCAAGTCAAACTTTCTAATGAAGTTAATAGTTTTATGTACATTTAGTTATTGTAAATCAAAACAGTAAATTTTTATGACAGTTTTAAAGTTACTAAGATTGAGAATATGTCATTTTTTCACTGCCCATGAATCTGTGGGATCCTTATTTTAAACAATTATATATGAGGTATATATATATATATATATACAGTCTTAGAATCTTGCCTAATATATTGCATGCACTAAGTAAGCACTAGTAAAATTATTCATCAAATTATCATCTTCATACCATTCTTCAAGTGGCATACTGTTTGTTCTAATTAAAAACTATGTTTCTGTCTTATGTAAGTATCAACAAAAATTAGAAGGTCTACTTGGTCTGCCCTCTTGAGAAAATCCAAAGTTAACTGGTAGTTTTACTAATTTCCTTTAGATTTAGTACCTTATTTCCTTATTTCCTCACATAATAAATGTAAACATTAAGGACAACATCATATTTAAATGATCCGTCCTACAACAGACAGACTTTGGGTCATTCATTGATTGGGCTGAAGCCTCACTCTATATTATTTCTGATTTTTTCATGTTAACAGCCTAGAAAATCTATTACACATGGAATGTTATAAATTAGAAATTAATATCTTGGATGTACAAATTATGAAAGTAAACAGAAAAGTATAATGTAAAATAAATATTTATATATTACGAATTGTTACCCAAGTAAAGCAAAAGCATTCATTTAAAATATTTTCACAAAGAAAAGTTCAGGGAAAAATAATCTATATAAAACGTTCTACCAATATTCAATAAATAATTAATACTAATTCTTCAGCAGAAAATACTTCCAAAAAATGAAAGAGAGGGAACATTTTCCAATTCATTCTAGAGGCCAGTATTACTGTAATACTAAGGCCAGACACAAGAATAAACAGAAGGTCTGTGGGCAAATGTGCTATATTCATGTAGACGCATACAGCCTCAGAAAACTTCAGCATGCTAAATCCACGCACATAAAATATGACTATACACCAAGAACAAATGTGATTGTTTCGTAAATGTAGTTGTGACTTAGTATTTGAAATTCAATCAAGATAAGAACAAAAAGTGATCCTTTAAATAGGTACAAAGTTACAAATATCTAGCATCCTTTCCTGACAAAACTCCAGAAAACCACTAATAGAAGATTCTGAGACCCACTAAGAGATATCTATAAAAAACCTACAGCTAACATCATACTTAACGGTGACAGACTTGTGCTTCTTTACCTGAAAGTTTGAGAAGTCAAGAGTTTCCACTTTAACCACTCTATTCAGCATTGCACTGGAGGTATTAGCTAGGGAAATTCTACAACAGAAAAAATTGTCCAGATTGTAAAATAAAAGTAGAACTGTCATTATAGCAAATGAAATAATTTTCTGATAAAAAAAAAAGGATTCACTAAAATATCACTAGAATTAATACACAATTTTATCAGGGGTTTTAAAGAACTGTGCAGGGTGGGACTCTAGAGGCACAGGTTCAGTGCATAAACATACATCTTTAGGAGGCCGAGGCGAGTGGATTACCTAAGGTCAGGAGTTCAGCCTGGCTAACATGGTGAAACCTGGTTTCTACTAAAAAAAAATTAAAAAAAAAAAATATATATATATATATTAGCCGGGCGAGGTGGTATACACCTGTAATCCCAGCTACTTGGGAGACTGAGGAGGAGAATAGCTTGCACCTGGGAATCGGAGGTTGCAGTGAGCTGAGATGGTGCCCCTGCACCCAAGCCTGGGTGACAGAGTAAGACTCTGTCTTAAAACAACAACAACAACAACAACAAAAAAAACAGATCTAAAAGCAACTAGGGGTCACCTGTTAAAGTTTGTGCTGGTTGGGGATCCTACCTCCTTCTGATATCTGGTCAGGGGTGGAGAAGCTCTGGCGCTGTTGGGCCATCTGGCTTCTTTATATAGCTGTGCCTACAAATAAAATAAAGAAACTAAAGAAACAAAGTAAGAAAAAGAACTTTTGCAGTTATTTCATCAGGGTGGCCCTGGTAACATTTTTATTAATTTTTCTTTTATTTACTTATGTAGGTATTTTTATGTATTTATTTACTTTTTCAACTGGTGTCTTGCTCTGCCACCCAGGCTGGAGTGCAGTGGCTCGATCTCAGCTCACTGCAACCTCCACCTCCCACCACATTCAGGGGATTCTCCTGCCTCAGCCTCACACCCGGCTAATTTTTTGTATTTTTAGTGGAGACAGGATTTTGCCACATTGGCCAGGCTGCTCTCGATCTACTGACCTCAAGTGATCCTCCTGTGCTGAGATTACAGTCATGAGCCACCATGCCCGACCTTATTTTTCTTACATTTATGTAGAGCTTGCATTTATTTCAGTGTTTAATATTGTAAGTGTTTTGGGCCCTTGTAACTTTGGTGATGTTTTTGTGATCAGAAATATGCCATAGAAAACGAACTATTTCTATCAATTAGGCTATGGTAGAATGGAAAAATGGTTTAATTACAGGTCACAGTTTTCAAGAATGTATTAAATCCTCACACTAAATAAGAACTTACTGTATTCAGCACACAATGGATAGTCAGAAAAGCTTAAGCAAAAATGTGTAATTCTTTTACCAGAACACAGTTGATAAAGACGTTATTTTATGAAGCATCAAGTTTATAACAAAGTTATTAAATTATGTAGATAGTATTAGGGCTGTGAAAATAAAGGCCACATAGGTCCATTTGTCTGCAAGTCAGCACATAAACATAAGATGATTAACAATATAAGCTGTAGCTTATGCTAAATGTTGGCTGGAACAGACAATAAATTATGGAGAACTTCAGAGGTCACTAAGCTTGGATGGGATCTTGGAAGTTTTACAGGTTAATGTCACTCCATCTATTGGCTGATTTTCACTAGTTTAATAAATGGACAACGAAGATAACATATATCAGAAGTTAAAATCATTTCATTGAGTATCTGCCACGTCTGTGCCATTGGAGTGTACTAGGTGCCTCATAGCACTCATGAGTCCTCTACTTACAAAATGCTTTTCACAAAATATGAAACTCCAGGCAAAGGTTCAGACATATGAAGTTTGTTTTTGAAATCTTTATTTTAATTAATTAATTAATTAATTTTTGAGACGGAGTCTCGCTGTGTTGCCCAGGCTGGAGTGCAGTGGTGCGATCTCGGCTCACTGCAAGCTCAGGCTCTCAGGTTCAAGTGATTCTCCCGCCTCAGCCTCCTGAGTAGTTGGAACAAAACATGTGCGCCACCACACCCAGCTAATTTTTGTACTTTTAGTAGAGGCGAGGTTTCACCATGTTAGCCAGGATGAGTCTCGATCTCCTGACCTCGTGATCTGCCCACCTCGGCCTCCCAAGGTGTTGAAACTCCAGGTGTGAGCCACCGTGCCCGGACTGTTTTTAAAATCTTTATGCAGCCTGGTATCCTTTTTCCTTTCCTTCCTTTTACTCTTTTATGAGTTTTATCTTAGACTAACCTCTGTAATGTTGCTATATGCCAGTATTCAGTTGCTGTGTTTGATGAATCATAAAATGGTGTAAACTTCAATTAATGTTCTTTTTAAGTAAAATATTTATGAATGCATCCAGCAAAATGCTTAAGATTTGGATATTCACAAAGTATTAGTTTTCTATGGATCTCTCTAACAATAATGTGAAAACCCAAAATGAATATAAAATATTAGCTAATATATATTTCAAAGTATTCTACAAGTATAAAAACTATGACATTATTACTTTCATATACATAAAACATTAATAAATTTTAGTCAACATAAACATGACCTTTACATCTAAACTTGTATTAATTCAATTAAGAGTTAATACAGTATCCTTAAGTCATCAAATACTCAAAAATAGAATGTATTCTGACTTGGAATGTGCATAAAATTAATTTTTTTTTTTTTTTTTTTTTGAGACGGAGTCTCACAATTAATTATTTTAAGCTGAGTGCAGTGGCCTATGCCTGTAATTCCAGCACTTTGGGAGGCCGAGGCAGGTGGATTGCTTGAGGTCAGGAGTTTGAGAACAGCCTGGCCAACAAGGTGAAACTCTGTCTCTAATAAAAATACAAAAGTTAGCCAGGCATGGCGGAGCATGCCTGTAATCCCAACTACTCTGGAGGCTGAGGCAGGAGAATCACTTGAACCTGAGAAGCGGAGGTTGCAGTGAGCCGAGATTGCACCACTGCACTCCAGTCTGGGTGACAGAGATTCCATATCAAAATAAAAATAATAATAACCATTTCCTGTGACTCCCAAGATAAAACAACATTATAGAATACTGAATAATCCTGAATTTGGTTTTCTTCATTTTATTTTGCTTTGTCATTATTTTTGTTCACCTTGACCAGTGGGCTGGTGGTTCTTAGGTGCACCTGAGTGTTCATTGTTACGTTCAAAATTTTAAAACTTTAATGTGGTAATTTCTCTAATTTTTTTTGACAGTTATTTCTCAGGTTGCAAGTTAAAATAAAATTTCCATTTTACTAAAGTCTTTGATTTATTAATGATTTCATAATGACTTAATATATTATTTAATGGGTAATGAGGGGTACTACAAAATTTCAGAAATCAAAACTAAAGAACTTATTCATGGAACCAAACACCAAATGTTTCCCAAACACCTATTATAATAAAAATATAAAAACAATTTTTTTAATAAAAACTAAAAATGAAAATGAAAAAATATATACCCAGGTTAAAAAAGAACTATTTCAGTTAAACAACAAATACTTTTTTGGGGGACTTTACTACAAAATTGTCTGTTGTTATAATTAAGACAGAAAAAAAAATCTAAGTTTTTAAAAATAAAAAATAGTAAAAAAAAAAGATATAACAAATATTGGTATATTGGTGAAGACTGGGCTCAGTGGCTGTTTTCCAAAGTGGTTACACCAGTCAGGTGTGGTGGCACACACCTGTAATTCCAGCACTTCAGGAGGCGGAAGCAGGCAGATCACTTGAGCTCAGGAGTTTGACACAGACCTGGGCTACAAGTCAAAACCCAATCTCCACCAAAAAATGTAAAAATCAGCCACACATGATGGCATTCAGCTGTAAGTCCCAGCTACTTGGGAGGCTCAGGTGAGAGGATCACTTGTGTCTGGGAGACCACAGCTGCACTGACCATGTTCATACCACTGCACTCCAGCCTGCATGACAGAGCAAGGTTTTGTCTCCAGAAAAAAAAAAAAAGTTGATGACAATGTGGAAGAATTGGAACCCACATACATTACTGGTGGGAACATAAAATGGTGTAATCAGTTTGAGTGTTTCTTTTCTCGTCATTTGATTTTTTAAAAAACCAAGATATTGTCTCCCTATGTTGCCCAGGCTGGTCCTGAACTCCTGGGCTAAAGCAATCCTCCAAACTCAGTCTCTCAAATACCTGAGATTAAAAGTGTGAGCCACTATGCCTGACTGGTATAACCACTTTGAAAAACAATGTGACCATCTCTCAAAGGTTGAATGTATAGTTATCACATAATGCAACAATTTCACTCCTGGGTGTAAATCCAAGAGAAATAAAAATATATATTCACAATAAAACTTGCATATGCTTGTTCATAGCAGCATTACTCATGATGGTCAATACACAGAAACAAGACAAATGTCCATCAACTGATGAATGGATAAACATAAGCTATTATTCAACTACAAAAGGAAAAAAAATACTGATACACACCAGAACATGAAAGAAATTTGAAAATATTGTGCTAAGGGGGAAAAAAAAGCAAACTACAAAAGCTCACATATTGTATAATTCTATTTCTATAAAAGATCCAGATTAGGCAAAACTACAATGACAGAAAATAAATCAGTGGTTGTCTATAAAGACACAGGAATGTGGAGGAAGTAGGAGGTAGTAGCTAGTAAGTGAGGGTTTCTCACTTATAAATGGGTAACTTGTAAGTGGGCAATCACTTCTAAAAGTGACTGTGGTAAGGAGTACACAGCTCTTTGAATATAAAAACCACTTAATTGCAAACTTTCTTTTTTTCTTCCTTCTGTCACCCACGCTGTAGTGCAGTGGCACCATCTGGTCTCACTGCAACCTATGCCTTCTGGGCTCAAGTGATCTTCCAGCCTCATGTCCCCGAGTAGTTGGGACAACAGGCATAAGCCAGCGCACCCAGCTAATTTTTGTATTTTTAATAGAGATGCTGTTTAGTCTTGTTGCCCAGGCTAGTCTCAAACTCCTGAACTCAAGTGATCCACCTCCCTCAGCCTCCCAAAGTCTTAGCATGATAGGAATTAGCCACTGCACCCAGCCTGAATTGCATACTTTCATAAATGATTTGTATGATATTAATCATATTTCAATAAAATCATTATTTTAAAAAGGGACCATGTGCTGTGGCTCATGCCTGTAATTCCAGCAAATTGGGTGGCCGAGACGGATAGATCACTTAAGGTTAGGAGTTTGAGACCAGCCTGGCCTACACGGCAAAACCCTGTCTCCACTAAAATACAAAAAATTAGCCAGGCATGGTGGCATGTGCCTGTAATGCCAACTATTCATGAGGCTAAGGCAGGGGAATTGCTTGAACCAGGGAGTTGGAGGTTGCAGTGAGCTGAGATCATGCCACTGCACTCCAGCCTGGGCGACAGAGCAAGACTCTGTCTCCAAAAGAAAAAAAAAGAAAGAAAATAGGGGTTGAACACAGATGGCTCCCACCTGCGTATAATCCCAGCACTTTGGGAAGCTGAGGCAGAAAGATCACTTGAGGCCAGGAGTTTGACACCATCCTGGACAACATAGCAAGATCCCATCTGTACAATTAAAAAAAAGAAAGAAGTTAGCTGGGCATAGGGGCAAATGTCTGCAGTCCCAGCTATTTGGGAGGCTGAGGTGGGAGGACTGTTTGAGCCCAGGGGTTTCAGGCTGCAGTGAGCCATGATCGCACCACTGCACTGCAGCCTGGGTGACAGAGCAAGACCCTGTCTCTAGGAAGAAAAAAGAAAAAGAAATGCAAGTTTTTATCACTTTCTGAGAGTAATGGACTTTCAGGAAGAATAGAGCAGAACAAAAGATCACTCAGTGGTTGAGGGTGGGTTGCTGGTTAGGTTCAGTTCTGAGTTGAGTAGTATCTGAAAAATTCATTAGTAAATTTATGGTTCTAGGGGTGAGTCCTGCAGTCAAATGATGAATGCTAAATCCATTACAAATGCCCATGGTCTTTCTTTACATGAATTCCAGTGAAAAATTCCTAAGTTCCTAAATAGCAAGTGAGTAACTAGAACTATAGGCACATGTTACTGTACCTGGCTAATTTTTAGAAAACTTTTTTGTAGAGATGGGTTTTCCCCCTGTTGCCCAGGCTGGTCTTAAACCCCTGAGCTTAAGCGATGCTCCTGCCTCAGTCTCCCAAAGTGCTGAGATTACAGGCATGAGCCACTGTGCCCAGCAAATACAAAAGAACGGACATCATGACAGTCTCTCAGACCACAGTGCAATCAAAATAAAACTCAAGATTAAGAAACTTACTCAAAATCACACAATTACATGGAAACTGAACAACCTGCTCCTGAATGACTACTGGGCAAATAACAAAAAGAAGGCAGAAGTAAAGCTGTCCTTTGAAACTAATGAGAACGAAGACACAACATACCAGAATCTCTGGGACACATTTAAAGCAGTGTGAAGAGGGAAATTTATAGCACTAAATGCCTACAAGAGAAAGTAGGAAAGACCTAAAATGGACACAGCCTAACATCAAAATTAAAAGAACTAGAGAAGCAACAGCAAATAAATTCAAAAGCAAGCAGAAGACAAGAAATAACTAAGATCAGAGCAGAATTGAAAGAGGTGAAGACACAAAAAACCCTTCAAAAAATCAGAGAATCCAGGAGCTGGTTTTTTAAGAAGATCAACAAAATAGATAGACCGCTAGCCAGACTAAAGAAGAAAAGAGAGAAGAATCAAATGTATGCAATAAAAAAATGATACAAAGGATATCACCACTCATCCCACAGAAGTACAAACTACCATCACAGAATACTATAAACACCTCTCCACAAATAAACTAGAAAATCTAGAAGAAATGGATAAATTCCTAGACATATACACCCTCCTAAGACTAAACCAGAAAGAAGTAGAATCCCTGAATAGAACAACAACTAGTTTTGAAATTGAGGCAATAATTAATAGCCTACCACCCAAAAAAAGCCCAGGACCAGACGGATTCACAGCCAAATTCTACCAGAGTTACAAGGAGGAGGCAGCACCATTTCTTCTGAAACTATTCCAAACAATAGAAAAAGGGGGAATCCTCCCTAACTCATTTTATGAGGCCAGCATCATCCTGATACCAAACCTGGAAGAGACACAACACAAAAGGAAAATTTCAGGCCAATATCCCTGATGAACATCATTGTGAAAATCCTCAATAAAATACTGGCAAACCAAATCCAGCAGCACATCAAAAAGCTTACCCACAAGATCAACTTGGCTTCATACCTGGGATGCAAGGCTGGTTCAATATACACAAATCAATAAATGTAATCCATCACATAAACAGAACCAATGTCAAAAACCACATGATTATCTCTACGGATGCAGAAAAGGCCTTCAACAAAATTCAATAGCCCTTCATGCTAAAATCTCAATAAACTAGGTATTGATGAAGTGTATCTCAAAATAATAACAGCTATTTATGACAAACCCACAGCCAGTATCATACTGAATGGGCAAAAAATGGAAGTATGCCCTTCGAAAACTGGCAGAAGACAAGGATGCCTTCTCTCACTGCTCCTATTCAACACAGTGTGGGAAGTTCTAGTCAGGCTAGTCAGGCAAGCGAAAGAAATAAAGGGTATTCATATAGGAAAAGAGGAAGTCAAATTGCTTCTGTTTGCAGATGACATGATATTATATTTAGAAAACCCCATCGTCTCAGCCCAAAATCTCCTTAAGCTGATAAGCAACTTCTGCAAAGTCTCAGGATACATCAATGTGAAAAAATCACCAGCATTCCTATACACCAATAACAGACAAGCAGAGAGCCAAAAATCATGAGTGAGCTTCCATTCACAATTGCTACAAGGAGAATAAAATACCTAGCAATACAACTTACAAGGGATGTGAAAGACCTCTTCAAGGAGAACTGCAAACCACTGCTCAAGGAAATAAGAGAGCACACAAATAAATGGAAAAATATTCCATGCTCATGGATAGGAAGAATCAGTATTGTGGAAATACCCATACTGCCCAACATAATTTGTAGATTCAGCTGTCCCCATCAAGCTACTACTGACTTTCTTCACAGAATTGGAAAAAAACTATTTTAAACTTCATATGGAACCAAAAAAGAGCCCGCATAGCCAAGACAATCCTGAGCAAAAAGAACAAAGCTGGAGGCATCACACTACCTGACTTCAAACTATACTGCAATGCTACAGTAACCAAAACAGCATGGTACTGGTACCAAAACAGATATATAGACCAATGGAACAGAACAAAGCCCTCAGAAATAACACCAGGCATCTACAACCATCTGATCTTTGATGAACCTGACAAAAACAAGCAACGAGGAAAAGATTCCCTATTTAAAAGGTGTTGGGAAAACTGGCTAGTCATATGCAGAAAACTGAAACTGGACCCCTTCCTTACACCTTCGACAAAAATCATCTCAAGATGGATTAAATACTTAAATGTAAGACCTAAAAACCATAAAAATCCAAGAAGAAAACCTGGGCAATACCGTTTAGGACATAGGCATGGGCCAAAGACTTTATGTCTAAAACACCAAAAGCAATGGCAACAAAAACCAGAATTGACAAATGGGATCTAATTAAACTGCAGAGCTTCTGTGCAGCAAAAGAAACCATCATCAGAGTAAACAGGCAACACACAGAATGTGAGCAAATTTTTGCAATCTATCCATCTGACAAAGGGCTAATATCCAGAATTTATGAAGAACTTCTCAGCAAACTATCGCAAGAACAGAAAACCAAACACCACATGTTCTCACTCATTGGTGGGAATTGAACAATGAGATCACTTGGACTCTGGAAGGGGAACATCACACACTGGGGCCTATTATGGGGAGGGGGGAGGGGGGAGGGAAGGCATTGGGAGTTATACCTGATGTAAATGATGAGTTGATGGGTGCTGAAGAGTTGATGGGTGCAGCACACCAACATGGCACTAATATACATGTACCCTAGAACTTAAAGTATAATAATAAAAAAAAGAACTTAAACAAATTTACAAGAAAAAAAAACCATCCCATCAAAAAGTGGACAAGGATATGAACAGACACTTCTCAAAAGAAGGCATTTATGGAGCCAATAAACATATGAAAAAAAGCTCATGATCACTGGTCATTAGAGAAACGCAAATCAAAACCACAATCAGATACCATCTCACGCCAGTTAGAATTGCAATCATTAAAAAGTCAGGAAATAATGGATGCTGGAGAAGATGTGGAGAAATAGGAATGCTTTTACACTGCTGGTGGCAGTTGAAATTAGTTCAAACATTATGGAAGACAGTTTGGTGATTCCTCAAGGATCTAGAACTAGAAACTCCATATGACCCAGCAATCCCATTATTGACTGTATACACAAAGATTGATAAATAATTCTACTATATAGACACATGTATACATATGTTTATTGAGGCACTATTCACAACAGCAAAGACTTGGACCCAACCGAAATATCCATCAATGACAGACTGGATAAAGAAAATGTGGCACATATACACCATGGCATACTCTGCAGCCGTAAAAAAAAAAAAAAAAAGTATGAGTTCGTATCATTTGCAGGGACACGGATGAAGCTGGAAAGCATCATTCTCAGCAAACTAACACAAGAAAAGAAAACTAAACACTGCATGTTCTCATAAGTGGGAGCTGAACAAGGAGAACCTGTGGGCACAGGGAGGGGAACATCACACACTGGGGCCTTTTGGGGGATTGGGGGCTAGGGGAGGGACAGCATTAGGAGAAATACCTAATTTAGGTGATGAGTTGACGGGTGCAGCAAACCACCATGGCACATGTATACCTATGTAACAGACCTGCACATTCTGCACATGTACCCCAGAACTTAAAGTGTGGACGGGAGTAGAGAGAGAGATTAGCATCTTCTATTTCCTGTCCCTTGGAAGACTTGCTTTTAGGATACTGCCACTATGCCATGGAGAACATAAGCTGTTCTGTAGAGACTCTCATTTGGAAAGGAAGTGAGGCTCCTGAATGACAGTTACAGCTGAGGTACCAACTGACAGCATCCATCACCCACATCTGTGAGCTGTCTTGAAAATTATACCTGTGGCCCCAGTGGAGTTTCCTCAGCTGACCTGATTGACACAGACAGAGATGAGACCTTCACACTAGGCCCTGCCCAAAGTTCAGTTTCAGGAACAAGATAAATTATTTTGTTTTAAGCCATGAACGTTTAACAGGGCAGTTTGTAATGAAGAAACAAATAATAACAAACGATCTATCAAGCTAGAGAAAGATCCCATGCTCATTTCATTTTGCCTTACTTCACTAGTATTGCAAAGGGAAAGTGAGAAAGAAAAAGAGAGAGGGAGAGAAAGAAAATTGAGAGAAAAAGAGAGACTCCAAACAAAATGATTATGTCGCAAAATAACATTTTTCATCTATTTGTCTAACATACACACACACACACACACGCACCCCTCTATTGCTTGGTATCCCACCCTATTTTGTATCCCTGAGGATTTGAGTCCTTGAGAAAGCCCCTTACGAACATTAGAGCTCCTCTTAGGGTTAGTGGGGAAGGGGTATAACTGAGCTTTCCCTATAGACTGGAGTAAATGTGCTAAGCCAGAATGTCTTCTTCTTCCTCCTCCTCTTCCTCATCTTTCTCCTCTCCTCCTCCTCTTCTCAATTTAAATAGTCTATATATGATTTTTATTTCTTATGTAATTGAGTTCCTAAACATGTCCCAGACTTAGTTTCTCCACACTCTTAGAAACCTATGCTTTCAGAAATCCTTAGGTTCCGGAGTCCCCTAGTCTTGCTTGGTATCTTCTTGTGCTATTTGCTATTTTTATATTTGTCATTTACTAGCTGAATTAGTTCATTTCCTCACTGCTATGAAGAAAACCTGAAGACTGGTAATTCGTAAGGAAAATAGATGTAATTGACTCATAATTCCATCCGCTGTTAAGGAAGCATGATGCTGACTTCTGCTCAGCTTTTGGGGAGGCCTCAGGAAATTTACAATCATGGCAGAAGGCAAAGGGGGAACAGCCCTTCACATGGCTGCAGGAAGAGCAAGAGAGAGAGATGGGAAAGGTGCCACACACTTTTAAACAACCGCATGTCATGAAAACTCGATCACAGGACAGCACCAAGGGAAAGGTGCTATACCATTCATGAGAACTACACCTCCATAATTTAATCACCTCCCACCAGGCCCCATTTCCAGCACTGGGGATTACAATTCAACATGAGATTTGATGCTGTCAAAGATCCAAACCATATCATTAAATCTTTTCTATGAATCAGGTTTAAAAAAAAATCTGTTAATAATGGCACCTATAATTTGCTGTGAGGATTTGATAAATTAAACTTATTTGTCAATAACAAAAATGTTCATGAAAAAGTTGATTCAAAGTTAAATAAGAAAATCCTTCTATGCTTCCAGTAAGCATGAGTTAATAAATGGTAGTTTCTGTTTCTTATTAGTTTTGTTAAAAACAGTATCTTCTACATGTGAGTAATGGTGAAATGGGACAACAATGTGATTTGTTTCAAATAATTTATTTTTATGCTGGCATTTCCTACTTTAGAATAAATGAAAATATAAATTATTGAATCTGACAATAAATCATATTATTTATAAATAAAAGCAGAATGGAAGATTAATTTGGATTCAGATATTAAGAAGACTGAATAACTGATACTAAATATTCCTACACACTAGTTTTAAAATTATGTTCTACAAGGTAATTTTGAGGATTTTTTGAAATGACATGTTTATGGTAGACAAATGTATCGTATGCTCTTATGAATATTCAGTATGTCAGGAAAAGATCCAAATCTAAATTTTCATGTTAGAGTCAGCTTCCTGAGACCACTCTATGCATAACTGTGTTACACAGGTTTCCTGAAACAGACCTTGAAGTGGAGGATTGCTGGCAGAATCTTTGTTGTGGAGTGCTCTTGAGATACACACCTGCAAGGAAGGGAGAAATGCAAGGTTAGACAAGAGGGGGAAGCTGCCAAACAGTAAGGTGACAATCGAGGATTCTGCTGATTCTATAAACAGCTCTGGACTTAAAATGAGCCTTCAACACAGTTCCAAATAGAGTTATAAGAGTTCAACTTTGGTATCCCCACCATAGGACAACAATGGATCTCAGGATGCATTCACGCAATGGGCATACTCTTGACATATGCAGGTTCCTGTGGTTGAGGGCAATTCCTAATTGAGTGATGAAGCTGTAAATGGTCTTCCTCAGAAACTGGGAAATGAGTTTCTTGGAGGCCCTGAAGATAAAAACTGACAGAGTATCACAATAACAGCTACAATATCCTAGATCTAAAACAATTTTAAAATATTTATTAGGGTGATTCATTTTCTTTATTTCTTTCAAAACACGTTTACAAAAACATGTTTTGAAAACATTAAATATCTTTGATATAGTTTAGTAGGAAAATACTCAAAATCAAAATTGTAAAAAAATGTATTTCTTATACAATTAAACTACATTTCAAGTAGATGGCAATGTAATACAAATCTTGAAAAGGTTTTCTTTTCTAAAACAAGGGTCCCAATGATGTACTACACTGTAATTAACACTGAAATTCTGGGAACTACTTTATCATTTCCAGCCACTATAGTTGCAAAGCTGGGAAGTAAACACTGTACATAAGATGATTGATTTCCCATGGAATACAACAGGCTGAAGTTCCCTTCATTATACAAATTAATAAAATTCAAACTATATAAAATATGTATTAGTCATTGATGATTAATTCATCCATATCTGGGTACCAGAGGTCTGGGCTACTTAAACCATGTAGATTCAAAATTCTAGATTGGGAAAAATTGTACGGAAACGTGAAGCTTTCATATAGTGTGAAAATTATTCAACACATATGGGTAATTTTTGATGTTTGAAATAAGCAGAAAGATCTCTAATGGAGATGACTTTATGACATTGTTTAGGAACAGCATAAAAGAAACATTTTAAAGTGCTGTTATATAAAAACAAAAAAACAGTTATTTCTCTATGTTTTGAAAGCTACAACTAAATAAATGTGAGTAGGAGCAGAGGTGCTTTGTGACGAGTGCTTCTCAAGCACTTACAATTAATACCTTTAATGGCGGAGGGAAAAAAATCTGCTTCAACAATATAAAGAGAAAGCAGTTCAAAGTGGCAACCAAGCAAGATATTACTTTGGCATGCCCTGCTTTAACAGCATACCTGGGGGACTCTGCATTCTCCTCTAAACTGGGTTTAATGTGAAGCAAATCCCACCACAGCTGTCTTCAAGCTTGCCAGTAAAATGGCCCTCCGGAAAGATGATCTTTGGTGTTAACCCCTGTCAAAATGACAGCTCGCCAAATGGAGAAGTCAAATCCCAGAAGAAAACAATAGAAAGTTTCATAGAAGTTAGTGAAAAAAATAAAATTTTGAGTGCTAACTGATTCTCACATACTAAATACCACTTTACTTATTTTCTCTAACAAATCCATTCATCAGTATCATGATAATTTATGACCCTTAATGTAGTACAATGCTATCCTTTCATAAAGGCACTTCAATGAAGTAGGATTACTCCTGTATATTGCGACTATGGATACTACAGTCATCCTTTTTTTGTGCTCAAGTTGCCATGAGCTAAAGTCTCATTAAAAAAGGTAGATGTATTTCTAGATATATCTATTGCTATATTTTATCAAATATGTATGTATGTATGTAGGTAGGTATCACAATATCTAAATATTAACAAGCATATGAAACAGTGATATTGATAACAATAATTTCAGTGGAATTAAGATCTTCTTTGAGATCAGAAAATAAAGCTATGTTAGATTTAGCTTAGAATATGTATACCTAAAAAATTGCTTAAATTAGCTTATAAGTGAGAACTATGATAAGTATGTTAAGCAAACAACTTACTGGATGTGATTTCTTCCCCTCTGTATACTCTTAACTACCACATATCATAAAGTCCTAAGAATCTAGTTTAGGAAAGCATAATGGAAGACTGAAGCAATTATTTAGATCATTTAATCTAAAAAAAGTCCCATCATTGTGCCAATTCTTTGGTATTTCAAGGAAAATAAGATCAATGCTCTCCATGATTATTGTTAGTATTATTTTATCATTAATTTTCATTAATTTGTCATTTATTTCATACTTTCTTGAGAATATCGGTATATCTTAAAATCCTGCTAAATTTTACATGTGTAAATTCTGGATATTACTAAGCTGACCTAAACTACATATCTCCAAAAAGAAAAAACAAGGGGACAATACAGCTAAAACTAAATTTTAGTTTCAGATTCTGAGAAAATAATGTATAAATCTGAAAAATAGCTATGTTCTTATATAATTATAAAATAAAAATGTTATTTCTATCTAAATTAAACATGCAATGTATTAATCTAGATTAATGAACATGCTCTAAATACTCTGAACCAAATTACTGTGTTCCCATCTATTACAGCACATGATTTGTACTACTTTGTACATACATGTATTATTGAAATTTAACTATTATGTCTCCTTATATTTTAATTGTAACATTTAAAACATTCTCATTATTTAAAAAAAGTATATGCTAATACTTATGAAAAGGCTTTTTTTGTGCCTGAGATTTACATAACTGTGAAAAGCATAAGGGAGAATTTCCTTTCCAAAAACATAGACATTAATGAAGTTGATTTTTGTTTTCTTTCACAGATGGGGCCTGTTCTGCATAACGGTTTTCTAGGCGATGGACGATTTATCAACTTGCTCCATAATCCATTTAGAGTTAAAGAGGGCCACAGAAACTGCACATACAGGTGTCACAGGTTACAAAACTAATAATTAAAAAAATTTTAAAACTTATCTCAGATTCCCTCCTGGAGTCTACCGCCTTGTTTACACAGGTGGAGGACAAAGTCAGCCACTGCCTGAATTCATATTCTGCACTACGCGATTCAGGAAACAGTGAGTCCAAGCATTTCTTACTCTTAAAATTGTGTTCAATGTTTGCAGTCACTTTCCTATCCCTGGTAGTATCAGGAAAGGGACTGCAATTTTCTTTCTACTTCTCTGAGTCAGCTGCAAAGTCTCAGATGTTTTCACAGTTGAGACAAGAGAACAAGCAGCACCAATGAAAACCATGGGGTTCTATGGAGGCATCATGGTGTAGTAAGTAGAAGCATGCTGCTCTAGCTGTATCTCACTGGGTTCAAATCCTGACTATACGGCTTATGGTGCACTAAGGGCCAGGTGACCACAGGAATTTCCATGCTGGTAAAATAGGTTTATAATAATGCCAGTTAATCTAAAGACGATTTAAGTAAAGACTATCCAGTATTTTTCAAGGACTCAATAATCATTAGCTGTGATCATGATCTTCCCGTTACCTACTTTCAATAAGTAAATAATTTACATTTATTAAACAAAAGAAATTTAACCTTGCTTTTCTAAAACAACACAATTCTATTTCAATTTTCTTTACATAGAGAGAAGGAACATCTCACCACAAATAAAGGTGTATATATATTTTTCTCCACTCAAAATTATGCTGATACTCAAAAACAGAAATATGTAGTATGATATCAATTCATGTATCAGTTATGTTTAGAAGGAATTGGGCTGAACATGCAGCATTCATTTAAAATGAAGGCCTCCCATCATACTTTGCTGATGGTACTTAAGTATTGAAAGCCAACTTCTTCTACCTGTTTACATAGTAGCACGATTTCCCAGATGGCAGATACTTTGTCTTTTTGTACATAGCTAGGCATTTGATGCTTGTAACAGTGACTTTTCAATAATTATGCATTGCCAGGGAAGATAATTACTTTAAAAATTTATTTAGGAAATTATTTAGCAAATAGTAAATAAATAGTATTAGTTGGTTGCTATTATTTCTGAATATCTTCAGTTTCCCTCAATTTTCTCATCTGAAAATGGAGATATGTATCTCACAGCAGCATTGTGAGAGGTAACACAGTCAATATAGATAAAATTCTCCAAAGACCAAAACTTTATCTAGCTCATAATACGTTCTGCGTAAGTATTCATTTTTTTTAAATTACTGTATCTTTTTAACTCATTCTGACTAAAATTTAAAAATGTTTTCTCTTTCCAAGACCTTATGCTTCTCCTATGTTCCCAATATGCTGGACATCAGGTGTGGGTGATAATAGTACCATGATTTTCCTTTGGAGACTCCAAATCCTCAGTCCGAATGACTTTATTCCACCTATAACTCCACAGACGCCATGAAATCCAGAACTCAGTACAGAAAGTGACTTCCATGAACTTTGCTAAAAATGTTGGACAACCTTTACTCCCTTTCGATTCTAAATGGATACGGTAATGTTGTCTCAGTGCAGCACATTCACAGCCTACTGAAGCAGGAGCCGATGTTGAAGCAGAACTGAAAGATGTAGAGGCAGAGTCCGGATGACACTGTCTGAACACCTGAAAACACGTGAACACTGATGAACTTTACTGTTCTGTTTTAGTCCAAGGTCAGTAAGCATCTTCTGTAAAGGGCTAGATTGCAAATATTTTAGGTTTTTATGGAACATACAGTTTGGGTGCAACTATTAAGCTCCAATGATGGATATGGCTGTGTTGCAATTAAACTTCATTTACAAAAACAGGTGGCAAGATCAATTTGGCCGTGGACCACAGTATATTGACTCCTGCCTGCTCCTGACAAAGTAGAATTTCTTTACCTGGCAACCAAAGCAGTTAGTCTTAACTAATATCCCCTGTATCAGGAGCTGGATTAACAAATTTTTAAGCCAGAAATTTGAAAAATAATTATTTATTACTTTTCTCTGTTCCCTTGCAGCATAAATATAATATCAGAAAGTATGTTTCCCTCAAATGTTTCCTTGGTCTATTTACTCTTTCCATTCCCACCTATAACTTGTTATTTCAAATGACAATCATCTCCTGCTTAACACTCTACAAAAACTTTTTACATATTCGTTTGAGTCCAGGATTCCTTTCAATTCTTTTTCACACAGAAGGTCTTATATTTCCACAATACATATATTGGCATTACATGGCCATATCCAGGTGATTGTTTATGAAACTTTGACATGGATAATATCTCCTGTCATGAAGTACATATTATTTGACTTATTTATTAAACTGTATCTTTTGTTTCTAGAATATAAATTATGTGAGGATCAGAGCAATTTTTTTTTGTTTACGGCTTTCTTCAATTGTTTATACATGTGGTTGATATAATGTGAATAACCAATATACGTTTCTAAAAAGAAGGCCAAATGACTCATCAGGGAAAGTAAATATAAGAATAATGCATTTTTCTGAATAAATACAGACTTAAACCATATAATAAACTTCTGCATTTAGAAAACCATTAAGGTCTATAATACATATTTACTATTCTATGGTAATCTCTTAGATTTATCTTCCACCAACATACTAACATTTTATTGGAATAAAAACAGAAAAGAGGTTTTCAAAAAATATTATTTTCATATACCTAATTTTTCAATTGTCTTTCTATTCCCATTGGCTCTTAAAATTTACTTATTGTTCAATGTCCAGTCCAAGTACAGATTCTCATTGTCTTTCTAATTTACTTCCTGTAGGGCTAGTTTGTTATTTTTGACACGTTTTCTGTATCACACATTTTTATAGTTCCTACTGTATGTAAATTAAATTGTTGCAGATTCTTCCTATGTGCATGTCTTTGATGCACATGTACAATGAATGTCCCCAGAAAGTATTAATAAAGAATACATTTTAACTTCTTTTTAAATCACCAATTTCATTATGAAGCAGTGTACACAGAATATATTCACTAAATTCTAAATGAGTGAATTTCAAAGGAAATTGGAAAATGGATGATCATAAAATTACATCTGGAAGGAAATCAGGCCCAGAAAATTTATCTGATGACTGCGCACACAATTTTTGCAAATACTGTGCTGAAGAAAACAAGTGTGTTACAATAACATGAAACATAGCCAATGGTTGGGTTACACTTCACATCATTCACTTGGTATTTTGGTGTGGAGAAATAATATTTGATCATAAGTTAATAGAATTTAAAATTGTCTTTGTTTTATCTTTATTCTAACTAGTGATATGAATCACACAAAAGGTGTTTAGGACCTTTTCTTCTATGGCATAAGAATATTTTTAAAAATATATTTAGCTATTCAAAAAGTACAATGATATAAACAGAATATGGAAAACTTAGCAGAAAAAGCAGGAATTATAATTAATGACATATTCAATATAAACTTATAAACCATAAAATGAAGTGCCAATCTCAAATCATTTTTAAAAATATGTGGTCTGAAATCATCAAAACTGACTTTAGAAGAAATCAATACTAAAATATTTGTCATACAAATAATTAATGAGAAGATTATCAAAATTTCATCAAAGAACTCCTATAATAAAGTTCCTGGGCCAAGAATTCATAGTTCAGAAAGGAAAAGAAAGAATACATAATTTCCTTAATATATAAATGGATTCAAAATAAAAACATGAAAAACTAGAAGTTACTTTTATACAGCTAGCATAAACTCAAAACAAGTGTACCTGAGTATGCTTATGCACACAGATGATGGCATATGTGTACGTGTGTGTGTGCACACCTCATGTGTATGCACTACACAGGCAAGATGAATTCTATTTAAAAACATATATGCAACAAATCTAGTAAGAGAAAATAGTAGAAATTAAATCAACAAGTAATTATCTCAGTGACGTCGGATTTTCACTATCATATACATGTCACAGATGGATGTGATCTGTGATCATTTGACTGAGGGCACAAAAACAAATGCTTAACTGTTTCAGCATAGTACAGCATTTACATCTGTGTGCTATAAACTATATTGAATAATATCATTGATTTGAAAGACCAAATTTAACAAAATCTTAACTATAATACATATATTTCGTCTTCCTCTTTCATTATTTAATTTTGCTATTCCATCATTATTATCTGGTTTGAAATAACATGGTTATCATATGTTTAGATAAACATCATATTTTTATAAGTATAGGCAGGGATCCTTAAAATTGGTAAAACATTTTACTCTTTTTTAATGTTTCTTTGTAATTCTCACTTCCACCCATCTAGTCTTCCACAGAAACTTTAGAAAGAAATTATTAGGTTTCAAAAAGTATCCAAACAGAACAGACTGATATGGCTGTGAATTAATAGTAAAGGCCGAGCATGGAGGCTCATGCCTGTAATCCCAGCAATTTGGGAGGCGGAGGCAGATGGAGCACTTGAGGTCAGAAGTTTGAAACAATCCTGGCCAAATGGTGGGACCCCGTCTCTACTAAAAATACAAAAATTACTTGGATGTGGTGGTGTGTGCCTGTAGTCCCAGCTACTCAGGAGGATGAGGCAGGAGAATCGCTTCAACCCGGGAGGTAGAGGTTGCAGTGAGATCGCACCACTGTACTCCAGCCTGGAGAAAAGAGCAAGACCCTGTCTCAAAAAAAAAAAAAAAAAAAAAAAAAAAAGAGAGAGAGAGAGACAGAGAGAAACTGGAAATAATTGAGGTCTTTAAATATTGAGTTACACCATGCATTAAAAGCAATTCTCTTTTTTTTCTTTTACATAGCTAATTTTTTCTTTCACATAGTTAAGTAAATTTTAACACATTATATTCCAATGTATTTATTGTTAATTTATCCCTAGGTAATTTGTATGTAGACATAAATTTCCTATAGTAAAATGAATTTCTTATATAATTTTCATTTTTCTTTTGATAATGTATAAGAAATATGTTATTTGTTTAATGCTGACCTTATAATTAGCCCTGTTTTATACATTCTTATTAGTTCCTTTTATCTTAACCATATCATTATGACTTCTGCAATACAAAATAATCTAGATTCTGTCTGCTTGATATTCACTCTTTTATGTACTTCCTAGTTTTATTGCTATTTTATTGAAAATCATCTCAAATTTTCCATTTAAAATTAGTCATAACAGGCATCCTGGTTTCCAAAATAAAAGATATCTTTCTAATGTTTTGCTTTAAACATAATATGCAGTAAATATTTATTTTTAGTGTATTTTTCTGAAACTATGGAGGTAATCATATAATCCTTCGTCCTTAATCTTTTAATATGACATGCTTACATAAGTTTTTTAAAATTGTATTATCCTTGAGTTCCTGATGTAAGTGTTTTTGTAATAGAGTAAAAGGCTTAATTTATAAATTTCATTTTGGCATAATTCCAGACTTACAGAAAAGTTGACTTAAGAGTACCAATAATTACTACGTATCAAAAGTCCCCAACTATAACATTATACTATTAATTCCTCTATCATTGTCTTTTTCCTTAAATGATGCAGACACTGTGTTCCTTCAAGGCATTCTCTTAAAGTTGTACTTGAATCAAAGAAAAAATTCACAGAGAAGTTGGAAAACCTTTCGTACTGAAAAATAATACTACTATGTACCACAATTTGTACAAACACAGTAGTATTTAAAATATTTATAGTTCTGTGTATTGATCCTAAAAAAGATAATGCAAAATCAATTATCTAAACATCCACAATAAGCTACAAAAACAGATTACATTAAAACTAAAGGAAGAAGAAAATGGCAACAGCAAATATAAAAGTAGAAATTAGAGACACAGAAAAATACAAGGAAAACTTGGTTCTGTGAAAGATTAATATATTTGTTTGACATGTGGTAAGTCTAATAACACACACACACACACACACACACACACACCCCCAATATAAGGAATTTTTAAAACAACATTAGATACAGAATGTACAGAGGTGCATGATTTCTTTCCCAGATAGCTTGTGTTTTTCTAAGTATCTTATTTTTATTTATTTCTAACAATATGCTTATGATCAGAGAATGTACTTTATTGAGACGATGTATGACTCATCATATATTGTATCTTGTTAAATGTTTGGTAACATTTGCCAATTGAAAAATATATATATTTTGTTAATTGGTTATAAATGTCGAATATTTATTTGGTTTTTTTTAACTCTTCTATTTTCATACTGATATCTTATTCATTTGATGAAGTGGTGATGGAAAGGTGTTAAATTATCTTTAATAGTTTTTAGGGGAAGAGGTGGTTTTTGGTTATACGGTAAGTTATTTAGTAGTGGTTTCTCAGATTTTTATGCACCCATCACCCAAGCAGTGTACACTGTACACAATGTGTAGTCTCCTTCACTCTCTTACCTCCCTTCCCTTCGAGTCCCCGAAGTCCATTATATCATTCTTAGGCTTTTGTGTCCTCATAGCTTAGCCCCCACTTATAAGTGAGAACATGCAATGTTTGATTTTCCACTCCTGAGTTACTCCACTTAGAATAATAATCTCCAACTCCATTCAGGTTGCTGCAAATGCCATTATTTCATAATTTTTTCTTTTCATTTTTTGTTTTTGGAGACAAAGTTTCACTCTTGTTGTCCAAGCTGGAGCACAATGTCACGATCTCGGCTCACTGCAACCTCTGCCTCCCAGGTTCAAGTGATTCTCCTGCCTCAGCCTCCCGAGTAGCTGATCTTACATGTGCCTGCCACCATGCCCTGCTAAGTTTTGCATATTTAGTAGAGATGGAGTTTCACCATGTTGACAGGGCTGGTCTTGAACTCTTTTTTTTTTTTTTTTTTTTTTTGAGACAAGAGTCTTGCTCTGTCACCCAGGCTGAGGTGCAGTGGCCGGATCTCAGCTCACTGCAAGCTCCGCCTCCCGGGTTTAGACCATTCTCCTGCCTCAGCCTCCAGAGTAGCTGGGACTACAGGCGCCCGCCACCTCGCCCAGCTAGTTTTTTGTATTTTTTAGTAGAGACGGGGTTTCACCGTGTTAGCCAGGATGGTCTCGATCTCCTGACCTCGTGATCCGCCCGTCTCGGCCTCCCAAAGTGTTGGGATTACAGGCTTGAGCCACCGCGCCCGGCCGCTGGTCTTGAACTCTTGACCTCAGATGACCCAACCGCTTTGGTCTCCCCAAGTGCTGGGATTACAGGCATAAGCCACCGGGCCTGGCCTATTATTTTATTTCTTTTTATGCCAGGATAGTATTCCATGCCACATTGTCTTTATTCATTGGTTGATGGACATTTAGATTGGTTCCATATTTTTACAATTGCAAATTGTGCTGCTGTAAACACACATGTGCATGTCTTCTTCATATAATGACATCTTTTCCTCTAGGTAGATACCCAGTAGTGGGATTGCTGGATCAAATGGAGGTACTACTTTTAGTTCTTTAAGGAATCTCCATACTGTTTTCCACAGTGGTTATACTAGTTTACATTCCCACCATTAATGCAAAAGTGTTCCCTTTTCACCACATCCATGTCAATATCTATTATATTTTGATTTTTAAAGTATGGCCATTCTTGCAAGAATAAGATGATATCTCATTGTGTTTTTAACTTGTATTTCCCTGATAATTACTGATGCAGAGCAGTTTTTCAAATATTTGTTGGCCATTTGTATGTCTTCTTTTAAGAATTTTCTATTCATGTCCTTAGCCCACTTTTTGATAGAATTTTTTTTTGTCTTGCTGTTTTGTTTAAGTTCCTTGTGGATTCCAAATATGAGTTTTTGTCGGATGCATAGATTGCAATGATTTTCTCCTACTCTATGTGTTGTCTTTTTGCTGATTATTTCTTTTGCGTTGCAGAAGCTTTTTAGTCTAATTAAGTTCAATTTATTTATCTTTGTTTTTGTTGTGTTTGATTTTGGTTTCTTGGTCACGAAGAACCAAGACAATGTTTTGAATGTTTTTTCCAATGTTATCTTGTAGAATTTTTATGGTTTATGATCTTAGATTTAAGTCTTTGATCCACCTTGAGTTGATTTTTGCATAAGATGAGAGATGAGAATTCAGTCTCATTCTTCTTTATGTGGCTTTCCAAATATTCCATTACCGTTTGTTGAATAGGGTGTCTTTTCCAAACTTTACGATTTTATTTGCTTTGTCGAAGATCAGTTGGCTGCTAAGTGTTTGGTTTCATTTCTGGGTTCTCTATTCTGTTTCATTGGTCTATGTACCTATTTTTATACAAGTACCATGTTGTTTTGGTAAGGATAGCCTTCTAATATAGTTTGAAGTTGGGTAATGTGACACCTCCAGATTCATTATTTTTGTTTCATCTTGCTTTGGCTAGGCAGGATCTTTTTTGGTTCTATATGAATTTTAGGATTGTTTTTTCTAGTTTTGTGAAGAATGATGATGGTATTTTGATGAGAATTGCATTGAATCTGTATATTGCTTTGGACAGTATGGTCACTTTCACAATATTGATTCTACCCATCCATTAGCATGAGATGTGTTATCTATTTGTTTCTGTTGTCAATGATATTTTTCAGCTTTTTTTTGTAGTTTTCCTTGAAGAGTTCTTTCACCTCCTTGGCTTTGTATGTTCCTCAAATATACATATATATACACACACACACTTATATACGTGTATGTACACACATATATACGTGTATATGCATATATGTATATATATACACGCACATATACATATGTGTGTGTGTATATATATATATGGCAATTGTTGGAAAAGGGATTAAGTTGTTGATTTGATTCTCAGCTTGGTTGTTGCTGGTATATAGCAGTGCTGATGATTTGTGTACACTGATTTTTGCATCCTGAAACTTAACTGAATTTATCACATCTAGGAGCTCTTTAGATAAGTCTTCAGAGTTATCTAGATATAATAATATCATTAGAAATCAGTGACAGTTTGACCTCCTCTTTACTGATTTAGATGCCCTTTCTTTCTTTCTTTTGTCTGATTGCTCTGGCTAGGACTTCCAGAACTATGATTAATAGATGTGGTGAGCAGGCATCATATTCTTAGGGGGAATGCTTTTAAACTTTTCCCTATTCAGTATGATGTTGATTGACTGTGGGTTTGTTATAAATGGCTTGTATCACCTTGAAGTATGCCCCTTCTATGCCAATTTACTGAGGATTTTAATCATAAAGGGATTCTGAATTTTGCCAAATGCTTTTTCTATGTCTATTGAGATGATCATGTAATTTTTGTTTTTAATTATGTTTATGTGATGTATCACATTTATGACTTGTATATGTTAAACCATCCCTGCATCCCTGGTATAAAACGCACTTGAAATCGTTAGATTATGAATTTGGCTGTTCTTTCTAGCTATATAAAAATTTAACTTTATATAATTTGAAGTTATGTTATTAAGAGCATATGCATTTCAAATTGTTTTGTCTTTTAAATGAATCAATTATTTTATCATTATAAAATGTTTCTCTTTCTCTTTTGTACTGATTTTCCTGTGAAGTCTACTTTGACTGGCATTCACATTAGAATTCATATGTTTTTATATCACTGGAACTTATTCCAGACACACAGCATAATAAGGACTAGGTTTGTATTCTTGCCTTAACTAAACTAAGAAATTTTTGATAAAATATACATACCAATAGTCTTCAGACAGCAAACATGAGATAGGATAGGACAGTGACCTCGAGACAGGGAAAACGAAGGTAGGAACTAAATCATCCATCCATCTTATTGCCTTTATTGAATACAGAATAATTTTTCTGAGATTGGATCTATAGAAGTATAATCACAAACACAAGCAAATGGATATAGCACATTGAAGAGGTATTAAATTTTTTATGCATAAGAAAGAGTATTGAAATGAGTTAAGTTTACATTTAAGTCTTTAATTAATCTTGAGTCAATTTTTTTGTATATGAGGTAAAGAAGGGGTCAGTTTCAATTTTCTATATGGCTAGCCTCTTATCCCAGCGTCAATTATTTAATAGGGAGTCCTTTCCCCATTGTTTGGTTTCGTCTGGTTTGTCAAAGATCAGATGTTTACAGATGTGTGGTCTTATTCCGAGTTCTCTATTCTGTTCCACTGGTTTATGTGTCTGTTCTTGTACATATACCATGCTGTTTGGATTACTGTAGGCCTGTAGTACAGTTTGAAGGCGGGTAGTGTGATGCCTCCAGCTTTGTAATTTTTGCTTAGGATTGCCTTGGCTATTTGGGATCTTTGATGGTTTCATATGAATTTTAAAATAGATGTTTCTAGTTCTGCAAAGAATGTCAGTAGTAGTATAATGGAATAGCATTGAGTCCATAAGTTGTTTTGGGCAGTATGGCCATTTTAACATTATTGATTCTTCTCATCATGTTTTTCATATTTGTGTCATCTCTGATTTCCTTGGGCAGTGGTTTGTGACCTGTAAAAGCTTTCAAAGACCACCTAGGCTATACCATTCAGAACATAGGCATGGGCAAAGATTTCATGATAAAGACACCAAAAGCAATTGTGACAAAAGCAAAAATTGACAAATCGGATTTAATTAAATTAAAGAGCTTCTGCACAGCAAAAAGGAAAAACAAACTATCATCAGAACAAACAGACACCTACAGAATGGGATAAAATTCTGGCAAAATATGCATCTGACAAAAGTCTAATATCCAGCATCTACAACGAACTTAACCAAATTTACAAAAAAAAACAAGGCCATTAAAAATCGGGCCAAGGACATGAACAGACACTTCTCAAAAGATGACATACATGTGGTCAACAAGCACATTTAAAAAGTTCAACATCGCTGATTAGAGAAATGCAAATCAAAACCACAATAAAATACCAACTCATGCCAGTAAGAATGGCTATTACTAAAAAGTTAAAAAGCGGATGCTGGTGAGATTGTGGGGAAAAGGGAACACTTTACACGGTTGGTGGGAGTGTAAATTAGTTCAACCATTGTGGAAGACAGTGTGGTAATTCCTCAAAAACCTAAAGACAGAATTACCATTTCACACAGCAATCCCATTAATGGGTATATGCCTAAAGGATAACAAATTGTTCTACTGCAAAGATACATGCATGCATATGTTCCTTGCAACACTATTCACGATAGCAAACACAAGGAATTAATCCAAATGCCCACCAATGATAGACTGGATAAAGAAAATGTGGTACATATACACCATGGAATACCATGCAGCCACAAAGAAAAAATGAGATAATGTCCTTTGCAAGGACATGGATGGAGTTGGAGGTCATTATTCCAAGCAAACTAAAGCAGGAACAGAAAACCAAATACTGCATGTTCTCACTTTTAAGTGGAAGCTAAATGATGAGAACACGGACACATAGAGAGGAACAACACAGACTGGGGCCTATCAGATGATGAAGGGTTGGGGGAGAGAGAGAAGCAGGAAATATAACTAACGGACACTAGGCTTAATACCTGGGAGATGAAATAATCTGTACAATCAACCCTCATAATGCACGTTTACTTATGTAACAAACCTGCATATCTTACACATGTACCCCGATCTAAAAATAGAAGTTTAAAAAAGAACAAAATGAGTTAAATTCTTGGAAAATTATTTCAAATCAAATTACATATAGGAACATGTTAAGAGCTACTCACTCTAAAGAACTCTTTTAATCATCTGACAAGCATTTAGTGTAAGTGTTCTATTTGCCAGGCAATAGGAACTAGAGGCTGGAAAAAGAATGCTGAACAAAATGCCCATGCCATTAAGAAATTTGTACATATACGTGTATATATATATATATATAATATATATATGTATCATGTATTTATTAGAACAAATTAAGACATTATTGAACAATGGTGCAAATAGCAATTAACAATAACTAAAGGCTAAAATACAAAATTATTAAAATAATAAAAACCTAACAATTTTTAAATTGAGAGGCAATATAATAAGATACTGAAAAGATCCAAATGTCAAAATGTGTGTGTGTGTTGAGGGGGATAGAGTTACAAGGTAAATGTTTATATCTTTTCATTTCTCTCTTTTTTATTCTTTGCAATCAAAGTTAAGTTTTCTTCAGTTTAAAATTACTTGTTACAATGATATTCTTTAGCCTCATGGTAACCAGAAAACAAAATTCAGTAATAGACACTTTAAAAATAACAAGACACCTAAAAAGCAAGGAATTAAATCACGCTACCAGAGAAAATTACCTCACTATAAATACAGGCAGGAAGAAAAGGAAGGAGGGAGGAAAAGAAAGGAAGAAAGAAAGAAGGAGAGAGAGAAGAGAAAGAGGAAGAAATGAACAGAGAAATAACAAAAGACAAAAGAGAGTAGCAAAACGACCAGAAAATAAGTAAAACTGGCAGTAGTATATTTTTACCTGTTAGTAATTACCTTGAATATAAATTAATTAAATTCTCCAATTGAGACAGAGTGGCCGAATGGATTTAAAGACAAGATCTAACTATATACTGCCTACAAGAAACTCAGTTCACATATGAAGACATACATAGACTGAAAACGAAGGGATGATAAAAGATATCCCATACAAATGGAAACAAAAAAACAAGAGTAGCTATACATATATTGATAAAACCGAAAAATAATTGTACAATAAGGATATGAACAGATATTTCTCAAAAGAAGACATTCATACAGCCAACAGACACATGAAAAAATGCTCATCATCACTGGCCATCAGAGAAATGCAAATCAAAACCACAATGAGATACCATCTCACACCAGTTAGAATGGCAATCATTAAAAAGTCAGGAAACAACAGGTGCTGGAGAGGATGTGGAGAAATAGGAACACTTTTACACTGTTGGTGGGATTGTAAACTAGTTCAACCATTATGGAAAACAGTATGGCGATTTCTCAAGGATCTAGAACTAGAAGTACCATATGACCCAGCCATCCCATTACTGGGTATATACTCAAAGGATTATAAATCATGCTGCTATAAAGACACATGCACACGTATGTTTACTGCGGCACTATTCACAATAGCAAAGACTTGGAATCAACCCAAATGTCCATCAGTGACAGACTGGATAAAGAAAATGTGGCACATATACATCATGGAATACTATGCAGCCATAAAAAAGGATGAGTTTATGTCCTTTGTAGGGACATGGATGCAGCTAGAAACCATCATTCTCAGCAAACTATCGCAAGAACAGAAAACCAAACACCGCATGTTCTCACTCATAGGTGGGAACTGAACAATGAGATCACTTGGACTCGGGAAAGGGAACATCACACACCTGGGCCTATCATGGGGAGGGGGGAGGGGGAAAGGATTGCATTGAGAATTATACCTGATGTAAATGACGAGTTGATGTGTGCAGCACACCAACATGGCACAAGTATACATATGTAACAAACCTGCACGTTATACACATGTACCCTAGAACTTAAAGTATAATAATAAAAAAAAAATTGAAAAAAAAGAAAGAAATCAACACAGCAGTATCACCAGTATAAGTGCAAATGCAACCAACACTCAAGCACCTAAACACAGAAGCAAATATTAACAGACCTTAAGGGACAGAGGGACTGTAATGCAATAATAGAGCACCTCAAAACTCTACTATAATCAACACCCCACTGTCATCAACGAACAGATCATCCAGACGACAAAAAAACAGTTAAACTGCAATCTCTACTGAATGGACCTAACATTTCACAGCTTTCCACTCTGCAAATGTGCAATGCACATTCTACTCAGCAGCACATGGATTATTCTCCAGGACAGACTATGTGTTAGGCCGAATAACAAGTCACAACACATTTTTAAAAACTGAATTCATATCAAGCATTTTTTCTGATCACAGTGGAATAGTATTAGAAATCAGTAACAGGAGGAACTTTAAAAGCTGTACAAACATATGGAAATCAAAATACACGTTCATGAATAATCAATAAAGAAATTAAAAAATTTAAAATTTATTGAAACAAATAAAAATACACAACATAACAAAACTTGTGGGATGCAGCAAAAACAGTTGTAATAGGAAAAGTGCATAGCTGTATATGCCTACATCAGAAAAGCAAAAAGATCTTAAATAGCCAACCTGACAGTATACCTCAAGTAATGAGAAAAATTTTTAAAAATGTTAAAATTAGTAGAAAGGATATCATAAACATTACAGAAGAAATTTAAAAAACAGAAACAAAAAAATGCAAAATGCAAAACAATACAGTCAATGGAACAAACAGCTGGGGAGTTTTGAAAAAAAATCAAAATTGACAAGTTTTAACTAGACTAAAGAAAAGAGAAAGAAAGCTGAAATAAAATCATAGATGAGGCTAGGCATAGTGGCTCACACTGGGATCCTAGCACTTTGGGAGGCAAAGGCCGTTTGGATCACTTGAGGTCAAGAGTTCGAAACGAGCCTGGCCAACATGGTGAAACTCTCTCTACTAAAATTACAAAAAAATTACCCAGGCATGTTGGCGGTGCCTGTAATCCAGCTACTCAGGAGGCTGAGGGAGGAGAATGGTTTGAACCTGGGAGGTGGAGGTTGCAGCGAGTCAAGATCATGCCACTGCATTCCAGCCTGGATGACAGAGGGAGACTCTCCATGACATGCTTGAACTTTCTGACTAGTCCTATCTTTCCCTATTTCCTAAATAATTAGTCATTCTACTTTAGGATGACTAATTTACTCTAAGAATTTGCCATACAAGATCCTCTCTCATATAAAATGTCTTTTTTTCATAACATTTCTAACCATAAACACATCTTCATATCCACAATTTTCTTTGTATCACTCCTCCCTAGTAATTTCTTATGCCTACCCAAATCAAAAAAGATCAGGTAATGTAAGGTGAAACAGCAGAGCCTTAGATTTTGAGAGGAACCTGTCTGCTTACAGTTCTTGGGATTCCATGAGGAAAAGAGAAGTTTCTCCTAAAAGGGGGTCTATGGCACCTTCTGTTTTTCCCGTGGAGTCCCAGGCTGTCAGAAATTATCTCAGGTCCGCTCATGTGGGCACTGAGAGTGGCAACAAGACTAGGAAAATAATTCAGACAACTAAGAAGTAAAAGAAAAACTTAGTACTATCTTCATTGTAAAGGCAGATAAACTGAGGCACCATGCAGTTTAAAATTTTATGTTCACATAGCGTTAGACTCCACAGCTCTCTCTTTTAACCATCCTGTAATTCTGCTGACTCTATGCCCAGTCACTGATGCACTTGTATGGTAGCTTGTGGCCCCTTAGAGCTTGGAACCTGGGTTTCATTTCCTGCTCTACAGCTATATAATATAACAATTTTCCTCCGGATTTGTTGGATTCTAACTCTATATATCCGAAATTTTATTAATATTACTGCTGTTGCCCTCAATGCACCAGCCCACCCTACAAGCTTCCTACCACCTGGCCCCCGCCGACAATCTCCTACCATTCCAGTCGAGCTGCAGTTTCTGTCGCCGCCACCAATTGCAGCGAGGCGCGCCACAGAACCACACTATCTGCAGGCTCCTGCCTCCAGCATGCAACAGATGACTCCTCCATCTCCTGGCTCGAAGCATCTGGGTGGTCACAGCCAGATATGCCTAGAAAAGGATGCAAGGAGTGATTGTGTTAGAGGCTCACCTTGTCATGCTGGCCACTGGGTGGCAGGGGCTGGTTTCAGCGAAGGCACAACTGGGGTGGGTGTTACTGCCTTTGCTGAAACCGGCCCCTGATTAGGTAGAGCTGGCCAGGAACTGCTGGTCCCACCCTGGCTGCACTCCTTGGTGAGCAGGAGAAGCAAAAACTCAGACCCAGCCAGCCCCCTCCAACCAAGTGCCAGTTCCTGTTTCTGATGCCTCCACCCACGGGGCCCTGTTCCCCCGTGGTGCCCGCTACTCCGTACCCAGGAGTCACAGGTTGTCTCTGCAACACAGTGAGAAGGTGCAGGCCCAGGAACCATGGCGGATGTGGGATCCTTACTGTGCTCAGGATTCCCAGGGAAACACTGCGTGCCTGCCACGCTCCAGTACCAGCAGAAGGAGGTTGCCCTCTAGAATCTAGAGTCTGGGAAGAGGAGAATGGCCCCTTCCTTGGAGGCCACAGCTATGGCTGCCACCTCTGTAGACCGCTGCTAGCAGCAGCAGAGCAGTGCAACCCCCAATAGTGCACCCCTGCCCCATGCCACAGGGCACGTAAACCTGATAGTGCCCCCAAACCGCCTCACTGCCCCCATCTGTGCAGCCAGGAATAATGTCCCTAACCATCCCTTGCTGGGGGTAGTGACAGCCCAGATAGCGCTCCCAACCTGCCCCCGTCATAACAGAATAGGAGCTGATAGCGCCCCTAACCCTCTTCCCAGCTAGTGGGGTGCAGCCCCCAGTACCACACACAACCACCCCCACCACCAGGCAGTGTAGCACCCGATAGCACAGCCAACACCACCATCCCACGTCCCCCACACCCCCACCTGCAACATGACCTTGATAGGCCCCTACCCAGGGTAGTGCCTCCCTGGAGAGCTCACCTACCCTGACACCTTTCTACCATGCTGGCCAAGCTGCAATCTCCATCACCTCCACCAACCGCAGTGAAGCGAGCCTAGGTGCCCCGCTCAAGCCTCCAGCTTTGGGTATGTGGATCCCACTTCTGGTTCTCTAAGCTGGGCTCCCAGCTTCAATTCTGATTGGATGAGAGTAAGTCTTAGGACAGCCAATCACAGCTTGAAAGTAAAGTCCAATCAGAATAGGCCCAGAGGTTTTCTCTCATCCAATCAGAACATGTAGTCCAGGAACCTCATTTGCATAACCTCAGTATATAAAGCATGCAGCGGGGGCATACCACCATTTCAGGCTCTTACATGGTTGCCTGCCGTGCTGCTCCGCGCAAGGCTTAGAGGACCAGGAGGAGTCGTCGTCACTTGCCACGGCTGGAGGCTGGAGCTGTGGGAGCGGCACCACAGCTCGCCTCCCTGTGGTGGGTGCTGCTGACAGAGACGGAAGGTCGGCTGGAGCGGTAGGAGCCGATAAGTACTTTTGGGGTAGGTAGAGGACTAAAGAGAGTGGTTAGCGGCAAAGGGAAGAAGAGGATGGCGATCAGGAAAAGGCATTGCAAAAAGACGGTGGGGAAAAGATGGTTGGGAAAAAAAGTTTTTGGGTAGATATTGGGGGAAAAGAGGGTGGCAAGTGGGAGGAGGAAAGAGAGGGTTGGGGGGAAACTGGCAAGTAGGAAGGAAAGTTTGCAAAAAGATGGTTGGGAGAAGCACGGTGAGGAAAACAGAAAGACAGTGGGGAAAGTAAGGATGATGTGTAAAAAGATTTTGGGTAGACGGAGGGGGAAAAGAGGGTGGCATGTGGGAGGAGGAAGGAGAGGGTGCAGAGAGAGAAGGGGAAGGGACAGAAGCTGGTGAGCAGGAAACAGAAGATTCTGTGAAAAGGTGGTAGGGACAATTTTTTTTTTGATCGATGGAGGAAAAAGACGATGGTGATCAGGAGAAGAAAAAAGGGTGGCGAGTAGGAGGAAGAGAAAGTTTTGCAAAAAGACAATTGGGAGAAAAAACAGTGGGGGAGAAGTTTTTGGGTAGATGGAGGACAGAAAGAGGATGGCAAGCGGGAGGGTGGAAGGAGGGTTGGGAAAACGACGATGGAAAAATAGTTTTGGGGTAGATGGAGGGCTACGGGAAGGTGGCATGTAGGAGGAGGGGCAGAAGTGGGGAAAAGAGGGTGGTGAGCAGAAGAGATTGCAAAGAGATGGTAGGGGGAGGAAGACAGTGAGGAAGAAAGTTTTTGGTAGACGGAGTGGGAAAAGAGGGTGGTGAGCAGGAGGGGCAAAAGAGGATGGCAAGTCGGAGAGAGACAAGGTTTTGCCAAAAGACCATGAGGAAAAGGCAGTGGGCAGAGAAAAGTTTTTCGGTATATGGAGGGGGAAAAGAGGGTGGCAACTGGGAGGGAGGCAGGGTTTTGCCAAAAGACAGTGGGCAGAAAAGACAGATGGCGGGGAAAGAAAAGGCAGAGACGGTGGGTAAAAAGCGGGTAGATGCAGTGGGAAAAGAGGGTGGCAAGTGGGAGGAGAAAAGAGGGTGGTGAAAGGGAGCGGGGAAAGAGGTTTGGGAAAAAGACGATGGGGAAAATAGTTTTGGGGTAGATGGAGGGCAAAAAGAGGATGGGTAAGGATTAAGGAAAGAAGAAGGCGAGTGGGAAGTGGGGGAAGGCTTTGTGAAATTTTGGGGGGTAGGTGGAGGAAGGAGTGGCGAGCAGGAGTGGGGAGAAGGCTTTGAAAAGACAGTGGGGAGACGTTTTGCATAGATAGAGAATGGAAAGGGTGGCAAGAAGCGGGGGGGGAAAGACGATGGGGAAAACAGTTTTTGGGTAGATGGAGGTTGGAAAAGAGGGTGGTGAGCAGCAGGAGTGGGGAGAAGGCGTTGGGAAAAGACAAGGGGAAAGTTTTTGGATAAATGGAGGAACAAAAGAAGGGGATGAGAGCAGAAGGGAGAAAAAGAGGGTGTCCAGTGAGTGGGGGAAAACAGTGGGGAAAAGTTTTGGGGTAGATGGATGATGAAGAGTGGTGAGCGGGAGAGTAGAGAAGGCTTTGCAAAATGACAGTGGGGAAAAATAATGGGAAAAAAGTTTTGGGGTAGATGGAGGAAGAAAAAGGGTGACGAGAGGGAGGGGGTCAAAGGTGGTTGGGAGAAGAAGGTGGAGGACAAAGTTTTTGGGTAGATCTTTTTTCTGACTTCTTAAATCAGGTTATTTGTATTTTTGCTTTGAGTAGTTTGAGTACTTTATATATTTTGTGTTGCATTAACCCCTTGCCTGATGCATAGTTTTGCAAATACTTTCTTCCATTCTGTGGATTGTTTCTTCATTCTACTGATTGCTTCCGCTACTTTACAGAAGCTTTTAAGTGTAATGCAATTGTATTTTGTCTATTTTTGCTTTTTGTTGCTTATGCTTTTGATGTACATATTTGGAAATCCCTTGCCCTAGCCAGTTTCACGAAGCATTTTCCTATGTTTTCTTCTCTAGTAGTTTCATCGTTTGAGATCCTACATTTAAATCTTTATTTTGAGTAAACTTTTGTGAATAAGATAACAGCCTAGATGGATTCTTGTACATGTGGCTTTTGGGTTTTCCTAGCACAGTTTATTGAAGAGATTGTCCTTCCCCAATGTGTGTTTTTGGTGCTTTTGTTAAGAGTTGACTGTGAAAGCTTGAATTTATTTCTGAGTTCTCTATTCTGCTTCATTTGTCTATGTCGGTCTGTCACTGTTCTCTCTGTCTCTCTTCTGTCTCTCCCCTAATTTTTTTTTTTTTTTTGCCACTACCATGCTGTTTTGGTTACTAGATTTATGGTATATTTTGAAATCAGGTAGTGTGATGCCTCCAGTTTTTTTCTTTGTATTCAAGATTCTTTTGTCTATCTGAGGTATTTTGCATTTCCATGTGAATTTTAGGAATTTTTTTTTTTTTTTTTTTTTTTTTTTTTTTTTTTTTTTTTGAGACGGAGTCTTGTTCTGTCTCCGAGGCTGGAGTGCACTGGCATCATCTCGGCTCACTGAAAACTCTGCCTCCTGGGTTCAAGTGATTCTCCTGCTTCAGCCTCCTGAGTAGCTGGGATTACAGGCGTGTGCCACTATGCCCAGCTATTTTTTATATATATAGTAGAGAAAGGGTTGCACCATGTTGTTCAGGCTGGCCTCAAATTGCTGGCCTTGTGATCCATGTGCTTTAGCCTCCCAAAGTGCTGGGATTACAAACGTGAGCCACCGTGCCCGGCCGTTTTTTTTTTTTTGTTTGTTTTTCTTTCTTTTTTTCTTTTCTATTTCTATGAAGAATATCTTTCCTAATTTAACATGGATTCCATTGATTCTGTAGATCACATAGGGTGATAAAGATATTTTAACAATAATCTTCTAATGCTTGGACATGGGATATGTTTACATTTACTTGTGTCTGCTTTAATATGTTTCATATATGTTTTATAGTTTTAATTGTGAGATCTTTCACCTTTTTGGTTAAGTTTATCTCTAGGTATCTTTTTTGGGGGGCATTGGGTAACTACTGCAATGAAATTGCTTTCTTGTTTCCTTTCTTAAGTGTTTCACTATTGGTACATGGGTGTGCTACTCATTTTTATATATTGATACTGTATCTTGCAACTTTGTGAAATGTTTATTATTTGTAGTAGGTTTTTTTGTGGAATCTTTAGGGTTCTCCATATATATATGACGTGTCACCTGCAAACAGTGACTATTTGACTTCCTTTTATTTCCAATTTGGAAACCTTTTATTTCATTCTCCTAAGTCCTCTAGCTAGGACTTCAAGTACTGTGATGAATAAAAGTGGTAAAAGTAGCCACACTTGTTCCAGATCTTAGATGAGGAGCTTTGTCATATAGGGATATCACTGTGCTGAGATTTCTACTGTTGAGACCCTCTCATGCATTTTTCAGTTCATCCATTGCATTTTTCAGCTTTGAGGTTTCTGTGGCCTTTTTAAATTATTTCTATCTCTTTGTGTCCAAAAAACCCTTTTTGATGTCTGACAACTCAATGGCCAAGTAAATATAAATATTTTTGTCTTGAATGCTTTCTTGAGAAATGTTTATTAGTTTGCATATTGATGACGGTTAAGCTGTTGCATGTAAAGTATTTATTTTAAATCATAAACACTATTGCTATATTTACTTTTCACGTATTTAGAGGCAAACATATTATATTCCAGGATAATATGTTAACTTTGAACTACAAATCTGAAATTCGAAATATTGTCCACTAAGATTAACTTTTGTAAGTTTAATAGTATTGCCTTTTCTTCTGATAGAAAAATTGTAAGTGATAATCACCTAATTATCACTAAATAATTACAGAAAGGTTTATACATTTATAGTTTTAAGTAGGAAAGGAAGCAAACATAATTATTCAGAAACTACTTTCAAATAGTTTATAATTTATCATCCCTCTCTAGGTAATATTGCAGTTTATATTTACCAGCAAATAGTTATTTATTTAAGAATATGTAATAATATAAATTTAATTTATAAATGAATACAAATTACTGCATATAAATTTTGGTGTCAGAGGGAAAATCAGATGTTAGTACACTATAGTAAATAACTTTTAAAAAGCTGCTCTTTTTAGAAAAAATGAAAGTAGTCTCTTCAGTTAATCAAATAACTAGTACTAGATACAAGTACTGAACATTCAAAGAAACACAGGTGTTTCCACAAAATTTACAGAATAATTTTACTCCATTTCCCAACATGTATGCGTGTCAGTTTTATATCCAGAAGGAATAAGACCACATTTAAGAATTAATTCAAAGAATAATAAAATACAGTATCACAAATAAAACACATTATCAATAGGGAAAACAAAAGCCTTGATAAGACCATAAAACTAATAATCAATTATGGATTTGTGTAATTAATTTTAAAATATTAATAAAGGCAAAATAAGTGAATATGGATTTTTATGTGAAATAGTGATTTCTTTTTCCAAAATCCTAGGTGATATAAAATAGAATGGAATATTTTGAGAATTGTTAATAATATCTTGAAACTAAGCATACTTTATGGAAGAAAGCAATGTGGTTTTTAAAATTTATCTTAAAGCAGCTTTAAAAATTGTTGTATTGGCCAGGCGTGGTGGCTTGTGCCTGTAATCCCAGCACTTCGGAAGGGCAAGGCAGGTGGATCTCCTGAGGTTGGGAGTTCGAGAACAGCCTGGCCAACATGGCGAAACCCCGTCTTTACTAAAAATACAAAAATTAGCCAGGCGTGGTGGAAGGCACCTGTAATCCCCACTACTTGGGAAGCTGAGGCAGGAGAATCGCTTGAACCTGGGAAGTGGAGGTTGCAGTGAGCTGAGATGGTGCCTCTGCACTCCAGCCTGGGTGACAGAGCAAGAGTCTGTCTCAAAAATATATGTATATATTAAAATGTATATAGATCGGCGGTTCTTAAATGTGACCCTTGTTAGAAATGCATATTATCAAGTCCACAGCAAATCTATGAATCAAAATTCTTTGGTAGGGACTTGCAAAAGTCTTAGTAAATACTAGTACATTTTAAAGAAATAAATGGACTAAGTTTGCAAAATGCCCAGCATGACATCTTGAATATATAAAAGCTCAAATGTATTGAAATTGCTTACAATTGCTATTCTTACAATTTCTTAGAATTGCTATATTAATATTTTATTAACTGCATTGAAAAATATTTTAAAACTTTTTGTTAAAGTCTTTTTTCTATTGATCAGCATTATTTGTCTAATATTTATGTAGTATTGGTCTATACCTTGAATTTCTACATGGAGGTATTGATTGGTTTATGCACATGCATCATAGTTAGACTTATTTTAATTTTAACCCTTTGTATTACATGGTATTACCTTAGTGAGGACATCTTCTTGTTATCTTTCGATACATTCTTATATCATTCATTTATGGTTTTGTGGGGTTTTTTGTTTCATTTTTAACTCTTGTAGATACATGACATGCTATTATATTATGAGGAAACAGCAGTAGATATATCATACAGAGTCCCTGTCTTCACAACATGTAGTTTTCAGAGAGAGAGACAGATCATGTGTTTTCACAAACAAGACACCACTTTACTGATTATCTCTTAGGATGAATTATCTCTGTCCTCTTGACTTCTTAAGTAGCTTTCTAAGAATTTTTCAAATTTTACTACTTTAGATCATGAAATATCTTGCAGATAATTGGGTGAAAGAAAAGGTGTTATTCTTTCCAATCTTAAAAACATAATTTTAAAAAAGGTCTCTCAAGCCTTGTTTTCCTCTGTGTATTCTGGTATTCTGCCAGCTTACTCTGTGATTTTGTCATTGTGATTGTGATAGTTAATTTTATATGCCAACTTGGCTGGGCCAGTGTCTTACTCCATTTATGTTGCTATGAGAGAATTCCACAGACTGGGTAATTTTTAAATTTAAAAATTACTGGGTAATTTTTAAAGAAAATAAATGTATTTCTCGTAGTTTTGGAGTCTCTTATCAAGGTACCAGCATCTGGCAAGGGCCTTCTTTCTGCATCTTCCCACAGCAGTAAGCAGAATGGGAAGAGTGCATGAGAGAGGGAGTGGAAGAAGCCCAAATTTATTCTTTCATCGGGAACCAACTGTTGGAATAACTAACCCACTCCTAGGATACTGTCATCATTCTATTAATGACCTAATCATCCCTTAAACATCCCACTTCTCAACACTGTAAAATTGAAGATTTTCACTGCACTCCAGCCTGCGCAACATAGTGAGGACAATATAGTGTATACACACACACACACACACACACACACGCACACATGCAAACACAGTCTATTGTTGAATTGATCTGTAAGTTATCTTAATGAGAGCTTTTGGGGCTTTTTAAAACCATTATTTTCTCTCACTTACTTTGAAACCTTTATTTGTCAGCTTATTACTCACTACAGAAGGTTTCAGTTTCCACATTGTGGGGGGAAAGGCTGTTACTTTTTAAGATCTGTGTTCACTTCTTCCCAACCCATGAATTAATAGTTGCCTGTTCCCATCCCTGAGTCCTGCAACTTGGGGCTGTTGTTCAGCAGTAACTAGGGAGAGATCATGTCTCAAGTAGCCTAGCCCAAGACAAAGTTTAATGGTTGTCATTTTTTGTCTCGCTATCACAGGGGAGCAATATCTATAAAAGGCACAGCCACGGGGCTCCGTTTCTGATGTTTTTGTTCCTGGGTCTTTGTTCCTGGGTGCAAGAAAGGCCAATTCAGTGAGGAATTTAGAGTTGTGAGCCTGGTTTTGATTTTCTGCAGTGCATGGCCACTTACCCACCAGGAATAAAACTCAACACCTATTCCTCGAAGGAAAATTAAGCAGACTCATAGTTTTAGCTTTTGTTTCCTAACAATAACTTGAAATGTTTATCTGGTTTTTGAGTATGCCCATAGTCACAAATATAATGTAATATGAACTTGAATTGTTTTATGTCAGGGAGTACTTAATCCAAATTACATTTTTGAAAAGATCACTCCAGCAATCCAGAATGGATTGGTGGTGCTAAAAGTTAAAGCAATAATAGAAGTATGGGAAGAGAGAGGTAACCACAATGATGTGTTTGGACATAAAGAATTAAAATAATAATGTGAACCATGATGAGTGTAACTTACCTCACAGTTGAAAGTGACAGTACTTATTACAAGATTATTCATTATTAGTAGAAATAGCAGCTAACATAAGGGAGAATCCATACCGCTTAATTAATTCCTGTCATTTTTATTCATCTTTTTTAGGCCTCAGCATAAATCTTGGCTCTCTCCATGTATCACCCTCCATTTGTAGAATTTCATGTTTATGTTGCTTTATTTCATTTTTATGTTCTCTGACTTTGTCTTTAGGTTAATAATTAACCATATTGTTGTGTCATAAGAATCTTTTCTTATTTTCTGAAAAGCAGAATAATGTCCAATTTTATTCCAGTAATAAAATTTCTGCCATTAAGTAGAATTTAAAATAAATAAGGTAAAATTTAAAATCTGTCTATAAACTGTAATATTGCTGAGTATAAAACAAAATTTAAAACAAAAGGGAAATGAAACTATAGCTGAGTCTAAAGCAACTTGATGGCCTCCTTGAATTTCCTTTTGGCTTTAAAGATGTAATATTCACATTAACCCTTTAGCTCTGATATTTTCCCTGCACATAGAAAAATAAGTCATCCTGGTTTTTAAAATTATGTTACCTTTAAACAACCCACACATCTGTGAAAAAAAAATTTTTGAATAATATTTCATTTAGAGATAAAAATATTTACTCAAATATTTTAAAGGCTACAGTTATCTCAAAATTTACATAATTGTAATTTAATTTGCAATTGAGTCTCCTACTGCTCCCCTCTCCATTTCACCTTGCATTTCTACATCTTTTTCTTTTCTTTTAAATTAAAATTTTTTTTTTTAAATTATACTTTTAGTTCTATGGTACATGTGCACAACGTGCAGGTTTGTTACATATGAATACATGTTCCGTGTTGGTGTGCTGCACCCATTAACTCGTCATTTACATTAGGCGTATCTCCTAATGCTATCCCTCCTCCCCACCTCCCCACAATAGGACCCGGTGTGTGATGATCCCCTTCCTGTGTCCAAGTGATCTCATTGTTCAGTTCCCACCTATGAATGAGAACATGCAGTATTTGGTTTTCTGTTCTTGCGATAGTTTGCATCTTTTTCAATATGGCCGTTTTCATTGGAACAAAGAGACATAAATTTATACTTTCTTTATAGTATCAACTTCGCTTGTTACTCAGCCCTCCTACCTTCTTGATGGCATTTGCCAAGACTTAGTACAGAGCTTTCCTATTTGTACATCTGCCTTTCACAGAACATAAACCATGTGTGGCAATCTCAGATCAAAAGCCTACTGTTGGTAGTGGAAAACTTTACAGATTGTAATTGGACTTGTTTCTTCCCTGGAACTGCACAACACCCTCCCTAAGCTCAGGAGGAACTTTGAACTTCAAAGTTAAGGTAGAAGTTTCTCTGTGTACATGGCTATGTTGAATATATCTGAAATTCTTGCTGTTTTGTCAAGTTACATTCACGTAGATCTTATTTTTTTTTATTTGAATGATACTTTCTAATTTCTTTAATGGCATATAACTTACTCTTTTCTGACAAATGGGCTTTTTTCCTTAATAATTGTTGTACATTATGTAATTCTTTTATTTTTTTCTACTCATTTTCCCCTTTTAAAACTGCACTTAAATTTATAGATGTTATGCTTAAAAGAAAGATAAGTTATTCGTTTTCATTGAACTAGTTCTCTATAATAATTTCACTGCATTCATATTTATTTACATGTGATGTATTTTTATTTCCACTAGTTAAAATGCAGGAAATTACAAAGATTAATATCAAAACATGAATGCACCACTGAAATTGACCAATAATTTTGTGATGTTTATTCACAGCTATATTTTAAAAATAAACATAGGATTGCAGATACAGATGAAGTACTTTAAGGATATATCCAGAGAGAGACAATAAATATTACAATTTGTTTACATTAGGCAGTAATTTTCTACCTATTGTTATAAGTAGAATGTCCCCACCCAAAGATGCCAGACCCAAATCCCTACAATCTATGGATAGATCGTGTTATGTGGTAAAGCTGAATTACGGATGTAGATGGAAATAAGTTTGCAAATTAGATGATTAGCTTAAAATAGGAAGATTATCTTTGGGTTATCCTAGTGGGCCCACTGCAATCACACGTGTCCTTTAAAGTAAGAGTGAGGCAGAAGAGGAGTCAGATAGGTTTTTTTGAAGATGCTATGCTGTAGGCTTTAAAGATGGAGGGAAAGACTGTTAAGTCAAGAAAATAGGCAGCCTTTAGAAGCTTGAAAAGGCAGAGAACTGAATTTGTTCTTCCAGAAAGGAATGCAGCTTTGCCAACGCTGATTGAAGGACAATGAGATTTCTAACCTATAGAACTATTAGAGTATATTTGTGTTGTTTTAATCCACTAAGTTTGTGCTAATTTTTTATAGCAGCACTAGGAAACTAAAACAAATATACATCCACTATAAATGTATGTTTGCAAAAACCTTTAATTGTATTTTTATGTAATTAGATTTTACAGTTTATCTATTTCCTTTACCTACAAATCCTAGTGCCTGACTATATTCACAAGTCTTGTCTTTAGCTGCTTTCATGAGACTGAGTATGTCTGATATGACGTGAGCAAAAGCAACCTGCACCACCTAAGATGAAGCCTATTGAGAAGATCACAGAAAACCCTCCACACTCTCTATCCAACATTTACTGACTGAATACAGAGGAGTAGGAGACCGTAAAAGCTGCAGAACCCCATGATCGAAGGACTGAATGATGGTGTGGAACACGGCCTCTACTCCTTTCCTTACTGCTGACATGTAACAGTCAACTGTACCTTGACCAAAATTCTATGATAAGTTGCTGACATCTAGCATTGTTTAATCCTTGTTACTCTTTCTCCTGCCTTCTCAAAGGCAGATCCCTAGTCGGTATGACTTGAAAAGTACAACATCTAATTCTAACTAAATTGTTGAGATTTTCTTTCCATACAGCACTGTATTTCATACTTAATTGATGAGGTTATATAAAAATTTACTTACTTTAATTACTAGCAAGACATCATTGTAATAATAAACTGCGATGTAATATATTTATCCACTTGAGCAATAGTTTTGGGAAGATATACACACACAAACATATATGTGATATATAGGGATATATAGTAACTGTACTTTGGAAATATATATACATGCACAAAAAGAGAGACATGTATGAAATAGTTTTGGAATATATATATGTAGAACAACTTTACAAAATTCCAAAATAACCACACTATAAACAACAATATATCCCAAAAGTAATAAAATGGATATATAATTTTTAAAAGTTGGTAATAATATGGCTTTTTGGATATTTTGTCAAGTTGCTCCCCAAATTATTCTTAAATACTATCAAAACTGAAATCACTGCCAACAACGTAAAGGGGCTCCAGTCATCCCTATCTTGTAATTATAGGGTATTGTCAGAACAATATATCAGGTTGTATGAATGTAAATACAACCTGATACAGAAACTGGAAATATAGCACTTATTTCTAATAAATGTGAAATCAAAGTGACTCTGTAACATAGAAAGAGAGTCAGTGACTTTGGCATTTCAGTATGCTCACTGATGTTTTAAAGAAGAACAACAATCACTATGTAAAAATTACTGAACCAGATCATGTCAAATTCTTTAAGGAACAGATGTGGAGTTTTTATGATTCACCCAACAGTAGCAAACACGTTATCGTTTCTAGAGTAAATACACTAAGACAATTCTAAAGATGTCAAAATTCTGTTTTATTGCCCATTTCTTTTTTTTTTTCCTCCAAAAGGCATGGGAGAAATTTGTCACACCTTTAGTTACACAGCAAATTTTGAACACTTCCTATTTATGTTTGGAAAAATTCTCATGTCATAACATTTTTCACCAAAGCAAAAGTCAGAAATTTGCTTTTGTAGCCTCTTTTTTAATAGCTAAAATATTTTGCAGTAATGTTGTCTTTCAAATTGTAAATATGGGACTCTCATCCAGAAAAGAACAATATAGGAGGCAAATTCCATACATATCCATCTTGTCTGGTAAGAGTGATGGCAGAATGACCTGGACTTCAAGGCCAGACATGAAAAACGTTTTGACCTCCAGTGCCGGCATCATGAGGGTGAGCTGTGGTGACTCCAGTGTAATTGTTTTCTTGCCAGTTGTAGGATCCTCACTGGAACATTCCCATGTTGGGATCTGTGGCCATTTAGTAGTTTCTGTGACTGACTTCATGACCCACCCGAAGATCCAAATGTCTTTTAGTAGACTCCATTTTTACTTCAATTAGTTTCCTCTTTTTTCCATTATTTTTAAAATTTCATTAAATAAATTTTTTGGTAGACCAGGTGAAGTGGCTCATGCCTATAATCCTAGCACTTTCAGATGCCCAGGAGGGAGGATGACTTTGAGGTCAGTAGTTGGAGACCAGCCTGGGCAACATGGCATAATCCCATCTTTACGAAAATACAAAAATTAGCCAGGTGTGGTGGTGCACGCCTGTAATCCCAGCTATTCAGGAGGCCGAGGCAAGATAATCACTTGAACTGGGGAGGCAGAGGTTGTAGTGAGCCCAGAATGTGCCACTGCACTCCAGCCTGGGCAACAGAGTGAGACCCTGTTTTGTTTTGTTCTGTTTTTGTTTTTTCAAAAGAATCCTCATCGTGTAAAAATTGGTGCCAAACATAATTACAGGCAATGGAGCCTCAAGGAAATAAAAATCCAGGGCTAGTTATCTGGTCTGATTATATTGCCAGGGTAAAAGAATTCATCTTATATTGAAAAGATGTGATTCTTGCTGTCCCTGGCAGACAGTAATGAAAGGATTATTTAAATTTTCAACTATGATCACTGATGTAATACATCTATACTTAACAGTTTCTAGAGTTATGACATTGGCATAAGGAAAAGCTCTGTGGGATAAGCTGATTGCTTCTGATTGTACTCAGCCTTAGAGAAAGATAATGACTGCTTTCCCTAATTTCTTAACTCTTGGGATGATCGGATAAGTAGGAATTGTCCATAGCTGTGCCACAAGTAGCCCCAAATCAGGTCCAAAGGTGGCTGAATTATAATGCTATTTGAATTGTCAGCTTCACCAACCTTTTATTTGAAACTCAGGGAATTATTGTAAAAGTGTGTGACCTGGAGAATAGGAATGGAGTGATATAGGAGGTAGACCATTCAGAATAGAGCCCACCCCCAAACCTCACTGAATTTCTGTTGCCAGCAATAGTTATTCCTCTCCCACTCCCCATGTGTCTGCTTCTCTGTTGCTTAAATGCTCTACAATAACACACCTTGGGAAAGGACTTGCTGGGCATGTCCTTACTCTTCAGCCCTCACCATGGCCTCATTTCATGGTTCCTTTTAGACTCAAATTAGCTTCTGTTTGCTTGAGAGTAGTTGAAGTGGAGCAGACATGTGAATTATTATGTCTCATGGCAAAATAATTGGAAGATTTTGCTAGATGATATTACTAAAAATGTCAAGAATGTCTATGGGAAGAAATCCTGGGGGTTTTAGAGCCTTAAAGATAAAACATAGCATGAGAAGAGATATGCATATTACACTGGACATTCTGAATTCAATGCACTATTTAAGGGGTGGATAATTCTTCTCTGCCAAAGGCCACATAGTAAATATTTAAGCTTTAGACACCAAATGATTCCTGTCATAACTATTCAACCTTGCCATTGTAGTCAGAAAAGAGTTATAGATAATACATAAAGCTATCCGTAAGGTCCAATAAAACTTTATTTATAAAAACAGGGAGTGGGCTGAGTTTGACATTCAGGTTGTAGTTTGCTGACCCCTATGGTTGCTCATACGTTACTAGTAATTATATTTACTGTGTGGTTGATTGAAAGCCCTATCCCAGAGCAAACAAAAGCTAAATAAGTTTGAAATAACAAGTATTCCTTGAGAAGACATTCAAAAACTTTGGGAAGAATAGATGACAGATTTTCAAAAACTACCAGGCTAACTACAAAGACCCTACTATGTGTCAAAGGATAATTGAGGAAGGGGCTTTATATGCAGTTACATTGGGAAGATATTCCAGACTTGAACTATCACCATGGTGTCTCACCCAGTTCTTAGATTTCAACTATTATATAGTCCTAAAGCTTCCTGAATGAAACTTAAGGATATTGTCATTAGGAAGAATCACGTGAGAACATGAGAGGTCTGCTGGAAATACTTCTTCTGGCCTTTAAAGATATCTAAGGTCAATTGTCATAGTAATTACACATGGGAGATTGGGAACTACTTAGAAAAATCAATTATTACTGGAAACTCTCCCTAGCTAACACAAATATGTGAGAAGCTGGTATATCACTGTCAATCAGCCCATAGAGATGTTTAACAGGGTTCTGGCAATTAATGTAACTTTCAAGTCCAGTTCAAGGTGCATCCGCTTGATTCTGAATGTTGTGCTTATGTACTCAGTTACTGAATGTAAAGCTAGAATTATTTTGCTTAGCAACTTACAGAATCTACACATTCCCTTTCTAATTCATGGTTAGAGAGAGTCAAGTAGAAGCCCTGGAATCTCTCTTTTTCTACCAAAATAGTAAATGAAAACTCCTCCTAAATGTCTAAGAAAACTTCAGCCAACAGTGCCACTATCAGGTATGTGCAAAGTGTGTATCATGTATTGTTATTTTTCTTTTGCCGTTGCAAAAGACAGAATTGAATAAGTTTATTGGATCTTCTTAAACATATTTAACTCCTTCTCCATATGTGTTTAGCTATGTTTCAGTGTGTTTGAGTAAATATATCTGGCACATAGTATACAGATACTTATCTAGGAATTTATTTTTCTACAGTCAAATAAAGTATTTTTGAAAGTTTTTATACGAGAAGACCTTGTTTTTTTGCCATATAATCACAGAAATATGTAAATTGTAAGATGTCAGTTTTGCCCATAAGGAGTTAAACATATATACATATAATTCTATGGAGTATCATGATCACCTATTACTGTGATTGTATCATGGTAATTATAAAATGAGGTTAACAAGTAGTGGGTGCCCTATATATTTTGGTAAAATCTACAGAAGACAGAGACTGACAGATATATTACACTTTTGCATTTCTGGGTGTTCAGCAGTTGGAATGTTTTAGGAATTCCACTCCAGATAAAAGATAATTTATTAGTTCTTACATCCTGTACCACTACTTTTTGAACAGTGGGGAGCAATGCTTGATGGACCTCTTTGACCTTTGGAAGCAAAAATATCACACTGGAATGTGCTGCTCAGATTCTTTTCCTTAGTGACCCTAGACTCTTTCACTTTTGAGTGAACTCCAAAGCAAAATAAGTCAGTCAAATTAAAATACATAACACAAATAGTTCTATGATCTTGCCCCAGTGACCCAATAGGTCCACGAAAACTTGAAGTATTTCTTATAAATTGCAATGCCAAATAGAAATTGCTTTCATTTCTAAGACATCATGAATTTTTAAATATTATTTTTGGTTCTTGTTTTCTCTCTAGAGATTAGAATATATTCTTTGTGAAGGTAAAGTTTGCATCTTTTTTCTTTTATTTTCATTTGTTCATTGCTATACCTCCACAGCCTAGTCCAATGTAATAGCTCACAATGTAGTTATTCAAATAATAGTATTATAATACTATATAGGAAATTTAAAAGGGTCATGGATTAAGAGGAAAGGAAGGCCACGTGGTCAGGTACAAGGACATCGTTTTTGTACTTGCTTAGGGAAGAATTCTGCCAGACATGAATCTTTAACAGATCCCTGGATAAAGTGTGAAAGAGAATCATGGAAAAGTTGGAAAGAAATTACTCCAGGCAGAACAATATGAGTTTGAAAGTTCCCGAGGTGTAAGGTGAGCTTTGTGTATTTGAGACAAAGTGGAAAAGACAAATTATTTGGTAAGGCAAAGGAAGGTGAGGATGGCCAGATATAATTTGGAAAAGTGGACAAAAGCTAGATCATATGGGGGTTTGTAGAGCATGGTGAGGAGTTTGAATTTATTGTTAAATAGTATAGGAAGTCACTAGATTGTTAAATGAGACACTTAGGTGATCAGTTTTACCTTTTAGAAGATTTCTTTGGTTTCTATGTACAAAATAATTTGAAAGAGTATTAATAGCAGGTGGAGGACCAATTAGGGCAAAGCTGTTGTACGCAAAGAAGAGTTGATGACGGCTTAATTCAGACTGGTGTTGGTGTTGGAGTGGGCTAGGGTGGAAGTGCTAGTCATCATGGCAGTAGTATTGAGCAGTGCAGTTGTGGATGTGGTCGTAGTAATGATAGTGAATGGGGTAGTCGGAGGCCAGGGTGATAGTGGTGGTAGTACTGGAGGTAATGTCATTGTGGAGGCAATAATAGCACTGGTGTTGGTTTTCTCTACTACCTCTTTTGTGAAATAGGGATAAGTGCCTGCTAGGATGCCTAGAAGAATTAAATTAGCTAAAACATTAAAAGAATTAGAAATGTGCCATAGCCAAGTGAGCACACAATAAATGATGACTGACCATAATATTTTGTCTTCAAAATGACCAACTTCGATTACTTGTCCCACATTTGAATTCTATGGAATATGCCCACTCACACCAACCAAAATTATTTTCTATGGTAACAATGAATCATACATCTTCTGTTGAATATGATTTATTCTTTTCTGAACAATGTACTTTAAATGAGTAATTCACCTTGCTGAGACATTCTAGTTCCACATTTTGAACTGATTAATGTATACCTTTCAAAGTGCATTTAATATTTCTTATGACATTTGAAGGTTATTCCATCTGTCAATAAAAAAGAGTATCTTCTTTTTAATAAACCCCTTCCCCATCAGTCTTCTTCAATCATATAGCATTTGATTATTCATTTACTTATGAGAATAAATTATTTTGAAAAATGCAGTAATAGATGTATGCCCAATATAATACAGGACACATGTCTGTATTCATGTGGGTCAATCTAATAATTTTGTGATCAGGAAAAGTATGTACAGTTGTATTATCTCAATTAGAACTGAAAAGAAGTCTAACAAGTGTTACCATACCATCTTCAACACTTCACTTACCATACTGTTTTCAAAAACAAACAAATAAAACAATACCTCAGGGGTACTTCAATTTTTCTCCTTAGGAATTTTCAAAACTCTTATATAACATTTAAGACACAATGGTGTTTCCTTCTTATAGTTTCTCTGTTTGGATCAAAACTATAAAAAGAAAAATAGAAAAAGGGTACACAACACTTGGTAAAATTGAAAGTATTTCCATTATTTTAGTCATGGGGAACTAATTACATGCATAATTGTTACATGTGTAATTTGTCTTTGTTAGTCTGAATAAGCCCATTGTGCATATGTGTTTGTTTTGTTTTGTTTTGTTTTGTTTTTTATCAAGGGCAACTGTGCCAGTCAGTATACTTATTCTCTTTTTTGAAAGAAAATCATCAGATTCCTTCATTTTGACAGGTAGAACATTCTGGAATAAATAGACAAAGTAGAAAAAGTAGACATATAAGTCAGTTTCATCTCAAGTAAATTTAAAGTAGGAGCAATTAATCAATAATGAGGTAATGGAATTTTAGATGAGTTTCAGGGCTGATGTGGATTTTGTCATGTTAATGTCACCGTGTATAACTGGGAACATCTGCTGTCTGCCTTATTCTGTATGATAATATGGAACTTCATATATCTATATAATAACACACTAAGTCTTGTTACTTAGAATATCTTATCTACAGTCAAGTGAATGCTCTATGACAGTTAAAGATTGGTGAGCCTTAGTTAATCTCTGTATATTATTTACAGTCCTGTCTAGCATTGTTACACATAATATCCCTAGGAAGTAACATGGAAGGAATATACTAATATTTTATTTTCATTTTTTGGTACAGTTCCTGATTTAATGTAGAGATTTTTAAAATACCATTTTCCTATCTTAACATGTGCTTTCAAGTATATTGTAGCCCTCCAGTAATGGCACAGTTTCACATAGAAAATTCCATTATACATGTGAATGAATTATAGCATCATTTTAAGGACAAGATGTTGCAGTTATACAGACCTGAATTCAAACTCTGTTTCAGCAACCTATCATTTCTTGACCTTGGATAAATTATGTAATCTGAGACTCGGAGTCTTCAATCAAAAGAGGTGTGTTAAGGTTTATTGAGGAAACACACATAATGTGCTTAGTTTGGAAAACAACATGTAGTAAATAATGTAGTAATAATTCAATAAATTGTCACTATCATTATTTAAACATCACAAAATAAATGTTTACTTCATAACTGTATGAAATTATATTTAATTATAAAATAATATAAATATTATTTAGGAAGGTCTGATCACTATTAATTTGTAGTGGAAATATGAAAGGGAGATGGGTAAAACTATAACATTTATTTATACATATTGAGAAAACATTCATTGGTTATATCACTCTCTGGGAAAACTATATATATATTGTATTAAAATGTAGTTTTCAGTAAGCTTAATTCAATTACTCTCATCTCTTCAATACATAAACTTTATGCCATTTGTTGCTTATATAGTACATAGATAATTTTTATTTCTATGTGAGAAAATTCTCTTTTTAGGTCTCTTTCTTTAAAAATTGTAATGTACTTGCGGGCAAAAGCATACTTTATGCTTTGTCTCTCTTCAACACCTACTTAAAGCAGAGCTTGTGCTAACGGCCTGTGAAGAACACTAAAATATTTTATTCATATTATTTTATTGTAATGAAATGTCTCTTCAGAGGTTTTGAGAATGAAAAATCTCTAATTTGTTTTCTCAAACCGTTTTTAGATTCTTTTGTCTGATTCTGACCTGAAAATATCTGCACAAGTGTGGTGTTTGTTGTCGTTAGTGAAATAATTGGGAAAAGGGTCAGATTATGAGTCCGTTTTTCAGTTGCACTGACAGTTTGACATGAAGAGTCCTGTACCAAGCCTGAGAACTCCAACTAGACGGCGCAGGCACAGGTCTGCCGTGTTTAGGAACTGAAAGAATAGGAACCTGCACTAGCGGGAAAGGAACCACCACAGTGCCATAAAATTCACTGACTCAACCAATTCAGAGGTTTAATCCAGAGCACAAGCAGGTTACACTAAAAAAATAACAGCTCTCTACCCCTGGACATGCCCTTTAGCAGAGTGAGCTTAGTAAAAAGGGTCAGAGACCCAGAATCCCCAGGTTAACTATGTTTTAGATTTGCTTGAACAAGTATCTTAACTAGAGTGCACTTTTCTTTTTCTATACATAAGACTGGAATTATGGGCTAGGAATTTCTTTTGTCAAATCCTATTCTCAAATTCAGAAAATAATCATATAATTTTATTTATATTTTAAATATAAAATATAATTTGGGGGTTATGATTTATTCATAAATGTATTCATAGGTAATAGAAGAAATATTAACTATATCTTAATTCTAGTCACACTTCATTTAGAGAAATGAATATTTGAATATTATAGTTATTTCTAACAATTATGTATTATGCTTTATTGGAAGTTAAATAGCCAATAACAGCAAGAGCTTTATTTAAAGATGTTATGTATTGTTTCTCACTACATTATGAGATTATTCATTCACTCTTTGTTCTATATGGTGAAATATCAGGGGTACAGTTAAAACCCACACAAACACATGCAGGGAGGGAGAGAAAGAGAATGAGAAACAGAGAGAGAGAGAAAAGGAAAGGAGGAGAGAAAAACAGAGAAGGAGACAAGCTGGGTATGTCTGTCAATTTATCAATATATCAATGTATTTAGATAATGTTTTTACTCTGTATGCAACACTTTAACATGATTCCAAACACTTAATATTTTAAAAATCAAATTATTCATAATTTCAGCCACATTAATTTGAATTTAAATATGATTAATTTGGCTTCCTAGAGATATGTCAAAACAAAAGTTTCTGACTATTAATTTATCAGAATAGGGTTTAAGATGTAGGGGGCCAAGATGAATTGAACAAGACCAAACTGAATTAATTTTTGGCACTGTTTATTAAAGTTATGAGTAAAGACAGAAAAAGATGAAATACCTCAAACTGAAATCTATTAGTGGCGTAATTTAATTCTATGCAAAGCCCACAAAAGTTCCCCTGAATCAAAAGGATATTTAGTGATTAAATATGCTATAGAAGTCATAGAGTAAGATCATAGAAAACATATAATGTCTGAATGTCCGAATTAGTCATTGTATAACCCCATTATTGAATATAGTACAACCATTATGTAAAATTTTATATATAGCTTAATATATGAGAAAGCTTAATAATAGTTTCTGCATTATAAAGAAGATAAAAGCATGTTGACAATCTATACTATTCCAGTTTTGCTTAAAAATATGAGTATGTGCATATATATGTGAGTAAAGTGGATACATATATATACACACATACTTTAATTGATACGCATATATGCATACATATGCACACATATACCATGTATATATAATATGTATAATATACGCTCACTCTACGTATACTCTACACAGATATATGAAAGAGAGGGAATATACACTGAATATTAAGTGTTATTAACTTTAACTTGTTAATCTGTAGGCAAATAATTTTATTTCATAGAATGTTATATTGTCAGTAAGGTCCAGAAAATATTCACTTTATTTTAAAGTAAAAATATATTTCCTGGCTAAAGAAATAAAAATTATTTAGAATATCAATTTCTATTGTAATATTTCATAATTTAGATACTTGGTCTACTTTTCATTTATTTACCCGTTTATTCATTAATTATGCACTCATTTATGTATTTATTCAGCACTAAAACTTAATTAGACTGTCATAGCCATGGTTTGAGAGTACACATGATTAATCAGAGGAGTATGTGTTAGAAACACAACAAAATTTATCAATTCTATGACTTAAAATATTAAAAAATAATGGTAAATATTTACACATTTTTTTTTTCTTGAAAACTAGTAGGCAAAAAGGATGCAGTGGACAGTTTCTTTTTTCTTTTTTTTATCTGCAGACACAAACTGGGTGTCCTGTAATTTATTTATTTATTTTATTTTTGTTTTTTTTTATTATACTTTAAGTTCTAGGGTACATGTGCACAACCTGAAGGTTTGTTACATATGTATACATGTGCCATGTTGGTGTGCTGTACCCATTAACTCGTCATTTACATTAGGTATATCTCCTAATGCTAACCCTCCCCCCTCCCCACAATAGGACCCGGTGTGTGATGTTCCCCTTCCTGTGTCCAAGTGATCTCGTTGTTCAGTTCCCACCTATGAGTGATGTTCAATAAGTACTTCAAAGGAGGTGGTGGTGTAACGGGGATGGAATTTAATAAAATCATTCTGTTCAAAGCATAACATTACCTCAGAGCTTCCTTAATAATGTAATGCAGCCATAAATTTTAAAAAGACAAAATTTTTGAGGAAACAAAAAGACAAATTATTTGGTAAGGCAAAGGAAGGTGAGGATGGCCAGATATAATTTGGAAAAGTGGACAAAAGCTAGATCATATGGGGGTTTGTAGAGCATGGTGAGGAGTTTGAATTTATTGTTAAATAGTATAGGAAGTCACTAGATTGTTAAATGAGACACTTAGGTGATCAGTTTTACCTTTTAGAAGATTTCTTTGGTTTCTATGTAGAAAACCAATTAAACAAGACATTCTTCATACCAGGAATCCTTAAGAATTTGCTTGCAGAAAGTATTTAAACCACACGAACAAAAGGATCTCAACTCTTGAGTAGGAATAATCTTAATAGTCACTGATTCTGTCTCAATCATATCTAAAGCACTGAACTTTATCAAATGACCACATCAGCCCATAGAGCCTGTATCATTATGTAATTGATCAAGAGAATATACTACAAAGCTGTGGCTCCTTCAGGGACCCTCCTTCATGACCATGGGCACCTTGCCTTGGCTTTCTTATGATTTCCAGCCACTGGAAGCACTCTGTCTACCCTGCGGAAAGATTGCCAAATTCATTTTCAGTGGTTTTATGCGGCTCTTGACAAAACCTGAGATTTTTGTGTTTTGTGCTTACTGTTTGCAACTCTTATGTGTTTATAACATTTTTTTCAAATGAAAATATAAAATATTTTATAAAATTCTGTCTATCAAGACTTAGGTCTGATATATAAACAATGTCAGAGAGTAACATTGTTGATATATTTTTTACATATATTGGGCTAATGAGTGAATGCATGAATTGTGTAAATGCATGTGAAAGCATGTCATCATTTTTTTAAATTTCACCTATTTATTTTTGACATTTTCATACTACTGTATAATATGTTGCACATAATTTGTTAATCTTGTCTGTTTTTTAAGTAAAAATTAAAACCTGTGCACTGAAGAATCCTATGTAAACACATGATTCTCATCTATTTCACTGAAAAAGATATGCCAAAATAATAAGAGTAATTATTTTTCCTATTATGCTTTTTTATAAATAAAGCCTCCAAGGCTGCTTATAGATTCTCTTGTATTAACTACTCTAGGTTGAATTCATTTCTGGGATACAAAATTATGTGTTTGGTAAAGGCACCGCAGAAGTTTATTGAGAAACAAAAATGTTTCTTTAATATAAAAGTAGATTTTTAAATTACTAAAAAATCAACACAATTTAAGTTTGGGAATATAATGTTTTCTAAATAGAATAAACTATGAAATGTAACATTTTTGTAAATTTAAATATATAATAGTTTATAGAACCTCTTCAAAATATCTCTCCAATTTTTTTAATACCAAAAACCTACTTAATTATTTTGTAATACACTTGTAGTGTGTTGCTGAATCTTATATGTGCTTTGTGCTTAGGATTTCATACACTCAAAAATGAGGCTGACCAATTTGTGGGGATGTGGGTATTTGTTAATATTTTCTGACTTTCCTTTCAACATTCTAATCCCTCCCACTTCTCCCTGTCTCTCTCTCTTGTTGTTGCCTGATATTTTTATATGCCTTGCTACTTTACTTTTTACATTTGTTTTATTTTAGATATATCACTTTCAAACACCATATAGCCTGAATATTTTATTAATTTTAACAACCTGAGCCTCCCCCTCAACTTACTTTTAGAAAGCATTAAAAACTCACAAAAGTGTGATCACATATATTCATAAAATTCTTCATGTCACCTTATTTTATTTTTAATATTTAACTTTAAAAAAATAGTATTTAAGATACATGCAGAAAAGTTGACTTTTTGTGATCTGTTTTATAAATTTTAGTATGTTCTCCAACGCTATATGTTTTAATTTTCTGGAATGTCTTATAAATGAAATTATGCAGCATGTAGCCCATAAGATTGGCTACTTGCAGCATAATAATTTTGAGACTCATTCAAGGTGTTGTATGTAGCAATAATTCATTGCTTTTTCTTTGTTGAGTAGCATTCCACTGTGTGGCTATGCCACATTTTGTAAAATCAATTCATTTAAGGACAACAGATTCATTGAAGGATGTTAGGGTAGTTTTCACCCTTAGATAATTATAAATAGTAGTGGTCTCAACACTTACACACATTGTATAGTGAAAATAAATGTTTATCTTTGTAAAATCTAGAAATAGAGTGCTGGGTTACGTGGTAAGTGTATGCTGAAGTTTACAAGAACCTGTCCAACTGTTTTCCACAGTGGCTTTACCATACTGCATTCCCGTTGGTAATATACAAGAGCTCCAGTTACTCTACATCTTTGTGTAGTGATGTCTCCTTGTAGATTTAATTTGTATTTCTCTATGGTAATGATACTGAGCATTTATTCATGTTCTCGTTAGTTAGCTGTCTATCCTCCTTCATGAAGTGTATATGCAAGAGTTTTTCTCATTTTAAAAATTAGCTCTATGTTTACTTAGTTTGATTTTAGGAGAGTTTACACATATGGAAACACATCTTTTGTCATATATGCAATTTACTCTGAATATATAGCTTGGCCTTTCAGTCTCTCAGTCATGTCTTTCACAGAGCAAAAAATTTTAAATTTTGATTAAATCTAATTTGTTCTCTTTATCAGTATACTTTTAGAGTTATGTCTAAGAATTTGTTGCCTAACCCAAGGTATGAAGATCTTTTTTGTTTTTTTCTTAAAATATCATAATTTTATATTTTTATTGACATCTATATTTTACTTTCAGTTAATTTTTGTAAGGTGTGAAGTTTAGGTCAAGGTTATTTTATTGTATATTAATTTCCAGTTTCTCCAGCATCATTTATTGAAAAGATAATACTTTCTCCATTGAATATCTTTGTAAGTTTGTCAAAAAGAAGCTATAATTTTATAGGTTTATTTTTAGATCCCATTTCTGTTCCATTGAAGTGGTTTTTGATCTCTTGTCTATTTTTACAGCAATTCTGCTAGAGTTTTGATTAAAATGTTGTTGTCTATAGATCAATTTGGAAAGAATTGATATCTTAACAACATTGAGCTTTCCAATCTGTGTTCATATTACAGCTCACCATTTATTTAAGATAATTTTTATCAGTGTTTTCATTTTTAATATACCTATCCTGTTTTATTTGATTTATACTTAAGAATTTCACTTGTTATACATATGCTTTCATTATATATGTTTATTTCATTTTCCAATTATTGATAGCTAACACATAGGCAATGCTGAATTTATTAATTTAGTTCTAGGAGTTTCTTTTGATAATTACATACAATTTTACAGGGATTTCAGGATATGTTACATTAAAGTGGTTTAAGATAGGGGTTTTGGAATGTTTATTAAAGTTGAAAATTTATTAACCTTGTACACAATAATTCAACTTATGGGTATATTCTAGAGAAAATTTTGTACAAATATCCTCAGAAAATACAAACTGGATTATTTTTCACAGTAATGTATATAATAACATGAGATTAGAAACAACCAAGATTTCAGAATCGCACTATATTTATACAACAAATTATTATACAAAATTGAACAGGAGCTATGCACGACAATATTAATAAAGTTCACAAACACATATTTGAGCGAATAAAGAATTATTAAAACATATTTGCATAAAGTAAAACTATGACACTTGGAAATAAACATTAAATTCCACATGATCAGTTACATATATTGGGAGATGGTGGAAGCAACCTGGAAGTATGATACAAAACAAACACTGGTTTACAGTTTAGATAACACATTATTTTTTTAGGCTATGTAGAAGGTAATAGTTGAACCTCATTTTATGTCTTGAATGTTAATGTTTTAAACAAAAGCCCTAAAAAGTAGCCTGTAATTCTGAATTCTATAAAGCATTTATTTGAACTAAGCTAAAGCTGTTCAACTGTACAGATGTCAGACTTGACTTTTACCAGACATTTTCCATTTCTCCTTCAGTATTGTCATTGCTTCATCGGTGAGTAATAGGAAAGAATCCTCATCTCTAAAGAAATATGGAGCATAGCCATTTCTCCAACACCGAAACCCCAAATGCCTCTGTTTAGTTTTTCCAGATTGGCCATATTTCAGGGCAGAAAGCAGCAGTACTAGACAAATGTGTCTAAAAGGTTGATTTAAGTTCTTCTGCACAGGACACAAGAAGAAAGGGTTTAAGAATTGATTGATGTAACAATAAAACCCCATCAGTGACAGACTGTATGACTGCCACTTGTCAGTGATTACCAAATTTATTGAGAAACGTCTCCCTAGATATAAGAGGATGAGGACAGGAAGACCTGAGCCCACCAACAAAAAGAAACACGGGCACTTATGAGGAAACAGAGATGTATCATTGATCTTTTAGAAGGACTTTGGACTATTGTAACTTCTTTTTAAGAAACAACACTATTTTCAATCAATCAGTGAACAAGTTACATATATCAATTTGAAATCTATTTTTATTACTAGGGCTGAGGAAATAGATGTTTTGTGTCATGTTATTCAGGGAATTTAGAAAACAGAATCTAGGTATTTGTAAAGATAGCAAAATGCTTATAAGCATAATTGCTAAAAATGTATATTCAATATGCTTTGGGAACTCAGATAATTTAGGGAGAATTTATAGCTTTGGTGATATTTAACTTTAACAATGGGTATGCATTTCCCAAGTGGTGAAAGAGGCAGGCAATGAATCCAATAGAAGACATGAGATGTGTGTGACAATGTGGGAAAAACTAAATGTAGAAACATTTATGTCAGTTGATGTGGCATTGAAGGCACCAAAATGGTAAGTGCTTCTTCTGAAAATGTGACTTTAGGTCTTGTCAGAGGGCCTTTGATGCAGTGTAAAGAAATTGCCTCTCCTGTAGACAAGAGGGATTAAAATGTATTAGCAATTGGAAGAAATGATTCAGTGTGATTAAACATATACTTAAAGGCTAACCCTGTAAATCTTACATGTTCTCACAACAAAAGTTGATAAGTATATGAGATGATGGATATCATTTTTTCATTTGTTGGCTTAGTCATTTCACAATGTATACATATATCAGAAAACCACATTGGATGCTGTAAATACATATAATTTTCATTTTTCAATTGCAAACCTTAGTAGAGCTGGGGAAAATAGTCTTGTAGGTAAGAGTCAGAAGATTAGTCATTAGATAAAGAGATACAATAAGGAATCTGATAATATAGTTCAAATGAAAGGGCAAATTTTTATATTTATTTTTATAGCAATATAAAAAAACTGACGGTGGTCTAGGCAAAACAAAGAAAATCAGAATAGAAGCAAGAGTTATGGGCAGAAGAAAAAGGTGTAAACTTGGAATATACATCTATGATACAGCAGCTAATTATCTTGCTGATTTTTTTTTTACTTAAGGATAAAACGTTAAATAAAGAAAGTAATCGTTCAGCAAATCCAAGCACACTGAAGAGCGGCAGGACTTATTGGCCACAAGGGATACCAACTCAGAGAATGCCCATACTAATTTATAGCAGTAAATCTGCATTTCTAAAATTTTGTCACAGAACAAATTAGTTCTAATCCATAAATTGTTTTAAGCTTATTTTACTTGACAAGGATTACTTGATAGGGAGGTACCAGCAAGTTACCTATCTCCCCTCCTCTACAACAACTTCAACCCATCATGTTGTCTCAAATATCATCATTAGAGTAATGAAGTTCTAGCAATATTTTACAGTCATCTATCAAACTGTAAATATTCTATGAAAATGTAAATACTTCTATAGCTAATAAAAATCTAAGTTATATTTTATATTTGGCAGAAAGTAGTTTACCATGCATTTTTGAATGATGATATTGAAGTAAAGGAAACAGTTGGGGAATGCAGCACAAACTGATTAAGGATATTTGAGATACAGGGCCTATTTAAAATTTTACAAGATCTTAACCCTGATCCTTGTATCTGTTGTCAATACAGTCTATGTTTATATACATATTTGTTTGGTTTAATGATATTCTCCCTGCAGAAGACTGGAGAAAATTTATGCAATTTCTCGAATTGCCTGACTAAATAATCCCACTTGCATCCATTTAATGAACTAGCTAAGAAGTATCAGATCTGTGGCTATCTTTGAGGTTGTCCAGATGCTTCTGAATAAGTACGAATACCACATCTAACTTACAATAGCCATAAGCTCATCAATTTTTTAAAAAGACATTTAGATAGGTTATTGAAAACTATAATAGAAATAAAAATCAATGGATATAGATATGACAGATGTATATGTGTATATACACATACACTATATGTACATGTGCAAATACATTCATGCATACCTATAGATAGGTATTTGATTGATAGATGGATGGATGGATAGATAGATAACAGATGGATGAATGGATAGATCTAGATAGCAGCACATATCACTATGTTTCAGATAAATAAGAAATACTCTTTTTTCTTACTATTTTTATCTGTTATTGCCTGTGCTTATTCCCATTTTTCAGACAAAGAAACTGTAGCATGGAGAGATTAAGCAAATTTCCCTGGATCACAAGACTCTAAAAAATGAGTACTAAATTGATTTATCTCTAGCAGCCTGATTGGAGAGGCTACGGCCCCAATAGCTGTAATATATACAGAGGAAACATTTCTTGGGAAGTAAAGTGATCTTCAGTTTATTGCAAGATTATTTTTAACGTCAGCTTGTGTAGTGAAAAGGATTCTTTCAACCTTTTATTGAACATTCATATTAAAAGAAAACAAATAGGTAAATAATAAGTCAATATAAAATTAGAATGAGATATTATGGAATGGTTATTCCCTGAGAGGACTCACACACACATAGTGACGTGTAAGGAAAAAGTAAAATCAATTCAAAGCTCTTCCTTCTTTTGTCTTTGTTTTTGTTTTGGTGAACTGTGACACTGAGATAAAGTAAGCAGCTGTGGGAAAGAATGCTGATAGGCCTTCCTCAGGCTCAGTGAGTACATTTTTGAATAGAAAACAAGTTTTAGTGAAACTGTAAATATGTGTATATTTTTACCCTTCTACTGCAACTCAGGCATTTTGACATTTTTGAAAAAGTGAGCTGCACATCACTTCTCCTGGTAGCGTTTACCCCAGGTATACCTCAGGCCACAATAGGTACTTCCTGGTTGTCTTAAAAATTATATGTTATGATAATCCTGTTTTGTCAACTCAGCATGTTTTTAAAAGGACCAATAAAGCTCTCTTAGGGCAATAAATAAAGGTCATTATATTTCTCCTCAACATTCAGCATAGTTAAAGTGTATTGAAATTAAGTGAGTCAAATCTGGTATATTTTGGGATCATCTAGCTCACAAAATAAAGGTTTTACAGGATAAAATCAAAGCGAGCAACTAAGCAAAGTAAAATGCAGACAGTAGCATACTTACTCACTTTATTCATTAAAACCTTAAGATTTTATTAAAAAAATGATCTTATCATGGTTTGCATAATCATGATTTAAAAAGTATAAGGAAAGAGAAGATAAAGATAGAGATAAAAGAGAAAGAGAAACATGAAATGACTCTAATTGCTAATTATGAGATGTCATAATTGCTAATTATGTACCAGAGATACCATCATTGAAATTCCTACATTTCGTTAGAATTAAACACAGAACCCCTGAATTTCCATACAACTTTACAATTCAGAGAAAATTCTACACTGAATTTAGCTGTCATTTATTGCTTTTGATTTCACCTTATTCTCATTAAGATTATATTCACTTATATTGTTATATTAAGTTATGCACTCTTTCCTACCTTCCAAATTTGTAAGCCTTCCAAGATAGGCTCTGTCGGACACCACGGGTTTATCCCTAATTAACTAAAATAAAAATCTGGGAGGGAGATGAAACAAGATGGCTGTCTAGAGCCCTCTGGCATTTATGCTTCATCCAGAAATTGAACAACTATATACATGAGACAACACCTACATAAGAACCAAAATTACATGAAAACTCACAGTACCTGCTTTTAACATCATATGAAGGAAAAAGGCACTGAAAGGGTAGCAGAGTCAGTCTTGAATTGCTGAGACACCTCTCTGCAATCCCTTTGCAGTGACCATGTGGCATGGAGAGAAAATCTGTGTCCTTGGGGGTGGGAGAGTACAGTCATTGTGGGTCTTTATATTGGAACCCAGCACTGCTAGTCACAGTAGAAAGCAACACAGAGGAGAATTTAACTGGTGCCCATGCAGGAGCGTTTAGACCAGCCCCAGCCAGAGGGGAATCTTTCAATCCAGTGGTGAGAACCTGAGTTCTGCTTAGACACACCACAGTGGGCTATGGAGATAATGGGGTTCTAAATAAACTTGAAAGGCAGTCTAGCCCAGAGAGATGGCAATTTCTGGGCAAATCCTTGTGCTGTGCTGGGCTCAGAGTCAGTGGGCTTGGGTTACACGCGACCTAGTGAGACACCAGCTTGGGCAGCCAAGGAAGTTCTTATGCAATCCCTCCTCCAACCCCAGGTAGTGCAGTTCACAGCTCTGGGGAAGATTATTTCCTTTTGCTTGAGGAGAAGAGAGGAAAGACTAAAAAAGGAATTTGTCTTGGAGCTTGGGTTTTAGTTCAGCCACAGTAGAATAGGTCACCAGGCAGAGTCATGAGGCCCTTATTTCAGACCCTAGCTCCCAGATGATGTTCCTAAACACAACCTGGGTGAGAAGAGAACTTACCGTCTTGAAGGGAAGAACTCAGTTCTGGAAAGATTTACCAGCTGCTGACTGAAGTGCCCACTGGGCCTTGAATAAACACCAGCAGTAGCCAGGCAGGATTCAAGGTGGGCCTACAGTGAGATCCAGTGTCCTGCTGGCTTCAGATGTGAGTGAGCACATTCTGAGCTATGATGGCTTTAGAGAGAGATCTCTTCTGCTGGAGGAAAGGAGACAAAAGATTAAAGAGACTTCGTCTTGTAGCTTGGGTACCAACTTGACCACAGTGAGATAGAGCACCAAGCAGGCTTCTAGGGTTCCCAATTCCAAGGCTTGCCTCTTGGACAGCATTTCTGGACTTTCTCTGTGCCAGAGGGGCTCCCAGTTCTCTAGAGGGAAAGATCCAGGCCTGGAAACATTCACCACAAGCTGACTGAAGAACTGGGGGCCTCGAGTGAACATTGGCAGCAGTGAGCAGTAGTCACCATGGGTCTGACATGGTTGTCATCATGAGGAGAGACTTTTTGCTTGATAAAAGGGAGAGGAAATAGTCAGAAGGACTTTGTCTTGTGGCTTGGGTGTCATCTCAGCAGCAGTAGAATAGAGCACCAAGTAGATTCCTAAGATTTCTAACTCTAGGCCCTGGCTCCTGGAAGGCATTTCTAGACCTGCCCAAGGCTGAGAGGAGCTCACTGCCCAAACAGAAAGACACAGTCCTGGCTGGATTCACCACCTATTAACTGAAGAACTCTAGAACCTTAAATGAACATAGGTGGTGGTTAGGTGGTGGTCACTGCTGACCTTGAGTGAGACCCAGGGCTGTGCTGGCTTTGGGTCTGGCCCAACACAGTCCCAGTGGTGGTGGCCGCAGGGGTGCTTTATTCACCTTCCCCCCAGCTCTATGCAGTTCGGCATGGAGACGGAGACTTCCTTTGTTTGGGGGAAAGTAAGAGAAGAGAACAAAAGTCTCTGCCTGGTAGTCCAGAGACATCTCTTGGATCTTAGCGAGGACCATCAAGGCAGCTTCTCTATGAGTCTGCAAGAGCCACAGAATTACTGGGCTTGGAGTACCTCCTAATGCAGATATGGTTGTAGTTACCAAAGTCTTAGAGTACAACAGTCAGTTCTCTTTGAATACTTGGAAAACCTTCCCATGAAAGAGGATACACAGAAGCCCATACTGCAAAGGCTGCAATGAATACCTGACTTTTCAGCGACCAGACATTGACAAACATTCAAAAGCATCAAGACCAGTCAGGAAAACATAAATTCACCAGACAAACTAAATAAAGCACCAGTGATCAATCCCAGATTGACAAAGATATGTAATCTTTAAGACAGAGAATTAAAAATAACTATTTTGAAAAGAGTCAATAAAATAGAAGATACTTCAGAGAAGAAATTCAAAGTTCTATCAGATAAATTTAAAAAAGAAATTAAAATAATTTTTAAAAATCAAGCATAAATTCTGGGGCTTAAAAATTTAATTAACATGCCGAAGAATGCATCACAATCTTTTGGCAGCAGAATTCATCAAACAGAAAAAAGAATTGGTAAGCTTGAAAACAGGCTATGTGGAAATACACAGTCAGAGGAGACAAAATGGTAAGAAAGAATGAAGCACAACTTCAATATCTAGAAAAATGGCCTCAAAAAGACAAGAGAGAGAGATAAGGGTAGAAACTTTATTCAAAGGGATAATATCAGAGAACATTCCAAACCTAGAAAAAGATGCCAATATTCAAGTACTGTAAGGTGATGGAACAAACAGCAGATTTAACCCAAATAAGACGACCTTAAGACACTTAATAATCCAACTGCCAAACGTAAAGAATAACAAAATGATCCTAGCAGCAGCAAAAGAAAGAAACAAATAACATGCAAAGGAGCTCCAAAAGCTCCAAAAGTATTTCTGGCAGCAGACTTCTCAGTGGAAAACTTACAGGTCAGGAGAAAGTAGCATGACATATTTATACTTCCAAAGGAAAAATCTAGAATAGCATATCCAGTGAAAATATTCTTCAAACATGAAGGAGAAATAAAGAATTTGCCAAACAAACAAACAAACAAAAGCTGAGAGATTTCATCAATACCAGACCTGTCTTATAGGAAATGCTAAAAGGAGTTATTTAAATTGAAAGAAAAATGTTGATACTGAGAAAAAAAAATCATCTGAAAGTACAAAACTCACTGTTAAGTACACAGACAAACACAGATTATTGTAACACCCTAATTATGTCATGCTAACTACTCATATTTTGAGTAGAAAGATTGAAGATTAATTTATGTAAAATAGTAACTACAATAACTTTTGAAGACATAGACAATAAGATATAAATAGAAACAATAAAAACTTAAAAAGTGAGGAATGTTGATTTAAAATATAGAAATTGTATAAGTTTTCTCTTTGCCTGTTTGTTAGTTTATTTGTGTTTTGCAATCAGTGTTTTCAATAGTTTAAAACAATGGGTTATAAGATGCTCTTTGTAAGCCTCATGACAACTTCAAATCAAAAAATAAAAAATAAAAAACAGGCAATAACAAATGTTGGTGAAGATGTGGAGGAAAGGAAACCCTCATACACTGTTGATGGGAATGAAAAATTGGTGCTGTCACTATGGAGAACAGTATGGAGATTCCTATGTAACTAAAAATAAAACTACTATATGTTCCAGCAATCCCACTGCTAGGTATACACCCCAAAATAAGGAAATCAGTATATCAAAGAGGTATCTGCACTCCCATGTTTGTTGTAGCACCATTCACAATAGCCAACATTTGGAAGCAACCTGTTTCCATCAACAGAGGAATGGATAAAGAAAATGTGGTGTGTATATACAATGGGGTACTATTCAGCCATAAAAAGAATGAGATTCTCTCATTTGCAAAAACGTGGATGAAACTGAAGGTTATTATGTTAAATGAAACAAGCCAGGCACAGTAAAACAAACCATTGAATGTTCTTACTCATTTGTGGAAGATAAAAATTAAAACAATCGAACTCATAGAGATGGAGATTAGAAAAATGGTTATCAGATACTGTGGAGGATTGGGCGTGGGGAGGGATGGGTAATGGGTTCAAAAGTATAGTCAGATCAAATGAATAATGTATAATATTTGATAGGAAAATAAGGTTATAACAGTCAACAACAGTTTATTTTACATTTTAAAATAACAAAAAATTATGATTGGAATGTTTGTAACACAAAGAAATGATATAAATGCTTGAGGTGATGATGGATATCTCACTTACACTGATGGGATTATTACACATTGTATGCCTGAATCAAAATAGCTCAGGTACTCTACAAACATATATATCTACTATGTACTCATAAAAATTAAAAGTTAAAAAAAAGAAAAACAAAATAAATGTTGGATAATGGTAATAATATGTGCTTAATTTTTCCTTTTATATTTCTACATGGGAAAAATTTGAAATTTTCTCATTAATATTAATCTGAAAAGACAACAATCTTTTTTTTCATAGCAACAATATGTGTCTTTGTTATGAGATGATTTCATCTGAAAAAAATTTTTTTCCTAATAAGACAAAAAAGAACAATAAATTACTTGTAGAGTTTTATTTTTTAAATTTCTCCAGAGACTTTAATAAATCATAGAAATTAAATATAAAAATATTTTATTAAAATAACTTTTATTATTGTTATTATACTTTAATTCCTGGGGTACATGTGCAGAATGTGCAGTTTTGTTACATGGGTATACACATGTCATGGTGGTTTGCTGCACCCATCAACCCATCACCTACATTAGGTATTCCTTCTAATGCTATCTCTACTCTAACCCCCACCACTCGACAGGCCCCAGTGTGTGATGTTCCCCTCCCTGTGTCCATGTGTTCTCATTGTTCAACTCCCACTTACGAGTGAGAACATGCAGTGTTTGGTTTTCTGTTCTTGTTAGGGTTTGCTGAGAATGATGGTTTCCAGCTTCTTCCGTGTCCCTGCGAAGGACATGAACTCATCCTTTTTATGGCTGCATAGTATTCCATGGTGCATATATGGCACATTTTCTATATTCAGTCTAATATTGGTGGACATTTGGGTTGATTCCAAGTCTTTGCTATTGTGAATAGTGCCTCAATAAAAATACGTGTGCATGTGTCTTTATAGTAGAATGATATGTAGCCCTTTGTGTATATACCCAGTAATGGGATTGCTGGGTCAAATGGTATTTCTAGTTCGAGATCCTTGAGGAATTGCCACACTGTCTTCCACAATGGTTGAACAAATTTGCATTCCCACCAATAGTGTAAAAGCGTTCCTATTTATCCACATCCTCTCCAGTATCTGTTGTTTCCTGACTTTTTTAATGATCACCATTCTAACTAGAGTGAGATGGTATCTCATTGTGGTTTTGATTTGCCTTTCTCTAATGATCAATGACAGCATTTAAAAAAAATGTCCCTTTGCAGAATATGTTCTAGTAGTATAAAGTACCATTTATAAGCAAAAATGTTTTTAATCTCAAAAATTGCTAGGAATGTCTTTAATAAACTCATAAAAGCCTTTTAAAAAGATTATATTAAGCACATACAATAAATATTTAACAATCACTTGTTTTATAATGTTATTTTAAGGGTATAAATAGTATTTTGAGTTTATTAAACAATCTAAGAATTTAATCAATCTAAACTGTCACATGCATATTATCACTCACAAGAAATCTATGTTAATACACATTGTAGGTAAATTCTATGTAATTAATACATATGGTATTTTAAGCCAGAGTATATAAATATTTATCTTTAAATGTTAGTGTTATAAATAGACTTATTAATACAGTTTCTCAGTATAAGCATTTGCCTTCTGCAATGTTAAATATTATAACAGTTTTTATTATTATGGGTTATTCCAGAATTTTTTATAAGTATTTATATGTGTCTGCCTTATAAAGGTATCCTATTACTAAAATGGCCCTCAGAGATATCAGATTCTAATCCCTAGACCCTATAAAAATTACTTTCTTTGGAAAAAGTGTCTTTGCAGATGTGATTAAATGAAGAGTCTCGAGGTGCCATGATTCTACTGAATTATCCATCTGGGCATTAAATGCAATCACAGGTATCCTTATAAAATGGAGGCACAGATAAATTTGACACGCAGAGAGGAGAAGGCAATTGGAAGATGAGTAGACAGAGATTTGAAGATGCTGGCTTCAAGGTTGTGGTGCTGTAGCCACGAGCTTAGAAATGCTGAATGTTAGCCTTCTGGAAGCTTGGAGAACCAAGAAATTGATTCTCTCCTTAGAACCTCTGCAGGGAGCATGTACCTACTGACATCTTGATTTTGACCTAGTAATACTTACTTTGGACTTGTGGCCTGTAGAAACTGTGAGAGAATAAATATCTGTTGTCTTAAGAAGGTAAGCTTGTGATCAGTTTTTAAAGCAGCCGCATGACACTACAACACATGATTGACAAAATCTACAATTGGTTTTACAGATGTATTACAGTAATTACATATTGTGGGCATATTTTATTTATGCTATAGAATTCTTATTGAGAACCATAAAAAATAAAAAGTGCTTTTATGATCACATTTCTAATTATTTTTATTAAAGATTTAATAATTTCATTAAAGCTTTAACACAAAATTTTTAAAAGTGTTTGTAGTTTGACAGAAACTGTGCAATTTCTATCTAAAACTATGATACGAGTTTACATTTCCAACGTAACTATTTCTTCACATACGCAACAAAAATAAATATTATTGGTTTTAATAATTTTTATTAATCTACCTCAGTTTACTATAATATGCATTTTGAAATGAACATGAGCTTTATTATAATGTGTTTGTCAGAAATTTATATAAATATTACCAAAATAAATATTATCAATGATAAGCAGAGATATTAGAACATTCATCTTGTTAGTGAAATTACTATTCTCAGTCATATTTATTGAGGTGTAATTTAAATACAAATATTTACAAATTTATTCTACAATTTCATGAGTGCTAACTAAAATATGCAGTTCTGTATGATCATGGTCACAATTACAATAGAGATTAATTCCATCACCTCCCAAAATTCTTTCTTGTCCTTTTCTAAAGAAAAACTTTCTGTTGCCCCAAATAAAAATTAACTTTTTTCTTAATTATTAAGATTTTAAAACCCAAGCTGACATATGTACATGTGTGTGTGAGTGTCTCTGTGTGTGTAGAATCAGATACTTAAAGTAAAAAAAAATTAATATGTGTCAGTTGTACTTTAAGATAATTTAAGATAAAATGACATTATAAATTATCATGGTGCTTCTAAAGCAGCTCCTTGGGGAGTGTGGGGGAGAAAGAAAAAGGAAAACTTAGATTTTTGTCCTGTGGCTGAGAGCAAAAAAAAAAAAAAAAAAAAAAAAAAAAAATGACAGGAAAGAGAATTTACCATTTTATGTTTTGTAATTCATGAATGTACATAGAGTATAATAAAAATTTTTGATCTAATATTTAAACTTCGTGTTTTACATCAGGATAGAGTGGTTTTCAAAGCTTTATCATATGATGTTGATGGCACATATGCAAGTATGATTATAAATAGGAACAAGCTTTTAGGACGTTTGCAATTAAATATTGATAGCAATAGAGAAAATTTTCAAGTGATGCCCAAAGCTAAACACTAATAGAATCAGTATGTAATTGACATAGTTTGCCCATCCCATAGGTCTTAATTTCCAACTCTTGCTTGAGGAAATTGTGTTTCCTTAATGATCCTTCTACTATTGTTGGAAAAAATGTTAACTTTCATCTTTATATATTCCCAAAATTAAGTAATTGAATTATTTCCCATTATACTTCTGCAAAGTGTATACTTTATTGAAGCTCTTGCCAAATTAAAACAAACATACTAAATGTTAACACGAAATATAGTGAAATAAATATATGGTCCACATACATTATGTAAATTTATTTGTATTGTGTGTACATACACACACACTACATACACATAAGAGAAACATACTATGTATTTGTATAAAATTGTGTAGGAGATATATATATATTCCATAATTATATATAAGTGAATATAGAGTATATATTTACATAAATTAAATATGAGGATATATATTCCATAATTATATATAAGTAATTATAGTACATAGTATACAATTATGTAGGATATATATATATATAAAACCTATATATGAATTTCTGTTAAAGGAATATTAAATATTGGCCTGAATATCTAAATACATTTTAACCGCAGATAAATTTTTAATTATGTATTATTGATTTTCATGTATTTTCCCATTAATCTTGTAAAATTTAATGATGAAATCCTTCAATCCATTACTAAAGTATCTAATCATATTTAAAACATTTTCTATGTGATTCTCAATAGATAAGGAATTTATTACTGTCTTCAGAATGGTTTGTGTTTTCCAACAATGGCCCCCCACTTTCTTTTTCTTTTCTTTTCTTTTCTTTTTTTTTTTTTTTTTTGAGACGCAGTCTTACTGTGTGGCCCAGGCTGGAGTGCAGTGGCGAGAGCATGGCTCACTGCAAGCTCCGCCTCCCGGATTCACGCTATTCTTCTGCCTCAGCCTCCCAAGTAGATGGGCCTACAGGCGCCTGCCACCTCGCCCGGCTAATTTTTTGTATTTTTAGTGGAGACGGAGTTTCACCGTGTTAGCCAGGATGGTCTCGATCTCCTGACCTTGTGATCCTCCCGCTTCGGCCTCCCAAAGTGCTGGGATTACAGGCGTGAGCCACCCTGCCCAGCCCAATGTCCCCCTTTTTATACCACTCTACAAACACTTATTTTCCAGAGTATTAAATTAAGCATTAAATCTATACACAAATCAAATTTAGAAATCCATCATCATGGCCGGGCGCGGTGGCTCAAGCCTGTAATCCCAGCACTTTGGGAGGCCCAGACGGGCGGATCACAAGGTCAAGAGATCGAGACCATCCTGACTAACCCGGTGAAACCCTGTCTCTACTAAAAAAATACAAAAAAATTAGCCGGGCGAGGTGGCGGTGCCTGTAGTCCCAGCTACTTGGGAGGCTGAGGCCGGAGAATGGCGTGAACCTGGAAGGCGGAGCTTGCAGTGAGCTGAGATCCTGCCACTGCACTCCAGGCTGGGCGACAGAGCCAGACTCCATCTCAAAAAAAAAAAAAAAAAAAAAAAAAAAACAGAAATCCATCATCATTTAGTCATCTGAGGGAAGATGAGCTTTCTTCCTAATGAAGACTTCTAATTTTTATGTATTAGGAAACCTTTGCCTTTAAATCTGTATATTTTTACATAAGACCTTGATTTTAGAAAGCATATTTTAAGCATTGAATGGGTAATGTATTAACTCAGAAAAATCTGATAATCTCATTACAGTAATTAGTTTCAAGCATATTCTATAACTCATTCTAAACAAATGAAATGGTTAACAAAATGAGATATGAGTAAGTAGAGAGCCTGAGGACTTCTCTGGGCATAGGTCTCAGTCAGACCCAGAAGGAAAAGCTCTGGCCAATTAGACATCACTGCTGGGGATAGGGAACAGTTCAGAAAGAAGAAACAAAAAAAATGAAATTAATTGAAAGCAATTTGCAACAGATTCAGTACTTATTACCTGAATGTGATGTGAAATCTGGATTGACTGTTTCCAATGTTTCTATTCAGACTATGATGTGAAATGGGTGTTATGAAACATCTAGTGAAAAAACTTTATATTCTATTCTGGTAACAGTGTGAAAGTATATTAGCAAATTCTTTCCATTGTGCCTGTACCTTTCTTTAATGATATTCCCTTACTTTCAAATTTCAGATCTTCTCACCTCTCATAGACTAATTTGTATTTTTTAAATCAATACTTTCTCTACAGCAGATAATTCCCCAGTACATGTTTTAGTATCTCTGGTTTCAGCACACACACTCAAATAGATGCAGAATTTTATTTTTTCCTTGACTTATGTCACTTGTAGTTTCTAAATTTTGGGGCATTCTGTACACACACTCATACAAAAATGTATATCCAAGAGTTTCCTACACCTGCTTTGTCTCTTGCCATATATTTTGTCACAGGTCAACCCACTGCAATCTGAATTTCATACTTTCCAGACCACTAACTCAAACAATCCTTACTGATGTCTCCAATGAGTACTTAAAATCAAATTATCAAATCATTCAAATTATCTTAACTTTTTCTAACTAGCCTACTTAGTCCTAGAATAAAATTAAAGCTCCTCATCAGAAGCCAAAAGGAGTTCAGCTTCTAGCTGTTTGTCATGTCATTTGATACCATTCCTCTCTTTGCTAACTTAGAGCCACTACACTGACATCCTCTGTTTGCCTCAAAATTCAAAAATCAGAAAGTTGAAAAATAATGTTCACATGATCACAAAGGATGGAATGACTTTAATTTCATTCTATGTTTCCATTCAATTTTCTAAGCTTAAAACATTTGGAGCAATTTTTGCCTTCCAATTCCTCATGTGAATTTGAAACCTTAGAGGGATGCCAATGGCATTTTATGGAAATTTGCTTCATACTTGTAAAAGAGAGAGGGCCATAGGGCCATGCTAACCCCATGAGAAATAATTGTGTCAGTGCGATTTTGACTAAAACTGAGCTACTTCAAAATTCAATGGTATATATGACTTTAAAGGAAGAAAATTAAGCAGTGTTTTTTCTGTAAATAATATTTAAAGACATAAAGCCTGATAATGCTGAAAATGATGATACTTATGTTCAGATTTTTAATCTTGAGTAACAATTTTTGAGTAATGAAATATATCCATAACCTGTGTTCAAGGTAGTGAAGTCCCTGACATTTTTTGAGTTCAAAGTTTTTATGAATGATTGGCTTGTGAGGTGAGCTGATGCAGCCTTTAGCAGCCTACAGTGAATGCAACCCCTGGATAAGAGTGTCTGTAAGACAGAGAGAGTTTCTTGTCCTAATGAGGTCAAGTTATGCAATCCTGCATAACTATTTTATTCTCCAAGGTAGGGGGTGATGTAGAGGAAAGTCTGATGATTGATGTACTTGAAATCTGAAAATATCTATTTGAGCCTGACTCCGCTAGTTTGCAGCTATGCTTTGTAACTTTGGGCATCACCTCTGAGCTTCAGATGCTTTATCTGAAAAACAGAAAATAGTACATTCCTTAAGTCTCTTCCTTGCTTAATAGGAAGATCCTACAAAGCATTGGCAAACTTGCCCAGCAGTAGAACATGATATATAAATAAGTTTTGTTTTGTTTTGTTTTGTTTTGTTTTTTACTAATAATGTATTCATGGACACTGATCTTTGTTCTTGCAGTTTGAACACTTTGGGCTATATGGTAGGCACTATGTTTGGATCGTAGACATGATGAAAACATCAGATACATTCTGGATTTTTGGTGTGGGGGCTGCGGAGACTAAAGTGGGGACTAAGATATCTTCCTTTTGTTTTACTAACTAATCTAAGACAAGCGACGCAAAGATCCACCTGTGATGAAGAACTCACATGATTTGGATAGACATGGCTTTCAGTTATCTCTCTTGTTCCCCCAGTGCTACAACCAACATTTTAAATTTTCCCCAACATACTCAGCAGAAAGTCCTGAATTCTCATTTTCAGCTGCTAGGAAGTTCTCTTATGCATTTGGATTTTACCTTGTAACTATGATTAAAATATTTTCTGTGTCATATATATACAACCAGCTTTCTTTCCATTTTAATTTTGATCAAGCCAGCCAGGACATGGTCTAATACTCAGTAGAGAAAACAGAAAAACACGTAACATAGACTCTTTGAATTTAAAATAATGAATGCTATGATGCTCCTTACTTTCCTTTCCCTGTTTGCCAATCGAGTAAAAAGCAAAGTAATGGAACTAATTCATCAAGTTAAAGACCTATCACATAATTATCTATTCATTTCATTGTTCTGTGCAATCCATTCTCAAGTGCAGTTGAATATATCACTATCATATGACATGATTTAGGTAATTTTCTCCATCTTAACTTCCATCGTTTTTGCTCAAAGCACCGTATCTCTTACTTAGTATCTCACTGTTATCCTAACCAGTCTATCTACAGGTTTTCTTGTCCCTGCACAATCTTTTATTCATGAAAAGCTGGTTTCATATTTTCAAATATAATCAGATCATATAACTTACTTGCTTAAAAAGAGCGAAACTCTGTCTCAAAAATAAAAGCCTCAACATTTCTCTATTAAATATAGGATCTATTTTTTTTTATTATATTTAAGTTCTAGGGTACATGTGCATAACGTGCAGGTTTGTTACATATATATACTTGTGCTATGTTGGTGTGCTGCATCCATCAACTCGTCAGCACCCATCAACTCGTCATTTACATCAGGTATAACTCCCAATGCAATCCCACCCCCCCTCCCCCCTCTCCGTGATAGGCCCCGGTGTGTGATGTTCCCCTTCCGGAGTCCAAGTGAACTCATTGTTCAGTTCCCACCTATGAGTGAGAACATGCGGTGTTTGGTTTTCTGTTCTGCAGCCAAATTGCCACTTGAATGTGGGAGACAAAATACTTACTTCTGAACTTTACTCTTATAGAAAGTCCAAACTCTAGCCTCAATTCCAAACAGTCTTTACCCCAGGTACACAAAAGTTTCAGTGTCCAAATGTAGTATGTCTTTTCAAACCTTTGCAATACTGCTTCCTTGGCTTAGAATACCCTTTCCAACATGGCAGGCTTCAACTCATTCTTCTAATTTCAGTTCAAGTACTCTCTCTTCTGAGAAACCGTTCATGACTCCTCTTGGAAAAATTATTAATTTCATTCTTGCATTCCTTCACATTCATTTCGATATATAATAAATGTTTTATGAAAGTAGGCATGCATGAATGAAAACACTACATTAAGTGGTCAAAAGAGAGTTTTGGAAGAGGTTAGCCTTAAGTTAGGATTTGCTTTAAGCCCAGCTAGATCTTCTTTAATGTCCAACTTAGTAACAATAAGAGTAATTAACAATAAATCATAGGTCTATAATGACAATTATAGCATTCATCATGTAATAGTCTAAAATGACTATTACAGACCTATGAGAGGGGAAGTGTTCTTCATCAGCAGATAACACAGGCAATACAACTGAGGTGGACCCTATGGGTTGACTAACCTACAAATTATGGTCAACTCTCTTCACCTTTACCTTCCTTTCACTCTACACCAGCAGTGGCCAATGAAACTATGATGTAAGTCATACATATAATTTTAGATTTTCTAGTAGTTTTTACTAAAAATTAATAGCTTTAGTTTTTATTTTTACATTAAAAATGTAAGAAAAGGTGAACTTAATTTTAATAATGTTTCATTAAACTCATCAGAAATATTACAATTTCAACATATAATCAATATTCATAAAATTATTGATATATTTTACATTTGTTATTATGCTAAATATCTGTACTTGTTTGCATATTTTATTCTTATGGCCCATCTTAATTCAGACACAGAATTTACAGTAGAAAAATTTGATCTACAGCTATGTTTTATAAATTTACAAGTGTAAAATATAGCCACACTGAATACTAAAAAATTAATATATATATATATATATATATATGATCTAAAGTCAATCCCATGGAACAAATAATCTTGAAAGGTTTCCAGATGGTCTTTTTTTTTTTTTCCCCCCGCTTCCGTATGGGTTTATTACCCCCAATCCAACCCCCAGCAAGTCCCTCCGCTCCAGCCTTCAGTCCCCCTGCTGCCCTGCCAGCAAGAGCGAGGGGCCCTTCTCGGTATCAGGATTTCTTAGTCCATGCCAGGGGCCCTTCTTGCGCAGCCAGGACAGCGTCCAGGTCCCGAGGTCCACAGCGGTCCCCGGGCTCCGGGAGCAATCCAGGCGGGCATCAGCGTGGAGGAGGCAGTTCCTTCAGTCATCGGGGGAACAGGTCGGGGCAACTGATCCGGACTGCCCACGCTGCCGGTGCTGGAGCTTCCATCGCCTAGGTCGCCGGGCCCACACGGGGGCAGGGCAAGCTCGGGTGCTGGCCCGGCGCCTGAGCCCCCCGCGCCGCCGGGGCCGACGCGGGGGCCCCATTCTTCGCCCAGCGCCAGGCAGAGCTCCTTAAGCGCCAGGTTCTCCCGCAGCAGCTCCTCTGGGCGGCCCTCCAGCTCGGCCAGCTTCTCCCAACAGCCGCCCAGGTCCTCGCGCACTGCCCGGAATGCTTGGGTCCCGAAGAGCTGCCACTGGCGCGCGGCGCTCCGCCCGCGCTGGCGCTCCGTGTCCAGGAAACAGCAGAGGTCGCGCAGGTCACGGTTTTCTGCCTGCAGACGCCGGCTGAGCTGCTTGAGTTCGCGGATCTCGCCCAGGTGGCCCTGCAGCTGCCGATTCACCTCCTGCATGAGGCGGCCACGCTGCACCAGTGCCGCCAGGCGCGCCGCCGCCTCCCTCCGCAGGCGCCGCACTAGCTCTTCCTTGCCCAGCGCCGCCATCTCCTCGTCCGTCAGCTCCTCCAGGCCGCCTGCCTCGGCCTCCATGGCTGGTCAGGCCGCTGGAGCATCGCCCGCCAGACGCCGCGACCCAGGAGCCCCACGTCGGGCCAGGAGCCACTCAGGGTCGGGCTCCGGCTCCGCGCGCGTCAGGCAGCGCTAGATGGTCTTTTTGACTTCACTTCGCTCTGTTTCAAAGAGGTTCACCAAGTCCCAAGAAAACAGAACAGCTTTCTGCTCATTGAACCCAGAGAGCCTAGTTCTACACTGAAGTTTTTATTCTTCTCTCTGCCTGGAAGAAATCTACTTTCTTTCACTCTTCAAATAACAAGATATTTTTCATCCTTCACATTAGGGCTTCTTTAACCACCTCCAAATTTCTTTCTGTCTTTCAAATCTTACAGCTTTCATAACACTTGAAACCATTTTACCTAACCTGCTCTTTAAAATAGAGACAATCACTGTTTTCTTTATTTCTGGGTCTTTAATATCTAAAAGAGATGTAGTAGATATGATAATACGGTAGGGGACAATATGAATGTATTGAGTATGTGAGTGAAAGATGTTATGCTTTTTTATGACGTAAGGAATGGATAGATTTTGGTATATTTTTAAGCATAAAAATGGGTCAGATTTGGAATTTTATTCAACACTGAGACAGCAATGTAGAAGATGGGTTTTTAATACCTAACATTCTGATTTCATTAATTGTCCAAATGAAAAACATCCTTGAGAAGAAGTTTCGACTAAATACATAATTTCTTGACTAAGTCTTGTCTTAGTCTTTCATATCCCAAAAAATATTTCGGGATGCCACACTAGTGCAAATACCCTAGTGGATGCAATTATATACAGAATAATATTTTGCATTTTATTGATAAAAATAATTACTTTTTAAAAACACTAACATTAATGTATTAATGAAAAGCACCTACATGTATTATAATTAGAAATGAGTAAAAATCAATATTCTATAGGAATATTCCTTGACTTTAAGAAACCTAATTCCTCTGTTTTTTATACAGTTGTTTTCGGGAAAATCACTTTGTTTAAATAAATAAAAGCATTTATTAGTGTTATAATGGGAAGTAGTAAATATTATAATATTATAGAAACTGAAAAAATTACATTGACGTTGTATGTGCAGGAGCAATAGTGAACATATATGGACAGATATGAGTAATTTTAGAAGCAACCTGGATATTAAGTGAAAGAGATGTAATGATGTTTTTGGAATGATTAAAAGTAAAAGAAGAGGCCGGGCGCGGTGGCTCAAGCCTGTAATCCCAGCACTTTGGGAGGCCGAGACGGGCGGATCACGAGGTCAGGAGATGGAGACCATCCTGGCTAACACGGTGAAACCCCGTCTCTACTAAAAAATACAAAAAAAAAAAAAAACTAGCCAGGCGAGGTGGCGGGCGCCTGTAGTCCCAAGTACTCGGGAGGCTGAGGCAGGAGAATGGCGTGAACCCGGGAGGCGGAGCTTGCAGTGAGCTGAGATCCGGCCACTGCACTCCAGCCTGAGCGGCAGAGCGAGACTCCGTCTCAAAAAAAAAAAAAGTAAAAGAAGAAAAAGTGTAGAGGGAGGTTTCAGGGTAGAATCCGACTTGATTAATTGAGTGAAGAAATAATTTCATATGACTGAAAGTGAAAATAGAAGCTAGATGCCTTAATTAATTTATAGATAAACCAACCAAAAGTAATATCCTGATAAAGTATATTAAGGAAAATTAAGTAGAATTTTCAATAAAAATGAAGACACCATCTATAGAGATTTTTTATTTATATTTTAAGTCTGCCTGCTTTTAAGATGGTTTGGATGTAACTCTATCCTAATGTGGGGTGTGCAGGAAATCACGTTTGATTCCTTTTAGCTTTTCTTGTGTGTAAAACTACATTTCCCTCTTCAGGCTATATAAACAATCATGCTTTGACTGTTCTTTATAATGATCAACTATTGGTTTCACATGCTTGTGCTGAAGTGGCAATGTCAGCATAAAAGAGATTTCAAGAAAAAACACATATGCAGATAAATCTGGTGAAAATTTCAACTATTTGATGGAAGCTGAAACTTTTCCCAGTTACCAAAAATGCGTCCCTTATTAATATAAACTGGTCACACCTATTAGATTTTTCTTCAATAAAATCACATATCTGATTTAATAGTTGAGTAGCTTTTGTGGAATAGCATGCTATTGTTTCAAAATGATAGAGATCGCTTTTACATCCCTTCTCAATTTATAATATTTGTTGAAATTTTCATATTTACCTTTACATAATAAGCATTTTATTTTTTGTTCAGTGAAATATAACTCTTCTCAGAAAATTTGTACATTGATACTTTCAAAGTATACTAACATTTATATTAATACCCTGACTTACTCTTAGATACTAAATTGTCTACTAAGTTGTCCTCTGAGTTACTAAACAATATATTTTTTTAATTTTACAAATGTAATTTTTAAAAGTCACGTGCACTTTATGTAAGAGTTTCTCAACAGCAGCATTATTGCTCTTTTAGGCTGGAGAACTATTTGCTACATGGGACCTGTTTTAGGAGTTTTAGGATGTCCAGCAGCATCCATGGATTTTACTCACAGAGCCATTATCACCTCCGCACTGGTGTTAAAAACAAGAATGATTTCACACCGTGCTAAATATTCCTTGAGACAAAATAACCTATGACTGAGAGCCCGTACATTAAATAAGCTAAAATACACAGATCTTAATTGCATTGTTTAGTTTTGATAAATTCATTTTCTCATGTATCCCATCTCCTATTAACACTAAGAACATTTGTTCACCATAACATATTCTATAGTGCTGCCTTATTCCATTTATAATGGAATAAAAAATAAAATCCTTCAAAACATAGCTAATGAAATTTTAAAAACCTGTATAAGGCAAGTTAAACATTATTAAAAATCATCTAAATACTCAGGAAGGTATTTAATGTTCACGGATTCAAAGAGTTAATTTAGTAGGCAGTCAATTCTTCCTAAGTTGACATAAAAGTTCTGTTTCAATTTTATCAAATTTAAATCAAATGAACACCTGAACAGAACAGAAGCACTTTAAGAATAACAATATGAGGACTCCTGTAGACTTTCTCCATAGAGAATCAAGTATAACAGGTTGAAATTTAAAAATAAATTAAACAAACAAAAAACATTTAAGAGTACTCACTATAAAAATTTTTAAAGAAAATATTACTGATATCCTAAGAGAAGGTAAAATGGTATCACATAAAGTACTCAATTCACACCACAGAAGGCAAGTAAAGAGAGGAAGATATGAAAAGAACCAAACAAGTCCCACTTTAGTAAGGAGTACAAATATGGTAGATATTAATCTAACTATTTCAACAATCACTTGAAATATGCACGGTCTAAATAAAACAAATTAAAAGCAGAGAAAGATAGATGTAAACATTGTCAAGTAATTATTACTACAGCAAATCTAAGAAGGTATATAAAGAACTATGTATAATGTATACCACAACTACATAAGATGTATTTCAACTTTTCAAAGCTGTGTCAATACTTGAAAATATTATAAAATAATGTAATTTACCACATCAACAGGCTAACAAAAAAAAATCATTGGATGATATCCATCTATGCAGAAAAGTTGTTTGACAAGATCCAACACATTTTTTCATGAAAAATATTCATAGCATATTAGAAATAGTGGAAGATTTATTCAAATCAACAAGGAATATATTTTTAAAAAATAGAGTTAACATCATATCCAGTAGAGAGAAGCTACATTCTATCAGCCTATGACTGGAAACAAGGCTAGTATGTCACCTCTCATGTCTCCTATTCAACATTTTGCTAAAATCCTGACTAATGCAACAAGACAAAAAAGAAAATGAAAGTTATACAGTTTGAGATGGAAGAAATAAAACTATCTATGTTCATAGATAACATGATTGTCTATGTAAAAAAATCCCCAACAATTGACCAAAAGAAAATTCAGACATGAATAAGCTGTTGCTGCAACGTTGTAACATACCAGTTTAATGTACAAAACATTGTTGCTGTTCTATATACCTTTGATAGACAACTGGAATTTGAAACAAAAAATACAGTACCGTTTTTAACAGCACTAAACAACGTGAAGTACTTTGGTATAAATCTAACAAAATATGTATACCATCTATATACCCACTCTTTTTTTGTCTAACTAAGAGAAAAATGATGACATAAAATTTCCCCTGGATCAGAGCATATATCGTATTTTTTGCGACATTACTGAAACTCAAGTTAACATTATAAAAGGTACGTTAATAGATATCACAATGTTCTATAGGGACAACAACTTCTGAATTGTAGGGACATGGTGAGTTCAGTAAATCCCATGAACATCTGCCTTAACAATGGCGATAAATTATGTTCTATGTAACAGTACACACATTGGAGCATTATTAGATGGACAATGAGGTACAGAATAGCTCAAGAAACAATCATAAAGAAAGTGTAGGGGGAGGGAGAGAGAAAGGTAAAGCACATCTATATCCAGATTGTGTGTCTATTCCAGGACAGATAACAACTTCATTTATTATCAGAAGGGTCCAGTTTTTTTCCCACCATTGATTGGCTGGTTACTGTCCTCAGGGAATTGTGATTTATCAGTAACATTTTTGGTATTTGTTCTTGAACAGTTGGACACTTATTCCACATAAAGCTTATTGAGAAATAAAACACATATAAAACCTTCATCTCACTACCGTATAAATGTGATTATTCATTAGTCCATTGGGCAAACTTTGAGGTGGTCACATAGGAAAATTGATAGGCATCTATCTTTTCCACTGAGTTACTCAGGGGCTCTTCTAGAGTGCATGTACTTTGGCGAGCATGGGACACAAACATGCTCACAGCCTGCGCATATTCTGTGAGGTACATTGAATATACTGCTTTCCCAGAATTACTTGCTACCCCTTCTCAGTCTTGTCTCTTCCAAGTACGCCGTCATCTAGCTAAACAATTAACAATTGCCCAATAATTAGTGTAAATTAATTGTTCTCAATGTGAGGGGGAACAATGATGGAAACTTTTTTGTTTGTTTGTTTTCACCATGCTACTGGCATTTTAGTGGGTAGAGGCAAAGGATACTATGAAGCATCCAGCAATGCACATGGACAGCACCCCATGACAAGGATTTTCTGGCACAAACGTTAAAAATGTTGACATTATGACACCCTTGTATAAATCTGTAACTCTGGACTCTCTTGTATTAGGGAAAAGTTGACAATCAAATGTACTGATGAAAGTTCTACCTCATGGAAATGTACGTTTCCCCTGTGTTTTATAGTTATACCTAAGAAATACTGTAATGCTACCTCAGTTTATTTTAGAAGGTCAGTTTAAGCAAAGATTATTTATATGTAAGTCAAGCCTACCTCTTTTCTTTTACTTTCAACTTTTTAATGAAAATCCACATAAGTTTATAGGAAGAGCTGAGAGAGGAAGCAATGCTGCTGTCATGGAAAAATAAGAAACTACCATGTGTAACCTACTTGGTCTTTTGGATTTGAATAGGTCCTACTGCATATTTGTCCCTTTCACTTCATTATAGAGTAGCTTTGTATACTGAGATTTAAGACTTGACGAATACCGTACTAACAGATCATGGAGAGTATTTAATGGTTCAAGATATTTTTACGTCCAATTTTAAGAATATTCAGTTTTCCAGAGTCCAGTTACAAGAACAAAAATATTTCTCAAAAGAGATATGGGTTGCTCCCAGAAAGGTTATTGCTTCACACTGAAACTCCAATAGACTAAACTTAGAGCTTTCTACTTGCCACAGAAACTAGGCAAAACATTGTGGGTATGGTGATCAGACCCGGGGAGATGAGCAGTGTGGACCTCAGCTTGAACAATTTCAAGAATCTTCTGAATTGGATTGTACTATTCTAATTTTGTTAGCTCTAGTCATATGATTCAATAAATATCAATTTATTATTTAATTGGTATATTAGTATTATTTTAATTGTTCCACTGTTTATAACTTACACACACAGAAAGAGAGAAGCTTTTTTCAGTTGGGAAGACATTTTATACAATTTGTTTTGTATTTCTGGTTCTCTAACATGTTCTGTGCAGTCTTTGCTTTCCTGCTTGTCAGATGAAATGCCTAATTACACATATACTTCTACACTTGTGCACTGGTGAATTGTTTAGTGTGGAGAGTTAATTGTGAAGTTTGGAATTTTCCTTAATAATGTTCATGTATATTTATGAGAGTTAAACACTGCATGACTTTTTAAGACCTGAGAAGAGTAGTAATTTTAGAGATAAACATAAACTTTAAATTTGAGATCTATGTCTGAGAGCATTTTGCTTTAGTCACCTTTCTGATAGCTCCTCAAACTAAATCTGATAGTTATATGCAACATTAGGTATATAATTTATAGAATGGTGAGATTCTGTTTTTGAAATATTAACTAATTCTTCTTAACACTCGATTTTCTATTACTCTTGATTTTTCTCACTTTTCTACTTTGGAACTTGCTTTATTAATTCCTCAGAAAAGGAGTGATTCAATTGATCATATAGAAAATGTAAACTTTTATAGTTGGAACTTAGAAAGTGTAAGCCCTGTGAAAAGGGAGTAAGTTCTGATGAAGGTATCAGAGCTAGAAGAAAACATGAAGAAAACATGATTTAACCTGAGGATCAAATCCTCAGGTTACCTGGTGGGCTTTTCTGTGTTGCAGATTAGTAACAAGTAGAATTAGGAGCCAGTAATACTGGTGAGTCCTTGAGAAAAGGCTCTACGGGACATGAATGGATAGACAGATAGACAGACAGACAGACAGATAGACAGACAGATAGATACATAGACAGATGTAGGAATTTTGAATATGAGGGAAATATTACTCCTAAATAGAATGTGAAGTGGCGGCAAAGCCCTAGAGTATAAAAGGCATATCATATCTCATATCAATGATGAAATCAGACTCGCCTGAGCATGACCTGGAGAATTAACATGTTGCCAGGACATTTAAATAGTAGGACACAAATCCTAAAGTGTCCTAAACAATCCCACGGAATATGATGTGCTTTTTCAAAAATAGAAAGATAAAACTTGGGAACCACAGAGAACCCTGAAAGCAGTTAATTTTTAGCCAGATTAGAAAAAAGGTAAGAATGTGAGAAAATGCAATAGTGACTTGCATACAGCTGGGGTAAGATATTAGAACAACTCAAAATGTCTCCAGAGATGCTATCACAGGTTGGAAGAGACATCAAAGATCATACAACTAGTCCTTAAGTTCTTTACATTATGTATCCCCGAGAACTTAGACTCAACCCCAGCTATGTGATGGGGGAGATCCAAATGTATTAACAGTAACTTTTTACTACTCAGAAGAAGGGAGACATAGATAGATCTTGTTTTGCATAAAATATTATGTATTCAAACTTATTTCCCCTGTACATATTATCTGAGAAACAATAATGTAATAATGTTCACCTTTAATCCCAAGCAAATTATTAATGAGTCTTTTTTTTTTTTAGATGGAGTCTCCCTCTGTTGCCCAGGCTGGTGTGAAGTGGCACAATCTTGGCTCACTGCAACCTCTGCCTCCCCTGGTTCAAGCGATTCTCCTGCCTCAGCCTCCAGAGTAGCTGGGATTACAGGTGGTCGCCACCACACCCAGCTAATTTTTGTATTTTTAGTAGAGACAGGATTTCACCATGTTGGCCAGGCTGGTCTCAAACTCCTGACCTCAGGTGATCCAGCCACCTTGACCTCCCAAAGTGCTAGGATTACAGGCATGAGACACCACACCCAACCATGAATCATCATTTATAAATGGCATGTATTGTGGGAGTTCTGAATGTTTTATAAGGAGTTCATATTCAGCATTGTTTAAAAATAGTAATAGTGCTACAATATTTTAAAATTCTGAATTGGGTATAAATGATATATCTATTTGTTGATAATTTGTGTATTGGAATAAACAAAAAGTTATTTAATTTAGGTAAACTAACAAAAGTAGTTATTTTTTACTGCATAATCTGGTATATTCCCTATAAAAGTAAACTAAGAAATGCTATCAGATATATATGTATATGTGTGTATATATGTACATATAAAATATACACATAGTTATATGTATATATACACACACATATGTATATAAAATACACACATATTTATATGTATATATATACACACATATATATCTGTTCTAATTCCTTGGATAAAAATAGACTTCCAGCTTATACTTACTAAGGAGAAGAAAATAGAAAAATGTGATTTGGATGAATGTCCCATATTTAATACTAAATGTGATAATCCTGGTACTAAAGAATGTACTTTTCTATTTGTTCTGTTGGTAATAATTTCTTTATATTAACTTATTTTGAATAAATGTAAAAGTAAAGAAAAGAAATAAGTTAAATTTAAATAGACATTTTTGTTTTTGCCCATAGTTTGAATGGTGAAGCTGTCTGAGTCTACACTAACAGAAAGGAACAGATTTCTGGAACCTGAAGAAACTGGCACACAATAGAATCAATAAGAGGTCATAAATGAAGGTCATATATGTCTGTGTGCATATATATATATACTCACAGACACACAGATATATACATATATACACACACTATATATATATGAAAAGCTGGTAGAATTTGGAAGTTATAGCTATTCAATAAATATTTATTTTTCTGGTTTTTTTTTTTTTTTTGAGACAGTCTTACTCACTCTGTCTCCCAGGCTGGAGTGCAGTGGTGCCATCCCAGCTAACTGCACCCTCTGCCTCCTGGGTTCAAGTGATCCTCCTGCCTCAACCTCCCAAGTATCTGGAAGTATAGGCATGCATCACTATGCCTGGAAAATTTTTGTGTATTTAGTAGAGACGGGGTTTCCCCATGTTGGTGAGGCTGGTCTCAGACTCCTGACCTCAAGTGATTCCGCCCACCTCAGCCTCCCAAAGTGCCGGGATTACAGGCACGAGCCACCGTGCATGGCCGTCAATAAATATTTCTTAAGCTTATTACTTAAGAAAACTTTGATAAATAAAAAATTCAATTAGTTGTAGAGGCTTGTTTGCATATAATAATCTACACATGCCACATTTCCATTTGAGGTTTCATAATATTCAATTTATATACAATTTTTAAATCTGATGGCTTTTATAATCTCACCATCTTTTATTTAATTTGACTGCAATCTGTGGCTGATGTAGAATTCGATATTGTTTAGATGGGTAATTTACCTTACATAGCCAGATAAAAAAAATAATCAATTTGAGAGCAAAGTAGGAAAAGCCACATTCAGTTAACAAGTCCACAGTACTGGCTTGTTTCACAAGACACTATGCCAAGTCAGTAGCATCAAAAATCTAGATGCCTGAATAGCATGTAAGGATAGGGAAAAAGACATGATAAAAGTGGAAACTGCTGGTCTCAGTGGCTTGTGACCGTCACTCCAACTACTCAGGAAGTTGAGGCAGGAGGACTGCTTGAGCCCTAGAGTTAGAGGTCAACCTGGGCAACATAATGAGGCCCATCTCTAAGAAATTTTTTAAAAATAGCCAGGCAGGGTGGCAGGCACCTAAATTCTCAGCTACTCTGGAAGCAGAGATAGGAGGATTGCCTGAGACCGGGAGTTCAAGGCTGCAGTGAGTCATAATCATGACACTGCACTCCAGCTGGGACAACAGGTGAGGCACCATCTCAAAAAAGAAAAAAAAAAGTGGAACCAAAATGAGAATGTCCAAAGAATTGCCATAAACAAAACCGGGATGCACAAATATGATTTTAAGTTCATGTACCTAAAATTATGAGGATAATTATTATATATATATATATATATATATATAGAGAGAGAGAGAGAGAGAGAGAGAGAGAGACAGAGAGAGAGAGAGAGACAGAGAGTCTATGCCTGTAGTAATATCGTAATGAACAATCTTCACTTAGAAAGCAGCTTTGGTACAGACCAATTGGCAATTGATTCGAATATTCCTACTGCAACAGAATGTGCTCTTTGTTTGAAGAGCCTCATTAAAACAAAGTCTCAGTGTTATAACATTACAGTGTAACTGTAATACTTAAGTTTTCTTACAATAATGGTATTTGAAGTCCACACTAGTAAGAATCAATCTTAATAAAGAGATATCTAGACTATATTACATGTTATGTATATGTTTATACTCCACATATTTATACATAGTGTACAGATCTATACATTTTTATATATATCTCACACAAAAAATACATGTGTGTGTATGTATGTGTATGTGTATGTATATGTGTGTGTGTGTGTGTGTGTGTATATATATATATATGTATATGAGAGAGGAGAGAGAGAGAGAAAAGGAAAGAAAGATTTTAAGGAACCGGGACTCACGTGTCTTAATTCCATAGGGAAGACCAGTGGACTAGAAATTCAGGTTGGAGTTGATATTGTAGTCTTGAGAGAAAAATTCACAAAGCAGACCAGGCAGACTAGAAACTCAGGCAGAGTTTGTATATTACAGACCTGCTTCAGGAAACTTCTGTCTCTGTTCTGAAAGTTTGCAAAAGATTGCATGAGACTTACCAAATCAACTGGATACCAAAGTTTGGCCAAGATAACACATAAAATTAGCCATCACAAAGACCAAATGAAGGTAAGAACAGTTATACTCAGCATGACCCCGAAAAATCCTCTTAAAAATAGAGTTCCAATCTTTTTTGCTGGATTGTCTTGGCTATTTAGGGGCTGGATTGTCCTGGGCTGATGGAAATATTGCTAATCAACTGAGAGTCTAGTGCAGATGAAATAGATAGTAATTTATCTTTGCCATACTACAATAGCATTTTGTGCTTCTTACACTGGATTTGCATATCTCTTTATATGGAATTGTTCCAGTATATGTCGTTGTCCACTCATGACATGTCTGACCTTTGTAAAATCCCAGAATGCAGCCTATTGACCTAATGTTACAATGTGCCTAGACTTGATACATTTAGGTTATTCAATTTTTTCAACATATCAATTTTTTCCATTATTTATTTAATGATACAAATTATCTGCAATGTGTCAAGTGTCATGTTCCATGCTTCAGTATGCAAATGTAATAACGCAAAGTTGGTAGATGAACTACAGTACCAAATATCTATATTTTAAAACTCTGAGGGACTGTACTGAAAGCAATTATATAATATAAATCTAAAATTTAAAAATTGCACAAAAATTATAATTATCACAGTTCTATTCTTAAATATAAGAAAGGTGAGTTCTGTAAACTACTGTGATCTACAAAAAAACTCATAGATTGAGACATGATTAAAATTATATTAGCACATATTTCAGCCAAACAAAATTACATGAAACTTATGTCTGTAAACCTACTGATAGGTTGATCAATTATACTTCCTTAGGTTTATAATTTCACTTAAAATCCATCTAAAAAATCATATAAAACATTGACATGTGGATGCGCATTTTAAGGAAAAAAGTGATCATAATATATTTCTAATGCCTCTGAGGAAGGTATTGGCATTTAAAGTTGGTTTTAATTTTTTTTGTTATTTTTTGTTGTTGTTGTTTTTGAGACGGAGTCTTGTTCTGTGGCCCAGGCTGGAGTGCAAGAGCCGGATCTCAACTCACTGCAAGCTCCGCTTCCCGGGATTACACCATTCTCCTGCCTCAGCCTCCCGAGTGGCTGGGACTACAGGCACCCGCCACCTCGCCTGGCTAGTTTTTTGTATTTTTTTTAGTAGCGACGGGGTTTCACCGTGTTAGCCAGGATGGTCTCATCTCCTGACCTCGTGATCCGCCCGTCTTGGCCTCCCAAAGTGCTGGGATTACAGGCTTGAGCCACCGCGCCCGGCTGGTTTTAAATATTTTATAGTGAACCTCTAGAGCTATGGAATAATCTTTGTCAATCTAGATGTGATTGATTGAGGTGAGTTTGGAAAATTTCAGGTAGTTCATGGTACATGTATTTCAACACCGTTTTTCCAAGTCATTGGATACCTAGCTTCCATTTTCTGTATTTTCAGTGGTAATATTGGCTCAGCCTTGAGAGTTAATTTAAGTTGATATTATATAATAGAATAGCAATTTTAATTATTTAATACTTTTAAATACAACCCATATTACATTTATCCAAGCCAAATTTTTATAATTAAATATTTTTGAACATTTTGACTCTTAAAAATATCTTTCAAGCGTTTATTTTTTAAAATTTTAAAGTATTTGTAACTTGTATTATACTTTTTAAAAATCTTTAAATTGTTTTTAGCATGAGGTATTACAGAGTCATTCACTCAGTTATTAGAATAAAGTTTTTATGTTATCAGTTAATATTTTAAAAACAAAAATAAAGAACAACTCATTGTGATGTTCCATTATGTGCTAATAGAATTATACACATCACAATAGTACCCCCACTTTTTTCCCTAAAAATATTTGCATTACTATGTGCAAATTTATGAAGACAACAATTCCCATTCACTTAAAATAATGGATGTTGAATTAAATCACAGAGGTAATGAGAAGAATGTGTTGCTGTCGCTCAAGTGAAATTCCCCATATGACACTCCCAGGTGGTATGGGCAAGTGGACCCTCTAACACCTGCCTGAAATATAAATAAAATATGTACACAATAATGTCCATGCTAAGCAGTGTAAATATCACTTCTAACTAATTCAGCTCCTCAAAATTAATGCCTTATAATTGACCTTTAAGCCCAGTGGTCCGATGGGAAGAAAATGCTAATTAATTATTTGATTCTTATATGAAGTGTTATAACACTGGCAACTATTCACTTATTTTGAATACCCAGCCTAGATTGAAATGGTAGTCTCTCTGGGTAAGGTAAAAATAAATACTAAAATTAATAAAACTACAGTAGAACCATGTGCAGTTTGGCATCCCGTAATAGAAGTGAATATCAATACAGTTGGGCAGTAGAATAATCTCTTAGTGTAAATGTGTTATACAACTGTGAAAAAGAATGCTTCCAATGTTCTGGACATTGCTAGGTAATTCTACTCACTCTGTCTTTTGATTCTTGTCACATATCTTTAAATCGCTTCCAATTTGGGTACAATTTTCCCAGAGATGAAGACTAAGATTCTTGTTCCTCGTATATTCTGAAACTCCATCTCAGATACTATGACTAGATTCAGGCAACGACTTATCTGCCTGAATAAGATGAAAGGGCTTTTCAAAATGCCTTCAACCAATTTTAACCACCACTGTAAACTTCTGCATGATGGCCGGTATTCTGGAGTTGTTGCAAACTTACTCTGATCCAACTCCAACTATTAATTCTGATTTTTTAATGCCCTGTTTTTCCTTTTACCTGATCCCCTAAAACTACCTTATTTTCTGACCATTTCTGGGGCCTGTTGGCCTGCTTGTCTGGTTTCAATCTAATTTGTCAATCCCTAACATCATCAATTAAGTTATTCATTCACTCAACACATATTTCTTAAGGACCTACCATGTGGAAGTGTACCCGTAAATATCAATTCTTGTAATTATCTGTTATTCCATCTATCCTCCTTCTATCCATCATTTATCTGGCATCTGTCTATTGATCTACCTTTCTAAATACCTATCATCTTCTAATACTTTCAAGTTATGAAACATATAGTTCTTTTTCATTTTGTATTGAAAGATGGTATCTACTGGTGATATTTAAAATTACTACTGAAGTAAATGAAATTCAAAGAAGTTTCTATTTTATGACAACTGAAAGTAAGTGTGGAAACAAGAAATCCTGCAAAAAAATCAAGGATAATTATGACATAAGGAGAGTTTGGTCAGAAGGAAAGTAAGTGTCTTTTGTGCTTTACATTTAACTTACAAGTATACCCTCTTTGTTAATACAAGGTGTTACAACAATCATGATATCTTGCTCCCTAGAAACACTGACTTTTCTCTTCCCATAGTTCTCTGCATATCTTTGTCTTTTAAATAACTGATTATGTCTAGATAAGTCTTATAAAAATAATATGGAAAAACATATGGCAAAACATAGAATATTTTACCTACTTTTATATAGTGTCTGGCCTTTACTATCATTTGCTTCTTGAATAAAGTGGGTGATATTCATGCATGAAAACAAAAATAGGAATGACAAAAATTCCAACTCACAGGACTAAATGACACAATCACATAATTGGAAAATAAAAGTAAAATATAGTTTTTGAGAAATTTCAGGGAGAACTACAAGGAGAATTTTAAATTTATAAAAGGGGTTTAGCATGAATTAAACTATAATAAAAATTGGAGAGGCTGAATTATTAGAGGCCCACAAAACAAGAAGAGCAAAAGAATATATGAGAATATTTGGCAAGAGTACGTGAAGTTTGGTGTGGTTGGAAATATGTGTTGGTCAAGATTGAATGAGGGTTAAAGGTAAAGTGAGAGTCTTATTCAGTCAATGGAGAAAAACTTATAGTTAAAAAAATTCTGTTTGTACATAGGCCAATATAGCAAAAAGAGGTGGAAAATCAGCAGTACTTGGGATAATATATAAGTTATATTATTTGTTTCATTATTAACTGACTACTCACAGAGTGCCACCAGAAGATTTAAAAGTAAAGAATAGAGATGACAATTTAGAAATTTTCATAAAAATACAAGGTTAAATTCCGTACCAATCAACTGGAAACTTACATCTGGAATCTAGATGAATGATCAAAGTTGGAAATAAATATTGGGGAGTTATTAGTATATACACAACAAATTATCTTTGATATTAAAAAGAAAAAATAAGTAGTAGCTAGAAAAGTATAAGGACTCAATCTGGGGTCATGACTGTCATTATTTTTGCTTTGAAGGAAATTGGACAGTGAATAAAACTATGAAGTAAGGAAGCAGAAAAACTGAAAGAAAAGAGTGACAGAAATCAATGGAAAGTTTTTTCTACCTTTCTTCTTAATGTTAGTAATCATTAAATCAGTTATAAAAACAGACATTTTCTTTTTTAAACTATATTTTTAGTGTGGTAAAATACATACAGTATAACATTTGTTATTTTAATATTTTTATATGTACAATTTACTGCCATGAATTTCATTCACAATGTTGTACAACCATCACCACTATCTAGTTCCAAAATCTGTTATCAACCCAAACAGAAATCCAATACTGTACTCATTAGGCAACAACTTCCCAATTCCCTTTAATCCCAGCCCTTGATAACTTCTAGTCTATATTATGTCTCTATGAATTTTCCTATTCTAGATATTTCACATATATGTTCATTCATCTAAAATGTATGCTTCTTTATGTCTGATTGATTTCACTTAGTATATTGTTTTCAAGGTTCAACCATGTTGTAGGATACATCAATACTTCATTCCTTCTGATGATTGAATAATATTCCATTGTAATATATACCCCATTTTATTTATTCATCTATTTATAGATACTTGTATTATTGCTATCTTTTAACTATTGTGAATAATACTGCTAAAATATTGGAATGCATATATTTGTTTGAGTCCCTAATTTTAATTCTTTCAGATATACACCTAGGAGGGAAATTGCCAGTCATATAGTAATCTTATGTCTGATTTTTAAAGAAACAACCAAACATTTCTGTAGCAGCCTCATCTTCCTGATTATAGCCATCACAGGATTTTTGAAGTGGTGTGATTTTGGTTTACATGTTTTCTATTTTCTATTTCTTGAGCATTCTTTTCATGTGCCCATTGACCATAAATCAATCTGTTTTTGTTTGTTTGTTTGTTTGTTTGTTTGTTTATTTGTTTTTGAGATGGAGTCTCACTCTGTTGCTTGGGCTGGAGTGCTGTGGTGCCATCTCGGCTCACTGCAACTTCTGCCTCCCAGGTTCAAGTGATTCTCCTGTCTCAGACTCCTGAGTAGCTGGGATTACAGCACCTGCTACCATGCCTGGCTAATTTTTTGTATTTTTAGTAGAGATGAGATTTCAACATGTTGGCCAGGCTGGTCTCGAACTCCTGACCTCGTGATTTGTCCAACTCGGCCTTCCAAATCACAGGGATTACAGGCATGAGCCACCATGCCCGGCCCATTAATCAATCTCATATGGAGAAATGTCTGTAGAAGTCCTTTGTTTGTTTTGTTGATTAGGTTCTTCGTCTTGTTGAGTTGTAGAAATCCTTCACAAATTCTGGATATTAACTTCTTGTCATATATTTAGTTTACAAATATTCTTTCCCTTTCTGTGGGTTGTTTTTACTTTCTTTATAGTGTCTTTGATACACAAGGGGTTTTTTTTAATCAAGTCCAATATGCCAATTTTATCTTTTGTTGCTTATATTTTTAGTATTATATTTTAAAACCATTGCCAAATCCACCGCCATGCAGATTTGCCCTCATTTTTAAAAGATGTTTGTAATATTGACACTTAAATTTAGCAGTTTTATCTGTTGTGACTTAACTTTTTTTATGTGGTATAAGGTAAGGGATTGACTTCAATAATTTACATGAAAATATCCCATTTTATTGGCACCATTTGTGAAAGAGACTGTACTTTCCGCATTGAATGGTAAAGTCATGTATTGAAGTCTCCAACTATTATTGTAGAATTATTTATTTTGCATTTTAATTCTTTCAATTTTTGCTTTATATATTTTGCCTCTATTGTTTGGCATGTATACATTTAAAATGATTTTATATTGAAACTTCCACCAATATATATTTTTTTCTTTTGGAAACATTTTATTGGAAATCTATTTTATCTGATATAAATGTAGTCATTCCAAGTCTTTTGTGGTAACTCTTAATATAGACTGTATGTTTTCATTATTTTACTTAAAACTTTGTTGTGTCTTTGCATCTAAAGTGATTCTTTCATACACAGCCGATAAATGAATAATGTTTTATTTTTCATACATTCTGCCACTCTCTTAACAATCTTATAAAAGTTACCTCTTTTTGAATTGTATGCCTATTATATATATTCTCAGTTATCATTTTATGCGTGTGTCTTTTAAATCACATAGGAAAACAATGATGAGTTACAAACAAAAATACAACGAGGTTGGCTTTTTTACTTACCTGCATAGCTACCTACACCAGTGTTCTTAATTTCCTCATATCGCTTCAAACCACTGTCTGGGGTCCTTTTATTTCAACTAGATGAATTCCCTTTAGCATTTCTTGTAAGGTAAGTCTATTAGTAACAAGTTCCCTTAGCATTTTTTTTTTTAAATACTTGAAGGATAATTTTGCTGTATGTAGAATTCTAGGTTGACAGTTTTTTTACCCCAAACCCCAGACTATTTACAGTATTTTATATCAACCCACTGCCTCTGTCCTCCATTGTTTCCAATAATAAATCTGCGGCTAATTATATCAAAAATATTTTGTGACTTACTTCTCTCATGTTGTTTTTAAGCTTTTTCTGTGTTTAGTTTTCAATGATTTGACTGTATTTTGCCTGAAATTTGCTGAACATTTTTAATGTGTAGTTTCATGTTCTTCATTAAATTTGGGAAATTGTCAGCCATTATTTCTTAAAATAGTCTTTCCACCTTATTTTCTCATAGTCTTCTTTCTGGGACTCCCATAATGAATACATTGGCCTTCTTTATAATGTTCCAAAGGTCTCTTATGATCAGTTCATTTTTTAAAAATCTTTTTTCTTTCTGTTTCTCACATTGCAAAAATACTATTGTCTCTCTTTAAGTTCACTGATTATTTCTCCTGATTGCTCATTCTGCTGTTGAAACTCTCTTGCAAAGTTTGTGTTTCAGTTATTATACATCTCTAGAGAGAAGTATATTATGCTTTTCTTGTCTGCACCAGAAATTCTACTTGGATCCTTTATATAATTTATATCTTTATTTTAATATTGTTATCACATGTATTATTTTGCTGTTTTCCTTTTGTTCTTCTCTATACTTTTCTTTAGCATTTTGAACGATTTTAAAACATTTGATTTAAAGTCTTTGTATAGAAAGTCCAATGTTTGTGCCTCTTCAGGGCCTACTTCTGTGAATTACTTTTTTCTTTGAATGTCCAGTACTTTCTGATTTCTTTGTATGGCTTTATTATTTTTCGGTTGAAAACTGGACATTTCTAAATTTTAATGGACTAACTCTGGTAATCAGATATTCCCTTTCCCCAGGATTTGCTATTTTGATTATTCTAGGTTTAGCTTGTTTTGGCTAAGATTTCCTTGCATTCCAGGGGAATTTTTACCTGACTTTTATTTACTCTGCATTCACTTACTGCTATAAGACTTTGACTGTTTTACAAACTTAAGACAGAGTTTTCAATGTTTCTGATTTTTTATTATGTTTCTGATGAAACACAGGAATTCAGAGCTTCCCACTCTACTATTTCCCTGTTGCCACTCCCCAAAGCAGGCATTTAAAAAATACTCAATCAATCCTTCTTCCTAGAAATGATGTATGGATCCTTATTTGCTCATATGATTATATTATTGCTAAAATATTTTAGCATAACTTTAAAATTATAAAAGAGCTATGTTTATGTTCACTCTATAATTGCATTCTTAGCTAATGTTTATAATAAGAGATTAACAAATAGAGGTAAGGCCGGGCGCGGTGGCTCAAGCCTGTAATCCCAGCACTTTGGGAGGCCGAGGCGGGTGGATCACGAGGTCAGGAGATCGAGACTATCCTGGCTAACATGGTGAAACCCCGTCTCTACTAAAAATACAAAAAACTAGCCGGGCGTGGTGGCGGGCGCCTGTAGTCTCAGCTACTTGGGAGGCTGAGGCGGGAGAATGGCGTGAACCCGGGAGGCGGAGCTTGCAGTGAGCCGAGATCACGCCACTGCACTCCAGCCTGGGAGACACAGCGAGACTCCGTCTCAAAAAAAAAAAAAAAAAAAAAAAAAAAAAAAAAAAAAAAAACAGAGGTAAAATAAATGAGTAAATTTGTTTTTCTGCAACAATTACTTAAAGGCTAAACTTTTTGATCACAGTGAAATGTTGACTTACTTCAGATTTCTATATTTTAGATTATTGAGGTCATGATTTGAAGCCAAAATACATTTATTCCAATATAAAATAAGAAACAGTTGTTTTTTTCTGTTGTGGCTTATTGAGGAAACAGTATGTCTTAGTGGTAAAAATGTGCATTTACATTTTTAAAGAAAATATAAAAACATACTTTAACCCCTGGCCGTGTGATATTAACTCTTATTTCCCAGTATACTTTTAATGTGATTTTTCCATCTAAAAATTATTTTGTATTTACTTTTATATTTAACTCCCAAATACTAATCAAAGAGCAACTGGGCCAACAACATTGTAACAAACACCATTATCAAGACAAAGGATCTATATGATGGTATTTTTAAAAATTCACCTCCAAAATAATTTGAAAATTTGAAAGATTTGTTTAAAGAGAGACAAGATAATAATATTTAAAAAGATTTACCAATGAACAAATCCAAATGGCCAAATGTTGGGCACTGAAATTCAACATACAACACCGGTTAAGATAGTATTGGCTTAGAAAAATACTTGTGTAAAAAAAAAAAAAATCAGAGTTTAGTTCTTTCACTAACATTTGTTACAGTTTGGGTTTTCAAGTTATTTCTGGGCTACACAGTTCTTTCCAGACTACCTGGTGCCAATTTGAGAGTCTAGTATCACCTTGTGTTGGAACCCAAAGATCCAGAAGAAGCATAGCGCTGTGACTGGACCACCTATGAAACCATCACAAAGCTTAACACACCCTTGATCCCAGAATCTTTACAAATGCTTACTAAAGAAAATTCTCATGATGATTCAGAGGACTCTCATAACTTCTGCTCCAACATGTCGATAAAGAACCGTAGTAACTTGACTGTTGATCCTGGTACCAAATTCCCAACTCATCTTCATCTGTCAGAAGGTTTACCTCAACAACAGGGTAGAAGAGAAATTATTTTCCAGGATATCAGAGATAGCTTGCCTTACAGGGGGAACGGAGTGAGAACACAGTTATCTGTGCAGAAAGAAAGGGTGGTAAAATTGATACCTGTTATTACACAGATTTTCTCAGCTTCAAAGAGAACTAACAGACACTGGGCTTAGAGGAGTTCAGACTGAATTGAGAAGGAAACCATTCAGATGTGGCTGCACTTTCTGCATGCACTAGGTGGGATCCTTCTGAGAATGCTAGAATAGGGAATTTTGACACTGAGCAGATTCAGTCATTATTTTTTTATTGTACTTTTTACTCTTGCTGGTAATATTATTCAGCAGTTGAGAAAGCTACTCTATACTATTACAGACTATAACAATAATTTTGATAATGAGTTCTTTTATGTATTTTTCTTCATATATCTTTTCCTTTCTGCTGTGATACCAGTAATTCATAAGGGATCTGTATAGTTTGAATGTATTTGAATAACTTCAATATACTTTAGCTCCACTCTTTGATTTGACCCAAAGAAGCATCAATAGGTCCTAAGTGTTCCCATGTGTCTTAGAAGGCTGAAATCAGCGAAATGTAACCCAACATCAAGAATCTGTAACAAAGTAACTTGGGGAAAGAAAACATTGGGTAGTTTGCAAGAGCATAATAATTTGATTTTCTGACTTTCAAAAATTTGAATTGTATTAAAAGAAGTCTTCCATGTGTTATTTTTTTTCCATTTTCAGTAACAAGTAAATGTGTGCATAGAGAAACAATAAAATTGATATATTCAAGTATTTTTAAAAATCAAATGTAGAAAAATAAAGCCAACCTTTATACTTACTCTATATTTAAGAAAATATTTTGAAATGCCTAGAGAATATGTGTAAAATGTGAGATGAAGCTATTACACCACAAGATGGCAGATTCAGGCCACTAAACTGATATTTTTTGCAGTAGTAAGGTTCTATTTTCTCTTTCATATACCTGCCAACTTTTTATAGAACTTTTAATAAAAAGAATACAAAATATGCAAAATTTGGATGTAAACTGATGATTAGAACTCCAGTCTATGGCAATCATTATTTTTCAATTGAAAAATTTTGCTTAAGATGTAACAAGTATTTTGTTACTTAATCACAAAAATGTTTATGTAATTTAAATATCCCGGTAAGGATTTCTATGAAAACTTTAAATCATTATGTATTCAATAAATATCAAGGTATATAAAACAAACTTTGGCTTTATTTCTGGATAAAATTTATTTTTTGACTATCCTTACAAACCATGAGACATTCAGAGTTACTTAAAACAAATAAAAATAAAAACAAAAATTTTAAAGACATCATTAATTTGGTGTCAGCTTATTTGAAATCTATGTTGCCATTGTTTAAAGTTTCTGAATTTCTGCATTTATGATCCTTTCTAATCTTGAATACTGAGGCCCCTGTTATCCCCTTATGACCTCAAGTTTTGCTTAAATGTATGATACAACTGTACTCTTATATTAATATCTGCATTGTATTTGACTTACCATCATAGAATCAAGGACATTACATTATTGATATCAGAAAATCTGTAGTAAGAAGATAATGGTGCTTCCAGATACAAATAGCATCTGGTGGGAAAGTTCCTAAGCATAAATAAAACCGTACATTCAGGATAGCAAAATGTCTAATATGGCTATGTCATAGAATATTCCTGTGATTATCATAGCTGGAGAATGAGGCTGGAAATATGTTTTGAAGAGCAATCTATTCCCCCCCAAAAAATACTTGAATGATCTCATGGATGTTAGAAAACTTTAACAAATGTTAAAATAGAAGATTATTATAATTTGATTTAACATTTATAAAAGTCAACTTCCCAGCCCTGTAGAAGATGATGTGGACTGCAAAAGTTGCATTAAGCAGTAGAATTTGGTTCATGGATATACAAATTAAGAGCCCTTTCTATTATTCCTCACAAAACATAAGGAAGAATTAAGAAGTGCCTGACATGCTGAAGTAATTGTATAGGTGGGAATGGGGAATTCTTAATTAATCAGCTAATTATTTAAAAGATCATTTATTCATTTAAGAAATAACTGAGCAGCTACATTATACCAGATGTATTTTATTTTATTTTAAAATTCTATTTATTTATTTGAGAGAGAGTCTTGTTTTGTCGCCTAGGCTTGAGTGCAGTGGCACGATCTCAGCTTACTGCAACCTCCGCCTCCTGAGTTCAAGTGCTTCTCCTGCCTCAGCCTCTGGAGCAGATGGGATTACAGGCCCCTGCCACCAGGCCTGGCTGATTTTTGTATTTTTAGTAGAGGCGGGGTTTTGCCATGTGCCAGGCTGGTCTGGAACTCCTGACCTCAGGTGATCCGCCTGCCTCGGCCTCCCAAAGTGCTGGGATTACAGGCGTGAGACCCTGCGCCCGGCTGCATTCTTAAAACTTGGAGCTGCGGTGTTGAAAAATAAACCAAGTCCCAAGCATTACAGAGCTTACTTACTACCTGGAATATATCCACACCAGCACCTCACACCCCATTCTCATGAACATGTTTTAAAATGTCAGACTATGGAGGAAACAAGAATATGAAATAAGTGAGGGAGCTGTTTGAATATTTTTCCTGTGATGGAATGTTCTAGGGAGAGGGAACCGAGAATTGCAAAAGAACCAAAGCAGAAATAAAATTATGTGTTTTGGATACATTAGAGAGACCAAGTTAGTAGACAGAAATGAAAAAAAAAAATAAGAGAACTTTTAAAATTAACTAATAATTTATGAGTCAGCATTGTGTTGCATTGGCTACATAGATATGAACAAACATAACCCTTTGTTTAGAGAGAATTTACAGTCTAGGGAGGAACTTGCTATGTTGGAAGAGAAGTATGAACTAATGTAGGTAAAGAGAAATGTCTAGGAATGTGAGGAAGAAGGAAGAGTCAAGAACCGTGTCTTCAGGGGTTTCTTGCTAGAGTGAGCTGTTTTGTAACAATCCCATTAACCTAAATAAACATGTCAGGAGAGAAATGCTGATTGATGAGGCATGGTGGAAGACTGGTAGTAATGACTGCTGCTTTTAAAACAGAAATTGCCAGCCAGGCGCAGTGGCTCACTCCTGTAATCCCAACTCTTTGAGAGGCTGAGGTGAGCCGATCACGAGGTCAAAGAGATGGAGACCATCCTGGCCAACATGGTGAAACCCCGTCTCTACTTAAAATGTAAAAATTATCTGGGCGTGGTGGCGTGTGCCTGTAGTCCCAGTTACTCGGGAGGCTGAGGCAGGAGAATGGCGTGAACCCAGGAGGTGGAGCTTGTAGTGAGCTGAGCTGGCGCCACTGCACTCCAGCCTGGATGACAGAGTGAGAATTCGTCTCAAAAAAAGAAAAAAGAAAAAGAAAACAAACAACAACAACAAAACACACACACACAGAAATTGCCAATACTATGGAACTAATTGAGAAAGATATTAGTGAAAAATTAACCTTAGAAGAAATAATACATATGAAATTTTTAAAATACAGCATATAAGTAGAATAAGGGAGCCACACTGTGCTATAATGTTAAAGGTTGAGATAAAAGAGAAAATTGCTTGGAGTATATGCTCACTGATATAGGACCTCAAGATGAGTAGGATTTTGGCAGAAATGAAGTATGCTCGGGAGAGAGATTTCCTAAAGCAGGAAGAACAGCATAGACAGGAATTTTTTCAAGTGCAGGAGACTGGCTGTTATAATAACAAATGATTTGCTTTTGCCTGATCATAGGTTATAGATTAGATGAATATTTTATTACAAATTATTTACTTACCTAGGGCAGTCTCTCATTAATTCACTTAGCAATCTTACATTTTCATCAGGCCTGCCTGGTTTCAATATATTTTCAACTTAATTTTTAATTGAGGTGTAGCTACATACAGTAAAGTGTACAGATCTTAAGTGTTCAATTTGATGAGTTTTGACAAATGTGCAGCCATTAGACAAAATAGATACTGGAAATTTTCATCACCTCAGAAAAATCCCTTTCTCTCCTTTCCAATTAGTCATCCATCATGTTGCCCTGCTGTTCCACCCAAAGAGCCAACAGTTTCTTCTTGCTGAATATCCAGTTTGTTAGTTCGTCCGTTGTAGAATATCATGTGAGTAGAATCATGGAGTGTTTATTATTGTGTTTGGCTTCTTTTGCTCAGGATGTCTTGACTTTCATCCACCTTATTGCATGAAGTTGAATTTTTCTGGGATTTTTTACAGTTACATTTTAAAACATAGACGAGCTTTTTAATTTGTGACTTTGCATTGTGTTTTTAATAGTAGCTCTAGAATTATACATCCTTATATTTCCATAGTGTACATAGTGTACTTTGTTAACTTTGACTATTTCACATAAAATGTAAGATCACAGCACTTTGGGAGGCCGAAGTCGGTGGATCACGAGGTCAGGAGATCCAGACCATCCCGGCTAACAAGGTGAAACTTCGTCTCTACTAAAAATAATAATAATAATTAGCTGGACGTGGTGGTGGGTGCCTGTAGTCCCAGCCACTTGGGAGGCGGAGCTTTCAGTGAGCAGAGATCACGCCACTGGACTCCAGCCTGGGCGACAGAGTGAGACACCATCTCAAAAAAAAAGTAAGAATAAGTACATTACCTACCTCCTTCATCCTTTTGCTGTAGAAGCAAATGTATTATATCTGCATATACTATAAACCACACAATACAATGTAATGATTTTTGTTTTAATTAATTATATGCATTCAAAAGAAATTATTAGAAAAATCATATTTTATGTTTATCCACATATGTATCATTTCAAGTGTTTTTTATTCTTTCCTGAAGATCTGTGTTTCCATTCTGAAGAACAACTTCCTTTAGCATTCTTTGTAACACAGATCTGCTGGCAGTGAATTCCCTTAGGTGTTTTTTGTTTTTGTTTTTTTTTAATCTAAAAATGCCTTTAGTTTGTCTTCATCATTGAAGGATATATTCACTGAACATAGCATTCTGGATTGACTGGCTTTTATCAAGCACTTTAAAGATGTTATTCCAGTGACTTCTGGCCTTTATAGTTTCTGATGAGAAGTCAGTGATGCTTCAAATCATTCTTCCCTTGCTTGTAACATGCAATTTTTCTCTGGCTGCTTTCCAGAGTTTTTCTTTATATTTGGTTTCTAATAGTTTAACTATGATGTGCCCTAGTACTATTTTCATTGTATTTTTCTCTGCTTGGTATTCACTGAACTTCTAAGATCTGGAAATTTATGTCTTTTACAAAAAATGGAAATGTTTTCAGTCATCATCATATTTTTTATGTCCCATTCTCTCTTTTTAAATATTTTTTTCAGTAGCTTTTGGTGTACAAGTGGTTTTTGGTTACATGAATGAATTATATAGTGGTGAAGTCTGAGATTTTAGAGCACCTGTCATCAAGTAGTGTAATTTTCACCCAATATATACTTTTTGTCCCTTTCTCTCCCTTCTACCCTTTCCTGTCCGTGTCTCCATAGTCCATTTTGCCTTTGTGTACACTTAGCTCCCATTTATGAGTGAGAACATACAGTATTTGATTTTCATTCCTGAGTTACGTTACTTAGAATAATGGCCTCCAGCTCCATCCAAATTGCTGAAAAAGACATAATTTCATTCTTTTTTTTATGGCTGAGCAGTATTCCATGGTGTATGTATACCACATTTTCTTTATTCATTGGTCGTTGGGCACTTAGATTGGTTCCATAGTTTTTGCAATTGTGAATTATGCTGTAATAATCATACACGTGGGCCGGGCACGGTGGCTCAAGCCTGTAATCCCAGCACTTTGGGAGGCCGAGACGGGTGGATCACGAGGTCAGGAGATCGAGACCATCCTGGCTAACACGGTGAAACCCCGTCTCTACTAAGAAATACAAAAAACTAGCCGGGCGAGGTGGCGGGCGCCTGTAGTCCCAGCTACTCGGGAGGCTGAGGCAGGAGAATGGCGTGAACCCGGGAGGCGGAGCTTGCAGTGAGCTGAGATCCGGCCACTGCACTCCAGCCTGGGCGACAGAGCGAGACTCCGTCTCAAAAAAAAAAAAAAAATAATAATAATAATAATCATACACGTTCAGGCATCTTTTTGATATAATGACATCTTATTTTCCCTTGGATAGATCCCCAGTAATGGGATTGCTGGATCAAATGGTAGACCAACCTTTAGTTCTTTAAGAAATTTCTATACTTTTTTTCCATACAGGTTGTACTAATTCTCATTCCAACCAACAGTATATAAGCATTTCTTTTTTACCATGTCCATGTTAACATTTACTGTTTTTTGACTTTTTAATAATGGCCATTCTTTCAGGATAAGGTAGATTGTGGTTTTAATTTGCAGTTCCTTGATGATTACTGTTAGGCATTTTTCCTATGTTTATTGGTCATTTGTCTATATTCTTTTGGGAAATGTCTATTCATGTCATTTTTTCACTTTTGATGGGATTTTTTTATTTTTTATTTCTTGCTGATTTTAGTTCCTGGTAGATTCTCGATATTAGTCCTTTGTCACCTGCAGAGTCGGCAAATATTTTCTCCCATTCTGTGCATTGTCTGCTTACTCTGATGATTACTTCTTTTGCTGTACAGAAGAGCTTCAGTTTAATTAAGTCCCTTTTATTAATTTTTGTTTTTGTTGCATTTGCTTCTTGGGGGTGTAGTCATGAATTATTTGCCTAGACCGATATTCAGAAAAGTTTTTCCTAGGCTATCTTCTAGGGAGTTTATAGTTTCAGATCCTAGATTTAAGATTTTGATGCATCTTGAATTGATTTTTTTATAAGATGAGAGATAGAAATCCAGTTTTATTTTTCTACATGTGGCTAGACAGATTTCTAAGCACAATTTATTAAATAGGGTTTCTTTTCCCCAATTTATGTTTTTATATGATTTTTCAAAGATTAGTTGGTTTTAGGTATTTTGGTTGGTTTATAAGTACATTCTTAAGTGTTTTATTTATTTAATTGCTGCTATTGTAAAAGGAAAAGAGTTTTATTTCTTTTCTCAGCTGGGTTGTTATTAGTGTATAGCAGTGTTACTTATTTGTGTACATTGATTTTGTAACCTGAGGTGTTTTATATATACACACACACACACACACGTTACATATATAATATATACATATATACATGTTACATGTATAATATATATACATATATTTTACCTATGTATACATATACATGCATATATAGACTACTATATATATACACTCATATACATACAGTAAAGTGTACAGATCTTAAGTGTTCAGTTTGATGAGTTTTGACAAAGATACAGCCATTATACAAAATAGATACTGGAAATTTTCATCATCTCTGAAAAAATCCTTTTCCCCTTTCCAGTCAGTCATCCATCATATATAAACTCAAATATATCCACAATCTATAAACTCCTATATATATACACACACACACAAATATGTTTATATATCATATATAGTATATATAATCTATAAACTCATATATATATAGGAGTTCATTAAGGAGTATTGACTCACACAATCACATCATAAAGTCCCACAGTAGGCTGTTTGCAAGCTGAGGAGCAAGGAAGCTAGTCAGAGTTCCAAAATCTCAAAAGTAGGGAAGCCAACTGTGTGTGTGTGTGTGTGTGTGTGTGTGTGTGTGTGTGTGTATATATATATATATATATAGTTCTGTCCCTCTAGAGAACCCTGGCTAATACAGCAATTATATTACCAACGAAAAGCAATGGTTTACTTTTATTTTTTCTAATTTTATGCCCTTTATTTCTTTCTCTTGCCTGATTCCTCTGGCTAGGATTTCCAGTACTATGTTGAATATAAGTGGTCATCATTTCATTCTTGTCTTATTTCAATTCTCAGAAGGAATGCTTTCAACGTTTCTCCATTCAGTATGATGTTGGTTATTGGTTTGCCATACATAGCCTTTATTATTTTGAGGGAAGTCCCTTCTATGCCTAGTTTATTGAATTCTTATGATAAAGGGATGCTGCCTTTCTCAAATGCATGCTGTTTCTGTATCTATCAAAATAATCACATGATTATTGTTTTTAATTTTGTTTATGTGATGTATCACATATCTTGACTTGCATATATTAAACCAACTCTGCATTCCTAGGATGAAACCCAGTTGATCCTTGTGTATCGTTTTTTTTTTTTTTGATGTGCTGTTGGATTTGGTAACAGTCTAATATTTTGTTGAGAATTTTGCATTAACAGTCATCAGGTAATAAAGTTTCCCTTTATTGTTCTATGTTCTTTCCTGATTTAGGTATCAGGGTTCATAAAATAACTTGGAGAGAATTCCCTCTCTTTTTAATTTTTGAAAATAGTTTCAATAGGTTCAGCACCAAATCTTCTTTGAATGTCTGGTAGAATTCAGCTGTGAATCCACCTGGCCCTTGCCTTTTTTGTTGTTGTTGTTGTTGTTGGCAATTTCTAAATTACTGATTCAGTCTCACTCCTTGTAATTGGTCAGTTCATGGTTTCTGTTTCTTCCTGATTTAATCAAGGAAGGTTATGTGTTTCCAGGAATTTATTCATTTCCTCTAGATTTTCTACTTTATGTGCATAGAGGTGTTCATAGTAGTTTCAAATGATATTTTATCTTTCTGTGGTGTCAGTTGTGATGTCTGCAGTTTCATTTCTAATCGAATTTATTTGAATTGTGTCTCTTCTATTCTTGGCTAATCTAGCTAATGGTCTATCAATTTTGTTTCTTTTCAAAGAAGCCGTTTTTTTTGTTTCATTGTTTGTATTAGTCTGTTCTCACACTGCTATGAAAAAATACTTGAGACTGGGTAATTTATAAAGAAAAGAGGTTTAATTTACTCACAGTTCCACATGACTCGGGAGGCTTCAGGAAACTTACAATCATGACAGAAGGCATGTCTTCACAGGACAGCAGGAGAGAGAAGTGAGTGCAAGTAGGGAAAATGCTAGATGCTTATAAAATCACCAGAACTTGTGAGACTCACTCATTATCACAAGAACAGCATCAGTGAAACTACCCCCAGGATTCAATTATCTCCACCTCATCCTGCACTTGACACACTGGGGATTATTAAGATTCAAGATGGGATTTCAGTGGGAACACAAAGCCAAACCATATCAATTACTTTTTTTTTTTTTTGGTGTTTTATTTTTTGATTTGTTTGTTTCAATTTCATTTTGCTGTGCTCTGATTTTTGCTATTTATTTTCTGCTGCTAACTTTGGATTTAGTTTGTTTTTGTTTCTCTAGTTCCTTGAGATGTGACATTCAATTGTCAATTTGTTATTTTCCAGACTTTTTGAGGTTGGCATTTAGTGCTACAAACTTTTCTCTTCACACTGCTTTTGCTGTATCCCAGAGGTTTTGATTACTTCTGTCATTATTATCATTTATTTCAAATACTTTATTAAATGTTCATCTTGATTTCATAGTTAACACAAAAATTATTGAGGAGGATTGTTTACCTTACATTTATTTGTACAGTTTTGAGGGTTCCTTTTGTAGATGATTTCTAGTTTTATTCCACTGTGGTCTGCAAAGATACTTTATGTAATTTTGATATTTTTAATCTTATTGAGACTCTTGTTGTGACTGATCATATGGTCTGTCTTGGAGAAACTTTCATGAGTTGATGAGAAAAGTGTATATTCTGGAGTTTTGGGGTAGAATGTTCTGTAAATACATGTTTGGTTCATTTGTTACAGAGTGTAGTTCAAGTCCATTTTTTCTTTGTTGACTTTCTGTCTCGATGATCTGTTTAGTGCTGTCAGTAGAGTGGTGAAGTCCACCACTGTTATTGTGTTGCTGCCTGTCTCATTTCTTAGGTTTAGTAGTAAGTGTTTCATGAATCTGGGCACTCCTGTGTTAGGTGCACATAAATGTATGTTTCTAACATCTTCTTGTTTGATTGATCCTTTTATCAATCCTTTCATCCAGGCATCTCCATAGATCCTTTGAGATCAGGTGGAGGTTCCCAAACCTCAGCTCTTGCACTCTGTGCACTCATAGGCTCAACATTACATGGAAGCTGCCAAGGCTTAAAGCTTGCACCCTCTGAAGCCATGACCAGAGTTGTACCTTGGCCCCTTTTAGCCAGGACTACAGCTTAAGTGACTGGGATGCAGGGTTCCATGTCCTGAGGGTGTACAGAGCAGGAATGCCCTGGGCCTGGTCCACAAAACCGTTTTACCCTCCTCCCTCCTAAACCTCCAGACCTATGATGGGAGGGGCTTCTGTGAAGTTCTCTAAAATGCCCTGGAGACATTTTTCTTATTATCTTGGCTATTAACATTTGACTCCTCTTTACTTATGCAAATTTATGCAACAGACATAAATTTATTTCCAGAAATTTTTTTTTTGTTCTACCACGTGGCTGGGCTACAAATTTTCAAAACTTTTATTCTATTCTCTGCTCCCCTTTTAAATATAAGTTCCAATTTCAGAGCATCTCATTGTTCATACATATGACTGAATGCTTTCAGAAAAAGCCACATCAGCTCTTGAACTCTGCTGCTTAGAATATTTTTCTGCGAGATAATTTTTATTTTCTTTCTTATTCAAAGTTCCCCAGATCTCTAGCAGTGGGAAAAATGCCACCAGTCTCTTTGCTAAAGCAGAGGTCACTAACAAGTATGACCTTTACTCCAGGTCCCAATAAGTTCCTCATCTCCATCTGAGACCTCCTCAGCCTGGACATCACTGTCTATATCACTGGCAGCATTTTGATCATAATCATTTAACAAGTCCTAGAGAGTTCCAAGCTTTCCCTCACTATCTTCTTCTGAACCCTTCCAGCCTCTGCCCACTACCCAGTTCCAAATTCACTTTCATATTTTCAGATATCTTTATAGCAGTGCTGCACTCCCAGAATCAATTTTCTGTTTTAGTCCATTCTCACACTGCTATGAAGAATTATTTGAGGATGGGCAATTTATGAAGAAAAAATCAACTCACAGTTCTGCAGGCTTCACAGGAAACATAACTGGGAGGCCTCGGGAACCTTACAATAATGTCAGAAGGCAAAGGGGGAGCAAGTGTGTCTTACCATGGAGGCAGGAGAGAGTGAGAGCCAGGTGGAAAGTTCTGCACACTTTTAAACCATGAGATCTCATGAGAACTCACTCACTAGAAGAACGTCATGGGGAAAATCTGCCCCCATGATCCAATCACCTCCCACAAGTTCACTCCTCCAACATTAGGAATTACAATTTAACATGAGATTTGGGAGGAGACACACAGCCAAACCATTATCACTACTCCTGCTCAATTTTGGTTTCCATTTGCATGCAATATCTTTTTTCACTCTTTTAACTTGAGTTTATCAAATTCTCATGCTTAGGAGCAGAGACGTGGTTTGTGATTCTTTACTCATTCTGCCAATATGTATGTTTTAAGTGGGACGTTTAGGCCATTTACTTTCAAATTTAGTTTTGAGATATGAGGTTTAGTTACATTAATTGTTACTTAGACACTTTGTTTTCTACATTGTGTTATTGTTTTATGCTTTCAAGACATTCTATTCTGGTGCATATCAACCTTTTGTTTTAAGCTTTAGAATTTCTTTTAGCATTTCTTGTTGAGTTGGCCTGGTAGGAACGAATTCCCTCAGCATGTGTTTGTCTGAAAATGACTGTTTCTCCTTCATTTATAAAACTTACTTTTGCTGAATACAAAATTCTTGGTTGGCAGTTATCCTTTTTAAGGAAGCTGAAGACAGGACCCCAATCTTTTATAGTTGACAAGGTTACTAATAAGAAGTCTACTATTAGTCAGATAGGTTTTCCTATAAGATTGATACTTTTATCTCATTGATCTAAGAATTAATTCCTTAATATTCACTTTAGATAGCCTAATGGGTATATGCCTTGGTGGAGACTTTTTTGGTGTGTGTGATGAATTTACCAGGAGTTCTTTGGGTCTCTTGTATTTCAGTATCCAAATCTCTAGCAAGATCAAGGAAATTGTACTCAGTTATTCCCTCAAATAAGTTTTCTTTTTTTTTTTTTTAACTTTTTTGCTTTCTCTTCTCCCTTGAGAAAACCAAATAGTCTTAGGTTTGGCTAACACGATCTCACATTGCTTAGAATCTTTATTAATTTCTTTTTGTTCTTTTTTCTTTATTTTTGTCTTATTGGGTTAATTTGAAAACTTTGTCTTTGAGCTTTGAAATTTTTTCTTCTACTTTTTCTAGCCTATTTTTGAATAATTCCACTGCATTTTGTAATTTTCTAAATGTGTCTTTTATTTTCAGAACTTCTGATTTTTTTTAATCTGTCTTTTTAGAAAACTTATATTCATATCCTGAATTGTTTAATTAATTTATGCTGGTTTTCATCTTTCTCTGGTACCTCCTCGAGTAGCTTAATAACAAATATTTTGAAATCTTCATGTGGTATTTCAAAGATTTCATTTTGGTTTGGATTTATTGCCATAGAGCTAATGTGATCTTTCGGGGATGTGATCGAAGCCTATTTTGTTATATAACTAGAATTTTTTTCATCTCATTTGGGCAGGCTATTTCTTTTAATTATTAATAAATTTGGTTTTTGACTATGTTTTTAAAGTTTTTTTTCCTTTTAAGAATGTGACTTTAATGTTTATAGTTTATTGCAGCCTAATTCAGGTCTTGGTACTTTAGCGGTAAAGACTGTGTGAGTTCCTTGGTTATAGAGTTTCATTTTTGTTTTTTATAATGACTTTTTTTAGATAATGATTGTAGCAGCAATGTGTGTTGAGTGTGCCAGCAATTCCACTGTCTCCTATGGGTTGGAATGGCAGAGGTCTCTTGAAGCTCACCTCACCCCACCATGGTATGCACTTTTTAATTTATTTTTCCCCAATATTTTATCCACTAGGTTAAATAGTTCAGGCTTCAGGCCAGTAGGAGAGGTGTCCCTGAGTGGAAACTGCTTGTGACTAAAGTAGGTGGGTGAATGCAATATGCAATGTGGGGCTAAAGTCCCAGCCTTGACAGAAGCAGTCAGGGAAGCTCTCAGTGAAATTCACTAAGGCCTTGTCAGAAGGAAGGGTAGGAGCTACCTTAGCTCCCCTGCCAGGCCAGTAGGAAAGCTATCCCCTCCCCAGACATACTCCTGACCCATTGTTCTGGCTATTCAGACCAGGCAGACACCTTTTACATCTGCAGGAATGTTGATGTCCAAGTGGAGAGGAATCATGACTCTACCCCTCATGCAAGCCTGTATCTGGAGAGTGTTCCTCCTGTGGGGGTTCAATCATCCTGAAGTGTCTCAGAAACTCTGTCTATATTTGCACCCATGCTAGGCTCCCATGGGAGATGCCCCAGTTGTTTCTGCAGTGATGGACAAAAGGGAAAACAAGTCTTCTTGAAGAACTTTCATGAGCACCAGAACTGCTTGTCTGTGGGTAGAGCTACACATTTTCTCTGCTAACTCAGCACTGCAGTTGTGCCTTGCTTAAAGAAACTTTCCGCCAGAGGAAAAATCTGGGACTCAGGCCTGCAGTCCAGATTCTTTTTTCCCATGAGATGTTTCCGTGATGTGGTTTACTTGCTCTTCCCTTAGGAATAGGAGTCCCTGTGAACCCAACAACTGCAAATGTTCCTGTTGCTCTGGGTTTAGCTGCCCAGTGGGATCCAGTGATGTGATCTGTCCTCAAGCGTCCCAGTAGCAGGTACCAGCACATGCTCTGATAAATGTGGCAAGGGAGTGATGTAGGCTTTGTGAGATTTCTTGGTTTTAAATAGCCTTAGTGTGTTGGCTTTCTCAAATACCAGTTGCAGTAGTAGCGGACTGGTCATTTGCGCAGACGCAGAACCTCCTGGTTAGCCAGGGTGTTGCAGACAATGATGATGACTGAGCTCACACACACAAGTTTTCTACTTCATGGATACATTGTTATTCTACCTTGAGATGCTGTAATTGTCTGTCAGGTGACCTCCAGCCAGGAGGTGGCACTTACAAAAGAGCACCAGCTGAGGTGGAAGCAGGTGGATTTGTGCTTGCATTACATTACCCAGGGGAGGTATTCTGGTTTATTAGGTGATGAGCAGAGCCACAGGGTTTCCTACAGTTTCTTTCTTTTGTGTTAAGCTACCAGGACACGTGGAAGGGCAAAATCAGGGGGAGCTAAGTGAGACAGGATTATGTGCTGCCTCTTTATGTGCGGGGAAATCAGAGGGCTCTAGGGGCATTGGGACGCAGTTCTCTGGCCACTGGGTAATGTTCCAAAAATAATCATAGCTGCCTCCTCTGCAATAGAGTTTTGCAGGGAGTGGTGAATAGAAGGTGAGGTAAGCTTCATCCAGCTCCCACACACTTGGCAAGGCATTTCTCTCACCCACAGTGTTTGCTAGCAGTAGCTAGTTAAATTGCGTGTCTGAGCATAGAAGTCAAAACTGCCCCAGACGTCTCATAAGCCTTCCCTTTGGAGACAAGAAGCACAGCTTTCAGGCCATGTGCCTCCCTGTCCACCCCCAAAGCCAGGGTGCCTGGCTCCTGTGCTCATGGTTGCAGCACACTTCCCACTTGCCTCCCTGTTCTGGCCAAAGGAGTTTGTCATCCCCCGAGGTTATATTGTGAATTTCAGTTGGGAGCATTTTCAACATGCAACTGCTGAGTTAGCTGGCAGACTTCAGTGAGCTCCCCTGTGACAAAGAATCAGGAATGGCGTCCTCAGTCTGTGCTGGAGACTGGAAATGCATGCTGGGCTCTTCCCACTGCTGCTACTTTTATATTCCCCATTGTTCCGTCTTTCAGTTTCAGTGCTGGGTAGGGTTCACGCCTTCCCTTGTGAGCTAAATTGCCAAGTTCTCCAGATGGGGTGTATCTTCTGGAGGTAGTCTCTCTCCCTCTCACATTCTGGGGACTTACAAGTTTTCACCAGGCTGTGATTTAGGCTGCTAGTTGCTGCTTCTTTCAAATGGTTTGTGGTTTCTTTCCTTTTTTGTGTTAATTTCCTACGGTGCTTCTTGGAAAAAAGTTTACAGTGTGAATCTCTATTTACTGTTTTGTTTTTCCAAGTGTCAGTGGCATGCTAATACTGCCTCCAATTCACCATCTTATATGACAGTCACTGGTATCAATATTAATGCAAAGGTAGATTGGTGCAGGAGAAAAGCAAATCAGAAACAAAAATCATAGAATTGAGAACTTAGAGATTATGTTCACGTGTAAGAAAAGGAAAAAATTCTGATTAAGACATCAAAATTTGGCCGGGTGTGGTGGCTCATGACTGTAATCCCAGCACTTTGGGAGGCCAAGGTGAATGGATCACCTGAGATCAGGAGTTCAAGTCCAGCCTGGCCAACATTGTGAAATCCTATCTCTGATAAATGTAGAAAAATTATCTGGGTGTGGTGTTGTGCCCCTATAGTCTCAGCTACTTGGGAGGCTGAGGCAGGAGAATCACTTAAACCTGGGAGGTGGAGGTTGCATTGAGTCAAAAGCACACCACTGCACTCCAGCATGGGTGATAGAATGAGACGCTGTCACACACAAAAAAATAATAAATAAAATAAATCAAAAGTCTGCCTGAGCAATTAAGTCAATGAAGTTTTAGTTTAAACAATTATCTAACACAATGTACCCTGTAATTCTGCAGGATGAATCTAGACCTAGCTGCTTACAGTAGTTCAGAAAGACTAAGTATGCCAATAAAAGATGCATGTTGACCTAAGACGTGCAATGCTACACAAGGGTCAGGCTCAGGCTAGAATAGAGTCCTGCCATAAAAATAGTAATATAGAGACTTCATAAATTACTAATATAATTTGTTTGTGTGAGGTTTAAGGAGTGGACTTTTTGATTAAATGTGATTTACTCTAATATAGTGAATGTCTTCTTATGCTAACAGACTGGGAGAAGAATATAGACCATCAGAGGAAAAAAAAGAGTCCAATGAATATGCAGAGGACTAAGAGTCAAAAACTATATATATAGGAGTTTCTTGTTGGTTCCAAGTATACAGTAATGCCATTAATCTAGATAAAGATCTTGGAATAAAGGTAATGGTAATGCACGGTGAGGAAAATAGGGGACAATAAGTAATCGTACACATATAGAATTTACCATATGTAGGAGGGTTTCAATGCAGTGTCTAAGTGACAACTTATGACTCAGAAAAATTATCATATGGTTAACATTGACACTGATGTATCTGGAAGACGTTGATTTTATTTCTGCCTTCTGAGACAAAGGGCAGAAAATGCCCTCAAATTTGCATTTGCCTTTGGCTGAACATGGTATTGCAGTCAACATTTATACAGCTCTGTCCTCATTTCATTCTTATCTCTACTTATATCTAATTTTCACAAAGAAGTTTTCACTTTTAAACCTATCCAAAATAAGCACCAGTCACCATGACTCTTGTCCTGCCCTAGTTTTCTTCGTAATACATTTATCACTTCCTGGAATTATATTATGTATGCTATTTGCCTGAGGCTATTAATCTGAAATAATTTAATAATAATTTTGGAAGTACGGAAGATGGACTCGATAACAAATACAATCTCACTCTAGCCAATGCTACACTTGAAAAACTTAATTGCTCTTAATTTCACACAATAAAATTGTTAAGATCACAATATTTTTGCCCATTTCAATAATCAGAAAGACAGAAACTTCTTAGTTTTATACAAATAATAAAATCATAGTATAAAATTACACTCCTGTCTTTGTGCTTTCTCTATCTGTGACTTAAATTTATTTTGGTGACTCTCAACACAAAGGTGGAATTTATCTTTCCTTTTACATTTGGATGGCAAACAAGAAGAATTTACAAAATATCTGAAGACTGTAGCTTATGTAGGTGATGAGCAGAGGCACAGATATGTAGACCAAGTGACACACTGTGTGTTTCACTTCAGATTACACCTCTGGTTGGATAAATCCAACTCTTTTCCATTAGCCAAGACTGGAGGAAGGGAGATTACTTTTTAAAATTTGATCTTCTACTCATCAAAAAGAATGTTTCATGCCTGTATTTCCTCCATCATAATTATATTTGTTACATTCAGTACTTAGAGATGTTTATAAGAAAACATATTTTCTTTTTCAGCTTATTATTGCCTAACTCAGAGTTTTCAATGAGGCTTGATATTGGGTTAACAAGCTTTTACAGTAGGAAACATTACAAGAGACATTTACCTAGTTTCTCAGATTTCCAGGGATAACTATACAGCAGCTGAACCATTAAGGTAATTACAGAGAAAGAAAAGTTAACCGAGATAGTTTGTCAGAGGAAGAAATCATAGATGTAATTTTAATTCTCTGCTCTGAATCATAATTACAAAATGCATCAGCTAAGACACAGAGAGGAATTTTAAGCAAAGTCAGGAGCCACTGATGAAATGTCATTAAAATAGAAGTAGAATAATTTAAAAGTGTTGTATTTACCATATTTGATAACATATATGAATGAGTTTTAAAATATCTTTATTATACTTGAGATATTTAAATGCAAATAGAAAGATTAGGTTTAACTTTATTTTTGCCAATTTTTAAAGCATAATTAGAGCAAATTTATTTTTCCACCAATAAATAAGGTGATGCTCAAGAAATATTTATTTGGTCCAAAGTATGTCAATTTTTCAGGAAAATGAGATGTAGTAATTTAAAGGGAACTTTAATATTTCACATATACTAGAGAGAACAGACAGTTCTCATGCTTATTTTATTTTATATTTGAGATTTATATTATCTAAATAATTGTTTAATACTCCATTTCTTGTACATCAAATGCAATTTAGTATATTATGCTGGCATTCAACATTAAATATTTTCTAAAATAAAATATATTTTAAGTATATAATGTTTAGACAAATTATTTACAAAAATTGCCTGTCTCAACTTTCAAATGAGCTTGGATTTTTTTACCAGATTATGTAGAAACTTTACTATTTAGTCATGTGATTTCTTTAATAAGTAATTTCTCTCTGTCCCTAACAGAGAGGAAAATCAAAGGCAATTAAGGTTTTCCAAATATTTGAATCTTTTAGTTTTATGTAATTTTAGTAATTGGGGTAATGTGGAAATATAATTTAGTATTTGTGTAATGTGGGATATACTGTAGGTTATTTCATCTTTACAGACAAGTAATCAAAGAAGGGCAACACGTAAGATTCCTATCATAACATTAATTCATTCCATTCGATGCACATCTAGTATCTTTGGCCTCCAGGGCATTGATTGTCACATTTATTGCAGTGTTCAAGAACCTGTCAGCCAAAGTAAGAGAATCTGATGGACTCCTAACTACAGAGAGAAATGATTACTGGAAATGCCATCTCTAATATTTCAAAGTGTATTGATTTGAATTTACTTTCAATAATTATTTTCCTCAAAAACTAAACACATGGATTTATTAACATCCTATATTTGGACTAGAACTTGAAGGCCTACTAGCAATTATGGGCAGTATGTTCAAGTAGGAGAAATGCCATTCATCCAATTACCACCTGGTAAAATCACCTAAGTCTGTACATCTCAGAACAGGAAAGCCCCAGAGAATGAATAATGATCACTCAGTATGTAGGAAGATCATACTTTATATTACTTTGCATGCAATGGATGATTGAAAATAACAAAATTATGTTTATGAAGCCCTAACATAAATAATTTGCTTTTTTCCCTTTACTTCCTCAATTCAGGATTGATTATAAATTCTGTAGGTACAACTGAACATGTACTCATTTTCTACCATATCATTTATAATAAAATTTGTAGGGCCACTATTTACGCACATAAATTGAGCATGTTCTGTTATGCTATAAGTGGATTAGAATTTTAAGGGATTTTGGATGTCACATTTTTGGGTTTATGCATGTGAAATCACTCTGGATGTATGTAGAGAGGTAAAACAAACAAACAAACAAAAAAATAGAAAAACTTAGGGTTTTATGGCAAGTGAAAGTTCCAGAGATCAGCTAAAACAAGCAAATTTTATCTATTTGTATTGCTAAATAGAAATAAAATGCTATTGAGCTATATAAGCTATATATGGAACTACAAATATAATATGACATATCATATTAATTTTTCTAATCCACTTATGGCATAACAGGACACAGTCAATTTTATGTGCTGTGAATAGTGGCCCTACAATTTTCATTATAAATGATATGGTAGAAAATGAGTACATTTACCTATGTTGGTTAATTGAAAGGTGCTATTCTTTTATTTTATTCCATTGGAATTGCCAGTAAAGAGTTGCAAGCCTTCTAGATTAAAACGTAAGACTGAGCATACCAGTGAGCCTGCTTTTATTTAAGCAGTGGCAAAGATCTTATTTAAATGACACTAAATACAACAAGGATTTACATCTATAACATGCTAGAGAGAAAAAAAAGAGGATACCAGTATATGACATGTAGAGAAGTTATAAAATAGATGGATAATTTTTTAAATGGAAGTAATGACAACAAGATTGAATGTACAATAAAAGAGCTGTTAAAAAGGTAGGAACTTATATGTCGGCACAATTATGTATAGACTGCAGACTTGCTTCACCAGGTAACTGGATTAAAACTGGATTAAAACTTGCTACAACAGGTAACTGGATTAAAAATTGGGCAAAAATCCAAGAATTAATTTAAGGTCTGTATAGGAAAATGTGTACACATTTACTTCCCTCCCTGTTCTCCAACAAACATAATGAGAAACAGAAAGAGATGTCCTAGGTTAAGAAAAAAATCAGTGGGACCTTTCCTTTATTATTTAAATGATTGTCTTGGAAGCAATACAGTATGTAATGTGGGCTTGAGTTACTCATGTATAATGACTAGTAATATGAGCTCTGCAAACATTGATCCACACAGGATTCATAGAGCACCTAGTCAGCTTTCATATCCTCATCTCTTTAAATCTTGAGAATAAGACCTTTAGGCAAAAAGCCAAAATAAACGAACAAACAATAAAACATGAATGGAAACACATAACGTAAAGAATAGATTGCAAAACTACAGAAATAATCATTCTATTTTTAAACAGAATATAGAATGTCCTGTTTCTCAAATTGAGGACATAATGCTAGGAAACTGACAAATAGTAAATTAAAAGAATGTATTTTTAGTAATAGGGCATTACTTAAAATAGAATGTTTCAAAGATAATGTAATGCAAAACAAGAGAGATCGACAATATGAGAGAAAAGATACACGAGCAAAGATTTAAAAAGTTGCCCCCAACTCAGTTAATACTAGCAGCAAATAAATTAATAGATAATTCAAATATTTAAATTACAATAAAACAATAAGGTAATATAGACATATCTCATTTTATTGCACTTTGTTTTGTACTTTGCAAATGGTGCATTTTTAAAATAAATTGAACCAGGGTTTATGGCAACCCTGTACCAGGCAAGTCTACTGGTACCATTTTTCTAAGAGCATATGCTCACATTGTGTCTCTCTGTCACATTTTGGTAATTCTCACAATATTTAAAACTTTTTCATTTTTAATATGTGATCTGTAATCAGTGATCCTTGATGTTGCTATCGAAATTATTTGTTGGCTCCACAACCCAGACCCATAAAAAGTTATGAGCTCAACAGATAGATGTTGTGTGTCGACTTATCCACTCTCTCCCTAGGGCTGCCTGTGACAAAGCTGTATAAGGAATGCTTGAATCTAGCAGAATCTGATTCATAAAGTTTAAGGAAAGACGCAATCTCCATAACGTAAAAATCCAAGATAAAGCAGCAAGTGCTAATGTAGAAGCTGCAGGAATTTATTCAGAACATCTAGCTGAGATCATTGACAAAGGTGGCTACACCACACCACAGATTTTCAGTGTAGATCGAATAGCCTTCTATGAGAAGAAGATGCCATTTAGAATTTTCATAGCTAAAGAAGAGAAGTCAGTGTCTGGCTACAAAGCCTCAAAGGACAGGGTGGCTCTCTTGGTAGAGGCTAATATAGCTGGTGACTTTAAATTGAAGCCAATGCAAATTTATTATGATGAAAAGTTTAGGGCCCTTAAGAGTTACGTTGGCTGGGGGTGGTGGCTGACGTCTGTAATCCCAGCACTTTGGGAGGCCGAGGAGAGCAGATTGCTTGAGCTCAGGAGTTTGAAACCACTGTGGGAAACATGGTGAAACTCCGTCTCCACTAAACTACAAATATATTAGCCAGGCATGGTGGCACGCGCCTGTAATCCCACCTACTAGGGATGCTGAGGCGGAAGAATCACTTGAGCCCTGGAGGTGGAGGTTGCAGTGAGCCGGGATCGCGCTACTGCACTCCAGCTTGGGCAATAGAGTGAGACTCCATGTTAAAAAAAATAAAAGTTATATTAAATCTACTCAGCCTGTGCTCTAGAAAAGGAACAAAATTTGAGTGACAGCCTACTTGTTTACGGAATGGTTTACTGAACGTTGTAAGCCTACTGTTGAAACCCACTGTTCAGAAGAAAAGATTTATTTGAATATATTCCTGCTCATTGACAATACACCTGACACTCAAAAAGATTAATGTTGTTTTCATACCGCTAACGCAACATCCATGCTGCAGCCCATGGATCAATAAATAATTGCATCTTTCAATCTTATTATGTAAGAAATACACTTTTAAGGCTACAATGGCTATAGATTGTGATTCTTTTCATGGATATGGGCAAAGTAAATTGAAAACCTTCTGGAGAAAACCCATCATTCTAAATGGCATTAGGAACATTTGTGATTCGTGGAAGGAGATCAAAATGTCAACATTAATAGCAGCTTCAAAGAAGTTGACTCCAACCCTCATGGATTACTGTGAGGGCCTCAAGACTTCAGTGGAGGAAGTCACTGCAGATGTGGTAGAAATACCAAAAGAAATACAATTAGAAGTAGAACCTAAAGATGTGACTGAATTGCTGCAATTTCATGACAAAACATGAAAGAATGAGGAGTTGCTTCTCGTGGATGAACAAAGAAAGTGGCTGCTCAAAAAGAAGTCTCTTCCTGATGAAGCTGCCGTGAACATTGCTGAAATAACCTCATTTGAGGTCTCTTTATAATAAAACCCTCAACAAACTAGCCAATGAAGGAACATACGTCAAAATAATAAGAGCCATTATGACAGATCCACAGCCAACATTATACTGAATGGACAAAAGCTGGAAGTATTCCACTTGAGAACTAGAACAAGATAAAGATGCCCAATTCCACCACTCCTCCCATTCAACATGGGTACTGGAAGTCCTAGCAAAGAAATCAGGCAAGAGGAAAAAAAAAAGAAAAAGCATCTAAACATAAAATAAGTCGAACTATCTTTCTTTACTGATGGTACGTTTTCATACCTAGAAAATCCCAATGACTTTTCCAGAAAGCTCCTGGAGCTGTTAAAAGGCCAGTAAAGTTTCAAGTTACAAAAGCAATCTACAAAATTCCGTAGCATTTCTCTATACCAGTCACATTCAAGTTGAGAGCAAAATGAGAAATGCAATTCCATTTACAATAATCACACACACACACATAAAATACCTAGGGATTCATCTAATCATGGAGGTGAAAGACCTCTACAAGAACTACAAAACACTGCTGACAGGAAATTTAATCTGCCCTGTCCATATTGAGAAAGTATAGATAAATATACAATATATGGTATAATTTACATTATATATGTTCTTAAAAACATCAGCTCTGAAGGACAATAATCATACTGGTATTTGGCATTAATGAGTAACAGAGGATAATAGAAATCAAGAGAGGGTATAATGTCTTTAAAGTTTTGATTAAAAAGTGATTTCTAACTCGACGAGTCTAGTATTCTATATGCCAAGTATATGAGGACAAAATGTAGTCAGTCATTTTTGTGCATGCATGAACTAATATTTTCCCCATTCAATCTTCCTGAGAAAGTTATTTAAAAATATATTCCAAGAACAAAAGGATAATAACAAAGAAACATTTATACAATTTAAGAAAACGTAAAATATGAAAGGGACATGTATCTTCTTAGAAAACAATATCAGTGGCCTCAATTGAGAATATCTATATAAAATCAGATGTAAACAATAGAAGGATTAATAAGAAGCTGACTGATATCAGTAACAATTTGGAGGACTGATAAGTTTGTTGACCCAAGTAGGAAATAAGAGAAATAGAAATGCTAAGAAACAAATCAAAACTACATTACAAAAATAGCACTTGCCAAACATAAAGCAAACTAAGGGCGGTATAGTTAGAGAAATCACTGTATGTACAAAAGCAGACTCAGTTTTACCTTAATTTAAGGAACATTATTTTATACATTTCAGTAGGTCGAGCATATTGAATAGAGAGGAATCTAATCGTAACAGACAATTAGCTCAATATTAAATTATATTTATATAGCTAAACAATGTAAACACTTTATCTGAATTCTAAACTAAAGTCAGCATATGAATAAAGAAAAGTTTAGTCATAAAGTAGAAGCATGGTTTTGTCAACATAGAATAAAGACAGAGGTGATCACAGTGGGAATCAGAATAAGAAATATGGACATAAGGTGAAGCTTTTTTGTTGATATAGAGTGCAAGTTTTTTTTTTTATCATAACAGTGGAAAATTAAGAGATGGTATCAAAAGTCACAGATTCCAGAAAGAATGTTATGTACATTTTTAAAACTACACGAAGATAACAAACAGCACTTAAAAACAACTGATTAAAAGGAAACAGGAAAAATATTTTCTGAAAATGTAATAATAACCCTCAAAGGTCCAAAAATATTTTTTTATATGATGAGAGTTAATGTGAGAAATGGTGTGTATGAGGGAAAAGGAGAAGTGGTAATGTTTGTTTTTTTCATCATAATCTCACTGTGCAGTTTCATTTTTTATGTAACTTTCACAAAATTAACAATAATACAAAACCTGCCCAAATTGCTGGTGACTTACATGAACTCAGTCACTACCAGAATAAATCTGATGAATCCTATGGGAAAAAATTATGAATGTTATTAATAAATTAATAAAAAAATTAAAGAAGCTATGCAGATGGAAACTAAGCATACGAAAAGATGCTCCATAGCATATGTTAGAAGAAAAAAATGCAAATTAATCCATTCTGTCACTGATGGACATTTGGGTTGATTCCAAGTCTTTGCTATTGCTAATAGTGCCGCAATAAACATACGTGTGCATGTGTCTTTATAGCAGCATGATTTATAATCCTTTGGGTATATACCCAGTAATGGGATGACTGGGTCATATGGTACATCTAGTTCTAGATCCTTGAGGAATCGCCATACTGTTTTCCATAATGGTTGAACTAGTTTACAGTCCCACCAACAGTGTAAAAGTGTTCCTATTTCTCCACATCCTCTCCAGCACCTGTTGTTTCCTGACTTTTTAATGACTGCTATTCTAACTGGTGTGAGATGGTATCTCATTGTGGTTTTGATTTGCATTTCTCTGATGGCCAGTGATGATGAGCATTTTTTCATGTGTCTGTTGGCTATATGAATGTCTTCTTTTGAGAAATGTCTGTTCAGATCCTTTGCCCACTTTTGGGAAAATGTGGCACATATACACCATGGAATACTATGCAGCCATAAAAAAGGATGAGTTCATTTCCTTTGTAGGGACATGGATGCAGCTGGAAACCATCATTCTTAGCAAACTATCACAAGAACAGAAAACCAAACACCGCATGTTCTCACTCATAGGTGGGAACTGAACAATGAGATCACTTGGACTCGGGAAGGGGAACATCACACACCGGGGCCTATCATGGGGAGGGGGGAGGGGGGAGGGATTGCACTGGGAGTTATACCTGATGTAAATGACGAGTTGATGGGTGCAGCACAGCAATATGGCACAAGTATACATATGTAACAAACCTGCACGTTATGCACATGTACCCTACAACTTAAAGTATAATAATAAAAAAATAATAATAATAAATAAAAATAAAAAAAAGAAAAATGCAAATTAAAACAACGAGATAGGACTATACAACCATTAAAATGACCACAATCTGTAACACTGACAGCAACAAATGATGAAAAGAATACAAAATAACAGGGATTTTTATTGCTGGTAGAAATGTAAACTAGCACAGCCACATTGGAAGACAATTTGGGAGTTTCTTACAAAAGTAAACACATTCTTTTCATATGATGCAGCAATCATGGTTTTAACTTTTTACTCAAAATAATTTAAAATGTATGTTCACACAAAAACCAACATACAGATGTTTATAGTAGCTTTATTCATGATTGCCAAAATGTGGAAATGACCAATATGTCTTTCAAGAGGTGAATGGACAAACTGGGATATCTTGAGACAATAGAATATTATTTCCTCCCCAAAAGAAATGACTTATCAAGCAATGAAAACAAATGGAGAAACCTTAAATGATATTGCTAAGTGAAAGAAGCCAATCTGAAAAGGCTACATAATTTATGTTTCCAACTATCTAGCATTTTGAAATGACAAAGCTATGGAGACAGTAAAAAGATTAGCGGTGTTCACTGGTTAGAGTGGAGGAAGGCATGAATAGGCAGAGCACAGAAGATTTTCAGGGCAGTAAAAATAGTCTGTTTGGTATATAATGTGGGATCATATCATTATACATTTGTCCAAACCTATAGAATGCACAACACCAAGAGTGAACCATAAACTATGACTATAGGTAATCAGGATGTGTCAATTTAAGCTTATTCATTGTAACAATTATAACACTTTAATGGGGTTTGCTGACAGTGGCGGAAGCTGTTTATGCATGGGAGCAGGAGGTATGTGAGCTAGAGGAAAGTATAGAGTTTTCTCTACACTTTCTTCCAAATTTTAGTGTGAACCTAAAATTTTTCTAAAGATAATCTTAACACTCTTTAAAATTAAAAATAGACATGTTAACAAAAAGTGAATTAAATTTGAAAGGGACACAAAATGTATTTACTTAAGGTGTTTTACTTAATAAGAAATATTTTTTCATGGCTCACGTTGGGAAATCATGATTGACCTGAAAGATAATTTTTCCATTCCAAATGAGAATCTTAAACTATTATATAAAGTTGACCAGATAAAAAGCCAAAATGTTTTGAGAAATAAGTTTATTCTATGTAACTTGAAAACAAATTCTTAGCGAATGAACACTCTTTTGGTTTATGTATTTAAAAAATGTATTAGCATACTTATAGAATAATCACATTGTACATAGAGACAATTCAGTTAACAATTAAGGTTTCTGATTGATAATAAAGAAAAACAAATACAAAAATACTGCATAAAAATTTTATCAACAATAAATTCTGGATAATCACAGATCTGTGTTTTTTGTCAACCTGAAATAATTCAGTTCAAATCTTGTAAAAAACCAGAAAACAATTAATTATTGAAATAATCATTGCAGGAAAAAAAGCAAAGCATTGATTCCTTCATTCACATCATTTTGGAGTAAAACCCTCAAAGCTGTCATCTGTGAATATGAAAGACAATCATATTTTTGAATATGAAACAAAGATTAATATTACTCCTGATTGAAATGGCACACACAAATGTTTGCATTAGTAGGTGTAGGGCATAAGAACAGAAGGGGATGAGAGCATGCTCTGAGATAAAACAATAATATTTACTGCTCTAACAGTATGGATGATGTCTAACTAGCTCTGTTCTTTGCTGACAATATGCAATCAGCCATAGTTGTATGAATTATTGATGTCTGATCAGCACTTCTCTTGAGCATCAGTACAATCAATATATCTGATTCTAATTCCAGGAAATCATTGTTCTTGACGATTCTAAGAAACTATACCACATTTAGTATTATGTGTCAATCATATGCTTTAGACTCAATTAGGAAAAGTGGAAATTTAAATCTAATATGATTTATTTTTAGTTTACACAAAATAATTTTATAATAATCTTTCTCAAAAGCCTACAAATCGAAACATGATATAATCTAATTGGCCTGAAAAACAACTTCAGTTGGCATGCAATACCAAAAGTTATCATAAGGCAAAATAATGCAAAAATTAATCAAATGTCATATCATAATTTTGAACTTTTATTTTGTAGTTTGAAAAAGTCATGAAAAATTGCATGGCTTCTATATGTATTTGATGTTGGTTTTCCATTTAGATTAGAAAAAAGTAATCTGTTAAGTATTTATTTAACTAAAATTATACTACAACAAGTCTCTATTTAAGATCTACTTAAATTTAAGAAGCATTTATTTACCACTTCCAGCTGCTTTGCTTCCTTAAACATCTGGAAAATGCAAATAACTTAAAGGTACTGAAACCAAATTAAGGGAAAAAAAGAGTTGTAAATCATTATCAGATTTTTTTAAATATTCTGCCTAAATAGTAGCTAATTTGTCTAAAATTATCATCTGTTTTTATAAATAAAAAGATCCATGTCATAGTTTATTATAGATGTTGGATTATTGTGTTTGTTTTAGTCTCAAATATTTCAGGATTTGATTTATTTTACTCAGAAAAACAAGAATAAATGCTTAAGTTTATAAATTGCTTTCATTCAATTACCACTGCTTTGGTCAGGGAATTCGCTTATAACTGAAATGGTGCTCAAAATATCAATAATATGTATTATCTCATATTTTAGGAAAATGAGACCCAGACTAAACTCTCCTGTATATGGACAGCTACAATGGGAATTCAGTAACTTCTGTACACCATTTTCATATCTATTAATTTGTCCATATATTCCATATATGTATGTGTATATATATTCATTCATCTATTCCTTTATGCATTATTTATTTTAAAATAAAATTTACATTCCATTTTGCCAGTGAAGTATTGCTTTATAGCTAGACGTCTAGAGAGATGGTCTCTGGATCCTTCTGTTACACTGGTGCCTGTCCTCTCTGAGGACATGGTGGTTAGCTTTTTTTATTATTATTACTTGAATTAATTTTATATTTATAAATGTTTGTCATCATTTGCTTTGATAAAATAAAGTTACTCAAAATAGTTCTATATATCTGCCAGAGAAGACACTAGCAGGAAGTCAGATTCTTGATGCTGGGAGCTTAAATATGATTATAATAAGGAGAAAGTGAAAAAGTACAAAATAGGACAGTCTATTTAAATACAAAGATGAGAGTATTGGCAGGATTGATGATTGATTTTATTTGCTTTGAGTTGGGTGGAGACAGGGAGTCAAGAAAGTTTTCCATGCTTTTCCCTTCTGCCAGTTTATGCAGATACACATTATCCACTGAACACCTACCACCAAAAGGTGAAAAAAATCAGTATTTGTATATGTACAATCTACTTTCCTTTATTTATTTATTTTTTTTAGATAGGAAAACATTAAACCATAGAGATACTTTTTTTCCTCCACTCCTACCTTTATTTTTATTATTTCTCTAGATATGAAAGCATTGAACCATAGGGATTCAAATTATCCTCTACTACTTGGTTTACCTGTGAACATTTCCTGAACTTGTCTCCATGCTTTTTTGGCCTTGGCTGTCTTTAATCTGTATCCATTCAATTGTAATAAACTGTAACCATGAGTAAACAGTTCCTCTAGGTTCTGACACACCTGAAGTGGCTTTAGGTACACCATTCAACGGCTCATAATATATAGGGCTGAGCTCCTACAATGATCACTGCTTAGAATGTAGAATATGTTATGATACTCAGACTCATACCATGCATATCATCTCACTTAAAATAATGCAAAAATCGGCTGGGCGCGGTGGCTCACGCCTGTAATCCCAGCATTTTGTGAGGCCGAGGCAGGCGGATCACGAGGTCAGGAGATTGAGACCTTCCTGGCTAACATGGTGAAACCCCGTGTCTACTAAAAACTACAAAAAATTAGCTGGTCATGGTGGCGGGTGCGCGTAGTCCCAACTGCCCCGGAGGCTGAGGCAGAAGAATGGGGTGAACCCGGGAGGCGGATCTTGCAGTGAGCCGAGTCTGCGCCACTGCACTCCAGCCTGGGCGACAGAGCGAGACTCCATCTCAAAAATAAATAAATACATACATACATAAATAATAATAATAGTAATGCAAAAATCATGAGAAAGATAAAGTGAAGTGAAATATTGACATGACATTAAGTAAAATGAAAATTGTGATAGCACATCATAGTGTAAGTAATGTACTTAGTATTATATAATAATGAGTACTATAATGTTTCATTGTTACCCTTAGAAGCTTGAAACTATGGTCCAGAAAACAGTTTTTGAGACAAAATAAAAAGTAGTTATGCATATAATGGTGATAAAATACATTATATTATAATCTGTTGTGTAATTACATTTCCAATTAGGTGTTTTATTTTTTACACAGCTTTTTTGAGATATAACTCACTTACTATGACAATTACCCATTTAATGTGTGCAATTTAACATTTTTTAGTATGTTCAAAAAGTTATGGAGCCATTAATATAATCACTTTTAAAACATTCCCATTATAATGAAAAGGTTATGGATATTAATTGTTCCAATTTCCCTCAAACCCGCATATCCCTAGGCAACTACAAATTTATTATTATTTTTTCTCTATAGATGTTTCAATTATGGACATAGAATATAAAAATAGATAAGTATAATTTTTGGCCTTTGTGACTGGCTTCTTTCACATTTCTCTTGGTATTATGTTGTTAAGGGCCATCGTGTTTGGGCATGTGTTAGTATTTCACCTCCTTTTATTTCTGATTATATTCCATTTTATGAATACACTGAATATTAATTATCCTGTTTTCAGATGATGGGCATTTGCACAGCTTCCATTTTTTATCATTACGAATAATGTGGCTATAAACTTCCATGTACACATTTTTATGTGTACATATATTTTCATTTCTCTTGATATATAACTAGGTGTGGAACTTCTAGGTTATATAATAATTCCATGTTTAACTTTTTTGTTTGTTTGCTTGGGAGACAAGGTCTGGCTCTATCGCCCAGGCTGGAATGCAATGGTGTGATCTCAGCTCGTTGCAACCTCCACCTCCCTGAGTTCATGCCATCCTCCCACCTCAGCCTCCTGAGTAGTTGATACTACAGGCACACACCACCACACCCGGCTATTTTTTGTAGAGACAGGGTTTCACCATGTTGCAAAGGTTGGTCTTAAACTCCTGGACTCAAGCAATCCTCCCGCTTCCACTTTCCAAAGTGCTGGGATTATAGACATGAGCCCCTGCACCCAGTTTGTGTAACTTTTTTTAAGGACCTGCCAAGCGATTTTCAATAACAGCTATATCATTTGACATTTTCTACCAACAGCATAACAGGATTCTAATGTTTTACATCATTATCAATGTAATTATTATCTGTCTTTTTTATTACAGCCATCCCATTCACACTAGGTGTGAAATGCTATCTCATTGTGGTTTTGTTTTGCATTTTTTTAATGGTTAATGTTGTGTATTTTCTTAAGTGCTTTCTGCTCATTTTTATATTATTTTGGGAAAATATTCAAATTTTCTGCCCATTTTAAATGTGCCTGTTTACATATTTATTATTGAATTGTAAGTGTAGTTTACATATTCTAGACAAAAGTTCTTTATCAAATACATAATTTAAAAATATTTTCTCTCTTTTTTTGGTTGTCCTTTAATTTTCTTGATACTGGGCTTTGAAGTTCAAATATTTGTTTAACTTTAACGAAGTAGAATTAATTATTATTTGATCACTTTATAATTTTGGTGTCATATTCAAGAATAATTTTTCTAACCCAAGGCTACAAAGATTTAGTCACATTTTCTTCTAAGTTTCTAATAGTAGTTTTTCTTTCATTTAGATCTCTGAATCATATGAAGTGAATTTTGCATATTATTTTTGGCACAATTTTGTTTTTATTTTGCATATGGCTATCCGATAATCTCAGAAATATTTGTTATCAACTGATTTCCTAATTGAATTGAATTAACCCTTCTTTGAAAATCGATTGACCACACATTTAAGAGTTTATTTTTAGATTTTAAATTACATTTCATTGATATATTTGACTATCCTCAAGCCAGTACTATACTGTTTCAATTATTGTAGTTGTGTGAAAATTTTGAATTTGAGAAGGCCAAGTCACCCAAATTTATTCTTCTTTGTAAAAAGTGTCTTGACTATTCTTGATCCTTTCTATATTTATATAAATTTTGGGATCACTTTGCCATTTTCTTCAAGCAAGACACCTAGTAATTTGATGAGGATTGTATAAAATCTGTAGGTCAACTTGTGGAGTATTTGATGTGGATTTGTGTTGAAGGACACCTCGAAACTTCCAGTAAGTGTTAGCAATCATTCTTGGTAAGGAATAGAAACACTTTTGTAAATATTATGTGAATAAAATAAGCAATTAAATTAGCACTACAGGTGTAAAAGTATGACATAATATGAGTTCCCAAATAGCACATATATAGTGGGCATTTTTTAGTTCTTAAGCAGTAATTGTATAAGCAGGAGTTTTCTGCAGAATAAAGACTTTTTTTCACTTTAGGGAAGAATGTTTCCATTTACCTACTGCCATTTGGATGACAGTCAATTTTATATCTATAAATAAGAAAAGTCAGAAAATTCTGACTGCTTTCACTGTGATCTATATGTTACCAAGAAAAGTCTGGCCTCCTGGATGCTTTCTTGAGAAACACAAGTTTTCCAACAATATGTTTTCAAGCTCATTTTATGTATTTTATGGTATCACTCTAATGTGACCCTTGGAAATACTTCTGCAGTTTTACACATTACACAGCTACATAGTGTTTAGTGCTATCACACTCAGTATTTTTTTTTATTATATATTTTTCTTTCTGAAATACAGCCTTGGTTTTTGGACATTCTTTACTCTCCACCTTTGAAGGTGGGAAGGCTTTTAAGACTCATTGTTCAGCATTTCCTCCTCAAACATCAAATTGACAATGGTATCCTGCTGAGAAAATTTTTAGCATGGGATTGAAATCAATTTTTTTCACAACATATATTAAAGTTAACAAGTCATTATAGTTTTAAACATTATCTTTTTGATACCTATTATTGTGATTGTCATTCTGATAAGTATTGAGCCAGTCATAGTAAACTGAATTTCTCATATTACATAATAAACATATATTAAAAACAGTAATATCCTTCATTTTCTTGTTATTCTGTCAACCAATTATTATTCATATACATGAATACACACACAGTTTTCTTTCCAAAACTACTAACCAGAGTCCATGGTACAGGAGAATTAGACTTTTTTTTTTCCACAGAGAGATTTCTTATAAGAAAGCTATAATATGATAAACATTTTTTTTTTCTTGTTCTCGTCCTTGGAAAAATGAATGTCTTTATTCTACATAGGATGGTAATGATGTACTAAGTTAAAGGGTACTACTTGTGTGTTTTCTATTTAACAGAATGGCTAAAATAGATTCACTATGTCAATAGCCGCCCACGGAAAACCAGGAATGTATTGATTTCACCATTAAGGAGTCCACGACAGCAAGTGGAATCTTAACTTCATTAAGCTTAAGTAAGCACATTGCCATTACCTCAGACCCATCAGTCTTTTTTCCATTCGCTGACCGAGAATATCAAATGAGATGCAGTAGAAATCACTTTTAGTAGAGTATAAGAGAAAAGCTTTTGGAGTCTAAGTACTCAGGTAGAAATTTAGTTTCCTATAGATTAGCTTTGGAACTTAAGTATGTTATTTAATGTATCTGGGCTTTACCTTCCTCTTCTGTAAAATGATAATAATCATGTGTCTGCTTCCTATGGTTGTGGTTTAGAAGTAATGAGATACTACACGGAATATCATCTGGTATCAAACAAATAGTAATGCAAAAGTTACCATTATTCGTCTTATTATGTACAATGGCTTCTTATGTAAGTTTTGGATATGTTTGCAAGGAAAGTTTAGGCTGTTTAATTTAAAATATTATTGACAGTACTTCATTAAACTTCCAATAGAGGACGTGTATTGTAGGTAAGGATACAAGTACGGCCATTTTCATGAGAGGAGAGGTCTGTGAGTGTCATAGTGCCAGCATTTTATGGCAAAATACACAGATAGAGTAACAAATTAAAAGACAGCAAAGAAAAATAATAATTAATGTAAGGCATGTTGAAGCTAAAATTTTGGCTGATAACAATTTTAGTCAATGTACCTTAATGAGCAGTTGGAAAAGGGTAAGAGTTACTTGAAAAGTAAATTAATTTTTAGATAGGCTACAGCTCATTGAGTTCATATTATTCAAAAAAAAAAAAAAAAACCTGTAAGAGATAACCTGGACGAAGGTTTTAGATAAACTATTCTTCTCTAAAATCGAAGGAAGATAGGAAGGGTTTGGATCTATCAGACAGTGAACAGAGAATAAAATATGCATCTAATTCATGACAAATGAATTATTATTAGACACTATACAGGCCTAATTGAAAGAAATGAAGAAACAACAAAAAGAGAAAGTATGAGAGACTTATCGATAGCCCATAAATATACAGAATAAAGCAGAAATTAATATTTACACCACCTTTGAAATTGAATGAATTACTTGACATTGAAATAACACAAATTCAAAAATTAAGGAAATAATATTTTTCTGAAATTTAAATATCTCTACGTAGTTCTCTAAGGGTGCAGCTATGGAGCGGTAAATGGCAACTAAGTCCAAATATTTGCTGAGAGTGATTCCACAGTTGAGACGAATGTAGAAATAATGAAACAAACTCTTTGCAAAGGACGGGGAGAATTTGTTTTCTCAACGTCTCTCCAAACAAAGGGAAGAATTTGTTTTCTTAACCACCTCCCTCCGAGAATAAGAGATAGCAGAAATGACAAATATAAAGATTAGAGGGAGAAAAGAAAAGAGGAGGAGAACTCTTATCTTACCAGGTATAAAATAAATAGAAAGGAGAAAAAAAAAAAAAGTCATCAGGACAACTGTGGAAAATCCCTGATAAAAACGGTCCTACTTGGCCCGGCGCGGTGGCTCACGCCTGTAATCCCAGCACTGAGGGAGGCCAACGCAGGCTGATTGTTTGAGGTCACGAGTCCAATACCTGCCTAGCCCATGGTGAAACCCCTTCTCTACTAAAAACACAAAAAATTAGCTGGGCGTGGTGGCGCACACCTGTAGTACTAGCTACTCAGGATGCTGAGGCAAGAGAATCGCTTGAACCCAGGAGGCGGAGGTTGCAGTCAGCCGAGATTGCACCACTGCCCACTGCACTCCAGCCTGGGCGGCACAGTGTCTCAAAAAAAAAAAAAAAAAAAAAAAAGTAAAAGGTCCTAAAGAGTTGCCTTGTATAGAGGATACCCTAATCCTGAGAAGTGGGAACTGTTTTACAGGGCAGTATCTACATTTATTCAGCACTGCAGTGAGAGCTACAATGTTTATAAAGCCCTCCATGAGCTTGACACAAAGCTCCTTACTAGATGAGGGTGTTTACATTTCAGTTACATATTGACCCAAGTGATTTCACAGGGCACCAGTGTCTATGGTTCATTCTGAAAGCTGATGAAACTGATCTCTGAAATTTCAGAATAAGATCTTTACAGGGCTTTGTGGGATCTCAGCGCCTCAGTGGCAGTAAAGCCAATATTGTCATTAAACTTTGACTAGGAACAAACATTATTTTGCCCTGTTATCAAAACTTCGATTGGCCGGGCGCGGTGGCTCAAGCCTGTAATCCCAGCACTTTGGGAGGCCGAGACGGGTGGATCACAAGGTCAGGAGATCGAGACCATCCTGGCTAACACGGTGAAACCCCGTCTCTACCAAAAAATACAAAAAAACCTAGCTGGGCGAGGTGGCGGGCGTCTGTATGTAGTCCCAGCTACTCGGGAGGCTGAGGCAGGAGAATGGCGTGAACCCGGGAGGCGGAGCTTGCAGTGAGCTGAGATCCTGCCACTGCACTCCAGTCTGGGCGACAAAGCGAGACTCTGTCTCAACAACAACAACAAAAAAAACAAAACTTCGATTAGTAATAATTATTTTCGGACTTAAAGAGAGGTTTACTTGGTTGTGGAATGTCATAAAAGTGAAATCTGTAGCAAGACACACCAGAAGAACTGAAGAAAATAGTAGGGACTGAGGACTTAAGCAGGAATTATAAACTGGGTGTTTTCAAACATACTTTTCAATTTCTCACTAGAATGTATGGGGATATAGGTTGCATCCACTAGACTATGGAAGGGCAATGCTGCCCTGCAATAGCTAGAACCAGTCAGTTAAATCGAAAAAAAAAAAAATTCTGAAGACAACAAAGAGGTGTGAAACAGCAAAAATGTGCTAAAATAAAATTGTACAGAGGGTATGTCTGCTCATGGTGAGTTGAGGGTTACTGGCTGCTTTGTTTGCAATGTGTAATTCCAGTTCTAAGGATCATGTTCAGATCAGGCTGTGGAACTCTGATGTGAAAAAGAGGAAAATGTGGACATTTTTAGAATATGAGATATTTGCTAAATACGCTGGAGGTGCTGGGAACTATGACACAAGGTTTTAAATGGTGATATGAAAGCATCTGCAGCCTCAAAGTTAATGGTACATAAAGTCCTAATGGAGAGAGTGAGTCTGCATTAAAGATGTGATAGTCTTCAAGAAATGTGCAATCTTTGAAGCTCTTTGGATTGAGAACCCTGTACATAAACCTCAAAATCTTTTCAATACAGAACTAATGCTCCCACAGTCTGTCCTGTGTGAAGAGTCATAGCTCTAGCAGGAGCTAGTCTGAAGTCTGGGGGTATTATCGCAGGGTAGACAAGATAGAATGAGTCATCATCTCTTGATAGACCAGGCTCATTTTTCCTTTTTAATAGAGTAAAACTGGAATTGTATCTTTTGGGAGTGTCATCTAGATCATCTGTTGTTCTATACAAAATTTCTAGCATACACTGTGTGCAAAGTGGTAGAAAAGTATGAATGGTAATGAAGAAAAATGCAAATATAGAATCAGATGTATAAATGATGATTCAGATATTGAAGTTTACGTAAAGTATCTCAAAGTAACCTTAAAAAATGAAGAAAAGTATAAATAACATGGAAAATTTCAATAGTTTTAACAGAGAGTTCTAATCTATTCAGTCTCATGATTATGTGATAACTGAATATAAACTATCTGGAGTTGTGTTTACAGTACACTGGACAAAAGAGAAAGAGAATTACTAAACTCAGTGACAGATCCATGGAACATATCTGAATTGAAACAAACAAACAAAAAATAGAAAACAAAACCCACCAGATACATTTAAGGGCCATATCAATAGGACTAACAGGTATAATTAGGATCAGAGAGTAAGGAGGAAACCCTACAAAGTTGTAATAATGTAAAATATGTAAATGCTTCTCACAACAGGTAAGGAGAAATAAATAGTAGAAACAGAATTTAACAAAATGTTTATCAAAAATTTTCCTAGTAATGAAAGACATCAAATCACAGAATCAAGAGTCTCAGCTAACCCTACAAAGCAAACCAAACACATAATCAGGCACATATAAACATACTTCCCAAAGCACTTGTCAAACTATTTTAATTCCAAAGGCATAGAGAATATCTTTTAAAAGCTGTTAGGGGTGAACATTGAATGCAAAGGTGAATTAATAAGATAGCTGACTTTTCAACAGAAATCATAGAAGTAAAAGAGTAAACTTGTGAAAGAAAAAAAATATCTAACAGATTATTTAGATTTCTAGAGGTAGAATAAATAAGAGAATAAAGAAGGAACTTCAATAAAGAAAGACATTTTAAATGCATACAAACTAAGAAAATCATCAAAAGCCCCAAAAGAAGTGCTTCTTTCAGAAGTAAGGAAGTAAAAAGTTCTTTAGAATAAACAAAATTATTCAAGAGAGAAACAGAGAAACCTCCCATTCTCCATTAAACGGCAAGGGTTCTAAAATCTCTGAGGAAAGGAATATCATTTTACAAAGACAAAGGTGGAGTTTTTTTTTTTTTTTAATTCCATTCAATGAAATTCACTTTACCTTTATAAAACACTTTTAAATATTTATCCCAATATGTCTGTTACACACACTGATACTCAGGTTCATGATGATAGCAAATTAGTGAGTTTACAGTATATACAACAGGCACATGCACACATATGATGTGCTGCACAATTGCATAGCATGTTACTGACTCCTTTCCACTTAAACCTGGGAGTAGAATTAGGAAGCTAGGTAATTTTCTTTATGCCTGTTTTCAATTTTTGAAAAGGAAATAAGAATGAATGTTTGATTTTATGTAAATTAGAATAATTAGAAAATAAAGTATTTGTGAAGATACAAACACAGATATGAAAAATATCATGAATTACAGAACCATTATTAGACAGTCAGATACATATATCTAATTTAAATCCAATTAATTAGGATTATGAGACACAATAGGAAGCCAACCTGTGCTACATCAATAGAAATAGAATGTTCAAAAACCTTAACCAAAAGTAAGCTGTGATGACCACAGGTTACTTTTGGTTAAGACATGAGATGGAGGGGAGTTCAAATTTAGGAGACTCTGATCTTATATGAAGCTACTGAAGATCAGTCTATCTTTCCCTATGGAGAGTGAGAGATAGATCTAACTTTATTTTCAAAAGGAAGCAAAAGTCCCACTGGGAAAAATGTGACTATTTCCATAAAAATTGAACTCTACTTTAGTATTATATTTAAGTATTTATATAATGCTCAGTTCAGTTTATATAATTACACACATATAAAATAAATTTCAGTTAAGAATATTAAACACAAGTGGAATAAACTTTTTTTTAGAAAAAAGCAAGTTAATCAGTAGAAATATAAAAACTAAAAAATTGTTCACTATTCTATGATTAGTTATTATACTTTCCCCAGTAACTGGGAAACCTCAGTCAATTGACTTATCTATTGATTGAACATAAGCAATAAAAATTTCTGCTGTATACATGCTTATAAACTTTGGATTTGTTTTTCTGTGTGTGTGTGTTATGTCTATTTGTGGATATGTGAATAATGTATTATGTAAATATAACATAATTTTGTGATCAAAAATAAAATCAGCAATATTTAGTATTTCTTATTGATGAATTTTCAATTAGAAAATCAACAAAAATACTTGTGTCAAAGAAATATTTGTATACTGTTTCACACTTACTAGATTGGAGATATGAATTTTAACTAAAGTCTTAGAAAATTCCTTAACTCAATTTGCTATTTACTTATATTTTTAATAAACATTATTTTTTTCTAAAGTAGTCAAGTTGGTATTACCATTTTTACTTTTAAAGAACTAAGCTACCAGTTTTTACACAATAAGAAAATGAAAACATCATCAATTTCACCTAAGTTATCTGCCACAAAAGTTGCCAAACTCGTGGCTTAAACTCCTAACATATCACTCACTTTTATGTAAATGAGTTGCAGAGTAGTAGACTTTTCACATATCACATTTGCAAATATTTTCAGTACTAAAATTGTATCCTATCTTTATTAGTTGTTGAATTTAAATTGGGCTTCTATCAACTTATTTTTTATTCTCCACATTAGTGCAGCAGGATTCAGACAGCTTAATATATAATAGAATTAGTGAAGACCTGTGTAGCTCCATCATAACTGACTTCTGGGTGTCATAATGCAGCTCTGATTTTAACAGAACTCATACTAGAGTTCTATACTGCTGGACATATATCTGCAGTTATACCTTGCACATTATAGATCATTATTATATAACATTCTCCTTGAAATAAGTTTCAAATAAGAGCAGAATCATATTAAGTGTTCTGAAAATAGTCAATTTACATAAAAAAGCATTGTCATACCAATACAAAGAAGGAATGGTGTAAGAAAACTACTTTTATTAATAGAAAATTGAAAGAGAACATTTTACATGCAAGATTTGGAAAACATCCCAGAGTCAACTCATGTATAAAGAACACTGAACCATGTTAAAGCAGGAAGGTTTATTTTCTCGTAACCTTCAATAACTAAGGATTCTATTGCGAGTCCTTCTAATGACTCACTGAAAAAGGTTATAGAAGGTGAATGTAGAGGTTACATAAAGAAGTGTACTGATTCATCTATTTTAAACAGGAAGGAAAAAAAAAAACAGAAAACAAGTTTATGCCATTAGTTAAAAGGCCCAACAGAAATAGATACTTTTCTAAAATCAAGTGTGCCCATATTTGTACTATAGTCATCTTTTGAATAACTTGGCTTTTTGCCCTTCCTCTGCTGGCATATTTGTGATAGGAATAGATGACAAGTCTCACCTTACTTTGAAAAAGTATGCTTTTCCCAAATTCCTTCATCAATCTTGTGTATATACATATGTGTGTGTTTATACAAATGTATGTATATCTATGCACAGATATATCCAGATATAGATATACACTTTTTCTATAAGAGGATAATTTAGTTTAAAATAAGAAAATGTCACTAATTTTCTTTTGGTCTAGAAGTTCTGTACAAATAAGTAATTAGCACGTGAATTCCTACTCTGTGGATTTCTTACTGTTCTTCCAAGTATTCAGGGAGTGTTTGTGCTCTATCAGGGGAAGTGTTGTATGTACTTTTCCCCTGGTTAAAAATGAAAATAAGTGACAGGTCCTGATGGGATCGGTTTCTTCCTATAGCAGGTGTGTGGTATGAAAGCAAGAGCCTGAAAACTCTCTCCTGAGTGTAGCGAGTTTTAAAAACACTACTGCTTGGTTCAGTAAAATGCCAAGGCCATGACAAATGGGCAAGATATCCATATTTGAATCTCTATTACTATCTGCTAATTACCTTATACTTCAAAAATATATATTTTTACAGAGACCGTAATAAGTTTGTTTAGTCATGCACATAGAAGTGAAATGAAGTGTTAGAAAATAAAAGGAAGAATAAAGTAGTTGGGCCATAAAAGGTGGGGAACAAATGCTAAGAAAAGAACAGTCTTGAGGAAGGTGTTTGAGTTACTATAATAATCACCACCAGTGGGTAGATGCCATTATTACTGGCCAGTATATATGATTTAAAATATTAAGAAAAATCAGACCCAACAGTATGCAATAGAGAAATGAGAGAAACATTGATCTCATCTGCTGGGTCTTCACCTAAATTTTGCTTCTAAAATTTTTCTTCTCTCATCCGATAAAGCTTAATTGTAAAGGCATTTAATCCAGGCGAATTGCTGTAACTCTTTTGTAGGTAGACAGACAAATGTGAATTATAATATTCTTAAATACGTCTTATTTATTTTTTCTATTTCTTGTACTGGGGTGTGTATGTGTGTGAAAGAGAAAGATTGTTATGTCCTAGAAATAGTATTTTGTAAACATAATTTCATTTATTTTCACAGAATCTACATTTTCTAAGTTTCAGTTGAGAAAATGAGTTTCAAATGGGTTAAATAATTTCTTCAAAAATACTTTCCCTGTACTTGTTAAATCATTTCGAGTATCTTAGCCTTTCTGTCTTGTAAATTATACTTCACTAGAGCTGGGTGTGCTACAGTATTTAAGCCTGCAGTAAGTTCTTTGTGGAACACTGCACTCAAGATTAAAAGGGTTTAAACATAGACTTATTTCCATAAATATATGCTTTGTTTTGAAGTATAGCCATACAAAAATATCATCATGAGAGTTTTTTTATTTAGATACAGGATTTTTAAAATGCCAAACTTACTGTTTACTAAGTTATTCTGATGTGGCTGTGAAAATCTTCTCATTATGAACTAGTGATTATGCTGTTACCATCACCAGGCTCATCACAAATCCATCAACTTCTTGTTTACAAATAATCCTCTCCCCATGATTATCAGACCTGGGACCTCAGATTTTTTTTTTGTCTTCCCTTTCTCTAGATTTATGTCTAAGTAAAATTTTCCCAATTTCTTCAATAAGTTTTGGAAGCTAGGTTTCATTCTCATATGCAAAAAACTAAATCACAGTAATATGCTGCATGTCAGTTTCTTCAAATGGATTGTAATGGGTTTCTGATGAAAGTTCATAAGAAAGTCTTTTGATATTACTCAGAAATTCATTTTATTATGAATTGTCACTAAATAAGATAATTCTTTGTCTCAACTAAAGACTTGACTTTTCATAAAAAAGACTAATTTTCAATAAAAAATTAGATTATTAAGGCTAAGTTTAGAAATAAAGGACTGTATAAAGAAAGGAATCATAACTTTTGAATCCAGTTTGTAATTATTGCTATACTCAGAAATAAAGGACCATGAAGATAAAAATAAACTTTTGAATTGAAATTATATTTATATCTATGTCCACCCAATATTATTACTTAAAATAATCTCCAAGCTAGTGAGCATAGCAGAGATGATTATTAAAATTTTACATACACTACAATATAGCTAAATTAACATACAACTTCAAACCATATATAATTATACATAATTTTATTTGCATTGGAATGCATATTTAAGCAATCTAAAACATACACATTCAATTTAAAGTAATTATATTCCTTCCTATATATGTTATTTCAATGTTCTTATAATAAAGTATGTGTGTACACACCTATGTAAAATACATACAGATTTGACCCTTCACATCTGTGTGTTCTGTATTCATGGATTCAAATCAATGATGGATTAAAAAAAACATTTAGGAGAAAAAATTCCACAAAGATCCAAAAAGTAAAACTGGAATTATGTATTCACCTAGCATTATGTGAAATCAATGCAAATGAAGTAATGTATAGGCGTCGTATTACATATCATAAATAATCTAGATATAACTTAGAATTATTATGTGCATAGAATGCGCATAGGTTACATACAAGCACTGAGTCATTTTAGATAAGGGACTGGGACATCTCAGGCTTTTGGTATCCACTGGGGAACCCAATACCCCATGCATACTGAGGAATGACTATATTTAGATGCACATATATAAACTACATTCATCTAAAGATAATGTAATATAATTTTCATTGTTTTCTTCATTTATAAGGATATTACTTATTCTTTAAGTATATAACTTAAGAAGACATAAAAATAATACATGATTCAGAATTAATATATGTACATGGAAAATCACATGTGAGGTATTCAAAGCAGGGTGAATTTCCAAGAGTGCGTCTATTTTTCAAGTGCGGATATGGGTAACTTTTGGATGTATACTTTCTTCTGTTTCTATAATCCCAACTCATTACCAGAAGATCCAGCTATTTTATAAATAGGGTCTAGGGTGGATTTCTAACAATGGCAGGATGTCCCCAAAGGGATTTCTGAGATCTCTGAGGCTTTCAGTTCTCGAGTTTAAGACACAGTGTTTAGGTGTCATTTTCTCGAGTTTTAGAATAGAGTCTAAGGAACAGAAGTCTGAAGTGGCTAAGTTCTATGGCAGATCAAAGGAAAACACATGAATCTGAGGCTGTTTGAAGTGGTCAGACTGGTCCTGCTGAATGGATACTACCAGGATCTAGAAAAGTCCTGACTTACTCACCTGCTTTGCACTGGCGTCCTGAAAGTCCGTGGTCTTATTTATACCAGTTTCATTATTGCTCTGAATATTCATCCTTGCAAGCTTTTAAAGCTGTCTGTATTCAAACAACATACAGTAGCCTCAGAAATAAGAGGCCCCTTACCATTCTCAATAGACAGGTCTATAATGGCCAGGTGCAATGATTTGAAGGCTATCTCCAAAACTTATGTTGAAATTTAATTTCCATCTTGCTGGTGTTAAGATGTAGGACTGTTAAGAGGTGATTAGGCCCTGGGGGCTCCACCTTCATTAATGGATTAATATTGTTATTAATGGAGTGAATTCGTTGTCATGAGAATGGGTTAATGTAAAGGTGAGTTTGGCCCTCTCTCTGTTGCTTGCTCTTGTGTTTCCTTGTCCTGCCTTCTGCCATGGAGTGATGTGGCACTAAGGTCCTTATGAGATGTGAGTTCCACACTCTTAGACTTCCATGTCTCCAGAACCATAAAGTAAACAGGCTTATATTGTTAATAAATTACCCAATCTCATGTATTCTCTTATAGTAAAACATAATGAACTAAGACAAAAAACTGGTTCACAGAAGTGAGGCTGTTACTATAACAAATACTTGAAATGTGAAAGTAACTTTGGAACTAAGTCATCGTTAGAAGCTGGAAGACTTTGAAGGAGTATGCTAGAAAAAGTCCAGAGTGCCATGAATGGAGTGTCAAGGGTGATTCTGATGAGGGCTCAGAAGTAAATGGAAAAGGTAGAGAAAGTCTACAACTTCTTAGAGAAGAAGTTCTCTAACATGATCACTTAAGTGGTCATGATCAGAATATTGGTGGAAGCATAGACAGTAAAGGCGATTCTGATAAGGTCTCAGATGCAAAAAGGGAATGTCTTATTGAAAAAGAGAGAAATGCCCATTCTTGTTATGAAGTATTAAAGAACTTTAATGAATTTTGCACATGCTGTACGGCTTTATGGAAAGTGAAATTTCAGAAAAATGAACGGGAATATCTAGTGAAATAAGTTTCTAAGAAAATATTGTAGAAATTGTCTACATACCTTTAACCACATAAAATAAAAAGTGAGATAACATAAAAGACTTAAAGCTACAATTCATAATTAAGAGAGAAATGGCACGGAAAGATTTTGAATATTTTCAACCTGGTCTTGTACTGAATGAAAGAGCATACTCAGGAGCACAAACCAAGGACGTGGCCAAGCAACTATCTGCTAAAGAGATTAGTACAGAAAGAAGGGATCATAAAAATAATGGCAGAATGTCCCTAAAGGGGTTTCTGAGATTTTTGAGGCTGCTTTTTTTATAATGGTTCCAGAACTGGAGGAAGGCAGAATAGTTTGCAGAGACAGGCCCAGGTCACCCTCTAGGACAAGCTGCCCACAATCACCCCATGTCAATGCTCCACAAATTTTAGCACAGCTCCTTGGTTGCTCCAATCACAGCTCAAGCGGGTCCAAGTGCAGCTCCATCCACCATTCTGGAAGGTTCAAGCTATAAGCCTTGGTAGAGTCCATGTGGTGCTAATTTTGTAGGTGTGCAGAATGCAGAGCCGTGGGGGCATGACTTCCTTCACCTTGATTTTCAGTGTTGTCACGAACAGCCTAGGGGCCCAGTCAGTGACTTGTTGCTCTCTCTCACAGAGAGCCCCCACTAGGGTGATGCCTAGCTTAGCTGTAGTACTGAGGTCACTATCATGACCTCATAACTGTAGAGCTACCACATTGCAGCATCAGCCTGGGAGAGCTGTAGGCACAGGATACCAACAAATGAGAGCTGCTGGATGAACTAAACATAGCAAAGTTATAGGGGTGGGGCTGCCTAAGGTTTTAGGAGTCCAACTCCTGTTCCACTGTGCCAGGATGTTAGACTTGGAGCCAGAGGAAATTATTCAGGATCTTTAAGACTTGAAGTTGTTTTCTTTGTTGAGTTTTGGACTTTTGGGGACCAGTTACTCCTTTCTTCTTGTTATTTCTCCCTTTTGGACTCGGGATGCATGCATGTTAATTTCACAAGCTCACAAATAAATAAAAGTTCCCTCAGGCAGAATTGTGCCTTGAATCACACCCGTATCTAATTCAGATGAGAGTCTGGACTTTGGACTTTTGAGTTGGTGCTGGAACAAGTTAAGGATTTGGGACTCTTGGGGTGTAATACATACATTTTGTTTGTGAGAAGGACATGAGTTTTGAAGGGTCAAGATTAAAATGCTGTGGTTTGACTGGCTCCTCCAAAAGTTATGTTGAAATTTAATCATCATGGTGACTGCATTAAGAATTCAGATTGTTAAGGGTGGTGAGTAGACAACAAGGGCTCCACCCTCATTAATGGATTAATGTCATTATTGTGAGTGTGGGTTGTTAAAAAAGTGAGTCTTACTCTCTTGCTTTAAAAAAGTGAGTCTTACTCTCTTGCTTTCACATTTTCTTCCTCTTCAGCCTCCTGCCATAGAATGATGCAGCGTAAAGTCTTTCACAAAATGCCTGCCCCATGCTCTTACAGATTTCATTCTCCAGAAACATGAGCTAAATAAACTTCTATTGATCATAAACTACTCAGTCTCAGTCATTCTGTAATCACAACACAAAGTAGACTAAGACATAGACTATAATTTTCACTGCACTCTTTTAAAAAGAATATCATGCTAAAGAGTCATAGTTTGCCAATTCTCTGAGATATGTATGAAAAACTCCAATAGTATGGCTGATGAAGTATCCTAAACTTTCTGATATAGGCAAGCCAAGAAAAATTATAACTACTAAAATAAAACTCTGCAGAAAAATCCAAGCAGTGAACTCCTTTTGAGGTCATTAAAAATCAAATAACAAGACTTCTTAGGTAGATATAAAGATACGATATACAGGTAGAACACATAAAAACAATAAGCAATTATGTAACTAATTTTCACCCTAAAAAATTCAAAGACAGAAAAAATCATGCTGCTATAAAGACACATGCACACGTATGTTTATTGTGGCACTGTTCACAATAGCAAAGTCTTGGAATCAACCCAAATGTCCATCAGTGACAGACTGGATTAAGAAAATGTGGCACATATACACTATGGAATACTATGCAACCATAAAAAAGGATGAGTTCGTGTCCTTTTGTAGGGACATGGATGCAGCTGAAATCCATCATTCTCAGCAAACTATCACAAGAACAGAAAACCAAATACCACATGTTCTCACTCGTAGATGGGAATTGAACAATGAGATCACTTGGACACAGGAAGAGGAGCATCACACACCGGGTCCTATTGTGGGGAGGGGGGAGGGATACCATTAGGAGATATACCTAATGTAAATGACGAGTTAATGGGTGCAGCACACCAACATGGCACATGTATACATATGTAACAAACCTGCATGTTGTGCACATGTACCCTAGAACTTAAAGTATAATAATAATTAAAAAAAATACTTTAAAATGTTAAAAAAAAAAGAATGTTGAAATTTAGTTGTTGAAATTAAGTGATGACATACTACAATTTTTTAAAAAAATATATGATTGTAAGGAGACATAGGAAACAAATGCAGGATGCTAATATATTAAAAATGAGGCCGGGCGCGGTGGCTCATACCTGTAATCTCAGCACTTTGGGAGGTTGAGGCGGGCAGATCACGAGGTCAGGAGATTGAGACCATCCTGGCTAACATAGTGAAACCTTGTCTCTACTAAAAATACAAAAAATTATCCTGGTGTGGTGGCATGCTCTAGTAGTCTCAGCTACTCAGGAGGCTGAGGTAGGAGAATCACTTGAACCCAGGAGGCACAGGTTGCAGTGAGCCAAGACCACGTCACTGCACTCTAGCCTGGGTGACAGAGCGAGACTCCTTCTTAAAAAAAAAAAAAAAAAAAAAAAAAACTTCCAGGAGGAGAAAAGAATCAATTAAATGTAAAGGAAAATAAACCTATAGTAAGAAATATGTGAATATTCATATTAAGGCTGAAAAAGTACCATATGAGATTAGTAAATATTTAAAACACATATATGTGAATATCCTAGGTATTTTTGCACTTGCAGTTCCACACTAAATTGTTATCTTAACCTTTGTTAAACAATGGGAAAGCACAAATTGCGAATTAGCATTATATCATAGTGATTTCATAACTATATCCTAGTGCTTAATTTCTTTATATTTAAATATAATTGTATTTTCCTGTATTCAACCTAAAGTCTGTGCTGTAGGATTTTAAATGTATAATATACAATAAAAATAACTGAAATTACTTCATTTTAGTGTATCTGTCATTATTTGCTATATTCACTAAAATATCATCACTTTTATAGAAAACATATATTTAAAATATAATTATTATTTTCTGAGAAGATGTTAATATTCATGAGCCAGATTTAATTGATTCCTTGGGGTTTGACAAAGAATAAATATTCCTTTTTATATTTCTAATATTTCCTCCTATATAATGATAAATATTTATACACAGGTTTTACATTAAATTTTTCATGTATGACGTCAATTTCTTTTACTAATGTTCAAAATTGGAATTGTATTATGTATGTATGTGTACATGTGTAACTTTCAAAAATCATGAGATTAAGATCTTTACTCAAGTTTATTTTAGCATCTACTTAATGTAAATGAACTATGGAAGATAATTTGTCATTCCTTATGTTATTGTTTAAACACAAGATTTTGAATTATAAAAATCTGAACTTTTCTGTGAGCCCTCAGTACTATTTTAAACATAGACAGAAAAATCATGTAAAATAAAGTGGGAAACTTTTAATACTGAAAGAGTATTCTTCCATTTATTAGAAGATCTAATGTGTTAGACTAATTTTTTTTTCTTAAAGAGGATAATTTGACAGAATAATTTACAGAAACCCCAGTCTACTAAAATTAAAGAGAAGGAAAAAAATTAAAATTCCCAAACACATTTATAAAGATTGTCAGAGGCCTTTGTAAAAATATTTTAACCAAAGTGCTTTTGTCTCAGTTATGAGGTCTATTATTTTAATTAAATTTCTGCTTTTAGGTTTCCTATTTCCTTTCTTTTAAATTTATGTTTCTTCTTTTGTACTCCACTGTTAGAATTATTCTTGCTGTGTTTCTTTTTTTCTGATGACTTGAAATATATAAATATTGTTTTTATTCCATTGTTTTTATGTTTATTAAATAAATTTGTGATTATATACATGAAAAGGGACTAAGCTATTGCAGGGTGGTATTAACACAGTATATATACAGATATATACACATATCTATATGTTCATAGGAAGCATGCAATTTATACCAACAATTTTGTTTTACATTTAAATTAAATGACATGAAAAGTTGTCTCGGTCTTTCTGTGGAGGAAAAAAATATATTTATGCTCCAGACACCCAACACTTACCTCGAATTGTAATAATCCCCAGATATCAAGGGTGGAATCAGGTGGAGATAATTGAATCATGGGAGCAGTTTCCCTTGTGGTGTTCTCATGATAGTGAGTTCTCCTGAGATCTGATGATTTTAAACGGGGCTTTTCCCCACTTTGCTCTGCACGTCTCTCTCCTGCTGCCCTGTGAAGAAGTACCTTCCTCCATATTGTAAGTTTCCTGAGGACTCCCCAGCCATGCAAACTGTGAGCAATTAAAACCCAGTCTTGGGTATTGCTTTATAGTAGCATGAGAATGACCTAATACAGTACATTGGTACTGGGAGTAGTGGGGTGCTGCTGTAAAGATATCCAAAAATGTGAAAGCGACTTTGGAACTGGGTAACAAGCAGCGATTGAAACAGTTTGGAGAGCTCAGAAGAAGACAGAAACATGTGGAAAGTTAATAATTTCCTAGAGACATGGAGGGCTCAAAAGACAGAAAGATGAGGGAAAGTTTGAAACTTTCTAGAGACTTGTTGAATGGCTTTGACCAAAATGCTGCTAGTGATGTGGACAATGAAGTCCTGACTGAAGTGGTCCCAGATGGAAATGAGAAACTTGTTGGGAACTTGAATAAAGATGACTCTTGATATGCTCTAGCAAAAAGACTGGCAGCATTTTGCCACTGCCCTAGAGATCTGTGGAACTTTGAACTTGAGAGAGATGATTTATGATATCTGGTGGAAGAAATTTCTAAGTGGCAAAGCATTCAAGAGGAAGCAGAACATACAAGTTTGAAAAATGTACACCTTGATGATGCAATAGGAAAAAACCCATTTTCTCAGGAGAAATTCAAGCCCTTGCTAGAAATTTGCATAAGTAATGAGGAACCAAATGTTAATCACCAAGACAATGGAGAAAATGTCCTTGGGGCATGTCAGAGACCTTCATGGCAGGCCACCCATCATAGGTTTGGAGTCCTAGGAGGAAAACATGGTTTTGTGGGCCAGACCTAGGGCCCCCTTGCAGCCTTGGGACGTGGTGCCCTGTGTCCGAGCTGCTTCAGATGGAGCTCTGATTAAAAGGGGTCAAGGTACAGCTCCGGACATTGTTTCAGAAGGTGCAGGCCCTAAGCCTTGACGGCTTCCATGTGGTGTTGGGCTTTCAGGTACACAGAAGTCAAGAATTGACGTTGGGGAACCTCTGCCTACATTTCAGAGGATGTTTGGAAACACCTGGATGTCCAGGCAAAAGTCTGCTGGAGGAGCAGAGACCTCATGGGACACTTCTTCTAAGGCAGTGCAGAAGGGAAATGTGCAGTTGACGCCCCCACACAGTGTCCCCACTGGGACACTGCCTAATGGAGCTGTGAGAAGAGGGCCACTGTCCTCCAGAACCCAGAATGGCAGATTCACTGACAGCTTGCACTGCACATGTGAAAAAGCTGCAGAGACTAGACACGCCATTGTATCTAGGAAGTAACGAACTTGCTTTTGATTTTACAGGCTTATAGGTGAAAGGGACTTGCCTGATCTCAGATGAGAGGTTGGACTCGGACTTTTCGGTTAATACTAGAATGAATTAAGATTTGGGGGACTGTTGTAAGGGCATGATTGTCTTTTGAAATGTGAGGACATGAGGTTTGGCAGAGGCCAGGTGCAGGATAATATGGTTTTGCTCTGTGTCCCCACCCAAATCTCACCTTGAATTGTAATAATCCTCACATGTCAAGGTCAGGACCAGGTGGAGATAATTGAATCATGAGGGTGATTTCCCCGATGTTGTTCTTGTGCTAATGAGTTCTCAGGAGATCTGATGGTTTTTAAGGTGCTTTCCCCTTTGCTCTGCACTCATTCTCTCTCCTGCCACCCTGTGAAGTGATGTCTTCTGCCATGATTGTTAAGTTTCCTGAGGCTTTCCCAGCTATGTGCCACTGTGAGTCAATTAAACACCTCCTTTTTATAAATTACCCTGTCTTGGGTATTTCTTCATAGCAGCATGAGAACGAAGTAATACACAAATGCACATCTTTTCAAAGGAAGAGAGAGAAGGAAAATAAAAGGATTGACAATTAACTGTATATAAAGCAAATCATTAAGGAACCACATTTTCTCAGGATCTAACCCATTGGTCTGGTGTTTGGTCAGAAGACCAGCGACTTTCAGATTTCTTTGTTGATTTAGAGGCTTTAGACCTGCTGAATTCAGATATATTTCCTAAATTCCATGCAATATACCTTCGATTTCATTGTGGTAGGAAATATATATAAATTTGTGTTGTATTTACAATGCTGAATTTTTTTTATTCAAAATTAGAAACAGGTAGTGATGGTGAGGAAAATATATGATATATTCAAATGCTTTATAATAATATAAATTATTAAGAAAAAATATAATTCATGTAAATAAAACAGCTTAAATTTCTGATTTAACTTAATATAATTTTCTCTTACTTGAACTTAAGCTGCATGAGTACAAAGACTTTTGAATATTATCCATAGCACATATAATGGAGAGAGGTACATATTAGGCCTGCAATGAAAATATGCAGGAAATGAATATGCAGAGAATGAATGAGAGAATCAAGTAGTTATGACTCAGTGAAATGACTGAATGCTATAGGAGAGAAGCCAGTTGGAGAGGGCAGGAAAAAAAGAAATAAAACAAAGGAAAGAGTATGATCATGGAAAGGAGGGAAGAAAAAAGAAAAAAAGGAGGGAAAAATAGTATTATGAATTTGTCTTCTTTAAAAAAGCTATTACATTGTATATAAAAATTCATAAGCACCAAGCTGAATTCCTTTTCCCAGTTGGAACAAAAAAGATTCTTATGTCAATTTCAAATTGAAAATCTCATTCAATTCTTCAAACAGTTGGTAACCTGAATGTTTAAAATTTGAATAAAAAGTAGGATGATTTTGAAGGAGGAATTCAGTTTTTAAAATTCAGGTCTCTCAAATGGGAATAGAAGAGCAGTTCTCTGTGCAATGCATTGCCTGCTGTTTTCATTAAACAGTAACTGCTTTCTTTGAACCTTTGCCTCGTAAAAATAGAAAAAAAAAAATCAAGTGAATTCAAGTCAAACAGTTGTAGTTTTTGGTATAGCTGTTGTATTTCACCAAAATGTCAAGTACTTAAATGCAGATGGTTTATGTGTTTCCTGCTATTTTCAGAATGACACTCCTTGGAATGAAGCTGGTATTGATGAAACTGATGTGCATTACCACCTCCTCAGGAACTGGAAGAACTCACCCATAGGAGAAGTATAAAAGCAATGAAAGCACCTGCTCTGAGCCAGAGAGGAAGCTGCCTGGAAATAGAAGCTCTGTTTGTTTCCTTATCTATGTCATCCTAACGACTTAATAAAAAGCTTCTAAGCAAATAAATCATGTTTGATCACAACTTACAACAAAAGCAGGTAATTCAACAAGCACCCACATTTAAAATGTGCTTAATTATTAATTTATTTGCGGTGAAATTTGCAAAACTTCCTTATAATCACACACTTACTCTTTATTTTTCAACTAATTTAAATGTTTAATTTTTATAAATTGCTAAATAATAATATTGTTTAAAAGAGTTGATTACAAAATAGTAAGTTATGTTTTCATGTTTCACATTTTCAAACAAATGTTTTGTATTTAACCACAAATTATTAACAAGACCTAATCCTTGTATTTGTCTGCTATTTAATTATGGTAACATGTTCTAATCTAGATATTTGGATACAATATTTGGAATCAAATATTTTGGTAAAAGTAAAGAACTCATTTTCTAGTTGATCTTGAAAGGCATAGAGATTGGAGAGACTTTGGAGCCCAAGTGTCCAGAGTCATTCCCTTCCTAGATCCCACACTGACTAGCTTTATTCCTCTAGACAATTTACTTAATCATCTCTGAGCAAAATCTTCCTGGTTTCCAAAACAGAGATAAAACAGTAAGTAGATCCCAGGTTTATTGTAAGTTAAAGAAGATACATGCTTATAACAGCACCTATGAAATAGTACTATATACATTCGAGCCTCATTATTTGTGAATTCTGTATTTGAGAATGCACATGCTAGCTAAGATTTATTTGTAACATCAAAATCACCTCTCAAGACACTTTTGCAGTCATTTATGGACGTGTACAGTGGTGAAAAACTTGGGTCACCTGAGTGCACATTCCCAGATGAAGTTAAGGCAAAGCTCTGTTGTCTTATATTAACTGTAATTTTTTTTTTTAATATCCTTTATGCAGTCTGTGTAGTATCACATTTTTTACATCTTTTACTTTCTGTTGGTGATTTTGCTGCTTAAATGACCTGAAATATAATGCTTAAGTGCTTTCTGGTGTTCCCAAGCACAAGACAGATATAATGTGAGTTATGCAGAACATACTGTACTTGTGTTAGATAAGCTTAAATGAAGCATGAGTTATAATGCTGTTGACCATGAGTTCAATGTTTATGAATCAACACTACATTGCATAAAATGGCTTTAAGGAAAAACACACATAAAGCAAAGTTATATATTGATATGTTGAATAAAATGTTCCGATTAGAAGTTCACAAAAATCTAAGCTTGTAGTTTCCCTAGAAGCAATGTTCTAGTATTCACTAATTCAGAGTTGGTAACTATGCTATAGAACATAACTGCTAAGAACAAGAATCAACTGCATAAATAATATGATATACATCATAAGAATAACACATTATAAACATGTGTTTGCTACCTATGATGGTTAATAGTTTGTGTCAGCTTGATTGGGCCATGCAGTACTTAAACACTTGACCTAACATTATTCTGGCTGTATCTTTGAGGATGTTTCTGGATGAGATTGACATTTGAGTTGGTAGGTTTAGTTAAGGAGATTGCCTTTCCTAAAATGAGTTGGGCTCATCCAATCAGTTAAAGCTTTGAGTAGAACAAAAAGGCTGAAGTTTCTCGCTTAACTACTTTGATCTGAGACATTGGTCTTTTCTGGTTTTTGGACTTAAATGTCAACTCTTCTTGGGACTTGAGCCTACCAGCTTTTGGACTGGAGCTACACATTGGCTTTCCTGGGTCTCCAACTAGCACTGACTTCAAATCTTGGGACTTCTCATCTTCTATCATCATGAAAGCTAAATCCCATTAATAAATTTCAGGGCCCTTTACATCAGAGTACTGCAATGAATTTCTGTGGAAGGAGGAACATAAAGAAGAAGGTATTTACAAATAAATTAGATTCACATGGTTGCCACATTTTTTTTTAATTGGCAATATTAGATGTTAATTGTAAATTCTAGTGGGGAAATATTTTAAGACTGGAATTCTGTATACAGGAAAAACAATTGTATAAGACTAAGTCAATAGTTTTGTAAAATGTATAATAAAGAGTTAATTATGGTGCCTAACTTAAAAAACAATATGAAAACAAAGCAAGACTTCCAGGAAAGATAGAATTAATTTTTAAAAGGTAATTGAAAGAATGCTGAGTATTGTGACATATATTATCGGGAGAACCCACTCCTGATGTTTAAAGTGGGTTCTTTTCTATTTCCTGGGTGTCTTGGCTGGTTTGAGAAATAAAGGGAAAGAGCACAAGAGAGAGAAATTTAAAGCTGGGTGTCCGGGGCAGACATCACATGTCGGCAGGATCCGTGATGTTCCCCAAGCCGTAAAACCAGCAAGTTTTTATTAGCGATTTTCAAAAGGGGAGGGAGTGCACGAACAGGTTGTGGGTCACAGAGATCACATACTTCACAAGGTAACAAAATATCACAAAGCAAATGGAGGCAGGGCGAGATCACAGGACCACCGGATGAGGTGAAATTAAAATTGATAATGAAGTTTTGGCACACATTGTCATTGATAACACCTTATCAGGAAACAGGGTTTGACAGCAGGCAACCTGTCTGACCAAAATTTATTAGGCAGGAATTTTCCACATCCTAATAAGCCTGGGAGCACTACAGGAGACCAGGGCTTATTTCATCCCTTCAGTTTCGACCATAAAAGATGGCACGCCTTGAGGGGGCCATTCATAGGCCTACCCTCAGGGCACATTCTCTTTCTCAGGGATATTCCTTGCTGAGAAAAAGAATTCAGCGATATTTCTCCTATTTGCTTTTGGAAGGGGAGAAATACAGCTCTGTTCTGTCCTGCTCACCGGCGGCCAGTTCAGTTACCTCCCTTGTTCCCTGAACATCACTGTTATCCTGTTCTTTTTTAAAGATGCCTAGATTTCACATTGTTCAAACGCACACGCTCTACAAACAATTTGTGCAGTTGACACAATCATCACAGGGTCCTGAGGCAACATTCATCCTCCTCAGTTTACGAAGAAAATGACGGGATTAAGAGATTAAAGACAGGCATAGGAAATCACAAGGGTATTGATTGGGGAAGTGACAAGTGTCCATAAAATCTTCACAATTTATGTTCAGAGATTGAAGTAAAGACAGGCATAAGAAATTATAAAAGTATTAATTTGGGGAACTAATAAATGTCCATTAAATCTTCACAATTTATGTTTTTCTGCAGTGGCTTCAGCCAGTCCCTCCGTTTGGGGTCCCTGACTTCCCACAACATATTAAGAAATAATTTTGTTCAAATTCTCACAGAAATTCAGACAATTCAGCCAACTCAGAGTACAATATCTTTAAGAAGAAACTGGATTTTTATCTTAATGGAAATAATAAAAAGGCATATACTTATTCTGTGAACAACCACTAATCAAAATGAAATTCAGAGGAAAACAAATCTGAAAAAAGGGCAAGAGATCAGGTGCAGTGCCTCATTCCTGTAATTCCAGCACTTTGGGAGGCTGAGGAAGGAGGATTACGTGGGCCCATGAGTTCAAGACTAGTCTGGGCAACACCAGGAGACCTCTTCTCTACAAAAAATTTTAAAAATCTAGTCAGAGGGGGTGTGGCTGTAGTCCAAGCTACTTGGGAAGCTTAGATAGGAGGATCACTTTAACCTGGGAGGTCAAGGCTGCAGTGAGCCATGATTGCACCACTGCACTCCAGCCTGGGTGTCCAAAAAGATTCTGTCTCTTCAAAATAAAGGGGACATGGGTGGCACAAGAAAGATATTATCCATATAGAACATAAAACCTTTGGTATAGAACTTTAATTATAGTATTAAATACATATAAAATATGAGACAAGGAAGATGAAGATTAGTATAAAAAGTTAAAATCTTTGTATTTCATAAGTATTTTTGTGGTTATTAAACACAAAATTCTATAACAACTTTATTAACTTTTGTATGAACAATGCTCACTATTAGGGGATTAATCAGTTAACGGCTGAATTGTGTCTCTGTAAAATTCATGTTGATATCTGAACCCAGATGACCTTAGAATGTGCCATATTTTTATACAGGGTCTTTACAGAGGTAATTAATTAAATTGAGGTCATTACTGTAGGCTCTAATGCAGTAAGATTGTTATCCTTGTAAGAAGAGAAAATCTGGGCACAGGTACTGAGGGAAGACACAGGGAGAAGTTGGCCAGCTACAAGCCAAGGAGAGAGTCCTGGAACAGATCCTTCCATTAGCGCTTCAGAAGGAACCAACTCTGCTGACACCTTGATCTCTGACTTCTAGTCTTCCAAACTGAGAGACAATACATTCTGTTATTTAAGTCACCAAGAATCTAGTAGTTCGTTATGGTAGCCCTAGCAAACTAACACAGGAGGAAGAGCAGAATCGGATCAATACAATTACCTCTAAAGTTGGGCCTGAGAATAGGGCAGGAGAATTTATCTATGGTGTTAATATATATTTTTTCTCTCTCTCTATCTCTGCCTCTAGTTCTACCTCTACCTCATATAATTGGTAAAATTAGGAAGCCACAGTGATAGGAGAGAAGGTGCTAAGATGAAAGAATCATTTTCTTTCTCCCCATGGACTCTGTTTTACTTCAGAGCATATGACAGATAAATCTCAATAGCAATGAAAACTGTTTTTAGGTAAGTTTGTCTGATTCTATCCTGAAGATGTTTTCTATTTCGCCTTTTTTAGGTTCACTTTCCATAGTTTTTTTCATTTTGTTTGACAAAATACTATTTGAGATTAGTCTCAGAATTTGTCATCAGAAACATCCATTATAAATGAGACTTGAAAGATAGATTGAAATTGGATCTATACTCTATATAATAGGAAGTTAAGTTAATGTCTTTTAATTAGAAATATACTACCCTAAATGACTGATTATTTTCCAACTATAGAAATGTTCTTTTAGACATTGAAATGATAAAATTTTCATACATTTTACTAGCAAAGCAATCTAGTTATCTTAGTAAGTATAACTGACTTTTAACTTGTGACCTTTGCAAAAAAAATTGTCCTGACTCTATGATCATTTACAAATATCCATATAGAAAAAAAAATAATCATTTGTATTGATAAAAAATTTAAGTATCTCAGTGCATCTTTATTTTATTTTCACAATTAATATTCTTTAAAAATATAAATATTCTATATCACCTTTCTAAAATAAAAGATTCCAAAGGTACTAGAAGTATGACTTTGAAGGAAAAAGTTATTGGCATTTACATTTTTGAAAAATATTACCAAATGACAGCTCACTTATTTACAGAATGCTAAGCTAAATGATTTTAACTGACAGAATAAATGGTAATAAGTGATGATTCTATCAGGAAAACACAATCGCAAATCTAAGAATGATTATGGTAACATAATACATTCTCTTTATAAAAAGGAAAAAAAATACACTGAATGTGCCAAAAGATGTTACTATGTTTTTCTTATTATATATTAACAGTTTAGTGAAATATATTTTCTTTTATCTTTTTAACCTATATGTATAATAATTAAAATAAAAATTAGGTTTAGATTTAAATTTATGATTTTTACCCTTAAATAGGGTCTACTAATTATAATCTTACCAAACCCAGAGACTATTCCTACTAATAATAGTGCTATTTTCATTCATTCAGTGTCCATTGAAATGTTACCTGTTCATATAATTAATCCTGCTGATCTTCATAAATCTCTTTGTTACAGGTTAGGGATTATTTTTTCTTTTGGCTTTTCATGAGGAGGGATAGATCTGATTCCATAATTGCCATGTGTGGCAGAAGGAAAAAGAGTAGAGGATGCTGTGATGTGACAATGAGGATTGTTGCTATGTGGTACATGCAGAAAAGATGAGGCAAAGATTCTCACACACACACACACACACACACACACACACACACACACACACACACCAGAGATTCAAACAGGATCACTTGAGAATTTTTTAAAAAACGAATCAAAGTAAAGAGTAGATGAAAAGCAGGAGATATCAACTAAGAAGACATGGAAATTCAACTTAATCTTCTATAGCGCTTTGCAGTGTTTACATTTTTTATTTCTCTTTCCAAGCCACTGCTGTTGCCACAGTTTCTTTAACACAGGTACAAGAGTGGTTTTCATAGAAAAATACCATTTGTATAAATAAGCAGTTCTTCAATTAAAATAGCAATGTCAATCACTATGGGCTGTATTTAGGTTACATAAATTTAATAAAATTTATGTAACAAAAAGATATTTTAAGTAATAGAGAATTATAGGTTAACTTTTACTACAAAAAGAAATTAAATATATGCTAATTTGGGTCCTATGTCAATACTGATATGCAATGATATACTATTCAATATTACAACCAATAATTATAGCATATAATGCTATAATTATACATATATACATACATGATAAATAATTTAAGTCTCAATATATCTGTTATATTTTCATACATACATATATACATATGCTATAATTAACTAGTTTGTTATATATATGTATATATACATATGCATGCTTAGATTACACTTGGATGTTTTTGTTTGTAACTTACATTTAAAATCTTCAGGGCCATTAATTGTACATGTTGTTTCTTTGCCTGTCAATAACTATTTAAAGACAAGATTAACTGTGATTGTCTGGAACCATCTATTCTCACCGTAATAACTAACATATGTGTATTTGTGTATTATATGCTTGATAGTATGTAATATAACACTGGCTGAGCACTTAAAATTTGCCAAACATTGAACCACATGTACTTTAACTCTCAAAACAGTCTTATATAAAATTATACTTATTGCCCTTCTGTAGATGAGGAAATGGAAAAGTAATACAAAGACAAATCTCTCTGATGACAAAGACCACTGATAATTACAATCCTCATCTATATATAAATATTTCAAAAAACAAAATTATTTTTAAAATACTGTATTTGTAATATTCTAAGAAAAGTGTAATGTCATATCTTTTTAGTACATAGATGTGTTTTATTAATTGACGACAAACTGAAACCACCTAAGTAATAAGTATAACTTATTACTTACCACCTTTGACCAAACTGTTATATGGTATTATCAAGACCCATAACTCATAGTATTGGGATTAACAAAACTAAATCTGTTAAATCTCCAAGACATACAATTGGAAATTATACAATTAAACTTAAATATATATATGTACTTCACTTTGGGAGGCTGAGGCAGGCAGATCATGAGGTCAGGAGATCGAGACAATCCTGGCCAACCTGATGAAACCCCATCTCTACTAAAAATACAAAAATTAGTTGGGTGTGGTGGCGTGCACCTGTAGTCCCAGCTACCAGGGAGGCTGAGGCAGGAGAATTGCTTGAACCCGGGAGGCGGAGGTTGCAGTGAGCCGAGATTGCGCCACTGCCCTCCAACTTGATGACAGAGAGAGACTCTGTTTCAAAACAACGAAAAAAGTATGTACTTAATGATCACTTAATACTTGTTAAAATTGTGGATCCCTTGGTTTCACTTCTAAGAATATTAATAAATTAGGTTTGACAGAACTTTCCCCAAATTTGCACTTTTATTTGGGAACCCATATAATGATTCATGTGATTCATGGATCACACTCTAATAAATAGTGTTATGAGTAAAATGACATCTTTTATCATCAACTTGGAAATAAGCTCTCGGTTCTTTTCAGTTTGCATTATCTTGAGCTACAGGACATGAGTGAATATCAATTGTCATAACTTTGTTGGGTCACAGGTTTAAGTTGCCTGTCTGGCCTAGATGCCCGTGGTCTACACCCTGGTTGACCCCTGTCTTTCAAGGAGGAGATAGAAGAAAGTGATTTTCCCCTTGTTTTATTGTTTAAGTATTGTTTGGGATCCAATTAAAATATATTATTTTCAAAAAAGTAAGAAAAGGATTGTGCAATATTTTTTACAATAATGATTCAACTGGCTTTTTACCATATTTTATTGGCTATATTTGAATGATTCCTGATTCCCAAATGAATTTTAGTATTATTTCAGCTAGATAATCCAAAATTCTATTAATAATTTTAAGCATACTAAATATTTAAATTAATTTATATTAATAGCTTTATAATTTTACCATAAAGATAAAAGATTTTCACATTTTTGTCTTTTATATCCCTTTGTAAACTTTGAACACTCTTTTTATTTAAAGGTAGACATACATACAAAATTTGTTTATAGGTATTATATATCATGTTTTAATTGATACAATTTATCTAATTTTAACATTTCTGTGTTTGTTTTAATTGAACTTCAGGATTGGTAGAATAAAACAAATGTCTAGTGTTCTTTTAATATTTATTTATTTATTTATTTATTTATTTATTTATTTATTTATTTATTTTGGGGCAGAGTCTCTCTCTGTCACCCAGGCTGGAGTACAGGTGTAATTATGGCTCACTATATCCTTAATCCCACAGGCGCACGTGATCCTCCCACCTCAGCCTCCTGAGTAGCTGGGACTACCGCCATGTGCCACAACACTTGGCTAATTTTTTTGTTTTTAATTTTTATGTTGTAGAGACAGAGTCCTACTATGTTGCTCAGGCTGGTCTTGAACTTCTGGGGTCAACTGATCCTCTCACCTCAGCCTTCCAAAGTGCTAGGAATATAGACATGAGCCATCGAACTTGGCCTCTTTTGAAATTTAGGTGTTTAATACTGAATGATCATATTTCACAATGCTTGAACACTTATATAAACTGTTACTTATTGATAAGGCCAATGATCTTCTCTGAGAGACCTAAATTACATATGGAATGTTGTGCATTTTGGCCTATAACAATGACTTTCACATTTTTGTCATTGCACATACCTATCAGTACAAAGCAAATATTAATCATGCATCTGCAATATTAATATATTTACACATACATTTATTCTAATGCTAATCCATGCATTATATTGTCAAAATTTTTGTATTGCTTATTTCTAGATAGAAGGTAAACATAAAATTTAGTGTTGTCTTTCCATGCTTGTAGGTTGTCTCTTGGCTGGATAACATTACCTAAACAATCTCAAAGTAATTTTCTGAACATATTCTTTCATGTCATTCACTTTTCAACTGAAGAAAAGTGACCTTTCAAGTATTTACATCATGTCACAGTGAATTGATGTAGCTTACAATGTAGGTTTTGTTCTCTTAATTGTTTTCCTTTTCTCTTCATCTTTTATCACTTCCTAATATCTGACAGCTCTACTCCTATAATATAATTATATTGAACTAATTTAAGATCCTTTGGAAATTATATTCATTCACCTTCCAATACCTTATATTTCTTATACCTGATTCATTTTTGTGTGGATTAAAATTTACTTACCACTCTAATCAGAAAATCTCCCCTTATCCTTGATGACTTGACACAGCACTCTCACAGCATCAGAAAATGGTACTTTTAGAACACTTGATACACGGTATTTCAATAATTAACTTACTCCACATCTTTTTACTGCCTTCCTCCCTCACAGAATTCAAGCGTTTCTACACCCGTAACCATGCATGTAGTGCATTTGCAGTCAACAAGCTGAAGTCCCAGAAAACTGATGTGTAGTTTTATTCTGAAACTCAGTAGCTTTGAGATCCAAAAAGAACAGATTTTTCAGTCTGAGTCTGAAAAGACCAATGTTCTAGTGTAAAGCAGTCAGGCAGAGAGAGGGAGAGTTGACTCTTACTCAGTCTTTTTGTTCTGTTCAGGCCTTCAGTTGATTGGATGAGGCAAACTCAAGTTAGGGAGAGCAATTTGCTTCAGTCAGTCTACCAAGTCAAATGTTAATCTCATTCTAAAATGCCCTCACATACACACCCAGGAAAATGTTTGATCAAATGCCTGGGCAAACTGTGGCCCAGTCAATTTAATACATACAATTAATTGTCAAAGCGTTGTTCATTGTAATAACAATAGTTTTTAAATAAATGAAACTTTTAAATTGACGGTTTTACCATTTGTGGGAAAAGGTATATAGATATGGGATATCTCTATACCTCCCTCTCAATATTGACACACCCAGAATAATGCTTGACCAAATGCCTGGGCAAACTGTGGCCCAGTCAATTTAATACATAAAATTAATCGTCAAAGCATTGTTCATTGTAATAACAATGGTTTTTTTAGTAATTGAAACTTTTAAATTGATAGTTTACCATGTGTGGGGACAAGGAGATATGGGATATCTCTATACCTCCCTCTCAATATTGCTATGACCCTAAATCTGCTATGAGAAGATGATGTCTTGGAAACCCTTGTTATATACAGTTTAAATGACATGTTTCCTCTAATGGATTGTAGAACGTAAGAGGCAGGGATTACACTGAATGAAAATGTATATTTATATCTTTTGAGGTATAGTATGTACTTAATAAATATTAAAATAAAAGAAAAACATTACAAAGTCTTATGCTTAAATCTCCAAGTAAAAAGCAAATAAAATCTCATTTAACTTTTGGGTAATCATTGAGTGAGACATAACACTTTTTTGAAGAAGTCTATAGGTATTTTAGATACTAAATAAGACATTTCCTCTTCACACAGTAACAAAAGATCGGATATAAAATGCCTGATGAAAATTCACAAGTTATATATAATTCTATCAATTTTATGGGATCATAATTTATTAACATTTTACATGTTTATTTTTGCCATTTTCTTCCTGAATATTTAAAGTGAAATTACAATAGCAATGAAAACTTTAGTGCTAGCTAGAGGGTGATAACAATTAATCTGCTTTATTTGTCCTTACTAAGTTATTTGACATTAGATGTTGGCTTAAACAACATAAATTTTACCTTCTCACAGTTCTGTAGGCAGGAAGTCTAAGGTGAAGGTTTCTGTAGCGGTTAGCTTCTCGTGGGGGCTCTCTTTTATGTACCTGTCTTTTAGATGATCACCTTCTCATTGTGTTCTCAAATAGCAGAGAGAAAGAGAGGTCTCTGGTGTCTCTTCTTACTCCTTGAAGGGCACCTGTTCTGAAGGATCAAGCTACCACCCTGGAACCTCATTTAACTTTAATCACCTCCCTGAATTAGTCCTTGTATCCAAAAGATTCATGTGGAGGTTAGAGCGTCAGCATGTGAATTTTGGGGAGACATATTTTGGTACAGAAAAATGTAAGAAATGTATTCATAAAAACTTCTGCCTAACCTGTAATTAATGTTGAATCATTTAGAAAGTCATTGCCAAAAACAGCAAGTGATTGTTCTTAGTTTAAAAATGAGAAGCAGGAATAGACAATGAAATTAGAGCAGGAACAAAAGTTAAAAACATAATTACATATACTCATCACAGCTTGACTATGTTGGCTTTTAGTCCCATTAAGCTCTATTTGGTTTTTGTGGTGTATATAGAAAACCCTTTTATTCTCATCTTCAGTGACGGCTCACTGGAAAGCACAATCTAGTGTGTGTATGTGAGTGTGTGTGTGTGTCTATGTATGTCCTCCCTTTATAAAGTGCACAACATTTAATGTTTTGAACATCACAGAAATTACTCCCAAAGAATATTTAACCATTTATTAGTAGCTACTATAATTAATTGATTTATGAGTCTATCAGTAATTAGTGTAAACTTATTGTGTGCCAGGCTCTCTACATGATGATGGAACAAATTATTTTAATGAGCAGTTCAAGCTGAGATAACTTGCTTTCCTAAAGAAAGATGATGATTTAGCATTCCACAGTTATCCTACTATAATGGTTGAATACTTAATATGGTTCTCACTATCATTTCTGTTTAGTCATAATGTAGTTTATTAATGAATTATCTATAGCAGCACACTCAATATGTAAAAAGAAAAACAAAGTACTACTAGTATAAAGTGATTTCCAGTGTCAGTCAAGTGAAAGTAATTCAATCTGAACATTTTAAAGTAAGGAAAACAGATTGTGATCTAAGGTCTATGATTTATCATAAAAGAGGCAGCAGAAAAACAGTTTTTCCCCCTATTTGAGTGAAGGCCACAGTATCAGATATAAATAATATAAATCATTGTACCCCATAGTTTGTAAGATTGTCTATACCTATTAGGATTAAAACCTGAGAATTTAGTGCTCAGAATGGAAATTATTTATATGCACTAAATAAAGTGTGGGAAAAATCATGATAGTGACACTTTGTTGAGGATTGAGTCATTTGAGTGGTTTGGGAATTTTTACCAGGCTAAGTAATTAAAGGCTTTTTATTACATCAATTGTTTAAGAAAATGCAAGGCCTGTGTAATAATACGTTAAAAATTAATCGTTAAATTAGATTAATCTCTAGTAAAATATGAGACGCACTCTTAGAAACCTTGGGAATTAATTAGTACATATCTAATACGTATTTTAATAGATTAAGGACATATTTTTGTTGAAGAAATGTTTTTAAAAATTTAGTTTAAAATTTATTTTTAGTTTTTAATTTTTTTTCAAGATCACTGAGTAGATACATCAGATGCCAGTTTTCATCAGAAAGAAACACAAAGTGAAAGGTGAATTGTCATTATTTGAATAGAAAGCTAAGGAAAGAGGGCTGGCACCTGTTGGAAAGCCTCTGGGTAGAAGCTAAGGTGTAGAAAAGGAAAGTATAAGACTTTGGCAGAGATTGACCCCTAAGGAACCTGGAGTCCCAGAGAAAGGGCAGATGGGGAGGTTTCATTACTCCCTTCACTCCTGAGACATACTGCTGACTACCAAAATGTTGGGAATCCCCTCTGGCCTTGCAATCCCAGGCAACACTGTTGGTGGTGATTTGGGTACTTCCTGGGGATAGAGCACTGGATGGCCAGCTCATGCAGGTGAATTTGCACTTCCTTCAGACCCAGACTAGGTTAGTAGGTGCCACTGTGGTTGTGCACTCATTTTGTGCAACTGTTCTACCTGGGAAACCTACCCTTGTGTCTCCACATCACCAGATCCCCCACAAACATAACCAGAACCCGCTCTGATTTTGGCAACTACAGTGTACTCATGGAACCCTGGGGAGCTGCAAGATCACTGGAGGTTTAGCCCTTGGTGTGGGCAGTCCCTAGTGGGGAGCATGACCCAACAAACACCTCCTGGGACAAAGAAAACATGAATGTGGTGCTAATCCCTGAAGGGTCAGCATCCGTGGCCAGGAATGGAAGTGAATTAGGGGTCATGTACTGCTCTCCCTGTCCACTGTTGCAGGTGCGACAGACTTTGCCTGCTGAGGGATGGCACAGGTACGCTTGGAGACAGAATTTCCAGCATGTTTTGTGGTGCTGCACTCAGGCCATTTCGGTGGTAGCTGCCAGAAGGAAATTTGTATGGATCTCAATTGCACTGTAGCAGGGAGCCAAAGGTCAGTGTCTGCATGAACGAAAGGTTATGATCCCTGTGTCAGGGTGTGAAAGGAAAGTGGACCACATCCCTGCCTTCCTAGGAAGATATGTTGATACAGTCCCCTTAATGCTCCCCCTGAGACCTCAGCATGTCCCCACATGAACTTTCCTCCAACCCCCATCAGGGCTGGTGCCTTCGCTCATGATTGGGCTGCCCATGGGAGAACCATACCATACTCTTAAGTGCAATTTACTGGACTGTAGACTCACTACAAGACCAAATAGGAAAAAAAAAAAAAAAAAAAAAAAAACCTGCTGGCAAAAGAACACAGTGGTAGTGTTTGAGATAAGTTCACTGAAACCTCCATACACATACCCCAAACCCTGCAGAATAGAGTGTGTAGGCTCATAATCCAATATTCCACTTCAACAAGCAGCGTGCAAGAAAGCCGCCACAAAGTAGCTATCCATACTATGGAATCCATACAGAGCCTTGGCCCCTGAAAACACCCAGAAATAAAGTCAAATAATTCTACACAACATACACCACAGTAATATTATGAAGGGAAAAACAGAATACAAATTTTAAATTTCCTCTAAATGATAGCAAATCACAAAATAAAGGGTGACAGCCACTTCATATTAGAAGGAATTAGTGCAAGAACTCCAGCAGCAGCCATACAAAAATATACAGCGTTTGACACCTTCAAATAATTTCACTAAGTCTCTACAAATGAATCCTAACCAAAATGAAAATTCTGAAATGATAAATAGTTTAAAATACAATAAGGAAGTTCTATGAAATCCAAGAGAGAGTTGAAGAATGACACAAAGAAGCCAGAAAACCAATTCAGGATTATAAGAGATGAGATAATTCTCTTTTAAAAATCCAGAAATTATGAAAAAAAAATACTAAATGAATTTCAAAATAGAGTTGAGATTTTTAATAATATTCTAGAATAAGTATAAGAAACAATTTCAGATATTGAACATTGGTCTTAAAATTTAGCCTAGTCAGACAAAATGAAGAAAATATAATTTTTTAAAATGAACAAATCCTCCAAGAAATATGGGATTATGCAAAACAAACAAATGTGTGACATATAGACATTCCTGTGAGAGAAGAAGAAAATGTAAGACAATTGAAAAACATATTTGAGGAATTAATTCAAGAAAGTTTCCCTGATCTTCTTAGAGAGATAGACTTCCAGAAATAGGAAACTCAGAGAACACCTGGCAGATACTATACAAGACAAACATCATCAAGCTATATAGTCATCAGATTATCCAAAATCAACACTAAACAAAAAATCTTAAAACCTTCTAGAAAGAAATGTAAAATCACCTATAAAGGAAATCTCATCAGACTTACAGTGGACTCAGCAGAAACTTTACAAACCAGAAGAGACTGGGGGCTTATTCTTAGCTTTCCTGAAGAAAAAAAAAAAAAAATGACAACCAAGAATTTTATATCATGCTGAATTAAGTTTCATAAATGAAGGAGAAATAAACTCATTACCAGACAAAACAAATGCTAAGTGAATATGTCACTATTAAGTTGGTCTTACAGAATATGCGCAAAGAAGTTCTAAGCATGGAACCAAAATACCTGACATGATAAAAATACACATAAGTATTATACAAAGTTCATAGACCCTCTAAGGCAATTACACAATTGAGATTACAGCCACTAACTAACAACACTATGACAAGAATAAAAACTCACATTCAATATTAACCTTGAATATAAATAACCTAAATATTCCACTTAAAATATATAAATTGGCAAATTGTATAAAAAGCAAGATTCAGCCATGTGCTTTCTACAAGAGACCAATTTAATGTGTAAAAACACCCATAAACTCAAAGTAAACGGGTAAAAAAAGAAATATCATGCAAATGGAAAATGTAAAAGAACAGGAATTGCTATTATTATATGATATACAACAGACTTTAATTCAACAACAGTGAAAAAAAGAATACAAAGAAGGGCATGATATAATAATAAAGATTTTAATTCAACAAGATTTATCTAACTCGAATGTATATACACCCAACCTCAGAGTATCCAGTTTTAGGAAACAAACACTACTAGACCTAAGGAAACAGATGGGTGGCCATACAATAATAGTGAGGGATTTCATCATCCCACTGACAGCACTAGACATATCATCAAGGCAGAAACAAATAAACTATGGGCATAAACTGCACTCTTGACTAAATCTAATACACATCTACAGAAAATGCCAACCAAGAAACACAGAATATACATTTTTTCATCTGCATATGAAACAATCTCCAAAACTGACCATATGCTTGGCCCCCAAGGAAGTTTCAATACATTAAAAAAATCAAATTTATATCAAGTATCTTCTGGGACCAAAAGGTCATAAAGTAAAAAATCAAATCAAAGGTGAGCTCTTGAAACACACTAGTATGCAAAAACTAAACCACTTGCTCCGACTTTTGAGTAAAAAACAAAATTAAGACACAATATGTTTTTTAAATGGAAACAAATAAAAACACAGCCATAGCATACCAAAAACACTGGGATACACCAAGAGCAGTTTTAAGAGGAGAATTTATGGCATTACATGCCTACATTCAAAAGACAGATTTTAAAGTGACAACCTAACGTTGCACCCCAGGGAACTAGAAAAACAAAAACAAACCAAAACCAAAGCTACCAAAGGAAAATAAATAACAAAAATCAAAGCAAAACTAAATAAAATTGGGACTAAAAAATCATACAAAGGATCAACGAAATTAAAAGTTGCTTCTTTGAAAGAGTAAAAGTGATTAATAGACTGCTAGCTACATTAACAAAGAAAGAGAGAGAGAAGATTGAAATAAGCACAACCAGAAATAATAAAGCTGACATTGCAATTAATACTACAGAAATACAAAAAATCCTCAGAGACTGTTATGAACACCTCTGTGCACACAATCTATACAACCTAGAGGAAATGCATCAACTCCTGGAAACATACAACCTTCCAAGGTTGAATCAAGAAGAAACAGAAATCCTGAACAGACCAACAATGAGTAATAAAATTTAATCAGCAATATAAAATATATAGTAACAAAAATAAGCCCAGAACAGATAGATTCACAGCTGAATTTTATCAGATGTACAAGGAACAGCTGGCACCAATCTTCCAAAGGCTATTCAAAAAAAATTGAGACGAGATTCCTCCCTAACTAATTCTATAAAACCAGTATTATCCTGATACCAAAGCCAAACAAAGACCCAAGAAAAAAATAAACCTACAGGTAAATAGGCACAGGCAGGCACCACCATGCCCAGCCCCCATGATGACTTTACTTTTCTTCTTGAACCTGGTGAATTTCTGTATTAACATTTCTGATTTGAACCCTTCTGATATTCCTGAGATAAACTTTATGTGACCTTGGTATTCTGTTGGATTTTGGTTAGCTGATACTTCAAGATTTTTATAAAACTGGGTTGCAATTTACTTGTGTTCCCATTTCTAGCTGTCTCAGAGCTTCATCAAATGGGCAGGAACACTTTCCCTTAACTTCTCCTTTTCTGGAACAACAGACATATCCTGTCCTGTGGATATGGTTCCCCACAGGTCTGGGATATGGGTGCTGTGAATACTGCTGTGCTGGGGCTTTGGGAAGTGTGTTTGCATGCATGTGCGATGGGATACAGGTATGATTACTACTTTAATTTCTTTTCTTTTTTTTTTTTTTGAGACGAAGTCTCACTCTGTTGCCCAGGCTGGAGTGCAATGGCGCGATCTCAACTCACTGCAGTCTCCACCTCCTGGGTTCAAGCAACTCTCCTGCCTCAGCCTCCAGAGTTGCTGGGATTACAGGCACCCACAACCATGCCCGAAATTTTGTATTTTTAGTAAAGATGGAGTTTAACCATTTGGCCAGGCTTGTCTTGAACTCCCAGTTACCAATTTCGTATGTGTCCTTTTGAAGGCTTTCTAAGTATGACCAATGTAGTAAAGTGAGTCATCTACCACTCTTTTTTTTTTTTTTTTCCGGATGGGGTTTCACCTTGTTGCCCAGGCTACTCTTGAATTCTTGGGCTCCAGCAATCTACCCCCTTCAGCTTCCCAAAGTTCTGGGATTATAGGCATGAGCCACCATACCCAGCCCCACCACTCATTCTTGACCTATTCTCCTTTGCCTTTCTCTGTTGCAGAGTCCTGGAAGTTAAATGCTCTATTTCCTAGCCTCCCTTGCAGCTAGGAACAGTCATGTGACTCCATTTTGGCCAATGAGATACAAGAAACACTTGCTGAGTGGTACAATCAGAAAGTATTTGCTTTTCCAGTAACATGTAGGACCAATCACCTTTTTGTACTTCCCCTTTCTTCTTAATTTGAACATTGCATTGCCATCATGTTTGGAGATGAGTCAGCCATCTTGCAAATAGGAGGCAACAAGACTGAGGGAAATGCCATCCTGCTTCAGAGAGCAGAATGGAAAGAGAAGCCTAAGATGGCAATGGCACAGTTGGGCAGCTGAGTCAGGACTGGGGCCACTGCCTCTGGGTCTCAAGGGAGAAAAATAAACCCCTGTTTGTTGGCCTCATGTTAGGTTGGATTTTTTTTACTTAAAGCCAAAACATTTCTGACATACAAAACCAGACACACGAGTGCATGCCACACATACATCACAAGTGATCACATACTGTCCCATTAGCACCTTGATTTTTCCACTGAACCGTCAATCTTGCGGATCATCCTTTATCAGTGCCTGGCAAATTGTCTTGTTCTTGTTTTCTTGGGTTTTGTTTTTGCTTTGTTTTGTTTTGTTTTGTTTTAAAGACAAGGTCTCACTCTGTTGCCCAAGCTGGAGTGCATTGGCACAATCATAGCTCACTACCGCCTGGATCTTCTGGGCTTAGCAATCCTCCAGCCTCAGCCCCCCAAGTAGCTGGTACTAAAGGCATGTGCCACCATGCCTGGCTAATTTTCACATGTTCTGTTAGAGACTGGGTCTTGCTTTGTTGCCCAGGCTGGTCTTGAACTCCTGGACTCGAGAGGTCACCCTGCCTAGGCCTCCCAAACTGCTGACACTACAGGCATGAGTCACTCCACCAGCCTTGTTTTTGTTAATGGCAGTATACCCCCACTCTGGATGTGTAATATGATTTATTTAACCAGCCTCATCGACCTTTTGAGTTGTTTCCAAACTTTTGCTATTGAGGTAGAAAACAGAACTCAACTCTGGAGGTAGGGCTCAGACACTGGACCAAATTGAGAACTAGCTAAAACAGGTCCAGGGCAGAGGCACCTCCCCATAAGACACACCCACCAGTGTGCCATGTCAGTTTACCATTACCATGGCAACACCTAGAAGTTATGGCATCTTTCCATGGCAATGACCTGGTAACCCAGAAGTTACCACCCTCATCCTAGAAATGTCTGCATAAACTACCCCTTAATTTGCATGTAATTAAAAGTGGGTATAAATCTGAGTGCAGAGCTGCCTCTGAGCACTGCTCTGGGTGTACTACCTATGGGTGGCCCTGCTCCACAAGGGACAGTTGCTCTGCTGCTGCCATGCATGGCTGCTCCGCTGTGCATAGCAGCTTGCCTCTGAATTCTTCCCTAGGTGAAACCAGGAACCCTCCTCGGCTAAGCCCCAATTTGGGGGCTTGCCTGCCCTGCACCACTGTTACAGACAATGCTACAGTGAATAACCTTGCACGTACCTCATTTCGTACACATGAGAACATATCCATAGGATAAATTCCCAGCAGTGAAGATTGTTGTCTTATGATGCTCAGCCACTGGGTCTGAGAACAGGATATGCCTTTCATTCACTCAAGTCTCCTTTCATGTCCCTCAGTGGATTTAAAGTGTTATTCCTTTTGATTGTACATGTTTCTTTTTAGGTTTATTCCTAGGTTTTAATTTTTTTTGGTGCTGTGGTAAATGGGATATTTTTTCTCATCAATATTCCTGCTAGCAAGTCATTTTTTATATAGATGAAGGCTAATTATCATGTTACTTTAGTCCCAGTCACAAAACTTTTTTTTTTTTTTTTCCAGAGGGAGTCTTGCTCTGTCATCCAAGCTGGAGTGCAGTGGCCAATCTCGGCTCACTGCAAGCTCTGTCTCCCGGGTTCATGCCATTCTCCTGCCTCAGCCTCCCCAGTAGCTGGGACTACAGGCACCCACCACCACGCCCGGCTAATTTTTTTGTATTTTTATTAGAGATGGGGTTTCACTGTGTTAGCCAGGATGGTCTCAATCTCCGGACCTCATGATCCGCCTGCCTCGGCCTCCCAAAGTGCTGGGATTACAGGCATGAGCCACCGTACCTGGCCTCTGGCCACAAAACTTAAATATTGTTTGTAATAGAAATTAAATTGATCATCTTGGATTTTCCAGGGACTTGATCATGTCATCTGCAAAAAGTGATATTCTATTTCCTCCTTTGCATTTTTTAAACTTAATTTTTTTCTCTCTTCTAATTGCAAAAAAATTAAATAACAGTGATGATAGAAGACAGCTTCCTGAGTTTTCACCTTGACAGAGATGCTTCTAGTATCTTCCCCATTTGACAAAGGGGTAGCTTTGAGGCTGACATAAATGTATGGCAGCACATTGAGAAGTATTACTGAGAATGCAAGTTGATTCTGGCCATGACAAGTAATGGGATTTATACTTAGCCTCCTACCATAAACAATGATAAAGATGGGCCAAATGTACAAGGCAATTATGTACAGGAATTGGACAACTGGCAAGACTGCAATAACCTGAGAGAAGGGAAATACCTGAAGTGAGTCCAAGTTTGCCCTGTCTTTTTACTTTGGGTTTTCCTACCAAGATATGAGAGGTAAAGCCGCAGCAGAGATCATTAGCCAGAGATGACTGGCTGGGAAAGCAGCGATCAGCGTTTGGGCGCTGAGGTGGCTACAACTGGTAGAGCAGGGCACTGAAGGGGAGCGTGCTACGTAGAATGAGGGTTCAGAGGCTGCATGTGGGTCCCTCGGATCCCTGGGTGAGTCCAGGCTGTACATGTGCAAGGTGATCCTTCACAAGGCCTAGCGGGAAGCTGCTGCTGTGGGGCTGAGAGCTGACAGACAAGCCCAGCAGTGTGCAGTGCGAGGTGACATTGCAGTTCTTGCCCAGCTAGGGTGGAGAAACCTCACTGAGCCCCTCAGGCAATCAGTTGAGAAATCAGAAAGGATGTGGCTTAAGAATAAGAATCACAGTCCAGAATAAGGGCCAAAGCATAGCACTAAGAACAAAACCCAAACAGATTCACCCTTACAAAGCATAAAACCAAGCCTGGAGTGACATCAGGGAAATGATGGAATTGGAGGCTGTGGACTCTCCTTTTCAAAACCATGAAGACATCAACTCAACAACAATTCATGAAAATTCCCTTTGCAAGAAATCCAGAAACTAGTTGAGAGTCTCCTGCATTCCAGGTGAGCATGAATCTACTCATATTGAAACCGGTAGGGAATTTAAGACACCCTCTTGGCATGATCCCTACACCCAGCACAGTGCCGTATGACTGCGAGGAAATCCCCTAGCTCCCAACTTACCATGGAGTGAGAGAGAAATGAGCTGTGTATTCAATACCTCAACTTTTCTGAGGGCTACCCAGGGGGCTGACTTCTGTCTAGCCTGTCTCAGAACGTGGAAGGGACCTGAAATAACCCCACTGCCTCAGGGCCATGAGAAGAGACATGGTGGCATGATCTAGAGTGCAACTGGTCACCACAGCCCAACTCAACACAGACTGAATAGGAAAAAAAACATAACACACCTTAGATTCAAGCTTCTCCCTAGGGAAGAAAACAGTTGAACAGAACACCCAACAATCCAATTTTCTGGAGTCTACCTGAAGAACTTCTTTCAGTCACTTGTCTAAAGTGCTGACAGGACTTGGCATACTCTAGACACCTGGGGGCTGAAGAAAACAAAGAAGGTGGGTTGGATCAGCAGGAAGTTTAGAGAGGCCCCCAGAATCTTTGGCTTGGCTGATTGGTGAGGGTCTTCTCCTATACCTGGCCAGTTCATGAAAACTTGACAGAGGCCTGCTTTGTTTAATGTTCAGACACCAACACAGAAAGGCAAGGAAAATGAAGAAACAGGGAACAATGTTTCAAACAAAGGAATAAGATAAATCTCTAGAAACTGACTCTAGTGATAGGGAGTTATATGATTTATTGGACAGAGAATTTTAAATAACTGTCATACAATTGCTCACTGAAGACGGGAAAACAATGTATAAACAATGGGAGAATTTCAACAGAGAGACAGAAAATACTAAAAAGTACCAAACAGAAATCATGGAACTGAAGAATATGATAACTGTACTGAAAAATTCACAAGAGGAGCCGAACAGCAGACTGGATCCATCGGAAAAAAGGATCAGTGAACTTAAAGAAAGGTCACTGGAAATTAATCATAGGAGCAAACAGCAAAAAGAAAAAAAGAGTAAAGAAAGTAGAAGGGACTTATGGGACACCATCAAGCAGACCAATAGATGCATTAAGGGAGTCCCAGAAAGATAAGGGAAAGAACCATTATATTCAAAGAAATAATGGTTGAAAACTCCTCAGATCTGGGGAAGAAAATGGACATCCAGATTCAAGAAGGCCAAAATGTCCCAAATAAGATGAACTCAAAGAAATTTATAGCAAGGCTACATTAAAATCAAGTTGCCAGAGACAAACAGAGAATTAGAAAGCAGCAGGGAAAAGTGACTTAACACATTTAAGAGAATCTCCATAAGAAATAAACTGATTTTTCAGAAATCTTGCAAACCAGAGGGAATGGGATGACATACACAAAGTGCTGACATTTTTAAAAAACTACCAAGCAAGAATATTGTACCTGGGAAAAAACTCTTTCAAAAATGAAGCTGAGAGACATACTTTCCAGACAAACAAAAGCTGACACTGTTCTTCACTATTAACTTGCCTTATAAGAAATAATGAAGGGAGTTATTTCACTGGAAATGAAAGGACAATAAACAGCAACGTGATAGCATAAGAAAACATAAAACTGATTTTATTTGTTTTTTTTTTTTTTTTTTTGAGATGGAGTTTCGCTCTTGTTGCCCACGCTAGAGTACAATGACACCATCTCAGCTCACTACAACCTCCGCCTCCCAGGTTCAAGCAATTCTCCTGCCTCAGCTTCCCAAGTAGCTGGGATTACAGGCACACACCACCACACGTAGCTAATTTTTGTATTTTTAGTAGAGACGGAGTTTCACCATGTTGGCCAGGCTGGTCTCGAACTTCTGACCTCAGGTAATCTGCCCTTCTCGGGCTCCCAAAGTGCTGGGATTACAGACGTGAGCCACCGTGCACAGCCACATAAAACTCTTTGACGAGGGTAAATATATAGACAAATACAGAATACTGTATTACTGTCATGGTGGTGGGTAAATCACTTTAGTTCTAACATAAAAGTTAAATTACAGAATTATTGAAGATAACTACAACTAAAAATATTTTAATGGGTGCACAATATAAGTGGATGTTAATTGTGACATCAGTAACATAAAGTAGGAGGAATGGTAAAAGTGTAGAATTTGCTTATGTGATTGAAGTTATCAGCTTAAAACACACTATTTTAATTATAAGGTATTTTATGTAAGCCCTATGGTAAACACAAAGAAAATACCTATAGAAGTTACACAGAAGAAAAGGAGAAAGGAATCAAAGCATAGCAACACAAAAATATCAATGAAACCCAAAAAAGAGAACACGAGAAGAGGGATGAAGCAGAGGAAAACAGCAAAGGAAGACAGAAACAAAAACAGGAAGACAAATCTACCTGATTCCACTTATATGAGATATCTGGAATAGTCAAACTCATAAAGTCAGGGAATAGAATGTTGTTTGCCTGCCAGGAGCTGGGAGGAGGGGGAAATGAGGAGTTTCTAGTCAATGGGCATAAAGTCTCAATTATTCAAGATGAATAAGTTCTAGAGATCTCCTATACAACATTGCCCCATAGTTAACAATACTGTAGTGTACTACACTTAAGAATTTGTACAGAGGGTAGATCCCAAGTTAAGTGTTCTTATCACATAAAAATAAAAACTTTAGATAAGGAAAACTGAGGACATCTACAAGCATATTCATTGCAGAAAACTGAAGACTCAGAGAAGGCTAAAATCATTATCTCAACAAACCAGGGATAACTTTACCATGATCGTAAAATATTTCCTTCTAGTCCTTTCTATGCTTATATAGCCATTGTCAAATTTTTACAAATAAGGGATGGTGTCAGATATATTATTTTATAATGTATACTTTTGCTCAATTTACAATTAAGAATAAACATTTTTCTTTTTGAGACAGGGTCTCACTCTGTTGCCCAGGCTGAAGTACAGTGGGAAAATCATGGTTCACTTGAACCTCCTAGGTTCAAGCAATCCTCCCACCTCAGCCTCTCAAGTAGCTGGGATTACAGACATGTGACACCATGCCCAGCTAATTTATTTTAATTTTTTACTTTTTTTTTTTTTTTTTTTAAAGACAGGGTCTCACTATGTTGCAGAAACTGGTCTCCAATTTCTGGACTCAAGCAATCCTCTTGCCTTGGCCTCCCAAAGTGTTGGGATTACAGGCAGGAGACATATGAATATTTTAATAACATTATTTTATATTATCAAAACACAAGCAGCCAGGTGCGGTGGTGGGTACTTGTAGTTCCAGCTCTCCAGGAGGCTGAGGTGGGAGGATCACTTGAGCCAAGGAGTTTGAGGCTGCAGTGAGCCATGATCACGTCACTGCACTCAAGCCTGGGCAACAGAGTGAGACTCTGTCTCAAAACAAAATAAAAATAAATTTTAAAATAAGCAGAAGTCAAGCCTGATATGTTCAAGATGATCTGCCAGTAGAATAGAAATAAATAGAAGCAGATCTCCAGGTGAACAGATGTTGGAATTAGCAGACCTTAACTTTAAAAGACCTATTGTAAATAGGTCGAAAGTTTAAAGGAGCAAATGAGTGACTTGAATGGACAAACATGAAATCTCCATAGTGAAATGGAAACTAGAAGGCCAGGCATGCTCGCTCACACTGTAATCCCCCTGCTTTGGGAAGCTGAGGTGGGAGGATTGCCTTAGGCCAAAAGTTCAAGACCAGCCTGGGCAATATAGCAAGACCCCATCTGCACACACACACACACACACACACACACACACTCACACAGACACACAGTTAGGCCTGGTGGCACACTCCTGTAGTCTTAGCTACTTGGGAGACTGAAGCAGGACTATGACTTGAACCCAGGAGTTCGAGGCTGCAGTGCACTATGATCAGCACTGCACTCCAGCCCGGGTGACAGAGCAAGACCCTGTCTCTAGAAAAGAGAGAAAGAGAGAAGGGTCAGGCATGGTGGCTAATGCCTATAATGCTACAGCATTATCAAGGTAATAAAGAAATCGTGGTAGAGCCCTATCATGAAATACTATGCAGCAAAACCAAAAATGAATGATTGATGTATGCCACAACATGAATGAACCTCAAAAACTTTAGATGGAATTAAAAATGCCAAACACAAAAACATGTGTACTTAATATTTCTATTCAAATGAAGAATAAATGAATTCTTCATTTGAATATAATCATGAATTCACAGGCAAAATGAATCTATGTTGAGTGAAATCAGAAGAGTGATTAGTTATGGGGTTAGGAATAATCTTCAAGAGGCAAAGTAACTTTTTGGGGTGATGGAAATGGCTTATACTTTGATTGAGGCTATTGTCTGCAATGGCACATGCATTTCTCAAATCTCATTGAATTGTACACTTAAGATCTGTATATTGGAATACCTCCTCCACTAAAAGGAATTAGGGATCCTTGAAGGAATGGCTAGTAACTAGGTTGGTTCAGGGAACATATAAGGGGAGCCCTGGAACATCATGTTTATCAGAGAGTAAGTTGTGCTTCAAGAATGAAGGGGCCTGTGTGGTGGTGCACACCTGTAGTCCCAGATGCTTGGGAGGCTGAGGTGGGAGGATCCCTTAAGCCCAGAACTTCGCAACCAGCCTGGGCAACATAGCAAGACCCTGGTTCTACAAACAGTTTTTGTAAAAATTAGCTGGGACTCGCTGGGTGCAGTGGTTCATGCCTATAATTCCAGCACTTTGGGAGGCCGAGGCGGGCAGATTGCTTGAGCTCAGGAGTTCAAGACCAGCTTCGGCAACATGGTGAAACCCGTCTCTACTAAAATATAAAAAATTAGCCAGACATGGTAGTGCACACCTGTAGTCCTAGCTACTCGGGAGGCTGAGGCAGGAGAATTACTTGAACCCAGGAGGCGGAGGTTACAGTGAACCGAGATCACGCCATTGCACTCCAGCCTGGGTGACAGAGCCAGACTCTGTCTAAAAACAACAACAACAACAACAAAACAGAAAAATTAGCCAGGACTGGTAGCGAGCACCTATAGTCCCAGTTACCTGGGAGGCTGAGGTGGGAGGATCCCTTGAACCCAGGAGGTGGAGCTGCAGTGAGGTGTGATCATGCCACCATATACCAGCCTGGGTGACTGAGCAAGACTCTGTCTCAAACAAACAAACAGACAAAAAAAACAAATGAAGGGGGTATGTCAAAAAGACATAGGAGCTAGCTTAAGTGGTCAAATCTGGGATGATTTGAGCTATAAAATAAATACTGAAAGTTACAATTAGAATGCATTGAATAAATAAGAATTCATGAATCCACACTGATATGTATTAATTACATGATGTATGAGGACTAGGATATTTGCAGTCTCCATATACCTTCTCACAAAATGTTTAGTAACTACAGAGGGAGAGAGAGCAGCTTCACATTCTGAGAAGTGATCAAGGTGCAGATCGTCTGTAACAGGGCAAAGTGAAATGTGTGTTCACCTGATGGGGTGCCCTGGGAACACAGCCTGTCTTCTGAGATGTTCGTAACAACAATGTACATCCTGAATCTAAAAATGAGGAAATCTCAGGCAGATCCAGACTGAGGAACATCCTACAAAATAACCGGTATGTGATTTTTCCAATGTGTCCAGGACATAAAAGTGAAGGAAATACTGAAGAACGAATCCAAACGGAAGGAGATTGGAGAGATGGGGCAACTGAATGCAGTGTGGAGTTCCAGATGGGATCGTGTGAGGAAAGTGATGAAATCTGCAGGGAGTTTGACAACTAGAAGGCACTGCTTCATCAGTGTCAGTTTCCTGACTTTGTTTGGTGGTTTTTTTGTTTGTTTGTTTGTTTGTTTTTGAGACAGAGTCTCGCTCTGTTGCCCAGGCTGGTGTGCAGTGGTGCGATCTTGGCTCACTGCACCCCCCATCTCCCGGGTTCAAGCGATTCTTCTGCCTCAGCCTCCCGAGTAGCTGGAACTATAGGCGCCCGCCACCGCACCCGGCTAATTTTTGTATTTTTTGTAGAGACGAGGTTTCACCGTGTTCGCCAGGATGGTCTTGATCTCCTGACCTCATAATCGGCCTCCCCTCAGCCTCCCAAAGTGCTGGGATTACAGGCGGGAGCCACCATGCCCAGCCAGTTTCCTGACTTTGAGAGTTGGATTTTCATTATTTGAGAGAATAGTCTTGCTATGGGAACCACACACTGAAGCACTTGAGGGTGATGGGACATCGGGTCAGCAACTTACTCTCAAATGGTTCCAGAAAATAAGTTGAAAGTTTTCTGTAGGTTTAAGATTGTTTTAAAAATCTGTCCATTTGACTGTATGTAAATTTCCTCAACAAAATAAAATATGTTAAATTTTATAAAATGCCTCTTCAAGTATCTAAGGAGAGGTTAATAACTTGTGCCTTCTGATTTGTTAATATGGTGAATTGTATTAAAATATTCTCCATTAATGAGCCATCCTGGTTGGGCACAGTGGTTCATGCCTGTTAACCTGGCATTTGGGGAGGCTGAAGCAGGCGGAACACTTGAGGTCAGGAGTCGGAGACCAACCTGGCCAACATGGTGAAACCTCGTCTCTACTAAATATACAAAAATTAGCCAGGCATGATGGCATACACCTGTAATCCCAGCTACGCAGGAGGCTGTGACAGGAGAATCACTTGAACCCAGGAGGCAGAGGTTGCAGTGAGCCGAGATCTCACCATTACACTCCAGCCTGGGGCGACAAAGCGAGACTCCGCCTCAAAAAAAAAAAGAAAAAAAAAAAAAAGAGCCACCCTTACATTCCATGATTCCATGGTAGACGTCACGCGGTTTCAGAGTATGGTTGGGTGGGGTTTTTTTTTTTCAGTGCATGTTGTTTTTTTCTGTCACCCCAATTGGAGTGCAGTGATGTGATCATAGCTCACTGTAAAGTCAAATTCCTAGGCTTAAGCAATCCCCCTGGCTCAGCCTCCCGAGTAGCTAGGACTACAGGTGTGCACTACCACAGCCAGGCAATTTTTCAAACATTGTAGAGCCAGGATCTTGTTACGTTTCCCAGGCTGGTCTCAAAGTCCTGGCCTCAAGCAATCTTCCCACCTTGACCTCCCAACACAGGGAGATTACAGGCGAAAGCCATTGTGCCTGGCCCCTGCAAGCTCCTTCTCCTGGGTTCACGCCATTCTCCCCCTCAGCCTCCCCAGTAGCTGGGACTACAGGCACGCATGCCGCCACACCCAGCTAAGTTTTTGTATTTTTAGTAGAGACGGGATTTCACCATGTTAGCCAGGATGGTCTTGACCTCCTGACCTCGTGATCCACCCGCCCTGGGCCTCCCAAAGTGCTGGGATTACAGGCGTGAGCCACCGCGCCCGGCCCAGAGTGTGATTTTTTAAAATGTGCTGCTTGATCCTATTTACCAATATCTTATTTAATATTTTTGCATTGTCGTTATTGCAAATGACAATAACGTTGCAATGATTGTCATTACAGCCTATAATTTTATGTTATTGTGCTACATTTTGGAGTTTTGTTATCACTATTATTTTTAAAATATGTTATTTTTATTGACAGATTTTTTTCTTTTTTTTTTTTTAAGACAGGATCTAGGCCGGGTGTGGTGGCCCACGCCTGTAATCCTAGCACTCTGGGAGGCCAAGGCAGGTGGATTGCCTGAGCTCAGGAGTTCGAGAACAGCCTGGGCAACACGGTGAAACCCTGTCTCTACTAAAATACAAAAGAAATTAGCCGGGCATGGCAGTGTGCACCTGTAGTCCCAGCTACTTGGAAAAGTGAGGCAGAAGGATTACTTGTACCCAGGAGGCAGAGGTTGCAGTGAGCCGAGATTGTGCCACTGCACTCCAGCCTGGGCAACAGAGTGAGTTGTTTCAAAAACAATTTTTTTTAACATTTAAAAAAATTAAAAATGGGGTTGAGCCCGGTGGCTCATGCCTGTAATCCCAGCACTTTGGGAAGCCGAGACGGGTGGATCACGAGGTCAGGAGATCGAGACCATCCTGACTAACACGGTGAAACCCTGTCTCTACTAAAAATACAAAAATTAGCCAGGCGCGGTGGCCGGCGCCTATAGTCCCAGCTACACGGGAGGCTGAGGCAGGAGAATGGCATGAACCCGGGAGGCGGAGCTTGCAGTGAGTGGAGATCGGGCCACTGCACTCCAGCCTGGGTGACAGAGCAAGACTCCGTCTCAAAAAAAAAAAAAAAAATGTTTTAGAGCAGGAATGAAAGGAAGGAAAGTGCGCTTGGAAGAGGGCCAGGCAGGCGATGTGGAGGGCGAGTGCCTCTTTTCTCTCCTTGACTGGGTTTTCTCGTTGTTTTTCTATTTTATTTTGATTTCATCCCCAAATAGTTAGCTCCTAGACTTACTTATTCATTCTAACCAACCTGAATCCATTCATTTTTGCTTCTCTCTTTACGATCTGACCCTTTAGGATGTGGTTGCCCATCATCCCCACTGCAGGCAGGGAGCCGTTTTACCATCAGCATCTCCCTCTCTCACTCCCACCTGACGAGGACAGCCTCGGGGCTGGGCCAAAAGCCAGCGTTTGCTCTCCTGCCTATTTCCCAGGCCGTGGTGAGGGACTTTTTCTCAGGGTCTTCATGGGGGAGAGTCAGGGGATGAGCACCTCTTTCCTCATTTTCCACTCCTTCCTCTACGTCATGCCAAGGCGCTTCAGCGGCTCAGCCTCCACTGATGGAGGTGACTCTGGAGCTCAGGCTTCTATCAACCAACGAAGAAAAATGTTAAAAGCACTTCCAGCTTTTTTTTTTTTTTTTTTTTTTTTTTTTTTTTAATGAGATGTAATCTTGCTCTGTTGCCCAGGCTGGAGTGCAGTGGCACGATCTCTGCTCACTGCAAGCTCCACCTCCCGGGTTCAGGCCATTCTCCTGGCTCAGCCTCCCACATAGCTGGGACTACAGGCATCCACCACCACGCCTGGCTAATTTTTTGTATATTTAATAGAGACAGGGTTTCACCATGTTAGCCACGATGGTCTCCATCTCCTGACCTCGTGATCCGCCAGCCTCGGCCTCCCAAAGTGCTGGGATTACAGATGTGAGCCACCGCGCCCGGCCACCTCCAGCTTCTTGAGCTAAAAATACTGAATTCAGAATCTCTTGTAAATGCACACAGCTCGACAGACTCTAATCTTTAAGTTTGTGCTTCCCTCCCAGGTTTAGTGTTTGCAGAAGCCACCCCCCTACACACCCCCAGTCTTCTAACAATATAAATGACAAATCTTGCAAACCTTTTGTTGTGTAAGCCTTCTTTTCCCAATTTAGGTTTGTGCTGATCCCCCCTGGGACATGCCGGGATCTGATTCTAATTGCAGGTTTGGAAGCGGTGAGGTTAGTAGTGGTGGAGTGATGGAAATCAGCACCTACTTATAAAGTAACCACATCAGGTGAGGTCACAGCAAGGTCTTCAAACAAGGCAGGACCAGACCCATCAAACAGGGGCTACTTCTGCTTGGCGTGATTGTCAGGGTATGCAGCTCATCGCTCCCCTCCTGATTCTGGGGTCCAGCACCTTCCCAGTCCATGCCCTGATTCTCACATAAGACACCTGAGGGAGGATGAAAGTCCAGTCTACATCGGCATTCAGCAAATCTCCCAATAATGCCCTGAAGCTGACTTGAGGGTACATCAGACTCAACAGCCTTAAGAGATAAGAGATTCTTTTAGTGATTATGGAAACCTTCTTGTTCTCTGACCATGGCTTGAGCTCAGCATTTGAAAAGCCCAACTATGTCATCTTGTTTCATTAGACTCTCCAGTGCAGCTCAGAGCAGCCGCCCCATCCCACAGCCCTGTGCCCCTCCTGCCCACTGTACTGTGCTGCCGTACCAGACCCACACTGCACAGGCACTTCACTCTGGGTGAGCATGGGTGGTTACTTAATAACTTTCACCAGGTGCCATGGACTCCAAATATCCCTTCATCCTCATGGCCCCCAAACCCAACCAGGTCGCAGAAACCATAACAGAATTTCACCCTCAAAGGTCTGTTCTCTGCAATCACTTATGGTATCAAATACAGTAGGAGACAGGATTCAGCTGTGGATAACAAAAACTTATCCTGGCTACTTTTGGTAAAAAGGGGATTGAATGAAGGCAGAATGGAGAGAATTAAGAGCACTGTGACAGCAGGAAGAGCACTGTTTCAGCCGAGCCTCAGCAATGCCTCTCACAATGGTACTGCAGAATTGTCCTGCTGTGGCAGATTAGAAATGGCCACAGATCCTTTGTAGCTCTTGCAGTCAAGACGTCGATCAATTTCACCACCTCCCTCAACCCCCTCATTTGGGACTGGCCTGTGACTAGCTTTGATCAAAGAAGGTATTCAAAGTAAAGCTGTGGAGCTCCTGCTCTGGTGCTCTTGGAGAGCTGGAACCATGTGAACAAGTATTGGTGAGGCTAAGAAACTGGGTAAGTGTTGAAGCACCCCAGCCCCAAACCAGTCAACTAATAGATCTGTGTGTGATGCCAATAAGAACCAGCCAGATCCCAGCTGACCCACCAACTAACAACAGAACCAACAGCTGACCACAGAAGCAAGAGTGAACCTAGCCAAGCCCAGCAGAATAACTATCCTGCTGAGCCCAGCCCAAATTGTCAACCCACAGAATCATGACCTGAATGCATGGTCATTGAGCTTTGGGATGATTCATTACACAGCAAAAAGATATCCAATGCACCTCTCAAGGAAGCTTCCATTCCTGCCACAATCTAGAAATTGTGGAAACAGAAGATGCCCCTATGTTTGACTCTAGGACCATATTTCCCTTGCCAAGACAAATAACAGCAAAATGAATATCCTATGACATGAGGTCTAAGGGTGAGACTCTGAGGCTTCTGTTACTGCTACCTCAGAAATGCTGACCATCTCCCTGTCTGGGCTTGCTAGTGGAAAACGAGGGAAGCAACATGACAGTTTCCACCTTGTTTTTCCCATCCAACTGTCACCAGAGGGTGTCTGTTAGAGGGGCATGCTTCATGGAGCCCATGGCAGCTACTTATCCAATCCACAGCCTCAACCCAGCCCTGTCAGTACTGAACCGCATTTTCATTTCCACCAGTTTGACTCATGGGCCTCACTTGGTCTGAATTTGGTGTGTATGTGTGTCGGGGGAGGGATGGGCCATTATTTGTGGTCCTCCTCAACACCCCCACCACAAAAGCACAGAAGCCACAAAGAAAGACTGACAGACCTGACTACACAAAAATTTCAAACTTCTGATCAGTTAAGAGAACCACAGTGAACAAACTGAGGAATGCTTCTTGCAACATACGTCCCAAAATGATGGACAGATTCAACCATAAGCATTTAAGACTTTTACTCAGCAAACACTCCATCATGAACTCTGAATTTGCAATATATATATATATATATATATATATATATATATATATATATATTTGCAATATACATATATACATAATGGAAGAAATGACAGATTTTTCCATTTAAAAATTAAAAATATCTCATGGCAAAAGACACTATAGACAAATATAGCCAGTGCAACCTGTTCTACCAGCTTGGGGTACAAATAAGGTCACATATTTTTGTTCTTCATAGGAGCCCCACCCACTCCCGGTGCTGGAAAGGGAACTCTATTCCCTCTCTGGGTGAGCTCACACAGAGTGCAGCCTCTGTGCAGAGCAGCACCATTGCCCCCACCGACATCTTCAGACGTGTTCGCTCTTGACACGGTACACCCACAGCGATAGAGCCATCCCTCAAAAAACCTGCACATGGGCGGCTCCACAGCAACAGCTTGAAATGTCCATCACTGGGGCACCGGGAGAATGTTCTGTGTGCAGGTGCTTCACGACAACAGAGTCCTCACTGTGATTAGACAGACTGGAGTGGACCCCTAGGCCAAGGGCAAAAGGCTGGTTTCTCCTGCCCAAGATGCCTGAACAGGCAGGGTTGGGAGCTCTGTTTATACCCCAAGCACCAGAAGTGCTGATTTTCTAAAATGAGGATAAAATGCATAGCCAAGTTGGGAGGTCAGAAGGAGGGATGTGGACCCACAGGGGCAGGGCTGTCGGATCCAGCTGCGTCTGGGAGGCACTGGGCTCTGGGGACACAGCCAGGCCACAGGCTCTGCCCAGACAGGGACTGGAACTGGGCTCTGCACAAGGCTGGGCCTGTGAGGGTCTGTACCTCAGGAAGGGGGACAAGAGAGGGCAGAGGCACCCAGCAGGGGCACCCTTCCAGAGTGGGCATAGCATCCTTGAGAATCCTGTCTGCTCTGGGGAGGCTCATGTGCTTCTTGTCCATGTGTATGTACTCACAGCACATTTGGAGACCAAATTCATGCAAAGGAGAGAGGTGCGGGCCTGGGGCCTCTCCCCCTTGTGTGGAGGTGGGAGCTTCATGCTGAGTGACCCGGAAGGGATCAGGATGCTCTGTCAGCTCTGTGGCCATGGCCATCCATGTAGCCCTTCTATGCCTCAGTTTCTTACCTGCAAAATGGGAATAATAACAGTATCACCAGCAAAACACCTGTGGTGCTGCAGGTTGATTAAGTGAATTATTTTTGCAAAGGTTTCAGAGCAAGATCTGGCATAGAGTGAACACTGTGAAGCATTTGTTAAAGGAATGAAGAAATATGACGTGGTTAGCTTGTCTCTGAGGCCGAGCTCTGGAGTAAAATTTCTTTCCCCATTCAGGGGAAAGGATCTACCCGCTAAGAGGTGGGAACATCTACAAGGCATAGAGGTGCAGGATGAGCTACACAGGACAAAACCGTAACAGTATCCCATTCCCTAAGCCCTCTCATTCTTTCTCAGCTACACCAGAGGTGTGCTGGCGTCTTGACCTCAGTCAGTGAGGGCCACTGAGTGCATGTCTCGGCTGTCTAACCAAGCAAACCAGGGACCCCTCCTCACTGGTAAGCAATCACCCACGTGCCAGCAGCTCCAATAAGGAAATACACGTGGATAAGCATGACCAGATCCACCCTTGGTGGAGGACCACCCTTGGAAGCTGCTGTGGACTGAATATTTGAATCCCCCCAAATTCATATGTTGAAGTCTTCACCTCCAGGGTGATAGTCTTAGGAGGTGAGGTCTTGGGGAGGTGAATACATTATAAGGGCACAGCCTTCATGAGTGGGTTTAGTGCCCTCTAAAAGAGGCCCTAGGAAGCTGTTCAAGCTTGGCCACATGAGGACAGAGTGAGAAGGCACTGTCTATGAAGAATAAGCCCTCAACAGACACGGAATCTGCCAGCATTTTGATTTCAGACTTCCAGCCTCCAAAACTGTGAACAATAAATATCTTATAAACCACTTAGTCTATGGTAGCCTCTTAAAGCAGGCCAGACTAAGACAGAAGCCATCCCCACACTCAACCCAAGAGTTTCTACCCATATGAATTTTGGGGTGTCAGCCATCTCTCATTGGGTTTGGACTTTATATGTGTCCCCATGGGGCATGCTGGGATCTGCCTTGAGTTACGAATCTAGAGGCAAAAAGGGATGCTGAGGCTGTGAGACAGGAGAATCCCCCAGCAAACAACTGCCTTGAGGGAGGTGATTACAGAGCAGGCATGAAGTTAGGGGCTGCATTCTGCAAAACTGCCATTACTTCTGACACCTACTGTAGGTTTGGAGGGTTCCCGAGATCACTCTGTGGTTCAACAATTTACCAGAAGGGCCTACAGAGCTCACTGAAAGCTGTTATACTCGTGTTTATGGTTTATTACAGCAAAAAGATATGGATTAAAAGCAGTCAAAGGAAGAGGCACTGGGGTCAGGGGCCAGGAGACACCACGTGCAAGCTTCCAGGTGTTCTCTCCCTCCAGAGTTGTGGATGGTGTGACTTCTTGGTACTGATGTGTGACAGTCTGCATGGAGTATGGCCAAGCAGGGAAGCTCACTTGAGCCTCAGTGTCCAAAGTCTTTATTGGACTCCATGACTGATTACCTGTGTGGCCAACCTCAGTCTCTGGTCCCTCTGGACATCAGGCAATCCCATGTGACCCGAGACTCTCACCATAAATCACACTGTAAGTGTAGACTGTCTGGTGTGGCCCAAAACCTCCACAGAAACAAAGACCCTCTTATTAGGCTGGACATCCTAAGGACCTAGAGATTAGTACCCAGGAGCTGAAGGCAAAGACCGGACCTCCTGTTGGGCAAGGTTAAAATCTGTACCACTCACCTGCCAAGCAAAGGAAGGCCAGTCTACACAGAGGGGAGGAGGGGCTGCTTTGTAAGCCAGGGAGTCTGGAGAGAGGTTGGAAGTTCAAGTTCATCAGACTCATTCCAACCCAGGTAATATTCTCATTCTGATTCTCAGGACTCTACGCTCCCTGAGTTGATGCTAACTTTCATATACATGACCTGGTGAGGCTCTAGATTCAACTTTCCTTGGACTTCTGCAACTTCCAAGGCCAATTTGGGGTGACTTTCAACTAAGTTAGTGCTGAGGCTACACGAGGTAAGTGGTTAGGGCCATGATAGATGCTCCATTTTTTGTCATTTGTAAATGAAGACATTTAACCACAGGATTCTCACTGACTTTCATTAAGTTCCCCAGTGCAGGCATCAGCAACTGCCCAATCCTCATTCCTCATAGTCATCATTCACACCTGTGCTAAAAAGGTGAAAGCAATGGCCACATTTCTTCACTATCCCTGGATCCACAGTCTGTACCATATGTCCTTGCAATGCTCCCTACCAACAGGGGTAGTCTCTTTCTCCATGTCTTGTATCTGGTGTGTGGACCCCAGAACTGTGTCCAACAGAGTGTGTTAGACATGTCATTTAACAGTCCCAGGACTGAACCTCAAGACCCCTTGAGCAAGTGCAGTCATGTCCACTGAAAATTACAAAATGTTGTTGAAAGAAGACCTAAATGGAGAGACATCCTATGTTCATGGATTGGACAACTCAACACTGTTAAGATGCAATAATTCCCACATTCATCTACAGATGTATTGTAGTCCTTACTAAAATTTCAGCTGGCTTTGTTTTGTTTTCTTGCTTTCCTAGAAATTGGCATGCCAATAAAGTACCCCAAATAGCCAACAGAATCTTAAAAAAAAGGTCAAAGATGGAAGACTTACACTTCCTAATTTCACTTACTACAAAGTCACAGTAATCAAGACAATGTGGTACTGGAAATATGATAGACATACAGATAAATGGAAAAGAACTGAAAATCCATAAGTAATCTTTTACATTTATGGTCCATAGATTTTTCAACAAGAAGCCAGCCCAGAGAATGGGAGAAAACACTCGAATTTTATATATTCCCTAAAGGACTTATATTAATAATATGTGTGTGCCTGTGTCTTACAACTAAGTAAGAAGACAAACATCCCAATTTAAAATGGCCAAAAGATTTGAAGAGATATTTCTCCAAAGGACATATTCAGATGCTTTCAAAAATGCTTGGCAACATTAGTTAATAGAGAAATGCAAATTATAACCACGAGATACCACTCTGCACACCCTGGGATGCCTGTAACCAGAAAGACAGATAAGAGCTGGAGAGGTTGTGGAGAAGCTGGAGCCCTCGCTTATTCATAACAGGAATGTAAAATGGTGCAGTAACTGCTTTGGAGACAGTTTGGCAGGTTCTTGGATTGTTAAACATAGAGTCACCATATGGCCCAGCAATCCCACTCTTAGGTATCCACCCAAGAGAAATGAAAACATATCTGCACACAAAAACTTGTACGTGAATATTTATAGCAGTTTTATTCATAGTAGCTCCCAAACTGGAAATAACCCAAGTGTCTATCCACTGGTGAATGGAGAAACAGTGTGGTCTATTCATGCAGTGGGACATGATATGGTAATAAAAAGGAACAAAGTTCTGATACATGGAATAACATGACTATACTGAGTGAAAGCCATCAGACACAAAAGACCATAGATTTTATGACTCCACTGATACAAAATGTCCAGAAAAGGCAAATCTACAGACAGGAAATGAATGGAATAGTTCAGTCCCTGGGGACCACGGGTGGGAACAGGGAGTGACTGCAAGGGTGTGCAGCCTCCTCTTGGGGTGATGGAGGTGTTCTGAGCTTAGAGTCATTACCATTGCATGACTCTCCATTTGTGAAAAGTAATTGAATTGTATGCTGGAAATGAGTGCATTTTATCAGACGGGATCGGGTGCATTCAGGGTGGTATGGCCGTAGATAAGAGTGTATTTATGGTATATGAAATGTATGTTAATAAAGCTGGAAAGAAAGAGAGGAAGGAAAGAGAGAAAGAAGAAAGACAAGGCAGCCATGAACACTCCTCCCTCTGTTCCTGCCATGCTGCTATGGGAACAAGCCCAGGCTAGAGTGCTGGAGGATGAAAGGCATTGTGGCCCAGTCACTCCCATTGCCCCAGCTGACCTTCAACCACACCTAGAGGTGATAGTGAGACCACCTTAAACTAGTTAACCCTCAGTTGACCTGCCAGGTGGCCACAGGCTCATAAGCAAGCTCAGCAAAGACCAGGCCCAGATCAGCAGAACTGCAGCTGAGCCAGAACCTCCCAAGCAACAGTAAGTGCCCACTTAACGTCTTCAGCCATGGAGGTGCACGGCTGTGACACAGCTCTGGCTAACTGATGTGCCACCCCAGCAGCCTATCGCAGCATTTCATCGCAGACAACTCCAGGTGGTAATCTGGATAAAGGTTCGCAGGGATGATACAGGCTATCGCGTTCCATTTTCCGTTAGAATGAGGCCGTCACCACGTCCGAGCCTGGTCATGTGAACCAAGCCCAGATTATCATAGAGTCTGACTCCGCTTTTGCTCTTTGACTGCTGAAAACTTTCAGGTAAGCCCCTCCCCCGCAAACCTTTGCCCTGCATCTGAGCAAACCAATAAGAAAGCCCATATTCAGGAAGTTCAAACCACGCAAACAGCCCCAGCCCCGGCTCCAGTAAACACCAAAGCAACGCACACCCTCTTTACTCAGCCATTCGGGACCAGGTTGTGCCTGCCCTGCCTCCTCAGAAAGTTCATTATCTGAGCAACACAACTTCCCATATGCTCTAGGGGTGTGAGGCTTCTTCAGTCTCAACATCTGGACCCCTGCGTGAAGCAACCGCAGAATGCAAGTCGGGGTTCTCCACAGAGCACAGATTGGGGTCTTTCTCTTGGATGCATTCCTGATGCTCAGTGTGGATCAGCAGACAGGAAACAGAAACCACTCTGTGTGTTTCTAATACAGAGAACCTGTACAGAATACAATGGGATGGAGGTGTTGTCCAAAGATCCTGACCCATGGGAAGTAGCTATGATGCCTGTAGGAGCCTGAGCTAGACATCCCACCTGCTGCACAGCCATGACCAGGGATGGGCCTTGGTGGCCTCCACCCTGCAAAACCTCCATCACCTGAGCCTAAGCTCCTTTGCTACGATGTCACTTTGAGACAGCTGCTGCTGCTGCCAAGGTCAAAAGCAGAGTGGTCCTTCCTAGCCCCTGCATTCTAACCCCACACAAGTGCCTCCAAGTACAGAACCCCATGGAAATCCATTTGGCAGCAGGTCTGGGGAATGTAGTTTTCAGACGTCTAGCCCCAGTGCTGTGGAGGAGAGTGAGAAGAGCTGGTAAGGGCTGAGTAGCCAGAAACAAAATCTGCTATAAATCCTACAGCCACATAGGCAGAAAAATCAACTTACCACAAGGAGAGAAAAAACAGCTGACGCCAAGCTTCTCCACAGCAATATGCAATGCTGAAGGACAGCAGTGATCGAAGCATTTTATACCACTCTTTTCAAACATGTCAGAATCCAGGTGTTAGGGCACCTGTGAGTTCCTATTTCTCACACACACACTTGGAAACTGGGCATGGTGGTGCACACCTGTGGTCCCAGCTACTCAGGAGGCTGAGGCAGGAGGATCACTTGAGCCCAGGAGTTCACGGCTGCAGTAAGCCATAATCATGCCACTGTACTCCAGCCTGGGTGACAGAGCAAAACCCCATCTCTAAAAAAAAAAAAAAAAAAAACAAAAAAAAAAACTTGGTATTGAAATGTAAGAGCAATATTGAAGTGAAGTGGGTGTAAGAAATCCTGAATTGCCCAACAGTGTCCTACACACACCCTTAGGCACAAGCAGAACAGGGACAAGAAAAGGGATTTTTTGTTTTGTTTTGAGATGAAGTTTTGCTCTTGTTGCCCAGGCTGGAGCACAATGGCATGATCTCGGCCCACTGCAACCTCCGCCGCATCGGTTCAAGCGATTCTCCTGCCTCAGCCTTACGAGTAGCTGGGATTATAGGCAACACCCGCCATGCCTGGCTAATTTTTGTATTTTTAGTAGAGACAGGGTTTCACTGTGTTGACTAGGCTGGTCTTGAATTTTTGACCTCAGATGATCCACCTGCCTTGGCCTCCCAAAGTGCTGGGATTACAGGTGTGAGCCACCACTCCCAGCCAAAAAAGGAACTATTGTCAAGGGTATTTTGAAATGGATATTCATCCATTCATGCATGCAGTATCTGCTGGGTGTCTGCGACATACCAGGTCACACCTGGGAACAGGACAGGGGAAACCCAGTCTAAGTCTGCCCTACTGGACCTTGGCTTCTGGGGGCAGACAGACAGTAAACAGCTCCAGCAGTGAGAGGCACCGTGGGGCCGTGACTCACAGAGACGCTCCCAGGACCAGGGAGGGGTGCTGGACGACAGGCAGAGGCTTTAAGATGCAAGGGAGGGACAAGTGCACACGCCTGGGAGGCCGCCCAAGGAGCCAGGGCAGGGTGGAGGGTGGGGGGCTGGACCATGGGGCGACCTTTAAGGACTTGGGCTTTTTTCTCTGAATAAGGTGGAAAGCCACTGGAGGGTTCTTCTATTTCCAGAGGAGAGGAAAAAGGATGAGGAAGGTGAGATCTCCCTGCCCCTCTAGCTGCTCAGGTTAGGATGCACTTGGTCAGGAAAGGCCACTGTGAGGACGACCCCTCTGTTTCCCATGCTCTGGACCCTGAGGGGCTGCTTGGCCTGGGGAACTGGGGGATTCTTATGCTGAGAAAATTGGTGCTGAGCATCAGCTGCACTTAAATAATTTGGTTGAACTACACAAAATTGCTGATAGGTGGCTGTTTTGACTAAAAAGAGGCAATTTCATACCATTCAATCAAGTAGGATGAAAGGCCACCCGGCTGCGGAGGTTAGGTGGGCTAGCAGAATGTGATGGACTGGGCCCTGGCCGGTAAGGACTGACAGGAGGGTGAGAACCAGGCAGGGTAAGTCGCCTCCTGGTCCTTCACTATGGAGCTGCTTGACTCTGCCCAAAGTCCATTAGTTCAATGCCCCCAGCCACTCGTATTTAGACAACAGCACAAAAAGGGTCCTTTAAAATGACACTCCATGCTATATGGACAGGAACTCACACAGAGCCCTCTTTTCATTTGCTGACATTCAGATAAATCGCCCATAGGATGCCTGGAAAAGCTGTGAGGATGACGCTTGTAGGTCAGAGCCAGGTGCAGGACCGGGAGCCATTTCACAGACGACCCCATGGATCTGCCCCAAATCCCACAGCCTGCCAGCTGGGTGGGGAAGACAGGAATGCCCCCGCTGTAGTAGAAGTCAGCAGCTCTTTTTGGAAGTAGTTTGGCAGCACTCATCCAAAATGCTTCATTGTCCTGCAACCCAGCAATTTCATGTCTAGGAATGGAAATAGCAAGCTGGCTTGGATGACTCAGTCAACATCTCCATCATTAGCAGAGCTCATGTCAGTTTTCTAAAAGACAGAAGCCAGAACAAGTAAGGGAATTTAGCAAGGTTGTGGGATATAAGAGCATTAAACAAAAATCAACCGTATTTTTTTTTTTTTTTTTTTGAGACGGAGTTTCGCTCTTGTCATGTAGGCTGGAGTGTGCAATGGAACAATTTCAGCTCACTATAACCTCTGCCTCCCAGGTTCAAGGGATTCTCCTGCCTCAGCCTCCCAAGTAGCTGGGATTACAGGTGCCGGCCATCACGCCCGGATAATTTTTGTATTTTTAGTAGAGACAGGGTTTCACCATGTTGGCCAGGCTGGTCTTGAACTCCTGACCTCAGGTCCGCCTGCCTCAGTCTCCCAAAGTGCTGGGATTATAGGCATGAGCCACCACACCCGGCTAAATCAATTGTATTTTTATGTATTTACAAGAAACAATTGGAAATTGAGAAATTTTAAAACACGACCCACAAAGGCATCACGTAGTATAAAATACTAAGGATAAATTTGACAAAAGAGATGTCAGGTGTATAAACTGAAAACTACGAATCATGAACTGCACACCTAAAGATGGTTTGGATGGTACATTTTACAGTATGTGATTTTACCACAATAAAAATTAAATAGAATAAAAGGACAGAAAACAAAACAAAAATCCCAAAATATTAACTGTGGTTGTTTCTCAGTAGTGGGATGATGGATTTTTCCCCCTTAGTTTCTGTATATTTGTCCTTTTCAAATCTTCTCTAATGCATAAGTGTTACTTTTGCAAAACAAAGTAGCAAATGTAAGAAGCTTTCTGCTTGCAGTATAATTTCACAAAGCCCTGACTCTTCCACAATGTGTAGCTCTCCAGAAAGATGCTTTGAAGACAAAGCAGGACAGAGTGCACGGCCCCCACATCTCTTGCCTGAGTCACTACATTCCTCCAAAGATAAATGACCCCTGCCAGGCTCAGTGGAGGCCCATGTGGGATGATCATCTGAGGCCAAGGGTTTGAGACCAGCCTGGGCAACATGGCAAGATCCTGTCTCTATTTTTATTTTTATTTTTGAGACAGAGTCTAGCTCTGTCACCCAGGCTGGAGTGCAGTGGCAGGATCTTGGCTCACTGCAACCTCCGCAGTTGAGGTTCAAGTGATTCTCCCGCCTCAGTCTCCTGAGTAGCTGGGATTACAGGCATGCGCCATCACGCCCAGCTAATTTTTATATTTTTAGTAGAGATGGGGTTTCATCATGTTGGCCAGGATGATCTACAACTCCTGACCTCAAGTGATCCACCTGCCTCAGCCTCCCAAAGTGCTGGGATTACAGGCATGAGCCACCGTGCTTGGCCTTAAAAATTTTTTTAAGTAGCTGGGCATGGTGGCACATGTCTAGCTGCTTGGGAGGTTGAGGCAGGAGGATCACTTGAGCTTAGGAGTTTGAGGTTACACCGTGAGCTATGATCAGACAACCCTGGACAGTCAGCTCTGAGTCCCTTCCTGGTGGCCATGATTGCTGATTAAATTTTAAAAAATCAGTCACTGCACTCCAGCCTGGATGACAGAGCAAGACCCTGACTCAAAAAAAAAAAAAAAAAAATTATTGGCCGGGCGCCGTGGCTCATGCCTGTAATCCCAGCACTTTGGGAGGCCGAGGCGGGTGGATCACGAGGTCAGGAGTTCAAGACCAGCCTGGCCAAGATGGTGAAACTCCGTCTCTACTAAAAATACAAAAAAATTAGCCGGGCGTGGTGGCACGCGCCTGTAATCCCAGCTACTCCGGAGGCCGAGGCAGAGAATTGCTTAAACCTGGAGGGGCAGAGGTTGCAGTGAGCTGAGATCGTGCCACTGCACTCCAGGCTGGGTGACAGAGCAAGACTCTCAAAAAAAAATTTTTTTTTTGCCTTTTCCTACACATAAGATAACATGTGATGGGGTTCTTGATGATGCCTCTGTCATCTATAAGCAGATGTACTCTACCACCAAACCTCGATGTGACTCTGCTTCAGTGTCACATCCGAGCACGTTGATGTGCTCTTGCACATATTAACCCCCACTCCATACACAAGCAGTGAGCTGAAACACTGTGTTGGAGTAGCCTGACAGAGCTGCTCCCAGGCTGTTGGCCTTAATCTGTAGTCCTCAGTCAGACTTCACAATAAAACTAACTTCATTTATTTGAAAGCTTGATTTTTTCTCCTTTAGTCAACAATCATGACTACCATGAGGGAACTCCAAGCCCAGCTGCCCAGAGTTGTCTGAAACATCACCAGGACCTGGTGCCTTGGTACCGGCCTGCGCCCTTTGAGTCCCTCTGGCTCCCCAGTGGTTACAGACAACTGAGTGAGTCTCTCCTCCCACATAGCTGGTGGTCTTGAGATTTATTCACACGCAGTTGCTATGACTTCTTGATGAACGGGTAAGTTATTCCTGGCGACTTTTATTTCTTGAGAAGGGGATTTCTCCTCGCTGAAAGATACTAGGAAGAAATGATCATGTGAGGTGTCTGATTGGCTAGGTTGTGGCAGTGCTCTCTCTCCCTTTCTGTTTGACTCTGTAAGCGAGGCTCAGCGGGACAGAAGCTATGAAAATCTATGAGGGTTTGACCTGAGTCAACTCCAAAGACCAGGAATATTTGCTCCTTCCAACTAGATTCTGATTTGGCATCCCTTGGTGATTAGAGGGCTCACAGAAGTGTTGGAGATGCCATCCTTTCAACACACAGAGGTCCCACAGGAAATTCCTTGTCACAAGCAATTGACAATTGGCTCTTCTGGGGACACACACATGAGGGTTGGTCACACAGTACTCTGAGGCCCCACAAGTTTTTAGATAACCAGAGGGAGAAACAGAGACAATGATTTAACACTGAAATGACCAAAAATTGGATTTTCAAACATTAAGACATGCCAGGTTTTCTGGGACTACAGTCAGCTACATATTATTACCCATTCTTGTCCACATGTTTAAACTGATGGACAAATAACATCAAGAAAACTTCAGAATTCGAGCAACCAATCTGCAACTACAGAGTTAACATGTAGAGTCTTCTAAGTTCTCTCTCTTTTTTTCTTTTATTTCTGACTACATTGAATCTGCTGACTTTTCTTTTTTTTTCTTTTCTTTTTTTGAGACAGAATCTCGTTCAGTCGCCCAGGCTGGAGTGCAGTGGTGTGATCTTGGCTCACTGCAAGCTCCGCCTCCCGGATTCATGCCATTCTCCTGCCTCAGCCTCCCGAGCAGCTAAGACTACAGGCACCCGCCACCAGGCCCGGCTAATTTTTTCTATTTTTTTAGTAGAGACCGGGTTTCACCATGTTAGCCAGAATGGTCTCGATCTCCTGACCTTGTGATCTGCCCGCTTCAGCCTCCCAAAGTGCTGGAATTACAGGCATGAGCCACTGCGTCCGGCCTGAATCTGCTGAATTTTCTAGTGCTTTCAAGATAAAACTCATTGTTTATGGTATTACTAGTTCAAGACTACTTGGAGATTTTGTTTTTCTTACAGAATTCAGCCAGTTCTAACTAAAATGTATACACTGAATTTTTAACCCTAAACTCATGTAAAACTAAAAAAAAAGGTAAAAGGGGTTTTAAAAATTTAAGCAAATAAAGTTTAGCCATGTGAACATGTCCCAGTGTTGTCAGAAATGTAACTTCGGGCCAGGCATGGTGGCTCACACCTGTAATCCCAGCACTTTGGAAGGCCAAGGTGGGCAGATCACTTGAGGTAAGGAGTTCGAGACCAGCCTGTCCAACATAATGAAACCCCATCTTTACTAAAACTACAAATATTAGCTGGGCTGGTGGTGGGTGCCTTTAATCCCAGCTACTCAGGAGGCTGAGAACCAAGATTCGCTTGAACCTGGGGGTGGAGGTTGCAACGAGCCAAGATTGTGACACTGCACTCCAGCCTGGGCAACAAGAGTGAGATTCTGCCTCAAAAAAAAAAAAAAAAAAAAAAATGTAACTTGGATCCAAACATCTTTTATAAACCAGTGAGTTTCTTATTAGTATCTCATGACTAAAATTCTAAAATGAAAGCTGTAAGACATTTATGTGTGTGTATGTGTGTTTGATGTGTTTACAAATATGTATGTTTATGTTATATGTTGTGTCTACATGGTACCAAATGACTTATAAATGAGTGCTCATCAATTAGTAAGCCCAAATATTTTTGAAGTTCATCTAACTTAAGTAAATCTCTAAGAAATAAGATGACTTTGAAATTAGTGGTAAAATAAGAAATAGAAATGTCTTCAGAATTGTCAGCATACATTTGCCTGGGTTGAGTGGTCAGACAGGTTTATATGAGCTGATAAATATTTTAAGGTGTCAGGGTTTAGCATGAAGACTATAAAACTATAAGCCCAGCCAGAAACAGAATGACCTTTGTGTAATTTTTTAATAAGAAAAATTATTTCATATTGTTAGTTTAATAAAAAGAGCTAAATCTTCTGAGTTATCAGAAAAATAGCCATATATATTTAACTTTAATATTCTTACTTGGGTGAACACCTAATATTCACAGGCTGTAAAAATGGTTAGCAGGAAAATAACTTAAAAATGATGATTCACTTTGTCTAATATCTCAGTTTTTATAATTAATCTAGGCAAAGACCTTCTCTTGAAGATCTAGAAAAGCAATTTACTAAATAAGTAAATGTCAATGGGATAAATGCCTATAAATAAACTTTTCATATTTGAAATCTTAAATTAAATGTCTCCATTTCCAACTAAGAAAAATTATGTTACATGTTTCTACAAATTATAATATGAGCCAGGCCTGGTGACTCATGCCTGAAATCTCAGTACTTTGGGAGGCTGAGGCAGGCAGATCATCCAAGGTCAGGAGTTCAAGACCAGCCTGGCTATCATGGCAAAACCCCATCACTACAAAAATACAAAAATTAGCCGGGTGTGGTGGCATGCACCTGTAGTCCCAGCTACTTGGGAGGCTGAGGTGGGAGAATCACTTGAACCTGGGAGAAGGAGGTTGCAGTGAGCCGAGATCATGCCACTGCACTCCAGCCTAGGTGATAGAGCAAGACTCCATCTCAAAAAAATTATAATATGGTTCTCATCAATAAAATTCTAGTATGTGACAGATAATTCAAGATTTCTGGCTTCCTAGGTTTTCACTAAATTTAAGTTTATTTACTAAGAGTTAAAAATTATAATTTATATATTATTTCATATGTAAATGTGCCAAAAATGTGTTTTTAATTTAAAAATTATTTAAAAGGCACAAAATGTGTTCTTTATTGAGAAAAAATAATTTTTGTCTAATTTTCAGGTTTTTTTAAATATGAAACAAAATTAAAAGAAGCCAGCAAGTAGGAGGGAGAGATGTAGTTTATGGATATGAAGTTGTATTTTTGGTAAGAAAAGTTTAAAAAAGAGAGAGAGAATAATTTTGTATGAGAAAGAATCTTGTATGGTGAAGTTTTTGTCCTAAAGTAAAATGACTGATTATAGGACAAAGCAAAAAGTCCAAGCATAATTTAAATGGCCTGTGTAAGTTGTGATAAGTTTCATGAAAAGAAAATTTTATAAAAGGAATTTTGTATGTGATTAAGTTAGCTATAATTTTAAATAATTATTTATAATAATCTTTCCAAGGTTTGAGCTTTGATATTAAAAATACACCACTATGGCTGGGCACGGTGGCTCACGCCTGTAATCCCAGCACTTTGGGAGGCCGAGGAAGGTGGATCACGAGGTCAGGAGATCAAGACCATCCTAGTTAACAACGTGAAACCCCGTCTCTACTAAAAATACAAAAAATTAGCCGGGTGTGGTGGCAAGCATCTGTAGTCCCAGAACTTTGGGAGGCCAAGGTGGGCGGATCACGAGGTCAGGAGATCAAGACCATCCTAGTTAACAAAGTGAAACCCTATCTCTACTAAAAATACAAAAAATTAACTGGGTGTGGGGGCGGGCACCTGTAATCCCAGCACTTTGGGAGGCCGAGGCAGGTGGATCACGAGGTCGGGAGATCGAGACCATCCTAGTTAACAACGTGAAACCCTGTTTCTACTAAAAATACAAAAAATTAGCCGGGTGTGGTGGCGGGCGCCTATAATCCCAGCACTTTGGGAGGCCGAGGTGGGCGGATCACAAGGTCAGGAAATCGAGACCCTCCTAGACCCTGTCTCTACTAAAAGTACAAAAAACTAGCTGGGTGAGGTGGCGGGTGTCTGTAGTCCCAGCTACTAGGGAGGCTGAGACAGGAGAATGGCATGAACCCGGGAGGCGGAGCTTGTGGTCAGCTGAGATCGCGCCACTGCACTCCAGCCTGGGTGATAGAGCAAGACTCCGTCTCAAAAAAAAAAAAAAAAAAAAAAAAAATACACTACTACAAAACTAAAAATTGGTTCCTTATATTAGAACAAAGTTTTCTTAAAGTCTTGATTTGCTCTTAATAAAATTATAAGAGGTTTTGATTCTTATCTGTTTCCTTTTTTAAACTTCTCAAACTTACATCTCAGAAGTTCAACTTTTGCCATGTACTGTGCAGTCATATATCACTGCCTTCTGTTCCCTCTCCCCTTGAAAAGGCATATCTTTTTGTTTGGCTGGGATTGTAACTCTCTCCTTCAATCTTTTCATCAACTCCTGTTCTAACTTTGCTGTTGTGGTCTGATGCTTAAATGTTTATCTTCACAGTTTAGAAAAGCAATGTTTTCCTCCAGTATAATTTGATTCTGTGCTGTTGGCTTTTCTTTTTGTTTCCTTTCTTTTTCAAACAGGGTCTCACTTTGTCACCAGGCTAGAGTGCAGTGGCTTGATCACATTTGACTTTTCTTTCTTTTTCTTTGTGTGTGTGTGTATGTGTGTGCAGACAGGGTCTGGCTATATTGATCAGACTGGTTTCAAACTCCTGGACTCAGGGGATCTTCCTACCTTAGCTTCCCAAAGTGTTAGAATTACAGTGTGAGCCACTGTGCCTGGTTGGCTTTTCTTAACATGTCTGAATTGTTCAATGTAACCAGGATACTTCCCATGCCGTTACTAAGAGTCATGTATTCCCCCATTCAAGGTACTAGTTTTCTTGTTTACACTCCCCTATAATGTAGTGTACACTCATTACCCTGGACACACTCTCCTGTGTCTGATTAAGTACAAACACTCTTTCTTAATGAAGTTTGATTTCTAGGTTACCTAAACCTAGGAAGCCACCTATTGCTTCCCATAAAGAGAAGGAATCAGACATTACAAGAGGTTTTTCTTTACCTTTTTAGTAACTGGCCTAAAACACACACACACAAGATTTTACATTTTGTCAAGATAATTCCTGTGTTGTCTCTATTCATTTTTTGATAACTTAGAAGAACTGAGCTTTGAAAGAGTTAAGGCTTTTACATCCATGTAACTTTTGTATTGCCTTTGAGGTCTTTTAATTATCACTCTGGTAGACGGGCGGATCATGAGGTCAGGAGATCGAGACCATCCTGGCTAACACGGTGAAACCCCGTCTCTACTAAAAATACAAGAAAATTAGCCGGGCGAGGTGGCGGGCGCCTGTAGTCCCAGCTACTCGGGAGGCTGAGGCAGGAGAATGGCGTGAACCCGGGGGAGCGGAGCTTGCAGTGAGCCGAGATCGCGCCACTGCACTCCAGCCTGGGGCACAGAGCAAGACTCCGCGTCAAAAAAAAAAAAAAAAAAAAAAAAAAAAAACAAACAAAACAAAACAAAACAAAACAAAAAATACAAATAACTATCATTTTTCAATGACTTGCAATTCTGTTTTGATCAAGTGCTTTAAACCTTTTGACATTTTTTATGGGTTTCTCCAGGACCAAAATCCTAAATTAAGCCTTTTTGAATTACATGATTAGACTTATTTGGTAAACTGTATGGAAACATTGTCAAATGGTAAGTGATGCTAGACCTTCTTTCAATTACATTTATGGGTATATTATTGATATAAATGTTCCAAAATTGTATAAATTTAAAAAAAACAATTATCAGTCATAACTTTGTTATATTAAAACCTGTTCTAAACCTATGTTTATATAGATATGTTATTAATGTGAGTATTTTAAAGATTGCATAAAATTTATAAAAGCCTGATAGCCCTTATGTGACACTGTCAGTCATGGTTCTTATTGTTATCTTAAAATGCTACAGGTAACAAAAATAACTACATTGCCTTGTACTGTGGGAATTTTATCAAATTTTAACCATGACTAGTCTAAGTTTTGTCATTCAAAGTTATTGTTCTAAATTCTTCTCTGCAAACATTTACAATCAGCTCTAGTCCAAAATTTCTTTTCCTAAAAAAGACTCTAATAAGTTTGGCTACAGAAAAAGGGGAAAAATAGTACAATTAATATAAAAATAGGCCGTCTCAAAAAATAAAAAAAAGAACACAGATCATCTCAACATCATTAATCATTAGAGAAATGCAAATCAAAACCACAGTGAGATACCACCTCCGACCCAATAAGATGGCTGTTATTAAAACAAAACAAAACGTAACAAGTTAAGGCTGTGGATAAATTGGAATCTTTGTGCGCTGCTGGTGGGAATGTTGTCTTGGAAAGAGGTATGGCAGTTTCTCAAAAAATTAAAATCAGAATGACCCCAGAGTGGATCCCACAATTTTGCTTCTGGGTGTACTTCCAGCAAAACCAAAAGGAGGGTCTCAAAGGGATGTTTGCACAGTCATGCTCACAGCAGCATTAGACACAGTAGCCAGGGGCCATCAACAGATGACTGAATAAGCAAAGTGTGGTCTGCGCATCCCAGAACTATGATTCGGCCTATAAAGGAAGGAAATTCTGCCATATGCAACAGCATGGATGAACCTTGAGAACATGAAGTCAAGCAAAATAAGCCAGGCACAGAAAGACAAACACTGCTTGACTCCACTTACAGGAGGCATCCAAAGTAGTCAAACTCGTAGAGACAGACAGTAGAATGGTGGACACCAAGGGGTGTGCAGAGAAGGGAATGGGGAGTTGGTGTTTAATGGGGACAGAGTTTCAGATTTGCAAGATGAAAAACTTCTGGAGATCTAGTGTGATCAGCAATGTGAATGGACTTAGCGTTGTGGAATTACACACTTGAAAATGGTTAAGAGAGATATTTTATGTGTATTTACCACAACTGACATTTTGTTAGGCCAGGTGCAGTGGCTTATGCCTGTAATCCCAACACTTTGGGAGGCCGAGGTAGGAGAATCACTTGAGGCCAGGAGTTCAAGACCAGCCTGGGCAACATAGCAAGACCCCCATCTCTGCAAAAAATTAAAAATTAGCTGGGTGTGGTGGCGCACACCTGTGGTGTCAGCTAGTTGGGAGGTTGAGGCTGGGGCAGGAGGATCCCTTGAGCCCAGGAGGTAGAGGCTGCAGTGAGCCATGATCACACCACTGCACTCCAGCCTGGGCAAGAGTGAGACCCTGTCTCAAAAAAAAAAGAAAATAAAAGAAATAAATTTTTAAAGGTAAACCATGATGATTGCACAATTGACTATACTTAATGACACTAAACTGTACACTTAAGAATGTTTAAAATGAGGCTGGAGGCAGCGGTTCACTCCAATAATTCCAGAACTTTGGGAGGCTAAGGCAGGAGGATCACTTCAGGACAGAAATTCGAGACCAGCCTGGGCAACATAGGGAGAACTCATCTCTACAAAAAAGTTTTTAAAAAATTAGCTGGGCCTGATGGTGCATGCCTGTAGTCCCAGCTACTCCAGAGACTGAGGTGGGAGGATCCCGTGATCTCAAGAGGATGAGGCTGAAGTGGGCTATGATCATGCCGCTGCCCTCAAGCCTGGGTGACAGAGTGAGACCTTGTCAAAACAAAAACAAAAACACACAAGCACAGATCATATCATACGGTGGCTTGTTTCTGAATTCCTCCTTTCCAGCAATCTGCCGCAGTGTGCTTGCTCCATGAACCTGCGCACTGCCCTGCCAAGCCCTGCAGCCCGGTGGCCTCCCCAGTGGCCTCTTCCGTGGTGGCCTTGTCTGGTACCTGGTCCATGCCACGCGTGGCTGTGCAGTTGCAGCCCTCCTAGGCCTGGGACCCTCGAGGCTGGCGCTCTAGGTTGCTGCACCGAAGGGCACCTGCATTGGAAACTAGTGGCTTTGCCAGGCACCTTCCCAAGGGACTGGTGCATGTGCCCTCCTTCTGCAGGGTCTGCACACCTGCCCCCAGCCCGCCGACCACAGCGAGGCAGGGGGCCTCGTTCTGCGGGGCTCGCTGCGCTAGCTCACTACACAGTCCATTCTCTTTCCCCCTTGGCGGGGCGTCTGCCTGTGGCTTCAGAAGGTTTCCTTTTCCCCAGGCCTTGCCGTGGCACCAGGTTCCCAGCTGGAAGCCGGTGGGCCCTTCGGTCTGTGGGCTGGGGTCTCCACTTAGCTCAGAGAAATGTTCTTTTTCATGTGATCTTCTCACCTCCGTGCGTCCCTCCCTCTCCCTCTGCAGCTCCTGGTACTCAGAGGCTGTGCCCCGAGTTTCCTTTCCCCGTCTCCGGCTCCAGGCCTCGTGTGAGTCTCGGCACCAGCTCCCCGCCGCCCCGTTCTTCTGCTTTGCTGCCCGATTGCTCATTGGGACCTCGGGGCTCTAGCTCCGGAAAGCCATTTTGTGCCGCACTTTGATCACGTCAAATGAGCATCTTTGATGATGAGGGCCTGGCCCCTCCTCTGCGGCTCGGTGCTGTGGGTCCAGGCAGGGCCTATCTCTGGCTACCGAGCCCCTCAGGGCTGTTGTAGTCTGGCGGGGTCCGGCGGTGGTCCTGGCCTCCAGAGGCCTGCAGGAGTGGAAGGCATAGCAGCCTCCACCGCGAGGCGGGAGGCAGGACGGGCCCAGGTCCTGGGGACCTGCACAGAGGTAGCGAGAGCCCTGGGGGCTTCGTGGCCCAGGATGTGAGTCATTCTCCACACGGCGAGAAGCTCGGGTGCCGATGTGGGGCGGGATGGGGTGCTGAGTGGGGGGACTGGATCCAGCTGTGGAAATGGCAACATGTGGGATGAGGGCTGAGGGGCCCGGGGGTGATCCTGGCCACCGTGGGGGAGCCTGTCTTCAGGACCCTGGGCTGTCCAGCCCTGCCCAGTGAGAGGCCTCCTGCCTGAGTGGACGTGTCCCATGGCCTGGGCGCTCCCCCAGGACCTGTCTCCTGCCCACGGTTGATGAGTGTGTCCTTGCCAGCCCTCGGGGTCAGGCCCCCTTGGGCCACCCCAAACCTGTGATGCACAAGGAAGCCACCTGGCCATTCCATCAGAGCAAGGACAATGCAGCCCCCGGAGCCTCTCGGCAACCTTTTCCAGCCTCCTCCGTGCTTCTAGAATCCTCCTTACCGTTTGGGCTTCCTTCTTCCACAGAAGGCTTTCAAGCAGACACTTCCTGGTTCCCAGATCAACAGCAGGATAACAATATTGCAGCTGAACAGGTGACCCCCACGGGCTACACCTTCTAGCCTAGAGTGAGCTTCCTAGGGCCCCGGCCTCTGCCCCTACAGATGCTCCACAGCACCTCTCTACCCAGAGGAGAAGCCCCCGGTGCCGCCCAGCTGCCACCCCAGCCCCCTGGCCCAGAGCCGCAATGACACCCCTGTCCCCAGCAAACCCTCCCGTGGCTCCATGCCTTCTGCTGGCTGCCCTCCTCTCAGAATGCCACCCCAAGACTCAAATCCTAGCCCCTGAATCCACCACGGCTGGGGAGCCATGAAGAATGTCACAGGGCAGGTCCCTTCCTCCTGGGCCTGTTTCCCCTTTTGTATAAAGGTCTTCAAGCCCTGGCATCCAGATGCTTTCCATCCGAGACCTCACAGGTCCCTGTTGACCTTAGGGGCTCCTTGGAAGACCCTGGGTCTGGGGGTCTGATGGGGAAGGGGTGAGCCCTGCTGGGTCTTGGGACAGTTGGAGTTGGGCCTGTGGCCACCATGAGTCCCATACCACCCGGCTGCTGCTTCCTGGCCTACAGGGGTTAATGGGTCTGGCCACCCCAGGGACCAGGCTCCTGTGTGGAATCTCCTCTCTGCACCCTGGGGCCCGGTTTCTTCAGAGACACGGCAGTCAGAGCTATTGCCAAGCAGAACCAGCAGGCGCAGTCCCGGCAGCCAAACACCAAGAACGCAGCAGGCGGCCCTGGCAGCAGTGGGTGCGGGAGGTGCTGCTTCACCACCTGAGAGGGGCTCTGCACCCACTGCAGGCCCCTGCCATGACTTGGTCCCAGGCTGGGTCAGATGGCGCAGTCAGGACGCAGCTCTCCAGCCAGACTAGGCAGGGCTGACTCATTGCTCTCTGCTCTGACAGTGTAGGAATGAGAAGAGGTGGGAGAGGATGGCCCAGGGAGGCGGGAGTCTCCAAGGCATGTGCGCATGGGGTCCCGCCCACGCCATCTAGCCTGCAGGTTGGCCTCTGGGCACAGGTCACTCTGCCTGGAAAGTGGTGGCCGGGATGGTGGTGTGGCTCCCTGTATCCTCTGCCTGAGTAAGCGCCTGCTACCCAGGGCCTCCTCAGCCAGGCACCCTCCTGGGGCCACAGTGGCCACCTGAGAGTTCCCTCTGCATCCAGACCCTTCCCATCCGAGCCACACAACCAACAGCCATGTAGCCTCTGGGCCCAGCTGGGAGCAGCTCCAAAGTGTGGGGAACAGGCCCTGTGCCCACCCCACCCCAGCCATCCCTGGCACATGCCTCGGAGCCTGATGTCCCCCAAGCTCACTGCCCACTAGGCTTGGGGAGGCCCAGGTGCTCATTTTGGTGACATGTGCCCCAGTGACAGAGGAGCTCTCCCTCTGCACAGCGGGTCAGAACCCCAGACCTGTCAACAGGAAGAGCAAAAAGAGTGGAGGCAGCGGGAGACTCGCTGTCGAGGGTCCCCGCTTCATGGCAGGGCAGGACACAACGGGCTCCAGGAACTCGGCAGCCAGGATGGGTGGCAGGGCACGCCTGCGTGTCCTGAGGGGCAAACAGGAGTGGCACAGGTCCCAAGTCCAGCAGCCAGAGCAGGGGTGGCCGCCAGGGTTCCTGCAGCCACAGCCAGAGGGGCCCCAGGAGCCTGGCACCAGCCTGGGGGTGCCAGGGAGCCTGCCTTCCTTCCCTAGATTTGCAGACCACACAGCACCCTCTCTGGAGGCAGCCACTCCTCCACCCACCCCACAAGGGAACAAGGCTTTGGTGGCAGCAGGATGGACCCTGGGGCCTAACCCTCACTTGTGGACCCTGGCCTCTGTATAGTGGACTCTGTGAGGCAGGTGAGTGGCATTCGGGAAGTGTGGAGGTGGCCTAGGGTCCAAAGGAGGGGACTGCCAGGCTCACCCCAGGGGGTTGGGCCAGAACCCAGCCTGGCTTATGACCACACCATGGGGGTGGTAGCACTGAGATGAAGAAGAGCCCCATCATCCACCCTGGCATGGCGTGAGACAGCGAGCAGTAAGCCTGCCGGTCGGGCCTGGACCTCTTGGCACTGCCATCCACATGGGCTGGCTATGGCCAGGCACCAGCCAGGCCTGAAAAGGTGCAAGGTCACCTAAGTGGTGTTTTATGACTGAGTATGGGGTGGAGGGAGGCCATGAACTCCCAGTGGGCTCAGGACACTGGACAATAAGCTTGGGGTTGGGGAGGCAGGCCTGCCCACCATGGATACATGCAGGCAACGGCAGAGGCTCTCAGCTCAACCCATGCACACTTGGTGCATGCTGACCCCTGAGTGCCACCCCTCCAACAGCCGCACACCCTTACACAGGCACAGAGGCCAGTCTATGTCCTGTGAGACTCCAAGCCAGATGCATCTCCCCGAGGTTACAGGGGCTTTCCCAGAATTGGGGGAACACATTGGCACAGCCAGGGAAGTGCAGGTCTGTGGGACACTTCTTGCAGAAGTAACTAGGCAACCCAGCTGCACCCATGACACCTGCTATACCTGCCGCACCTACTCACTGCTCACTCCATGCCTGATGGGCTCCCATGGGTCTCAGGACAGCCCCTTCCAGGCCCTTGCCTGGGGCCCCCTCCTCAGCTGCTGATGCTATTTTCTATCTCTTGTCCTGGGGGGTAGCCTGGATCTTTTCTTCTCACCTATCTTCTAGTTCACAGATTCTCTTTTTAGCAGTGTCGAAGAGTGGCTGCCAAACTACTTCTGGAGTGTTTAGTTTGAAGGTTGTATTTGATTTTCATTTCCAGAAGTTCTACTTGGTGCTAGGTTGAAGTTTGTTTGGCCTATCAGCTTTTCCAAGCTGTCTTTGAGCACAGCAAGCTTTTTACAATCCATGTCTGAGAATTCCAGTATACTCAGATGCCTCTGCACGCATTTCAATCATGGTGCCAGGTTGCCCTGTGTGCTTGGTTTGATTATGGTCTACTCACTGACCTTGAAAAATCATTCATGAGGCGTACAGAGGTCTACGACAAAGGTGATTTGCATTTGGTTCCACCAGGAACCTAGGGAACTGAAGGTAGGTGAACACCATTTACAAGGAAACTCAAAGCCTGCCGTCTTTTTGGCCAACCTGGTGGTGGGAACATGGGCTTCATGGCCACACTAGTCATGGTGTACATGACTCCTCAGGGGCTGCCCTTCTGCCTGAACTGCCTGGCCAACTCCTTGGGGCCAAGGCAGGAGACGGGTTTAATCCCTGTCCCCACCCTGAGGGCACAAGCCTTGGGCTTGTGAGCAGCCGATGGCAAGCAGGATCTCCTACCAGCTCCTCTGTGTGTCCCTGCAGACCTGGCTCAATACAGTGGAGGAGCTGATGGGAGGATTCCAGCCAGAGTGAGAGAGACCGCCCCTGGAGTGCACACCATAGCTCATTTGCACGGCTTCCTGGAGTCCACAGCAGCAGTGCTCACTGGAGTCCCTAGCAGCAGTGCTCAACAGACATCCAGAGTAACCAGCAGCAACCAGCAGGTCTTAAGGAATTACCAGGTCAAAATTTTTATTCATTCATTCATTTATTCATTTGTTCTGCCTGTGCAAGGCAGCCTCACTCCCAGGCTGTCAGCAGGACTTTTTTCTTCTTTTTTGTGTAGATCTGGTTCTTGGCTTTGCTCCTTGACTCAGTTGACCTCCTGCCCCTCGCAGCAGGTTAAAGACTTGCACGTCACTGACAGACGGCTCAGAGTCAGCCTTGGAGTCGGCCTTCCATGCCCAGCCCTGAGGCCACCATGCCATGTTCCAGTTGGCTCAAGCAGTGAGAGGCAAAACCAGCTCCAGGGCCAGGTGGAAGGGCTGCTTCTCTCCTGCCTCCAGTCTCTCAAATGCTGACCTTGCCTCTGAATGAACAAGCAAAACAAAGGAATAAATGAATGAATAAAAATTTTGAACTGTTAATTCCTTAGGACCTTGATAGGTATTCGTGGGTAAGCAATTTAATACTATTTTATAAAACTGTTTTCAGCTGTTTGTAGTCAGGGTCAGGTGCCAGGCACCTAGATACCCCCCTCCCCATTCCCAGGAAGGTTTTGGCCAAACCTGCATCCACCAACTTGGCAATGCATTCGAGGCCCTGGCAGGCCCTGACTCAGCAGGACCGTCTCACCCTCCACAGCCACCACAGCCATGTGGGCCAACACCCAGCACATGCCCCAGTGCCTCATGCCTCTCTGCCGGCGTGGTTCTCTCCCAGTCTGACTCTAAATGCAAAAGGAACAGCGCCCAAAGAACAAGGGAGGCCGGAATGTTAACGTTATTAAATCAAATATGCAGAGTGCTTCCTTTAATATGTACACATTTACAAAAATGCACTTTCACGAGGAGCGGCGGCTGGGGCCATCAGGTGGGCAGCACCTGGTGCCACGGCACGCATGGACAGTTGCAAGGGGTCTGTGTGAAGGCACTTGTCACAAGCTTCAATACTGCCGCCGTCCCAGGAGGGGAGAACTGCGCAGCAGGAAGGGCACTTCTGAAAGCACAGTGGAGAGATCGCTGGAGCGGGCGTCCTGGGCAGGAGGAAGCACAGACGGCGGGCGGGGCGGACTGGCCAGCAAGCGCGAGGTTGACCTGCCGGCCTCAGGCCACGCCGATGACCTCAGGCCCCACTAACAACCCTCTGCTTCCTTCCTTAACCTGAGATGCCTCTAAAACAGGCACCACCCTGACCAGCCAAAGAGGGTTTGCAGGGAGGAGAGTGTCCTGAACCCATTCTCAGATGGTGTTTGTGCCTCTCCCAAAGCGCTGCAAAGCCTGAGGGTCTCACTCTGCTGTTTCCGGGCCCTGCAGTGCAGGGATGGAGGCTGAGCCTGGCAGCTGCCTCACTAACTCCAATCCTGCCTGCCTAGTGCCAGGCCCGACCCCCACCCCATGCTGTCTGGTACTGCCCTCTGTCAGCCGAGACCCTCATGGGAAGCCAGCAAGTGCAGTCAGTCCCCTGGGACACACTCCCCTCAAAGGGCAGGGCCAGGCCCCAGCTACAGGCAGAGCCCCTACACAGCAAGGCCCCTTTGGGCCTGAGGCTTGTATGTTGAGAGGCTGGCCAGAGGCACTACCTGGAGCCATTTGCTCTTCCCACCCATCCCACGTGGCTCTTGCAAGAATTCTCTGGAAGCTGCTCGAAAGTGAGGCAGAAACCAGGCACACCCACACCAAGGGCTCTGAGCCAGCAGGTAGGGCTGCCTGTGTGTTGACATCCCCAGCTGCCCTTTCAAGTATATTTCTGTTAAAGAAAAGTATCTCGGGCCCCTTCAAGCTGGGAACTGCTCAGGGCCGATCTGCCTTCCGTTCTATTCAAAGTCCTCCCTCTGCTCACTGAGACAGATGCATATTCTGATGGCCTCCTTTGGAAAGACTTATCAGAAATTGAAAATAATGCAACCATTTGTCTCCCACCTACCTGTGACCTACCCACAGGTAGGTGAGAGACAGATAGTTGGGAAGCCCCCTCCCTGCTTCGAGTTGTCCCCACCTTTCTGGACCGAACCAATGTACGTCTCACATATATTGACTGATGTCTCTTGTCTCCCTAAAATGCATGAAACCAGGCTGTGCCCGACCACCCTGGGCATGTCATCAGGACTTCCTGAGGCTGTGTCACAGATGCGTGGTCTCAACTTTAGCAAATAAAACTCCTAAAATGATTGAGACTTGTCTCATCATTTTTTAACAACGGGAAAAACAGGAGGCCACGACTACAGGAAGCTCGTGAACTTCTGGAGAATTTAAAGCAATACCTGGAAAACACATTAAAAAATGAGACACTGAGTCAAGAAAGAATCCAGAAAAGCCATCTCCAAAGTGATGCCCCCTTGGCGGTGGGTGGTGTGGGCTGGAGGGGTTCCTGGGCTACCCATTCTGCCCCCACCCTCCCAGTGGCTGGAATAAGTATGCACTGCTCCCTGCGTCTCGGGCTAGCCCCCTGAGTGGAAATGGTGGGGCAGCGCTGAGGGTCTTCAGACTCTCCCTCGGGTGCCTGTGTGCTGGACGCTGCCCTCCCGGCTGCTGCTCTGTTAAGATCTGTGTGGCCCTGTCATCTGGCTGCTGCGCCCAGCTCCAAGGTCCAGCAAGAGATGCAGGGCTCTCTGGCCATGCCCAAAACAGAGGGGGTCAGTAGGTGAGGAAGCAGTGAGTGGAACCAGAAGGGCCAAGGAAGGCAGATCCCCAGCCAGGCAGGTGGGCCGAGTGGGCTGGGGACACGCCAGAGCCACCTGTAACCAGTCCAGTTCCTTCTGAGCCCCAGGGGTGTGGGGGGGCCCCATCAGCCTCACACCGGGCCTGGCTTCCCTCCTTAGCTGCCGGGCCCCGCTTCAGGGGCCCTAGAAACCCACATACTTTTGCTTGCTGTTGTCTACTCTGATTCTGCAGCCGCCCCCTCCCGACCTTTCAAATTCTGAATAACAGGAGACAGGGACCTCTCCTGTCAAATGAGCTGGAGTGAGCACACGGAGCTGCTGCCTGAGGCCCCTGGACCCCATCAGAATGACTGAGCCGCCCAGGAAGGGGCTCCCGGGGAGTCTGCCTTTAACTGGACCAAGGGTTCTGGAAACCCTCCCAAACCTGGGAGGATGAGCTCTTGCTGGTCCAGGGCTGTGCCGCCCGGTCACCCTGATGCCAGCCAGCAAACCTGGGACAGAGGACTGCAAGCACTTCTGCAAAACCAAAGGAAGTGGCAGCTGAAGTGAAAATGCACACTCCCCTCCAGGCCCAGCCCCAGGCGGAGGCTTTCACAAAGAGGCCCCTCTGGGCTCCAGGCCTGTATGTTGAGAGCAGAGACTAGCCAGGGGCAGGAGCCGGAGCCACCTTCCCATCCAACTGGTCCCATGTGGCCCATGTGGCTCGAGCTGCTGATGTCCAGATCCCGCCACGTGCCTGACCTTTGGGCACCGACAGCCTGGCGAGGATGCCTGGAAAGAGTCAGTGGGCCCAGCAGGAGGCCTGGTGGGACCAACCCAGGGCAGGGCAGCCAGAGAGCTGGGCCCACTGGGACGTCCCAACTCGCTAGCACCGAGGTCCAGCTCTTCACCACGCATGGCCAAACAGGCTTGGGCGTCAGGGAAGCCCTGCACCAGCCCTTCGCTTTTCAGAACACATTCAAGCTTTGTCTGGCATTCCCTGCCGGACAGGTCCACAGCCTCAGGCAGCCTACCGGCCTCTTCTGAGGGCCTTCCTGGACCAGGGTCTGGGGTCCCGCCAGCACCTGCTCACCATCAGTTTGCCGCACCTGCTACTCGTACTGCCTCGGGGAGCCTCTGCCTCCCCTCGAGGTGAGTGAGCTCAGGATAGGGGCTCAGGGCCCTCTCTCCAGCCAGCCCAGTGGCCCCACCCGCCAGCTGCAGTGTAGCGGTCTGTCCCGGCCCGGGGCCAGGGCTGTTTCCTCCACAGAAAGGGGCATGGGTTAGAGCAGGCTGCCCACATTTCAGGCACTACTCTTTCTGGGGAGGGTGCAGTGGGGCCCAGGTCCTCTCTCAGCTTCCCCTGGGGCTGGGTCTTCAAGTGGAAGGACAAGGCCAGGCAGAGGCTTCCTGTGTTGTTCCACTCAGGAAGTAGGCACCACCCTCCTGGGGTGGGGGAAGCCCTGCCTGGGCTGTGCATGGAGACCGCCCCTTCCTCTCATTGCCCCAGCTGTCTGGCCCACCGGTGGGGCTCCTCTCAGCTGTGGGATGGGTGGGAGCGACCAAGCCCTGTGGGAAAGGCGCCCAGTGCAGACTTTCACTCCTGAAACAGCAGCAAGGTGCCCCTAGCCCGCCGGAGGCTCAGGTAGGGGACAGCCCACCATGCTCACAGCACCAGCAATGCCAGCCTGGCCTGGTGGACTCTGGGGAACTCTGTTTTTGGTCTGCTCTGAGGGACTGTGACAGGCTGAAGCCCCCTTATCACCATCCAACTCCACCTGGATTCAGAGCAGCATGACCAGACATGATGGCCATGGTGAGGTCTCTCGGATGACTCCAGCCACAAGGCCACAGTGTGGGTGGGCCCAGGTCAGCCTGACATCCCCATCCACCCACCCCTGAGCTCCAGCTGCATCTCCCACCCCTGCTGGCCCTGGGCCCCTGCCTCCACCTCCCCTCAGCAAATGACCAAGCCCCTCATCTCCCAGCCTCCATGCTGGGCAAATGCGTCCCTGTTCAGCTCCATCTTCAAGCCACACCTTGGCAGCCCACTGAGGCCAGCCGTCCACTGCTCTCTGGACTTCTCTCTCCAGTGTCCAACCCACCTTTCTCCTGCTCTCAGTGTGCGGGCTCCAAGGCTGCTCTGCCTCGCACTTTCCGTGCTGCTTCTGTGAACCCATGTTCATTCTTTCTTTTTTTCATTTGCTTTTTCTTTTCTTTCTTTCTTTTTTTTGTTAAGATGGAGTCTTGCTCTGCCACCCAGGCTGGAGTAAAGTGGCATGATCTTGGCTCACTGAAGCCCCTACCTCCCAGGTTCAAGCGATTCTCCCGCCTCAGCCTCCCGAGTGGCTGGGACTACAGGCACACCACTGTGTCCAGCTAATTTTTTGTATTTTTAATAGAAATGGGGTTTTGCCATGTTGCCTAGGCAGGTCTCAAACTCCTGGGCTCAAATGATCCTCCTGCCTCAGCCTCCCAAAGTGCTGAGATTACAGGTGTGAGCCACCACACCCAGCTTTTTTTTTCTGGTTTTTTTTTTTTTTTTTTTTTTTTTTTTTGAGACAGTGTCTCGCTTTGTCGCCCAGGCTGGAGTGCAGTGGCACCATCTCGGCAAGCTCCGCCTCCTGGGTTCACGCCATTCTCCTGCCTCAGCCTCCAAGTAGCTGGGACTATAGGCACACACTACCATGACCGGCTAATTTTTTGTATTTTTAGTAGAGACGGGGTTTCACCGTGTTAGCCAGGATGGTCTCGATCTCCTGACCTCGTGATCTGCCTGCCTCGGCCTCCCAAAGTGCTGGGATTACAGGCGTGAGCCACCGCGCCCAGCTTTTTTTTCTTTAACTACTATTAAAATTGTTCTCTCTCTCTCTCCCTCACCCTCTCCCTCTCTCTCTCACTTTATTTATTTGTTTGTTTATTTATTTATTTATTTATTTTGGAGAAAAGGTCTCACTCCCTCATCCAGGCTGGAGTATAGTGGCAAAATCTCTGCTCATCAAAACCTCCACCTCCTGGGCTCAAATCATCCTCCCTTCTGAGTAACTGGGACTACAGGCACCTGCTACCACACCCAGTTAATTTTTGTATTTTTATTCATAGAGACCTAGTTTCGCTATGTTGCCCAGGCTGGTCTCGAACTCCTGGGCTCAAGAAATCCACCCACCTCAGCCTCCCAAAGTGCTGGGATTACAGGCGTGAGTCACCACACCTGGCCAATGAATCCATTTTCCAGATTGGAGAAGTGCCACATGCTGCTGGGATGGACATTCCAATAACAGGATCTAGCGTGACCTCACCCAGCCACTGTCCCTGGAGCTCTCTGGCCTGCAGTTGCTGTGCTCCTCCAGTCTTTTAAAATCTATTTTGTAACTTTTTTTTTTTGAGGTGGAGTTTGGCTCTCATTTCCCAGGCTGGAGTGCAATGGCGCGATCTCGGCTCACTGCAACCTCTGCCTCCCAAGTTCAAGTGATTCTCCTGCCTCAGCCTCCCGAGTAGCTGGGATTACAGGTGCCCACTACCATGCCGGGCTAATTTTCTGTATTTTTAATAGAGACGGGGTTTCACCATATTGGTCAGGATGGTCTTGAACTCCTGACCTCAGCTGATCCATCCCCCTCAGCCTCCCAAAGTGCTGGGATTACAGGAGTGAGCCACCACACACCCAGCCCTATTTTGTAACTTTTTATTATGAAACTTTTCAGACAGACACAAAAGGACGGAGAAGGAGCCCTGACCCCTGCCATGTGCAGGGAGCAGTTCCTCATTCCATCCTGTGTGCCAAAAATAGCTCCTCAGGCTGCTGAGGTCTGTCTTGTGGATTGTCTGTAATTTCTTTCTTTCTTTTTTTCTTTCTTTCTTTCTTTTTTTTTTTTTTTTTTTTTTTTTTGAGATGGAGTTTTGCTCTCGTTCCCCAGGCTGGAGTGCAATGGCACGATCTCGGCTCACCGCAACCTCCGCCTCCTGGGTTCAAGTGATTCTCCTGCCTCAGCCTCCCAAGTAGCTGGGATTACGGGCATGCGCTACCATGCCGGGCTAATTTTATACTTTTAGTAGAGACGGGGTTTCACCATATTGGTTAGGCTGGTTTTGAGCTCCTGACCTCAGGTGATCCACCCACCTCAGCCTACCAAAGTGCTGGGATTATAGGCGTGAGCCACTGCACCTGGCTGGATTGCCTGTAATTTCTAAGCTATTTCATGGTTGCTGGCCATTATCTAGCCATTTCCGTCTTTCACTGTGACCTCGTTTCTCCCGTCACGTTTGAGACAAACCCTAGGGAGGGAAATGTTGAGTCACCTGCTCCAACCTCCCTGCTCCACCACGCCCGTCCAAATTCCAGAGTCAACTTTCTTATTTTTCCCAATTTGATAGATTCTCTTTTTTTGAGACGGGGATTTGCTCTTGTTGCCCAGGCTGGAGTGCAATGGCACAATCTTGGCTCACTGCAAGCTCCACCTCCCGGGTTCAAATTCTCCCTCCTCAGCCTCCCAAGTAGCTGGGATTACAGACATGTGTCACCACGCCCAGCTAATTTTTGTACTTTTAGTAGAGACGGGATTTCACCATGTTAGTCAGGCTGGTCTCAAACTCCTGACCTCAAGTGATCCGCCCACCTTGGCCTCCCAAAGTGCTGGGATTACAAGCGTGAGCCACTGCGCCTGGCCCCAGTTTGATAGATTTTTTTAAATGTATCTTTCAGAGACACATTTGTGTTTATTTGACTACTGGTGAGGTGAGTCTTTCAGGCACTCTGAGTTCTTATCTTATCCCATCTCATCTTATCCTATCCCTATTCTTATCTTTTTTCTCTCCCTTTTTTTTTTTTTTTTTCTGAGAGGAGTCTTGCTCTGTCACCCAGGTAGGAATGCAATGGCATGATCTCGGCTCACTGCAACCTCCGTCTCCAGGGCTCAAGCAATTCTCCTGCCCCAGCCTCCTGAGTATCTGGGATTCCAGGCGTGTGCGACCATGCCTGGCTAATTTTTGTATTTTTAGTAGAGACAGGGTTTCACCATATTGGCCGGGCTGGCCTCGAACGCCTGACCTCAGGTAATCCACCTGCCTCGGCCTCCCAAAGTGCTGGGATTACAGGTGTGAGCCCCTGTGCCCAGCCCCTATCCTCAACTCCTTCCAGGAGCCTCTGCCCTCCCACCTAAGCCTGGCCAATCTTCTGAAACATCATTTTGTGCTCAGCCCAACTGGCCGGTCTTCAGTGGTCAGTCCCAGCCCCTTGCAGTGGTGCAGACCCATGTCATGCACTTGACAGAATGTATGGCCCCCCCTGCTGTACCTGGTGTGCCAGATACCAACCCAGAGGCTGGTGACCTGCCCAGACCCAGGATCTTGTCACGTGACTGGGCCAAATGCCACTCACCCCAGCACAGCCCCCACTGCCCTGCTTCTCCCTCTGTGTAACCCCACAAGCAGCACAGGCCCCACAGAGAGAAGCCTGGCCCTTCAGTGCCCCCCACCAATCATGGAAGCAAGTGGCCAAGGAGAGATTCCAGGGACAAGTCCAGCCCCCTGACTCAACACCATCTGGCCCAGTAGCCAGGGAAGCCTTTTCCAGAAGAAAGTCTCCAGGAAGGTGGCAGTGACAAAGGTGTAATGGAAGCCATTGTCCCTCTGCCCCAAATCCTCTACCCCCATCACATCTGTGGTCACTGGGGGTCCTGGGTTATCTCTTGGGAGGGACCCCAGATTAAGAACCCTCAACAAAGCCTCCATTTTTACCAACAAATCACCTTTGCCTTCAGATCCCCCTCTGCCCCCCTCCAGCTCCTAGCCCCCAGCCCCATCCCAGGGCCTGAGCCCCCAGGCCCACTTCCCAGTGCACAGAGCGGCCTGGGACGGTCCCCCTCACTGTGGGGCTCCCGGCCCTGGTGGGCCCAGTTTCCTTAGAAAATGCCAGCTGGCTGTGGACAGCACCCACAACCCCCCTCACCTCCAAGCTGCTTCTGGGTTTCAGGGCACAGACCCCCCCACCAGGTGCCCACTCCCGAGCCTGCCAAGCTCCATCCAAACCAGGCTGTTTCAGCAGAGGGGACAGGGCTGGGCTGGGGGAAGCAGCTGGGGACCACAAATGTCTCCAAGCGACACTGCCCAGCACTGCAGCAGGGACGGTCATTGAGTCAAGTCAGCCACCGTCCTGGGTGGGTGCGCCCACGGCCAGGAGAGCCTGGTGGAGGCTGAGCCCCCAGTCTGCACTTTCCCCCAGACACGTGGATCACAGCTGCCCCCTGCTGCAGGGCCGCATGGCTGGAGGCTGCCTCTGAACAGTTATTTCAGAGGGTTTTGTGTGGGTGGCAGTGGAATCCCTGGAAAGTTGGGCTTCCCCACTGCCCTGGCGGGGAGGCGCAGGTCTCAGGGCAGGGTCCACCTTGGCTTTCCAGAAACACTTGCCCAGGGGGCTGTGATCCTCTAGGGGATCTGGTGCAAACACGTGCCTCCACAGGCCGCTGCTCATGGGGTCACTGGCCTCCCGGGTCTTTGGGCCAGGGCAGCCCCACCCTCGGAGCAGCAATAGGCAGAGCCCACATCAGGCCAGCGGGGTGGTGGCCAGGGATAGCTGTGGGTTCCTGTCGGTGGCCCCAGCGGCTCCCTGGGACCTGCCTCCTCCTGCGCCCCACTGGGTAGTCTGTCATGTTCACCGGGGCTCCTCTGCACCCCCAGCTGAGGGGTCCAGGAGTGGCACCCAGACCCCGCTCAGGCCATTGTCACCCTCCATGCCTTCTGGCCTTTGCCAGGCAGTCCGGGAATAGCTGATTCAAGTGAGGTCAGCGGAATCCTCTCTTTGGGTCCTTCACTGGGTTCTGGGAAAGGAAAGTTGGGCCTCTTGGGTGGCAGGAGCTGTGGGCATGAGCTGGGGAGTTGGCAGCTGTGTACCAGCTCCCCTGCCCCTGCCAAGTGGAGAAACCAGGCTGGGGTGGAGGACAGGCAGGAGCCTGGGGGTGTGGACCAGCCCTGCTTCTTCCTACCAGGCCTCCAGGACCAGTGGGGGCTGCCCCAGGCCGTGCAGCACCTGGGTGTTGTCTCTGAGAAGCCCGTCAGGGAGCTGGCTCTCCCTGCTCTGACCCCGGCATAGCGATTCATACCCAGAGAACCCCTCACCAACAGGAGAGCAGGTTTCAGACAGGAAGTCACCAGAACAGCCCACGGCTGAGTCACGCATCAGAACAGCTCCCTGTGGCCCAGACACAGCTGCGGACACGGCGCGCAACTTCACATCCTGATGTGTGCATCAGAAACCACCCTGCTGTCCAGTGGGTTCACCGGCCTTTCTTCTGGCCCATCTGGACCCTCCAGAAGCCAAAGCTGGTGATTGGCTAACTTGTCCAGTCAGTCTGGGCCGGCCTGGGCCCAGGGGAGACAAGGCCAGGAATAAGGGAGGGGGGGTCAGGGCAAGAAATGTCCAAGGGGCAAATTTGGAAAGAGCTGGGAGGATGGGGCCAGGGACCTGAAGAGCCCCTGTGCATGGGGCCAGTGTGGCCTGCTCCACCTCCCGGGCAGCCACAGGGCCTTGCTTTTGTCTGGCACTAAAAAGCCCTGAACAGCCAGCTCTGGCCTTCCCCACCTGGTGGGTGTGGAGCAGAAGTTCCCAAGAGCTACCTTGCATGTGGGGTGCGGCTGTCTCCCAAGCCAGGTGTGACCACACTGTGTGGGCCTGCAGGGCTGCTCCTCTGGTGATGGTAGCGGGGGTGGTGGTGGGGTCTTTGCTCTGTAACTGTAGAGAGACAGTGGCCAGAAGGCTAGGCTTTGAGAGTGGGGGCCCCAGGCCTCCCAGCTTCCCAGGACAACAGGTGTGGCGGGCAGATGCCCAGATCCTAAGGAGGACGGCCCTAGGGAAGTCTCAGGCACTGGGGGTGGTGACCATGTGGTGGCCCTCAGGATGTGGGCCTGGGATTGGGGGCCAGGCCTGGCACAGGCAGACCCCTCCTGCTCCAACACCCCATGGCTCCTTTAGATTTATGAAGCGTGTTCCATGGGCCACACTGGCACCGGGTCAGGGGGTCCCCGCCACATGCTCCGCTTCAAGTCACTCTCAGTCTAGGGGCACATTAGAAGGCAAAGCAAACACCAGAGTGCACCGTGGACTTGAAGGGTCACGGCAGGCACTTCCCCGAGCCCTGACACGCTGGCTGGCCTCAGCCATGCACTGGAGGACACCCAGGGGTTCTCTGGAGGATGAGGAGGAGTAGAGTTTTGCTCTTGTCGACCAGGCTGGAGTGCAATGGCGCAATCTCAGCTCACTGCAACCTCTGCCTCCCAGGTTCAAGTGATTCTCTTGTCTCAGCCTCCCATGTAGCTGGGATTACATGCACACACCACCACGCCCAGCTAATTTTTGTATTTTTAGTAGAGATGGGGTTTCACCATGTTGGTCAGGCCGGTCTTGAACTCCCAACCTCAGGTGATCTGCCCGCCTCAGCCTCCCAAAGTGCTGGGACAATGCCTGGCCCCTAGTCATTGTTCTTGATGATGCTCAAATTGTCCCAGATTTGACAAGTCACCCCCCTCTGCCTCTGTGCTGACAATTATAGGGCAAATCCCGTGTCAGTTTCCAGTCACGGAGCCCCCTGCATCAGGTGTGTCTGTGTATTCACGCCTCACCGGACCCCTCTGCTCGGATGGTGACTCCATCCCTCAGAAGAAGTCTTCCCAGCCTTTTCTGACTCCTTGCTCACTCCCTTGGAGGAGGGCTCTGTCCTGGCCTCTCCCACCCCTGGGTGTTGGTGATGCAAGCCAGGGATGCAGACCAGATGACAGGCCAAGCAGGAAGAGGAAAGGCAGAAGTGTCCTGGGGTTTCTGTGGGGGGACAGCTGCTCTGGTGAGAAGGCAAGAGGCCCCAGGTTTAAGCCAGGGAAGATTTTCAGGGAAGTTTTGAAGAGGGCCTCCCCGAGACAGAAGAGGCAGGGGAAGATAGGGGCTTTTGAGAAGTGTCAACCCAAGAACTGGATAATTCTGAAACTCCTTGTTGCCAACGCCTGTTCCTTTGACCAGGGTATACTCCCAGTGTGCATCATGAGTCATGGTGTCAACAGTCATAGTGTGTCCTAGTGAGGCCCAGGACAGGCTGCCTGTGACCCCAGAAACCCCAGACGACTATGCCTAACCCACCTAATCCACAGGGTTTCCTTTTTCTCAGGGCTGGCACGACAGCCCCACAACCATGGTCCCGGGTGGCAACTTGAGCTCCCGCTTTCACATCTGTGTTCCAGGAATGAGGCAGAAGCAAAGGAGAGCAGGGCACAACCCGTCTCCTGTGTAGAGACTTCCCAGAATTCCCACCCAGTTCACCTGCTCCATCTTCCCTCCTTCCTGGGCCCAGTGTAGTCTTGTGATCATACCTGACGGCAGGGGAGGCTGGGAAACGTAGTCTTTGATGTCGCTGCGCAAGCTGATTCTGGGTGCTGTTTGGAGCAGGAAGGGGGCGCGGAATTGGGGACATGTGCTACAATGCCAGCTTTTCTTTTCTTTCTTTCTTTCTTTCTTTTTTTTTTTTTTTTTTTTTTTTGAGACAGAGTCTCGCTCTGCCGCCCAGGCTGTAGTGCAGTGGAGCGATCTGCGCTCAACGCAAGCTCTGCCTCCCGGATTCACTCCACTCTCCTGCCTCAGCCTCCTGAGTAGCTGGGACTACAGGCGCCCGCTGCCATGCCTGGCCAGTTTTTTGTATTTTTAGTAGAGACAGGGTTTCACCGTATTAGCCAGGATGGTCTCGATCTCTCGACCTCGTGATCCGCCCACCTCAGCCTCCCAAAGTGCTGGGATTACAGGCGTGAGCCACCGTGCCCGGCCAATGCCAGCTTTTCTTCCACCTAGCAAAGGCAGGTCCCTGGCAGCTGAGCAAGGTGCCCGCTGGCCAAGCCCAGGGACTCGACTACCCCAAATGAGAAAAGGGTCAGGGGATGTTGAACTGGGAAGGAGGTGGAGCCCCGAGGCCAGAGAAGCTGGGGGTATGGAAGAAAGTTTTTCTTCTATACTGTAACTCACAATGCCTCCGGCACTTCACTTGTGGGTTAGGTTAAGGGCTCAGTCGCCCTTGACTGCCCTGACACCAGTCACAAGGGGTGGGTCTCCAGGTTACCCAAGACTTCCGAATGCCTTGGTTATGACAAATGGGAGGTCTGATGACCCTCTCTTCAGGTTCAATCTTTTGCTAGAACAGCTCACGGAGACTAGAACAACTGTTTGCTGGACACTTTGGGCCTCAGTTTCCCCCTTACAATGTCTGCCTTTTTGGGGTCCTTGGGAGCTCCCTATTGTTGGTTACACCAGTAGAGTGGACAGAGGCTCAGCCTAAGGGTGTTTCCAGAAAGATCTTCTGCTGGAGGGGGGCTGGGAGCATCCCTGGAGACGGGGAGCTTCGGACTAGCTACTGGGGTGGGTGCGGGGGTAGGAGCAGGGCCGCTGGGGGCGGAAAAAGGGGCTTCCAAGGGGCACGCGGTTGCTGGCAAGCCAAATCCCTCACTGTAAACCATGCACCTATCCAAGTGAAGAACTCCTCCAGGGTTCGCCCGGGCCAAGAGGGGGCTGCAGGGCACCCTACGAGGCCATGGTGGCTAAAGATAGGCCCTAAGCTGGCAGCCAAGGGCGGCCTGGGGGCTGCAGTGGGGGCCTGGGGGCTGCAGAGCCAGCCCCCAGGCCCTCTCCACCTCTGGCCTCTCAGCCCCCTGAGGGTGGTGTCCACCGCCAGCTGCTCTCCCCTCAGGGTGGGAGACCTGGGGAAGCCCCCAGTCTCAAGCTCCAGCCTTGATTTCTGGAACAATCCCAGGACAGGACCCTGGCCCATCAGGTTCTGGGGCCCACCCTAGGCGCAGTGGCTCCTCTTCTGGGCAGCCCATGCCTGGTGTGGTTGAGGTTGGGCAGCTCAGGCCTGGCCAGGCGAATCTGGGTGCTTGTGTCCAGCTGGGCCCCGGAGCCTGCCAAACCCCCGGCACCACCACCCCTGCCCCAACAGCCTCCCCTTCCTCTACCTGTTTCCTCCACCAGCCTCTAGGTCTTGCTCCCTGCCAGGGTCCAACTCACAGCCGCCTCCACCACTGCTCCCGCAGTGACCATGCATCCGCGGCCCCCCAGGACCATGCTTGTCATTCTCTTGCCCTCTCTGCTTGGCGCTGGGTTCGGCCGCAATCTGGGCTGCTCGGTGTCCCCGAGAGCTCCTAGGGTCAGGGGAGGGGCTTTTCCCCTGTGGTCTCAAGCTCTGGGCTAGCAGGGCATGCTCTGAGAGCCCACCTGTTACCTGGAGGGTCCAGGAGAGATCGAAGCAAGCCCCTGGGGGCTTCCCAGAGCTAGGCTCCTGGCTGTCCCATCTCTGGGGACTGTCACTCCCATCTCTCCTCTCTAGGAACTGGTGGGGAGGAAGACCTTGCAGCTGTGGGAGGCTGAGGTTGGGGGTCCACTGTCAGTGTGGGCTGTGGGTGGCTCTCTGGGGTGAGAGCTTGGTATCATGTGACCCCTGAACCCCAGAGCTTGCCCCTGAAACTTTCCTCAGTCGCAGAGCACACCCTTCCACCTGCAGCTCAGGCCCAGCCCCGAAGCCCCTCCCCAGAGACCCTCCCCCGGTGCCCCAAGGAAGGGCTGGGACTGGTGGGGGCTGCGTCCTTCTCAGTGCCCTTCGCAGCATGGGGGGCTGGTCCCCTTCAGAATGCACCTCCCTAGGGAACCTGCCTCGAGCCTGGCCATCCCCCGACCCCTGTGGAGCTGGACCTTGGGGCACGTCCACTCGCCCTGCATCTGCTCCTGCCCCTGGGTGGTCCCTGGCTTCCACTGACCATCCTTTTTCCTCCCTGGGGGAAGGGGGTAGCAGCAGCAGGCAGACCCTAGCTGAACAGTCCCTGTGACACTCCCTGAGGGCCTGGAGCCAGCTGGGGCCAACAGGTGCCACATCCAGGGCCAGCTTCCTGGACTCAGGAAGGAGCAACGCGCAGCCAGCTGCGGTGGCTAGGTGGGGCCAGGGATGCTGCTGAAAGTCCCACCACACCCAGGAGCCATCTGCCCAGGCACTGCTCTTCTGTGAAGTACCTGCTGGGTGCCAGGCCTGGGCGGGGGGCCACAGAGTCTCCACAGGTGGGGGACTTACCTTCCTCACAGCCCTGGGCTTCCTCTGCAGCCCTGCTGCCCTGAGCTCCCCCAGACCCTCCCTTCCACCCCTCAGCCCCTGCCCAGAGCTCCCCCAGACCCTCCCTTCCACCCCGCAGCCCCTGCCCAGAGCTCCCCCAGACCCTCCCTTCCACCCCGCAGCCCCTGCCCTGAGCTCCCCCAGACCCTCCCTTCCACCCCGCAGCCCCTGCCCAGAGCTTCCCCAGACCCTCCCTTCCACCCCGCAGCCCCTGCCCTGAGCTCCCGCAGACCCTCCCTTCCACCCCTGCCAAGCCCTTGGGGCCTATTCTTGGCTGTTTTTAGGAACTGCTTGTTTTGCCCTAATGGTGCCTTGAGACAGGAATGGCCCAAGATAAGGGCCACCCGGAGACCTCAGGGCGGGGGACAGGGACGGGGCGGGGCAGCTGAGGGAGGAGGCTGCTCCCCCAGGTCTTCCTGCGGATCAGCAGAAGTGCAACTGCTTCCCCTACCCCCGTCCAGGCCAGCACGAGCTCAGCTCAGCACAGAAACCCTCATGGGGGAGCCTGGCCTAGTGGCTCCCAAAGGCACTTCCCCTTCCCCATGCCAGTGAGGGGGGTCCAGTGTCCCCCATTCCACGACAGTTAGGGTCTCTGGAGACATGTTTGGACTTCACGGCAGGGAGGGGTGCCACTGGCTTCTAGTGGGTGGAGACCAAGGATGCTGGAAAATGTCCTGCAACACACAAGACAGCCCCTCCTGCCACCACAAGAAGTTTCCATCCCCAAATGTCTGGGCAAGAAGTCCTGGTAGCCTTCAGGCAGCCAGGAGAAAGCTCAGAGCTGTCCTGTTTTAGAATCATTGTTCCGACGTCCCCACAGGAGGGCTGGCGGCTGGGAGGGTGGCTGGGAGATGGCTAGCGCCAGGAGGCCACATGATAGAGAGGTGGCCCTTGTGTCCCTGCCAGTGTCCTTCAGCCCGGGGAAACTCCTAAAGGTGCAGTGTCCAGGTTGGCAGCTGAGACCAGGACTGCAACCCAGACACCACTGGGGAGACAGCAACCCTACGTGGAAAGCACCCTGGCTGACGTCAGCACTCAGCACCTATGCTGGAAACATTTTGGTTCCCTCTGCAGGCTGTTGGGGTTCCAGCCAAGCTCAGCTGCCAGGGGTCCGGTTAACAACCCAGGGTCAGGGACCCAAGGCTCCTGGGCTGTGGGACCCCTCACCTGTCACTAATAGAGGAGGACCAGTGGAGTGGGGGCTGACCCCCACAGAAACTGGAGGTTTCTGGCAGACAGACCTGCAGGCGTGCGGCATGCCCCGCCCCGGGCAGCTTCTGAGTGGGGGAGCTCTCTGCCTCCAAGGACCCAAAGTCATGGGAGGGGGCTCCTCCTGTCAGCAGGTCCTGGAGAAAGGCCATTGTCACTGCCCTGGGCACGCGGGCCAGGCCCAAATCCTGGAGTAGGACGGGAAGCTTCGCAGCGGGACTGGGCTTGAGTGGAGCCCGCTGAGGCAGGCCAGGGCATCTTGGGCCGAGGGGACAGTGAGTGTAAAGGCAGGGAGGGGTGGGGGTGACGCAGAGTGGGCAAGGCCATGGGCCAAGGAAGCTGGGCTAGGAGACGGAGGGCAGGGGAGCAGGAGGGCTCAGGGCTGTCCGTGGGAGAGGAGGACTTGGGGAGTGGACATCCCCAAGCCACAGCCACCCTCAGGCTGTTGGAGAGGCGAGGCCTAGAGGACATCCAGCATGAGGGCACTGCACGGGGCATCGAGAGGGCTCAGAGGAGATGGGGGCCAAGGGTCCGGAGGATCCTAGGGCCTAAGGGCTAAGAGGCCATGTGAGGCTGGCAGGGCAGAGTTGCCCGCCCACGGGGAGGAGGGTGAGGGGCAGGCCAGAGGGCAGGTAGGGGGCATTCACCAGGTGCTCAGAGCTGGTGGAGTCCAGGCAGGAGCTGGAGGGCTGACGAACAGGCCATGCATGTGAACACAGGCATGCCAGTGTGTGTATACGTGTGTGTGAGAATGCACACTCCTGTGTGCACATGAAAGGATTTCTGCTGCACGGCTCTGACTGGCCCACGGCAGGGCAGTGGAGGGCACTCCTGTGCCTCACAGAGAATGCAGGAGGTTGGGGAGGTGCTGCTCCACTTCCTGCCTCCTCACCTACAGACTCCACAGCCTTGGCCTGTGTCCCCTGCTCAGGGGTGTGACTTCCTTCCGGGGTGGAGGAACCCAACACCCACCTGGACAGGGCCTCACCCCTGAAGCCACATCTTCTAGCCCCTCACCCCAAAGCCACACCTTCCAGCCCTGCTTGTGCTGGCACCTGTCCACTGCCTCACCCACCTGAAGGATCTCATCTTCACACATGCACACTCACACACAGGTGCACACACACATAGACACAGATGCACACACAGACATGCATTTGCATACATGTGTTCAGACACACACTCACACAGGGACACACACACAAACCCCCACACGTGACTCCAGGCCAGCCAGGATCACGGGTGGCCACGGGTCCAGAGCCCTGGGCCACCTTACTGCTGTGAGACCCCAAGCAGGCTGCCTCAAGTCTCTGGGCTGGGCTTCCTCGAGGCAAGACCAGGGTGTGGACCAGACCCATGGGGCCCGATGCCATGTGCAAACTGCTTGGAGGTGCTGGGGGCAATGCAGCTGTGGGCTCCAGCTCTGGCCCGGGCACTGGGCTTGCCTGGGCCACAGCCAGGCAGCTCCTGTCAATCCTCCACCTTCAGAGAGGGCAGTTCCATCCTCAGCAGAGCCCCTTCCTTTGGCTTTTAGGTGGACAGGCTCTGAGGTTACTGTCCTCTGGTCTCTGTGACTTCACTCAAAAAACGGGTCCTTCCAGCCCCAAATGTATGCATGGGAAGACTACCTTTTCTGAGAATTGCTTTGTTTTTGCATAAAAGTATATTAATATACATATCCAAAAAGTCCACTGTCTGGTGTTCAGTTCTACAGGTTTGGACAAATACACAGTCATGTTATCCACTCCCATAGTCATGATTCAGAACGGGCTCATCACCCCCACATTCCCCTGTGCTGCCCCCATCCCCAACCCCTGCAACCACCAATCTGTTTTCTTTATCTCTAGCTTTGCTTTCTCTGGAATGTCATATTAATGTAATTAATCAATCAACCAATATGCAATTTAATCAATGCATTTGATTAATGAGATTCATCAATCAATTAAAATGCACAACCATGCTTATTAGTACAGATAGTAAGTTTTGAATCCGGTTTCTTTCACAAAGAAAAATGCATTGGAGATCATCCATGATATTTGAATTGATGGCCTTTTCCTTTTTATTGCTGAATAGTATTCTATTCCATCCATGGGCTGCAGGTTTGATCTACTCACCGACTGAAGAACAATGGATTTGCTTCCAGTTTTTAGTGATTATAAATAAAGCTGCTGTGAAGATTTATGCGAGTGGCATTTCTGGGTGAGAAATGGCCAGTTTCTTTTCCACAAGGGCTGCACCATTTTGCATTCTCACCAGCAGTAAATGAGAATTTCTTGTGCTTCACATCTGTGTCAGCATGTGGCATTGTCATTTTACTTGTGTGATTATGTTTTAGCCATTTTGTGGCTGTGCAATGGGATGGCATTGTGGTTTCAATCTGCACTCACCTAATGAGAAATTATGTGGAGCGTCTTCTCACGTTCTTATTTGCCATCTGTATACCTCCTGTGGCGTTCTGTTTGCGTGGCTGTGCAATGGGATGGCATTGCAGTTTAATCTACACTTGCCTAATGAGAACTTACGTAGAGCGTCTTTTCATGTTCTTATCTGCCATCTGTATACTTTCTGTGGCTCTGTTTCTTCAGATCTTTAGCCTTCTTTTTTCCTTTCCTTTTCTCTTTCTCTCTTTTTCCTTTTTGAGACAGAGGCTCATTCTATCTCCCGGGCTGGAATGCAGTGTTGTGGTCATAGCTCACTGTAACTTTCAATTCCTGGGCCTCAGCAATCCTTCCACCTCAGCCTCCCAAGAAGCTAGGACTACAGGCACACGCCACCACGTCCAGCTAACTTTTTATTTTTATTTTTGTAAAGACAGGGCCTATGTTGTCCAGGCTGGTCTTGAACTCCTGGCTTCAAGTGATCCTCCCACCTCAGCCTCCCAAAATGCTGGGATTACAGACATGAGCCACCATACCCAGCTGTTAGCCCCCCCTTTTTTTTTGGCAGAGTTTTACTCTTGTTGACCAGGCTGGCGTGCAATGACACGATCTTGGCTCACTGCAACCTTTCCCTCCCGGGTTCAAGCGATTCTCGTGTCTCAGCCTCCCAAGTAGCTGGAATTACAGGTATGCGCCACCATGCCTGGCTAATTTTGTATTTTTTTAGTAGAGACGGGGTTTCATCATGTTGGTCAGGCTGGTCTCGAACTCCTGACCTCAAGTGATCCGCCCACCTCAGCCTCCCAAAGTGAGGCGTGAGTCACCATGCCCAGCATTAGTCCATTTTTAAACTGGGTTTTTTGGGTTTTTTTTTTTTTATTGTTCAGTTCTGAATTCTTTATATATTCTGAATGGAAATCCTTTATCTGATAAATGATCTGCAAAATTTTCCACCAGTCTGTGGTAATTATCTTTTAAATCTGCAACTTGGCCTCTTTTTTGTTCATATTATTTGTGTCTTTCCTTTCTTTGTTCCTTCTTCCCAGAACTGTTGATCCATTTTGTTGGTTAATTTTTTTCGAAGAACCAATTTTTGTCTTCATTGTTCTTCTCTATTGTATCTTTGCTATTTCATTGATTTCTGATCTTATTTTTATCTCCATTTTCTCAACTTTCTGGGCTTACACTGTTTTTGTTTTTGTTTACCTCCCAACTTTCTCTTTTTAAAATTTGTTTTTTAAAACTTAAGGTATAATTTACATACAGTGTTAATTCACACCTCTGGTATGCAGTTCTGACTTGACACATGCATTTAGTTGTGTAACCACCAGCACAACTGAGCTATAAAACATTTCCATCTCCTGGCCAGGCGCGGTGGCTCACGCCTGTAGTCCCAGCACTTTGGGAGGCCAAGGTGGGCGGATCACCAGAGGTCAGGAGTTTGAGAACAGCCTGGTCAACATGGTGAAACCCCATCTCTACTAAAAATACAAAAATTAGCCATCCATGGTGACACATGTCTGTAGTCCCAGCTACTTGGAGGCTGAGGCAGGAGAATCGAAATTTCGCCACTGCAGTCCAGCCTGGGTGATAGAGTGAGACTCTGTCTCAAAAGAAAAAACAAAACAAAACAAAACAAAAAAAACTTGCCATCTCCCAAAAGGTTCCCTCATGCCTCTTCACAGTCAATCCTGCCCCCTAACTTTCTGAGATGGAGACAGCTTACAAACCTTAAGGTTTCTTCTTTTCACAGTAAGCATCTGTTGCAATGTTCCTGGAAGCCCTGCTTCTGTGGCCCCCACAAGCTGGGTGTGCAATGTTTTCATGATCATCCAGTCTGTCTGTCTGTCTGTCTTTTTTTCTTTTTCTTTCTTTCTTTCTTTCTTTCTTTCTTTCTTTCTTTCTTTCTTTCTTTCTTTCTTTCTTTCTTTCTTTCTTTCTTTCTTTCTTTCTTTCTTTCTTTTCTTTCTTTCTTTCTTTCTTTCCTTCTTTCCTTCTTTCTCTTTCTTTCTTTTTCTTTCTTTCTTTCTTTCCTTTCTCTCTCTCTCTCTCTTTCTTTCTTTCTTTCCTTCTTTCTTTCTCTCTCCTTCCTTCCTTCCTTCCTTCCTTCCTTCTTTCCTTCCTTTCTCTCTCTCTCTCTCTCTCCCCTCTCTCTCTCTCTCTCTCTCTTTCTTTCTTTCTTTAGATGAAGTCTCACTCTGTTGCCCAGGCTAGAGTGCAAAGGCACTATCTTGGCTCACTGCAACCTCTGCCTCCTGGGTTCAAGGGATTCTCCTGTCTCAGCCTCCCGAGTAGCTGGGGTTACAGGCGTGCGCCACCATCCCCGGTTAATTTTTTGTATTTTTAGTAGAGATGGGGTTTCACCATGTGGCCAGGCTGGTCTCAAACTCCTGACCTCGTGATCCACCCACCTCGGCCTCCCAAAGTTCTGGGATTACAGGCGTGAGCCACCACACCCAGCACAGTTCTGGGTTTTTAAGGTTTCTATTATCTCTTCTTCAGCTTATGTTATTTAGCAGTGTATGTACGTGTGTGTGTGTGTGTGTGTGTGTCACAAGGCTTGTCTATAAAGAATTTCCCCAACATTGTGTAATATTTTCAAACATATAGCAACATGAAAAGAATCACAGCGTAACCCCAAACACTCACCACTTGAATGCTAGCTAACAATTTACTGTACTTGCTCCTTCACACATCTCTGCATCTACCCATCCATCCGTCTATCCGCCCCCCATCCATCCATCCATCCTTCCACCCATCCACCCACCCATCCCTCTATCCACCCTTCCACTCCTCTATTCACCCCTCCATCCATCCACCCCTCCATCCATCCACCCCTCCATACGTCCAGCTCTTTCCATCCATTCCTCTAGCTATTTGTCCATCTTTTCATACATCCATATATCCATCCCTGTATCCATCCACTCACCTCTCTATCCACCCACCTCTCCCCACTTCCTTTTCCCTACAAGCCCCACATCCTGGGGGGCTGACTCCAACTGGGGGTGCTGCTTCCAAACCCCATGCCTTAGTGAATTGGAGACCAGCAGAGCAAGGCCTGACGGCCAGACCTAAGGGCTGCCACAGATCACTGGTGCAGCCCACCCCCACATCCATCCACCACAGGCTGAGGACAGGGATGTCATCCTCTCCATGGGCACAGGGCTCCTTCCAGGAGCCAGCAGGGGCCAGGCCTTTCTTTGGACTGTGCAGAGTGTGCACTCCCAGGCCTGCTGAGTGATCCTTTTCCACGCAGATTCAGAGAGGACTCACAGAGGCAGATGTCAAAGCCCAGCTTTGCAGGGTGAGTGGAGGGAGAGCTTGGAGAAGCTGAGCCCTGGATAGCTGGAACCAGAGGGGAGTGAGGGCAGGCCTTGGACATCCTTTTGTCAAAGCGTATATTTTGGGTTTGGCTATGTCTAAGTTACCCTGTAATAGAAGTCGTTTAGTCTGCCCAGAGGTCTGTGACAGTTTTTTCTGCCATCAAGTGATGGTGCGTCTCAGAACAGGGAGTATGCTACGGCATCCCACCTGTCTAGTGACATGATGCCCAGTGGCCAGTCCTAGGGCTGGGCTTGGACGGGAGAGTGGGGCCGCTTTGTCCACTAATCACTTTCTAAGTCACCACAACCTTGGGGCAGCCATACCTTGTGGTCTCGGGGTCCCGGTGTTCTGGCCTGAGGTATGAGGTCAAACAAGGTCTGTGCTCTCACACCACCCCTCCTCTGGCAAGCAGGGCCCAGGGAGGGGGTCAGGAGGTAGCTGGGTACTCCCCTGGGACACAGGCCTGCCCTCTGCCTTCACTTCCCACAGCCACCCAAGCCCATCATGCTCTGGGCCTCACCCTTCCACACCTGGGACCCTGAACAGCCCCCTATGAACACTGACAGGAAGAACAGGGGAGTGTCCAGCATCGAGGCACTCAAAGAGCCCTCACCCATGGCCCTTCCCTCCAGCGACCTGGGACAGCCTGAAACCAGCCTGAACCCAGCGAGGGAAGTCTCAGACCCTAGAGACAACCTTGTGTTCTTCCTGCATGATGGTGAAACTCCAGGCACTGCCACAGCTGGGGAGAGGGGGTCCAGCCAGCCCTGCTCCTCCCTCCATGGAGCTGGCTCTGGGAGGGCAGGCAGCTGGCAGTGTCCACTGCATGGGAGGCAGCAGCCCCTCAGACTCTGTGCCTGCAGCCCAGCCTTGGGAAACAGCATACTGGGCATGGCGCAGGGGCCCATTCAGTTCCCCAGACAGTGAATAGCTAATGACCCAGGCTCAGCCACTCATTGGAAATTTTCTTGATTCAGAGAAACCCCCGTCACCCTCAGTCGGAAAATCTCTTGGTCCCCTGGTAACAGTGATTGAAGTACCCCCAACCACAACCACACAACAGGGAGTGATGTGGGGGAGTCCTGGGCTTCTAGGGGCTGGTCATGGCTCCCTGCCTCAGTTTCCCTTGTGGGCAAGGCACCCAGAGGCCTGTGACCTCCCCTGCTCTCACTAGACCTGGCCCCCATCAGGTTTATGCAGTGAGGTGCAAACCCTCAGCAACTGTGTCCTGGGCCTTCTCCATCCCCAATCCCCGCCATGTCATCTCCCATTTCCCATTACTGCCAAGCTCCAGTGCCTGGGGCAGGAGGACAACCCAGCCAGCCAGCCAGGCCATGCTGGTAGGAGCTGCTGTTGAGGGTGTCTGGGCAATGCTCAATGGCACCCCAAGAGCTAAAATGGACTCTGGGGGGGTGGCCAGGCCCTGGTGGAGGAGGTACACTCCCACTGCCCAGTTCCAAACCCGAGGGCTGGGCCCTGACCTGCAGGGCCCCAAGCTTACCAGCCCCTCCTGCTCTAACAGGCTGGTGGTCAGTTCCTCTTCTCCTCCGGAGAGACCCAGCTTCCCACAGCCTGTTTCTCTAGGGGACAATTCCCTGCAGCTTGGGAATTCTCACTGTCCCACCTCTCATCTTTCTTTCTCTGTCTCTCCCTCTCTTTCTTTCTTTCCTTTCTCTCTCTCTCTCTTTTTTTTTTTTTTTTTTTTTTGAGATGGAGTCTTACTCTGTCACCCAGGCTGGGGTACAATGGCCTGATCTCGGCTCACTGCAACCTCCGCCTCCTGGGTTCAAGTGATCCTCCCGCCTCAGCCTCCCAAGTAGCTGGGACTACAGGGACCTGCCATCATCCACGGCTAATTTTCGTATTTTTGTAGAGACCGCGTTTCACCATGTTGGCCAGGCCAGTCTTGAACTCCTGACCTCAGGTGATCTGCCCGCCTCAGCATCCCAAAGTGCTGGGATTACAGGCGTTAACCACCGCGCCCACCTCCACCTCCCATTTTCTTAGAAGCAATTGAGACACAAGGAGCCTGAGAAAGTTGCTTAAGGTCACACAGCCCATCAGAGGCAGGGTGCAGGGTGAGGCACACGGACCAGACACTTTTTCCACCTGGTATCTCTGAGACAGCGGCCTCCCTGTCCCTCTCCCGCCACAGTCTCTCCAGGATAAGGTGAGGGTGTCAGGCAAGGGCCTAGGTGCCACTTACGACCTCACCCGGCTGCTCCTGGGACGGGCTGTGGAGGCCAGGAGACTGGGGGACCTAAGAAACTGAGACGTGTTTCCCAGCTCCCCAACCATGTCCCCAGCCCCGCCGGTCCCGGAGCTGCCCTGCCGCCTGGTGGCTGCGGGTGCGCTGCGCCCGCCAGGCCCGCGCTCCAGGGCATCTGACCTCCAGTTCCCCCGCCCGCTCCCGAGAGTGCGCCATGAGCAGCAGAGGTCGAGACCGCAGCCAGGAGGTGTTGTTACCCGCAACCTCGGCTCCAGCGCTTGGGGCCGCTTCTCTCCCGGCTGCAGTCGGCTCTGCGCGGGGACCCTCAGCACGCCGTCCTCGGACACGGCTCTCTCGGCCAATCTCCTCCCCACCATCAGATGCACTGCAGACCTGGAGCCTCTGTTTCCCAGGCGGGGAAATGGGCGTGCTGCGCCCACGGGGGCAGGGAGGAATGGGGAGCCGGCCCTTGGGGCCTGGATGATTCGCGTGGCCTCCGCGGTCCGGAAAAACCCCTCTCCCCTAGCGATTCCCAGGATTCTCTTCCCCAGTTCCCTCCCTGGTCTAGAACCCGAGCCTCACTGCTCCCCACCCCTCGGTCCCAAGTTCCCTGTCCCCTCCCCCCAGGCCCGGAACCACCCGGAGCATTCCTGCCTGCACCATACCCTTCAATCTCCGCCCCCCGGCCAAGAGCCTCCCTGGCCCTTCTCGCCCGGCGGGGCAGGCTCCGGGCAGGCGGGCAGCCTCGCGGCGGTGGCATCCGTGCCCACCCTCATGCCGCCGCGGGCTGGAGCGCGCCTGGGCCTGTCGAGGCCGCTGGCGGAGCAGAGGCGGGACGGGCCTGGGGCGGTCGGGGAGGCTACGTCTGCGCGGCCCAGAGGAGCCTCCGCAGAGGCTGGAGCGAGCCCAGGCAGGCTGGTGCGCTGGCGCGGGGCGAGCTGACGGGGGCCGGAGAGCTGGCCCCACGCTGGGTTTCCTGGGTTCCAGCACGCACGCGCCTCTTAGTGGGGCGCCGGCCCGCTTCCCAGGCAGATTGCCCTTGGCCTCGCCTCTTGTCTCTCTTATTTGCACAATCACCCCGAGGTGGGTGTTGCTATTGTTCCCACTTTTCAGAATGGAAAGTGGAGTCACACTGGAATTCGTATCCAGGTTGCAGACGCCTCGCGTTCTCCGGCAGAGGTTTGCGCAGAAACAAGCGTCATTCCTGACCTTGGGGACCTCACCGAGCCTGTCTGCAGGCAGGGCAGGGAGGTGCTGAGAATTCGGGTGCACGTGTTGGCACTCGGGGCCATGAAGCCCTCCCTCAGTCCCCTCACTGGAGAAATGGCGAGCCCTCTGGAAGGAGGTGGAGAGGGGACCCGCTCCCGCCAGGGCCTCTCTTCTGGGAGTGGAAGAGTGGGCGGAGGAGAGGGGTACCTGGGTCCCCATCCCAGACCCTGGGAGCCGCCACCCCCGCCCCCTCGGGAATCTGGCTTTCTTCGCCAAACCGCCAGCCCGGGCAGAGGGCTGGGGGCGGGGACCAAGCCCAGCGCGCTGACACACGCGCCTGCAATTCCCAGGAGAGCCGGCCAAGGCCCGTGACCCCTTCCGCTCTTGGCTGGCCCCAACCAGGGGGGCCGAGGGGAGGACAGGCTCCCTCGACGGGGGTGGGGCGCACACCCACCTCGTTCCTCCTGCTGGAGCCCGCCCTGTCCCTGTCCCTCCCCGTCCCAGGCAGCTTGCATCCAGTACCCTCTGTGCTCGCGACCCAGGCAGATGTGAAGTCCCCTCACCCCACAACCACCAGAGACAGCCCAGGGCAGACCCTGCCCAGCTCCTGCTCCAGGGCCTTAAGCACATTACCAAATGCTCCGTGCCTCAGTTTCCCCATCTCTGCAAACGGCGCTAACGGCTATCTCAGAATGGTTCCTTGAGATTCAAAGTGCCTTGTAAATGGTTGTTACAATTGCATGGAAGGTAAACTGAGGCCCAGAGGCTCCAACACCACAGAGGCACATCTACCCCCCAACCCCCACTCCCCTCACCTCCCCCCCACCACTCCCAGCACAGTGTCCTCCATCATCATGCTCTGGGTTTTGGAGGTGCAGAGGGCGCCCAGCTGGGAACTCAGGGACGCTCACACGTACACACTGGTATGAATGGGCGTGCATGTCATGCACGGCAGTGTGCTGTGTGCCCCTCCATGTGCGAAGGTGTGTGCTTGTGTGTGAGTGCTGGTGTGAACATGTGTGTATACCCTGTGCTCATGCAAGTGTGCATCGTGTGTGCTGGCAGCATTGTGTGTGCGCGCACACTCTGGGCAATCCACTCCTCGGGTGTGGTGTTGTGTAAACAGTGGAGGTCGCAGATGCCAGCCCGTGGGGACATTGGGCCCCCGCCCCGAGGTTTGGCTGGCCCAGCTTGTCTCCTCATCAGCCCTTGCCAAGGAGTGCTTTGCCATCTGGGGGCTAGAGGGAGTGTGGCCGGCTCAGCGCCCTGCAAGGGCAGGCCTGTGCCCTGAGAGTAGATGGTCCCCGGCTCACCCTCCAGGCCAAGAAGTCCCCCAGCTCAGGTGACAGGAGAGCCCAGGAAGGGGGGCCAGCCACGTCAGCTGACAGTGCCGGGCACTCAGGCTGGGGCACTCTGAAGAAGCCCTAAGGACTGACAGTCCAGGGAGCTGGGGTCCTGCTGTGCAGACACATTAGGGGGCCAGGTCTGCAGGGACTCTCGCTGCAGAACCAGGAGTTCCAGGGCGGGAGCCTCCCTGCCCAGGTTGCCGGCAAGCTCCTGGGTGGGTGGGGGCCCAGCTGCCCCTCCCTGAGCAGGCTCAAGCCTGCTTCCCAGATCCCCCCTGAACCCACTGCCCTCACAGCAGGGTAGGAGAGGGACCAGGGGACCACAAACTTATGAACTGAGACCTGTCCCTTCACTCTGTGCCCAGAGACCAGGCAGACCGCTTCCCACCCAGACCCATAGCCCAGAGGGGTCCCATGGGCTGGCCCACCCCACCACATCCCTGTATGTCCTCCGCCCTGCACGACTTCCAAATGTGGGGAAAAGAAAGAGAGATCAGCCTGTTACTGTGTCTATATAGAAAGAAGTAGACATAAGAGACTCCATTTTGTTCTGTATTTGAGACGCTGTTAATCTGTGACCCTACCCCCAACCTTGTCCTTGCAAGAAACATGTGCTGTGGTGACTCAAGGTTTAATGGATTTTGGGCTATGCAGGATGTGTCTTTGTTAAACAAGTGCCTGAAGGCAGCTTGCTGGTTAAAAGTCATCACCATTCTCTATTTCAACTACCCAGAGACACATACACAGCCAAAGGTCGCAGGGACCTCTGCTTAGGAAAGCTAGGTATTGTCCAAGGTTTCTCCCCATGTGATAGGCTGAAACAATGCTGCTAAAAGGTTTATGGAGATGTTTGCATATGCATCTCAAGGCACAGCGTTTTCCTTTAAACTTACTCATGTCACAGAGATTTTTGTTCATATGTCTTACTGCTGATTTCCTCCCTACAATGATCCTATTGTCCTGTCACTCCCTTATCTTTAAGTAAAGATAATTATCAATAAATACTAAGGGAACAGGTGACCTGTGCCTGCGTGGGTCCTCTGTAAGCTGAGCGCCGGTCCCCTGGGCCCACTTTTTCTTTCTCTATACTTTGTCTCTGTGTCTCATTTCTTTTCTCAAGTCTCTTTTTCCACCTAACGAGAAACTCCCACAGGTGTGGAGGGGCAGGCCACCCCTTCACCGAAGGCTAGGGATGCTCCCTCCCCTGGTGTCAGGGGCTGGGATGGGTGAGCCAGGGCCCCCACCCACCCCTAGTCTTGTCGCTCCTCCCCCAGGTTCCTCAGCACCTGCCCATCACAGCCTGCTAACTGACAAGGACCCCATGCTGTGGGAGGCAAGCTGGGGGCCAGGATGGACAGCAGTCCCGAGAGGCTCCTCATTCATTCATTCATTCATTCATTCACATCCCCAGCAAACAAGCCCCATGGCTGTGCAGTGCCAGACCTGGCCTGATGCCTGGATGGCTGCCACTGGGATGATCAGGGTCAAGTAGTGTGGGCCTTTGAGCATCATGGAAAGGCCTCTAGAGGCACCCAGGGTGTAGGTCTGAAGGAGGATGGGCTTGCTGGCCAACACACGGACACCTTGGGACTGGCCTTCGCTCCCCCAAGCCTGGCTGCCCACACTCCTGACCCCAGCAGTGGGCAGTGTGTGGTGCGCCAGTCCTGCTTCCCCTACTGCCATCCTCCAGGGGACGGTGTCCTTGGGCCCTAATGGCCTTCAACTGCCCACGGGAACCCTTCCAAGGTCCTGACTTGCAGCCTCCTGGTAGGACCAATGTCCTCCCCAGGCCCTTCATGCATGGACCAGCCCCCTGGGGCATTGCTCCAAGCCAGCAGCCCCTCTGCCCTGGCCTGCAGCCCTCCCAGCGCCTGCTCCAGGCTTGTCCTCTCCCTTACCTTCTCCTCCTTCAGGTCCTATCACCCAAGGGCACAGAAAGGCACTGTCGAACCACCAGGGGGCACCCTGCCTCAGATGCGGGCTCAGGACACAGCAGTGCTGCTTATCTGGGAGCCCAGCGGCTGGGGACAGAAGAGGCTAACTGACCCTTGGCTGGTACCTTCCGGGCTTCAGGACAACTCGGCCAGGTGGTCACTGTGGGCCCACTCTCCAGGTGAGGAAACAGGCCAGAGAGGGGGGTGCCACCGGCCCTGGCTCTTGGGAGTGGGAGGTCTGGGTCTCCAGGATTTCTCCAAGCCCACCAATTTGCTGGGTGGCTTTGGGAAAGTCCTCTGGCCTCTCTGGGCCTCCATCTTACCACCTGTACAGTGGGCGTGGGAAGGCATCACTGCTGGGGCTGAGCATGGGACTACAGGACAGAGCTTGGGGCCCGGCTCCAGCAGGCTGGTCTCCAGCCCCCGGGAGCAGGGACTCACCCCACCCAGCACAGGCGCCTAAAGGCTGCTGTCTCCGCCAGCAGGTGACCCTGTACCCATGGGTGGGGGTCCACAGGGCCAACTCAGTCCTGCATCAGCCAGCTGGGGACAAACCCTCCTGGGGACCTTTTGGGCTGTGGCCAGAAGAGGCTAGGCTGCCTTTGAGAGGCTGCCTTTCTGCTTTCTGCTGCGTGCGTGTGTGAGCACATCTGTGTGTGCCAGGGGCCTGGGCTCAGGGTGACCCCTGGTAGGGATGCCCCAGCTATCAACACCCTCTCCCTCCTGTGGCCCCCACTGACCCCAGATGGAGGCCGAGTCCCCCAGCCCAGAGTGCCCTGGAGGTCGGGAGTGCTCACTGCTTTGAGCCACAGAGACCCAGGCTCCAACCTCCTCAGGACCCCCAGGCCTCCTGGGCCACCAGGATGAAACCCCCACCTCCTGGCAAGGTGGAAACCCATTTGGCAACTGAGGCCCTGGTGCCTGAGGCCATCAGGGCAGGTCAGAAGGGGCAAAGGCCACAACTGGGCCGAGAGGAGGGTGCCACCCACTCTGCTCAGGCAGTGGGCTGGGTGCCAGCAGCACCACGTTCCCACGCTTTATGGTGCCAATCTTGGCACCCCAGCCCTGCCCCACCCTTGCCTTGCGGGGACCAGGGCACTGGGAATGTGGCTGTGGATTCCGCCCCCTGGGGCCACGGATTCCTGTCTCAGTGGGCGAGGGTGGAGGACAGCTTTCAACCCTTTGATCCTTGCCAGCTCCAGGGAGCCAGGCCACACCCAGGCCCTGCCAGCCAGGCCACAGGGGAGGCCAGGAGGCAGGCCCAGGCGAGACAGAGCTGACTCCCTCAGCACAGGAACCCCAGCTCCCAGGGCCTGGGCCTGCTCCCCAGGTGCCCCAGAAACTCCTGCCTAGCCTCTTGCCAGCTGGGCACAGGGCCTGGTGCCCAGACTAATCGGGCAGAGAAGACCAGCACTGGGCAATGGCCCAGTCCTCACCTTCAACCTGTGATGGCCACAGCAGCCCCTTCCCTCACCTCCCCAATCTGCCCCAGGGCACAGAGTCCCAGCTCCTCTCTGCCAGCCTGGCCTCACATGCTCACCCTCCTGCCCTAGCACCCCCCATTCGGCAGCCACAACTGCCCCACCCAGAGACTCCTGGGTGCCTGATGTTGTTCAGGACACTGGTCTGCTCAGCATCAAGACAGACCCCAGAATGCCCTGGGCTTCTGACCACAAAGGAGCCAGCACAGGCTGCAGCCTGGCACGCGGCTCAGAACCCTCAACCCTATAACGTGCTTGTTTCCTGCTCCCCCAGCCCCTGGAGCCGGCTGACAGCTACCCACTCAGTACACCTTCAAGCGTCCCCGACCCCTGTTCAAGCACCACTGAGCACCCCAACCAGTGGACAAGGCGACAAGGGGTCCCACAGGAAACAGGGCCACCCTCTGAGCCTGGGGGAGGGGAGAGTAGCCTGCCGGGGCGGGAGGGGCAGGCCGCCAGGCTGGACGTGGGCAGTGCCGGGCGGGGTCGGGGGGCGGCAGAAGGCGCCTTTGTGCGCCGCGTCCCCGAGCGTGTGGTAGCGGGCCTGGCACCGGCCGGCTCCAGCACCCGCCCCCGGCCCGCGCCCCGGGCCCCGCGCGCATACCTGGCGAGGCCGCGAGGGGATTCTGAGAGCCGAGCCCCGCCTGGGCTGCGCCGCCGCAGGCGGGAGAGGCTGAGGACTCTTTTGGGAAGCCCCTCCGCCGGCTGTAACCCGAGGGCCGTGCCACCCGCCTGATCACCACAAGCATGGACACCCCAGCAGGCTGCAGATGGGACAGACAGGGCCCCTGTGGGGTGGCTTAGCTGGCCTGGGGTTGGGGACGAAGTCCCCGGGCTTGGTCCCCCGAGGGGTTGGTTGGGCGTCCCGGGACAGGTGGCTGCCGCGGCGGTGGCCATAGCGAGTGACCGATCGGGGTCGCTGCTGAGCCCTGGAGAGCGGAGGGTCCAGGCTAGGGTAGGGGAGCGAGAGGAGAGCGCGGAGCCGCGGAGGTGTGGGCGGCCTGCATGGTCGTTGAGGCCCTAGGTTCCCGGCAGGGCGGGGGAGGCTGGGGTGGGGCCAGAGCCGGAGCCGCGGAGCCGCGATCGAGAGGGCCTGGAGGGTGCGCCAGAGCCAGCGTCACGGCCTGCCTCCATCTCCTCCAAACTTTCCTCCAACCCCCACCCCATTCATTCCTGTAACAAACCCCTACCGGGAGCTGGCGCAGCTGTGCGCTGGGGACACACGAGACGCTCACTCTCCCTGCACTCCAGGAGCTTGGACTCAGCTGAGGTCTGCAGGGGCCAGCAGGAGCAGGGCCGAGGGCCCTGGTGGGAAGGTCGTGGCCCACTAGGGAAGGCTGGGCCCGGAGGTCAGGTGGAGGGCAGGCTGAGCTGCCAGCTGTTTCAGCTCAGCCTGGAGCAAGGCCACCACTCCCAGTGCCTGGCCTCCTCATTTCCCAAAGCTCAGCTCAGCCTACATGTGCCAACCCCTCTGTGCCCCAGGCCCAGGTTGGGCACTGGTCAGGACGGTGCTCCTCAGCATAGAAGATGAGGCTGGAGGGAGGGGCCTGGGCTGTAACATGGCCAGGATAGCAGTGGGGAGCCATTGGAGATGTTTGAGCAGAGGAGTGACAGAGCCAGATTGGAGTTTTGGAAAGATAACATCTTGAGTCATTAAACAGATTTCTAGAATTTCAGGTTTATTTATTTATTTATTTATTTATTTATTTAGAGACTCACGTCACTCTGTCACCCCGGCTGTAGTGCAGTGGTGCAATCTCTGCTCACTGCAGTCACTCAAGACCAAGTGATTCTCATGCCTCAGCCTCCTGAGTAGCTAGGACTACGGGTGTACACCACCACACCTGGCTAATTTTTGTATTTTTAGTAGAGGCAGGGTTTCACCATGTTGGCCAGGCTGGTCTCGAACTCCTGGCCTCATGAGATCCACCCGCCTTGGCCTCCCAAAGTACTGGGATTACAGGCGTGAGCCACTACGCCTTGCCGGATTTTGGATTCTTGATACGTAACATCAACCACTCTCCAGAGTTTGGCCAGCTTCATGCTCCATCAGTGGTCTCACCATAGACCTTCTAATCTTGATTGTGTTGATGGGTGTCTATTTTCTAATGGTGTTTGGTTTTGGAACCTGAATTTCTTTGAAAAAGGGAGAGTATGTGCATTTTCCCAGATGCCTAGTAGCCAACTGCAGTTCTCCATGTGTGCATTGTCCCCTGAGCTGGCAAGAAGATCCTACTAGGTGGTCTGCATGCCATGCCATCTCGGCCTTGCACCCTGGGGGCCCGAGTAACTAGCTCTCACCAACAGAAAGAGGTGTGATGGACATCACCTGAGGCCAGACTCTAAGACCTCTGTGTGCCCCCTCCGTGTCTCCTGTCTGCAGCTGTTGTCCACACCAAGGGTGGCCTACAGAGCGAAGTGAGGACCTTGGGACTTCCTCCAGGACAGCCCTCGCTGTCCAAATCTCTCCCTGCTGCAGAGCTGCCGCCAGTCAAGCCCTTGTTTCTGGCTTTCCGTGCTCTAAATAAACTTCCACCAGGTTTGAGTCATCAGCATTCTGTGGTGGGTGTCGCTGCTGCGAGGTTGCCCTCATGCACGCAAACTCCTCACAGGTAAAGGTGATCTGCCCGTGGACATACTTGTTACAGAAGTTTCCCACCTGCTGTGTGCATCTTGCCTGCATGCAGTCACCATTCTTTGCGCAGTTGGTGCCTCCATCTGCTCCTGTGTGGTTTATTCTTTTGGTTCCTTTATTATCTCTTTTGGTGCTGTTTCCCAGGGACTTAACTGCCAGAAGTTCGGTAAATCTTCAGCTCTCCAGTTCACCCTTTTCTATAGATTTAAACAGACATTGAACACTTCACCTAGCATTGGGGTGGAAGGAAGGTGCAGGCTCGGCCCCTGGCCCTGATCTGCAGTAACTTCGTGACTTCGGGCCAGGCCCTTCCAGATTTTATAGCCTCAGCTGCACAGAAAGGCACCTCCCTCATAGCAGGACCATGCCTAGTCCTTGAGGAATCAGGGGAAGGGTGTAATTTGTCTTCCTCCAGGACAGCCCACTCAGGCCGGGTGTTCCCTGCTGAATCTCCACATTTCACTGGGCCTGGCAGCGCTTCCTGACAAGCAGTCTCACATTCAGGGCGCCCTTCTCGGCCAAACTGATCTCACACCCTTGAGAAACTCCAGAATGAGTCTGAGAAGCCTCACCGGGGCTGATACATCCCTCCAAGGTGGGGATCAGGAGACTCCCTGGCCAGGAGTGGCCTCCCCTGAGCCAGCTCCAGGCTTTGCCAGGCCCCCTTGGAGCCTGCACCAACCGTGCCCACCAGGCATAGGCCAGCACCCATGGAGGCTGGTGGGTCTGTGAGCCCAGGATTAGGGGCCCACAGAGGCAGACCCAGGGGTCCCAGAGGTCACAGACAGGGCTGTCAGCTTCTCTCAGCCCATGCAACCTGGCCCTGGCCCACCAGGCCAATCCTGTGAGGGTGCATACACCACCCCCATCCCCAGGGCCACACCCCACCTGGCTCCTGCCCCACGGGTGCCCCAGGGAGGTCTTTCTTTCTTCTCTGCCCACAATTCACCCTCTCCCTGAGCCCTCTTCCCTCACCTGGGATCTGATCTTTCCTCCTGGACACTCATCATGCCCACAGCTTGGTCACCTTCTCTGTGCTAGAGATCCTGCCAATCCCTAAGCCCCTTCCCCAGCCTCGGTCTCCCCATCCCGGGAGCAGGGCGGTGATGCCACCTTGTACATGCCTCTGTCTCCAGCCCTGGCTCTTCTCCAAAGTGTGATGCGGGTCTCCAGTGGCCTGAGACCTCCATCTCTCAGAGGCACCCCTCCCCTGGCAGTTCAGGCTTGGGAGCCACCTCTTTCACTCCCTGCCTGATCAGTTCAACCTCCTAAACCTCTATCTACTCTGAGCACTGCCGGGCCCTACTCCAGTGCTGACCCCTCCTCACCTGTCCTATTCCCAGCTCCCCAACTCACCTCGTCTCCATCCTGGCTGCCAAGACAGCATCTCATACACACATCTGACATTCCCCCTCCTGTGCTCTAAAGCACGCCATAGCTCCCTAGTACCTGCAAGATCCAACCTGCAGGAATGTGGGCACTGGAACCTGGCAAGCACAGCCACAGCAACAGTGGGCACCTCCCGCCAGGCCTCTCCGCATGGGGCTGAATGGCACCCTCTCGCCCAGTCTTCTGACATGGCCTGGAAAGAGATTTCAGGTTGCTTGGTTTTATTTTTTGTTTTCAATACATTAAAAAATCAAATTTATATCAAGTATCTTCTGGGACCAAAGGGTCATAAAGTAAAAAATCAAATCAAAGGTGAGCTCTTGAAATGCACTAGTATGCAAAAACTAAACCACTTGCTCTTGAACAACTTTTGTTTTTGTTTTGTTTTGTTTGTTTGTTTGTTTGTTTTTGGTCCCCATAAAAGATAGGTGGATTTCAAGGTTAATTCTTGAATATTTTATAATTTTTGTTCTTTCGGAAAATAAGCTCTTCCGTGTTATTATTTATTTATTTGTTTGTTTATTTTTACTGGCTTTAAAGAACGCTATTGACTTCTTTATATTGGCCCCCCTTGTTGACCTCTGATTAGTGCTAACAGTTAACTGTTGGTTATTTGGGAAATTCAACATTAAACAACCATGTTATCATGAAAGACATAGTAATATGACTTTGCTTCCCTTGGTATTGCTCCTCGAAGCCTGATTTCTTTTTCCTGTCTTGTTGCATTGGCCAGGACTTCCAGGGTGATATGGAGGAGTAACTAAGAGCAGCCACCCAGTGCCTCCTAACCTTAGAGGGAGGTCAGGGGCAGTCTCCTTGTGATGCCGGCCACGGGTGTGAGAAAGATAGTCATAGGAAAATGCCCTCTCGTTCTTATTCTCTGCTTTTAAAAATCTTTAAATCTTTAAATCATGGGTATAGTAAATGTTATCAAATGCCATATTCTACATCAATATAATGATTACAATTTTTTTTTTTTTGAGACAAGGTCTCACTGTGTCGCCCAGGCTCGAGGGCAGTGGTGTCATCTCGGCTCACTGCAGCCTCAACCTGTTGGGCTCAAGTGATCCTCCCACATCAGTCTCCAAGTAGCCAAGACCACAGGCATTTGAAAGTGGACCCCTATCTCTCACCATAGATAAAAATTCACTCAAGACATATTAAAGACTTACATGTAAGACCTAAAACTATAATAGAAGAACATCTAAGAATAACTGTTATGGATATTGGCCAAGGCACATAATTTATGACTAGGACTTCAAAAGCAAATGTAACAAAAACAAAAATGGACAAATGGGACTTAAACTAAAGAGTTTCTGCAAAGCAAAATAAATAAATAAATAAAGTAAATAAGCAATTTACAGAATGGGAGAATTTGCAGATTATGAATCCAACCAAGATCGAATAGCCAGACTCTATAAGGAACTCAAACAATTCAACAAGAAAAAAACAAATAACCTCATTAAAAATTGAGCAAAGGACATGAACAGAGATTTCTCAAAGGAAGACAAACAAGCAGCCAACAAACACACAAAAAATGCTCAACATAACTAATCATCAGAGAAATGCAGATTGAAGCCACAGTGATATACCATCTTACGCCAGTCATAATAGCTATTATTTAAGTGTCAAAAAATTACAAGTGTTGGTGAGGATACAGAGAAAAGGGAACAGTCATATACTATTGGTCATAACATAAATTTGTACAATCTCTTTGGAGAACTGTATGGACATTTCTCAGAGAACTAAAAATAGAATTATCATTCAACATAGCAATTTGAATCCTGTGTATCTATGAAAGGAAAAAAAAATCATTTTATCAAAAAGAAACCTGTACTTGTACTTTATGGCAGCACTATTTATAACAGTAAAGTCATAGAATCAACTTAAGTGACCTTCAACAGAGGACTGAATAAAGAAAGTAGACAAGCAGAACCAAGTTATGACTATGTAATGAAATATATTACTGTTTTAAAATATCCATCTGTCTGTAAATGTATATGAATACATGTGTGTCTGTGTGTGGAGGTTTGTTGCACAAGATATAATTTATAAGGAGTCAAATAATATAGTGCAGAATTTATGAACTTTAAAAAGTCACCTTAAAGGACTTACAAGAAAAACCAAGAACATAATTCAAATGAAAAATACTAAAAGTATTTTTAAGGAAATAATGGAAAACATGGCAAAATTAGGAAAGTAGCCTTTCCATAAATGGGTAGGAATGTTCACAGAAGAAACTGCAAGAAGCTAGAAATAAAATATTTCGCATGAACTTAGGTAAAACTATCAATTGTAGTACATTCTCTAATGCCTTAAAGAATCACAATATCACTGGACAGATCATAAGTACTTGGAGATCTCTAAAAAGTGTATAATAGTGGAAAATGTTATCATATTTATGTTGCCTTAAGTGAATAACCAGTTGTTACTATATGTTGCATATTTGCTTTTCTAAATACACACACACTAATACACACTAACACATTATGTGAGCTCTTGTGCCTTGTAAAATAGATTTTGTTGTTATTCCTTATAAACGACATACAGAGGCACTGAAGGATGGGAAGTCTCAGATTATAACACAGGAAAGAGGTCCATAATTTGGGAAGCCCTTTTGGTAATGTGTGCAACCTAAAAAAAGAATTTAAAAGAGAGAAACTATAGTACTTGCTAAAAGAGAAAGAAAAATGATCAAATGAAAGATGCAATTGCTTTACCAAAAAAGTCAACAAACATCAGAAAAGGGTTTCAAACAGAAGAAGCCTCATTTAAAAGTATATTTTGTCTTATTTATTTTTGAAAGTCTTTGAATATTATTATTTCTTCTTTTTTTTTAATAACTTTGTATAGATGTGTTTGTTTTCAGTTGTGGTATCAGGGTATATGCATCCTATGAAAAATAAAATTATTGTTCTCAGTTTTCCACTCCTCAACTCTGAGGAACAGTAATACACATATATACTGATTCTGGGAAACAGTGACACACATGTGTGGGTGTATATGTGGGCTCTATATATCGTACATATAATCTTCACCATGTAACATAACACTGCCCCAGTAGACGTAAAATATATGTTACTGACAGACTCAGGCTGACACATTGAGCTAGGCCATGTGACATGATTTGACAAATCAAATAGTAGTGAATAAATGGGAACAAAGCCTTTAAATGTGCTTGGAGATCTTGTCTGCACACTTGTGCTTCTATTATTTGCTATAAGAAAACCACACCTTGGGTCATTTTTGGACCATGAGAATGGGAAGACAGATGAAGTTTAACAATACCTTGAATTTAAGCTGCTCTATCTCACTTGCAAAACCACAGGCCAAATGATTGGTTACTTCTGTAAGCCATTGAGATTTTATAAATTGCTAGTTACATATTATTATTGCACTGATATTTGACTAAGGGTCATGGATGGTCTTTAAGGGGACAAATTGTGTTTAATCTGCACTGGTCTATGCAAGACACTTCTGTTATTTTAGTGATTTATTTATATTCATTTATTTATTATCTATTTTCTTTTTATTTTAGTTTGTTTATTGTTATTCCCAATTCCCTACAACCTAAAGACCACTATTCCTAGATGTTTTATATATGTTCATTTATTTTATATATTTTAACAATAAATTTAATACTCTTGTATGTCTACAAAATTAATTTTCATGTTTACTATTTTGTATATCTTATTATATTATTTGCTTTTTCCTCAGTACCATATATGAGTATACACACACACACACACACACACACACGCACACACATATATATATATATTTCATTCATATTGTTCTGTGTATATCTGATATATTGCTTCAAACTGCTTTATAGTATCCTATATTGTGCCCCCAGGATATTTTACATATTCTCCATCATCCCTATGATAAATAGGACATTTACATGCAAATCATCACCTAAATTTTACCAGATCAAATGTTTAATGTGTAAAAGATTTTTCTTACTACAGGTAAGAGTATGATTTTCTTGGTAGTATATTTTAATATTCTTTGTATGCTAAAATTTCCACATACATAACTTGTTTTTGAGGAAAAGTGATATCTAAAGAAATATAGACAATGAACAATGTCCTGTGTGTTACATAATAGGCTCTATAAGAGTAGGGTAGAGTTAATTGCCTTCATTCAAGAGAAAGAACGATAAGAAATAATCTGAAATAATTCATTGGTTAAAATTTTTAGTCTATTATTTTAAGTAGTCCTTGATACACATAAATAAAATGACATTCATAAAACAATCCTTATATTTATAAAGCATACTGTACAAGTCTGTTCTCACATTGCTATAAAGAACTACCTGAGACTGGCTAATTTATAAAAAAAGAGAGGGGCAGTTAATTGGCACCCAGTTCCACAGGCAGTACAGAAAGCATGGCTGGGGAGGACTCAGAAAACTTAAAATCATGGTAGGAGATGAAGGGGAATCAGGTTCATCCTACATGACTGGGGCAGGAGGAAGAAGCACACATTTACACAACAGTATCTCATGAGAACTCACTCACTGCCAGAAGAAAGTGACAGGGGACTCACTCCCATGATCTAATGTTAAACATTGGGGTTTACAATTTGACATGAGATTTGCATGGGGACACAAATTCAAACCATATTATTCTGCCCCTGGCCCCTCCCAGATCTCATGTCTTTCTCACATTGCGAAATACAAACTTCCCTTCTAAACAGTCTCCCAAATTTTAACTCATTTCAACAGTAACTCAAAATTCCACTGTCCAAATTCTCATCTGAGACATGGCAAGTCCTTTCTGCCTAGGAGCCTATAACATCAAAAACAAGTTAGTTACTTCCAAGAGCACAATGGGGGTACAGGCATTGGGTAAATATACCCATTTCCAAAGTGAGAAATCTGCCAAAACCAAGGGACTACAGGCCCCATGCAAGTCTAAAACCCAGCAAGGCAGTCATTAAACCTTGAAGATCCAAAGTAATATCTTTTGAATCCATGTCTTACATTCAGGCCTCAATGATGTAAGCAATGGGCTCTCAATATCTGGGGTATCTCTATCCCTGTGGCTCTGCAGGGTACAGCCCCTTCAGCTATTTTTATGGGCTTGCATTCAGTGTATGTGGCTTTTCCAGGTGCACAATGAAAGCTTTCAATGGATCTACCATTCTGGGATCTGGAAGATGGTGGCTCTATTCTTATGGCTCCAACAGATGATGCCCCAGTGGGGACTCTGTGTGGGGACTCACACCCCACATATCCCCTCTGCACTGTCCCAGTTGAGGTTCTCCATGAAGGTTCTACTCCTTCAGCAGACTTCTGCCTGGACATCTAGGCATTCCCATACATCCTTTGAAATCTAGGTGGAGGCTTTCAAGGCTCAACTCTTGCCCTCAGTGCATACACAAGCTTAATATCAAATGGAAATTGCCAAAGTGTAGGGCTTTCACACTCTGCAGCAGCAGTCCGAAATGTATCTGGGGCCTTAGTCAAGGATGAAGCTGGAGTGGCTGGCATGCAGGGAGAAGTGTCCCTATGCTGCGCAGTGCAGCAGGGCCTTGGGCCCGGCCCTTGAAACCATTCTTCCCTCCTAAGCCTCCAGGCCTGTGATGGGAGGGGCTATGCTGAAGGTCTCTGAAATGCCTTCAAGGCATTTTCCCCATTGTCTTGGCTATTAACATGTGGGGCTCCTCTTTACTTTTGCAAATTTTGGCAGTCAGCTAGAATTCCTCTCCAGAAAGTGGGTTTTTATTTGCTAACTCATGGTCAGGCTGCAAATTTTCCAAACTTTTATCCTCTGTTTCCCTTTTAAATATATATTCCAGTTTCAGATCATCTCTTTGTTCAGGCATATGAGCATACACGGTAAGAACATATCTTACACTGTAAGAACATATCAGGACATATCTTGAACTCTTTGCTGCTTAAAAATTTCTTCTGCCAGATACCCTAAATCATCTCTTTCAAAATCAAAGTTCCACAGATCCCTAGGGCAGGGCCACAATGCCTTCAACTTCTTTACTAAAGCATAACAAAAGTTACCTTTCCTCTCATTCACTTCAAGTTCCTCATTTCCAACTGAGACCACCTCAAGCCTGGATTTCATTATCCATATTACTATCAACAACTTGGTTACTACAGCTTAAAAAGTCTCTAGGACATTCCAAACTTTCCCTTTTCTTTCTGCCTTCTTCTGATCCCTCCAAACTGTTCCAACCGCTGCCCATTATCTAGTACCAAAGTCGCTTCCATGTTTTCAGGTATCTTTATATAGCAGTGCTCCACTTCTCAGTACCAATTTTCTATATTAATCCATTCCCAAATGGCTATAAAGAACTACCTGAGACTGGTTAATTTATAAAGAAAATAGGTTTAATTGGATTATGGTTATGTGGGCTTTACTGCAAGCATGCCTGGGGAGGACTCAAGATATAGTCATGGTAGAAGGGGGAAGCAGGCACATCCTACATGGCTGGAGAAGGAGGAAGAGGTGAAAGGGGAGGTGCTACACAGTTTTAAACAAACAGATCTCCTGAGAACTCACTCACCATCATGAGAACAGCAAGGGGGAAATCTGTCCCCATGATACAATCACCTCCCACCAGACCCCTCCTCAAACATTGGGGGTAACAATTCTATATGAGATTTGGGCAGGGATACAAATCCAAACCATATCACGTAACAACTTTATTTGCCTTTGTGCTTTCATATGTTGCTTTATGTAAAACACAGTTTTGAGTTGTAATACCAAAGAAGGAAAAGCTTTGACTTTCTTTCCTACCACCAAATAGATAAACCTTTTTTAGCTTGCTCAGTTCAAGTTTTGGCATAACTCTTACTAACACATCACAAACAATTTAGTTCAGTTTTGTCTTGGATTAATTACACTGTAATACTGATAACTATTAGTCAGACAAGAACGAGAGAAACAAAAGCTACCAAAATCCAATAGTATTGTCTAATCAGGTAGTGCGAAGCATATAATGCTTATGTGAAAGGGACTTATTGAAATTTCATGTTTTATTCCTAAATGCCTCAGAGGTTTTACATGAAGGAAAAGTTATCAAAAGTTACGAAAAAATAAATCTTCTTAACTCCAGAAATTATTGATTGCACAACCTTATGTTTTATAATCAAGACTGGAAGAGCAAAGGCAAATTTAAAGGGTTCATTTATAGGAGTTTTATTTAAATGACAATAGCAGTTTTGAAGGATACTGCAACTTAGCAACATTTTTTTTTTTTTTTCTGTGAATGGGGTTTTCTTTTAAGTTGGAGTTAAGAAAATGTCACATTCAATATTTAAAATTTCTTATTTTGATCTTTATATTACATTGTTAGAATTTTTACCATCTATCATTTTTATTTTAAATATTAACATGGTTAAAATTGTCATTCTCAGAAAAATAACTGAGAATGTTTAAGGTGAAAGCCAGTGATGAATGTTACCATTAAAAATAAATTCCTATATGGGGCTTCTTTCAATTACTATGTGTATAGAAAGATACCATAACCCAAAACAGCAGCAGTATTATGTACCATAAACATAAGATGCTCTGATACTTAGGAAACATCTATACCACAAGTTGCTCTTCTAAAAGCTCAGTTCTAATGAGATATTTTTAGTAGGCATAATTCTATCCCTCTCATGCCTCCTGCACTTCTGGTCACATATGAATCTCTGAAACTTGGGAACATGTTCCCTTACAGGGCTAAAGAGACATTGTGAATGTGATTAAATTAAGACTTTGAGATGTGAAGTTTATCCTGGATTATCTGGGTGCCCCAGTGTAATCACAAAGTTCTTAAAAGAAGTGGCCAGGTGGTTTAGAGTCAGAGAAAGAGATGTGATGTAAGAAATAGAGGTCACAGAGGAAAGGTCATAAGACAAGGAATGTAGGTGGCCCCTTCTGGAAAAGCCAAAGCAGAATGTTCCCTAAAGCATCCAGAAGGAACACACCAATGCCAATACCTAGATTTTAGGAGTTAGGACCTACAGAAGTGTAAGATGAATAAATTTTTGTTGTTTTTAAGTCTTTACTTTGGTGTTAATTTGTTAAAGTATATTTAGTATTTAAAAATGCCATCAAATGCCACTTTGGTGATATTGTTAAATACAAAAATGACTCTGTATTTAAGAACAAGAAGTTTGTATAAATATTAGGGCTAGATGTATAAAAAGACTTTAAATAAATATGATTTTTTAATTCTAAAAGGTCTTAGTTCAGGAAATTCTATTAGCTAGGTTGGAAGTTCTAATTTCTCCTGATTTATTTTTGTCTCAAGAGAGGTCTATATTTGTTCCTAGTTAAATTCTGTGATAAGTTCTTACAATTCGGCTTTCTAGTTTTTTCCTATCAAGTGGTGATGTCTACTTCCCTATACGGTGAGTATTGTTTGACTAACAGAAATGTGGTGGAACTCTGTCTTTGGCATAAAAAGAAACTTAGGTAAACATCGTAGAGCTTTATGGAGCAGAGATGAGGAATTGCAGCTAATACCAGCGTACATCAGTTGGTCTCAAGTCAACACTTCTAACAGACTGTTAATGCAAGAGGACACTTACCTGAAATCACTCAACACCAGAACAATGATCTCCAACTAATCCTCGATTAAACTACCAACCTACAGAATCCTGAGTAAGCTCATTGTTATTTTAACTCATAGAAACCAGTGGGTTTCATACAGAGCAGTAACTAAATAATACACATGTATTGCCATAAAAACCACAGGCTTTTTTAGTGTTAGGGATTTAGACACCCAAGATTCCAAGTTGACTGAGAAAAGAGTGTATTTCCCAAGGATAGCATTGTCCCAATATGTACCACAGATGTGACCTTACAGTGCTGGTTGCCAGGAAGCAGACATTATTTTGTGAAAAAGCAGCGTTAGTATGATAAGCCTCTTACATGTCAAGTATGTTTGTTGCACAACTTATCCCATCTTTAATTTTAAATGTGTAGACATAGATATAGGTATAACTTATAAATATGCTATGGCAAGAATGTCCAACTTTGATCAAAATCTTACTATTTGTCAGGCATTATCCTAAGGCGTCCTTAACAGGTTTTAAGTTTTTTTTTGTTGTTTATTTATTTATTTGAGATGGAGTCTCGTTCTGTCGCCCAGGCCGGAGTGCAGTGGTGCGATCTTGGCTCACTGCAATGTCCGCCTTCCAGGTTCAATGATTCTCCTGCCTCAGCCTCCTGAGTAGGTGAGATTACAGGCATCTGCCACTATGCCTAGCTATTTTTTTTTTTTTGGATTTTTAGTAGAGATGGGATTTCGCCATTTTGGTCAGGCTTGTCTCAAACTCCTGACCTCAGGTTATCCGTCCGCCTTGGTCTCCCAAAGTGCCGATATTACAGATGTGAGCCACCTCACCTGGTCAAGCAATTTTAATGCTTCCATCCCTTGGACTAATTCTTGCATTCGAGCACTATATTAGACTGAAATATTTTTTATTCAAAGGTTATTTAAGTTCTTATACTCCATTTTTTTTACCTTCTGGGGATTAAAAGCAGTCAGGTACTCTAATGCAACAAGTCTCTACGTGTTTAGCCTATCTTTACTCTCTCATTCCTGTGTGAAATCTGGCCTTCCTCCTCACCCCCCAGCTTATCTCTTGCTGATGATATTTTGTCAAATGCAGCCAGTAGTAACCAACACAGTCCATAAAATTTGATTTCCAACATTTATCCCAAAAGTTTTAGATTCAGTGGACATATACGATACTTGCAAATTTATCTGAAAACAAAAATACTATATATTTTTGATACAGAGCTAAAAAGAAATTATTTAGGCAGTTAGTGAGGGTAAGAGAGTCTTCGACAAGGTATCCCTTTTAATAAAAAGCAGCTCCCAAATCATTTTTTTTTCTAACAAAACCAGCCTAAAAAATCAAGCTGCAGACATAAATAAGCAAACTGGAAACTGGCATAAGTGAATGCCAGGAGCTGTGCCAATAGAAAAGGGCTACCTAGCAGCCAGGCACATCCAATACTGAAGCTCCATCTTCCCTTTTCTTTGTCACCATGTGTGCAATAAGGAACAGACATGGCATCTGCCAGGTAGAAAACACATCTACATAGTAAAAGATTATGGTAGGATGGCCAGCTTCTTTGTAAATGACACACTTGGTCCAACCAATCTTTTGTCTTATGTAAATCAGACACCAACTCCTCAAGCTCATCTATAAAACCATTGGCATCTTGCCACAAACCAAAGAACCAGTTCTCTTCTTCTGCACAAGAAAGCTTTCCTCTTTCTTTCGCCTATTAAACTTCTGGTCACTCACTTATTATACTTTGGCTCATTCCTTGCATGTCTGTGTTCACGATTTCCTTGGACAAACTTCAGATATTCACCTCAGACAACACGGCCACTTCATTGTGTCACGGTATTGCACTAAAACAAACATTTTTACAGCCTCAATGCTCATTTTCCTTGCTGCTTATCTCCTACTAAGTAAGCCAATATTTAAGGCTAGACATGATACAAAACTCTTTTGTCGATAGAATATCAGTATTGCTAGTTATGGTCCTGCTAACTAAAAGAGTGCTGAAAAGTATAGACATTTATATCCCCGGGTTGAAAAAAGAAACATCAGTGCTCACAAGTAATGTCTACCAAAATATCTCTATGTTAAGACATATTTGGTTAATGTTTCTGATTGATAGATAAAGCTTTGCAAAACTCAAATAAAAATAATTTTAAAAAATCAGACCTGTAAAAATTCTGGTTATTTAGTGAATGAATTATGAGGTTTATTGATTTTTCAACATAGTCCAAACATTTGCTAGTATATATCATATACTAGATTTCTGCAATAAGTATTTTTATGAATACATTTCCAGCAGGAAATAAAAACAGAGACTTAGTGTCATACTCAAATATACAAATATGTGCCATTATTTCATTTTATGTGTATATATATATATTACTATACAAAATATGTCTTATTTTAGCTCTTTGTGTCTATTTGTGCTTCTCTGAATTTCTTGGAATAATGGGCAATTTTAAGCTGGTATTCAGGAGAAAGATTAGTCAAATACAATGGCATATAGTTCCAGATGTCTTGTCCCAGGGGGTGTTGGATCTGACTGCAGCACATAAGGAGCACAGCTAGGAGCTCTATGCATCATTTATGCTGGGTTTTATTTACGAAGACCAGACTGAACTTCTGAATGATCCTATTGAATAGAATTTCAAGAATTTTCTAACATCTGCTCAAGGAAATTTGCATAGGTACCACATGTGATAACCAGCAGACAATGCTTCAGACTCTTTAGATTTTTTAAACTAGAGTTTGTACAATGTTCCCTATCCAAACTACCAGTCCTGCTTCACCGCTCTTGTACTCAAAAGGTAAATTCTTTTTCTTCTATTATTTCCAAGAACAGTAGAATTAGCTAGGAAGAAAAAAGTACTATAAAGTTACTATAAAGTTACTTGAAGCTAAGAGAAAATTTTTAAAACAGAAACCAAAGGTATATATATTTTAAAGAGGTTAGATATTATAAGTTTTAGTAAGACTTAGCCAAAAAAATTTGGTGTGTTTTTATGACTAAGAAATATTTTATGACTTACTAAATTAAATGCACTCATTTAAATGGATTAGAACCATGTTGCTTAAAATATTAAAATAAAAATATGATTGATGCAGATTGAATTTGATGCCACTGTTTGCATAACAATGACATGAAATGTCACATTTTGTGAAAACATGACCTGCAACATTTTCAGTTTAGTTCTAATTATCTTACTTTGGGATATTTGGCAAAAAATAAAAAATAAAAATACTTCAGATTAGAGGAATCAGTTTCTTATTTTACTGATTTTCTTACCACTTTGATATGGTTAGGTGTAAAGTAGAAATAAACTTCCAAAGCTTGAATTATATTTACGTAGATTTTCTAAAACAGTCACACACCACATGCATCAAATTACAAATGTGAATAATTCGCTTTACCAGGAGGACTCTTTATTTTTATGGTTCTTTCATAATCAGAATTACTTATTAAATTTATAAATATTTCAATACTTTATTTTCTGTTATTTTTATAAGCGTTCCCAGAGCATATATAGTTTCATAAAGTGAAAAATAATGGACCAGCAGCAATGGAAGCATTTCATGTTCTAACTCAAAAAATTGTCTGTACTAAAAATCCTTTTCAGTATCATTTTTTTTCTAACATCTAAGTAGATTATCTCAATGGTATATAATAGAGAATAACATAAATGTAGTTGGATTTCCTATCTGTTAGATTTTTAAAAGATAAAGGTATGGCAACCGCTAATGTTCGTATAAAACTCAGCACTTTAATGGAACACTTTCCCATATAAAGGACAAACCTATGCATTATATGAACATTTTCAAAATTTGAGACTTGGAGTGTAAAATTACAATGTTACATATTATAATAATATTTTGTAAAAGTCATAAAAAGAACGCACACAATATTGTGTATATACAAAATTTCACATGAAAATTTGTGCTTATGAATGACTATAATTTACTTTAAAAAAATATCAACCTTTCAAGAATACACTATGTATACAGGGAGCAGAGTATTACATACCCAAAATGTCCTGAGATATACTTCATATCCCATCCAGGATTTTAAATGCTAAGATCAACAGAATTGGTTTTATTCAATATGTTCAGCTTTCCAGGAACTTGTTTCTTTAAAAAAAAAAAAAAAGAGGTAAATTACATTTAACATCAAATGTACCTTCTCAGTCATTTTCAAGTGTGGAGTTCAGTAGTGTTAAGTATATTCACATTGCTGTTGCAAGGAATCTCAAGAACTCTTTCATCTTATAAAACTGAAATTCTATATCCATTAAACAATTCCCCATTTGTCTCTCCCCTCAGCCTTTGTCAACTACTATTCTGCTTTCTGTTCCTATAAATTTGACTACGCAGATGCTTCCTATATGTGGACTCACACACTATGTCTTTCTGCAACTGGCTTACCTCACTTAGAATAGTGTCCTCAAGGTTCATCTATGTTGTCAAATGTGTTAGAATGTCCTTTTAAGCCTGAGTAATATTCCATTGTATGTGTATATCACATTTTATTCATTAATACATCGATGGATCTTGGGTGGATTTTGTATTTCTGTTACCGTGAATATTGCTGCTCTGAACACTGATGTGTAAATATCACTTTGAGATCTTATTTTCAATTATGATGCGTATGTAACCAGAAGTAGAATTGCTGCATCATTTTGTTCTTCATTTTTTAATGTTTTGAAGAACAGTTTTTATAGTAGCTGTACCAGTTTATATTTTGGGCAAAAGTGCACAAAGTTTCCAATTCCTTCACATCTTCATCAACACTTTTTTTTTTCTTTTTTTTTGAGAAAGAATCTCCCTCTGTTGCCCAGACTGGAGTGCAGTGCTGAAATCTCGGCTCATTGCAACCTCCACCTTCCAAGTTTAAGCGATTTTCCTGCCTCAGCCTCCTGAGTACTTGAGACTACAGGTGTGCGACACCACGCCTGGCTAGTTTTTTGTATTTTTAGTAGAGACAGGGTTTCAGCATATTGGCCAGGCTTGTCTTGAACTCTTAATCTGTCTGCCTCAGCCACCCAAAGTGCTGGGATTACAGGTGTGAGTCACCGTACCCGGCCCACTTTTTTTTTTTTTTTTTTGAGAGTAGCTGTCCTAATAGGTGTGAGGTGGTAGTTCAGTGTCCTTTTGATCTGTGGTTCCCTAGTGATGAATTATGTCCAGCAGTTTTCTGTATGCTTGCATCTGACCCCCATGCATTTATTGAATTTGGAAAATTTCTCATTCTTGCTTTTAATCTGATATGTAATTGAAATTTTTTTTTCTCTCTCTCACTCCATATAGGAGATGTGTTCTCCTGTATGGAGAACAGTTTTCAGCCTCCAACATACTTATTTTTTTCATCCCGCCAATATTTCTATTTAGATGAGCTTGAATTTTCTCCATATTAAAAACAGCTCATTTGAATGCAACATTTTATTTTCTTCAGTTGTATGCTTATTATACACACAATTTAAAATCAGAAATATTAGCATAATTATTTTCTTCCTCAATAGACTTGTGTAGTTATCGCTTCAGATTTAGTTTTTATTTAATAATGTGATAATTGTTAATTTCCTCACCAAAAGACAATTTCCTCATGCATCATAGAAAGCTATGTCTACTCATCACCTACCATTTCTCCTAGAGATAATGTGACATAATTTTAGTTCTCTTTGGATTGAGCTTGGCCTTTTGCCAAGTTTCTTCTTCTTCATTAATATTATCACAATCCCTCTCCTCAGAAGAGAACAATGCAATGATGCAATTTCTACTGGGAATTTGAATTATGCCATTCCTAATCAATTCTCTGTCTCCATCTCTCCTGGGGTAATCAATAGAATATATATATATACACACACACATATATATTAATAAGTTAATATATATATAAATTAAGCACATATATGTGTGTGTGTACCTTATAACTTTAACTTTTATTTTTATCTCTTGAAAATACTTTTGAAAAACTTAAAGACTTGAGAAAAAGTTTTAATGTTATGAGTTACCATAAAAAACTAAATTTCCAAATTTCTGAGTACACTTTTCCCCATTTCATCAATGTAGGTTTTCAAAATGTTACTTTTTGTGTACCACATATGTCATTTTATAACATCATATTTTGAGACTATTTACTATTGTCTCATACAAAATTATATTTGTGTAATATAATGTAATTATTTTTAGTCTTTTACATTTTATCTTATCATGAGGAAAACTTCTTCACTGGTAGAACATGTATTATGAATTTAGAAAAGCAAATTTTGTAGACCTACATGATTCCTTCAAGATTGTGTGTGTGTGTGTGTGTGTGTGTGTGTGTGTGTGTACATATATAGAGAGCAACTTGCTAGCCAATAAAAGAGACCATGGCAAAACAAATATTTCAAATCAATCTTGTGTGTATGTGTGAGTGTGTGTGTGTGTGTGTTAGTTTTTCCTAGATTGCACTGACATCATCATGCTGGTAATGAAATATGCTTCCATATATATATATATAAATCATAAAGAAAAGATATACACAGGTAGAATTCGTACAACTTGATATCTCAGTTTAAAAAACATTACTAATATCTGTTGTAGAGGTTTGTGTATATGTTTCTGTATGTATGCGTAAAAGTATGTATCGCTATAATCCAAAATGACTTCCTTCACAATAGTAAGCTTTAGAACCACTGTATAGAAATTTTGTTTATTTAATTAGCTTATATATACTGAATATGATTAATGAAGCAAACAAAACAGAAAAAAAACCACTCTGGATTAGAAATTTCTTATTAAAGTTAGAGTCACTAATAGACTCCCATGACTACAATTAAATGTAAAAGAAGTCAGTTGTACATACATATATGTGGCCAAAGTGGCAGCTGATAAATAAAAACCGGTTAGGAAAATAATGAAAGCTGTGTCTTTCAGAAATGACACAGTAAATAGCATGCATATTTCCCACCAATCTCATACAGAGTTAGCAGATTATGTGGGACAAAATATATCTTCTGTATTCCTAGCTGAAAATTAATGGAAAAATAAACCTGTAATCATCACATATTAAGTTCAAAAAGCAAACAGTCTTAGCACTATGCTAAATGAATGTTAGTATACGAAATTCAAATTTAATGTATTTTCAAAATTTGAGTTTGTCTGTTGTTTTCCATGTGAAAAAATTAACAGAAATGAGACAAATTATCATCAAATGATCTTGGTTTTACTTAATTCCAATGGTTCTCTATAAAAATATGATTATAAATGCACTAAACCATCATTATAAAAAAAATTTCTATACCATGAAGTACCAAGAGGGTTAAGGATTAGATAATAGCCCCATTAACTGTATTAAGATTCAATATCTGTAATTTTCACTTTGGGTCTATCTATCATCTATCTTCTTGTTATTTTCTCAGTTCTTTCCAATAAAACTTTTGTTATGAATCAACTAAAATTCAATTGAATAATCACATTACATGAAATTATGTTTTATATGTAACATAATAACATTTTAATATTAATTTGTTTGCAGTTAAATAATAAACTTATTTATTGTCTATATCAATGAGTATGTTACCAGCTAGGGTTCAAGAAAAAATTAAGCACGTATTTTAAAAAAATGTGTGAATATGAAGTTAGGTTTTCTCAATCCCAGAGAAAACAATGGGATGATTTCTTAAGAAAAATTGTACTTATATTATTAATCTGACTCAAAAAATGTAAGCATGAATATGTAATCTCTAAAAGGGTAGCACTTAGTAGTTTTCACGAATTTGAACTGCTAATAAAATCACCCCTAAAATTCATAATGCAAAAAAATAAAAGATCAATTCTAAGTCGTCAGGATAACCTGCTGCCAGTAGTTGAAACAGGTGATCACTTTATCCTTCTTGAAATAAAGTACCTTTTCCTTGATTTGGGGGACATTTCCTTTTCAGATTTTTAACTTACTTCCCTGGTAGATACTTGTCAGAATTCTTTGCTGGTTTCTGTTAATTTTCCCAACCGTTGAATGTTGTTGATTCCGTGGACACAGTACTTGCTCCCCTATTCCCTACCAAAGTTCTCACTGACTTCCTTTTAATGTATCCTGGAAACTGACAGATTTGTAGCTTCAAGCAGAAAATTCAGGCACAATTTACTACATCCTGATGATTTTTTTTTTTTTCCTGGATCCACAAAGGGTTTATTTATTCAAACTCGCCACATGGGGGCACATTCGTTCCCCATCACCATGACTCAAATTGGTGACATTTTAATTTGCAGGCAATTACCTCTACAAACATCTCCCTTCATTAGAAATAAAAATTGAAATGTTCAAAGCATTTTACAGGCCAAAGAGCTAAGCAAGATCCTCACTCAAGCACTCAAGAGTTCTTTTGTTTGTTTTGTTTTCCGAGAACAACTCAGGAGGAAGAAACAACTTTGAACATTTTCCCGCCAGCCGCAGCAAATAACACTGAAGTCTTAGCGTTTTGGGCTGACAGCGTTAACTTCTTCACGGAAGCTGCCTCTTCACCCTCCAGAAGGAAGGAGGACCCCTATGGGAGCCGCAGGGAAGCACCTAGAACTCGGGCCTGGGGGTCAGGCTGGAGGCAGCGCAGGACTGGTGAGAACGATATGATCTCGTGTTAAACTGGAAATGGGGAGGCGGGCAGAATATGGGGTGACAAATCAGAATAGCTGCTCCCATTGCCGCCAGAAGCACTGGACTCTTCTGAACTCTGGGACCCAAGACGGCCGGGTGGGCAGCGGGCAGAGGACAGCAGGGGCACCTGCGCTGCCGCCCACCGCCCTGGAGGGCGCTTCAGGCCCAGAGCCCAGGGCAGCAGAGGGTGCGACAAGGCGTCCCAGCAGCCGGGCCCTGCAGATCCTTAGGGCGCCTTGCCGGCATCCCCTCCCCTGACTCGACGTCTTTTCTCTGTCCTGGAAGATGGGCTGCAAAGCTGTGTCCCGCGGTCTGGAGGAAACCTAGAGTAAAGGGGGTTTCGGCAAGAGGAGACTCACCCGCCCTCTCCGCAGGGAGGTGGCTGGGGCTGTGTCGGCGCAGCCCAGTCCAGGCCTCCTCCTCCTCCCCGGGGGCCTCCGGGTCTGTCCGGGGGTCGCTGGGACTCAGAACTGGAGACTGACTGGAACACTCCTGGGCGCAGTCTGGCTCATCCCCAGCCAGGTTAGGACCCGGGCTGGCCCGCTTTCCCCGGGGTGTCCACCCGAGTTTCTCCCGGAAACGGCCAGTAAGGCAGCAAGGCGTCAGGGTGCGCACTAGGGTGGCAGGGCCAAGTCCCCGGAGGTGGCCGCTCTGAAGGCCGAATCTGGCCAGAAAATCGAGAGCACGGGGACCACTGCGTCCTTGCGGCCTCCTTTCCACGAGAACCGGGGGCAGAGAACACCCACGCACTGCTGTGGGTGCCCAACGCGTTGGGGCGCAGAGGCCAAGCCAGTCCAACCAGGGTATCCAGTCAGGGGCGCGCTGAGGCCTAAGGCTCTAGAGATCGAGTGACACGGGGGACTCCTGACGCCATGTCTCCTTCTCACTTCTGCGTCCGCACTCCGGGTCCGCAGTCCCTCAACCCACCAGGAGGCCAGAGATGCGGCTGGGTGGGCTCCCGGGAGCTGGGGCTAAGACCCATCAAGATCAGGGAAGGTTCCTGAGTGCCCGCTGTCCCTCAGGGCCTGAAGTTTCCTTGCTCAGGTTCAGGCCAGGGGTGTGTGTGTGTGTGTGTGTGTGTGTGTGTGTGTGTGTGTGTGTACGCATGCGGGTTTCAGAGGAAGTGGGAAAAGACACTTTTACTATCACCTGAAAAACGCCTAAGCTGGGCGGTGGCTCACGCCAGTAATCCCAGCACTTTGGGAGGCGAAGGCTGGTGGATCACCTGGGGTTAGGAGTTCGAGACCAGCCTGACCAATATGGTGAAACACTGTCTCTACTAAAAATACAGAATTAGCCGGGCGTGGTGGTACACGCCTGTAATCTCAGCTACTTGGGAGGCCGAAGCGGGAGAATCCCTTGAATCCGGGAGGCAGAGGTTGCAGAGAGCCTAGATCGTGCCACTGCACTCCAGCAGCCTGGGCAACAAGAGCAAAGCTCCGCCTCAAAACAAAACAAAACAAACAAATACCTGACCTCTCCACCCCTTGGAGTGAGAAAATCCATTCTCCGCGTTCTTGCGTTGGAGAATACAGTGGTCCCCACCGCCCGCCCTGAGACTTCCACAGGGTCCTAATCCAGAACTTGACGCTCAGACGCCATCTCTTCCCACAGAACCCCTGTCAGCCTGCAGGGGGACACGGTGCCCACCCTCCAGCATCTGGGAAACACAGCGTCCCAGTCAGCGCCTGCGGGGGTGCCACACTTCCTAGTCCTCTCTGGCTGCCTCTGAGGACGTGGCTCTGGCCGGGGGCGTTGCAACGGGCGCAGCATTCTGGAGGTGGCGGGCGAAGGCTTACCCCTGCCCCAGGACGGCCAGGTCCACCAACACCTGCAACAGACGGAGAACTGCAAGGTCATTCTTGAAGGTGTTGCTGCTTGTCCTCATGAGCACCATTTTGATGCTCGTGCCCTGTGTGCACAGGTGGCCGGGCTTGCCGGTAGGACTCCTGCACTCTCTGTGTGGCCTTGGCCAGGAAATCCAGGGTTTCCGCAGGCAGAGTGGATGAACAGGTAAGTGTGACTGCCTGTCACCTTCGTGAAGACCAAGACACAGTACCCGTAGCTCATGAAACTGCCCCGGTGCCAGAAGTGCTGAGAAGGGGAGTCTGCAAAGGCGGGCGTTTTATATTTGGTTCCTTTGCCAGGCCGACATAGTACAGAGTTCCAACATCAGCAAAGAGGTCAAGATCATGAGTATGCTCTGCCATGGGAAAGACAACACAAAATGCCTTCCAAACCAGCAGTGTATTGGCCACCGGTAGCACCAGACATGCATAGGTAGAGAAGCCATTAGCATTCTGGGTCCTCCCAAAATCTTTGTACTGTGGCATACATGGGACCACCCCTCCAAAGGCCATGGTCCCAGTCGCCCCACAGGAAACCAGATGGTGCAGCAGGACAGAAGCCAATCCAAGCCTTCTGCTTTCATGCCCAGTATCTGTGCCACCCAGTAGGCAGGGTGATGTCCACCTTGCCTAAGCCTTTCACTCTCATGGGCTCCTGAACCTGCACATTGAGGATTACCTCCACATTGCTGCAGCTATCCTGTGCAATCCTCTCTTAATGTTTGTCCTGCTCTGCCAGGGTACTCTTCTCTGTACCTCTGTCTGATGGAGCACCTCTTATGATTCTCTTAATAACTTTTTCTTCCCTCCAGCATCTGTGTTGTCAGAAGGCAGTATATAAGGCTAGGCTCAGTGGCTCATGCCTCTAATCCCAGCACTTTAAGGGACCAATGCAGGAGGTTTACTTGAGCCCAGGAGTTCAAGACCAGCCTGGACAACATAGGGAGACCCCTTCTCTACAAAAACAACAAACAAACAAAAAATCCAAAAATACAAAATTTAGTGAGGCTTGGTGGCACAGGGTTGTAGTCCCAGCTACTTGGGAGGCTGAGGCAGGAGGATTACTTGAACCTGGGAGGTGGAGGCTGCAGTGAGCTGTGATCACTCCATTTGCACTCCAGCCTGGGCAATAGAGCCAGACCCTGTCTCAAAACAAATACGGTATATAATACATACAATATAGAAAATGTGTGCTAATCAACTATCAACTGTTTATGTTATCATCAGTAAGGCTCTAGTCAGCAGTACGCTATTTGTAGTTAAAAGTTTGTCATCAAAAGTTATACATGGATTTAAAAATACTGAGGTCTCAGCCCCTAACTCCAGGGTTGTTCAGGAGTCAACTGTATATCCATCACTAAATGTTTTAATATTCCCAACTCCTTACTATCCATGAACAAATCTGACCACTGTTTACTACATCCCCTGCAGACACTCTGGTTTAAGCAGTTATCTATCATCTCTTTCTTAGAATGTTGATATAATCATCACCTAATTCCCTTGCTTCCACATTTATGCTGCCTCACAAGTCTAGTTTCTATTTCCCAGAGGGGTCATTTTTAAATATGTCAGATGTGATCACCCCTCAGATCAGATTCATCCAATGCTTCTGTCATATTCAGAGTAAGTCCAGAATCATTTCTAAAAAGCAATGTGTAATCTTGATGTTTTCCTTTCTGTCATCAACTCTGACACTACTATTTTTCACTGTGTGTCATTTACTATGGAATTCCATTGGTTTCCAGCCTCAGATAACTTTTCTTCATTTATAACGACTGGGTGGGGAGAATTCAGTCTCTGAATACACAATTGATGTGCAGAAATATTTTAAATACATACTAAGCTGCATGGTAGGGAAAGGAGGAGGAGAAATATGCTCACTCCCTAGAATAGCTTCAATCTTTGTAATTCAGCACAACAAAATGAAAAGTAAAACAAAGAGAAATAAATTTCTATAGAAGATCCTGTTGAATGTTAACATCCTCTTATGTACTCATGAGAATATACACATGCACACACACAATTAATAAAGCATTCATAAGTTTCTATTATCCAAGAGTATATCTGTGTGTGTGTGTGCATATTTAATTTTGCAAAATAAGGTTTTTCAGCAGTGGAACGTATCTCTTGTGAATCCTTCTAGATCTTATTTTTACCATGTTCTGTGAGCTGAACAGAACTGCCATGTATGAACTATGACAGAGCAGTTTGGTTGTAGAGTGGACGTTCAATTGACCCTTGAACAATCAAAAGAGAGATAGCTCCCTCCACATTATTCTGTCTCTGGATTCTGACAATTGCTCCATCTTCTCATCCCTCATGTTTAGCATTAGATATGGTTCATGGCTGTTAATATCCCCCCGTTATTAAAGGAGGCATTTTGTTCTCTTATGGGAAAAAGTTTTCGTAAGATTTTATTTATGTCTTCCTTGAAGACGTCAAAGAGTATACCTGTAAAATCATCAGGTTTACTTTTTGTATGTGTTTCATTTGTATTTATTTTTTCTCTTTTCTTGGATGGTAGAAAGCTTTTAACAACTGATTCAACGTCGATAATGAAACGTATATAAATAGATTATTTCTTCTTGAGTCAGTTTTAATACCTTCTATTTTTAGATGTGTGGATTTTAAAATTCATTAGCAAATTTATAGTCATGTGTTTGTGTTTTATTAATAGTATATACTGTATCTATAATTATGTAGCTCTTTGAAAAATGTTTTAAGTATTTCTTAAAAAGGAAATACATTTCCAGAATATTTACGTTATTAACCCTTTTCAAAAGGAAGCAGCAATAAAGAGACATTTTTGAAATGTTTATATTTGTCTTCTAAGAATAAGTATTTATTACTCTATTATGGGAATAAGTTATAATGCTTCACCAAACACATCTAACTTATTATATAGTATGCAGTAAAAAGTTGAAAAATTATATTTTACTAAGCAATACACACATTCTTTAGGAAAAAAAAATGCTGTGCATGTTGAGACATGTTTAATGTTCTTTTATGCTTTTAATAATGTATATTGTTTTGACAAAAGATTTTTAAAAGTATTTTAAACATATCTCTGTATATCGTATTACACAGATATACAACTGTGTGTGTGTGTGTGTGTTTGTATGCATGCATATATTTTGAAGTTACCTGAAAGGAACTTTAGAATATTTAAATGGCAGACCTTATCAATAGATTCTCAACTGATATGTTTTCCTGGTGAGTCACAAGTTTAGACAAAATATTCTTAGTTGAGACTGAAACCATATTATAAGGTCACCTGACTAGTTCCACAGATTTTATATCCTCTCCATTTCTTATATTATTTCTTAATTTCAATTCTTTAAGATTATTTCCTAATTGTAATTTTTCTTATGCTCTTAATTTTGGGTCAAACTGTTGTGGCCTTTAAGAACATTAAGAACGGTTGTTACACTATTAAAATGTTATTTTGCCAAGATTTATTTATTTCTTATAATATTTCTAATGTTCACTAAGAATTTTAATAATTTTTCACACTGTTAAAATGCTGTGTTAAAATTTCTTTATTTTTGCAAAATTGTATTAATTCATTACAAATGCATTTTAAATTTATGTATCTAATACTTTGTTGTTGCCCTTTACACACAACTCCTGAAGACTCTTCATTATTTTTCTTCATTATTCACAACTTTTACATTTGTCCACTAAAATTATGATTATTAATTACTTACCAAAGAAAGAGTCTCCCTTACTGTAATAAAACCATTAGTATCACTTTAAATATACCAAAACACATCAGTGGTGACTTATTATTTATAAGGATGTTTTTCATCGTTATTATTATACATACTATGTCAATTAATTCAAGTTCAATTTAAGAATAAAGTATTATCATATTTTTCTTTAAAGACATCTTATCTTTATTATTATTATTATTATTATTATTATTATTATACTTTAAGTTCTGGGGTACATGTGCAGAACGTGCAGGTTTGTTACATAGGTATACATGTGCCATGGTGGTTTGCTGCACCCATTAACCCATCATTTACATTAGGTATTTCTCCTAATGCTATCCTTTCCCTAGCCTCCCAAACCCTAACAGGCCCCAGTGTGTGTTGTTCCCCTCCCTGTGTCCATGTGTTCTCATGAGTGAGAACATGCAGTGTTTGGTTTTCTGTTCTTGTGTTAGTTTGCTGAGAATGATGGTTTCCAGCTTCATCCATGTCCTTGCAAAGGACATTAACTCATCCTTTTTCATGGCTGCATAGTATTCCATGGTGTATATGTGCGACATTATATTTATCCAGTCTATCAGTGATGGACATTTGAGTTGGTTCCAAGTCTTTGCTATTGTTAACGATACCACAATAAACACACTTGTGCATGTGTCTTTATAGTAGAATGATTTATAATTCTTTGTGTATATACCCAGTAATGGGATTGCTGGGTCAAATGGTATTTCTAGTTCCAGATCCTTGAAGAATCACCACACTGTCTTCCACAATGGTTGAAGTAATTTACACTCCCACCAACAGTGTAAAAAGTGTTCCTATTTCTCCACATCTTCTCCAGCATCTGTTGTTTTCTGACTTTTTAATGACTGCCATTGTAACTGGTGTGAGATAGTATCTCATTGTGGTTTTGATTTACATTTTTCTAATGACCAGTGATGATGAGCTTTTTTTCATGTGTGTTGGCTGCATAAATGTCTTCTTCTTTAACATTTAGAATGATGTACATGATCTGGACTCATTCACAGTCTCCCTCCTCATATCCTGATATTCTTTCCTTGAACTTAGTACATGAATCTTTTTAGTTCTCTTGAATATAATTTACCCTTTAGTCTGTATACACCTTCACACTTTATGCTGCCTCTACCCACCACACTCTCCCTGGAGATAACATTCTTGGTCCCTACTATTTATCTGTTCTGATTCTCTGTCTACATGTTTGTTGTTGTTGCTGTTGTTGTTTTATTTTGTTTTGAAATCTAGAGTAAGTGTATCACACCAGAGGTAAGACCAGAATAGAATGTGGCATATAGGTTTCTGTTCTGAGCACTTAAATGGTGGATCACTGGATAGAAACTAAGGCTATACACACACACACACACACACACACATACACACACACACACATGTATCAGAGACCTCAAGGCTGTGGGATGAAATCAACCTTTAGGAGTCTATTTAGAAATCAGAAGTATACTGAAAAGAAGGTTGAAATGGTTGTTCTAAAGCCCTCCAGCACTGAGCAGTTAGTTAAATTAGGAAGAGGCAAATTAAATTTGCATCTTCTGATGACTGAAGCAATACAGAAGGAGTCTGGAGAGTACTGTTGTCATGCAACTAACAAAAAATATTAAGAAATATAAAATGTGGTCAGCTGGGGTGAATAGCGATACAATTTCTCATAAGGTAAAAACAGATAGAAAACTTAATTTGGCAAAATAGAGTTATTAAATATAAATAAAATAATTTTAGTGAAGTGTTGGCTAGAGTACTCCCAAAAATAGCAGGATGAAATAGAAATGAGTATAGAATAAGTGGAGGTTGTTTTCTAACAACCAGAACATGAGTCAGTAGTTGCATGGTAATGAAAATAGTGAAAATAGGCCAGGCACGGTGGCTCATGCCTGTAATCCCAGCACTTTGGGAGGCCGAGACGGGCGGATCACGAGGTCAGGAGATCGAGACCATCCTGGCTAACATGGTGAAACCCCGCCTCTACTAAAAAAAAAAAATACAAAAAACTAGCCGGGCGAGGTGGCGGGCACCTGTAGTCCCAGCTACTCGGGAGGCTGAGGCAGGAGAATGGCGTAAACCCGGGAGGTGGAGCTTGCAGTGAGCTGAGATCCTGCCACTGCACTCCAGCCTGGGCGACAGAGCAAGACTCCGTCTCAAAAATAAAAAACAAAAACAAATATTAGCTGGGCATAGGGGCAGGCTCCTGTAATCCCAGCTACTCAGGAGGCTGAGGCAGGAGAATCACTTGAACCCGGGAGGCAGAGGTTGCAGTGAGCCGACATTGCGCCACTGCACTCCAGCCTGGGTGACAGTGAGTCTCCATCTGAAAAAAAAAAAAAAAAAAAAAAAAAAGAAAAAATAGTACAGTGAGAAAAAAATGGGCAACTCTTTCGGGGGTCTAATTCTCCAGTAAGTGGAAGGCGATGGGATAAATATTGACCCCCGAATATCAGTCCTGGTTATACTAAATTGGCAGTGGCTAGTTATGTGAGTTGTCATCTCCTTTCTTAAAATGTACTTTTTTGATAATTAAAGAAAAAGTAAAATAACCCCCTAAGAAGGTGGACTTTCATTTCTAAGGAATAGGAAGAATTTTGGATAGTAAGGGGTATTACTGATTTGTTGTCATGATTTCTAAGTGGCCAGTTCACATGTTATTTTCTGCAGATATTCTATGAAATCCAGTTTGAAAAATCCAATAGAAATTTTGTGAGTCTAACAAGGATTACAGCTTGTCATGTACTATGTGAATAATATCCCCTCAAAATTTATGTCCACCCAGAACCTCAGAATGTGACTTCATTTTGAAATAGAATCTTTGCAGAGGTTATCAAATTAAGATAAATTTATGTGGATTGGGGGGGCTCTAATTATAATGACTGGTATTCTTATAAGGAGAGGGAGATTTGGATAGAAAGACCCACCTCAAGGGAATAAGGTCATGTGAAGATAAGTACAGAAATTATAGTGAGGCAGAATTGTAGTGAATTCAAGAAATGCTAAGGATTGCCATCAACCAAAATAAATGAGGAAGAGGCAAGGGAAGCTTCTTCCCTAGAGCCTTCAGAGAGAACACGGCCCTGCCAACACCTTGATTTCAGGCTTAAATTATCCAGAAATGTGACAGAATATATCTTTGTTGCTTTAAGCCACCAAGTTTGTAGTATGTTTTATGGCAGCCCTAGGAAATTAGTATAATAAGTCAAGCACATAGGCAAGAGGCCAAAGAGTACGAAGCTGGGTTTGCTGAAGAATAATAATACCATTCCATAGATTTTCTTGCCTGAGCATAGAAGAAACAGCATATGAAGGAAAATGTGAATCTTGAAATGTGATAGGGCTGACAAATTCTGTGTTGAAATTAGGTAAAATTATTATTAGAGAAGGATATTAAAATAAAGGTGGAACAACAACTGAGGATGGTTGTGGAAGGATGCTTGACATCCACATTTTTGAAATGTCATATCTTTGTGACAAGTTCTGAGGTATGAGCATGTGTTTCTGCCTAAGGAAGAATGGAGTAAAAATGTGTATAGGGCTTTGGAAGGTCAGGGTAATGGGATGTTAAGGTGATTGAACCAGGCACAGTGGTGAAGTACAGGCCCCAAATATTTCAAGTATTGGTTGCTGTAAAAGTGAGGTCACATAAGACAGAAAGAAGAAGGGATGACAGGTGGGATATTTCAATGGCAGGCAAATCAAATAAAAGTGATAGTGTATCAAAATATCACCAAGGAATAACATAGACATATTCCCTACTTTCTAGTTCTAAGATCAAAATGCCTGACACTAGCATTTCCACACAGATAAACACAACTTCGTACTTTAATAAAAGAAACAAATCTATTTTTTTAACCGATGGAAAATATTGAGTTGTCAGGCAATTGATAAAGTATCATCCTTTGAAATTTTAAGTGCTAACTATATTTTTTGTTGGGGTCATACTTAGTATGCTACTATTAAACATTTTAAAAATTAATGATTGGGGTGATAAACCAGAGTGTATCTTTAGTAAATTTGCTGATGACACCAATTTGGTAGGACAATTAGCACATTTAAAAGCTGTATTAAAATTCAAAATGACCTTGATGAGTTGGAGAGGAGCCTCGATATAAACAAGATGAAGTTGATTAAGTTCATGTGCTATAATTCATTTAGCCTATTTCATATTCAGAGTGGCCAAACCATTATGCAACTGTGATCAGAACTTTTAATCAGAATAATTTCAACTATTTATCTTCATTGCAGTGCAGTCACAACAAATGTGAAGTCAAGACTTCTGTGCATCCAACTGGCATGAAACCTTAGTTATCAGTTTAATCAAAATGCTGCTGCTGCCAGGCTTCTTCAAGACACGGACACTAAGATTTAGATAGAAATATATCGTCTACCAAAAATCACATGGGACTGGTCATTCTTTCTGAGCTCTGAAAAATAATAACAAAAATCTGTGTACTGGAGAAGCCAAAAGTGCCATGTAAACTGACAATGGTGTTTAAAAAGACAGGAACAAAGCTAAATGAATGAGCATATACAATTTTGGATAAAAGTTTTTAATATATTGGTTACTTAATGTTTTAGGAAATTTTCCATAACTAAATTACAGTGTCAAGATTTGGAAAAAAGAATTATCTGTGAAAAATATTTTATCTGAGTTAAGTTGCTTAAGAAATATGTATTAAGATTTGCAAAAATAGCAATAGACTTCAGGATTAATATTAACACTTCAATGTGGGTTTTAAAGCTTTCAGATCAACGTCTACAACAAGAATTTCATACAAACTGTAAAATACAAGGATAGGAAGTTTTCACACAGATTGAGGAGTTTCTCAGTACCCTAAAACCTTTCCATGGTACACCTCTCTGGTCAATAGATCCAAGATAAAGCAACATGATGAGAAGTATTTCCTTAATATAGGTAGTCCCAGGACTTCTCTTTTCCATGTAATTAATATACTTTATTTCTTAGAGCAGTTTTAGATTTATGGAGAAATTGAATTCAAATAGAGCTCACCTATGCTACTCCCACTATGTTTAATTTATTATTAATATTTTGAATTAGCATAGTTACATTTATTGCAATTGATATTGACATACTATTAATAACTGAAGCTCATAGTTTACATTAAAGTCACTCTCTGTTATAAAAAATTATATTGGTTTTGTCAATTGCCTCATGTCATGTATCCACCATTACATTTTCATACAGAATAGTTTCACTATCCTAAACATTCTCTGTGCTCCATCTTCTTAGCCTTCCTTCCCTCCCATCAACCCCTGGAAAAAACTAATCTTTCCACAACCTTTCATTTTGCCTTTTTCAGAATGTCATATAATTGGAATGATACAGTGTGTAGTCTTTCAGATTGCCTGATTTAACTTAGTAACATACAGTTAAGATGTCTCCATGTCTTTTCATAGCTTGATAGCACATTTCTTTGTACTGCTGAAAAGTATTCCATTGTATGAATATAACACATTTCATTTGTAAATATACTTATTGAGGAATATCTTGGTTGTTTCCAGTTTGGGGAATTATGAATAAAACTGCTATAAACATTTATGTGCATGCTTTGTGACATGTTTACAACTATTTTTGGTAAATAGGATTTCAATTGTCATATTATATGTAAGACTATATGTAGCTTTGTAAGAAACTTCCAAACCATCTTTCAAAGTCATTCTACCATTTTAAATTTCCATCAGCAACAAATTAGAGCACTTTTGCTTGACTGCCTCACAATCTGATGTTGTCATGGTTTTGGATTTTAGCCACTGTAACAGGTATGTAATGGTATTTTGTTGTCTTAATCTACAATTCCCTAATGTCTTATGATGAGCATATTTGCATATGCTTATTTGGCATTCATGTATCTTTGCTGAAGTGTCTGTTCAGATCTTTTGTCTATTTTCTAATTGGATTATTTGTTTTCTTATTGTGGAGTCTTAAGACTTATTTGTATATTCCAGATACACCTCCTTTATCAGGTTTGTCTTTTATAAATATGTGGTTCCAGTCGGTGGTCTGTGTTTTCATTTTCTTAATAGTGTTTTTCATAGAGCAGAAATTTTTGCTTTTAATATAGTTTAATATAAAATTTGTTTTTTCTCATGAATCATATTTTTGATGTTGTATGTAACATTTCATTGGGAAACTCATAATCACCTATATTTCCCTTGTTTTCTTCTAGAAGTTTTATAGTTTTGATTTTTGTGTGTGTTTGTGATCTGACATGCAAAGATATTGGAGATTCTCACTCTAATCATCACAACAAGAACAAAGCTGGACTAACTGACAATCAACAACATTTAGGTCCAACAAATAAATGAGTAATAGAAAAAAACTTTTGCCCTGAAAATGGTGGGAGATGGACAGAGAGATACAGAGACTCACAGTTTGTGGGTAAAGAAGTCCAGGTAAAAAAGTCCAGGAGCAGAAGCCAGAAGCTGGAAACACTGTTGGTAGAAACACTTTAATCTGTGTTTGGATTAAATACTGAAGTACTCAATACTTCAATATATATTCATTTTTCCCTATTTAACAAAGTGAAGGCACCAGGAATCATTGATTGCATAACTTTTACAATCTTGTAAGGAGCTAAAATGTTGAATAATATTGTCACTTATTTTAAAATACACAATTTTTGGTTGCTGATACTCTCTTTTTTCTATTCTCCATTTTATTTATTTTTCTCTAATCTTTAAAATTTCCTTTTTCTTGCTTCTATTGGGTTTAGTTTGTTCTTAATATTCTTTCTAATTTCTTAAGGTAGAAGATTTGGTCATTATTTGAGACCTTTCTTTTTTTTTTTTTTTTTTTTTTTTTTGAGACGGGGCTGGAGTGCAGTGGCGGGATCTCAGCTCACTGCAAGCTCCGCCTCCCGGGTTTACGCCATTCTCCTGCCTCAGCCTCCCTGGTAGCTGGGACTACAGGCGCCCGCCACCTCGCCCGGCTAGTTTTTTTTGTATTTTTTAGTAGAGACGGGGTTTCACCGTGTTAGCCAGGATGAGACCTTTCTATTTTTTTTTTTTTTTTTTGAGACGGAGTCTCACGCTGTTGCCCAGGCTGGAGTGCAGTGGCGCGATCTCGGCTCACTGCAAGCTCCGCCTCCCGGGTTCCCGCCATTCTCCTGCCTCAGCCTCCTGAGTAGCTGGGACTACAGGCGCCCGCCACCGCGCCCGGCTAATTTTTTTTGTATTTTTAGTAGAGACGGGGTTTCACTGTGGTCTCGATCTCCTGACCTTGTGATCCGCCCGCCTCGGCCTCCCAAAGTGCTGGGATTACAGGCTTGAGCCACCGCGCCCGGCGACCTTTCTATTTTTAATAAAAGCATATTGCAGCTATAAATTTTCCTCTGAGCATTGATTTAGCTGTATCCCATTCAGTTTATTATGTTTTGTTTTCATTTTCCACAAAATCCAATGATTTGTCATTACTGTTATGATTTCTTCTTTGACTCATTAGTTATTTAGCAGTACATTTTTAAATTTCCACATATTTCTGAATTTATTTTTTCTGCCCATGTTTGATTTCTAATTTTGTTGTTTTACTCCATTAACATACTTCGTATGACTCAAGTTAAAAAAAAACAAAAACAAAAACAAAAACAAAACAAAACCAAAAACCAAAAAAACACTTTATGGTGTGATAAGACAGAAATAAGATAGCACTCACATTCCAAAAGGGAGAAATCGGAAACATAAAATGGGTCTTGGGTCCCAAGCAACCCCAAAACCTACTTAGGCAAATTTGATTAGGTTTTAAGGCCACATACTAATTCTCTGTGACCTGATGCTTCACTCCCTGGGTCCTACAAGGCAATGATCCCATCGCTGAGCTCTGGAGCCCCCATTGGGCTGCCCAAACTCTGGGCCCACTGCTCTGTCCTTTCTGGCCTCTGCAACTATGACTCTTCCCTCAGTATAATTTTTCCCTTATTTCTTGCTATCTCCAATCCTATCAGTCCCAGTTTATGGTATCTGCTGATATAAAGTTCTCATAACCCTTATCAGTCTTCCATGCAATTCATGGGATTCTAAGCCACTAGACATAAAAGTTCTCCCCAGATCCTTTCTGAATAGCCCAAATTTTATTCTTGGTTTCTCATTAGATGTTTGATGAAATCCATAAATCACATGTCTAATCTCTTTAGCAATCTTAAATCATGGTTGTCCAGCCATAGCTTTAATGTTCTCTCCAGAACATCTTTTTTTTTCTCATTTTTTGCTGCTGCCTGGCTAAGCAGAGAATTTTCCAATTCCTCAAGTGTTGGTTTCTTTTCGCTTAATGATTTCTTCCTCATTTTATCTATTTTCTCTTGTATTAAACTGGTATAAGTAAGAAGAAGAAACCAGAGTTTGTTCCACACTGTGCTTGGAAATATCAGTTCTTTGTTAACAAATTCTACTTTCCTCCCAACGGTAGAATGTAACTCAGTCAAGTTCTCTCCACTTTATGACAAGGGTCATCTTTTCTCCATTGACCAGTGACATGTTCTTCATATCTTTCTGAGACCTCACCAGAAGCACCTTTAGGATTCAAATCTCTACCAACCAAATTGAGTGGAAAATGTGGAGTTCTCATATGCCCTTTCACTTTCAAACCCATTTACCAGTTACTTCTAATATTAGAAGAAATGAATGTGATATCTTTGTTACAATTTATGAGTCAGTATTGAAATATTATTAATCGAAGTTCACATTAGTGTTTACTCTTTGTTTTGTATGGGCTGTGGGTATTGACAAATGTATAATGGCATGCTTACACCATTATAAAATGATGCAGATTCACTGATTCAAATTTTTCCTTTTCTAATTCATAATTTTGTTGATGTATTATTTTCTAATGGTTCCTTTCTGTGGGTGGGATCACTGATTCTGCATTTCTAAAGCTCTTTAATGCTCAATATTTTCTATCTAAATGGATTTTGTACTCGAAGGGAGCCTGACTGTATTAGTTTGTTCTCACACTGCTATAAAGAACTTTCCTAAGACTGGGTAATTTATAAAGTAAAGAGATTTAATTGACTCACAGTTCCATATGACTGCGGAGGCCTCAGGAAACTTACAATCATGGCAGAATGGGAAGCAGGCACATCTTACGTGGTAACAGGCAAGGGAGAGCAAGTGTGAAGGAGGAACTGTCAAACACTTATAAAAGTATTAGATCTCATGAGAAGTCACTATCACAAGAACAGCAGGAGGGAAACCGTCCCCATGATCCAGTCACCTCCCAGCAGGTCTCTCCCTTGACATGTGGGAATTATGGCAATTACAATTTAAGATGAGTTTCAGTGGGGACACACAGCCAAACCGTATCAGTGATTCTATATTTTTGTCTTTTTCTGTGACCCTAAACTTTCTAAACAGCTGCTCAACTTTATGCTTTTTCTCTTGATTCACTTACACCTTTGATTGTCTATAAGATAAGAATTACCTTTATGATTTCAAGAATCAGTTGACTTTCCTACTAGGTATTTCATTCAAGTTCTTTTCTGAGCATTTTTTTCTGAGGACTCTATGTAAATCAGGTTTATAGAAAGCTGGTTGGAAGGCAGAAGACATAATGCCAAACTTAAAACAAAATTTTCCCCCAGCTGTCAGTTTCCTCTAAATAAGTTTTAGCTTTCACCTAAATTCCTAGTTCATTTTACCTAGTGGGAATGCATTTTTTGGGTAATGGAACACCCCTTTTATCTGTGCTCTAAGAGTGAAGAAACAAGAATGTGGGGCTGATTAGCACAATTGTTTTTCTATATGTAGATTTCTAAATAATGCCCCTGTTTACATAAATGTTTCTCACTCTGTCTTCTCTGTGGTCTGTTTATTATGAGCCTAACATCTCTTAAAATAAATGGGCATATTGGTTATTACTCACCAAACAACTGTAGTCTTAAATTGTGGCAGTATCTGATATCTTTATTTGTAGATCATTTCTACATTAGCTTCTGTCTAACAAATCATTTAACTAAATTTCCCCAACTAAAATCTATAGAAAAGTTACAAAAACAGTCAATTAATAAATTTCTACCTTTCACCTAGATTCATCAATTACTAATATTTGTCTCATTGGCTTTATATCTCATGGAATACATTTTCATACTATCTTTTGTGTGTGTTGCTTTGCATAGTCTTACTTGCCTTTGGGTGTTTGTTTTGCTTTGTTTCTTAACAGATTGTTCAATTAAAATCATTAAGTTTTAGGGCAATTCAAAGCCTTCGTAATACATTTTTAAAAATTGGAATGGACTTCCTTTATTTCCAGTCTGCCTCTTGGGTTTACTTTTGCATCTTACTTCCATTTTTAAGTAAGTATGCTTATATTTTGCAATTACCAAGATCCAAGCCCCCTTCTATCCTCTACTGACTCTGCTACTATAGACATATGTCTTCTCCCACTGACAGCATATCTTCTTTAACCAGATGTGTTATCATCTTGGAGTCCTCAAATACTGCCTAGTATTTTTGCTGAGATCTAATATATGTGTTGATTTAGAAAAACACAAACTCATGAATTCTGCCAATTCGTGCACTAAAAATATCAGAAGTTATAGGAGGAAAAATGATATGGCAGAGTAATTAAATCTTTGACAGCCTCATAATCAGGGCTTCAGCTGAGCTTGTAACTATCGTAGTAATTATACAGCATATTAAATATTCACTGGTATTTCCACCCAGAATCAGCCCAGTCCATCGTTTTTAGAAAATTCAACGTTTTATGCATTTTCTTTGGAGACTGTCCCTTAGGGTAGCTACTCAAAAGAAGCATGACTTCCATCACAATTAAAAATCTTGTGAAGTCTACCTTTCTGTCATCAGGTTTTATTCAAGCATTTTTTTAGCACAGGGAAAATATCCTCTCATCTATTTTATTTGTGTTTGCAGTATCATAGTATCACCAAACAGTTTGATGTCATAAAAAGAGGTGCAAAGTTTTGGGCCACTAAAATGTTTACTATTACTCAGAAAAGAACCTTGGTAGGTTTTTTCACCATTTTTTCCCCCTTTTTCTTTTCTTTTCTTTTCTTTTTTTTGGTCTTTATGTATGGTGTTGTTTAGGCTTTCTGTTGAATTATGAGAAAGGGTACCCTTGATGATTTCTTAATTTGGGTAAAATTATTTAAATCTGGGAAAATGATGTTTGAGACTTTGTAACTTCTTTTTACACCCTTATCATTCCTTTATAGGCATGTGTCATCAGAACTAATTTGCACGCACCATGGCAAGTGAAGGGTATTTGATCATTCCACATTGATGCATTCTAGTTGACATCAGTATTTGGCCCCATTCCAATATGAGCAGATGATTTCTCTTAAATAGATCATAATCTTGCCACTGCAGCTCCCCTTTCTGCTCAGGAATGAAAAACAATAATAATTCTTCCAAAACAAGACTTTCATTAATTTCTGCCACTTCTGATATAGTTAAATCAATTGGCTTTATGGTTGCTGTGCTTCCTTCTAGAACACTTTGAAAAAATTACATATGGATATTTATTTCAGTAGCAATGTACTATATGAAGTGCAGGTGGTTGGTTTCTAATCTGAAGTTTCTGCCTTCCTTCTCTAATAGAGTTACATTTATTAGGCCTTAATTCATTTACCTACATATTTATTTATTTGTTTTAATATTGTAATAATGGTAGGGGCATTCTAAACACTGTCTTAAAAAGATTGCCTTTTTTTTTAGTTCTCGCTAAATTTGTTCAATATCATGGCAAACATATATGAAATCATTAATAATTTATGGTATTTTTCATACCTTTGTGGATAACAATGTGTAGACTACAAAAGCATTGCTTGGTAAAAGGTATAACCAAGGATGAAAATAACATATATTGTAAAATTGAGGAGGAACATAACTGTATTGGACACAGTCATTTACTCCTCTTTTTCCTTAGGAACCCAGCTTTTTTTAATTATAAGAAAATATAAACTTATACCTTGAATAGTTAATTTGGGGCCAAGCGTCTGAGTTCTGCCTAGTGAAATATGGGTGAAAGAAATGCACATCACTTTCCAGGTTCAGCTTTTACATTTTGTAACACAGTATTCTCTACTATTTCTTCCCTTTGGATGACAAAAGTGAGAATAATATGGTTAAGATTGGAGACACCAACAACAGAAGGACCTATTGGAGAAATGGCTAATTCTCACAGCTTGCATTGAACTCCGTGTTGAGGAAAATGGATACTTAGTGTACCCATACAAGTTAGCTTTTGCATGACTAGTACAAAGACAAATTGCAAGAGGAAGAAGGCAGAAGTATAAAGATGGAAGTAGCTGATCTGGAGACACCTGGAGGAAAGGGTTGGCTATATAATATTAATATATTTTACTTCTGCCCTATTCAGTGTGGTCAACTACTAACCCACACCATTTTATAACATCATAAGTTACTGCAAATGTGTTTTTTCCACATAAGCATGCTTAATGGCTACCCATAGTTTCTATGGATCACTATAACAGCCTTGTAAAAGTGCCATCTGTATGCTTGTCAGCAACTGCTGTCCTCAAGAAGGTTTTATTTTCCTTTTTGGTAAACTCTGCTTTAATAAGAAGATATAATTAGTAACAATAAGAATCAAATTTCCAGTTATTGTAATATTTTAGAAGTAAACAAACACTGATAAATAACTCTTTATTTCTGATGCTGCAGACATATGAGAAATGTAACTACTTTTGGCAAGATCTGTGAAGAGAATGGTATTTTATTGTATTAGAATTCTCCAGAGGGACAGAACTGATCGGATGTATGTGTATAAGAAAGGGAGTTTATTAGGGAGATTGGCTCACATGATCATAAGGCAAAGTCCCACAATTAGGCCATCTGCAAGCTGAGGAAGGAAGAAACCAGTGGTGGCTCAGTCCAAGTTCAAAAGCCTCAAAAGTAGGGAAGCCGAGAGTGCAGCCTTCAGTCTGTGACCAAAGGCCTGAGAGTCCCCGGCAGCCGCTGGTGTAAGCCCAAGTGTTCAAAGGCAGAAGAACCTGGAGTCTGATGTCTAAGGGCAGAAGGAATGGAAAGAAGCATCCAGCATGGGAAAAAGGTGAAAACCAGAAGATAGTGAGTGAGCTTATCCCACCTTCTTCCACCTGCTTTGTTCTAGCCACACTGGCAGACCATTTGATGGGTCTTCCTCTTCCAGTCCACTGACTCAAATGTCAGTCTCCTCTGGCAACACCCTTACAGATCCACCCAGAAACAATACTTTACCTAGGCATCATTCAATCCAATCAAGTTGACACCTATTATTAACCATCACACTTATATAACATGTGTAGTTTCCATTTAAGAAGCATATTATATGCTTACTTTGAAAACATAAAAAAGACGAGATGTATAATTGAATTCCTATGAAAAGCATAGAGGTACTGAAATAAGTATCTCCAGTACTTTTAGGATTCCTTACTAAATCTTATCTCTATTTTTATTACATGAATTAACTCTTAGAAACTCCTAATCATCCATGTTGACAGAGCCACTGACAAATACCAGGTTTTTCACCCATAATAGATTGATTATCCACCCCTAACCTCCTAGTTTTCAAAACAAGTCCTAGAAATGGCTTTACTCAGTGTATTTTATGATCATAAGTGTAGCATACCATTGATTACTGTACCCAGTAAATTAACACCCCTGATTTAGGGAAGAGCCATTCCCAAAACACAGGTGGTGTGGCTCCCAGGAGGAGGGAAGCATCTGGGCAGACAAACCATCAGCAGCAGCAGGGATGAATCTTCTCGGTTTTTGTATGTAAGTTGTGCTTTCTGAGACCCTTGTGTGTTGAGATCATCACTTAATGTGCCTCCCAGCATCTATTTTTTGTTGTTTTACTAAAAGTACATTGATTTATCTGTGGGGAACTATTTCTGCCCACTCTAGGTCTACATACATCAGATTAGGCATCCCTTCACCCTGGATAGGCATAATCCAAATTGAGGCTCCTTCTAAAAATGAATGATTCAAGATGGGTCAATTCCAAATGAATCTATTAGATGCAGTCTTGAAGATAGAACAAAAACCTGAACATGCTAGATGCAACTTTCTCTCCACTTGGAAAGAAAATGCCTGAAAATAAAGCAAACTCAGAAAAAATAGGTATTAAGAGTTGAATAAAAATTCTGTAGTCCCAGCTAGCTACTCAGGTGGCTGAGGAGGAAGGCCTTGAGCCTAGTTTGAATTCAACTTGGGCAACATAGCAAGAATATCTCTAAAATGCAATAAAATAATTGAAGAAAAAGAGATTTCTGATGATGGTTTTCAAGCATTTTGACCCAACTCTTTTAAAGTTTGACTTTTCTATTGACTTCTTTTTTTTTTTTTTTCTGTTAACCAATACGTTTATATTTCTGCTTAAGCTAGTTTGAGTTTAATATCATGTTACTTGGAATTGAGTCCTCAGTAATAAGTGAGGATAAGGGGAGGTTATGGAGCAATTCCCAGAGGAAAATTTGAATCTTTTTTTTTTTTTTTTTTTTTTTTTTGAGACGGAGTCTCGCTCTGTAGCCCAGGCTGGAGTGCAGTGGCCGGATCTCAGCTCACTGCAAGCTCCGCCTCCCGGGTTCACGCCATTCTCCGGCCTCAGCCTCCCGAGTAGCTGGGACTACAGGCGCCTGCCACCTCTCCCGGCTAGTTTTTTGTATTTCTTAGTAGAGACAGGGTTTCACCGTGTTAGCCAGGATGGTCTCGATCTCCTGACCTCGTGATCCGCCCGTCTCGGCCTCCCAAAGTGCTGGGATTACAGGCTTGAGCCACCGCGCCCGGCCGAAAATTTGAATCTTTATTGACTACCTGGATTTTCTTTTCATAAGCAAGTAAAGTAGGGAGCATGTGATCCATAAAGACTCACCACCATGGACTATATCACCAACCCTATCTAACAGAAGAAGGAAGTTGGTTGTGATAATAGAGTTGCTTTGGGACCCAGAATCAGAGATAATGCTTAGAATGAAGAGACAGAAGTAACGTGAGGTTGGCACAGCTTCCTTTTTCTTTGTTCATGATACTCCTAATTAGTAAGCCATTTATTAAGAGTTTGAAAGTACCTCCAAGTGATATATACTTGCAGGTATTCCTGTTTTATTTTCATTTTTCTGGTCAGAATTCCTTTAGTAGTACCTGAAATAACAGTATAGGTTATCCTGGATATTTGTGATAAAATATTTAGCTTATATTTTTTCATTTCTTCTATCCAGAGTAGTTTACTTTCTCCCTAAACCAGGTTATAAAACATCAAATCACCTAAAATGTCTGTGTTAAATAAAACACAAAATTTACTGTATGGATGTTAAACATTTTTTCTGGAATTCAACTAAAATTTTATCAGTTTACATTTTAGTGAGAAACATACTAAAAAGAAAAAGCAAGAAAGGAAAGGGAAAGAAAGAAACAGAAAGAAAGAAAGAAAGAAAGAAAAAGAAAGAAAGAAAGAAAAGAAAAGAAAAGAAAGGAAAAGAAAAAAAAACAAAACAAAGAAAGAAAGAAAGAAAAAGAAAGAGGCCGGGCGCGGTGGCTCAAGCCTGTAATCCCAGCACTTTGGGAGGCCGAGACGGGTGGATCACGAGGTCAGGAGATCGAGACCATCCTGGCGGTGAAACCCCGTCTCTACTAAAAAAAAATACAAAAAACTAGCCGGGCGAGGTGGCGGGCGCCTGTAGTCCCAGCTACTCGGGAGGCTGAGGCAGGAGAATGGCGTGAACCCAGGAGGCGGAGCTTGCAGTGAGCTGAGATCCGGCCACTGCACTCCAGCCTGGGCGACAGAGCAAGACTCCGTCTCAAAAAAAAAAAAAAAAAAAAAAAAAAAAACAGAAAAAGAAAGAAAGAAAGAAGGAGGGAGGGAGGAAGGAAGGAAGGAAAGAAAAAAGAGAGAAAGATAAAGGAAGGAAGAAAGGAGAGAAAGGAAAGTAGGAAGGAAGGAAGGAAAAGAGGAAGGAAGGAAGGAAGGAAGGAAAGAAAGTAGGAAGGAAGGAAAAGAAAGAGAAGAAGGAAGGAAGGAAGGAAGGAAAGAAAGAGAAGCAGGGAGGGAGGGAGGGTGGGAAAGAATGGTCTGAGATTTAAGTCTAATTCACTGATAGTCTGAAATTACAAAAGTCACAGGTGTGTGTATTGAAGGGCCAAAATAAAGATTTGTCTTTGTTAATGTTGAGAACATGTTGTATAAATATTATTATTACCACGATATATATCTTTTACAAAACTGTAGTGTAACATAGTGATTCTACAGTTTCAAGATAAAACTATGCAATTTCCACATAAAGCTATTGTCTGATTTTTTTATTTAAAGAAAGTATGAATATGACTCAAAAGTGATTATATTGATAAATATATACTACATCCCACTATGAGAAATGCTGTGTGCTATCCTTTCTTATAGGTTTGTTAACCACTCAGGGAACTGATCTCTCAATAACTTATGTTTGATGAGAATATATTTGTTTAATGGTACCACAGAGAATTGAGGACTTTACCAGTTCCTAACATAAGCTTAATATATAATCAGATTTTTTTTTCCTTTTTTTCCTCCTGTGCTGTGAGCTGACTCAAACTATTGCTCTCACTACTTTTAATGTTGGAACATATTTGAAACAATCCCTTTTTTTTTTTTTCAAAAAAGCAAAAGCAAAAGCAACTGAGATGCTTGGAGTGTGTAATCATTCTCAGCAAACTATTGTAAGAACAGAAAACCAAACACCTCATGTTCTCACTCATAGGTGGGAATTAAACAATGAGATCACTTGGACACAGGAAGGGGAACATCACACACCAGGGTCTGTCGTGGGGCGGGGTGGGGGGAGGGATAGCATTAGGAGATATACCTAATGTAAATGATGAGTTAATGGGTGCAGCACACCAACATGGCACATGTATACATATGTAACAAACCTGCACGTTGTGCACATGTACCCTAGAACTTAAAGTATAATAAAAAATTAATAAAAATTAAAAAAAAGTATGTGGTAAAATGTTCAGTTAGTTACTAATCCACTGGAGTTAAGTGCAATCTCTGGAGGTGTTGAGCATGATCTAATACTGCAGCCTTCTACCTAAAGAGCACCACTACAGTAACAGCCCTGCCAAATATTCTCTGCTTTTCACTTACACCCAATAATGCTTCTCAAGATATCCCTTATAATGTTACTTAGACATGCACACAGGTGCTTGTTGAAGACTTTGACTTTAAAATGAATACCATTTACAATGGCAACACATTTGGCAAAGAAGTGAAAACTCTGAAAAATGCCAATGAAGAGATTGAATAATGTATTCTGAATATGTGTTTATTTATTTTTCTTTTTTGATGTCAAACATTTTGAAATGGACAGGCTCATTCATATATATACACCCTGCACCTTTTACTTTTTTCGTAATCAGAGACAGAATATCATAACTATTAGTCATAGGATCTTTGTGAATTTATGCAGATGGGCTGACTTCTTTGATAATTCCTGGTATCCAAAAGAAGTGTTAGATTGCTTGTGATTCCAGAAAAAGTTATTGGAGTAGCACAAATTATAACTCAGGATTTAAAAATAAAACATTTCTTTTTATCTTTTCTTCTCATCTCTCTGTTTTCAAGCCCACTTGTTCTTCACATGGCTCTGAAAACAGAAAGATGAAAAGGAAAGACAAAAAGGAAACTAGTTGGGATGTCTTTACAATTACTCATCACTGAGCACACTGAATCCACTGTATGTCCCTACTCATAAACAAATAACTGCCCTGTGAACAGTAGAGCTCTTCTTTTACTTTCTTCTTCAAAATGTGACACTTTGAATAGTAATTGAACTTGGCTTCTAGAGATTATAATGTAAGAAGAAACTGTATGCTTCATTTAGTAGGAAGAATTCTCAAAATGATTCCGATAATTCACCTTTGATTCTCAACCCCTTCGATTGCAGGTGGACCCTCTAAATATGAATGTCATTCCTGTGAGTGTGGCACATTATGTGGCAAAGAGAGCTTATCTAGGTGGGGTTAACCTAATCACAGGAGCCCTTCATGAGTAGAGTTTTCTCCAGATGGTGGCAGAGATATTCAAAGCATGAGAATGATTCAAAGCACAATTGCTGGCTTTGAAAGTGGAGGGGGCAACGTAGACCTTAAAAATGTTCCCCTCAACTTGACCGTATATAAAGTTTCCTTCTGACTATAGGCCCCTGACTTCCATTTTCTTAAAGCATTTATTTTTTATTACTGTGCAATTAATTCTAGGAACAATGCATTTTAAATTACATTATATATTTTATTAGACCAAAGGGACCTGAAGTGCTAAACCTCTTCACACTTTACACACTAGTTTTCCTTCGTTAAAACCATTCTATAATCATACCAACTGTTCACTTGCCACACAATCAGACTGCGATCATTGAGTTTGTCATAGGTAGCCTGAGACATGGAGCCAAGAAATGATTTGCAAACCTTCTTTCTAGCTTTCTATTGTTCCATCAGAGAATCTTCTTAGAAGATCCAGTTTTCAGACTATACATTGTTATTTTCTTAAGCCTTTCCAAAAGGCCCTTTCATTCTTACTTTTCGATTTGGTAAATGCTTTCCCACAGCCTTGAAATAGAAGCCCTACTGACATCATACATTTTTAATATACCAAGATGTTTTACTGTAACAATATGACCCATATCTTTTTCTCAGTAGCCATTTTCCTTGATTTCTAATATCAAATTTAAACTACTCAAAAGTGAATAATGTCTTGACTAAAATAAGTTTTTGTTTTTGTAATCACAGTTACACTCTTATTTTAAGCTTCCAGAAACAAATTGTTGGGGATGTTAAACAATGCTGATTGAATTCTAGTTATTTTAATGAGGAATAACTCTTCATTCTTTTTACCAGCCTGCTATTTACTGAGCATCCACTGTATTCACAGCACTATTACAAACACTTACGGATTTTAACTAAAAGAAATATCCATCACACTCTTTCATGTGACAGAGAAAATGGAGCTCTAATACATTGTTTATCTATTTGTATTAGATGACACTTACTGAGAAAATTAACACAGTCATGCCTTACAGAGGTAAAAGGAAAGTGAAAATGTAGTTAGGGAAATAAGGGTGAAAAATGTGGTGAATTTTGGAGAATTGAGCTAGAAAGTTACCAATAAATTGAGTGATTTAAAATATGCTGTGTTATCGAAGATTGCCTGATTCTTAATGACTGTACAATCAATGTAAGCCGTTATTATCTTTAAAATTAATAATATTTTTCTTAGCATGAATGTTTCTTAGCATGAACTAAATGTTAAACATTCAAAACGTACTTCACTATCTGCCTTATATTTGTGATTTTTGTTCTACTATTCATAAATTCATTCACTTAATGAAATATGAATTTTAAGTCAACTATCTGCAAAGTGTGGTGTTAGTGTGGTGAAAAAGTGAGAAATGATCCTTGCTTTTATGACTTTTCAATTTAATGAAGAAGACTGACAGCAACATAAAATTATTTAGATAAATTTGGGTATAATTCTGACATTTTCTCTAGAAAAGAATACGGAAATGGCCCAGGATATATTGGTTGAAATAACACATTTAAAGTGGACTCAGAATCAAAAAGTATCCCTGGCTAAGGAAAGAGCAAGCATGAAAGACCTGAAGCAGAAAAAAAAGAGCCTGGTACATTTGAGGTGATAGAAATATACCGTTGTGACAGCAGCCTCTTTCAGAATTCTGAGAATGAAACAGAAAAAGCTGAGAAGTTGACATGAGGCAGTTAGCGCCTTACAGAACAGGTTAATGATTTTAGACTTGAGGCTTAAAACAGAAAATTGCTGCAGGGTTTCAAGTTTAGAAGTGACAGGATCTGAGTCTTTTTAAGAACACTTTGGGTGTGCATAGAAATTCAATTGGTCTGGAGGTGGAGTAATTGTGGGAACCCTTCCTTTCTGGAAGAATAGATAGTTATAGGGGCTCAAGCTGAGTTAAGTAAGTGGCTGTTTAGATAAAGAAAAGACTTCAGGAATATTTAGTATGTAGTAAAAACAGGAATACTGAATTATTAGATATGCTATTGGAGGGGAATGCAATGATTATAAGGGCAAACTAATGATATAAAATCAAATTAACTAGGGAGACAGTATATAGTAGGATAAAGAAAGAAAAAGTCTGAGGTATTCATTATGTAAAAATTGGATAATGGGCCGGGCGCGGTGGCTCAAGTCTGTAATCCCAGCACTTTGGGAGGCCGAGACGGGCGGATCACGAGGTCAGGAGATCAAGACCATCCTGGCTAACATGGTGAAACCCCATCTCTACTAAAAATACAAAAAACTAGCCGGGCGAGGTGGCGGGCGCCTGTAGTCCCAGCTACTCAGGAGGCTGAGGCAGGAGAATGGCGTGAACCCGGGAGGCAGAGCTTGCAGTGAGCTGAGATCCGGCCACTGCACTCCAGCCTGCGCGACAGAGTGAGACTCCATCTCAAACAAACAAACAAACAAACAAACAAACAAAAATTGGATAATGGAAAGTTTTCCATAGTAGAGTGAGGCCCACAGCTCTGAATTTGTATGAAAACAGAGTAGAAAATAGGTAGGAAAATGGAGAGAAGTTTGTGGAGAGGAAAGGAATAGTAACGAGTGAATGTTAAGAGTATTCAAATAGAATGTGGCAGGAAAGTGTCCAATAATTTTAGCCTCAGATGTTATTAATGAGTTGATTTAAAAATTTAGTAAAATGCTGCCAGATCGAAGTAGGCCATGAGGGAATGAGGCAAAGAGGAAGTTCGGGGTACATGGGGACAATTGTTTGTAGAAGTTTGCGTGTGAAGGATGATAAATAAATCAGTGGGATGGTAAGCCAAGGAGTTTGCCTAAGATGTTACAAATTAGTCAGGGTATTAGTGTTTGAAAATAGATCACTCATTACATAAAGTGTTTCCAAATTTCCTAGCATTCAGAAGACACTAAGTAATGTCCCACGACAATATCTTGACTTTTAATTATGTGTATAGTTTGCCAACATTTCTGACAAATCCCAAATAATTTTTAAGTTTCTGCAAATATCTCTTGGTCATTTATTAACTAGTTTCTCCCTCTCCTATGGTAAACTATGCCATTTTGAAGCAAATGTGTATTTGGGTAACTTAAAGTACACAAAAATTAAAGTTATGGTGTTTAACAAAATGTAATAAAGATCTCTGGTCAACATATGCAAAGCACAATTCAGACAATGAAATTTTTATATGGCATATTAGATAATACTGGAAATTCTTAATTGACACTCCACCAGAGATCTTCTAATGTGGGCAACTTTGCTTACTTCCTTACCTGCTACCTTGTTAGAACCGCCAACCTGTTTTCTCCCAGAGATAGTTGTATTGATTATTCCTCTTAACTTGGAATTCAGCCTTTCCAATGACAGGCATTGGACCAAAGAGAAGAGAAAAAAATAAGAATTTTATTTTTTCATCTCTGCTTGTAGGTTCAACTTTTGTTAAACTTAAGAGAATCTGTAAAAATGCAACTAACATCATAAACAGACAATTCTCACATTATACATCTGGACAGTTTGGCCTCTCATGGAAGTTCTCCATTCATATTCTAGTCTATGATTTCCATTTTATGTTTGCATAAACACAGAAATCCTTTACTAGTTTTTGAGCTTAATAGGTTTTACCCTCTAATAAAAAGATAATGTGATTCGTCCTCATAAGTAAATTTTAATTTATCCACTGGAAAAAAAAAGTCAACTATTGAGAATTTCAAAACAGAAATTTTCATTTTCTTTCTATACATTATTTCATTTACATTACAGTCCAGCGTTTTACATGTGTTATTATGTTATACTTGAATCAGTTAGGAAAGTCAAAATTATCCCAGAGAGTATAAGGAAAAGATGATGTACTTTAAAAACATAATGGAAACTTTGGAAATAATGATAGGAAAAAGTGACTCAGAGTTGATCCTGAGAATATAAGTAAGATAACCTTGAAAAATTTTGAAGATACATTATAACTTCTAGAGGGAAAAAAATAGGTAGAAAATTATTAATACACTAATCTTCACCCGCAACCAGTAAAAAAGATAAATTCTTTAGAAAATGAGTAAACTTTGAAATTCATTTGCATCCTAAATGTATATCTTTATAAATAACTATTTAAATGTGTGACTGTGATTTAACTACTGGCTACACATTTCATTCAATCATTAAATTGTATTTCTTTCAGTAACCATAAAACACAGAAGTAGTAAAAGTTCATTGGTAACCATCAACAGTTGGGTTGTAAATATCAAATAATAAGATAAACTACGGTACAACTGACTTCACTGGAGAAAAATTTAGCGGCAAATTTGTTTACTTCCTCATAATATGTGGTAATAATTGGCCCCTTAGAACTTCTTTTTATTTTTATTTTATTTTTATTTTTTTTTTGAGACGGAGTCTAGCTGTGTCTCCCAGGCTGGAGTGCAGTGGCGTGATCTCGGCTCACTGCAAGCTCCGCCTCCCGGGTTCATGCCATTCTCCCGCCTCAGCCTCCCAAGTAGCTGAGACTACAGGCGCCCGCCACCACGCCCGGCTAGTTTTTTGTATTTTTAGTAGAGACGGGGTTTCACCGTGTTAGCCAGGATAGTCTCGATCTCCTGACCTCGTGATCCACCCGCCTCGGCCTCCCAAAGTGCTGGGATTACAGGCTTGAGCCACCGCGCCCGGCCCGTAGAACTTCTTTAAGGTCATTTATGATCATAATTAAAAGAAGTATTACTTTAAATCATTAATCTACAATCAGCCAGCTATTTGATTCATATTTGATTAATAAATCAAAACGTCCTTCTCAACCGGATTGGTCTAACCTTCAGAACACATTTTGCAAGTCCCTGCTTGATTCAAAGTGGTCTTACATCCCTAGTGAAAGTAATAAGTAAAAATTATTCTCTAACCCTTTCAAATATTTTCCTGAAACTGTATTTATCTTTCTGTAAACCAACTTTTAGAAAGAATAAATAAACTAATAAATTGTTGGTTTGTACGAGGTAAGACAAAATGTTTTTGGACACATTTTTTCTTTTCTTTAGTGACAGAATCAAATAATTATTTTTGATGCTCAATAGAAGCAACCTGAATATATCATAAAACTTAATCCAGGCTTAATTTCACTTTATGTAAAGACAGTCTAGTCTACGCCATACCTACCGCCTACAAATCCAAACTTAGTATTCAATATTTGGGCAGGTGGAAAGAAATTTCCAATAAAAGTTCTGAGGTAGATTAGAGAATAAAAATAAGAGTGAGACAGATGGGTAATGGTTAATAAGCCTTGACTATTAAAAACAGTATATTTAAAATAGAGGGATTTAATATACAGAAGCAATAACATGACATTTGGAAGGAAAGATGGTGACAGAGTCCAGGTGTTTAGATATCCTTTTATTCAGAAGATATCAGATAGGGTAGCACAGTTATTACAGAAACAAATGAAAACACATGTTGTTATTCTGACAGTCACAGTGGGGTCAGTAATTCTGCAGTATAAAACAACTTCAAAATTTTGCTTGTTTGACAAATGGAAAGTTTGCATTTCAAGTACATGTCCTATGTAGATTATTAGATCAATCTGCCCAAAGAGTTACTCCGGGATGTGAGATAATGGAGGCTTGTTGACATGAGCATGTGTGATCACCAGAACTGTGGGAAGTGCAAGCGGTGAATTATTAACTGGTTTTTAATGATTTGGGTCCAAAGTGAGCCATATCACTCCCGATTATACCACATTGGCTAAAGCAAGTCATATGGAGACAGAAAACATGAAAAAACTTCCTTAATAAAGAAAACTTCAAAAATGCCTACCATGTTTCTGCAAAGAATAAAACTGGAAAGATTTGTTGAACAACTTGGATCCTTATTACAGTTGGTCTGTCTGTTCACTAGATATTATGGTTAAGATTCTTCATCCAGGCAAAATATACTGTAAATGTTTTATCCAGTGATAGTGTCCCAACCCTAAAGCCAAAGACATGGAAGTGAATGGGGAAAGAAATTATCCCCACACACACCAAGTAGAATTGGAGGAATCCAGACAATGAAACTGAAATACTCTCTTTCAAAAAGAAGATTGAGAGAATAAAAGAGTTTATGGTTAATAGCAATTCTGTAACTCTAGTCGGAATTAAAGGTGACCTATTTTATGATGGTGTTTGGGTCATGCTCTTTGTTAGAGGTCCAGATCTTCTCTCTGGGATAAATTCCTAAATCTACTGTTCTCTATGGTCTTTATTTCTATATAAGGGAAGAGGAGGGGAAAGGAGGGGAAGGCAGGGGAGGGGAGGGGATGAGAGGGGAGGAGGGAAGGGAAGGATCTTCTTTTTCCACTACTTTCTTTGTCATATCTGAAGTGAACAATGTGCCCTCCTTAAGAGCTTAGGCATTTGTCGTTTACCTCCTATTTGTAGACCGTTAACTCAAACAATGTTATAGAAATGGAAATATTTATATCCAGAGTTCTGGTTATAATGGTAGCTTTCCTCTCTATATACATGGTAGGTTTTTTATTCTATTCTTCTTAGTTTTATGTGCCAATAAACTTTCATTTCAGTTTTTGCTTTTTTGTTTGTTTAAAAACAAATGTCTTGCAACATTCCTCTGCTTTTTTGTGCTCCAAAACTTCTTTTTCTTTCTCAACTTACTTGCAGAAACCATGAGACTATCAGACTTTGAGGTCAAGGTGCACCTTTAGTATCATTTCCTGAATCATTTTTATTCCAATTGAAAAAATCTGTTGAGCTCTACCATAATCCATTCAAAAGTATTAACAATAGAAAGATTGTTAATACCCTTGATTTGATCGTTATAGAAAGGTCGACTTTGATCCTCCCTTGTTATCAAAGTACATCTTAATAATATTTCATGTTATATTGTGGTTGAAAATTTTTTAGGTCTCTGAGCTTTTTGACAATATTCTATTTCATTTCTGATTATTCACTTGTACATTTGTCTCTGAGTTCATCTACTTTAGCGATATTTCATTAAGTACAGTAAAACTGCAAGCTATTACTACATCAAACAAGATATTTCAAGAAGAAATAACTCAGATATGAATGTGGACATGGGCAATCAGAATGAAATAGAATGTAACCTGTTCCCAGCTGTTCCTACATTGCTACCTGTTGTTCCTTATGAACCTGGCATTATACTTGCATGCACACACATACATGCTTGTATGTATTATGGTGAGGTTTTTACTAAATACTTTGTCATTGCCGTGGTGATCATCTTACAGTGAATTGCCATCTTTCCGGTACCCATTCCCTTGCCCCTTAGCTTCTTGCATTATTTATGTATGTATGTATGTATTTATTTATTTATTTTTGGGGTGGAATTTCACTCTTGTCGCCCAGACCACATTGCAATGGCACAATCTCGGGTCACTACAACCTCTGCCTCCAGGGTTGAAGCGATTCGCCTGCCTCAGTCTCCCGAGTAGCCGGGATTACAGGCATGAGCCACCACCCCAGGCTAATTTTTATATTTTTAGTACAGACAGGGTTTCACCATGTTGACCAGACTGTCTCGAACTCCTGACCTCAGGAGATCCACCTGCCTCAGCCTCCCAAAGTGCTGCGATCACAGGCGTGAGCCACTGCACCCAGACTATATTCGTTTCTATTTTCCCCAGAACACGCTTTATTCTTTACTTTGCTTGGAAACAATCTGCATTCCAAATATGTTTAGAATTGCTATAAATGAGTAAGAGAAATACATAGCATAGTATTTTTAAATGAGTACAAAAGTGGATTATGTATTCTATAATTCTATGAAAAGGTGTGTTCAACCTTGTAAGCATAAAAGCGAAACAAATTAAAACAACCATGAGAGTGGCAAAAAATGAAACAAAAAATTTCATTGTGAAGTGTGGATAAGAGAATAAGTTGGTACAATCATTTTGGTAATTAGGATATAATTGTATACTAATTTGGAAGATGTACATAATTTGTCACACAGAAATCCCACTGGATTTTATCATAATAGACTTAAACTAGAAGAAAATCCTATGTCTATCAATTACAAAATAAATATTTCTTATTGATACAATGAATTACCATAGAGCAATAAAAATAAATGGCATCTCTAATATCTAAAATTATCTAAGACAATTTTTACAAACCTCTTGACTGAAACAAGATGTCAAATAAAAACATATATTACCATTAATAAGCATAACAGACAACACAAAATTAACTTTAAGGATGAATACAAAGGTGTATAACGTTTTTTGAAAAGGCGATATTGGGAGGCTGAGGTGGGTGGATCACGAGGTCAGGAGTTCGAGACCAGCCTGGCCAGAATAGTGAAGCCCTGTCTCTACAAAAAATACAAAATGTTAGCCGGGTGTGGTGGTGGGCGCCTGTAATTCCAACTACTCAGGAGGCTGAGGGAGAATTGCTTGAACCTGGGAGACAGATGTTGCAGTGAGCCGAGATCACATCATTGCACTCCAGCCTGGGTGACAGAGCGAGACTCTGTCTCAAAAAAAAAAAAAAAAAAAGGAGATAATTATCATAAATTTTAGTGTAAAGTTTACACCCAGGTCAGCTGCAGAGAGGTTTCATATTTACAGATGAATTGGTGGAGGCTTCTTGAATACTGATTATAGTTATAGCCATGGCTCTTTGCTGTACCTTATTTTTTCCAGGCACATATATTTTTATGTATCATTCTTTATATATGTTAAATCCTAACAAAACAAATACAGATTAACTAATTTTAAAATACTAATTGGTTCTGTAATAAAGTAAACCTATTATGATTCACCTGAATAGGAAACTAAAATCCTAAATAGGATTCACAGAATATTGTTTTTCAGTGAGCAAGCCGAATCCCAGTAGTCTGGCTGAACGTTCCATCTGTGGCATGTACTAGCTGTTTGCACTTGGCAAAGTTATTTTGTATCTCTGAACCTGTTTTGTGGTTGCTACAAAACTAATAGTAAAGGAACGCTTATCATCTCATTGTTGTGAGGATTCAATAATATGTGATATGAAAACTGCTTTACAATGTGGCTTATGATTATGATTATTTTATTATTATTATTTAAACCATACTGTTAATTAAGAACAGAACTGGAACTGCTCTTGAGCTTTCTTGCTTCACAATGTATCCCTCATTTCTCTAACACATTCTGCTTTTAGGTTCCTCAAGGGCTTTGTGCAATTTAGTTACATTTTCAGAATCATAAATAATCTCTGTCAAGCCTAGCATGTCTAGGTAAACATCCTATTATGGTGAGATTAAATTTTAATTTTTTGTAAATAAAATACATCCAACAAGAGTAACACCCTCATTAGATAAAAATGCATCTCCTGTGAGTGGGTGTCAATAATTAAACTAAGGATGTGATCTGCACTCTAGAATCTTAACATATCGACTCTACCAACCAAGAGTTATCTTCAACAATTTCATTTAAAATTTTTAGGTATAATCAGTTTTGAAATGGTTGTATATGAGTCTTACTAAAACAATATTTGACAATATTCTATTTCATATCTGAGTACTCATTTTTACATTTGGTTCTGAGTTTATCTACTCTAGTTGTATTTCATTAAGTACAGTAAATAAACGGCAAGGTATTACTGCACCAAACAAGGTATTTCAAGAAAAAATAATTGAGAAATGAATGTGCAATTGGGTAATCAGAAATGAAATGAACGTAATCTGTTCCCAGTGTATTTTGTCGTGACTACCTGTGGTTCCTTTTGAATCTTACGCAGAGGTTTTGTAATTGCATGACAGTAAAAGCAAATCTTGGTTTATAACTTAGGGTTAAAAAATCTTAATTGTGTTCACACAGTAACCAATTGCCTGTTTGTCTATTTGTTGAGTTTTTATGGCCTTCTTTATATTCACAATATTAAATTTATTGTGGTACAAATGGATGGTTAAGGCAAACAGAAATGCATACTTGTCTAATTTAAATATGTTTGATTTTATTTTCTATTAGATTTCAGCTCCTTAATTTAATTTAGTACATTTTCTCCTGTGCAACCACAATGTTTATTAACATGCTTATAATAACAACATAATGTAATCCCAGCACTTTGGGAGGCCGAGACGGACGGATCACAAGGTCAGGAGATCCAGACCATCCTGGCTAACCCGTTGAAACCCCGTCCCTACTAAAAAATACAAAAAACTAGCCGGGCAAGGTGGCGGGCACCTGTAGTCCCAGCTACTGGGGCGGCTGAGGCAGGAGAATGGCGTAAACCCGGGAGGCGGAGCTTGCAGTGAGCTGAGATCCCGCCACTGCACTCCAGCCTGGGAGACAGAGCGAGGCTCCGTCTCAAAAAAAAAAGCAAAAAACAAAAAAACAAAACAAAACAAAAAACATAAATGAGTAAGCTACACCAAAAGATGGATTTTTTAGTTAAGACTTAACATTTCCACCAGATGGCAGCCCAACCCCTAAAATGCTAGAGCTTACTAGAAAGCATAGAATGAGTATGAAAATTTAATACTTGAGTGTCTGATAAAATAAAATTTTTTAAATCTCTTATAATTAGTTATAATCTATTGAATTATAGTTATTAAATGCATAGGTATATAGGTATGTTAATGTTTTTTAATTTTGATCTTCACATTAAAGAAATAAATAAAATTTTTTACTGGAGACTGTATATTGTTTTCAAAAGTAAATAATAACATTAAATAGTATGTTTTCCTGAATGATGCACAAATTTCAAAATATTAGTTATTTACTTAAGGATCAGTGAAGGCAAGTCATATTAATTATGTCGATGTACAGATTTAAAAAAAAATACACATTTGATAAGAACTATCTCTCTACTAGGAAACAATAAAAGAATTAAAACATTGATAATTTTATAAGACATATGCTTTTGGAATATAGAGGGAGAAATTAATTTTAGTGCAAAAATATATTTAGTTTGAGGAGGAAAGATGTATTTTTATAGCGGGGATAACGCTTTATGTGGGCCTCAAGGAAGGTAAAATCAGTATTTATACATATGGGAAAAGGGAGAAAGCTATTCAGGAAATGGAGACCAGTGAATGTAGAGCCAAGGTGTGAGAAATGTCCTGAGTTGTTTGGAAACAAACTGTTGTATCAGTTTGGGAGTCATCAGAAAGTAAAATGAGTACATCAAAATCAAGAGACAGAAGAGAGAAAAATATGGTAGATAATGATTTTGAAGGCCTCGATAACCTACTAAAAAGTTTTAAAGCATGAATTGTTTTAAATAAATCCCATTGCATATTTTAAGCAATGAAAAATTAATTGGGAAGCTGGAAAATCAGAGGCAAATTGTACACCCTGGGAAGGAGTTTATAGAGCCTGTTTCAAACCATAGGATGAAAAATGAAATGAAAAGAAGGTGACAGGTGAACAAATGCACATTTCATTGGTGACTTCTTGTTATAGTCCTTCAGTCATTAATAAGGAACCAATGCTTGCTCTTGGTTCCCAGGAAAGTGCCAAAGACTGTCCTAGGTTATTGTTTATCCATTCTGTCTATTTTATATGAACAGCAGCAGTATTATTTTGGTAAGGGAGAAAAAAAAATATTTCTGAGATTTTTAATTTGAGAGACAGGACCATGATTGCTTTAACCAAGGTAGAGAATGCCTAAGTAACAAGCTGAAATGGTGTTAAAATGATGGAAGGGCAGGCAGTGGTAGTTATCTTAGATTTGATGTATTGATTTTTGGAAAGATAGCCTAGTTGTTATACTAATAGGCAGCTGGGAACACAGATGAGACTGAAACTTTATAGAGATCTAGGCTGTAACAAAGATTTGCCGGTCAAATCTGAAAAGCAATCTTTTGGGAATGAATGAGGTTGTCCACGATAGTAGTAGGGAGGTGAGTAAGGAAGGACCCAGAGGAGCTTGACGCTGAAGTAGAAACAAAATACATACATGCATACATTAATATAACATTAATATTATTTAATGTGTATTGAGGATTTATCATGGGTCAGATACTCAATAAAATGCTGTAAATTTTAAAGAACATTTTGTCTTCTAAACAACTCTCTGAGGTAATATTGCTATTCCAATTTCACAGAAAAGTAAATAGCTACAGAGAAGTTAGAAAATGTGGCCTGGGTGACACAGAAAGGATGTGGTAAAGTCAAGTTCTAAACTTCTATTATCTGATTCTACACTTTGAGCTTTTCTTCTCCAGGTTGTACTGTCTTTTAGGATGAAGTTCTAACTTCTCACATATTTTCCTTCCTTAATAAAATAATGAATTACATTAATAAATGAAAAAGCATGCTTTCATTTTTGCTATACACTCTACTTGAGAATATTACAATAAGCTTTTGGTATTTCCCTTCCCTTCCCTCCCCTCCCCTCCTCTCCCCTCCCTCCCCTCTCCTCCCCCTTTCCCCTCCCCTCCCCTCCCCTCTCTTTCTTTTCTTCTTTCTTTTCTCTCTCTCTCTCCTCACTCTGTCTCTCTTTCTTTTTTGTTTCTTAGGATTTTTACCTTTGTATCTGTAAGTAAAACTTGGTTAGTTTTTGTTTTGTTTTGTTTTGCTTGTTTGCTTTTTCTAGAAGATGTTTGATAAAAGATTCTGGGAATGTAGACTGTCCTTAAGTCTTATATGTATTTATAATTCTTACATGCATTTATATGTATTTCAACACATGAAAATTGGAGCAACTTCCTTAACCACGAGAGTGTCTATTGTTTTTTTAGTTGTTGTTGTTGCTGCCACTGTTGGTTTCTGTCATTCCTGGCTGGGAAAAACGTCAATTTGATTTTAGGCTTGGGTTGGAAGTAGGAGTCAGTGGAAAGAGCAGTTGACATTACAGGTGGGAGAGGAATTGATGGCAAATCCAGGTCCTGGCAACACAGCTATGAAAGGGGATGCTAACAGTGGTACACAGGTTTACCTTGGGATAGCGGTATATATATCTCCTAAACAAAAGGAAGAGAAAAGAAAGAATGAGGATGCAGAGTAATTTCTGCTGGAAATTTGTATCTCCTGCAACAAAACTGGATTAAGCAATGGGTAAAAAATTCTGGGACTGGGTATTTACCCATATCATTAATTCAGAAAAAAAGTGTGATAAACAATAGATAGACTCCTTTTTTATAGAAAGGTTGGTTTTGAAATAGAGCGCTGTGCAGCTCCAGCACTGAATGTGGAATGATGTTGTAACCAAGGCAGAAATGCAAAATATGGAAGTTTATTTACTTTTCTCTCTCATGGAATTTCCTCATGCACTGGTACCCTTTGGGTGTGTGGAAAATGAATAATTGAAAACAAATATTTGCAAATTAATAAGTCAGCGTGTGTTTAATGAATCTTTTGATTATTCATCATAAGTGAAATCACATGACAACAAATAACTAATAAAGTGTAGCAATGCAAATTAGTACATAAGCTATCCTAAATGTAAAGGCAGATGCTTTCTATATCAATTATGTTTCATTTTTAACTTAAGATTTTACTTTTGTTCAAGATAACCGTTGATTATGTTTCCATGTATATATATAGTACACGCCATGTGTATGTATTGCCCAGCCACTAGCTACTTATTACTAATTAATTTAAATTTACCTCAACTAGATTGAAATACAAGGAAATGTTCAATGACTCAGTCATAATACCCACATTTCATGACCTCAGTATCCACAAGTGGTTAGTCACTACTATATTGTCTACTGCAGAAATAGAGTATTTTTAGAATCAAGGCAGCCTTAATGTTCCTCTCAGCTTGACTGAACTCTAGACAGGCTTTTTCCTATTTCTAATCTCTGAGTTCCCTTTTCTTAGAACATTTTTTGGAAAACTTGTAATCATAAATTCATTATCTGTTCCTTTGAGATGTATGTAAATCTATTTAAAAGTCTCTCACTAGTATTTAAACCCAGGAATTTCTTTCTGCAGGATCTGGGAGCCATCTTCTTGAAATGTAACTATCAAGAATGATAGCACTCCTATCTCCCAGTCTTTGTAGGAGTGTAGGAGCCTAACTTCAGCGGGCATACCATTCTTGTGATAAAGATATGGGCTAGTTTATTTTTCCTTTGGGAACACCTACTAGCAAAAACAGCTTATGATCTCCCCCACTCCCCCACCTCCTTCACCAACTTTTAAAATCCTCCAGCCTTTATTCCATTGTAGTTGAGTTCAAACTGAGTTCTCATCTGTCCTCTTGAATAAAATGTTCCTTGCCTGTGTAATATTGATACAATTTTTGCTTTGACATCATCAAAGTAGAAAGTTGTATTACAAAGGGGTCATCTATATTATGAAAAAAAGATAAAATGTTTTCTTAAAACTTGGCTGATACTAGAACATAGTCTTTCCTGGATTATCAAGAAAAAAAAATGTTAACCCTGTTTATATGTGTTTTTATGTTCTTTGTGATAAAACACTTATGCATAGTGAAAAAAATCCTATTTTCCTCAAAATGTGCAAGATTTAATGTGATAGTGACTTAAGAGCATTAGGAGCTATTATTTCTTAAGCTGCAATTTTATACTTCATTTTTAAATATAATGTTAGCGATAAGAGATATAAAACAAAGATAGCCCAATTCACCTCTCTGTGTTCAAAAACAACCAGTAAACTCTGGCATCGGTCTAAAAACTTCAAATTTACCATCCTAAAAAAGTAATTGGTGAGTGTTCTGTTGGTTTTTTTTCATGTATCTACAAAGACTAAGTAAACTAGAAGTAAATATTTGAATCAATTAGAATAAACCCCTATTTTTGTTTGTTTGTTTCCTAGAAATAGTGAGTTCAAAAGTGCATGGTAAACACATATGTAGCATTGCATATATATGTATGGGGTGTGTGTTTATGATTGTGCATAGGTACATGCATACACCTACACATAGGTATTGATATAATGTATTATACAATAATACATACATTTTATGAAGAGAATACATTTTTGCAGACACAGGTTGGCCTAATGACAATTGATATTATAATCATTACATAAGACATACTCATGATACATCATTTATTGCTTTTGGGTTTAATCCATTCACTCTGTAGAGAGGATATGAAAATACTATGTGGCCATTTCAGTGGAGAAGCATTTATATTTTTACATCCCCAATCTTTCATAATTATCTGGTCCACAATTATTTTCCCTTATATTATGTTTATTGTCTTACAGAACAATATAAAATAATGAATCTCTTCTATTTTGAATGTATCTCAATTTATTTTCATAACATTTAAGTGACGTTGCTGAATTTTGAGCATATATGGCATAACAAGCTTTCAAAGAAAGACACCTCAATTTTTCTAAGTAAAATTCAAGCGGTGGAAGCTGAAGTTAATGGGCATCCAGAGAGAGAACTGACCTGCCATGGGCAAGTGATGTGCCCTAGGCATCAATCAATTTGATTTACAGAGGCAACAGGGCTCATTGACTGGTCCAGCAAGTGGTTAAGTGTAGAAGGCTGGCTGATAAAGTTTGTAGTGTTTAAAACAAATTCTGCTGAGGAAAAATCATTCTTACTTGAATTATCTAGAATGATTAAATTTATTAAGTAAGTATCCCAGGTTGTATGGTAATATAATTTACCTTACACTGATACAGCATGGCATTGTTATCAGCATCTTTCTTCCAGTGAGAATTAGTCTATCTATTAGAATACAATAATATTGATTTAGTTTTTCCAAGAGCAACAGGAACCCAATTCTTATTGAAAAATAGGAAATACATTGCAGAAACTAAATTATAGATATTAATGTATAACAGATATGTACAAAAAGCCAGTATGTAACTCACATTCATATTATGTAGTAATGTAAACATCTAAGTGTATGGTCATCCTTATAAAAATCATAGTTGGGTATTGGGAAGTTAATGAAGATCACTGCAGAATATAACACTAAGAAAGATAGCATACCAGAGATTAGTATGAAGAAAAAATATTTGAAGTCAATGAAAGATCCAAGGCATGAGTCAGCCAGCAAAAAACTTCTGGCAGGTTAAGTATAGATGAGTTGTATGTGGTTAAAAAGTATCTTTCCCCAAGTTAGTATTGCATTCTTTTTTTCTAGAGAAAAAATGAGTTTACAAGTTTCTTATTAAAAATTAAGAAGTCTGTGCCAGACCCATCAATGTTTATAGACAGGCTCACCATTCAGCTTGATCCTACTGGAAGTCACTGTGGAAAGAGACCACAACTTTCCTATTCCCCCTTTTTAAGTTTTCTTCCTCTCAATTTCATATTCTTCTAGCTCCACCTATAAATTCCCTGCTATAGTTATTGAAAATCTTTAAATTCTTCCAAGTTTGGTTTGACCCAATGAAGTTAGACACATTTCACAAACTAGCATCTAGCTCACCTAGAAGTCTCCTTCAGTGTTGGTTTCCTCATTATTTGTATATTATGTCTGTTGCATGAACTCCTTGTCTGGGTTGGAGACACAAGTCTCTTTTAAGTAGAGAATATGTATTTATTAGAAATTAGGAGAAATGTCGAAACAAATATATTTATAAATAAGCAGCACTGGAAACTAAATTGAGACTTGGCCTTAGGTTTTATGTCAGGGTGGGGTGAGAGTGGGTACTATAAGAGACCTCCGAGATTCTGATATTATCAGAGAAGTTCCCAAAGAGGAACATATACTCAATATATTACCAAATCCCTTACAAGGTAACGGTTTGCAACCTATTCAAATTTATCTGTTATTAGAGAAAGACACCTATTGGTGAGATAAATTAATATCAGCCCCAGAATGTCTAGCAGCAGACCTGTGGTCACGCATGTGCTGTGTGACCCAAGCACTCCTAGCTTCCACTGATTCATCCAGAATTAAACACTTGATTCAAACTGAGGAATTTCTTTCTTCCAGTGTTTAGAATTTAGTGAGGTCCAAAACAAAGACCTACTGGATCTGAATACTGCCATTTAGTGCTCTGAAAAAATGTTATTTGTGTTTCTACTGCTTAAGATTTTGACACTTGATGCAGGTTTTACTTGAATCTTGGTGTTTCAAACTTTTCATTGACTTCTATTTTCCCAAGCTTTACTTTCTGTTGTTTGTTTGTTTCATATAGCTTATATATTTTAGAATTGAGTATAGGATTCTGTTTTTACATATTTCATGGCAAAGGAGAATTAGCATAGTAGAAGAAAAAAAATACCTAAAATGAGAAGGATCCACGTATAGTCCATTCAGTGTGTGTAATTATATGCACCTACTGATTTGGAAGATGACCTTTCACACACTGATGTAGTACACAAGAGATGAGATCTTGCTCATTGTGGAAAATATTCCAGAAAATGTTCCAAGGCTATTGAATTGTCTCCAGATGAAAAGAGGCTGAAAGATTTGCATTGAAGGGGTGGGGCATTGACCAGTGGGGTAATGTGTCCTCATGTTATATTTTCAGAACATTGTGGTTATAGAATCCTACATCTGAAAGCCATGCACACACATGTCACACACAGATGAGATCAGGGAACAGTATTAGGTTGGCATATAGTACTTTTAACCCAAAGATTGTTGGACTGAATCCATTTTAAATAAATAGTTTGAGAGAGAGATATGTGGCTTGCTGTATGAATTCACCTTTATCATCTTTGATTTCAAGTAAAAACATAGTTATCTTTGAAAAAAGGAGAAAGAAAAATTCTCTTTGACAGACAAATATATCCATATGCATTTAAATACAATGATATTGCAAAACATGTTGAACCTCTGTGATATGGTTTAGCTGTGTCCCCACCCAAATCTCATCTTGAATTTAACTCCCACAACTCCCACTTCATGTTGTGGGAGGGAGGAAGTGGGACATAATCGAACCATAGGGGCGAGTCTTTCTAGTGCTGTTCTCATGATCGTGAATAAGTCTTGTGAGATCTGATGGTTTTATAAACAGGAGTTCCCCTGTACAAGTTCTCTCCTTTTGCCTGTTGCCATCCATGTGAGACATGACTTGCTCCTCCTTACCTTCTGCCATGATTGTGAGGCCTCCCCAGCCATGTGGAACTGTAAGTCCCTTAAGCCTCTTTCTTTTGTAAACTGCCCAGTCTCAGGTATGTCTTTATCAGCATTGTGGAAACAGACTAATACAGTAAATTGGAACAAGCAGAGTGGGGTGCTGCTGAAAAGATACCTGAAAATGTGGAAATGACGTTGGAACTGACTAACAGGCAGAGGATGGAACAGTTTGGAGAGCTCAGAAGACAGGAAAATGTGGGAAAGTTTGGAATCTCTTTAGAGACTTGTTGAATGGCTTTGACAAAAATGCTGATAGTGATATGAACAATAAAGTCCAGGCTGAGGTGGTCTCAGATGGAGATGAGAAACTTCTTGGGAACTGGAGCAAAGGTAGTGACTCTTGTTATGTTTTACCAAAGAGACTACTGGCATTTTGCCGCTGCCTTAGATATTTGTGGAACTTTGAACTTGAGAGAGATGATTTAGTGTATCAGGAGGAAGAAATTTCTAAGCAGCAAAGCATTCAAGAGGTTACTTGGGTGCTGTTAAAGACAGTTTTAAAAGGACAACAGCCTGACAATGTGATAGAAATTTGCAGCCTGACAATGTGATAGAAAAGAAAATCCTATTTTCTGAGAAATTCAAGCCAGCTGCAGAAATTTGCATAAGTAACTAGGACCCCAATGTTAATCACCAAGACAATGGGGGAAAATGTTTCCAGGGCATGTTAGATACCTTTGCAGCAACCCCTCCCATCACAGGCCTGGAGGTTTAGGAGAAAAATATGGTTTCACAGGCTGGGCTCAGTGTCCCTCTGCTGTGTGCAGTCTAGGAATGTGGTGCCATGTGTCCCAGCTACTACAGCTGTGACTAAAAGGGTCCGAGGAATAGCTCAGGCTGTTTCTTCAGAGGGTAGAAGTCCCAAACCTTGGCAGCTTCCACATGGTGTTGAGCTTGTAGGTGCACAGAAGTCAAGAATTGAGGTTTGGGAACTGCTGCTTAGATTTCAGAGGGTGTATGGAAATGCCTGGAAGCCCGTGCAGAAGTTTTCTGCAGGGGTGGGGCCCTCATAGAGAACTTTTGATAGAGCAGTGCAAAAGGGAAATGTGAGATCAGAACCCCCATACAGAGTCCCTACTGGGGCACCACGTAGTGGAGCTGTGAGAAGAGGGCCACTGTCCTCCAGACTCCAGAATGGTAGATCCACCAACAGCTTGCACTCTGTGCTTGGAAAAGTCACAGACACTAAATGCCAGCTGGTGAAAGCAGCCAGGAGGGGTACTATATCCTGCAAGCCACAAGAGCAGAGCTGCCCAAGACCACGGGAACCCACCTTTTGCATCAGCGTGGCCTGGGTGTAAGACATGGAGTCAAAGGAGATCATTTTGGATCTTTAAAATTTGACTGCCTTACTGGATTTTGGACCTGCATGGGGTCTATAGTCCCTTTGTTTTGGCCAATTTCTCCCACTTGGAATGGCTGTATTTACCCAATGCCTGTACCCCTGTTGTATCTAGGAAGTAACTAACTTGCTTTTGATTTTACAGGCTCATAGACAGAAGTGTCTTGCCCTGTCTCAGATGAGACTTTGGACTGTGGACTTTTGAGTTATTGTTGAAATGAGCTAAGACTTTGGGGAACTGTTGGGAAGGCATAATTGGTTTTGAAATGTGAAGACATGAGATTTGGGAGTGGCCAGGGGCAGAATTATATGGTTCAGCTGTGTCCCCACCCAAATCTCATCTTGAATTGTGATTCCCACAATTTATATGTGTCATTTCATGGGAGGGAGCCAGTGGGAGGTAATTGAATCATAGGGGCAAATCTTTTTTTGTGCTGTTCTCCTGATCATGAATAAGTCTCATGAGCTCTAATGGTTTTATAAACAAGAGTTCCCCTGCACAAGGTCTCTCTTTTTGCCTGTTGCCATCCATGTAAGATGTGACTTGCTCCTCCTTGCCTTCTGCTATGATTGTGAGGCCTCCCCAGCCATGTGAAACTGTAAGTCCATTAAGCCTCTTTCTTTTGTAAACTGTCCAGTCTCAGGTATGTCTTTATCAGCAGCATGAAAATGGACTAATACAACATGTAATTTTTTTAGTCATATACAACAATACATAGTTATTCTAGTGAAATGGTTTCAGAGGTCTTATTTATTGTGATTTTATTTGATTTGGCTTTTTCACCTGATAACATTAAACTTTTCCAATTTTTGGAGAAACCCAACTACATTATTAGTTCAGATAAGGATTTAAGAAAATCATGAACTAATGCAAAAATATGAGGCAAAAATATGTACCTTATACAATAAGCCAGAGAGAAAACACCAAAATAATTCAGAGCTACATCAGGGAGAAATTCAAATCAATTTATAGTATGATAGGTACTTAAATGATTTAAATGAAGTTAACCTGAGTACAAGAGTTGACAGCTGACTTAGATAGCCAGGTGTATTTCTTTGTGAATTAAAATGTACCGCTTCTGGGAGTAACACACAATTCAAATATATCAGTAATTTCTTTTTCTGTATAGCATGAATTGTTCCTTTCCAGAAAACAACCAGAACAGAGACAGAAAAGATACTAATAATAGAGAGTTGATAGTCAGTGTTTAGTTCAAGAATGTTTCAAAGGAAGTATGGTCCTAATTTGGATCAACATCTAATTGGTTCACTTAATTACTCTGTGCCAAGAGTAATTGATTTTAGACCTAGAAATAAAAACACGTCTACAATCAGGGGAAAAAAGTAATTTGAGCCCTTTAAATTGGAAGCAGGGTAAAGGTTGCTTCTAAAAAAGTGTGTAACATGAGTGAGGTTTTTATCTCCTATTTGAACTCTTGTTTCAATATCCCTTCCAACCACAGTTATCACCACATTAAAATACCAGTGTAATTTAGACCTTGATTATAAAATGCTCAGATTGCTGAAACAAATTGTTGTATTATCTATACAGAAAGCGTCATGCACTTAGGTACAATTAAAGATTTAGATACAGACATACATCTGAGATATTTCTGGATGGATTCCAGACCACTGCAATAAAACTAATAATGAAGCAAGTCACATGATTTTTTTAGTTTTCCAGTGCATATAAAAGTTACGTTACACAATACCATAGTCTATTAAGTGTGAAATAGCATTATGTCAAAAAAAGTACATACCTTGTTAAAAATACTTTATTTCTAAAAAAATGTGAATAATCTTCTCAGTATTAAAAGAATAGTAATCTTTTTGCTGGTGGAGAGTCTTGTTTCAATGTTGATGGCTGCTAACTGATTAAGGTGGTGGTTGCTGAAGGTTGGAATAGTTGTGGCAATTCCTTAAAATAACAGTGAAGTTTGTCACATTGCCATTCTTTTTTTCAAGACAAATTTTTTTCATAATATGCAATGCTGTTTGATAGCATTTTACTCACAGTAAAATTGACTTCAGTTCTTTCAAAATTGGAGTCGATCCTCTCAAAACACGCTGCTGCTTTATCAGTTAAGTTTATGTCATATTCTAAAGACTTTGTGGTCATTTCAACAATGTTCACAGCATTTTTGTCAGGAGAAGATTCCATCTTAAGAAATCACTTTCTTAGCTCATCCTTAAGAATTGAATCCTCATATATTCAAGTTTTATCCTGAGATTGAAGCAATTCAGTCACATCATCAGGCTCCACTTAAAATTGTAGCTCTCTTGCGAATTCTATCACATCTGCAGTTAATTCCTCCGCTGAAATCTTGAACCCCTCAAAGTTATCCCTGAAGTTTTAAATCAAATTATTCCAAACTTCTGTTAATGTTGATGTTTTGACCTCCTCTCATGAATCACAAATGTTCTTAATGGCATCTGGAATGGTGAATCCTTTCCAGAAGATTTTCAATTTACTTTACCTAGATCCGTCAAGAGGAATCACAATCTATGACAACTATAGCTATGAAATGTACTTTTTTTTTTTTTTTTTTTTTTTTTTTTGAGATGGAGTCTCACTCTGTCGCCCAGGCTGGAGTGAGTGCTGTGATGCATACTTGACTGACTGCAAGCTCTGCCTCTCAGGTTCACGCCATTCTCCTGCCTCAGCCTCCCAAGTAGCTGGGACTACAGGCGCCCACCACCACGCCCCGTTATTTTATTTTTTATTTTTTGTATTTTTAGTAGAGAGGGGGTTTCAACGTGTTAGCCAGGATGGTCTGGATCTCCTGACCACGTGATCTGCCCCCCTCACCTCCCAAAGTGCTGGGATACAAATGTGAGCCACCGCCCCCTGCCGAAATGTATTTCTTAAATAATAATATTTGAAAGTCGAAGTTAAACCTTGATCCATGGGCTGCAGAATAGATGTTGTGTTAGCAAGCATGAAAACAACATTAATCTCCACTTATATCTCCATCACAGTCATCTATTGGGTGATTTGGGTGCATTGCTGCTCTATTCTATTAGGTGACCAGGTGCGTCGTCAATGAGAGTCATATTTTGAAGGAATTTTGTGTGTGTGTGTGTGTGAGCAGTAGGACTTAACACTGAGCTTAAAATATTCAGTAAACCGTTCTGCAAACAGATTTCCTGTCATCCAGACTCCGTTGTTCCATTTCTGGAGCGCAGGCAGAGTACATTTAGCATAATTCTTGAGGGGCCTAGGATTTACGTTCTGGTAAATGAGCATTGGCTTCTGCTCAAAGTCTAGCTACATTAGCTCCTAATAAAAGAGTCAGCCTGCCCTTTAAAGCTTTGAAGTCATGACATCTCCTCTCTAGCTATGAAAGTTCTAGATGGCATCTCCTATTAAAAGTTCATTTAATCTACATTGAAAGTCAATTGTTTAGTATAGCCACCTTCATCAATTATCTTAGCTGGATTTTCTGGATAATTTCCTGCTGCTTCCATATTAGTAATTGCTGCTTCTCCTTGTACCTTTATGCTATGGTGACAGCTTCTTCCCTTAAACCTCATGAACCAAAGTCTGCTCACTTTAATTTTTTTCCCTCCATCTTCTACTCCCCTGTCAGCCTTAAAGCAATTGAAGAGAGTTAGGGGCTTGCTCTGGATTAGGCTTACGGCTTAAGAAAATGTGGCTGGTTTGATCTATCCAGACCACTATAACTTTTTTCTTATCAGCAATAAGGTCATTTTGCCTTCGTATTACTTATATGTTCACTGGAGTAGCACTTTTAATTGTCTTTAAGAATTTTTTCTTTATACCGACAACTTGGCCATTTGGTGCAAGAGGTCTTGAGTATCCACTATCTCAGCTTTTGACATGGCTTTCTCACTAAGCTTAATCATTTCTATCTTTTGACCTTTGATATAAAGTCAGAGTCCTATAACTCTTCCCTTCATCTGAACACTTAGAAGCCATTGGAGGGTTATTAATTGGCCTAATTGTAATATTGTTGTATCTCAGAGAATAGGGAGTCCCAAGGAGAGGGGAATGGATGGGGGAATGGTTGGTCTGCAGAGCAGTCAGTATATCCATAACATTTACAGACTAAGTTGGCTGTCTGATATAGGTGTGAATTGTGGATTCCCAAAACAATTGCAATAGTAACACCCAAGGTCACCTATCACATAACAGATAATAGTAAAACTTTCAAATATTGCAATAATATTTCAAAATTTGAAACAATTAAATTTTGAAATATTGTACCTATCACATAACAGAGAAAATAATAAAAAGTTTGAAAGATTGCAATAAATACTAAAATAGAAACAGACACATAAAGTGAGCACGTGATGTTGAAAAAATGGTGCCAATGGATTCGTTCATGCTGAGTTGCCGCAAACTTTCAATTTATAAAATATGCCTTTTCTGCAAAGCACAATAAAGTGAAGCACAATACAGTGATTTCTGTCTATGCTAACTTTGTTAGAATCTTTGGGGTAACAATGATTCATAGGCATTATTTGTATAAAATGCATGGTGTGATCTTTTATTCTAACAGAAGCAAGAATTGTTTATTGGTTGTTGTTTGTTTTTGAGATGAAGTTTCACTCTTGTTACCCAGGATGGAGTGCAATGGCACGGTCTCGACTCACTGCAACCTCCGCCTCACAGTTTCAAGAGATTCTCCTGCCTCAGCCTCCCAAGTAGCTGGAATTACAGGCACATGCCACCACGCCCCACTAATTTTTGTGTTTTTGGTAAAGACGGGGTTTCACCATGTTGACCAGGATGGTCTCAAACTCCTGACCTCAAGTGATTCACCCGCATCAGCCTCCCAAAGTGCTGAAATTAGTCATGAGCCACCGTGCCCGGCTCGTTGTTGTTGTTGCTGCTGTTGTTGTTTTCCACATTGTTTCTGCTTTAAGTCTGTACAAGGGAGAAAAAACCTCCTTTTGCCTTAGTCCTTAGTGGTCTATAGATATCAGTCAAATGTCTGCTTAGATGACAAATCATTCTTTCCCAGCCTTCTTCTGTTAAAGTGCTTCAGCCACTTTTTAAAGTGCTTAATGTAAGAACAGGACACTTCATGTGCCATGAGAGGGTACACTGGGTTACGTTTCTTCAGCGACTATCAGTACAGGAGGTGGCATCTGCCCTGTGCAGCTTTGGAAACCTGAAGAGGGAACTTGCTTCTTCAGCAAAGTGAAATGCAAATGCCTTAAGATCCACAGATGCTAGCATCAGGCTCTTTATACCACAGTAAAAATCACTTGTTAATGGCCACAGAAACATAACTAATTTTAATTTATCTCCTAATTCAAATATGTGGAGAATATTTTATGCTAAAATAGTACATTATTCCAAAATATGACATACTAAGACACATCATGTTTTGGGTGTCTCAGGGTGGATTCCATACATTCATTATTCACCATTTCACTTCACTTAGAGCTGTGGCTGGCTGAGTGGGAATATGTGTTTTGTTTTTATTTTCACACTGATACCTCAAAGACAGATGAATAGAATAGAAATTTTCATATTTCACTTTGCAGTGACACACAATATTCCCTCCAGGCTGTTTTACATTTTGTTGTATAGTGTATGATTATCAACACATTTTAAAAATGTTTCTTTTGGTTATCAAATAATATGGGTTAGTTTTAAAATTTTAGAATCAATAGAAAAGTATACAGAGAACTTACCATCCACTCATTGCATATTATAAGCATGGTATCTATATTTACATTCTTTATTATATTTTAGGACTATATATGTAGACTGAAATTAACATATTTACTATTTAGTGATGCATCATATTTACTTTTATTATCATTTTGTTATTAAATATTTTTAAGTCAGAATTTAAAGTGTTTAGCATTTCAATATAAAATTGACTCTTTTTTAAAAATTCAACTTTTATTTTATTTTACATGGAAGTGGTAAATATGCAAGTTTGTTACATGGATATATTGTATCAAGGTAAGACAAAGAATTTCTGGCTAAGTCCACAATTAACTCTTAAACAATGTGGGGATTAGGGGTTCCAACCCCCACAGAGTTGAAAATTTTGGCTCCCCCAAAATTTAACTACTAATTTAACTACTAATAGCATATTGTTGACAATAAACCTTACTGATAACCTATACAATCAACCCATATTTTGTATGTTACCTGTATTATATAATGTATCATTGCAATAAAATAGCTAGAGAAAAGAAAATATTATTAAGAAAATAAAAAGAAAGAAAAACTATATTTACTATTTGTTAAAGGAAAGTGGATCATCGTAAGTCTTCATCCTCATTGTCTTCATGTTGAGGGGGCTTAGGAGAAGGAGAAAGAGGAGGGGTTGGTCTTGTCTCAAGCATGACAAAGGTGGAGAGGAGGAGACACAAGGGGAGGCAGAAAAGACAGGCATATGCAGGGTAACTTTTAGTGGAAGAAATCCATGTATAAAAATTCATGTATAAGAGGACTCATACAGTTCAAACCCTTGTTGTTCAAGGATCAACTACACACACACACACACTCTTCTTGTAAGGAACTCACACCGGAAATCAAATCATGTCTATGTATACAGTTTTATTATTATGTACTTTGTAATTCCATTACATGATAGCAGAAAAATCAAAATGGCAATTTTTATACCTTTAAAAACAGTATTTGTTAATATACAATTAATTGAAGATTCTATAAAATACACTTATGTCCATTCCATAATTATGGTCATCATTCAACTTTTTATTCCTTTTTCTCTCTTAACTTATACCTCTTCCACACTTCCACTTTTTGCTATGAACTCTGAACTGATAGTCAGCTTCACAATGACTTATACCTTCAAATTTTGGGGGAAGATTCCCTTCCCATTGTTGCTATAATTGGAACCTGGCTCTTCCTCAATGATATTTCCTCCTATAAAAATCCTCTTAATTATTTTCATGCAAAATATCCTTTACCATTGGTTTTGGAGATGAGATCACTCTTCTCCTTACTGCTTCTGGATTTCTTCCTTTTTCCCTAGAAGTACCTTATTTGTGGTAGTTGTCAGATGATCTCCAGATTATTGATGATTACTTTTAAAATTTTGACTTATGTTTTACTATAATAATCTCCCACATTCCTGAGTTAATTCTTGGTAATTTCTAAAGCCATATAGATAATATTTCAAATAATCTAAATAGCTACATCTTGAACCCCCTCTTTCCCAATCTGTAACCAAATGCAAAGAGCTCATAACGAAGAACTAATTTTCTCTAAAACCCACCTCCATCACAACAAAGCTCTGTGCCCTTGGGTAGATTAGTTAATGTTTACTTGTCTCAATCTATATATACACACACACACACACACACATACATATGTAATTCCTTTATTATACGTATATGTAATAGGTGCACCTACTACATAGTATTATAGTGAAGATTACATAAATTTATGTGTATATATGTTTGTAAAAATTTATTAGACTACTGTCTGGTATGTAGTTATGTTTAACAAAAGTGTTTGCTGCCACTTTCACATTTTGCTTTCCCATTCAAACCACTTAAACCAGTGGTCCTATTTCATTGTCATTAATAGTATTTTAATGATCCATTATCTCAACTTCCAGAAACTTACTCTTATACTGCTACAAGCTTCCTTTCACACTCATTGCCTCTAGTACCAGGTCGGAGATTCTCTGTCCATACTGGAATGTGTACACCCTTGTGTCTACTGCATTACTGTCACTCACACATTATCCTATGTCCTAAATACTGAACCCATTCATTTTAATTTCCCAGGGTCAGCATTATAATCACTTTAGTGTTTTTCTCCTTCTAATTTTTGCCTTTTGATACTTATACTCACCTTGCAAAATCCAAACCCTAGTGAACAAAACTTCCATTATCTTCCTCATCTGCATGCAGCTAAATCTAAATGAGCAACCACAATGATGGATCTCACTTCAACTTTATGACCACTAACCTCAGAAACTTTTTACTTCTTTTCTTGTTCACCAATCCTCATCTATTTTCTTCGTCCATTCACTCTAGCAATTTCTCAAATGACTAATTCAAAAACCTCCTTCTTTCTCTCCACAGCTATTGATTTCGCTGCTTTTTCTTTATCCCATAGCAAATATCAAAACGATCGAGAATCTTTCCACAATTTCCATCTGAACACCTATTTGTATCTGAGAACATATTCTTTCTTTTTGTAACTGCAAATAAACTCTGTGACCGACCTATGGTCGCCTGATGCATTTATGTGTCTACTGAACCCCATCTTCTCTCTTATTCATGGATTTTGTTCCAGTGATTTTCTTTATTATTATTATTATTATTATTATCATACTTTAAGTTCTAGGGTACATGTGCATAATGTGCAGGTTTGTTACATATGTATACTTGTGCCATGTTGGTGTGCTACACCCATCAACTCGTCAACTCCTCAGCACCCATCAACTCGTCCTTTACATCAGGTATAACTCCCAATGCAATCTCTCCCCCGTCCCCCCTCCCCATAATAGGCCCTGGTGTGTGATGTTCCCCTTCCCAAGTCCAAGTGATCTCATTGTTCACTTCCCACCTATGAGTGAGAACATGCGGAGTTTGGTTTTCTGTTCTTGCGATAGTTTGCTGAGAATGATGGTTTCCAGCTGCATCTATGTCCCTACAAAGGACAAAAACTCATCCTTTTTTATGGCTGCATAATATTCCATGGTGTATATGTGCCACATTTTCTTAATCCAGTCTGTCACTGATGGACATTTGGGTTGATTCCAAGTCTTTGCTATTGTGAATAGTGCCGCAATGAACATACGTGTACATGTGTCTTCATAGCAGCATGATTTTCTTTGATTGATTTTGTTTCATAGTATTGACCTCCCCCTGAATAAACAAACATGCTATTATTTCTCGTATTAAAAAATTCTTGCTAAACCTTTCTCATTAATTCTCTTTTTCTGCTCCTCTCTCCAGAAAGAAAAGTAATTGTCAAAAGTGGTGATAGTATGGTCTTTACTCATTTTCTCCTTTTTTTTCTTTGCACATCAACACTCCAATTAGGTGATTTTCCACCAATCTGCTAATTTTTTGCCATTGATCAATACCAATTCTCTCTCTGCTAAGTAATCAGCAATATTTATTAGAGGAGTACTTATTCTTTTTCATAAAGTACTTTTTTCATTGAACTTTGTTCACACTTTATTCTCCTAATTTAATTTTTACTTCATTTGCTTCTTCACCTTAGTCTATATTTTTCTCATCATCTTCCAGATTCTCTTAATAAAACGTGGAGTTTTCTGCAGCTCACGGCTTGGAGTCCACCCTTACGCCTCACTTTCTTTTTTATCTGCTATCTAAATGTCCTTTGCATGCTAATGGATTACAATATATTTTTTTCATCCTGGAATTCTTCGCAATGCCCAGATGCATACAGCCAACTGCAATGGACTGAATGCCTATGTCCCCCTAAAATTCATATGCCGAAATCCGAAACATGTGATGGTGTTAGGAGAAGGGGCCTTTGGGAAGTCATGAAGGCATTCTTTCTGCATGGGATAATGCCCTTATAAAAGAGACAACAGAAAAATACCTTACCTTTTTAGCCATGTGAGGTTACAGTGAAAAAATGGCTGCCTGTGAGGAAACAGGCCCTCAGCAGAACCAAGTCTCCTGGTGCTTTGATCTTAACTTTCCCAGCCTCTAGAAGGGTGAGCAATATATTTATGCTGCTTATAAGTACCTGCTCTGTGGTATTTTGTTATAGTAACCTGAATAGACTAAGCCCCAACTTTCCTTAAAACATTGTTATTTGACCATGAACAATACCAGACGATACCACGACAACATGGAAAAATGTATTTGAAAGCAAAACTTTAATTTCATGTGACATATGCTATAAAGAGCTAAGAAAATTTAAGAACTAGTTGTTTTCTTTTTTTTTTTTTTTTTGTTTTTTAAACAAAATAGGATCCACTGTGTTGGAGACTCGATATTATGTGCTTGTCAAACAATTCTCTTTTATAAATGAGGATACAATCTAGTGTGTTCATGGTCATCAAATGATTTGCATGAAAAGTTACATTTTATTTGTGGTTTTTAAAACATCAGGGACCATAAACTGGGCTGGTTTACTCAGCTCTTCATTTTTTCGTTGTTGTTGTTCTTGGTTATAATAATTGTCAATTATGGAAAATCACATTGACTAACAGGATAAACTCTATATGCATTTTATTTCCCAAGGAATTATATTAACTTTATTTTTGCTGAAGGTTGTATGTTAAATCAATGTCATGTTTTTATACTACTTCTTGAGTAGGAAATTCAGATTTTAAATTGTATTTTTCCTCCAAAATGAAGAGCAGTGCTTAAACAAAAGATTGATGATATGTTTCAAAAATTATTATTTAAATATAAATAGCTACATCATTCAGAGCATGCCAAATTGAACCTCTGACATTTTTCATTCAATCTGCAAATTTCTATTTTAATCCTCAGTATATGGCAATTTGACTGTTACAGTGGCTCAGGTCATGAACTCGTGAAGTTATTTCTGATTCCTCTTTTTCTCTCTCACCTCACATTTACTTTCAAAAATATCCAAATTCTGACAACATCTTACTACATACACCAACACAACCCTAATCCAAGTCACCTTGATCTCCTTGATTATTGCAATAGAAATGTAATTGATCATCTTGTCCCAAAGAGTATTCTCAACACTACAGCCAGAGTGATCACTTTAATTCTTAAGTCAGATCCTCTCATCTTATGGTTAATTTTTTTCCAATGAATTTCCATCCCACTCTCATAGTTATGATGATAAAAACCAACAAAAATTCAAAGTCTTCAGGACCCTACAAGACAGTCTGGCAAGACATTAACTCTTAAATTAATACTCTTCTCTTGTCTATTATTTTCCTGTTTGTTCCATTCTTCTTGCATTCTGCAAAGACTCCAGGCATTGTCAAGCCTAAGGTCCTTCGCCTTTACTGTTTTGTGTGCTGAAAACTTGAGTCTCAGGTATTTCATGGCATCTTCTGATATCTTTTTTAGATTAGATCACTCAAATGTAATCCTCACAGGATTAATATAGGAAAATATAGTGATGCTTTTCCTAATCTTTATCTCTATGTTACTTTACTCAATAAGTCTTACCGCCCTTATCAGAACATATATATATATACACATACACACACACAAACATATACATACACACATATACATACATATATGTGTGTGTATATATACATATAAATAATAGTGTTAATCAGTAAAGCAAAAAGAAGTATTATGTTCAAAGCATGAATATGACTTTACTATTTTTTATAAACTCCATTTTTATTTAAATAAAATACACAATAATATTGTTTTTTTCTTTTCTTTTCTTTTCTTTTTTTTTTTTTTTGAGGCAGGGGCTCACTCTGTCACCCAGGCTGGAATGCAGTGGTGCAATCTTGGCTCACTGCAACCTCCAACCACTGGGCTTAAGCTGTCCTGCCACCTCAGTCTTCCAAGTAGCTGGGACCACAGGCACACACCACCATGCCTGGCCAAGTTTTTCTGTATTTTTAGTAGAGATGGAGTCTCACCATGTTGCCCAGGCTAGTCTCAGACTCCCGAGCTCAAGCAATATGCCTACATCGGCCTCCCAAAGTGCTGGGATTATAGGCATGAGCAACTGCGCCGGGCTCCAATAATATTGTATATATTAATTTTAGTACAATCTCTATAGATGCTTTTCCTCTCAGTTTTTGTATTCAAATTTGTGCAATAAATATAATAATTCATGATACCTAAATTGAATTATTGGATTAAATTCAATTGAAAATATAACTGCACTTAATACACATGTAATTCCATATCAATATCTAAGAGCTGGCTTATATATTATAAAAATTCTAAAACGTCCTTCCATAGCAAAACATACAAAGAAAAAGGGAATCATTGCTGAAGCAATTTTTCTTGATGAATGCTAAGAAAATTTCAAAAAAATTACTGCTTTACACATAATATGGTGCTCAGAATGGGATTTAGCATAGAACGCATAAGCCAAAATAAATACCACACACAGCCACACACACACACACATGCATACACACACACATGCTGACAAAAGAAACATGAAGACATACTGCAAGTATAGCTCAGCAGCATAAAACATATGTTAATATGTTAGTAAATATGCTGCTAAGCTATAATTCTGTTTTTATTTGACATATGTAATATAATACAACTTTAAAAATTTATACTAATCAGCATCTAGGACTATGCTAACTATGATTAAATCTATATTCATATATGTTCCCATATCAGGAAGAATTGGTATATGCAAATGTCCAGCTTTCACAGTTTTAACACTTTATTTTTCAAAATGTACACCAGCAGGTTTTCTCCTACTTTCTGGCTTATATTTAATTAGTTAATATTTGCTCTTAGTATTTGCAGTGTACTGAAAGAACTACCTTGTCACTGGAAACATTTGGGTCATGTATATGAATGCCATTCTTCAATTTGTGATTGTCAGAAAGATCCGAGGACTCTGTGACTGTGTGTGACTGCTTCTTCAATGTCTTTTGCTTGTAATTCTGAACTGAACCAACTTCTGTTTCAAGTAGTTGCACACTGGAATTGTCTGCTTGCAGTACCACACAGTACTTTCACATCGTTTGATGTGTACTACAGTGATTTATTTTAGTGACTCTCCCCTGTGTGTACAGTTACATTATTGCACATTCCCCTTAGAATAAGTGCCAGTATAGGCTGCTAGCATCCATCTCTTCTCAGCTCCTGCTCAATTCATTGTTAGTCTCAGTACCAAATTTTGCTATAGTACGTGTCATAGTCCATTTGCATTACCATAAAGAAATACCTGAAGCTGGGTAATTTATAAAGGAAAGAGGATAATTGGCTTGGCATGGTGGCTCAAGCCTGTAATCCCAGAACTTTGGGAGGCCGACGTGGGTGGATCACGAGGTCAGGAGATTGAGACCATCCTGGCTAACACAGTGAAACCTGGTCTCTACCAAAAATACAAAAAAAAAAAAAAAAAAAAATTAGCCAGGCATGGTGGCAGGTGCCTGTAGTCCCAGCTATGTGGGAGGCTGATGTAGGAGAATCACTTGAACCCCAGAGGCAGAAGTTGCAGTGAGCCAAGTTCTCGCCACTGCACTCCAACTTGGGCAACAGAGCGAGCCTCCGTCTCAAAAAAAAAAAAAAAGGTTTATTTTGTTCAAAGTTCTGCAGGGTTTCAGAAAACTTACACCCATGAAAAAGAGTGAAGGGGAGCAGGCATCACATAGGGAGAGGAAGGAAGCAAGAATGAGAGAGGAACGGAAGATGCCAGGCTCTTTTTAACAATCAGTCCTTGTAGCAATTAACAGAATGCAAACTCACTCATTCCTGTGAGAATGGCACCAAGATATTCAAAAGAGATCTGCTCTCATGAACCAAACAGGATCTACCTCAACCAGGCCCTACCTCCAACACTGGAGATCAAATTTCAACATAAGATTTGGAGAAGACAAAATTCAAACCAGATCAGCATGATACAGGAGTTCTTTAAAAATTATCATGCTATGTGTAATTGCATAATAAAACCAGACTTACAGGAAGGAAGGGAGGTTGGGAGCCCCACTCTCAAAACTTTCTCGGTAACACATAAAATAAAAATGTAAAACATAGTAACACTTCTTTTAACCTAATAAATTGTTAAGCTATATATAATAAATAAATAAAATAAATGTGACTTGACCTTGAAAAGGTATGAAGTTGACTCACAGAAATCTGCCTAAGAAAAGTTACAATTTGTGAGTTATTAGACGTGATAGAAGGAGGGTCATCTGATTTGGACTGCATAGATGATACCAGATGTAAATGGGTGGGCTCCTAACATGTAGGGAACATACACCACTGGTAGTTGTTTGGGATATGTGCATATGTGTGTTTCATGTATGCTTATGTGGCTCTGTCTGGGTGGGTGCAGTTTTCTGTGCTCATCTGATGTTTCTTGCAGACAAAATTGCACATAAGCGAACTTAAAATTCACATTGTGTTTGCACTGTTTCCTGGTATATTAATTGTTTTGCAACACAGTCACATTTACAAAGCAAGTATTATAACAAAACAGACTGCACTTATTTTTTGTAGATAAGCTTTCATTACCCTCAAAATGCTGAATTTTAACCACATCTTGTTTCCAAAATTGTGACTTTTCAATTATTGCTCAGTTCACTCATTTACTTTACGTTAAAATAAAAGAAAAAGAACAGGAAAAATAAGTAAAAAACAATTAAATCCAATCACACAATGTACTTGATGGACAAACTGCTCATACAAACAAATGCTGTTTGGTATCATAATAAATGTTTAAATTGGTTACTATTTACATAAACCTGGAGTAGAATCAAAATGTGGAGAAAACACACGACTGTAATAACTGTTAAAAAAATTAGGCAATAAGGAATATGGCAACTGAAAGGATGTTTGTAGGTAACAAGTCTTATCAAAAATTTTGTAGTTGGGATATTTGAGTGATATTCTAAAGGAGTCCAGTAAAGAATAAAGAGCAAATTATTAGGCCAAATAAAAATGGCAATAATACAAATTGAGCACCTAGGCTACACCCAGAAAATTCATCAATAGTTATCAGTTTCTAAAGCAAATAACCCAATTCTTAGGATAATCTCCAAACTCAGAGGTGATGGATATGAGAAAGAAGAATAAAAAAGGATGAAGGGACGTCAGTCTAATATGTCAGAAATATTATGTAGGCTCTCTGGTATAGGGAATAAGGAAAACCGGAATTATTTGGCTACCATATAGTTTTAAGGGAGGGTATTAAGCTACAGTAGACTATGGTGGAATATTAGAATAATAAACTCACTTTAAAATACCTGTGGCTAAGCCAGAAAAGATGTGTGTGTGTGTGTGTGTGTGTGTGTGTATGTGTGTGTGTGTTACATACTCACTGTGCATGTGTTCATGAGTGGGACATTTTGTGTTCAAAGTAACCAGGAGCACTGGTTTACTGAAACTGTGATCATCTTGGGGACTGGGGCCACTGTCTGGATTATGTGAATTTCTAAATCACTGAGGCAGTGGGAAGAGGGCAATGAAGGATTAGGCACCAGCAATTCAGTGCTATGGCCTGAATTCGAAGCACATTATTTCTACCCAAAACTCATTGGCCCAAAGTGATTATATGACACTCCTTCCTTCAATTGATGAGAGAAAGAAAATGTAATATTATTAGGAACCCAGTAGGAAAGAAAAATGAGATATGACTGAGTTCTTTAGGACTATATGCTTACCACAGATAGAGACTGTGTTTCAGGAAAATGCAAAATCTCATTTATCAACATAAACAAAATCAGGCTTAAGGATAAGACATACACTTCCAGCCTTAAGCATAAGACACACCCTGCCAGGACATAAGATAATTGATTCAGTTATTCATTCATTCTCCAAGGAGAAACGACCTTTGTTGACTAGCAGAGGCCTGAAAATGCAGACTTGGGCAAGAGCCTCAGAAATAATCAGAATCATCCCGTGTTATCTTTATGACATGTCAACATTGTTGTTGCACGTGCATTGGACATGATTTTTGTGGAATGTTAACTTTTAATGGAAGGTGGAGGCTCCTTAGGATTATGATTTTCAGCCTGCTTTTGTAACCCTTGATAAATAATTTAATATTTTATAATAAATTTCATGAAGATATTTCTTCTATTTCAGGCATTGTTATATTGAAGTGAGTGCCACTGGGTTAATATCCAGAAGATAACCCCAAAAAAAGTTCTGGGGGTTCATTTGAAGCCAAATAGTAGTATTTAGGTTAAAATAATCAATCTGCAAAACTTTGTATTTATATATTTCTATTCATTTTATTCTTCTATTCTTCTGACAAGTATCGGCAAAGGGCTCATAAAATATTATTCCACATACATTTTTTTCTTTTTACATTTCTCTTATCATTTACATATTGCACGGTTTTTTGAGTAAATTAAAGTAATAAACTATTTCCTGTCAAAACCTATTTCATTTCTTTTACAATGTTTCGCTAGCTTATTCAAGTAAAGTTTATAACTAAATAGAAACCTACATGCATTTGAAATTAATTTTATCTGTTTGTATTAGTGCATATTTAAATATCTGGTCAGGTTATGTGGTTAATATCGCAAGGCAACTAGTTGAAGTAGAGCATATGCTTTGATCTCTGAACTATGAAATAGATAAATGAGGTATTCTAGAATTAAATCATTGTGCATAATATTTACATAATTTGCAATGATTTTGTTAATAAAGTATTACATACTTTTAAAGTGCATTGGATAATACCTTAATCATATAAGATGGTGGTGCTGTAAAATTAGAGAAGGATTGTATGTAACAAATAGCTATGCAAAGAAGAATATTTGCATGGACTTTAAAAGCTGATGTAGTAACATTCTAAATGAGTGTCACATCATGTGAACAGTCCTATTTATTTATGGGAAGATCAAATAGGTCATAGATCCTATAAAACTACAGAAGGTTTCTGAAAAATTGAACTCCACATTTATATCAATCAAAATTTTGGCTATGAATTGCCTACTTGTGCTAAAAATAGTGTAAAGCACTATGTATACAAAATGAAGGCATGCCAGCTTAGTACACATTCTGAAGGGTTTGTAATCCCGATGGAGATGACAAGTCAGTATTAAATAAAAAGTAGAACAGTGGATAGCTGACATTTTGACTGGCAAGTGAGGCATTAAGAAAGTATCTATCTATCTATCTATTTATTTATTTATTTTATTTATTTTTTGAGACAGAGTCTCATTCTGCTGCCCAGGATGGAGTGCAATGGCGTGATCTCAGGTCATTGCAACCTCTGCCTCCCAGGTTCATGTGATTCTCTTGCCTCAGCCTCCCAGGTAGCTGGGATTACAGGCACCCACCTCATGACCAGCTAATTTTTGTATTTTTGTAGAGATAGAGTTTCACCATGTTGGCCAGGCTGTTCTTGAACTCCTGACCTCAGGTGATCTGCCCTCCTCAGCCTCCCAAAGTGCTGGAATTACAGGCATGAGCTACCGCGCTCAGCCCAGCATTAAGAAAATAAAAGCTAAAGACAAGAGAGAAGACTATGAAGATATACATAGCTTCATATATGCATGTGTGTGTATATATATATGCAGATATATGTATATATGAAGACATACATAGCTTCATATATGGATATGTGTGTGTATATATATACACATATATCTCTATATAAATTAGAGGATGGGTGGTAATTTGAGTGGACACTTAGAAAACCACATTTAAAAAATTAACTACCAAAAATACAAAAAAATTTTAAAAGGCTACTGTATTTGATCAAATCATTATTAATCCTATAATGGCTCCTGGATAACTATAATAAATCCCATGCCACGGTAAAACTCACTAGTTACATAGAGATTATTTAACATTTCTAATGTGTTTTAATTGCAACATTAGAACACTTAGCATTGGTATGAGCAATTTTCTCACAACTAACGTAAAACACTTCAATTGTTATATATAAATTATGGGGGAATCATGCCTGATGTTTTCAGGGGACATACAAGATACCTTAAAATGAAAAAGTTTTGGTTTTCTAGAAAAACTCCAAGCAGCTGGGACTTGAGCTTCCTACTGCAGTATTAAAATGGTTTCAAGTGGTGTGTAGGTGAACCCAGCTTGTGCAATGAAACTTGTCTCTCCTCCCAATTTCTGTCTTTAGTTCTTCTCTGGCTGAAACTCAGGAGTGACAATAGAGACAGGTACGTAAGTTCTTGACCATTCCAGTCATGCCCACTTGCAATAATAAATTATATTTACATCAGCATGTATTCAAACTGTACCCATTGCTTGCGATTTTCTTGGGATCCTTTTCCCCATTAAGAGGAAGGTTTGCGAGTGCAGTGGTTCACACTTGTAACCACAGCACTTTGGGAGGCCGAGGCAGGTGGATCACCCCTGAGGTCAGGAGTTTGAGACCAGCCTGAACAACATGGAGAAACCCCATCTGTACTAAAAACACAACATTAGTCAGGCATGGTGGTGCATGCCTGTAATCCCAGCTATTCAGGAGGCTGAGGCAGGAGAATTGTTTGAACCCAGGAAACAGAGGTTGCAGTGAGCAGAGATCATGTCAGTGCACTCCAGCCTGGGCGACAAGAGCGAAACTCCATCTCAAAAAAACAAAAACAAAAACAACAAAAAAGAGGAAGATCTGGTGTTAACTTGCAAATAAATCTCAAATTCCCTTCCATTCTCACCTTTCTAGTTACTAGTTGCTATCTATTGAACACAATTTATGCGATTCCAGACAATTAGCCCTCTTCATGAGCCCTCTTTATCTGTAGTATTCACTTGGTCCCCCTTAGTGAGTGAGTTCTTTCTTGGTCCAATTAGCAGGCTGTATTTAATATACTTAAGGAGACTATAGTTCAATGAACTCAGGTTTTAATTGTTTCACTTAAATCTGTGTCATCTGGGTTTTTTTTTATGGTTAACCCTTGATTTGAGCTTCTCATAATCCAACTCACTCAGTCAAGTGTTTGTGATCTGTGGCTCAACAGGCTATGCATAGGTTTCTAAGGATGAGTGACATCAAGAATCTGGCCACCAAACAACACTCTGTCTTTTTGAATCTGTAAGTGGGATTCATTTCACATAGTTTCAGTCTGTTTTTAATGGGTTCAATATCCCTTCATCCAGACATAGATTAGATATTCAATAACTGTTTAATGGACTTAGTGGCTGCCTATGGTGTGTCACATTTTAAGTATTCCCATGAGCCTTTTCAATACTTAACTATGTACATCAGTTATCATAATTTGAATTAGTAAATAAAAATGCTGAGAACTAAAGATTGTGATGCCACCAAAACTGCAGACCAGAAAATTCAAACTTTGTATTATATGATATTCCTATGGAGATTTTGACAGCCTAGAGTGAATGAATAGCAAGCCCAAAATCTTGACTCATATAAGTGGAAATAAAGGATCTTTTTGTAAGCTTTTCCTCTTTTCTTTTTGTTTCCACAGCACTTTCTCCTCCATGACCTTAGCATGTATACTTTGATCTCTGCATCTTCTGTTCTTCATGCAATTTGGTATCAAAATTTGGAAGGACAGATATTACACTTTATTAACTATTTTTACTAGTGTGCCACAATATTGGCCCCATGTAGAAGTTTAATAAATGTTGGTTAAAGGCACATTCCAGCTATGAAGAAAAGTCCATATTCTTAAATATTTATATTTAAAGAAGTTTTTTGATTATATTTTGAATATGGACCCATTTTTATGTAACTACTTTTATTCATTTATGCATACATATTTTGACATTATTTACATCACATTAGCTTATTCTTGAATGGAGTGTACTGCATTTTTCTAATTTTTTATCATATAATAATTCTATAGAATTTGGAAACCTCACTAATCTTAAAATTCTTACTGACCTATTGGTTTTTGATATGAAGTTTCTTTGGATGCAAAGTACATCATTAATATGTGAAGCAAACCTTCTATTTTCTCTCAGTTTCATAGATCTATCAAAGGCAAAAAAACTATCAGCAATACATATAATATATTCATACAACGTTTTTTCTAGGTAGAAAGTATAAAAGATGAATAACCCCTGCCCTGTGGTTTTGAAAGAGTATCTGCTGCTCTTAGGCATCTTTATGAACAATCCAAGTACAACCGCATTGCAAAATTAATGAGCCAAGAAAACGAGTCTTGGTTAGTTTTCCACTCTTTGACTTCTAACATTACACTTGTTCCTATAGTTAACATCAAAAGCACTACATTAAATTTACATGAAACATAACTTTATCTTCTGAACTATTGGAAGTTGACTAAACTCTTATAATAATAATCTTACCTGGCTCTATGTCATTATTTACAGGAAAATAATAAAGATTAAAAAAATTAATGAATCTGGAAACTACAAGCCACAAGAATGGCTGTGGAAATGAGTGTGAATATAATCTTGAGTTTCAAAAACATGGACTCTATGATTTGTAAAGTTATTTCAATGTTGTAGCTATTTTTGGAACTAAGCAATATGATGCACCCTCCCTAATACCAGTAGAAATATAAAGCATAAAGTTGGAACTCCGGCTACTTTATGAGAATATTTATCTTGGAATTGACACTCAGATGCTCTGACCTGTTGGATTTTGAACAGAAAAATATACTGCAGACGAATGGGCTATACATTTCAGTCATTGCATCTTGTAATATTGCTGGCACACAGATGAAATCAGGGGCAGCAGAACCCACTGGTGGGGAGAGCACAAATGAAGCAGTGCTGAGGAAAACTACCTCTTGTCAGGAAAGAGAAGGTTGAAGACGACATTGATTGTGAACACAGATTTCAATTTCGGTTCACAAAGCAGAGATTGCACAATATGGCAGCTTAAAAAGATACACAATTTTTCATTGAAAAAACAATAAAAATATATGTTTACTGGCAAACACAGACACATATTATAATGTGTGTGTGTGTGTTGTGTGTGTGTAACCTATATAAAGATCATTGAAATTCTTAATATCCTTAGTTGAATAATGACAAATAAAAGGAAACAATTTCAGCTGCCTCGTACCTGAATCACACACTACTTTGGGATAGCATATGCATCAGAGAAACTGGAGCATTAGATGATTTTGAAAAATGACACTAGACATGTCTAGAACCTTCCTTTTTATCATCTGACAATATACGAATCTCATTACTATGTTAGTTTGTTCAGGATTCTTCTAGGCAAAAAAAAAAAATTACTCAAATTATTTTGAGAAAAGTTTTGATGTCTAAGATTCATGTAAAGTATATATTCTCCAGAAAATATTTAAATCACAGGAATTACCATGACATCATATTAACAGATTATATTGGAACTTTCATTTAGCATTTAGGGCTGCAGAAGGAGATTATTTATAAGTTAAGGGAGTAAGTTTGGCCCTCTTAACCTCTATAAATACCTGAGTTTTGTGCAGACACTCAAACAACTGTCTTACTGATGGATATCCCAAAACACTCTGTAATTATCCATCCTTGATTTTCCATAATGAATGAGACTTCCCCTGATCATTTTACTAATTAATACTTAATAGCTAGTAACTGCAGATATGATACTGTAAAACATGTTTGATCAAATGTTATTATCATTTTGAGCTGGAGTTTTGCTCCGTCACCCAGGCTGGAGTGCAGTGGCATGATCTTGGCTCACAGCAAACTTCACTTCCTGGGTTCAAGTGATTCTCCTACCTCAGCCTCCTGAGTAGCTGCGATTACAGGTGTCTGCCATCACTCCCAGCTAATTTTTGTATTTTTAGTTGAGATGGGGTTTCACCATGTCAGCCAGGCTGGTCTCAAACTCCTGACCTCAGGTAATGCACCTGCCTCGGCCTTTCAAAGTTCTGGGATTACAGGCGTGAGCCACTGTGCCTGGCCAATAATCAAATATTATTTTTAAGTGAATCTTTTCCATTTGTTAAACTTTTATTCACGAACAACTATATTCATTATGTAGAATAGTGGTTAAATGAACAAAGTTTTATTTCAAACAGTCCTGGGTTTAAGTAAGGATTTCATAGCAAATGAAACTGGTAACCACAGGCCCCACTGAAACATTCCTTTCCACCTGTAAAACAATGAATATTAGATAAGGTGAAATATGAAAAGAACACATAGTTACTGATATATAGTAAATGATCAATATACATTCGATATGGTAAATGTGAAGAAGAATAGCACAGTGATGATAGGATTATATATTAAATTAAACTTTTTCAAACTTAGTTTTCTCATATTTAAAATAATACCATGTTACCTCAAATCTTTTTAAGGTGAAAATAAGGTACTTTTTGTAAATTTTAACTTCTATAAGGCTTGAGTATCTTAGCTATTATAAATGTTGTAAGTAATAAAATTAGAAAAAATTTTTTTCACTGAATTTTTTTATCCATTCCTCTGTCGATGGACATTTAGGTTGCTTCCAAACCTTATCTAGTATGAACAGTCTCCAGCAACCATAGGAGTGCAGATATCTCTTTGATAGACTGGATTTCCTTTCTTTTGTGTATATACCCAGCAGTGAGAATGCTGGATTATATGGTAGCTCAATTTTTCACTTTCTGAGGAAGCTCCAAACTGTTCTCCACAGTAGTTGGACTAATTTACATTCCCACCAACAGTGTATGAGGGTTCCCTTTTCTCCACATCCTTGTTAGCATTTGTTATTGCCTGTCATTTGAATGTAAGCCATTTTAACTGGGGTAAGATGATGTCCCATTGTAGTTTTAATTTGCATTTCTGATGATGAATGATGTTGAGCATCTTTTTATATCCCTGTTTACCATTCACATATCTTCTCTTGAGAAATGTCTATTCAAGTATTTTGCCCATTTTGTATTAGATTATCAGATTTTTTTCCTATAGAGTTGTTGAGCTCCTTATATATTCTGTTTGAGATTTTGTACATATGCATAATGGACTCCTATTCATCCATAAAAAAAAGAATGAAATCCTGTCATTGGCAACAACATGAGTGGAGCTGGAGATCATTATGTGAAGTGAAATAAGCCAGGCACAGACAGAGAAACATTGCATGTTCTCACTTATCTGTGCAATCTAAAAATCAAAACAATTGAACTCGTAGACATAGAGAGTAGAAGGATGGTTACTAGAGGCTGGAAAGGATAGTGAGGGATTGCAGGGAGGTGGGGATCATTGATGGATCCAAAAAGAGAATGAATAAACTTGCTATTTGATAGCACAATAGGGTGATTATAGTCAATAATAATTGCATATTTTAAAATAACTCAAATAACGTAATTGGATTCATTTTAACTCAAAGGATAAACGCTGGAGGTGATGGATACCCCATTCTCATGATATGTTTATTTCACATTACATGCCTGTATCAAAATATCTCCTGTATATTTTGATAAATGTACATAAATACATATACCTACTAGGCACCCACAAAAATTTTAAAAAGAAAAAAGAAAATAAAAATATTCACTGGGTATGGCATAATCATGTGTTTTTTTAAATTTTTACTCATAAAGATTACCTCCTATTTTGAAATACAGTGTCTGATGAGTTATCTATTTTTGATTTAATATTTATTACTGTTTTTCATTCTTTGATAGCCTAAGTTTAGCTCATCACAAAACCAACAGCACAAGTAAAAATAATAAGGATTAAATATAGGATATGACTGCAATTACATTGTCTTTCTGCACACTGTCTTAATCTTAGTTCAGATAACAGAAACTTTATTTGGCTTGTGCCCATGCTCAAACTGCTTTGCCAAACATCTGAGCTTCATTTATTCTCATTAAAAGGATAGAAATTACTTGCTTGTTTGTGAAAAGCTAACTCAACATGCTTGTCATAGTTGTCTTCAATTTCTAAATGGATAATAATTAGGCATCTTCTGCACCTATTTAAACTGACCTCAGAACATTTCCTATGCATGTGTTGGGATGGCAAGAGAAACCAAAAATGTCTTAACCAATTTGAAGTGTATTTCATTCATATTCACACTCTGCGTATCAGCAGTTTGTGATTGGCACCTCCACGTTGTTGAGGACCAAGACTGTCTAGGCCTTTGCTTTTTATCATCAAATTGTGGCTTAGATTTTGTGTTTCAAATTACCTCTTTGCCTCCCACTTGGAAGTGCACATTCTATTTGGTGTGACCTGGAAAGTAAATATATCATTTCTGCTCATATTCCATTTGTAAGGTCATGCACATCTGTGTGGAACCTGGGAACTTTTGTTTTGCCTAGATGGTCACACACTCTACTAAAATGTATATTATTATAGAAGACGTGGCCAGAAGGAGACAACTAGCTGGCTCTGTCTCAGTGGGTTTCTCTTCTTATTTTCCAGGTAAAGATGCAACTGGATTTGTCTTCAATTGTCTAATAGTGCAATTCTCAAGACCCCACAACAATTGCGAGTTCCTGTCTTTATAGAATTAAGGTTATACAATGTAACCAGCATCATTCTAACAACAGTGGTAATGGATTCTACCCTAAACTCCTACATGGAACATCCTAAATTCCTATGAGCCTGTTTAACCTTGAAAATACTTACGATGCTTCAAATTTGGGGCTATTCAAGGACTGGGTGGAGACTGAAATCTTTAACTATCTGACAATGCCTTATTTCAATATATCTTAAGCCACTCACTATATTAGAGTCCATCTTATCCCATGAGGTCATCTGCTGCCGTACTCCTACATTTGTGATTTTTCACAGTAGCCACCCCATTACTCAAGTCTGAAACTGGAGTATGCACATACATTTCTCTGTTCTTTTGCTGTCACATGGGATGAATTACAAAGGAAAACCACTTTTCCACTGTAGGCATTTATGCCTGAGTCCTCTCATCTCTGTATTTCTCAAGAGATGTCTTCCTCCCTGTGATTTGGCTTCCCTGTCTCTGCTTTTAGCCGCACTGGTGTCAGAATAATCTCTCTAGGAGACTGCTTTGAAATTACACTTAAATATTAAAATGGCCTCCGCTATACAGTGAAAAAAACTCTCTCACTTTTTAGTATGTTACAGAAGGAATTCATGTTTTTTATTCACCTGTCATTCCTGCTATCTCCATCTTTAGGCAAGCCTTTTTTCACTACCTGTACTTTCCTCATCATGCTACGTTCTCTCTCACCTGCATTTCTTTGCATATGTCCCCTGGCAAAGCCCTGACAAAATATCTAGTAAGGCAAAAGTGTTTCCTCCAAAGAAGTCTTTCGGATATCTGCCCATACCTAAATCCTCCCCTGTTCAACCGTCTTCAGACACTGCATTTATTCTTACAGCAACAGCTACTTATGAACATTACAAAACTTATCAAGCTTCCCTATAGTATTCCCTTCCAAAACTCCCTTCCAAAAGGGAAAAAGTGTTTTTTTAAAAATATGTGTGTGTGTGTGTGTGTATATATATATATATATATATATATGTTACTTACTGCAGCAGCCCTGTCTGGTTTATGGCGTGCAGCCTGTGTGCAATATACATTTGTTAGATAGTACTATTCTGGCTGAAAGCTTTTCAGTTTGATTGTGATAAAGAGCATTTTCATTATCTTCCTACGTCTATAAAATATTTCTTTCTGTATCTTAAATATGGTATTCCAAATATCACCTTCAATAGTGGGTATAATTTTAGTGCAAGTACTTTTAAGTAAGGATTTATGATGCAATTTTAGATTCTTCTTTTTATGAACCATTGAAAAATAGGAATTAAAATGTAATGGTAATTTTGATTGGTTTCAAAAATAAAATATATTTTGTAGTATTTAATCTTGAATATTTAAAATTCCAGGTGATTCTAAAAATTATTCAATGGATCTTAGTGAGCTTTTGTGCTTTTAGTATGACCCTGGAGGCATTTATGCATAAGTATTTATAAGTACTTGGACTTCAGTCAAAGAAATCTGAAGAATCTCATGGGGCAGCATGAACTATTATGTTTCTCTAAACCAGGAAAATGAACAAATCAATTTGCATTTTGAAATCCACAGAGAATGAAAACCTCTAGTTATAGTGTTATGAATCCCTCTAGGAGCAGTGAGTGGAAGTATTCCCTGCAATATCATATGGTGACATTTTTATTACCAGGAACTATTTTTGCATGTACAAATTAAAATATGTTCTATGCTTTTGCTTTCTCATTGTGCGCATATACTTAGAAATCTGATTCATAATGTTATCCTTGAATCTTTATTGCTTACCATAGGCTGCTTGTCACGACGGGGAGTCCTAAGGGCTATTGCAACTTTTATTGCTACATACATACTGGTCGTATCATATGAATGTATAAGGCCAATTAAGAGAGTCCTTTAATTCATAACTTTGGGTACATTCATGGGAAATTTGCTTTAGAGTTGGCAAGAGTGCATCCTTAGGTGTAATTTAATTTAAATATCTCAACTGAGAATTATTTTAATGGGAGATTATAGAGTATGCTATCAGTAAATTGGGCAAGTAAGAATGAAAACGCAGTAAGTTTTCTATTCAAATTTAACCTATTAACTAACCTAGGCATAGTGGAGAACACTATGGAGGTTCCTCAAAAAAGTAAAAATAGAACTACCATATAATCTAGCAATCCCACTGCTAGGTATATTTCCTAAATAAAGAAATCGCATGTCAAAGAGATACCTGCACTATTCATACGAGTGCAGCACTCTTATTGCAGCACTATTCATAACAGCTAAGATTTGGAATTCACCTAAGTGCTCAAAATAACTCAAGTTCATTTAAAGTGATCCTGACTGATAGTGGCTACCAGGTAGTTGGTCTTGCTTTATTAGAGGTTTCTGCTTCCAGGGGAAATCTTGTATAATAGGTTATCGACTAGAAGGCCTCTGCTGAGTTGTTCCACCTGATATGGCCTTGGGGATTCTATGAATCTCTGCTCAGGACCAAGACACTTATTCCTCCAGCTTCCATGGATGGTGTATGCTGAAGGTTGAAGAATGAACCTTGTGTTAATCCATTTTCATGCTGCTGATAAAGACATACCCGAGACTGGGCAATTTACAAAGGAAAGCGATTTAATGGAGAACTCACAGTTCCATGTGGCTGGGCAAGCCTCACAGTCATGCTGGAAGGCGAAAGGCGTGTCTCACATGGTGACAGACAAGTGAAGAGAGCCTGCGATGGAAAACTTCCCCTTATGATTACCATCATATCTTGTGAGATTTATTCCCTGTCACAAGAACAGCACAGGAAAGACCTGCCTCCATGATTCAATTACCTCCAACAGGCTCCCTCCCACAACATGTGGGAATTCAGGATGAGATTTGGGTGGGAACAAGGCCAAACCATATCAAACCCTGTTATAGGTATTTCCCTTCATGGGAAAAAATAAAAAATAAAAAATAAAAAATAAAATAAAATAAAAAAAAAACAACACCACACTACCACCTATCAAGTCATGAAGCAGCCCGCATACAAAAACTGATGTGCTGGTTCAGAGAGGACATTTCTGAGGGACTGCCTGAGTTTCAGCACTCTGCTCAGTATCTCCTTCTGCCCAGTGCTGCTGTCCTCCCTCATTGATGATGCTCCTCAGAATACTCCTTAATGAACTTTCCACATGGAACTCTGAATCTCAGCAACAGTTTCCCAGGAAACCCAATCTCCAGCAGGGCTCTCCATATCTACGCTATCCAGGCAGGAACTGACTCTAACTGGCCTTTGGTCTTATTCTGGCAACTACTGGGGGTAATTACAGTCCTTGATAAGTTTCCTCATTGAAGTTCCACACACTCTGTACCCTGCTCACTTTGATCCCAGGAGTCTTCCCTTCTAGCACCTTTTAATGCTTAGACAATTATACAGTTGAATTGCATGGAGATACCTGCATTTTCATTTTGTCACCTGCAGGCAGCAATAGGAGTTTATACACTGGGGACTTTCACAGCTTAACCATGTCATGCCACCATTTATACATAAGTATGGCCACCCAAGCTCCCAAACTATGCTTTGATGTAGAATCCAGCCAGAATTCTAAATAGGGTAATTGACATGTTTTGGTTTATGATTCTTCCTGAAACCATCTGGTGTGACAGATATCTCACCTCTCTCTTCCAGGTTGTTGGCTGAGGGTTTGGGCAGAATTACATCTCCTTGTAAGGTCCTAAGTCTGCTTAGTTCTCCAGGTTTCTCTCCATTCCAAGGTTCAGAATGACGTTTTCATTGCCCCTGTGACAGACTCCATTTATGTCTTATCCTACTTATTACTCCACCACTTACAGTAAAAACTGCCTTATCTAAACCCTTGCTTTTTTTTTTCTATTTATTTATTTATTTATTTATTTATTTATTTATTTCGCTCTGTTGCCCAGGCTGGAGTGCAGTGGCGCCATCTCGGCTCACTGCAAGCTCTACCTCCCGGGTTCATGCCGTTCTCCTGCCTCAGCCTCCCGAGTAGCTGGGACTACAGGTGCCTGCCACCAGGCCTGGCTAATTTTTTGTATTTTTAGTAGAGATGGGGTTTGACCGTGTTAGCCCGGATGGTCTCTATCTCCTGACCTCATGATCTGTCTGCCTTGGCCTCCCAAAGTGCTGGGATTATAGGTGTGAGCCACCATGCCCAGTGCTTTCTTTAAAAGACAAAACCAAAACACAGCAAAAAGAATCTCACTTTATTCAATGAAAATTTAACTTTCACACTATTTTTCTTTAGAATCTTTCTCCAGAAATTGAAAGATGAACATTCTCCCTAATGTTCTGTTCTAACCTCTCTTGAAAAAATGGTTATATCCACTTTAATGTGTACACTTTGTCTCAGAATCATAAGAATCAGCAGTAATAAAATATGTTGTTCAAATCCACAAGGAAAACTAAGCAAACTTTCACTTTGAGAAAGATCTTGGCCTTTGTGAGGCCTTATTTTCCAGAGAGAGTCTAACACTTACTGAGTCAGTCCACTTAGGATAGGAAGGCTGTCTGGTCTTACAGGATGACCAAGACAGACTTAAAATGCTCCTCTACTTGACTAAACTTTAGACAGGCTTCTTTCTGCATGAAGTCCCCTGACCTGCCTTTTCTTAGCGCATTTACTTTAGAAATTTGTCATTGCCGAGTTTATCTGCCCCTTTGAGATTCAGATTTTTTCAAAGGCTTTTTAACAGTCTTATACCACAGTAATATCTTCCTCAAGCACTTGGGTAGCATCCCTTTGAAATGTCACTGTCAAGGAAGACAGCACTGTCCTTATCTCTCAGTGTTTGTGGGAGGGTAAGAGTTGAACTTCTGTGGACATATTGCTCCAAGTTGTAAAACTGGCTCTGTCATAAAGGTAGAAGAAAAGTTACTTTCCACTTTCCACTGGCTCAGGTGAACCAGCAAACAAAGAGGCCTAAGATCTCTTCCTGCTCCCTTCCCAGCTCTTAACAACTCTCCAGCCTTTTGTCTCCATGAAGCAGGGTACCCATACTTGGTCAGTGCCCTCTTACCTACTGCTGGCAACAAAAGGAACTCATGTGAACTTACGGTCCAGTGTGATATTTTTCATTAACAAGAATCAGATCATGAGGGTATATATGAAAGCTAGTCTCTTGGTTGGAAAGATTTCTATCAAACACATTGAAAGGTGAGGTTTTTCTCTTTCTACTAAGTAGCATCTGTGTGTTCACATTGTGGCTGAGTCACACTGCATACTCAAATCTTTTCACTGAAGCCTGAGTACTTTTTGTAAAACCTCTGCTGTACAAGGAAATATCTGGGTTCTCAAAGAAATATGCCTGGTATCTCAAGTATAGCAGTGTCTTCAGTTGCGCTATAGGTCAGTTAGGAAATTTATTTTTGTTTGCTTACAATGCAAGTCATCAGATGAGGGGTCTGTACTCATCAAGGAGTATTCCCTCATGTTTACATATGTTGTGAGAATTGTACAAATGATGATTGCTAAGAAAAGATGAAATTATAAGTAACAGTCATAAAATGTCAACGTTAGAATTAATATTTAAGTGTTTTTTTCCTAAAAACAAAGGGTTCTTATTTTGAGACACTGAACTGTGTGGTCTCTCCTGGCCAGGACAATGTCTTCATATGTACACTACATGTATACTCAGGCCCTGGTGGAATAGCTGTGGTATATAAGGCACCGTAGGTGTTAAGCAAACAAATATGTGCCAAATAGGTTCCTTGGTCATTTTGGTCATTTTCACCCACTGGTCCTTTTTCAAATCCTTCAAACTCTGAACATCAAATGCATTTTCTTTTCTAAATATATATTTTTTTTTTAGTTTGGTAAACGTCATCTCCCTACCTCATGCAGCCTGCCTAATTAATGCATTCACGCTTTCCCTTCTGTCCTCAAAGAAAATTATTCTTCCTCAAAGGAAGAATGTAACAGTCCTTTAAATGTTCTTTGTAAGATATTTCAATTATTTAATGAAGACTGTCCTAAATAGAATACCTCAGAATTTCTTATCATGTTGAAAATACAGTAGTCAGAATTAACAATAATACCCCCATGTATTATCTGAACAGAAATAATACACACTCAATTGAGTTCACTTTATTTTTTTCTGAGCTTGCCTGATTAGGGTCTTTGAAAGCCACATCACAGGCTAGCTCACATTGAATTTACTGTCGTGTAAATCACTTAAACATTTTTGTCCCATGCTGATGCTAATTCAGTACTTACAGCATTTGTAATTTGGATCCAAGTATGGTATCTTCCATGTGTGCCTCTCTACTACATCTAATTTGTTCAATTCAGCCCATATTACACGTTGTAAAGATCATTTCTGTATTATAATTATTCTGCAATGCATTCACTAACCCTTCAAGATTCCAGTGACCCACAAATTTAATGAATGTAAGAGCTTGTTCTCTATATGCCCATCCAAGTTACCAATTAAAATGTTTACTAGGACACCACTGATGACACAGTTCTGAGACCTCTGTTCAAAATGATATCACTCTTGTAATCTCGTTTGCCATCTTTACTTTTTAATGTGTTATTAATATACTTTACTTGTGGTCCTTGCATATATACTATATAGTAAAATGTATGTAATGGCATATTGGCAATAAACAGAACAAAATTTTTATTAAAAAGATAAAAAACAATTATCTGCTACTTATTTCTTATGTAGCTTACATAGGGAATCTAAAAGCAAAAGTAGAAAAAGAAAATGCCAAATTTTAAAAAACTTGCATGCCATGGCTCCCTCTAAACTGCTGTTCCTAAAAACCCTATATATACATATATATACACACACATACACACAGACGCACACAGACACAGAGATACAAGATTTTCTCTCTCTATATATAGAATATATATACATTCAATATATAGATATATTCAAGGTATTATGGATATATAAATATATGCATTTGGGGGAAATATTGTTTATATATAAGTTTCTTATAAGTTTCACAAAGCAATGTTTGACGCTTTCTAAAATGTTTATGAAGTATTTCTTAAAGTTTAAAAATAAATATAATCCTTAATGTCACTATGTCCAAGATGGAGAAATTCTGATATTTATCAAAAGCACCAGGTGAATAAAATGATAAGGTGCACCTTTCAAAAACAGCAAAGTAGACGTAACTATTAGATAATAGTTTATCACGTAGTTTTCTTTGAGTATACTTAAAATGGATATTGTGTTCTATTTTCCTTATTACAGTGTATTTGGAACTTCAGCAAGTCTGTGTTTAATTCTTTGTCATTTAGTCTTAGTGTGATTTTGGACTGTACTTGAGCTTTGTAAACTTGGGGGTTTTCTCATCTTTAAAATTGTGATAATAAAAAGGCCTGTTTTTATGGAGTTTTGAGCATAAAATGATAAGATGTGTGTAACAAATATAACATGACAGGCATATAATAAAGATTTTCAATGTGTTTATGTTCTCAAGGATTTGTGTTGTTTTTAGCACTGTTACCGGAAAGGGGTCCTGATCCAGACCTCGAGAGAGGGTTCTTGGATCTTGTGCAAGAAAGAACTCGGGGTTGGTTCATAGAGTAAAGTGAAAACAAGTTTATAAGAAAGTAAAGGATAAAACAATGGCTACTCCATAGGCAGAGCAGTGGCTTGAGCTGCTGATCTCAGGAATAAAATATGAAATATTGTCATTTAAACAGTGCCTTTCAATGTATCAGTAGCAAAGCCATCTGCTAAATTCAATGAAATTTTAAGCTTATTAAGTCTTGTCTTCTGCAAGATATTATCATCCTCTTCAGAAGTAATAATTAATAATACTCAAAACAATTAAGCCCCTCTTTTAAGCATTTTATAAGAAAATTGATAGGAAGGCTATGACTATGTGCACAGTTAAAATAAGAAATTATTATTCCTGCAGATAGGTTGTGCTACCTATTTCACAATCTTCCCATAATTTACTGGGATCACGTGGGAATTTTGGGATATTATGTATATAGTGTGGTTTGAATTACAGAATATCAATTTAAAATGGTGAAAATTAAAACTTTAGCTTATCTGTTTATCCATGTATTCAACAAAATACATTAGGCTCACAGAACACAGATAATTGTTTGTATGTTTGTCTCTCATCAAAGATTGTTTTTCTTCTCAATCTATTAAATAAGAGAGGTGTCTCATTCATGTTCTTATTTCCAGAGCATAAAATGGGGTACGGTGCATACAAGATGCTCAGTAAATGTTAGGAGAACTAATTAAATGAGTATGCAAGTGAATTTAAAAACATATGCTGACTTTTGTATAATACAAGATTGCTCTAAGGGTGATAGTCAACTAGAAGTCTGTATTTCCAAATATTACATATTTAGAAGCACTCTACAAAATAAAATAGCATTATCATCATGAATATGAGTTCATTATTTCCTGAAATATATGCAGGTGGGTGCTGTATGCCTTCATTAAGGTCAAGAACAAATCTTTGCAGCATTATCTTCTGCTCACTCATGTAACTACCACAAGCTGGATTCTAAAATGTTCCTGCCTACACCTTATATTATACCTAGGCAAACCTTATTTTCATTCATTTCACATACTGTGCCTTCTCCCACCTCCGTTCCTTTACTTAAATTGTCCTTGACATTTGGAACAAAGTAATCCATGCATGTTTTCCATTCCACATTCCTGTCTTCTGTAAGCACTCAGCCGAAATTTAATTTATTGTGATAGCAACCCTCATTAACCCAGGCCTTCCACTGGGTAGGAAGAAAATCATTCTTTTAAACATTAAAAATTTTATTTCATTCATGCTCCTCTATCGGTTTCTATATTTCCTGCTTATTTTCTCTAGAACCCTGGTTCCAATTATATACACATATATTTATATACATCTATATGTATATAATTGAACATCTAGGCGTTGGGGTTGGCAAACGTTTTCTGTAAATGACTAGACTTATCCATGGAGCCCAGTAAGCAGAGGGTCTCAGAAACACAGATAGATATTATAAATACATAAATATAAATAATATATTTTACTTAGAGAGCTATTCTATGGAGACAGAGAGCAGAGAGATCTAAGAAGCATCTATCTATGTAGACATATATATATATATTTCTGTAGATATACAGCTGTATCTGTATATCTATATATCATTATGGAGAGAGAGGAAAGAGGCTAAGAAATTTAAAAATCCTGGGGTCCACAAAAGTCATAATGTGGGCCCTGGGTCCAAGTAGCAAACATTTCAGTCTCTTTAGGTAACTGAAGGTAAACATTTCAGTCTCTTTAGGTAACTCTTTGCCGTTGTAGAGTAAGAATAATTACACACAGTGCTTAAACAAAAGAGCATAACTGTGTTTCAATTACACATTATTCACTAAATCGGATGATAGGCTGAATACATCTGTAAGCCATCGCGTGCTGATCCTCGCTGTTCATCTTTCCTACCTCCTTTCTGCATCCCCAACCTCACTGATATCCTCATTCCTCTTCTTTACCAGATTAAATGCCATTGTCAGTCAGTATAATTACTGTCTTGACACTCACCCCTTGTTTATGTCCTTAATTTTCCTGCGCAAAACTTCAACCCTAGTTAAATACAAGCCTGTTCCATGCCCGTATCTATGCAGCAGTTAAGGCTGAATGCAGACACATTCTACTTTGCATTTATGGCTGGTCCCACATTAAACAGAGGACCACAAACCTCAAGTGGGCTCTTAAGGCTACCAGTCAGTCCTACTGACTTTCTTCAACACAAATACTCCACCGTGCACCAGGATGTCTATTTCACAACTTCTCCCTTATCAATCTTCTGAACCTCCTCTTCCTTTTCTTAACAAATGGTATTTGCTACTTCACCTAGAATACTGCTGGAGTTAGAAGAAAAATTCCATTACCAAATATACCCACAGATTCACTATCAATATTTGGCTCTGTATGAGACCAAGTTTGTTAGCATAAAAACATGCTTTTATTTGTCCCATATTAAATACACACACACACACACACACACACACACACACACACACACACACACACACATATATAATCTTGATCAACTTTCCTTTCTAGCTACCCTCCTATTTCTTTGTACCAAACTGCTAAAAAGAAAAGATCGTATTTGTTGAGTCTACTCCTGTCTTTTATATCCAACAGATGGTTTTCCCTCCTGCCTCACTAATAACTTCCAACTGCTAAATTTACTGGTTTGTCAGTCTCCTCTTAGGTGACCTATTTGCTGATTTTGGCGACATACCTTCCTTCCTAAAACACTTTCCTTGGCTTTTAGGACAGCAGCATATTTTGGTTTTCCACCTATGTCACTGCCTTGTCCTTTTTTGTCTCCTTTGCAGGCGTCTTTGCTTCTCCTTAATGTTTTTAACGTTGGAAAGGTCCAAGGTGAAATATTGATCTACTTTTCCCTTCTACAGTCACTCCTATGTCATCTCATGTCCTCAGGACTGTGGTCTCATGATCTCAATTACCATCTATTTATTCCCTGTTGAGTTTCTGGCAAATCCATCTTCCCAGTTGCTCAGGACAAAAACTCGAAATTTTTCTCTGCCACCTCACACTTCAATCTCCAGAAATACTTCCTTCAAAATTTATCCAGAAACTTAACAATTCTCATCCTCCCCAATGCTCCACCCCTTTCCAACATCATGCCATTTCCCCTAGATTAGTGTGGTATTCCGTTAATAGTATTCTCTGCTTAGTACCTTATAAAGACTTCCCATTTAATTTCATAAAAGTCAAAGTTCTTTCACTTATCTGTAAATACCCCATATTCTGCTTTCTGTTTACCACTTAACCTCATTTTCTTCTAATATTGATTTTGCCCACTTCTGCCAACAACCTTGGCCCACTTGCTGTTGCGTGATGTGGCCAGGTATGTTTCTCTCAGTGCTTCTGCACCAGATACTCCATCTGCCTGGAATGTTTTTTGAAATATCTCCTTAGTTAATACCCTCATATTTTTGAATCTTTGTCAACGTCTTAATTCTATCCTGAACAACCCAGCTAACAAAATAAACCAATCCCTCCCCCTCCCAATTTCCTGCAGCCCCTTACTTTTGCTTTTTTAAAAATTTTTGTCAATTTTTAATGTACACATAACTTAATTACTTACCACGTTTGCTTGCCTTTATTTATCCCACATACTGTTTTTTTGTTTGTTTGTTTGTTTTTTTGAGACAGAGTCTGGCTCTGTTGCCCAGACAGGAGTGCAGTGGCACCATCCAGGCTCACTACAACTTCTGCCTCTGGAGTTCAAGTGATTCTCCTGCCTCAACCTCCCAAGTAACTGGGATTACAGGCATGTGCCACCACGCCTGGCTAATTTTGTGTTTTTATTAGAGGTGAGGTTTCACCATGTTGGCCAGGCTGTTCTCAAACTCCAAACCTTAAGTGAACTGCCGGCCTCAGCCTCCCAAAGTGCTGAGATTACAGACGTGAGCCACCATGCCTGGCCCCACCTACTACTATATAATAAAATCTCTCTGCAGGCATGGATCTCATCTGTTTTGTTCGCAGATGTATCTCTCCCAAATGCTGGGCTAGTACTTGTTACTAAAAAAAAAGTTGTTAAATGAATAATTTTAAATAGACTTAGAGCACAGAAAGAATAGCATGATTAAAGTTAGAATAAACATGAACAATTTCCTTTGCTCTGTTAATTTACATTTAGAAATTAAAATTTAAATATCCATTTATAACATATTTCTTTGAAAACACAGACACACACTTTCTTGTACATTTATTTTGAAATAAAATAGAAAAAACACTTGAGGCAATTAAGCACCTGTCTTTCCACTGTAAGTATGTTTTTTTTACCTGCCTGCTTATTTGTCCCATATGCACTACCCTGTGGTCTTTTGGATTTATTTTCTGCCTCAGTGGAATAGATAATAATTACTTGCACAATATAGAAGAGAGGAGAAAAACTGAATGGGTCAAATTTCATCATGAAGGCCTCATAGATACACATGTTTGCAAAATATGGATTGGTAACAGCCATCAGAAATATTGAAAAGACATAAAATACTATTGACAGCAATTCATATTTCTTACTTAGTATGCAAAGCTACTCTGACTTTGATTCTGCTACCAAATTACTTCAATCAAATGGAAGACTGTCTTGATTTTAATTGACTTTATATTAAATCAAAAATTGCTTTGTGATCCATGGTCCAGGTTACTAAAAAAAAAGGTTAGATATACAAAGTAGCCAAGGTAATCCAGTCTTTCTATTCCTAATGAGACCAAAACTCGGATTTTTTTTATCTTGCCCAGATTCCCGTCTAAGGGGTCTAGGGAGTCACACCCTACAAACCATAAATTTTCATCAGATAGGTTTTATTTCACCCTATATATCATGGCTTATTTTCCAACCTGACTCTGGTATAACATTATAAGACAAGGAAGAAAATAAAAATATTTCACCCCCAAAACATGTTTTTTTGGTCACATTTTGAAGTTGTCCTGCAAGCCATCCTCTGTGGGGGAAAATTCACACCTCTAAAGAATCCCTATTAACATAGCCAGATCTTTTCCCTCCAGGGTCCTCCAGTTCTGAACAGATTAACAGAGTGTCTAGCACCTTTTAAACGGTCTGAATAGGAAACATTTCTCATCCCTTGTTTCTAAGGGCAGCTGCTATGAGACTTCAAAAGAATCTTGACCTCCACAATTTTTATCTAAACATATTCTTTCTATTGATCCCAGGTCCTCAGACAAAAACTCAACCAGTTTTCAACCAGAAAATGTTTAAATTTACCTATAGCCTGGAAGACTACCCACCTTCAAGTTGTCCCACCTTTCTGAAATGAACCAATGTATTCCTTAAATGTATTTGATTGATGCTTCATTGTCTCACACCTCCTTAAAACCTGTAACACCAAGCTGCACCCCAACCTCCTTGGGCACATGTTCTCAGGACCTCCTGAGGGCTGTGTCATGAGCCATGGTCACTCATATTTGGCTTAGAATAAATCTCTTAAAATATTTTACGGAGTTTGACTCTTTCCATCAAACTAATTTCAAATGATAAAATCGATAATAATATGCTCTGTGCAGTTATTTCAATGCGGTAGCATTGAAAGCATTATATATGTTAAGTTAAAAGATATAATAAATTAGGCAAAAAGGTTAAAACAAAAAATTAATTCTATTTGTCATCTCATTAATGTAATTTTCACTGAACTTCCATTCACTAAGTTTTGAAGTGAGTTTCGAATTGAGCTTGATGTTGAAAATATTTTTTACACATTTCCCTCTATCTAGGCTGTTGGATTTTTCTTAAAAGATAGCCATAACGATACTATCTGCCCTGTTCTGAGGTACACGGATAGTTGTTTTGTTCACCCACAAAAAAATTGGGGAACCCATTATTTCACAAGTCATGCTTTTATTTTCATATAAGAGAACAGTTGATGCTCCAAAATCTTAAATTTTAATTAACCAAATACAATGTTCCTAAAGACAAACGTTCACAAGAGTTAAGCCAGCCGGGCAGGATGGCTCACACCTGTAATCCCACCACTTTGGGAGGCCAAGGCGGGCGGATTGCTTGAGGTCAGGAGTTTGAGACCAGCCTCACCAACACGGTGAAACCCTGCCTTTACTAAAAATACAAGAATTATCTGGGCCTGGTGGTGTGTGCCTGTAATCCCAGCTACTACGGAGACTGAGGCAGGAGAATCGCTTGAACCAGGGAGTCAGAGGTCACAGTGAGCCAAGATCACACCACTGCACTCCAGCCTGGTGACAGAGTCAGACTCTGTCTAAAAAAAAAAAAAAGGAAAAAAAAGGAGGGGAGGGATAGAGTTAGGAAAACAGAAAGGGAATACAAAACAGAGAAAATCAATAAACCACAATTAAATGTTTGAAAAGATTAAAAAAATTGGCAAATGTTTGCTTAAGCTAAGCAAGAATAAAAGAGAAGAGACTCAAGTTACTAAAATCGGCAAGAGAAGAGAACATATCACTGCCACTATTACAAAATAAAAATGATTTAAAAGAGAATGCAATGAAAATCTTATGCCAAAAAAAGTAAGATAGCCTAGATAGAATGGATGAAGTCCTAGAATGACAGAAACTAAAGCAGTCTAAAGGAGAAATAAAAAATATAAATAGATAGGGAAGGTTAAAAGATTGGGTTGTAATTTTAAAACCTTACAATAAAAATCTCATCTCGGCTAGCTTCCCAGATGAATCAAACACTCTGAGAAATTAATATCAATTGTTCACCAACTCTTGCAGAAAATAAAAGGGGGAGAGAACACTTCCCAATTCATTTTACAAACAGGATTACTCTGATACCAAAACTGAATCACAAAACAATATAGACCAGTATCTTTGTTTTATAAAATCAAAAATCTTCAACAAAATACTGCCAAGTTGAATCCACCAACATATAAAATACATTATGCACTGTGTGCAGATGTGATTGACCCCAGGAATGTACCATTGATTTAATATTTGAAAAATCAATGAATGCAAACACCATAGTGATATAGTAAAAGGCCAAAATATATGAGCATCTCAACAGATGGAAAGCATTTGAGAAAATAGTAGATCTTTTCATCATGAAAACACTCCAGTTATGGACAGTAAGATAACTTCCTGAAACTAGTGGTAGTTATCTATGAAACCCACCACTATCATCACACTCAGCAATGAAAGGGTGGATCCTTTCCAGGTAAGATTAGTTACAAGAATGTCCACTCTTGCAAATTCTACTCAACACTATAGTGTGGATTCTAGTGAGGTGTAGTTAGTAAAGAATAGAAAATTGAAAACATACTGGCTGAAAATAAAATTATTTACGTTTACAGATGACATGATCTCTTATACATACATAATTCTAAGAAATTCAGTAAAACAGTATTCAAAATAAATTTGGCATGGTTTCCAGATATAAACGCAATACTAAAAATTCATTTTATTTCTACATACTGTCAATGAACTGCCTTAAAATATTAAAGAAATAATCCCATTTATAATAGCAACAAAACAAGTAACACATTTAGAAATTAACAAGAGGAGTTCAAAACTCATACTCTGAAACCTCCGAAATATTGTTGAAATAAATTGAAGAAGAAATAAATAAATGAGAAGTGGTGGAGGGAGATGGAACATAGAATCACAGTGATTGCGTCTCTGCAGGAACATTAAATTCAACCACCGTCCAACAATCCAAGCCAGAGAATACCTTCACAAGAGCTAAGGAAATCAGGTGACAGATCACAGAATGTGGTTTTAGCTTATAAACAAGAGAAGACACATTAAAGAGGGTGAAAAGACCGTCTTGCAGTACCTGCACTGCGCCTCCCTCATCCCCAGGCAGTGCAGTGCAGAGAATGTGTCCACCTCTAGCAAAAGGGACAACGAAGGGTCCGTGGGACTTTGCCTTGGAGCCCAGTGCCAGCTCTGCTATAGTAAAGCACAGCACTGGGCAGAACCCCATGGCCTTTGATTCCAGGCCAGCGCCCACAGACAGAGCATTTAGATATGACCTGGCCTAAAAGGGAATCCACTGCCCTGGTGGGACAAACCTGAGTCCTGACTTGCTTCACTACCAGCTGATTCAAGTGGTGTCAGGCCCCAAATAAATGTCAGTGACAGGCAGGCCAGAGTCACTTTGGTCCTTGGGTGAGCTCCAGTAACCAACAATGTGCTGGTCAGGTAGGCTGTGGGCTTCGTATATGACATCAGCTGCAGTGGCCACAGGGTTGCCTGTGTTACCCCAATCCCAACTCCAGGCAGTGCAGTGCAGAGAGAATTCCTTCCCTATGCAAGAAAGAGGAGAACCCAGTATCAAGCCCCATCACAGTGGACACAGTATCAGGCAGAACACTGTGGCCCTGATCCCAGGCAGGATGGACCCAAACCCTGACCAGCTTCATCACCAGCAGACTAACCTGGCTTAGAAACCTAAGTCAGTCAGCAGCAGTGAGGCAATATACTGGTCACAGGACTCAGACAAGCCCCAGTGCTGCTCTGTTCTGGGAGGCTGTGGGCTTTGGGTGTGTGACACCAGCTGCAGTGGCCATGAGAGTGCCCAAATCACACTTCTCCCAGATCCACAAAGCTTGGTGCCCAGATTCCTTGCAAGGAGAAGAGGAGGCACGTAAATAAAGAACTTTGCCTGGGAACCCAGGGAGCCCCCCCGCTTATCTTCTCTAAGTCTGTCACGGCCACCAGGGACCTCAGTCTGCAGAAGTCACAGTGAACCTGAGCTTAAGGTGCCCTCTGGTGCTGAAACAGCTGCAGTGACCACAGGCTTGGGGAACTCAAGTCTTGAATTTCTTGGAATTTCTGGAAGACTGAAGAAGGACAAGTACAAAAAGAACAGACTGCAAAGACTGAAATAAATACCCACTTATTCAACTCCCAAGCATGAACATATGCTCAAAAGCATTAAGAACATTCAAGGAAATACAACCTCACCAAACAATAAATAAGTCACCAGTGACTAACCCAGGAGAGCTCAAGATGTGAGACTCGGCTGGGTGTAGTGGCTCACACCTGTAATCCCAGGAATTTGGGAGGCTGGAGCGGGTGGATTACCTGAGGTCAGAAGTTCAAGACCAGCCTGACCAACAAGGCGAAACCCCGTCTTTACTAAAAAGACAAAAATTAGCTGGGTGTGGTGGCAGGTGCCTGTAGTCCCAGCTACTTGGGAGGCTGAGACAGGATAATTTCTTGAACCTGGGAGGCGGAGGTTGCAGTGAGCCAAGATTGTGCCACTGCACTCCAGCATAGGTGATGAAATAAGACACCATCTTAAAAAAAAAAAAAAAAAAAAAAAAAAAAAAAAAAAAAAGATGTGAGACTCTCCAGACAGAGAAGTAAAAATGGCTGTTTTGAGGATACTCAATGAAATTCAAATATAGAGAAGTAATTCAGAAATTTATCCAAGAAGTTTAACAAAGAGATGGAAGTAATTTTAAAAGGCCACAGAAACCTCAAAGCTGAAAAATGCAATGGATGAACTGAAAAATGTATGAGAGGGCCTCAACAGTAGAACTCATCTCAGCACAATGAAGTCCATATATTACAAACCCACAACTAACATCATAATCAATGGGGAAAAGTTAAAAGCTCCTCATCTAAGATCTGGAACAGGTGTGGCTACTTTTACCACTTTTATTCATCACAGTACTTGAAGTCCTAGCTAGAGGACTTAGGAGAATGAAACAAAAGGCATCCAAATTGGAAATAAAAGGAAATCAAATTGTCACTGTTTGCAGGTGACACGATCATATATATATGGCGAACCCTAAAAATTCCAAAATAAAACCTACTAGAAATAATAAACATTTCATAAAGTTGCAAGATACAATATCCATATATAAAAATGAGTAGCACACCCATGTACCAATAGTGAAACACTTAAGAAAGAAATCAAGAAAGCTATTTCATTGCAGTAGTTACCCAATGCCCCCAAAAATGATACCTAGAGATTAACCAAAAAGGTGAAAGATCTCACAATTAAAACTATAAAACATATATGAAAGATATTAAAGCAGACACAAGTAAATGTAAAGATATCCCATGTCCAAGCACTAGAAGATTATTGTTAAAATATCTATATCACCCTATGTGATCTACAGAATCAATGGAATCCATGTTAAATTAGGAAAGATATTCTTCACAGAAATAGAAAACAAAAAACAAAACAAAACAAAACAAAAAACGGCCGGGCACGGTGGCTCACGTTTGTAATCCCAGCACTTTGGGAGGCCAAACCACTTGGATCACAAGGTCAGGAATTTGACACCAGCCTGAACAACATGGTGCAACCCTTTCTCTACTATATACACAAAAATTAGCTGGGCATGGTGGTGCACGCCTGTAATCCCAGCTACTCAGGAGGCTGAGGCAGGAGAATCGCTTGAACCCAGGAGGCAGAGTTTTCAGTGAGCCAAGATCACGCCAGAGCACTCCAGCCTGGGCGACAGAACAAGACTCCGTCTCAAAAAAAAATTCCTAAAATTCACATGGAAATGCAAAATACCTCAGATAGACAAAAGAATCTTGAATAAAAAGAAAAAAACTGGAGGCATCATACTACCTGATTTCAAAATATACCACAAATCTAGTAACCAAAACAACACGGTAGTGGCAAAAATAAATAAATAAATATATAAATTAGAGAAGAGACGAGAGAGAGACAGAGAGAAAGACGAGTGACAGACCGACATAGACAAATGAAGCAGAATAGAGAACTCAGAAATAAATTCAAGCTTTCACAGTCAACTCTTAACAAAAGCACCAAAAACACACACTGGGGAAGGACAATCTCTTCAATAAACTGTGCTAGGAAAACCCAAAACACACATGTACAAGAATCCATCTAGGCTGTTACCTTACCATACACAAAAAATTTACTCAAAATAAAGACTTAAATGTAGGATCTGAAACTATGAAACTACTAGAGAAGAAAACATAGGAAAATGCTTTGTGAAACTGGCTAGCACAAGGGATTTCCAAATATGTACGTCAAAAGCACAAGCAACAAAAAGCAAAAATAGACAAAATACAATTGCATTACACTTAAAAGCTTTTGCAAAGTAGTGGAAGCAATTCAATCCACAGAATGGAAGAAAGTATTTGCAAACTAAGCATCAGGCAAGGGGTTAATGCAACACAAAATATATAAAGTACTCAAACTACTCAAAGCAAAAATACAAATAACCTGATTTAAGAAATCAGAAAAAAAGAGCTACCCAAAAACTTTGTCCCCCACCTTCTTTTCCCAACCACCTTTGACCCCCTCCCTCTCCTCACTCTTTTTCTTCCTCCATCTACTCCAAAGCTTTCTTCCCACTATTTTTCCCCACTGTCATTTCACAAAGCCTTCTCTACTCTCCCGCTCACCACTCTTTTCATCATCCATCTACCCCAAAACTTTTCCCCACTGTTTTCACCCACTCACTGGACACCCTCTTTTTCTCCCTTCTGCTCTCATTCCCCTCTTTTGTTCCTCCATCTATCCAAAAACTTTCCCCTCGTCTTTTCCCAATGCCTTCTCCCCACTCCTGCTGCTCACCACCCTCTTTTCCAACCTCCATCTACCCAAAAACTGTTTTCCCCATCGTCTTTCCCCTCCTCCTTCTTGCCACCCTCTTTCCATTCTCCATCTATGCAAAACGTCTCCCCACTATCTTTTCAAAGCCTTCTCCCCACCCCTGCTGACTCCTTCTTCCTCCATCTACACCCCAAAAATTTCACAAAGCCGTCCCCCTCTTCCCATTCACCCTCTTCTTTCCTTAATCCTTGCCATTCTCCTTTTGCCCTCCATCTACCCCAAAACTATTTTCCCCATCGTCTTTTTCCTAACCCTCTTTCCCCGCTCCCTCTCACCACCCTCTTTTCTCCTCCCACTTGCCACCCTCTTTTCCCACTGCATCGACCCGCTTTTTACCCACCGTCTCTGTCTTTTCTTTCCCCACCATCTGTCTTTTCTGCCCACTGTCTTTTGGCAAAACCCTGCCACCCTCTTGTCCCCCTCCATATACCGAAAAACTTTTCTCTGCCCACTGTCTTTTCCTCATGGTCTCCCTCCAGCTTGCCATCCTCTTTTGTCCCTCCTGCGCACCATCCTCTTTTCCCACTCCATCTACCAAAAACTTTCTTCCTCACTGTCTTTCCCCCCTCACCATCTTTTTGCAATCTCTTCTTCTGCTGACCACCCTCTTTTTGCCACTCCTGCCCCTCCTCCTACATGCCACCTTCCTGTAGCCTTCCATCTACCCCAAAACTATTTTTTCATCGTCGTTTTCCCAATACTTCTTCCACCCTCCAGCTTGCCACCCTCTTTCCGCCCTCCATCTACTGAAAAACTTCTCCCCCACTGTTTTTTCTCCCAACTGTCTTTTGCAAAACTTTCTCTTCCTCCTATTCGCCACCCTTTTTTCTTCTGATCACCATCCTCTTTTTCCTCCATCGATCGAAAAAAAAAATTGTCCCTACCATCTTTTCACAGAATCTTCCTTCTCCTGCTCACCACCTTCTGTCTCTTTCCCCTCTCTCTCTGCACCCTCTCCTTCCTCCTCCCACATGCCACCCTCTTTTCCCCCTCCGTCTACCCAAAATCTTTTCACACATCATCCTTACTTTCCCCACGGTCTTTCTGTTCTCCTCACCGTGTTTCTCCCCAGTCTTTTTGCAAACTTCCTCTCCTTCCTACTTGCCCGTTCCTCCCCACCCCCCTCTCTTTCCTCCTCCCACTTCCCACTCTCTTTTCCCCCAATATCTACCCAAAAACTTTTCTTCCAACCATCTTTTCCCCACCGTCTTTTTGCAATGCCTTCTCCTGAACACCATCCTCTTTTTCCCTTTGCTGCTAACCACTCTCTTTATCCCTCCATTTACCCCAAAACTACTTACCCGTTCCCACCGCTCCAGCGGAGCTGCCGTCTCTGTCACTAGCACCCACCACAGCGAGGCGAGCTGTGGTGCCGCTCCCACAGCTCCAGCCTCCAGCCGTGGCAAGTGACGACTCCTTCTTCTGGTCCTCTAAGCCTTGCACAGAGCAGCCGGGAACGCAGCCACGTAAAAGCCTGAAATGGTGGGGTGCCCCCTCTGCATGCTTTATATACTGAGGTTATGCAAATGAGGTTCCTGGACTACATGTTCTGATTGGATGAGAGAAAACCTCTAGGCTTATCCTGATTGGACTTTATTTTCATGCTCTGATTGGTTTTCCTAAGACTTGCTCTCATCCAATCAGAATTGAAGCTAGGAGCCCAGCATAGAGAACGAGAAGCGGGATCCACATACCACAAGCTGGAGGCTTGAGCCTGTGGCACCTAGGCTCGCTTCACTGTGGTTGGTGGAGGTGACAGAGATTGCAGCTTGGCCAGCATGGTAGAAAGGTGGCAGGGTAGGTGAGCTCTCCAGGGATGCACTACCCTGGATAGGGACCTATCAAGGTCACATTGCGGGTGGGGGTGTTGGGGGCGTGGGACAGCGGGGTTGGCTATACTGCCTGGTGGTGGGGGTGGTTGCATGTGCTACTGGGGCCGCACCACCGGCTGGGAAGAGGGTTAGGGGCACTATCAGCTCCTGCACTGTTATGACAGGGGGGCAGGTTGGGAGCGCTATCTGGGCTATCACTACCCCCAGCTGGTTAGGGGCACTATCCCTGGCTGCACAGATGGGGGCACTGAGGTGATTTGGGGACACTATCAGGTTTACGTGCCCTGTAGCATGGGACGGGGGAGCGCTATTGGGGGTTGCACTGCACTGCTGCTGCTAGCAGCGGTCTACAGAGGTGGCAGCCATAGCTGTGGCCTCCGAGGAAGGGGCCGTCCTCCTCTTCCCAGACTCTAGATTCTAGAGGGCAACCTCCTTCTGCTCGTATTAGAGCGTGGCAGGCACTTAATGTTTCCCAGGGAATCCTGAGCACAGTAAGGCCCCAACACCCGCCATGATTCCCAGGTCTGCACCGTCTCACTGTGTTGCAGAGACAACCTGGGTCTCCCGGGTATGGAGTAGCGGGCATCACGGGGAAACAGGGCCCTGTGGGTGGAGGCATCAGAAACAGGAACTGGCACTTGGTTGGAGAGGGCTGGCTGGGTCTGAGTTTTTGCTTCTCCTGTTCAACAAGGAGTGCAGCCAGGGTAGGACCAGCAGTTCCTGGCCAGCTGTACCTAACCAGGGGCCGGTTTCAGCAAAGGCAGTAACACCCACCCCAGTTGTGCCTTCGCTGAAACCAGCCCCTGCCACCCAGTGGACAGCATGACAAGGTGAGCCTCTAACACTCCCACTCCCTGCGTCCTGTTCTAGGCATGTCTGGCTTTGACCACCCAGATGTTTCGAGCCAGAAGATGGAGGAGTCACCTGTTGCATGCTGGAGGCAGGAGCCTGCAGATGGTGTGGGTCTGTGGCTCGCCTCGCTGCAATTGGTGGCGGCGACAGAGACTGCAGCTCGACTGGAATGGTAGGAGATTGTCGACGGGGGCCAGGTGGTAGGAGGCTTGTAGGGTGGGCTGGTGCATTGAGGGCAACAGCAGTGGTGGTCGTGTTGGCGTTAGTGGTGGCAGCAGCAGCAAGTCTGGGATCCGAGAAGTTGGAGTGGGAATGCTGTGGAGCCCACTAGGCAGCCCGGCCTGAGGTGGGGAGGAAGCTGCAGGTGCTGTACTGCAGGTGCTGGCAGCAGGAGAGGCACAGCCAGCACAAGGAGGAGTCCTCCTTCTTCTCCTGCAGAATCTGGAGGTGTCCTCCTCCTGCTGGTGCCTGGCCCAGGTGTGAGTGGCAACATCGTCCTATTCTTAAGAAAATTTAGGGGGTGACTTATTGGTGTATCTTTTAGCTTGGTTTTGTTGTGAAATGTCTTGGAATTTTTTCAAATTTCATAAATCAGGAGGGGAAATAAAGTATCATAATGGGCTTTCTAATTCCCACACCTTTTCGTCTTCCTTTCTTTCAGTCTATTTTTTTTTCATCTAATCATCATCTTGTTCGTCTTCATTTTCTTATGCTGTTGCTTCTGTTTCTTGTTTCTATTCTTGTTTCTCTTCCTCTTGTTTTCGTTATCCTAAGTAATGGCCTTAACAAACAACAAACCAAAACTGAGTTAAAAATAAACTACTTGTCAGTGAGTTGTATTCATAAAATAATCGGTCCATTACTATGCTTTAGAGATGAGGAAAAACATTGATTGCCTAATTATGGTTACTTGAATAGCTATACTTTCATGATCCTGTTAATGTGATGTAAGTAGTTATTCAAGGAATCAAAAATGAAGCATCAAATAAAATATTGCTAGCAAACAGCCCTTTCATCTCTCTCACTTAGTCTGGAGCTATGCAAGAGTCACAGGAGTAATTAGTCCCAATTTATGAGGTTATTATGTGAACTGTATTCCCTTCATTTTATTTCTCTGCCACCATTTTCGAGAGTATTGTCATCTGCATGAGCAAATCTGGTTCATCGCATCTTTGCAAAGGAAAAGGACAGGGAGGATCATGTGTACAATGTTTTAAGGCCAAGATTCACAACCAAAACAAAGAATTAACTTTTGCCTTTAAGAAACTGCAGTGTTGAACCCTGTTTTATTTATGGTATTACTACCTTTGGTATGAAATCTCTGTTTTAGTGATTACTCTAGAAGTGTATGCATTTTATTGACTGCTTTAAAGAAACAATCTGTACTGTATCACTTTTCAAGCCCACAGAAATGCATAGGGTCTATAATTTTGACACTTTTTGTTTTTAAGGTGATGAGCATGTAAACTACTCTGATATATGTAAGGATATGTAAAAATGCCACTAGATAGCTTATATTGAAGAATAGTGTCTAAATTTTTGTCCAGAGTGGATTGGTTGCAGTTTCTTAAGTGTGTTTCTCAAGACATTGCCTCGATGTTTTAAAGCATATAGAAATTTCTATACTGTTTAACCTCATACAGTCCTTTGTTTGTAGGTTAATATTTCTACAGACTAAAGATATCACAGCCCCCTTTAATATTCAGTAATATTAATAAAATTTGGGATATATAGAATTAGAATCCAACAAACCTGGAGGAAAATTGTTAAATTATACACCAGTAGAGCAGGAAATGAAACCCAGGTTCCAAGCTCTAAGGGGCCATGAGCTACCATACAAGTGCATCAGTGACTGGGCATAGAGTCAGCAGAATTACAGGATGGTTAAAAGAGAGAGCTGTGGAGTCTAACACTATGTGAACATAAAATTTTAAACTGCATTGTGCCTCAGTTTATCTGCCTTTACAATGAAGATAGTGCTAAGTTTTTCTTTTTCTTCTTAGTTGTCTGAATTATTTTCCTAGTCTTGTTGCCAATCTCAGTACCCACATGAGAGGACCTGAGATAATTTCGGACAGCCTGGGACTCCATGGGAAAAACAGAAGGTGCCACAGACCCCTTTTTAAGAGAAACTTCTGTTTTCCTCATGGAATCCCAAGAACTGTAAGCAGACAAGTCCCTCTCAAAATCTAAGGCTCTACTGTTTTGCCTTACATTACCTGATCTTTTCTGATTTGGGTAGGCATAAGAAATTAGTAGGGAGGAGAGATAATATCATATGGTGACATTTTTATTACCAGGAACTATTTTTGCATGTACAAATAAAAATATGTTCTATGCTTTTGCTTTCTCATTGTGCGCATGTACTTAGAAATCTGATTCATAATGTTATCCTTGAATCTTTATTGCTTACCATAGGCTGCTTGTCACGACGGGGAGTCCTAAGGGCTATTGCAACTTTTATTGCTACATACATACTGGTCGTATCATATGAATGTATAAGGCCAATTAAGAGAGTCCTTTAATTCATAACTTTGGGCACATTCATGGGAAATTTGCTTTAAAGTTGGTAAGAGTGCATCCATAGGTGTAATTTAAATTAAATATCTCAACTGAGAATTATTTTAATGGGAGATTATAGAGTATGCTATCAGTAAATTGGGCAAGTAATAATGAAAACGCAGTAAGTTTTCTATGCAAATTTAACCTATTAAGTAACATAGGCACAGTAAATCATTATATCATAAAAGTGATGGAATACTTTTGCTACTAGCCTTATTTTCTGTTTCCAAAATCCTCTTTCAGGGAAATAAAAACATTGATCCTCTCTATAATATTTTTCAACTGATGAAGCACCATTTTTTTATATTTTCACACAGTGCTCTGTAGATGAGTCATACGTGTTTATTACCCACATTTCACAGATGAAGAAATAGAACCCAAGTCACTAAATAATTTGCCAAAGGTTACAAAGCTAATGCAATTTTCAGTAAAGCATAGCTCCTGGGATGTTTCAGGTCTAGTTAATTTGTACTCTTCTTTCTAGTACCAAATTATTATATTTAGTAATTACCACTTTAGCATTTGATCACATATATTCCTGCCTATCGCTTCCTCTTGTATCTTCAATTTTTCATTTTCCACTTGTTTATTTCACTAGCAATCATTTTTAGTCATTCTTTTGATAAAATTCTTCTCCTCTCTGATTTTTAGTCAATAATGGCCTCAACCTCCCTAGCAAACTTACAAAAAATAAAATAAAAACAAACTTCAAAACTTATAATTCTTCACCCCCCATTTCATTTTATAAATCACTACTTTTTTTTTTTTTTTTTTTTTTTTTTTTTTTTTTTTGCTTACTGCCCAACCAAAGATTTTCTGTAGCCTCTACATCTAATTTAAGAATGGTACATTTTGCTCTCTGGTCCGTCTTAAAATTCCATCTGCCTATGTTTCTGTGATGCTGCAAAGTATTGCAGATTCTTTGATTTTTTTACTGCTATGATGATGATTGCTCTCTCTATATGGACTTTATTTGTCACATTCCTATATGTGATTTCCAAAACTCTTGCTAGGTTATTTTCTAAACTTTTGCTCAGTGTGTATGTTCTAGAAACACTCACTATTATACCAATGACAATAAAATCCAGGATTGATATCATTCCTGAGCAGATACAAATTTATAATTGCCTAATTGTATTGCAGAAGGATATTCACTGCCATTTCCACACATTTATTTAAATAGGTTTAAAACTGATTAATTGAAGTTTCTGCAGGTTTTCTGCTGTGTTTGTCCTTGCCTATTTCTCTTTTTGAGTAACATAGATAGCTCCCCAGTCACTCACATAATATTCTAAATAATTCTTACAACTGCCTACTATCTTCCAATAGTCAATTGCTTATAAATATCCATTTTTTCTGTTTGTTTTTTAAATACCCGTTTTCACCCCCAGCGTCTGTTTTCACCGTACTATTGAACACCATAATGGATTTGTTTATCATCACCTAAGTATATCTTATGACTTGAAAGCCTAGGTACTGCTTATTATACAAATCCTCCCATGGTAAAATTCCTTGAAAGAGTTGTCTATTTGCAAAGGGCTCAATTTCTTTTCTCCCTTTCTCTCCTGAACCCATTTCATTGAAGGGACTTTGTCTGTCTCCATTTCTCTGCAACTGCTCTGTCAATGTCCTTATGGCCCTCCACGTTGCTAGTCCAGTGGCCATTTCCCAGGCTTATTTCAGTCATCAGGCACATTTGAAAGACATGATCACACACTCTTCCACACAAAACACTCTCCTCACTTGGTTTTCATGCCAGACACCTCTTTTGTTTTTCTCCTCTTTAACCACTAATTTTCAGTGTTCTTCTCTGAATCCTCCTAATAGGTAAGAACAGCAAAAAATATATTTATATATAAGACAAAGGACATGATTGTATGAAAGCATATAATTAAGAGAATTATCATGTTCAATCGAGTTGGGAGGACTTTTCTGAGCTAGGTTACTGTGTTTATAAGCTATCCACATAAAGATAACATAATAACCTTTGCATGCTTGAATCTGGAGTTTAGAGGAGAGAGCTAGTTTAGAGATACAACTTTGGAGGTCATCTGCATATTCATGATATTAAAAACCATGGAAATGGATAGAATCACATATGAAGTTTGTATACAGACTTTTAAAAAAATAAAAAAAGAGTTGAACCCAGTGCAACATTAACAATCATACCAAAAGGAGAATTAGGTGAAGAACACTGAAAATTAGTGGTTAAAGAGGATAAAAAATGAAAGAGGTGTCTGGAATGAAAACCAAGTGAGGAGTGTGTTTCAAGCAGAAGAATATCTGATCATCTCTTTCAAATGCTGATCATGAGTAAAATGAAGCCTGGGAAATGGCCACTGGACTTAGCAATGTGGAGCCATAAGGACATTGACAGAGCAGTTGCAGGGAAATGGAGAGACAAAATCCCTTCAATGAAATGGGTTCAGGAGAGAAAGGGAGAAAAGAAACTGAGCTCTTCAAAAATAAACAACTCTTTCAAGGAATTCTACTGTGAGAGGATTTATGTAACAAGCAGTACCTATAAATGACATTGAGGTTTGTTTGATTGTTTAAAGTAGAAAAATAAAATCACCTGCCATTGTTGCAGGAAGTCAGGGACCCTGAAGAGAGGGACAGGCTGGAGCCAGGGCAGAGGAGCATAAATGGTGAAGATTTCATGAACATTTATCACTCTCTAATAATACTCTTATAATTTCTTACAGCTGTCATCTTACTTTAATCTCTTAATCCTGGTATCTTCATAAGCTGAGGCTGTATGTCACCTCAGGTCCACTGTGATGATTGGGTTAACTGTACTAATTGATTGTAAAACGTGTGTTTTAACAATATTAAATCAGTGCACCTTGATAGAAACAGAATAACAGTGATTTTAGGGAACAAGGGAAGACAACCATAAGGTCTGACTGTGTGCGGGGTTGGGCAAAAAGAGCCATATTTTTCTTCTTGCAGAGAGCCTATAAATGGGTGTGCAAGTAGAAGAGCTATCACTAAATTCTTTTCGTAGCAAGGAATATTAAGACCCTAGGAAAAGAATTGCATTCCTGGGGGGAGGTCTATAAACGGCCGCTCTGGGAGTGTCTGTCTTATGCGGTTGAGATAAGGACTGAAATACACCCTGGTCTCCTGCAGTACCCTCAGGCTTATTAGGGTGGGGAAAAAACCTCTCCCTGGTAAATTTGAGGTCAGATCGGTTCTCTGCTCTCGAACCCGGTTTTCTGCTGTTTAAGATGTTCATCAACACAATATGTGCACAGCTGAATATAGACCCTTATCAGGAGGTTTTCATTTTGCCCTTTGCCTTGTGATCTTTGCTTTGGCCTTTGCCTTGTGATCTTTATTGGCCTCAGAAGCATGTGATCTTTGTTCTCCTTTTTGCCCTTTAAAGCATGTGATCTTTGTGACCTACTCTCTGTTCATACACCCCCTCCCCTTTTGAAGTTCTGAATAAAACCCTGCTGGTTTTGTGACTCAGGTGGGCATCATGGACCTACCAATATGTGATGTCACCCCTGGCAGCCCAGCTGTAAAATTCCTCTCTTTGTACTCTTTCTCTTTATTTCTCAGACTGGCTGACATTTATGGAAAATAGAAAGAACCTATGTTGAAATATTGGGGGTGGGTTCCCCTGATATGGCATGCTAATAACAATTGTGAAAGGAACAAAACAAAAACAACAACAACAAAAAAAACCCAACAAAACCCAGTATATTTGCCATGTGCAAGCTAGAGTGAATGAGGCTTATTGTGCACATGAAAGGAATGACTTTTATTTGAATATAGATGATTGACAGTGGATATGTTATAATGTAGATACTTGGATTAAAGTGAGAGATATCAAGGATAATGCATTACTGACTTGTGTAACAGAACAAAGTGGTATCTTAATACAAAGGTGTGAAATAGTGGAAATGGTCCAGTTTTATGATGAATGGGTTGAGTTTGGTATGACTTTCAGATATTGAAGCAGCGATCTCTACTAGTCACTTGAATATATAGGAGTAGATTTTGAGAAGTACATGCAATCTGGAGGTATAAATTTGTTATTTATCTGTAAATTGTCGTTAATGATTGTACATCAACTGACTAGTCTTTGGAAAGAGTATGAAGTAAGTATAAGAAGGCTTGCCATATAAAGGCCCTACACATATCCCTTTCTGGAAATTTCTAAAAATGTCAAAAGTGCATTACATTATTTTATTTGAATCAGATAACTTAATATTTAATTTTATTTTATGTTTACTATTACTATATTAACCTCTTTAACTTTGTTAATAATCTCCTTAGATTGACTTTGAACAATCTTTTTGTTTGTTAGTTTGTTTGTTTTGAGATGGAGTTCCACTCTTGTTGCCCAGGCTGCAGTGCAATGGTGCAATCTCACCTCACTGCAACCTCTGCCTCCCAGGTTCAAGCAATTCTCCTGCCTCAGTCTCCCAAGTAGCTGGGATTACAGGCATACGCCACCACACCTAGCTAATTTTTTGTATTTTTAGTACAGACGGGGTTTCACCATGTTGACCAGGCTGGTTTCAAGCTCCTGACCTCGGATGATCCACCCTCCTCGGTCTCCCAAAATGCTGGGATTACAGGCATGAGCCACTGCACCCAACCTGAACAGTTTTTTAAGAAAAAAAAAATTTTCTTAAAATGTTATGTTAGTAAATGTTTCTGTTTTTCGACTATCTCTACTATGTCCGAAATAAGTTGTTTGAACTATTGTAGAAATAAAGTACTGTCAATATAGTTCCAATCTCTAATACACTCTACAGTTTTTGTTTGCTCTCTTTTTTCAGGGTCTCTTTATATTTTTGACAAATATGTTTTTATAGAATAAATCCTTCGTTTGCCCCCACAGAATGTAATATTTATTTTTGACCACTTTTCTCTCATTTCAGTTGTCATTGTACAGCTATATCACATCACTCCAGTTGTTGCTGTTGAAAAAGTTTAACCTTTTAATGTTACTTTTAAAAGATGGAATTTTTCAATACAAAGGTGAATACTGCTTTAATTCAGAGAAGCAAAACATTATCTAAAATAGAGGAGGAAAACTTTTTTTGTAATAACATATCTTTTAACATTCTCCCATGTGTAATTTACCCCAAATTTCACTGCCTTTGAAACTTATAAAATAATTTTCACTGAATAAAAAAAAGTACAGAGGAATTTCTAAAAGACTTACCCTTTCACTGTAATATGTAGTAATGCATTAGACTTTAGCTATAAGTCTTTTAAGAACATATCAGTTTGAAATTCTATTCCCTCTTTGAGAAATGCAGGATATTAAAAATGTATTCTGAAATTGTTCTTTGATACAAGGCATTCTATCCAGAGGAAACAATACTTGCAGAAAGTTTCCAACTCATGTTGAAATGTATTGAATAAAATCATTTTTGAAAAATGTTACAAGGTGAATGGAGAAAACTTCATATACACTGCTGATCTGCTGTTCAGATCAATGATGCACACTGTCCCAAGTGGACTGTTGTATATATAACACTTTGTTCTCAATATAAAATATGTAGCTTAAGACAAATTAAAATTATTAAAAATAGTGAAATATACTTTTTAGGAATATATTTGCGTATGTAGGGTAAATTAATCTTATTTGGTATTACTTTTAACAAATATGTACTATTTCTTAGTTCTTAAATATGTGTGTGCATGTATATATGTGCATATATAGAGAGAATGTACAAGCAAAACTGTTGGCACTGAAATATCTCAGCATAATTTTCACAACTCTCTTTAAGACAGTCTGATTATGAAAGATTTAGAGACTAGAATAACTACTATCCAAGATTCAATATTTTAGAGGCTCTTTACCTGAGTTGTGATAATACATAATATGTCAAAATCTTAGTTCACTCTGAATAAATTCTTACAGGAAATATTAACCTCAAAGCTACTTTTTTAAAAAGAGATAAAAAATTGGCTTTGTGAAGTTGATCATTTAAATAATTTGTACCTGCTTCTATAAGACTCACAGATTTTGGACTGTATCTGTTGAGGGAAAAACAGTTTATAGTACTAAAATTAGATTTGAGAGGCCAAAGGATTACTGTAATGCTGGAAAAATTGGTGACATAATCTAGATCTGTAAGAACACTGTGTTAAGCTAGCTCATACCTTCTCTTGGAAGCAGAGACAGGAAAACTAGTATTGGTCGATATAGTATTGCCTCTAACTTTTTACTTCTTCTCTATAATATAATTGAACACCCATATTTCTTTCCATGTGACTTTGCAGTGCTTCCAACTAGGGAGAATTTGGGCTCGGCCACGTGAATTGCCTTGACTAATGGAATATAGTTATACAGTTCTAGCTGAAGCTTTAAAACATATGGTGAACTTTTATCAGGTATGTGGAGCCAGCATGAGAAGAGCATGGCCCCATGGAGCCATGCTCTTTCAGTCTGAGAACTGGAATAAAGATACATGAAATGGACCTGTAGCCAATCAGCCTAGAGTCTTTCAAGCCTAGTGGAACCCCTCAATGATCTGTGAAATAGAGCTACCTGGCCTCATTAGTATAAATAAATATAGTTTTAAGCCACTGAGAGTTTGGGAGTGTTCGTCATGCAGTACTATTCAGGAAACACACACATGCACATTATTTACCTAACCTTGAAACTTTTCTCCTAGTTTTCAATCAGATCCTAAGAAATTTGGTGACAAAGGAGGGAATAAAGACAACATTGGAGAGCGGCAAAAAGCAACCGTCTAAAGACAGTTGTTCTTGGGCAGTCATATATATGACCATCTGAATAAGCTTTGCCTGAAAACCACACTGTCTGAACTTTGATCATGAATAAGAACTATTTACCCTTACTGAAAAATATTATTTTTGCAAATGAAATTTATTTTATAAATTCACTACTACAGAAGTATTCAACAGCAGTTTTTTGTCGTTTTACACTTTAATATTTGTGAAATAACCTTATTTCACTTTTTTTTTTTTTTAGAAATAGCCATTGCTCAGGGCTTTTCTGTCTTTTTTTCTTTTTTTAACTTGGTGTGCAGTGTTTGTTTATGAGTATGGATCCCACAGTTATCTAGTTATTAATGTATATAAAAATATAGATCTTGAAACTACTTTGAAAACCATCATTGGAAGTAAACTCTTCTTAATGGGACAGAAAATTATTTCTACTGTGTGGAACTAGAAATGTTAGATCTCTACAGATAAGAATTCACATTCATAACTAGTACCACTTCTGGATGAATTAGGTGCTTGTTTTCCCCACTACTTGCCACACACTATTAAATTCAGAAAGAGCAGTTTTCCTTTTCTGGAAACATTTTATTTACAAATATAAGAAATGTACTCAAAAAAACATAAATTTTTCTAATTGCGTGACATAAGTTAATAATTTAAAACTTACTTCGTGTAGGTAATTTTTAATATTTAATCGGAATATAGTACAAAAACACCCCATACTCAATTAATTCAAGCATCAACAGATCTATCCTGTTTATCTATATTTGTTTACTGAAAATATAAGGAATACTTTAGGTAACATTTTATTTAATAAATCCTAGAACCATTGTAATGAGTCTCCAGAACATAAACATTTGTACCCTCAGACACAAGTATCCTGGAAAACACACAACTTTTTCCTAAGAAAACTCTGGGTTCCAATCTTGGGCAACTTTTTAGACAAGTTTTCTCAACTTTCAAAGTAGTGTGATTATATTTGTACAAGTTAGTATGTGGTTATTACTTGTCTAATAGTTTACAGAGCTTTTCAATATTATTTTATTTTATTTCAGCATTTTAAATAATTTTTACTTATTATATTTTAAGTTTCAGGATACATGTGCAGGACGTGCAGGTTGGTTATACATGTAAACGTGTGCCATGGTGGTTTGCTGCACCTATCAACCCATCACCTAAGTATTAAGCCCCGTGTGCATTAGGTGTTTATCCTGATGCTCTCCCTCCCTCCACCCCTAACAGGCCTCACTGTGTGTTGTTTCTCTCCCGGTGTTAATGTGTTCTCATTGCTCAGTTCCCACTTATACATGAGAACATGCGGTGTTTGGTTTTCTGTTCCTGTGTTAGTTTGCTGAGGTTGCTAGCGCCATCCAATTCCCTGCAATGGGCATAATCTCATTCCTTTTTATGGCTGCATTGTATTCCATGGTGTATATGTGCCATTACTTCAACCATTGTGGAAGACAATGTGGAGATTCCTCAAAGACCTAGAACCAGAAATACCATTTGACACAGGAATCCTAATAGATATTTAAGCTTTCTTGATCAGCAAGTTGGAATACTTAACAATATTGATTTTATCTTAAGAGACAAACCACATGTTCAATTTTATAACCAATGGTTCTATTTTTTCTTTTTTTTTTTTTCTTTCTTTTTTTTTTTTTTAGCATGATGGGCTTTGGCATAAATAGAGAAAAAAAAAAAAAAAGCCTAGGCAACATAGGGAGACCTTTGTCTTAACAAGTAATAAAATAAAATAAAGTTTAAAAATTAGTTAATAAAATAAAATAAAGTTAAAAAATGGTGGCACATGCCTGTGGTCCCAGATACTCAGTAGGGCTGAGGTGAGAGAATTGCTTGAGATAAGATCGAGGCTGCAGTGTTCTATGATTGTGTTACTGTATTACAGCCTGGGCAACAGAGTGATTCTCTGTCTCTCCACACACACACATGCGCGCGCACACACACACACACACACGTGTTTTTAGTTTAGATTGACAATATTTACAAACGAAAGGACTTTGAGCATTTTTCCTATATACAGAAATTCAACTTTATGCTCTCAAAATATTTCTGTATGATCTTATTCTCCTTTGCCAGAGCCAGATTCCTTTCATTCTAGTTAAGCTCCCCAGAACTATCCGATAATACTAATGGTCAAGTTAGAAAGTTGTTTCAAAATTATCTTAAACCTACAAAAATAATATCTGCATTTTGAATTTGCAGTTTTTATTTTGATAAAAGACATCTGTAATCTACTTGAAATTAATGAATAGGTCTACGTTTATAAAAATTATAAAAGTGTGGGGCCGGGCGCGGTGGCTCAAGCCTGTAATCCCAGCACTTTGGGAGGCCGAGACAGGCGGATCACGAGGTCAGGAGATCGAGACCATCCTGGCTAACACGGTGAAACCCCGTCTCTACTAAAAAGTACAAAAAACTAGCCGGGCGAGGTGGCGGGCGCCTGTAGTCCCAGCTACTCGGGAGGCTGAGGCAGGAGAATGGCGTAAACCCAGGAGGCGGAGCTTGTAGTGAGCCAAGATCCGGCCACTGCACTTCAGCCTGGGCGACAGAGCGAGACTCCGTCTCAAAAAAAAAAAAAAAAAAAAAATTATAAAAGTGTGTTACTTTTACAATTACAATCAGGGTAGGCAAGCATTTAGACAACTGATTTTACATATTTTAGACAACTGATTTTACATATTTTCGTACCTTTAAATATTATCTCTCTCCATATTTAATAATATGCATTTATATTTTTGCATTTTATATGTATGCAAATATTACATTTACTCCATAAATACATGCAATTGTGATTCACACATAATAATTGTATGTATTCATGGAGTACAATGTAATATTTGCATGTGCTTGTATACATTGTTATGATCAAATAAGGGTAATTAGCATATTAATTCCCTTAATCTTATCTTTTCTTTGCGATGAGAATATTCAAAACCTCTCTTCGATATATTCTGAAATATACAATTCGTTATTGTTAACTCTAATCATACTATTATCCAGTAATAAGTCCAATAAACTTATTATTTCTACCGTACTGTAGCTTTGTACTCACTGAACAATCGTTCACCATTTCTTCATTCCCCTACCTTCCCCATGCTCTGGTAATCACTATTCTTCTTTCTACTTCTATGAGACCAACTTTTTAAAGTCCACCTATGAGTGGAGTAGGCTTCCATTTAAATCACATTGGCCTATGATTGGATTAGACTATTTGTCTTTACCTTTGGAGCTGATAGAGGAATCCAGATTTCTTAAGAACATTGCCACAACTTTATTCCAGAAATTCGATATCTTTAAGGAAGAAAATGGAATATGTCTTTGATTTTTAAGCAATGAACAGTGTCTGAAACATAAGATTACTCTGGAAACCTAAACTTAAATTTCTTTAAAACATGTGAACTAAGTTAGAAGATTTAATGTTAACTCCTGTTATCGGAATCATGCTTGTTCAGGAAGAACAAACTGCTAAGGTGGACGTAGCAATAGAAGTGAGGCTTTTTTTTTTTTTTGACTTATAGACTGTATTACACTTCTACATACTGCCTATTACTAATATCAGACCCTATTGTGTTTATAAACTTTGCATTTTTTTTTTTTTTCAGATGGAGTCTGGCTCTGTCGCCCAGGCTGGAGTGCAGTGGCTGGATCTCAGCTCACTGCAAGCTCCGCCTCCCGGGTTTACGCCATTCTTCCCCCTCAGCCTCCCGAGTAGCTGGGACTACAGGCGCCCGCCACCTCGCCCGGCTAGTTTTTTTGTATTTTTTAGTAAAGACGGGGTTTCACCGTGTTCGCCAGGCTGGTCTCGATCTCCTGACCTCGTGATCCGCCCATCTCGGCCTCCCAAAGTGCTGGGATTACAGGCTTGAGCCACCGGGCCCGGCCTAAACTTTGCATTTTTAACAGTAAAGTAAACTTATACTTTTGAAAATCATCCTCAGGGTCTTGTAAGTTTCAGAGACTAGAATAGAATGTGATAATAAACATTGAGTTTAATTAAATGGCTGACTGAAAATAGGAAGACTTTTGAAATTATTACTAATTACATAGAAAATGATGATTTAATTTCAGAGAGAAAAACATGTTTGGTATGACCCAGTCAAAATATAGACATTGTTTTAAAATTGTAATTTCACCATCCACCTTATCTTTTAGAAACTAACCGAGAAACAATTTCTACAGCTATAATTGAAGAATACAGTTAATATACTAAAGTTAACCCTCAATAAATATTAAAACAACATGGTATCTGTTCTCAACTTCTCATCGAGTTTGGTAAAGCATTTTTATATTTTAAACAAATAGAAATTATACAAATATATTCTTTAGGAAATTTATTAGAGAAAAAGCTATTTTAAAAATGATTGGTCCGTAGTTGGTAAATAACTGAACCAAAGGAATCACTGAACACTGTACAATTACATGCAAAATTGTGTATACATATGGTTCACATCAGTTTACACATACAGTGCATCCAAAATTATTATTAAATCAAATATAAAATATTAAATTTATAAATGCAATAAACCATATTTTGGTGTTCAAATCTCTTTATTCCCAACTTAAATATTACATGGTATTTATAACGCCATGCATGTTATTGAAATTCACATTACATTTCATTTGCATTAATTTAAAAATACCTCTCGAGAGCCAATAATTAGTTAAAAGTTTTACAAGAACTAGTTTTTATAAGAAGCATTTTTAAAAACATCATAATTTACGTATAAAGAAAAGAATTAAAATTTAAACATAATCCACTTTGGAAAGTTCAGTCATATATAATCAAGTTAATAATTAAGGAATATGAATTAGTTTGGGTCTATAGTATGGTAAAATCAAGGTATTATATTATATTTAAAACTGTTTGATGATATTCAATAATTCTAGTATCAAGAAGTACCTTGATTGTAAAAGTAAGCAAGAGGCCTAGACTATTGTAAGAGGCATGCATACCACCTTAGAGAAATACATTTAATTATAAAAGACTTTCAAACACTATAACATTAGACAACAAACTCTAGAGTACAGCCTTCTTTTACAAGGATTTCTAGCTTTAGAAAATTAATCCATGGAAGAATGTACATTGACTTCTATAAAAGAAAATATATAACCAAATAGTTATAATAAATATGCATATTTTATGTCTGTTTTTCAATATCTCTCATTTAAGGAGCAGTGAAATTTACACTCTGTTACAGTACTTTTACGTTTAACTATCCAAAGTTTTTTTTTTATTATAAACAGCATTATTTGTTTTTTCTATCCCTCCAGAGGCTTTCTAAAAATTAAAAAATAAAACACAAGTAAGGCAGAAGCAACTCGATTCGGCTATTTCAGCATAGACAGCTGAAAGTGTGGAAAGTAGTACTGAAGGGAGGGAAGAAACAATGATTGATATCCTTGTTGGAAAGATAGATGATATCAGTCTGACAGTTTCTGTCTAAAATTCAATTTCCTGCTGCTCAAGCAACTTAATTTCATTTATGGTTTTTTAAACACTATGGCTTTGTAGAAAATATTTCAAAAGGTAATTTGATCTTTGTAAGTTCATAATTATAACATGAATGTTCAAAGATATTTTTCATTTGTTAATTTTGTGTTTTCTTTGTGCTCCTAGTTGGAAGGAGGTATACTTCATGCTTTTCTCTTAGTGTCAATATATCTAGTGTATGTCTTGGGTTGAAAACACAGCAAACATGCATCTATCTGTGGAGTTGTCATTTGTCTTTCTTGCCTATATTTATAAGACAGGTATCTCCTGAGAAGACTAAGTGACATAATAGCAGATCAGCAGGAAATTTAAGTTCCATGTTCTATGTGTTAATGTATCAAACACACCAACATTAAGATGAAGAATGGCGTCCTGGGATGAGGATTGGAATGTGTTTTCAAAAAAAAAAAAAAAAAAGGATCCCTGTGTGAATCACGTTTCTTGCTTAGAGACCAGATGCAAAGATTAAATTGTATTGTTAATGTACTTTTCATAGAAACATTCATTTTCTGTTTTTAAAGCATAATATTATGATAATTAATGAATTATTCTCTGCTTATCTCTTCCAGTCCTGTGGGATGTCTTAAGTTGAAAATTACACCCTGATTAATGAAGAAAACTGAGTTAGAATTAAAGAATGCTTTCAGAACCTATATAATTGAATGATCACAGCATTAAACATTAGAGAAAATATTGCACTCTTTTTTGTGATGATACAAAACGTGGTATAAAGAAGGTAAAGGGAATATGAAGCAACACTTCATTTCTGCAGCTATTCACTTAAGATTGATCATATAAATAGAGGTTTTTGGGCATCACTATAAAATATAACAAAATATAGATATTAATCTTTGAGGTTTCTGGACCTGTATTTGTTAATTAAACAAAGATTAATTGAGTGGCAAACATATTTACCTTTGATTATAGTGAGATATACAAATAGGCAAGATTATTACCTTCAAACATATTAGATACTGTGGTGGAGGGGAGCATTAGGAACAGTAAAAACAAAACAAAAGCATGAACACAATTAAGCAAGGTTTAGCTGACAGATTGAATATGGGGATTAAGGGGTGAAAAGTATGATTTCTAGGTGTTTGCCATGTGCATCTCCCAAGAGAATATGTAATTAACTGAGATGAGAAAGAGTTGGGGAAAAAGGGCATATTTACAGGATTGGAATCAAAATTCTCTTTGGGACATGTTAATTTCATAAATCTACTAGACATCAAAGGTGAACCCCTGGCCCAAAGGAGATTGGCCATGGCCAATGATATAGCCTATCAAGGAAACACTTCCTAAACTAGCCAACTTGTCTGGAATAGGGACTTTGGAAGCTAATTGTATCAATTTCCCCAGGATATTGCACCCATTCCCCAGCTGCCACAAATGTTGGCTGTCTGGCCCCACACCATATCCTCCTTTGGAAAATCACCTTCTCTAGCCTCCTTAGAGGAAAATGACACTGTGTTGCAGAGGTACAAGGCCAGTAACTGACAGGGAAGAAGGGTACAAGAGTCTAATTCCTGGCTTTAAGGTTGGATCATCTTTGTGTGTAGATTGAACTCTATGGGAACGTGACACAAGCATGAAGCTAGTTTCCAGTATAGATCACATCTTTCCTTAGTCATTTTCCTGCCCTTTCCTGCTTCTTTCAGTCCCCCTTCTGAGAACACTTTAAAATATGTATGCATGTATTTATTTATTTTTAATTGATCCATGATGTTTATACATAGTAATGGAGTACACTGTGATGTTTCAATACATGCATGTGTTGTGTCATAATCAAATTGCAGTGTTTGGCATATCCATCATCTTATACACTCATCATTTATCTGTCGTGAGACCATTGAAATCCTCTTTTCCAACTAAAAATATACAATACAATATTAGTAACCATAATATCCCTACTGTGCAACAGAACACCAGAACATATTTCTCTCATCTAACTGTAACTTTATACCTGTTGACCAATCTGTTCCTAACACACACCTTTATTCTCCCTAGCCCCTGGTAACCACTATTCTCTTTCTATTTTAATGAGATCAATTTCTTTAAATGTCACATATAAATAAATAATGCATTGTTTGTCTCTCTGTATCCAGCTTATTTCATTTAATGTTCTCTAGGTTCAACTGTGTTGCTGCAAATGGCAGGATTTCATGCTTTCTGTGGCTGAATAGTATTCCATTTTGTATTTATACCACATTTTCTTTATTAATTTGTCAGATTATGAACACTTAGGTTGATTCCATATTGTGACTCTTGTAAATAGAGGTGAAATAAACATGGGAATGCAGATAACTCTTCAACATATTAATTTTCCTTCTTTTGAATATATATTCAATAGTTGGTTGCTGACTCGTATGGTAGTTCTGTTTTAAGAAACTATCACATAATTTTTTTTAGAAAGCTCCACCCTGTTTTGTATAATGGCTATACTAATTTGCTATTCTCACAGACTGTGTATAATTCCCTTCCTTCCACATTCTTTCCAGCATGTATTTTTGTCTTTCTAATAATTGCCATTCTAGCAGGAATGAGATAATATCTCATTGTGTTTGATTTGTATGTCTCTAATAATTAGTGATGTTGAACATGTTTTAATATACATGTTGACCATTTGTTTGTCTTTTTTTGAGAGAGCTCCATTTAGCTTATTTGCCCATTTTTAATCGAATTATTTACTTTTTTTTACTGTTGAGTTGTTTGAATTCCTTGCATCTTCTGGTTATTAATTTTTTCTAGAGTGAATAGTTTGCATAGCCACATTGTCTCTGTATTTTCCACTTAAAAGGATCCTTGTTTTTATATGGTAGAATTGTTTTCATAATTGAATTGTATTCCATTTTGTATATATACCACATTTTCTTTATCCATTAGTCTGTTGATGCACATTTAGGCTGATTCCATATCTCGGTTACTGTTAGTAGTGTCTCAATAAACATGTCAGTGTAGAGACATCTCGTTGACATACTGCTTTGATTTCCTTGGATATACACACAATAGTGGGATTGTTGAGTAATAGGGTAGCTCTATTTTTAACACTTCGAGGTACCTCCATGTTATTTTTCAGTATCATTGTACTAATTTACATTCTTAAAGTATGTAAGCATTTATTTCTCCACATTTACACCAACATTAGATTTTGTGTGTGTGTTTCTGATAGTAGCCATTCAAATTAAAGTGAGATATCAGATTTTCATTTTGATTTTCATTTCTTGAATGATTAGTAATTTTAAGCATTTTTTTATATACCTCTTGGACATTTGTATATCTTCTCATGAGAAACGTTGCTTAAGATGTTACTTTTGTCTATTTTTAATAAGATTATTTATTCTTTTGCTATTGAGTTATTTGAGTTCCCTATAAATTCTGGATGTTTACTCCTTGTCAGATAAATAGGCTGCAAATATTTTTGCCATTCTGTAGGTCATCTCTTCACTTTGCTGTTTACTTTGCTGTACAGAAGCATTTTAGTTTAACGTAATTCCATTTGACTATTTTGGTTTTTATTTGCCTGTGCTTTTGAGGTCTTATTAAAAAAATTTCTTGGCCGGGCATTGTAGGTCGTTTCTTCACTTTGTTGTTTACTTTGCTGTGCAAAAGCTTTTTAGTTTAATGTAATCTCATTTGTCTATTTTTGTTTTTATTTGCCTGTGCTTTTGAGGTCTTATTAAAAAATTTTCTTGGCTGGGTGTGGTGGCTCATGCCTGTAATCCCAGCACGTTAGGAGGCCAAGTCAGGTGGATCATTTGAGATCAGGAGTTCAAGACCAGCCTGGTCAATATGGTAAAACCCCATCTCTACTAAAAATACAAAAATTATCTGGGCAGTAGTGATGCATGCCTGTAATCCCAGCTACTTGGGAGGCTGAGGCAGGAGAATTGCTTGACTCCGGGAGGTGAAGGTTGCGGTGAGCCTAGATTGCACCACTGCAATTCAACCTGGGTGACAGAGCAAGAGTCCTTCTAGAAAAAATAAAATTAAATGAAAGAAAGAAAGAAGGAAGGAAGGAGAAAGAAAGAGAAAGAAAAAAGGGAAAGGAAAAGAAAGAAAGAAATAAAAAGAAAGAAAGAAAGAAAGAAAAAGAAAGAGAGAGAAAGAAAATTCTTGTTTAGACAAATTTTATAAAGCATTGTCCTTCAAGTAGTTTTATCATTTCAGGTCTTACCTGTAAGTCTTTAATCCACTTTAAGTTTGTTTTTGCATATTGTGAAAGATAAGGCTCTAGCAATGGAACATGATAGAGAACATAGAAATAAAGCTATTCACTTACAGATGACTGATTTTTGACAAAGGCAACAAGATCACACATTAGAGAAATGACAGTCTTTTCAAAACATAGTATTGGAAAAGTTGAATATCCACATGCAGATGAGAACACCTCTTTAAGACTTTCACAGAAAGCATTAACTAAGAAACTTCTAACAAAATAGATTTAAGATACTAGTGTAACTAACACTCAACTGCTGCTAAAGAACTGACAAAATAATAGGTTCCTAAAGCTGAGCTATATCTTGAATTATAATTCAATTGATAAATACCGTGTTAATTTCCAGGAGGCCTGCTTGAGGAACAATTCTTATTCTTTCTTAAGACTTGACTGTATATATAATATTGTTTGCTTCTTCCACTTCTTGCACTTCAAAAATTTTTTATTATCTAAAATACTCTGAATGTATCAATGGCTCTTGCACCATAAAAGAGAATAAGGGACAGAATACCTGATTCAAAGAGGCATACTCAGAAATAGTATCATTTCTTGTTTATGTAAATATTCTATAAATAAATGAGTAAAACTAATTTTTTGAATTTTTAGAATATAATTTAATTGAATGATTTTCTATAAGTTGCACTTGGAGAGATGACTCATGAAACTTGAAATAGAAAAATATTATTCATGCCAAGAATTTTATACCTTTTCTAGTCCTTCATTTATTCTAATTAGTGGATCTTTATGATTTGGAATATCATAGGATTTTAGAAAACAAAGTGGTAGCAGATTGACATCTCTGATTTTCCATATTCCCTTTTCCAACTTATATAATACCTCCTGCCATCACTTGGGGGACATTATGGAATATGACCACCTCCTGCTGTCATTGGGGTGACATGGAATATGGCCATATTCACAATCACATCTTCAATTGGGAAACTGTGCTTTGTTAGATTTTATTTTTTAAAAACTTCCACAATTAAATTGAGAAATTACAAAGCAGCAAAATGATGCAGTTAATCCACTGGGAAAAATTATGTGCTTATAAAGTAAAATACACTGTCTCTTTCATGAACAGTGTGTGAGCTATTTGAAAATTCTATGCCATTAGCACTTTCAATATGTCATTAACCTAGAAAATAAGAGGGAGTAATGAAAGTCATTAAAAGTGGTTGAGTGTCCTGCTGTAGCCTGGCCAATAAGGGTATAAAGCATGAGAGACAGAGCAAGCCATTCTGCTGTGTTACAACTTAGCAGGGCTGTGTCTTCAAGATACACACACACGTACAGTCACTTGCAAATGGGTGTGTATTTTTTCTGCCTCCAAGCTATGCTTCTTGTAAAACAAAAAGGTATTAAATTTTTGACAAGAGTACCAAGTGCCATTCATAAAAATGTTGACTAATATAATATAAATGTAATTATTCTTAATTTTCAAGGTACTGAGAACATCATACACTGTATGTACTCCTAAAACCTGGTCCTGGCATAACCTTCTAAGCTGTTTTGTTTGGGTAAAGTTTGATGATAGAAGATACAGTTTATTGCACTATAAATGACAAGATAATTTTTTTTCTTTAAATACTACCCACCACTGCCAAAATTATTTTTCATATAGACTGCCTATAGATACACCTCAACCCACTCCAGGAAACTCTATGAATTGGCTGATTTAAAACTCATTCTGATACAATCCAGTGATGATTTTGTGCAGTGCCCAAGTTATCAGCTTTATTATCAATATTAGACTGAAAGGAGATCCAAAATCACCAACAGCTTGGTACATAGCCAAGGATAAATTCATGGAAGTTAATGCTCTTTTAGGCAATACAGATGGCAGAATATATGCTATCGTTTATCTTTTTTTCTAAAAGAAATTATACTAAATTATGCTAAGAAATGTTAAAAGGAATCATGCTGAGAAATGCTAAAAGAAATTATACTAAATTATGCTAAGATTAGAAAGAAAAAAGTTAGAATATCAAAATATCAAATGATTGCTCTGAATAGTATAAAAATACATTGGATACAGTCAATTCATATGTGAAGCAGTATGACACAGACACATCAGTACTAACGATGTGTTGAAGGAAGTCATACACTTGAGGAACTAACTCAAAGTGCAGAAAAATAAATAATATAATTTACAGTGTATTTCACTAAGGTGAAATATATAGATAGAAGTATAGATAGAAATGTATATACTACATAATAGAATGAACACATGTATGTATATATGTTATGTGGTATATTAGATATACTGTATAGTAGAAGGAATTTTGTACACCTGACACAATACTTGAGATTGGATATAGTGGAAACTCTCACACGGTACAGTAAAGAATGATGATAATATAGGGGAAAATGTAATGCTTACAACAAATGACTGTATTTTACAAGTTTTAAAAATTCTAAAACCCAGTAGTTTCAATTCACCCTGAAAAACAATAAATCTCACAGAATAGTGAAGACTTTAGAATGTCAAATAACTTGTATAAAAATATGAACTTTGAGACCCTCCTGGGCAATGTGGTGAAACCTCATCTGTAGAAAAATAAACAGAAATACAAAAATTAGCCAGGAGTGGTGGCACACACCTGTAGTCCCAGCTACTCAGGTGAGCTAAGGTAAGGTTAATCATCAGAAGTGCTGAAGGTGGAGATTGAAGTGAGCTGTGATAGCATCACTGTATTCCAGCCTGGGTGATGGAGTCAGACCCCGTCTCAAAACCAGAAAAAAAAATCGAACAAAATAAAAAATTTGATGCTTTGTCAAGTCGTCTTTTTTTTTTGGAAGAAAAAAATGGCTTTGTACATGGGATTAAACAATATAAATTCAGAACTGACAGATAAGGGGTTAAGTCTATCACTCAACTCTTTAAAAAATTTATATGAATATCCAGTCAAAACCAATGAGGTATTGCCCTTGAAATGTTATCTACACGGATTTGCAAAGAGACCACAGCACTGTGTACTGTCTTGGAATGTCCTCAGAAGGCTCTGTCATCAATCAGGTAACAATGAAAACCCCAGAGTTCTTTCTTACAAATGGAAAAGGGAAAGCAGAGGGACAGAAGCTATTCAAACTTTGTCTTCTTTCCTTGTGGCTAGTAGTCGTTGTTTAAAATGATAAAGTTCTTTCAAAAAAATCCAAGAATTAAAAAATTTTCCATTCAGGCATCATTTAAAATAATAAATTTTAATTTATATACTTTCGATTCAGAATGTGGCTAACACTTAAATTTATTAGGTCAAGCTATCTTGGCACTATGACTGCATTTAGGGAATATTCCTGTATACATATGTGTGTAATCAACAAATAATATGGCAAAAGTTGTATTTATTTATAACCTAAGCATTCTTTGGCAAGATGCTGCCATAACTGAATGGAACCCTAAAAGTGAGAAAGTTTTTTTTTTTTTTTCTACCAGCATATATGGGGTTCTGTACTACACAAGTGACCACAAGTACAGCCCCGGCACGCAAGAATTCCTTTCTTGACATAAAAGTATCATGACTCTAGTACATCCAGATTATCAGTGGCAATATGACCCAGAATAACAGAAAACAAAGCAACCAGGTGGTGTAAAGAAAAGGTTTCCTATAATGTGTTAAACATTTCTGGGGTTCATGAAGCCATCACAAAAGAAGAGACATTAAAGAAAGAAGACATGCTTCAGATATGCTGAAACATGTATTAACTCATTAAATATTCCAAGACAGTGAAGTGAAAAATCATTATTATATACATCAGAAATATTTGCATACATGTGTTCACACAGACATACGCAAACACACAGACACTATTTTACAGGTATAAATTAATATATTTATTTATAATTTATTAATTTTATACAAAAGCTGCAGCTTTTAGGAACAGTGATGATTAATTTTATATGTTAACTGGGGGAGTCCTGGTACCCAGTTTTTTGGACAAACACTAGTTCAGTTGTTGCTGTGAAAACATTTCTTTTCAGATATAATTAACATTTCAATAAGATATTGAGTAAAGCAAATTACCTCCCATAATGTGAGTGGGTCTTATCCAATCTGTTGAAGACTTATGAGAAAAGACCTGAATATGAACTAATTCTGCTTCCAGACTGCCTTTGTATTCAAGATTACAATATGAACTCTTGCAAGAGTTTCCAGCCTGCTGGTCCCCCCAGCACATTTCAGACCTGGCACCACCCATAATAATGTAAGCCAATTCCTTAAAATCTCTTTCTCACTCACTTTCTGCATATATATGTATATGTTTCACATGCACATAGGTATACATATGTGTATACATATGTTTATTGTATATGCTGTATATATTATTACAATATACATATATAAAAATGTATGTATTGCTCTACAATATATCTATTATATCTGTTTTCAGAGAAATAGATATAATTTCATCTATTTCTATGGAGAATCTTAATGTGAGAGTTAAATCTGATTTATGGAGAAAATTATAAGACAAAGGAAATAAAAGTGAACAAGGACAAGCCTTAAGTGCTGATGATTCAAAAACAGATACGGGATTAATTTGAGAGGAATATACCACATATAGTAAGTAATAGCAATCAGGTGACAAAAAGTCATGAGAAAATATCATTAGAGTTGAGCCACAGGGAAATCTGCAAAAAATTTCCTTCCTTAACACAGTAGCTCATTTGACAATTTCCTGAAATAAAATTTGACATTGTCCTAGATATCCTCTGTCCTGTTTTTTTCTTGATGGGAAGTCTTAGGAAATTAAATTTATACATACATACAGATTTACCACACATACAAATTGTTTATTCAGTAACTTTTTGAAATAATGGTATTTGAAAGCTTTTTGAAGAAAACCTTTAAGGAAAATTTTATCATTTTTGCATAAATAATTTTTTCCTTAGTAGGCAACTAAACAATTGCTTTAAGAATTGCTATGATATCATTACAATTTCAGCCAAATCATTCTCAAATTGACTCAGTACCACAGATTCTAGTAAGACAATATCAAACAGAAAAATTTTCAACTATCTGCCAGGTTTTGAAAAAATCTAAATAAAAAAATATGTGTGTGTACATGTGTGTGTATTTGTGTATTTGTGTGTAATAATGATGTAACATCCATCATCAATCTGTGATGTGTGCGAGCTTCTTCAATGTGTTTTGAAATGACTTTTTAAGCCTGGACTGGAAAACATTTTTAAGCATATGCCAAAGCCTTCTACATGAGTGGGTTACATTTATCAAAAGTCTCTCACAGAAAAAAAAAAAAAAAGATCATCAAGAATCCCTGATTTAATCACCTGATATATCACTTTCCAAATGATGATCATTTCACACCCTTTCTTCACCACCCACTACTCGTCACCAACTATCAAGCTGTTTCTTCTTTCTTTGACAAGTTAAAACACATGTGTTAAATTTTTATACTAATTATATTTACTTTCAATTTTATTTTGTTTTTTTATGTTTATTACAATTTATGTTGATTACTGATATAAACTTTTAAAATTATTTCATTGATATATTTTACTATCTTTGATAATTAATTGAAAAACTTTTTCTAGAATGGAGGATGTGCTTAATTTTTTACCTCATTAAATTGAAAAACTTTTTCTAGAATGGAGGATGTGCTTAATTTTTTACCTCATTAAATTGTCAGCCTTTCATTCAGTTGCAGAGTTTACATGAACTCATTTAAGTCTTTAAGAAAAAACAGCTTTTTACATTGTTTCTTTTCTCTTATGAAAATGGAATAAATATTTTTACTGTATGTATTAGGGTTGTACAGAGAAACAGAAGCTGTGCGATATGAAGTGTGTCTATTTAATGCAAACATGTTAACCTGTTTTATTGTAGGGAGAGATTTATGATTTTTAAAAAGTGGCTCATGGGATTCTGAAGGCTGACAAGTCCCAAAATCTGCAGGTCAGGAGGCAAGCTGGAGAGCCAGGAGTGCTGATGGTTTAACTCCAGTCTGAGCCCAAAGGTCTGAGCGAAAGGAGAAATGATTGCGTCGTTTCAGTTCATCAGCCAGCAGGTTTGAGACCCTGGAAGAGCCAGTGATTCCCTCTGAGCCTGCAGGCAGGAAAAAAAGTCAATGACCCAGTCTAAAGGTTGTCATAGAGAAATAATTCTACCTTTACACAGGGGAGAATCAGTGATTTGTTCTATTCAGGCCTTCAGTTGATTTTGTAGGATCACCCATATTAAGGAGAGCCACTTGCCTTACCCATTTTATAGATTTACATGCTAATCTCATCTTTTCTTTTAGTATTCGTATGTTTTATTTTAATATTTACTTTAGAAAACTTGTAAATTATTTCTCCTCTTCTTTGAGATGTAAATCTTTTTAAAAGGTTCTTTTCAGTGTTACAACCCAGAAAAGTCTTTTTCAAGAAACTATGAGCTATCCCTGTGAAAGACAAACATCAAGAAATATAACACCTCTCACTCCCAGTTTGTGTGGCAACATAAAAGTCTAACTTCAGCCTAACTTCAGGCTCCCAGTTCTAAGTGGTAAAACTGTCTTGTCATGAAGATGAGAGAAAGTTTATTTTCCTGAAGGTCAAGCCAATTAGCAAAGGTAGATGGCCTGCAATCCCTCACTTCATTCTTGAAATATTTCCAGCTCTTTGTTTTAGGAGCATTGTCCTCGGACTAAAATTCTGGCTTCTCTACCTATTACAGTAGACTTGAATACAGTCTGTCTTGCCTGGATAACATTGTCTTTTACAATTTTTGCTTTGTTAACACGGAAGGAACAATTACGATCAGGTCTCTACGGCAGAAAGAAATGTAGTGTTTTTAAGTAACAGAAAAGTGTTATTTATGATTCTGTATAATAAGCAAAATATTTGTGAATATGCTTGTAGATATAATCAAAGCCAAATAATGTAAAGTCTTCACGGGTTTCTTTTTGCAGCTAGAAACTATGTGAATATTGATTACTAGAATATGACATCATTTGGATTGTTTGTAATCATGCATTTTAGGTGTTATGTGGTACATAAACTTTATGAGTCCAATTTTAGAAGAAAAAACTTTAGCTACAATTTTCACAATTCATATGAATCTTATGATGGTTTATGACATAGTAGTGACAGATATAGAAAGCATTTTTTTAAATGGTACATATTTAAGGTAGAATTGGCAAATCTGGTTTGCAGATTGGAGAAAGATTAAAGAAAAAGGAAGATTTTGTGTTTCAAAAACTAAGTAACTATTAACTAAATTATATTCAACAGCAAGAGAATGAGAGTCAAAGTAACAGTAGCTTTCAAGACATAAACTTATTTCTCTTTCATGCAAACTTCAGAAATGAACTCAAGTCTAAATTTTTCAAAGTTCTCATGGGCCATGGCTCACTATTCTTTAATCTTTGAGATGTTTTCTTCATCTTCCTAGTCTAAGATGACATAATCTTCATTACAGAAAGCAATCTGGATGTACGTAAGAGAAAAAGGAGAGAAGCTACAGTATACACCCAACATTGATTTTTTACAGTTCCTGGAAACTGCCACATAAAAATATAACTTATGTCTTAATGAATGGCTTTTGTCTTAATAGAAACATGACTGGCTATATCTAGCTAATATTTGTTTTTGGTTTTAATAATAAATTATTTGATAATTCTTAAAATAATATTTTAGAATATTTTCTTCTATTTGATTGGAAGTTATGGAGAATGGATATTATAAGACCAAAAGGAGATTTGGCAAAACACCTAATTGTGGTTCTGAGTTTACCCAGCTGGGAGTACTGGCACACAAATGGCCAGATGATTCAAATCTACATAATTAGCATCCTAACCTGGGGCTATATAGTAAAGTGGTAGCAAAGAACAATCTCCCAATCTCATGTATTTAGTATTATTACATTGGGATGATGTAAACTGACTATATCCATGCTGACAAGATAGTGACAAGGTAACAGTCCTGAAAGTATGATAAAAGTTGTACAAAGGAGAAAGAGGGAGAGAGACCAGAAGAAAGGAAGTACCTTAGTGACATTGAAGAATGGCTTTAGTTCCCCCTTTCCCTACTTATTCTCTCTCTTTCTCCTCTCTCTCTCCCCCACGACTCTCCCCTCTAATCTTGAGCTTTGTTTCTTTTATACGCAATAAAATTACTTCTGAATTATACTTCTGAATATGCTTGCAAGAACATAAGGTAAACATGTATTCCAAAAGTCAGAGATCTTCGTTTTTATACATGGATATATCGCAAGAGAGCCTGTGACAAGACCTGGAAAGTGCATGTGCATGTGTAGGCTCATAATGTGTGTGTGTGTGTGTGCGCGCGCACATATTGGAAACTTAAGAATCAAAAGAATGGTAGAAAAATAGTTACCATAAGTAAGTGAATTTAGCCTGTAGAATTGGTCAAGCTATTTTGGGGATAGAAGCAATGCAGATTGTTTCTAGGTAGCAATCATTGTTACCTGTTGTTGAAGCAACTGAATGTACCATTACCTTTTCTTTTTCTTTTCAACATATTTTAAGTTCAAGGGTATATGTTCAGGTGTGTTACATAGGTAAACTTGTGTCATGAGGACTTGTTGTATAGATCATTTCAACAATGGGTATGAAGCCTAGTACCCATTAGCTGTTTTTCTTGATCCTCTCCCTCCTTCTATTCCCCACTCTCTGATAGGCCCCAAAGTGTGTTGCTCCTCTCTATGTCCATGTGTTCTCATTATTTAACTCCCACTTACAAGATAGAACACGTCTTATCTGGGTTTCTGTTCCTGCATTAGCTTTCTAATGATAACGGCCTCCATCTCCATCTATATTCCTGCAAAAGACATTATCTTGCTCATTTTTATGGCGGCATACTATTCCATGGTGAGTATGTGTACTATTGCTTTTTCTATCAGAATGAGGCAGGAGGATGGTTGGAGCTCAGGAGTTTGAGACCAGACTGGGCAATGTACAGAGACCAGTCACTGCAAAAAAAAAAAAAAAAAAATTAAAAAGTAGCCAGGAGGCTGAAGTGGCAGAATCGCCTGAGCCAGGGAGGTCGAGGCTGCAGAGGCTGCAGCGAGCTTTGATCATACCACTGCACTCTAGCCTGGGTCGATAGAGCAACACTGTCTCAAAAAAAAAAAAAAAAAAAAAAAAAAGGAAAATACTGCTTGCTGTATTCTTTCTTAATCTAAATTAAGATTACTGGCCGGGTGGCTCACTTTGGGGGGCCAAGGTGGGCAGATCACGAGGTAAGGAGATCGAGACCATCCTGGCTAACACGGTGAAACCCGTCTGTACTAAAAATACGAAAAAAATTAGCCAGGCATGGTGGCGGGAGCCTGTGGTCTCAGCTACTTGAGAGGTTGAAGCAGGAGAAAAGTGTGGACCCGGGAGGCGGAGCTTAAAGTTAGGAGAGATCGCGCCACTGCACTCCAGCCTGGGTGACAGAGCGAGACTGTCTCAAAAAAAAAAGAAAAAAAAAATACCTAGCCAGTGATGTTATTTTTTCCTCTGGTGTCAAGTATAGAGCATGTGCATTAAACCTAATGACGAAAGACCTAGCTAACTTATACTACAGTGAATGCAAATTTGTAAATTTTATTATTGAAAAGTAGAATTTCTTCTCCCTGATATTCTAATACTCACTTTAAGAATTTTTGTGGCCGGGCGCGGTAGCTCAAGCCTGTAATCCCAGCACTTTGGGAGGCCGAGACGGGCGGATCACGAGGTCAGGAGATCGAGACCATCCTGGCTAACACGGTGAAACCCCGTCTTCACAAAAAATACAAAAAAAAAAAAAAAACTAGCCCGGGCGAGGTGGCAGGCGCCTGTAGTCCCAGCTACTCGGGAGGCTGAGGCAGGAGAATGGCGTAAACCCTGGAGGCGGAGCTTGCAGTGAACTGAGATCCGGCCACTGCACTCCAGCCCGGGCGACAGAGCAAAACTCCGTCTCAAAAAAATAAAAATAAATTTAAAAAAAGAATTGTTGTTATCTTTGGAACTGAAATTTTTTCTGCATTATCTTATTATATACACTTCTTATACATATAATTAAAAACATGGAACTCAGCCTAATTTTAGGATTTAGTATATTCTCTACATAATAAATAACCTACTCTGCTTTATTGATTGATTAAGTCATTCAGTTAATATACATAGACATATCATTTATACTGAATGTTTCACTAACACATGTAAATAAGACTGTCTAGTAGAAACTTTGATATTAACTGGGAATGATTATTTTAGTTGTGACTAACCACCTCTGATTCTTTCTCAGCATTGAGTTATCTGGGAAAACAAATGGTAAATTAAAATATAGCTTTTCCGAAGGATATCAGGAAGTTACTGCATCCCAGAATTGTAAATCCTAAAAAATAATCTCAGTTATCTCATATATATTGACATTTATATATGCAGCAGCACATCACCCATCTAATTAGATAATGCAATATAAATACTGAGAAATTAAAAATACATTCAACTAATATTTCGTATATTTTTTAGTCCAAAAGGAACATCTTTATGGAAGTTACTGAATAAAAATGTCTCTCCATTTTATTAGATTTTTATATTTTGTTCCATTCTACATTACTTGGCTGGAATATATTTCAGGTTTACTGCTTTCATAACGATACAGGTGAGTCTTACCAAATTTCAAAGCCACATAGACAGCATCTGTGGAGGCACCTTATAAATAGTCCTATTCAAAGCCACATAGACAGCATCTGTGAAGGCACCTTATAGATAAATAGTCCTATTCAACTTGCTTTCCTGTTTTTGTTTTAAGGCAGACCAATACTTATAAGTATTTACTTGTATATTTGTATATATACTTGTACTTGTCTCTAAGGATTGTCTTAGTTTAGAGACTGTCTTCAAGTATTTGATCCTTGCAATACTTTATGTGTCCAAAATTCATTTCTACAATTGCAATTTTCTTTTTTCTTTTTTCTTTTTTTTTTTTTGGGAGACAGAGTATCGCTCTGTCGTCCAGGCTGGAGGGCAGTGGCGCGATCTCCGGTCACTGCAAGCTCCGCCTCCCCGAGACCCTGCAATTTTCATATGGGAGATTTTTAAGTTATGTTTGTGCTTTTTCAACATGTCTGACAATAACAGGAGAACAGCCTACTATGTAAACAGAATATTTGAAGAATATGATTCATGGATTTTACTTTTATACCTTAGAAAGGGAGACATAAATGTAATGTGGAATTAACTTTTTTTTTTACGTTTTGAGGATATTTTACTTTTATATGTATAACATACTTCACTTTTTCCTGGCCACCAAGAACTAAGCGGAATATTGATTCTCACAAATTATTAAATTGTTTCTAATTGCAAAAGAGCCTAAGGGTCAAAAGGGATACGTTCTACATTATAACCAATTCTATGAATTGGTTATAATGGAAAACAAATTGATAATAGACTCTGCTTTCTTCTGCTGTGGCAACTTTGGCACAAGGTCAAGCAGGAATTCTCAGCCTCTAGTTCAAAGTGAGAATGCATTTGCCCCTAAGAAGGTATAAATCTCCAGTTGTAGTTCATCTCTCTGAGGTTTCCTCTTGCTGGAATGTTAGTCCTTATTGCTTCTATACATCTTTAATGGATGGTTTTAAAAATAGGTTAGACATAAAGACAGATTTAGTTAAATGGACATCAAGAAAATAGAAAATATACAAACTGAAGCAAAGAAATCAAAATAATGAAAACTATGTAAAGACTAAATGACATGGAAAAAAAAAGCTTGACTACATGCAACTTAAATTCAGTTGAAGATGAGTGAGAAAGTAAGGTAAAAAATATTTCAATAGACAATAGCTGATGAAAAAATCAATCAAAGGATTCAAGAAATTCTGGAAGTATCAAACAAGATAAACATACAGCAAAGCACACCTGGAAACATCATAATAAAACAACTGACAACAAAAATCAGAGCAAAACGTCAAAAAATATAGTGAAAGGAAAAAAGATAAAGACACGTTATATTGCTATCTTCAAAGAAACAATAGCCTGAAGGCTGACTTCTGAACAGAAATGATGAAAAGCAGAAGGCAAGAGAAGGACATTTTTAAAGAACTAAAAATAATGTTAACAAAAAAATTCTACTCCCAATTCCCACCTAAAAATATTTCAAATATAAAAGATAAAATAAGACTTTTTCAAATGAATATAAAAAGAACAGTGTTATCACTGTACCCAAAGTAATGTTAAACATCTACCTAGCAGAAAAAAAATCTAAGAGAGAAATAGAAAATACTAAAGTATAAAATCAAAAGCATCACAGGATAGAAATATATAAATACATTAAAAATGAATGTTGACTGTATAAAAATGTAAAATAATGAAGAAATTCATGAGAACAATAATACAAAATTATTGTTCATAAGTAGCATAAGTAAAACTCAACTGGTTAGTTGAGTTTTAGCATTATGCAAATAAGATAAAATATAACTATTTCTTTATTGAATCATTTATGTTGTAAACTCTAGATATTCCACCAAAATTTTTTTAAGTAAGTAATCACCAGTTAGTAGAAAACAAAATAATGAGTTGATGAATTCAAAGGAGCAAAAGAAAATAGAGATAATATTTAATGTTAAATGACTGGTCAATTATAGAATAAATGTGTCATATCAGATATAAAGTTAAATATGTAAATAATTATACAGAATATAAATATTCAAATTAAAGATTGAAATGATCAGAGTGAACAAAATACCAAAACCATAGTTTTTGCTGTACATGAGAAACTCATGAAAGGATAGTTGGTTATGAAAGGTTAGAAAAAGATTTTCTACATAAACTCTAACCAAAAGTAAGCTAGTATAGATATGCTAATATTTGATATAGCAAATTTTAATACTGAAGTCCTCACGTCACATGAACAGTTGCTTTATACAATTCAATTTGGCAGAAATATTTCAAAATTTAAATATGCAGACATACAATAACATGCCTTCAAATAAGTTTAATTGACAAAGTTGAGGTAGATATAGAGAGCTCCACAATCATTAAGGAATATTCTTCAAAGAAACACCCAGGACACAGAATAAACCACAATGACAACTAGAAAAATAATTTACATGAATGCCAGTAAAGATATATCAACACTTGTCAGGTGTACTTAAAGTAGTGTTTACAGGATACATTGATCAATTTGAGGGTATATATTAGTATTAGTCAGTTCAAGCTGCCATCACAAAATATCATAGACTGGGGGTGAAGCAACAGAAATTTATTTCTTACAGTTCTGGAGGATGAGAACTCCAAGATCAAGGTGTTAGATGATTCAGTTGGCCCATGAGAACTGTTTTTCTGGCTTTCAGACAGCCATCTTTTCACTACGTCTTCACAAGACAGAGAGAGAGGGAGAAAGCAAGTTCTCAGATATATCTTTTTATAAGGGCACTATTCACATTATAAAGGGCCCACCTTCATAACCTTATTTAAACCTCATTAACACCCAAAAGTCCCACCCATTTCCAAGTACATTGGGATTAGGACTTTATGAATTTGGGCAGGGGGATACAATTCAGTTCCCATAAAAAGATCGATTTTTTCCAATATTGGAAAAGAGAAAATGCTAAAAATTAATGATATAGGCTTATATTTCATGAAGCTAGAAAAAGTACAGAAGAATCAAAGTAAAAATTTAGAAGAAATAGAATTATTAACATACAACTAAGAGCAAAAATTATTGCAATAAGAAAAACTTACAATAGAGAATATTTTTAAAAGGTAGAATTAATTTTAAAAGCTAATGCAAAACAGACTAGTCAAGAAGAAAAGACAAAATTAGAATTACTTTTCTAAGTGTACAAAATAAGGCATTGCTAATAATCATAGTGCTAATAAGAGATTATTGTGTACGTTTGTTAATATTTTCTTTCTTGTTCTACATAATGCTCATGTGAGTGTTTTCAATTTGTGAATATTAATCAAGTTATATACTTAGGGCCAGTCTGTTTTCCTTGTGTATGTTGTAACTCATCAATAATCTTAAAATAAATAAAAATATATTATTGAAATTACTTTTTATGGCATGAATAGGTTCTCTGACCTGACTTGAAACGCATGTGCAGAAATAAAGTAACTATTACAAAAGAAGCAATAACTGTGGACATTTCAGATTGGCCTAAAAGTTTGTTTCCAAATAAAAATGGCATTCATTGCATTCTAATAACCTTATACAAGACATATTTTTAAAAAAGCATAACACTTTAGGTATATTACAATGATAGGTACCTAAAAGAAAATATTCTTATTTATCATTTCCTTCCGATGAAAAGAACCATATTCAGAGATAATACATATTATAGAATATAAATGCCTTTTTGTACCTGTCTCTCATTCTGGATTACCTTTTATTTAAACCACACAAATATACATTAACCAGGTCCTGGGAATAAAGATGAGTAATTAAGTATGTTGGAAAAATAATAAAGTAAAGGAATGTTTAATAAAGTAATGATGAGGACTGTACATATTACAGATACATTAGATGAGCTTAATTAGGAAATCCTAATTTTTCAAGGGTACAAGTGCTTTCAGGTCAATAAATAAAATAACTTTGTGTACGAGAGAAAATATACTCATCAAGAAAAATTAGCTATTTCACCTAATTAAAAAAAAACGGGGTTCATTTATGGATTCAAGATTAACAGATTGATCTAATACATTTCTTAGCCTGTTTCTCAGGAATCCATTCATTGCTAATAAATCCCATATTGTTCCCTTTACATACCTACAGAATCTGTGGTGTTAACTGATTTTTAACTGTGTCAGTTCTGTAGCTAGCAAAGACAAAGGCATTTTTTTTAGGCCCATCCTTAATTCTTTACCAGTTATTTGAGCTGAGACTTTATATGTCAGAGTTTACTTTTAGAGCTACAAAAAGATGTTAGAAAGCAATGAGTGCAGCTGTTGTAGTTCTCGCTTCAGCTGTAGTAACAAGAGACATACTAACAGGCATTTAGTCTCCTAAATTCTATCCGTCTATCTCTTTGTCCACTTGAAATAATTTAAAATAAGGCACAACATATAGCTATATACTGATTATGAGCGGCGCTGGTTACTTTTCCCAGATCATAAAAGCTTTCAGGAATTCGTACTGAGCAAGACCTATATATAAATGAATATCAGGGAACACAAATTGCCAGAGTGAGCAAAAACATGACCTGAAAATTGACATATGGCAACAATAATACACTCTGAAATGTGATTTTCAAAAGCAAGAGCGACTAATTATGGAGATATAGTCTCTAATCATTTAATATTTTCTAATATAACTTTACTGATATTTAAGGGGAAACAAGTTATAAGGTTTTTTGAGGTAAAATTGGAGTTTTGACTATAAACGCATTAAGTAAGAGAAACATGAGTGACGTAATTGCATTCTGGTCGTGGATCAGAAGAAAAGAAGTTTGGGTTAAAAAATGTAAATGACCCAATTCAAAAATCTGGAACAATATTATTAATTTTCTCTCCTTTTCCACTGTGATTGAATGATCTCTGGATACACATTCATTAACAAAAAACATCAGAAATATCATTTTATACAGTGAACATACTTGATAGAAACTAATCCCCTCCATTTACTACCTTATAAATCCCAATGTTTTCTTTAAAACCCAGTATTAACGCCTCGCTCTTCTTAAGATGAACACATTTTCCTACTTCAATGGCTCCAAAAACACTTTATAGATACATTTACATTGTTTTAAATTTTTTCATCTCACACTACTATTTATTTATGAATTTTCTTTATATATCTTTTCCCTTAGTATGGTTCCTAGATCATGGATCATAATAAATCAAAATGAACATAAGAAAAATTTTGTAGGGTCACTTTTTAAAAATAGAAATGACTTTTAGAGAATACGCAAAATGAAAATGACTAAATCAACTGAGATAGTTTTTCATATGTGTGTATAAAGGTATTTAGCAGTATAATTGGACAAACAAATACTAGATATTTTAAGAAACGTTCTAAAATCTAATTAAACAAATTTTTTTTCACAGAAAATAGGACACTATGAAACAGGAGACAATTAAACCAAAGTCAAATACTTATCCATCTATACTTGTCTATGGTCTGTCTATACATTTCCATATGGTCATCATTTATTATGTGTGTATAACAATATGTATATTAAGTATATATACAAACACAAACATATATGTATGTGTGTATATATATGTGTGTCTCTGCATATATATTCTATGTGTATGTTTGTGTTTGTGTGTGAGACAAAGTCACAAATACTATGCTTACATAAATAGGGTGTCAGGCTTCTGATCAAATTATCTTTTTTTTTTAAGGGATAATCTCTCCAATTAATGAATATTCAGTGTATAATAATTATCAAACTGCCACAGTAAGGTAATTCTTTTTGCTAAATTAATGGCTATGTTGGAAAGTATAAGTATTCCTCTTTTCTTCTGAGAATTCCAAAAGTTATTAAGCCAAAGGAGCTATTATGTGAGTCTTAGCCATTCTTATCATCTATGAATTTTTCATTATATTACTCTTTCAAATTTTGATTTTGTATAAATGGGTCTAAAAAATAGGCTTACCTAGACATATTTGAAATGAGCAAATGGAAATTTTTGACAGCTTGCGTAAACCACTGAAACTGCATTTAAATGACACTGAACTCCTGAGTCTTTAATAGGTAGTTAGTCACTCTTGCAAATAAGATTTTTCATTTTGATTCAATACAGCAGTCTTGCCCACAAAAACCTACATTTCAGAACTTCTAATGAATTTGGCAGATCATACAGAATTTTATTATGCGAAGTAAGGTATGCAGTAAATATGTATTATATTCCATTTCCTAGTTTGTATAAGTAATTTTAAATGTCTTTTATAGAAAATCATAATATTATAAATATTTTACTGAAAATCATAATTCCTTATGAATGATTCAATATAAAACTTGTTTGTATATTTTTTGAACAGCCAAAAATAATTTCCCCGTAGTTACTTAAATCAAAAATGATGAAATAAATTTCCTTCCAACTTCCAGAATGATGAAGTTTAGCCCCAAAAGTGTTCAGTGGAAAAGCTGTAAGACACGGAAAATGAGGTTTAAATTAAAAGTGCCATCTCAGAAGGCATAATAAAAATGGGTTTTCAGTCTGCCCCAAACACAAATAGTAATGCTATAAAATATGACATGTTGCAAGTGTGCTATTGCCATCTTTAATTTTTATAGTAGAATTTTCCCCAGATCTTTCTCTATGCTAGAAATAACCTTATACCCCATGAAAGTCATCCACTTCTTTTTCCAGACCTAGAAACTTGGATGAAGTATCAAAATATGCGAATTAAAATATGTGCTGATTTTGGAGATTAAAAAAAGAGTGCTGCAAATCATATAGACATATAATTTTTTTAAAAAATGACACAAATAATTGGAAACCATCCTTTGAAATGACACTTTAATGGGATAATTTAATCTAAATAATTTATAGAATGGAATTGGATTGATCCACTAGAATAGAATTGAAAGAACCTAGACCGATAGACTTTAGTATGGCTTTAAGACTCCATTGCCTACTGCTGGATTATAGTCAATTAGGGAATGCTCTCAAGCATGGGGCTCAGTGACTCAATCCTGCACTGTATTGTTTTATTGTTTATTTGCAGTGATTCAACAAGTGTGGGATTAAGGGAGTAGGATTGGACTTACCTATAGTAGGTACATTTGGAAGTATAAAACCTACTAGAATGATGATTTGCTGCCAGAGGCTATTACAGTAACTACAAAATCTTGAATTTCTAGACGTACAGCCTGTGTGATTGTGCATGTGTGTGTCCGTGTGTGTGTGTATGTGTGTTTGCACTGCTATTTTAGGATATGATCGCATTATTCCCTTTCTGCTATCATAAATTTCACTCCACAGGACACCTATCTGCTGGCCACACTTTTCCCCCATGAAACCAAACTAAATTGACCTGTTAATCAGTTCTTTATAAAAGGCATCCACCTTGTCTCATGGTTTTCCTGACATTTATTTTTGTAATGTAAATCACAAGTTCCGTAATTTTTACATTAATAAGTATTAGTATCATCTATTTGCAAGGACCAAACAAAGCAACACTGGAGAGTTTCCAAGGGTTCAGTGTATTATAGTCACAAATGTCAACAGTAACAGCAGTTTGCACGTTAAGTTGATTATAAAACTTACACTTATGTTTAATTACATAAAATGGGTACATTTAAGAGTGAGAGTCATTATATCACTAGAACACCATTATTAGTATTTCTGACATGAATCCTAGTTACTATATTCCAAATATCAACCCTTAATAAATGTATAATTTAGTGAGCTCCAACAAAATGATTCTAGTGAATTCCAATAAAAATCATTCCTACTTATCTGATTATGGGGTTTCCTCAATAGGTCTTTATTAATCTCACTTAAGTCTTTAGTTTGCATTCAGAACAATTTTTCAAATGAAGTGGGGTTGAATATCTTGTGTTTTATATTCATACAATGCAGAAATATCTGCTTTTTATACAATTGTTTTCTTTGTTCAAAGTTTTGTTGCAAAGTCCAGAGTAATAGAGGTCAAGTAGTAAACATTGTACCATGTAGAACAAAGGCTCCAGCTGCCAGAAACAAATGTGTTGATTTGTTTTTGCTTGGGGCTACTATGCCCTAGGCCTTGTTTTATGTAGCTCTTGGGTAGGCAGTGGTTTCCACAGAAAGCACATCCTTTAGGATAACAATCCCAGGACTAATTTGGCACCTAGAGGGACTAGTTATTGATTGTCCACTCAACATTAGGTTCCAATAACCCAATTGACCCTATATTTTGGACATAGTAATTAATCTTGTTGAAAATACTGAAAATGCTTATCAATGAACTTGTGCCTTATTTAAGATGAAAGTTTATGCCTAAAATGAGTTGTGACCTAATGCAATCAGTACCTTTAGACATTTGTATTTGTTATGATTTTGTTCTCTCCATCCTGACCTAAGAATAAAGATGTTGCTGATGTTACCAGTACATTTCCAGCATTGCCAATGTCCCGTAAATTTTATAAATTGAGTGTAAATCCTCGGTCAGATTCCATCATCCCTGGGACCCCAGTAACCAAATGCTTTGAAGTGATGTTTTTGATATATAGAGAATGTTTTTTGTTGTTAAAGTGGCTTCATTATTTTTTAATTCATTAAAAATGTTTATTGAATACCTACTATATGCCTGGCAATCTGCTCATGCTGGGGTTGTATCTATAAGCAAAACTATGGAAACTCCTGTTTTCAGAGCTTATGTTCTTCAAAAAAAGAGAGGTAACAAATGGGATAAATAAGTGAAATATATAGCATTTTTAATATAGGTAAGCTCAAAGGAAGAAAATAAAGCTGTAAACAACTATAGGAAGTTGAACGGGTATGATTTTAGATAGAATAAACAGTGAATATATTTTATATTTAAGTAAAGATGAAAAGTAAGTGCAAGCCATACAGTCAAAGAAATGCAAAAACAGTAAAATGAGATGTCATTACATACACATCAGATTGGTATATTTTTACAAAGCTGGTAGCAATTTTACAAAGCTATAATGGTTAGTCTTCTCAGAGATTCAGGTAAAAGCATATACATAAACTTTGCATGCATGTAATTTGTTCCACCTTTCTCAGGTAATCCTGCAATGTAAATTATAGATAAAATACACATACTCTTCACATTAACAATCTCATTCGTTTGTTTCTGCCATACAATTAGATAGACAGATATAAATATAGATATATACATAAGAAACAATATATGTTAAATGTGACTGTTGTTCCGAGAAAAAAATAAAAAATCACTCCGGTGAATGACTATCAATGAAGGATTGAGTAAATATATTACTCACTTTACAAGAAACATCATTTCATGAATAAAATTGAATTAGAGTAATAGCAGTTGCCTTTGAAACATCTCCAGGTTGTATATTTTGAGGCTTTTCTTTTCTTTCTTTCTTTTTTTTTTTTTTTTTTTGAGACGGAGTCTCGCTCTGTCGCCCAGGCTGGAGTGCAGTGGCGCGATCTGGGCTCCACCTCCCGGGTTCACGCCAGCCTCTTGCGTAGCTGGGACTACAGGCGCCCGCCACCACGCCCAGCTAATTTTTCGCGTTTTTAGTAGAGACGGGGTTTCACCGTGTTAGCCAGGATGGTCTGGATCTCCTGACCTCGTGATCCGCCCTCATCGAGCTCTCAAAGGATTACAGGCGTGAGCCACTGCACCCGGCTGGCGTTTTTTTAAATTGAACAAGATTACATCTTTTATTAGCTATGATTTGGGGACATTGATGCTTAGGCAATAGCTTGCAGTTACACCCTACTGAGTTTTTAAGTCTTCATGACCCTTAGTTAGAGATTAAGTACTTAAATCAAAATATGGAAAAATAAGAAGGGTAATCCAAAATGGCAAGCTCATATGAGTTGCCATATTGTGTAACATAAATAAAGGGATAGAAAATTGAGGCTAAGGAATGTAATGGTTGGGTAGGTACATATGTCTAAACACACGAAGATGTACATATTAAATGTACATAATACTTTTAATAACAATTATACCTCAATAATGCTAAAATAATCAGGTACTCTTAAAGATATTAGATATGAGCAATTTCAAAATACCAATTACATTTATTAATAAGTAATGTAATATTATTATGAATGATTAAACATTTTTTAATAGGTTCACAAATCACTTTTAGTGTCCTGATATGAATTCTGTATGACATATAGCCCTACATACACTTTTAGCAAGCCACCAAACAAGATTTGTAAATGATAATTCAACCAACTTCAGGGCACCTAAGAGGAAAAAAAAAAATTCAGGCTTATGCCTAATTAATACTGATAGTAAAATGTTTAGGGGTAGGAAGATTGCTCTTTATAGCTAGCTTTAGAAATGTTCTTTTTCTTCTCTGTGATTATTTTATTTCAGATTTGGTTATATTTATTTCATAATTTTACTCAAATATGAGAATAGAAAGTTGAAATAACAGCTTCAGTGTCTATTTGTTGTATCAGTATTTGAGTATGTCAATTACTAGTGAGTTTCATTTTATATTTAACACTTAGAACACAAAGTTTTACCAAAGTAAAATGTTTATCTTTCTGATAATAAAAATGTGATGTTTTATTACTAATATAAATTCAACCTGATAGAGATTAAGCACAGTCTTAGAGTTTAGCAGGGAATACTCATGTTTTCCTTCATCGAGTTTAAATCTATCAGGGATTACAAATCCTACAAGTGAGAAATGTATGTTGTTGTTGGACAGTTTTGACTAGATAGCCTACCCTAGTCATAGATGGCATTAAATCAGGGGCCCTTAATTTAGCAATTAATTCTAAAGAATGAGTTAGAATTAGACTGAAAAATAAAATACAGTGAGAAGTTAATTATGAGAGGAAAGTGAGAAAAGTCTCACGGGAGAGAGAAGTAGGATGTTGCAGAAACTGAAAAAGGCCCATAATACGGGCTTGAGAGGAAAGTAAAGTGTAGTATGAAGTAATCTATTGAGGTGAGTATGTCATGGTTAGCAAAGATAATAATTTTTAACTTAATTATCAGCAATGTAAAGCAAGTTATAAGCATTTATGACAATATGAGTGGTTAGATCATATAAACATTTTGGAAAGATCACTTTGATCTCAACATATAGCAAATAGGTTTGAATACAGCTGAAGTATCATGGAAAAAGAGAAACACTGCCATGAGGTATGAAGTGATCATACATTTAACAACCTAGGAGGCAATGGAGATGCAGATACAGGTTACACTTATGAATTAAACTAGTCAAGACTAAATCATGACTTAAATATGAATGAACAAAAAAAAACTGTTTTCAGGGAGAATCTCAGATTTCTGAGAAAGGACTGGCTAGAGATAGAATTTAGGAATGATTTATATGCAGTTGAACTTCAAAGTGGGATAGTGACCATAATAGCATAGGGATAAAATAAATAAATTGTGAGGAGAGGAAGCACAACACAGCATGTTAAGTAAGTGCAATGGCCTATAGAATAGTGTGAACCTACAGACTGGCACAGTGGCAGAAGAGAATGCAGATGAAGTAAAGTAAGTAAATTAGACCAAATTTTCAGCTGTGCTGTATGTACCTGATCTATCAAGAAAAATGAGACCCCATTGCAGACAAGTATTCCTGGACTGTAATATAAAACAAAACTCAAGAATAAGGTTTATAGAAATTTATATAAGCCTAACAAAAAAGAACATAAATAATCAGAAAAACAAAGATAATTCTAACATGAAAGAGGAAGAGTAGCAATTTGTATATAAGGCCAATAATATGAAAAGGGGTAAATATGCATATTACAATTGAGTAAATATACATATTATGCTATACTAACCATATCTATTTACTTGGAAAATAACAACATCAATTATATGAAACCCCTCCAAAAAAATCAACTCAAAAGACCAAAGACATGGAAATCATGGTATATAAAAATAATTTCCACAAAGTAAATAAAGATTGACTGTTTAAAAGTAATTACTGGAATAAAATAACTAGCTAGCTTAATTGCACAAAGAAGAACTATGCATCAATGAAAAATGGAAGCCATAGCAATGAGGTTCATAGATTATGCAACCTATGCAATTAAAACTTTACTGACTCTTTATGGGCATTCTTTACTATTCTTTTATGTTTGCCAGCATGATAGACAGATATATCCAAAGTTTTAGTTTTCCTTTCTTTGATTACTTATGAAGAGAATAGATTTTCACGTGTTATTTAGCAAGTTAATTTCTTATTAGATGAATTATTCAATTTAAATTTGGTTCACTTTAATCTGTAATTAGTTTGAAAAAAATAATTGTGGTAATACTACAAAACTCTTATCCATCATTGGTTTAAAACTATGTGTCCTGTTTTGAAATGTTGATATTTATAAAAGAGAAGTTAAAAATGATTACTTTATATAATCTTCAAATAATATACATGTAGTTTAGATAACTTCTTTTATTAAAATAATGTTTTCACCCTTATTATCTTATTTTCTTCCTTGCCCTCTGAATTTAGTGTTTCAAGTTTGAGGTGTCATAAAGTTTACAAAGCATCTAATTACTTCTGAAAAACACTACTACCTCTTAAGCCTGTTTGAGTTATCAGTGCTACTGACTTAATAGTTGAAGTGCCTGCCTACCTCCTCACCATGTTTTTTGGAAAAGGCTAATATAACTATAGTAGTAAACAGGTAGCTCAATGAAGCAATGTAACAATACCCGCAGCCCCAAATCTCAGAGCATTGACTTCTAGTCATATATTTTAGTCAAGAACTTTCTCCTAGGAATGTCCTCTAGTCATTTTGTGCATTTAGCTTTTATGCTTAAGGGTATAAACCTAAAGAAATAGTTGTAAGGGATTAATTATTTCTTTTAATTAGGCTAAACACCTTTTTTAGTTATTTGTTGTTGAAAATAATATCTGTTCACAATTGTATTGCCATGAAAGTGTGGGCATACACAAAATTGGAATCCCAATTTTTAACTTTTGTATTAACACCAACACCAACCATACCGTTCCTATTATTGTAGTTTTAGAGTATTGAAATCAGATTGATTTCAGTACTTGACTTTGTTTGCTTTTGTAAAAATCATTCCACCACTAACCTACATTATTATAGAAATAGAAATGTATAACAATAGTATAATTATGTGTACCTGTCTATTGATATACATATATGTATATGTATGTATATATATATCTCACAAAATTAACAGAAAAATATTTTAAATCATTATTTGGTAAAAGAAAAATTATAAATGAAAATTAATGAAAAAATTACAGATTAAAATTTATAAATGTACTCAAAACATACTTGGAGGGATATCCTAATGTAACATATACTTGTCTAAAATGAAGAGTAACTAAAGGCTAATATGCAAGGACTTGTTTATCATGCATCTTACTATGCAAAATGGGACTTTTAGGAGATTGCATTGTAAATAAGTATCTTAGCTATGAAGTGCATCTTAAAACTTATTTTCTCTAAACTCAAAATACAGCCTTCAGAGGTACTACATTTTTTTTTATTTTTCTCCCTTTCCTATCAGACAATCCCTTGTACCTTACCTAATATCATGCTTGTTCAGAAGCTCCTTAGGCCTATTTTAAGCCAAGCAGACATGGAGACCCAACTGTGGAACTCTTCCCTACCTAGATATTATCTAAAAGTAAGTAATTTACAACCTGTCCATGATCCAGATGATTTCAGCTAGGATTACAGGTAGATAATAATTCAGGATAGCCATCAGGACAAAACATTCAGATCTGCACCATACACCACTCCCATATGTTTCCCATACCAAGTGTCCTTTTATAAACCTCCTTGACCAACCCTAAAATTTTAAATGATCTTTTTGAAGCACAATTCTGGCCATTTCCCAAGTGCTAGCATTTGAACAAAGTTGGTTTCCTCACCTCACTTTGCTTCTTTTATTTTTGCTGTCAAGGAGGAAGTGGCCAGACTTATGTTCACTTACACATTTGGTGCCCTATGTGAGGAACTATGTGATTCGAGTAGCTTAGCCTGCTGTCTCTGCCTGGTTTCCAACAAGTGGAGCAATTGGTGGCAGCAGTGTGCCAGGACTTATCTGTTCACATTACCATGTGGAGTAATTGCTGTTCATAAATGTATTTGCTTGTGAATAGTAGACCCTGTAGCTGGGGACTCCAGAGACCTCTTGGCGGCTGCTGAGGATGCTTTTGTCCCAGGAATTTCCTTTATGTCCAAAGTGATTTCTTTTCTAGTTCCCTAAGCATCGGCTAGTCTGAGAAATAAAGGGAAAGAGTACAAAAGAGAGAAATTTTAGAGCTGGGTGTCCAGTGGAGACATCGTATGTCGGCAGGTTCTGTGATGGTCTCGAGCCATAAAACCAGCAAGCTTTTATTAGCGATTTTCAAAAGGGGAGGGAGTGCATGACTAGGGTGAGGGTCACAAAGATCACCTGCTTCACAAGGTAATAAAATATCACAAAGCAAATGGAGGCAGGGTGAGATCACAGGACCACAGGATGGGGCAAAATTAAAATTGCTAATAAAGTTTCGGGCATGCATTGTCATTGATAACATCTTATCAGGAGACAGGGTTTGAGAGCAGACAACTGATCTGACCAAAATGTATTAGGCGGGAATTTCCTCCTCCTAATAAGCCTGGGAGCGCTACAGGAGACCGGGGCTTATTTCATCCTTTCGTTTATGACCGTAAAAGACGGCCACCTCTAAAGCGGCCGTTTTAGAGGCCTACCCTCAGGGGCACATTCTCTTCCTCAGGGATGTTCCTCATTGAGAAAAATAATTCAGCGATATTTCTCCTGTTTGCTTTTGAAAGAAGAGAAATATGGCTCTTTTCTGCGCAGCTTACCGGCAGTCAGAGTTTAAGGTTATCTCCCTTGTTCCCTAAACATTGCTGCTATCCTGTTCTTTTTTCAAGGTGCCCAGATTTCATATTGTTCAAGCACATATGCTCTACAAACTATTTGTGCAGTTAATGCAATCATCACAGGGTCCTGAGATGACATACATCCTCCTCAGCTTATGAAGATGACAGAATTAAGAGTTCAAAGTAAAGACAGGCATAGGAAATCAAAAGGATATTGATTGGGGAACTGATAAGTGTCCATGAAATCTACACAATTTATGTTCAGAGATTGCAGTAAAGGTAGGCATAAGAAATTATAAAAGTATTAATTTGGGAAACTAATAAATGTCCATGAAATTTTCACAATTTATGTTCTTCTGCCATGACTTCAGGCAGTCCCTCCGTTCAGGGTCCCTGACTTCCCACAACACCATCAGTGACCTACAACACTTTGCTAACACAAGAAAGTGGCCCTGAGGAAGTTGACAGGCTTCAGAGCTGGGTACGTTGACTATAGTACTCTAGGGACTCCTCAGTCTCTACTCTCTGAGTCTTAGTGCCATCTGGGTTTAGCATCCTATGCTAATTTTGTGGTGCTGTCTGTAGTTGAGACACGATTTAAGACTTTTTCTTCAGTCTCTCCTTTTGGGGACCAGTTTGGAGTGCTCTTTCTGTATTAAAACCATTTGTGTTTGTGTCTGCGATTACTGTTATTCTTTGCATTGCAAGTGTTTCACATGGTCTCTATTCCATCTGTAAAGTGGGGTTCTACCAGACAATACCAAGTTCACATGATTGTCAGAAAGCAGCAACATAGGCTGCACCTGTCAGCACTAGAGAAGTAACAATTTCCAACTTTCTGGCCCCTGATTTTGCCATTCTCTTTGGGACTCTAGAATATTTCCTATGTCTTGTTAAGCTTTGTGGGTGAAGAAAGCATGTGAACTCTTTTCTAGACTGAGACTCAAGATGGTTATATGTTATAGTCTCTTCTTGTGCACATTTTAAACTAATGGGAAAATTACAGTAGGACAAATTGAGAGCTCAAATGGTTAACCTGAAACTATAGAGTTAACTAGAACCTTCTAAACTCTACATATTTCCCATTTTTCTTTTCTTCCTTCTTTGAATCTGCCATTTTTCAGCTATTGGTGTTTAGATAAAATTCACTATTTTAAGGCTCTATGGAGATTTTGTTTTTCTTATACATTTTAGCCAAATCTTGCTAAAATGTAAAATTGGAAACTTATTTGAAACTCAAGAAAATAAAAGAGGCTTTTGAAAAAATCAAATTGTCATAGACCCTGCTTTACCCAAAATTTTGCTCCACAGCTTTCCCTGGATTAGTTATCAGGGAAAGTAAAATTTAGCCTAGATAATGTTTCAATTTGTTCAGAAAAATAATTTAGATCCAGCTATATTTTAAAAAATGGTGAATTTATATTGCTATATTTGGCAAAAATTCTGAGGTAAAAGCTATTGGATCTTTATTTGTTTGTATATATATTTAGATATGTTTATACATTATGTACATGTATTATGTTATATGTGATGTCTAAAATACTATCAGATTGACATAAAAGTAAATAAACACTGATAAATCCAAATCCTTTTCAAGTTCACATAAATTTAGCAATTTTAGATAAATAGAAGTGATTTCAAAACCATTAATAAAATAAAAATAGAAGCATCTTCCGAATTGTCAGCTACATTTTTGTTGGTTAAATAAGACTTATATTTATCTATGGTAGATATTATAAGGTTTAAGGTGTGGCATCAAATTTATAAGACAATAAATCCAGCTAAAAGGTGAATAAACTTTGTGTAATTTTTTTGAAAAATAAGACTAATTTAATATTGTTAATTTTTAATAAAACAGTTAAATTTTATGTTATTGGCAAAATACCTAGGTGTTTAAAATTCTTACTTAAATGAACACCTGATCTTCACAGACTTTAAACATTATTAACAGCCAGGCCTTTGGGAGGCCGAAGCGGGTGGATCACAAGGTCAAGAGATCAACACCATACTGGACAATATGGTGAAACCCCATCTCTACTAAAAGTACAAAAATTAACTAGGCATGATGGCACACATCTGTAGTCCCAGGTAGTCGGGAGGCAGAGGCAGGAGAATCACTTGAACCTAGGAGATGGAGGTTGCAGTGAGCTGAGATCACGCCACTGCACATCAGCCTGCCAACAGAGCAAGCCTCCATCTCAAAAAAATTAACAGAAAAAAAAACTAGGTAATATATAATTCTTCATGTAATGTTTTCCAAAGTATGATGTGTTTTAGGTAAAGAAAAAAATTATTTTAAAATAACATAACATATTCTTAATAAAAATAAATTTTGTCTAATTCAAAAGTTATTTATGTAACAAAATAAAAGAAACCAGTAATAAAGAGAGATGCAAAAAAATGTTATAGAGGTCTTTTTTGCTAAAAACTTAAAAAAGTAATTTAGTATGAGAAAGAATCTTACATGATTAAGCAAAATGACTAATGATTTAAGAAAAGAAAATTCAGGACAAAACAAAGTCAAAGCATGTCATAGATAGTCTATGTAAGTTGTAAAAATGTTTATAAGAAATTCATATAAGATATCTGTTTTGATCAAATGTTTTGAGTCTTTTAACATCTTTGACACAAATCTTCAAAACTGAATTGTAAGTTGTCTATGGCTTATTGCTGCAGTTTATCAAACTATAAAAATTCATCACTGCAGAGTTATAAAATCATTTTACAACTTCCAGTCAGGTCATGGACTCCAGTATCGCTACCTTTAGCCCCTTAAAAAGGTCCTTATGAGGTGCTATTAACTAATCTTTGTACTACGAAGTTTCGGAGCTTTGACTCCTGGTTGCATGTATCTCATCTAAATAAGACAATGACTTCTGCGAATATCTGACACGAAATTCCAGTTCATCAAATCCTCATCCTTAGATCTGGGAGAAGATGACTATCAAGATAAACTACCTGCAGATGACACTGGACCAGGCCTGTATACAATGGCATACATACTCATTTCATGATTTTGCCTCTATTTAACTTACTGTAATTTATTATATGCCTGGATGCTAAGTAATTTAACAGTTTAGCTACCTTGTGAGCTTCTTTTCCTGCCATTCTCAGAACAAGGCAGCACTTCTAACCTTTTTCTTTAAAATATTGCTAGTTCTTTATGCTTTGTTTTACTTCTAGGATTTAAGATCACTTAATTAAGCCTCCAGGCCCTGAGACTATCATGGAAAAAAAGAGTGCATGATATTGTAAGAGCTGATTTGGAGGAATAAAATTAAGTCATACCCTCCAAGTCAGAGATAAACACACATATGCCTAAATAGCTGATGACTCAACATGTAAAACTTAAAGACAAATCAATTTTATAACCTAAATTTTTGGCTTTTGGTTTTTGGTGGTTATATTGCCTAAAAGGGGTTTCAAGGGTCAATAAGTGTCTGCCCACATGATGGACCCAGAGCATGTAGTACACCACCCCAGCATCAATATGGAAAAACTAAAATAAACGCTTGATTATCAATACTGCCTCTGGCATATCTTGACCAAAAAGGGGGAATATAAACTAAACAAAATAAAATAGAACTATAAGCCCCTCAACAGACTGAATGGACCTCCTGTTGGCCAAAGGGGATCCACAAAGAAACACCAATAAGTTCAAGAAATGACAGAAAATTGTGGGTTAGGGTGTGGGTCAGACATACCTCATAATACTCTCTCTCTTTAGGAATTTAATCACAACTGACCAGCATTAACAGTAACATAGAGGTTGTAGGACTGACAGGCTCTTTATAATAAGAACGTACTACATTATAAACACTTTCTGAGACCATGCTAGGCAAGCGTTAAGTCACATCCTTCTAAACTTAAAAAGTAAACTATGTTCCAACTGCTGCAAGGTTTTTCTTTTTCTCTAGCAGTCAGACAGGAACCAACCTTGAAATAGGCTACTGACTACCAGCCCGTTCGAACAGCCATAACTACAGCTTTAATTAGACAAAAGACTGATTTTAGTAACTTTCTCCTGACAAAAAGACCACCAAACATGAACTAGTTCTGCAAAAATTACACACTTACATGCCTTTGTGTCCTGACCAGACCTTTTAATATATAGGGTAAAATTATAATACACTTTAATATTTAGTCTCCACCCCAAAATGAACATGAGACATATGTTACACGCATATTTCTTCAAGAAACGTATGCTAGCACCACCTTTATAAATATTCATAGCTCAAAATCAGAGAACCATAGAGATCAAGTGGGGTTCAGGAGGGTTTATTTTAGGTGTACACTAGCTCAGCGGACATGCATCCTGAAAGTCTGAGCAGCAAACAAAGAAAACAAATGTCTTTTATGTATCTTAAGATGGTGATTATGTGATGCAGGAAGCAGGCTTACAGAAGCGAGATTAAAAGTAGTGAATTATCAGGTGACATTTTTAAGATTTAGTTATATCTTGTGAAAATGGGTTTTGTAACTCATGCTTATTAATTTTGTGACTTTGCAGCTGTACAGTAAGAAAAACAGGAATTTATAGAACTTATAATATATGTAGGGGAGAGATACAGTTAATGCTTTACAAATTTTACAGAAAGGCAGTTAATTTTTTTAACTTTTATTTCAAGGGGGGCTTTTAATTCTTATTTTAGCCTAACTTTATATAGTAACTTTAAATTTTTTAAAGATTTTCCCACTTTATTACTATAACATAAATATGTTTGTTTCGCCAATCTATTATCAGATCCCCACAGAAACTCTTGGTACAATTGACAGTGGGAAATGTGTACAATAACTAAAACTAAATGCTGTCTGTACATTCCATATAACTGAAAATATATCCTCAGTCCTACAAGACACATATAAGCAAAATAGTAATATGTCTGATTTCACAATTTCTTTAAGTCAACAGCTCTCCACATAATGTGGATTAGATCCCTTGTGATGACAGAAAGAAAATTACTTGGAGTTTTAGCCATGATTATGGGAATAGGTTTATTCTTCTGCTGTGAACTGTATTGCTGTTACATACTCACTGTGATGCCCAACAGGTCTCTTCTATAAGCCCAGGGACTCAAGAATATAATCAACTCTAGGTAGACAGATTCTGTTCCATTGCTCTGCAACTATGTCCCTTTCTACCAGAAAATAGCCAGATTTGAACTGAAATAAAATTTGTCAGTTGGGGAATTGTAATCAAGCATTTTAGGTATAAAATTAATCTTGAAGCTTTTATTTCTAAACTCAGAATATCGCCTTGGAATGTACTTTCATCCTCTTTGTTTCTCTCGTTTTCCCAGGAGGCACTCCCTTGCACCATGCATATTTATCTAATGGCATGTTTAGTTAGAACTTTCAGGGGCTTATCCTAAAGCAAACCAGACATGGTGACCCAGCTATGGAACTCTTACCCACTTAGAGATTACCTCAAAGTGGAAATTCTACAATCCAGCCACAGTCCAGATGATGCCAGTTGGGACAGCAGGTGGAAAACTATTCAATATAGCCATCAGAAAAAGACATGTAGGCCTGTACCCTGCATCACTCCCTCATGTTTCCCATTCCAAGTTTCCCTTTTTAACCCCTCTCAGTCAGTCCCAAAATTTGGGATAGTCTTTTGGAGCCATGAGGTTGAACATTTCCAATCTGCTAGCATTTGCATAAAGTTGCTTTCATTTCATCAAACTTTGCTTTTTGTATTTTGGCTTTGAAGCTGAAGCAGCTAGGCTTGCACTCACTGACTGACAGCCTCTAGAGTTTCAAAGCTTCCCAGAGACTGATGTTGGGTTGTTCTCTTATTTATTTATTTTCCCACATCTAGATGGTTGCTACTTTCAATGTTTTAACTTACAATTTTCAACTTTATGATAGCTTATCAGGGTATTTATTGCATTTTTAACATATACTACTTTTTGACTTATATTGGATTTATCAGGATGTAACCACATTGTAAGTCACAGAGCATCTGTATAGCCGTTTATTAAAATCTTGCAACAATGCTTTATCTTTTTTGTTTGTTCATGTATAAGACATTAGTTTTTAGAGCAGCTTTAGGTTCATAAAAAATGAAGCAGAAGGTAGAGGGATTTCCAGTATAACTCCTTCTCTCACACAAGCCTAGCCTCCCACATTATCAATTGCTCACACCAGAGTGGTACATTTGTTGTTACAATTGATGAACCTACACTGACACATTATTGTCACTCTGCCTATAGCTGACATTAGGGTTCACTCTTGGTATTACATATTTTATAAGTTTAGACATATTTCCAATAGCATATATTCACCATTATAGTATCAGACAAAATAGTTTCACTGCTTAAAAATCCTTTGTGTCCTCCTTACTCATCCTTCCCTTCTTCATAATGACTTCAAACCACTGATATTTTTAGCATCTCCATAGTTACCTTTTCTGTCATGCCATATAGTTGGAGTCATATGGAAATGAACTTTCTTCTTTTACTAAGTAGTATCCATTTAAGGTTCCTCCATGTCTTTTCATGGCTTGATGACTCAGTTTTTTTCAGTGCTAAATAATATTTTACTAAATAGATACATTTAATTCCATTCTCTGATTGAGAAAGGCTTATTAGTTGCTTCCAAGTTTTGGAAAGTTTGGAGTAAAGCTGCTATAAACATCTGTGTGCAGGTTTTTGTGTGTATGTAAGTTTTCAACTCATTTGGATAAATACTGTGGAGCATGATTGCTGGACTGAATGTTAAGAGTGTGCTTAATTTTGTAAGAAGGTGATAAATTGTCTTCCCAAGTAGCTATACCATTTTACATTGACACCAGCAATGAAAGTTCCTATGTTCCACATCTTTGCCAGCATTTGGTGTTCTCAGTGTTCTCGCTCTTATAATAGGCCAGTAAAGGTATTTTATTTTTGTTTTATTTTTTATTTCCCTAATGGCATATGACACAGAGCACCTTTTTGTGTTCTCATTTGTCATTGTCATGTGTTCTTTAGTGAAACGTCTGTTGAGGTCTTTCACCTATTCCTTAATTAGGTTGTGTGTTTTCTTATTATTGAGTTTTGAGTGGCTTTTTTTTTTAAATATCTCAGATGATAACCTTTATCAGGCATGTTGTTTTGCAAATATTTTATTCCGGTCTATGGCTTCCCTTCTCCAGATTATCAGTTACTTTTTCTTGGATATCATGCCTTTGGTCTTGTATTTAAAAAATCATCCCCATAACCAAGATCAACTAGATTTTCTCTTATGCTCTCTTTTAGGAGTTTATAGTTTTGCATTTTGCATTTAGGCTTGTGAACCATTTTGGGACAATTTTTGTGAAGGGTATAAAGTCTGTGTTTAAACTTACTTTCTTGCATGTAGATGTCCAGGAGTTCCAGCACCATTTGCTGTTTATGTTTTCACTCATTTATTTTAGATGAATTTTCTGTTTATGTAATGTTTCAGCAACAGTTGTTGAAAAGACTTTTTTTTTCTATTGTATTACCTTAATTTTTTTTTCATTAAAGATCAGTTGACTATATTCATGTGAAGCTGTTTCTAGGCTATCTATTGTGTTTCATTTATTTATTTGTCTATTACTTTGCCAACATCACACTTTTTTGATTATTGTGGCTTTATATTAAGTCTGGCAGTTGGAAATCAGTCCTGAAATTTTGTTCTTATTTAATATTGTGGTAGCTCTTCTGGGTCTTTTACCTCTCCAGATAAACTTTAGAGTGACAGGTCTCTATTGATTCTTTTTTGTTTAGTTGGTTACAAATTGTTGTAAGTAGAATAATGGTCCCTCAACAATGTTCATGTTTGAATTCCCAAAGCCAGTACAGATGGCTTTAAAAATGTGTTTCATTTAAGATATTACCATTACTTTGAATGGTAAGAACAGCAATTACTTTTGCACCACCCTAATATCTTGAGATGGGAAGATTATTCTGGAATATCCAGGTGAACTCAATGGAATCACAAGATCTTTATAAGAAAGTGCCAGGAGGGTCGGAGTTGGAGAAAAGTATATCATGATAGAAAAAGAGGTCATAATGATGCAGCCACAAGTTGAAGAACACAGGAGAAAAGGAAAAAATAAAAAGAATTCTCCTAGAGCCTCAAGAAGGAATGCAGTTCTGCTGACACTTTGATTTTGTCCCTGCTAAACCCATTTTGGATTTCTCACAGCAAGAGTGTAAGATAACACATTTGTTCTTTTTTATGCTCCTGAGTCTGTGGTAGTTTATTGCTGAAGCAGTAGGAAAGTAATATACAAATCATTTGTATATTTCAGGATTAGGTGAGATCAGTGATTGGTGTAAGTCCATTTGACAATATAATCCCTTGTTTATCAACCACTATATTTGTACTAGATGATACAGATTACCTAAGAGAAAAAATGGTATGTTAGGTATTCTTAAAATTATATCACTTTTTAATATACTCCTAAATATGCAGAATCAATTATACTCCACATACACCATGCCAATGGTGTGCAAGTGTAGAATCTTCATCTTTAGAGATAACCAGTGCATATCTATGGAAGATGATATTTAATTAATTTTATCACCATTTCTTTTCCCCAGTGTGATCTATTCTATTTTCATGAATATTTTTCTCTGTATTGCTAACAATTTTTTGGTTTATAGTTTTGCAAACAAATACTATTCCCTTTTTTGAAACTAATATATGCTGCTGAAAGCTTTAAAGTAAGAGACACCGAAAATCTAATGGCTACTAAATAGATTAAATTAATAACTTTGGATTTGTATATAAAATGTAAATTAACTATAACAATTTATTCATTATATTTTAACATAAAAGAAGGTATTAAAACTACCTTTTGGACACAAACTTTTTATCCCTTTGTTCCTTTCTTGCTTTTCTTTCTTTTCCTTCCTTCCTTCCTTCCTTTTCCTTCTTTCCTTCCTTCCTTCCTTCCTTCCTTCCTTCCTTCCTTCCTTCCTTCCTTCCTTCCCTTTCCTTCTTTCCTTCCTCTCTCTTTTCCTTTCTCCTTTCCTCTTTTCCTTCCTTCCTTCCTTCCTTCCTTCCTTCCTTCCTTCCTTCCTTCCTTCCTTCCTTCCTTCCTTCCTCCCCTCCCTCCCTCCCTCCCTCCTTCCCTCTCTCTCTCTCTCTTTCTCTCTTTGCCTCTTTCTTTCTTTCTTTCCTTTTGAGACAGAGTCTTGCTCTGTTGCCCACACTGGAGTGCAGTGGCACGATCCTGGCTAACTGCAACCTCTGCTGCCTAGTTTCAAGCAATTCTCGTGCCTCAGCCTCCTGAGTAGCTGGGATTACAGGTGTGTGCCACCATGCCTGGCTGGTTTTTGCATTTTTAGTAGAGAGGGAGTTGAAAGAGGGTGAACTATGTTGGCCAGAGTAATCTCGAACTCCTGGCCTCAAACAATCTGCTGCTCTCGGCTTCCCAGAGTTCTGGAATTACAGGCGTGAGCCACCGTGCCCTGCCTGGAGACAAACTTTTCAATTTGACATTGTTTTGACTCAAGACTTTCCTAATTATATATTTTTCCATTTACAATATTTCATAATATGTGAATTTGTGCTTAAAAATATATTTATTCCAGTGAAAATATTTACTAGATATTTTTAGTCTAAATGAGTATTTTAGATGTCATTATACAATATTTTGAGAGAATGTGGGAAAGTTGTAGCTTATGTAATTTAGAATTTATTCCATAGCAAATATTATTGGACCACAATGTAGCAATTTTACATTTATATACAAATTGTAATTCATGCTTGATTATAAATGCTAGCTTCATGGTCACACCATTCTTACTTTAATTTGAGCAAGTAAAATTGTTTTGAAAATTTTAATTGCTGAAATATTTGCATTTGTTGGAAGAAATATGCATTCTCCTCAGTCCTTGAGGGAAATAGAAAACTCTATTTTTACTTTATTGCATACCTTCATGTCTGGTTGAAGTAATTTTGCTTCAATGCCACTTTGAAAGTTAGAGGTCCTTGTATACCCCTCTCTCAGCTGAAAGTAATGAAGCATCACAATTCTCTCCCCATTCTATTAATAGACTTACTGCAGCAGAAAAAATTCAAAGCCTTTTTTCAGATCTTGGAGAATTTTACAACAGTATCACGAGCAAGAGACCATAGAAAAAGCAAACAAAGCAAAACCTACTCTTTGATGTGATAGGAGATTTAGTTTGCTTATCAAATACTTTATACGGATCTAGCATTTTTTTCTTTCTCAAGCTAAGAACACAATAAATAAATTATTTTGGCCTATATTTTTTGACTGGGAGAGAAATTTTTTTACCTGTCAATATCCTGAGACAATACATCAACATTTTAATAATTTCAGAATATATAAATTGAAGTGAATATAGATTTCTGCTTAATTTGTTATTTGTCAAAATGAAATCTGATTTTAGGAGAAATGATTAGGTAAGCCATATCAATTAGTTATTTTGTACTATAATTTCTTAAATGTTCATGCAAACAAAACAATTGAGCTTTGAAAAGCTTTAACTTAGTGTAATTGTGGAAAATATCTAAATTTCGCATCTTGAATTATCTCTGCAATGATACTTACACTAAGCAAAATCATCCACTATATATTACTTGCTGGAGATGGTAAGAAAATAAGGAATTACATTATGTTGTCTCACTTGGAAATAGGATATTTACAAATTAAATCAGTGGGAGTTTGCTTTTTCCCTCCTACGTTTGCTGTACTTTCTCACTAGCAAAACTTTCGGGTCCACTTGGGATGGGACTAAACCTCATCCACACCTCTAGAAGTGGCCTCTAAGGGAACTAAAGTTGTGGCTATCTATCCACGGCGTATATTAGAATAAATCAGAAAGTTGTCTGGTTTATTGTTTTTAATATTCAGATTTTTCATATTGTTAACAAAAATACCTAATCAAGTAATAATATACTTTCATTGATCAATTGATTAGGTCTAGGAGGACATAACTAAGATCAGTATACATTTTAATGTCCATACACGATTCTAACATGCAGGCAACATTGGAAGTCACCAGATTAAACTATTCAAGATAATCCTAACCATCTCATTTAGTATGCATCTTCTTAAACTAATCAATGGGATGTGACGTATTATTATCTAGTCTGCAAGACTTGACACAAAAGTAAAAATCAGTGTGGAAATCTGAACATTATTTGGTAATTCTAGGTCACAAATTGTCTTTCTTGCTCTTCAAAGATTGGTGTATAAATATGATGTGTAAACTGCTTCAGTCATTCAGAGGATGAAGTCCGCACGAAGACTGATGAAGTCCCAAGAGAATCACAGAAATTTTAATATAGTTTTGATTGTATAGCAGGGGCAGTATGGAACCTTCAGCATTTCCAGTGCAGTCAGCAAGAAAAAAACTCTTTCCTTCTTTGATTGGACTTGATATTACCTTACTTCAAACTTAAATTATTTTGACTGATGTAAAAAAAAAAAAAAAGAAGACGTCCTTTAGCTTTGCACTTGCCACTTAATTTTACTTTAAATTCTTTTTATTTTATCTTAAGCATTTTGCTAATTTTTAATTATAAAATATATTTTATTCCTTCGTGTGAACTGCCATATTTAATCCAGAGAGAATAAAAAAGAAACTAAGTAAACATGGTGATGAATTCTAGGTAGTCAGGCAGTATCTCAATAACAAAAGAGAAGGATTTCCATGGACAAAATTGGATGCTATTTTCGCTATTAAACACCAGGATATTGGACATTTGGTCTACATCACTGAGAAAAAAACTATGAAAATATTGGAAACTAAATCAGATACATATAAATAAACTCTCACATTAAATTAAATAATATCTGAATTAAAATATTTTTCATGAAAATCTCAAAATACAACATAATTACCAAAAATAGGTGCCTTCTTATATGAGCCACAATGTAATATAACACAGTATAAAGTAAAACAAATTTAAAAATATAAAATTTTTATCATATATATGAGAATTAAAAAATACAAATATCTAAGAGGCATACGATAAAATTATTTAACAAAATATATATGACAAAATATATTCTTCAATTTTTTATATACTATCAAACCATCTAGAAGAAATTAAGTAAAAATTAAACTGAGTAAAATGTAATAGACTCAATTGCTAAGCCTTTTCAACTGGGATATAGTCAACAGATTTAAAGAAATAATTCATTTAAAAATTTTACAGTAGATAGAATACACATTATTTTGTTTTTATTTGTTATAAAATACAAATTTACCAAATGAGGCATCAATTTTCACCTATGAAAATTATAATTTTTATGAATTAATAATAAACTAAGGTTTTCTAGAGATAGATACTCTCTTCTCAACACTACTCATAAAAGTCTATATAAACTAAAAATATAATGGAACAATTGGCAATATATAGTCAACAACCCAAGTTAGGTGTATAATTTGACCTTTTATATTATTCACTTTATTCACAATTTTATTCATTGTGTTTTATCATGGGCAACCCCCAATACAAACCCACAAACACAAATGCATTCACTTTAAAATTGACTTTTTCATGGCTTACACATATGTTTGAAAGTGTCTACAATATCATATCCTTGGTTTTTATTCAAAATCAGCTATAACAATTAATTACTTCTTCCTTTGATCTCCAAATCTAATATGGTGGTATATCCATAGAGTCTACCTCAGAATTATATTTGATTGCATTATTTTCTTTATATTGTCATGGTCTCTCTCTTAATCCATGCTCTTATTATTTTTAATTTAGACATCAGCTAATTTACTCACCTCCTTTTTTTTGTCTCTTCTACCTCGTCAATTCTTCTAACCCAGTTTAGCCTTCTTGGTTCAGATAATATACAGGTAAATGGGTTGAAAATACAAAAAAAAAATAAATATATAAATACTCATTCAGCAATGTGCTCTGGATTGGACAAAAAGATCCTGAAATGGAGATTAAAAAGTTCATGTCAGATAAAAAGAAACTCAGTTAACACTTAATCTAACAAGGCTATAGTGGCAGAAAACATTTGCAGATATAGGAGTAATGAATTCCAAGTAGACGGGACAATGTACTGAAAATCTGAATCTTGAAAGTACTATTGTGCTCTGAAGTTAGTTTGTCTAGAAATGAATGAGTAAAAAAGTGAGTGAGTGATCTTTGATACATTTAGAAAAGTAAGCAAAAGAAGAATATTTAGAGTTTGTTAGGGCATTGTAAAGAGATTTAATTTTTTCTAAAATCTGTGGAAAATATTTACATGTATTAAGAGGGAATCAGATGGAAACTATTCTGATCTGTTTGAGGAGATCATCCCCAGCTCCAATCAACCTTGAAAATATATTTGCGGCCGGACGCGGTGGCTCAAGCCTGTAATCCCAGCACTTTGGGAGGCCGAGACGGGCGGATCACGAGGTCAGAAGATCAAGACCATCCTGGCTAACACAGTGAAACCCCGTCTCTACTAAAAAATACAAAAAACTAGCCGGGCGAGGTGGCGCCCGTAGTCCCAGCTACTCGGGAGGCTGAGGCAGGAGAATGGTGTAAACCCGGGAGGCGGAGCTTGCAGTGAGCTGAGATCCGGCCACTGCACTCCAGCCTGGGTGACAGAGCGAGACTCTGTCTCAAAAAAAAAAAAAAAAAAAAAAAAATTGCAACTCTATTAATTTCTGTGTTGGACATTTATTTCAAGTGTATATTATTCATTTACTTTTTATGCTTTAATTTGTATGTGATTCTTGGAAATCATTAATTTTAACAGAATATACTTTTCAGACTTTTTAAAAATTTAGCTTTGTTTTGATTCCATGAATCCGTGAGAGAACACATTAGAGCTTCTACCAAACAAAATTATCATTTATTTTCTGTAGTTTCTGCATTTCCTAGAGATTATTTACTTTGAAAGCAAAACTGCAGAATGTCTTAAGATAAAATGAGAATGAATCATCATGTGTCATGTATTACAATATGTGTTTAAATCAGTGGTCTTAAATACTTGTAAGACTAAAGTGAAAATGATTGAATTTAAGACATAAACATCTATGTCATGTATGTAATGAAATAAAACAAAGAAAGGCACAAACATTACTTTTAAGAGGAAGATTAAAATTAAAGAAATGGAATATATGAAAACAGCATAAGCAGTTTAGTAAATGTAAACTTAAAAATTATAAATATGCGCTATATATGTCATAACACATGTACTATTTATAAATAATATATAGTTGATACGGTAGGTTTTACTTTTATACACAATAAATTGGTGGAGTCATTACAGAAAAAATCATGGTAGTTCCTCAAAAAATTACAAAATAGAACTACTCTATGGTCCAGCAATCTCACTTCTGGTTATATATCCAAAGAAAGAAATCATTGTCTTGAAAAGATATCTGCACTCCCATTTTCACTGCAGAGCTATTTTCAATAGCCAATATATGGATACAACCTAAGTCTTCATCACTGGCTGAATGAATAAATAAAATTTGATACTGCAGATAGACGTAACTTCATTCCGTCTTTAAAAAGAAGGAAATCGTGTCATTTGCTGAAACATGGATGAATCTATAGAACATTACGGTAAACAAAATAAGTCAGGCATATGATCTCTCTCTCTTCTTCTTCTTTTTTTTTTGGAGACAGAGTCTTGCTCTGTCGCCCAAGCTGGAGTGCAGTGGCATGATCTCGGCTCACTACAACCTCAGCCTCCCGGGTTCAAGCAATTCTCTGCCTCAGTCTCCCGAGTAGCTGGGATTACAGGCGCCCGCCACCACGTCCGGCTAACTTTTGTATTTTTAGTAGAGATGGGGTTTCACCATTTTGGCCAGGCTGTCTTGAATTCCTGACCTCGTGATCCAACCACCTTGGCCTCCCAAAGTGCTGGGATTACAGGCGTGAGCCATTGCGCCCGGCCCATCTCTCTTATATGTGCAATCTAAAACATTTTAACTTACAGAAACAGAGTAGAATGGGGGTTGCCAGGGGTTGAAGGGTGAAGGAAATGGGGTGGATGCTGGTCAAAGGACACAAATATTCAGTTAAACAGAGTGAACGAGTGAACAAGTTCTGGAGCTTTAAAGTCAGCATGGTGACTATAGTAAGTTATACTATACTGTATACTTGACATTTGCTAGGAGAATTGATCGTAAATGTTCTCACAACAACAGAAAGAAAACTATGGGAATGATGCACATCATCACACTGCACACTGTAAATAAATGCATTTTTAAGTTCTCAACTATACATCAATAAATCTAGGGAAAAAAGAACAAAAAAGTATATTGGGAGTAAAAATAAGGACTTAAAAGTATTTTAGGTCATGTTTATGAAATTGTACTTAAAAATTGTTCTATAGTATTTCCCCAAGAGATAAAAGGAAATATATATTTGAGACAAGAACTTTAGTATTTTTGTGCTGAGTAATTATGTGATGTAAAATATTTGGATCTTTCTGTAAGATAAGTGTAACCTAGGTGTAGCAATTAGAATACTGTAAATAATTTCAACCTGAGGTATTTTCAGAGTAGGGCAGTAATAAGTATAATTTCTTGCCTTACAACCATATATCCATGGCCTATATTACTGAATAACTTTGCTTTGCAGGTTTTCATATACCCATTATTTTTCTATACAAACTTTTCTGGATAAATTATTTCATTAATGACAAAAACATGAAGATCAGCTTTTACTTCATTTTGCAAAAATGATGCTCCACAAAAGTGCCATGTGTGTTTTCACATTTTCCGAGTATATGAATAACATTTTGTCAATATTTTTTATTTTGATAAATGTATTATGTCTATAGAAAGGAAATGGAATAAAATATTTTGAGACTAAATGTAAACAGTTTTATCACCCTTGTAATTTCAATTCATCTAAAACAAGACACATGTCGACCAGAATGTTCCATGCATCACTGTATTAATTTATTTTAGTTGCACACAAATTCACACACACACACAATACTATGGAAGAAAGTTAAAATATTTAGTGGTTATCTAGTCTACCGTCATGGTACGGAACACTATGCCAAGGAAAAATAATAATAAATTAAGATAGAATATATTTTATACATATGTGAGAATTAACTGCCATTCAATCTGTAACTTCTCTGTACAGTACTTTCTATAATAAAGTATACAACCACAGGAAGTAAATTATTTTGAAATTAGCTATGGCTATTTCAAGCCTCATGAAAATAAACTGTGTTATTTGTAAGGGTTATAATAGAAGATAAAATATCTATAGGAGCTATCACTCCCAAGACACCACAGTGGTATAGATTACCCATAAATCCTATGAACCATAGCTATTCCTATCGAAAGAGTAACAGCCACTCTATAAGGTATCATGAGGTTATAAAGGACTCTGGCAGTCTTATGAACCATATCCATTTATTTTACAGAGAACATGTACCAGTAGTTGCTTTATGGGATTTATAAGTGTTTAAATAAAAAGACATTATAGAAATGCAAAATAATTGCAGTAGTAGTGATATCTTTAATTTTATATTTTTGCAAAAAACTCCTCCAATCCACTTATGGAAAATAATAAGCCTACCTACCTAAGTGGGATTACATGAAAATAGGAAGCTTCTTTCATCAAAGGAAACAATTCATTGAGTGAAAAGACAACTTACGAATTGGGAGAAAATATTTGCAAGCCATACATCTAATAAGGGGCTAATATCCAACATATATAAGGAACTCAAACAACTCTACAGAAAGAAAACAAATAATCCAATTGAGAAATGGGCAAGAGACCTGAATAGATTCCTTCTATTCTTTCTCTATTATATTCTTTATCGAAAGAAGACACATGGATCTGGTTTTGCATCCAGGCTCTGGGTTAGTAACATAATCTCTGAGAAAATAGTCTACAGTTTCTCTAGGTGGCTAGATCATAGGCACTGATGTATTACCAACCCAAGTACTTATTTTTCAAAATAAGACATGGAAGGAGAAAGAAACATTGAGTTTCATATTTAGAGAAAGGACACAGAAGTTTTTATGATGTACTGGAAATAAAAGACCCTCCTTCATATCCCACAATATGAGGTGGACTTTTCACATTTTCCTGTGGCCTTGAGAAAGATGTAAGTTTCAATTCCCAGATGCATTAATTTCCTGTCACAGCTGTAACAAATGACCAAAAGTATCATAAAACTTATTTATTTATTTATTTACTTGTTTGTTTGTTTACAGGTAGGGTCTCACTCCTTCACCCAGGCTGGAATGCAGTGGCACAATCACAGCTCACTGCAACCTTGAACTAGTGGTATCAAGTGATTTTCCTGCCACAACTTCACAAATAGCTGGACTACAGCTGTGCACTACTATATCCAGCTACGAAAACCACACATATTTATTATAATACAGCTTTGGAGGTCAGAAGTACAAAATTAGTCTCATTTGTCCAAAGTCAAAGTGTGACCAGAGCTAGTTCCTTTTAGGGGTTTCAGGGGAGAATTCCTTTCCTGTAACTTTTCGGCTTCTAGAGGTTGTCTTTATGTCTTGACTTGTGGCCCTTAACTATACCCTAAAAGGCAACATTATTGTAGCATCTTAAACTCTTTCTCTCCTTCTAGCATCATAACATCTTTATTTTTTATTTACTTTTTTAAAATTTAATTATTGGCCGGGCGCGGTGGCTCAAGCCTGTAATCCCAGCACTTTGGGAGGCCGAGGTGGGCGGATCACGAGGTCAGGAGATCGAGACCATCCTGGCAAACACGGTGAAACCCCGTCTCTACTAAAAAATACAAAAAACTAGCCGGGCGAGGTGGCGGGCGCCTGTAGTCCCAGCTGCTCGGGAGGCTGAGGCAGGAGAATGGCGTAAACCCGGGAGGCGGAGCTTGCAGTGAGCTGAGATCCGGCCACTGCACTCCAGTCTGGGCGACAGAGCGAGACTCCGTCTCAAAAAAAAAAAAAAAAAAAGAAAAAAAAATTAATTATTAATTTTAATTACCACATAGTAATTGTATATATTTATGAGGTATAGTATGCTATTTTTATGCGTGCATGCAACTTGCAAAGATCAAAATCAAAGTTGTTAGCATACTCATCACCTCAAACATTTGTCATTTCTTCGTGTTGCAAATATTCAAAATCTGCTCTTCTAGCTATTTGAAAATATACAAAAAAAATTGTTGTTAATTAATTGCAAAGTGCTATAGAACACTAGGACTTATTCTTCCTATTTAGCTGTAATTTTCTATCTGTTAACCAAACTCTGGTTATTCCCTTCTCCTCCTATCCTTCCCAGCTTCTAGTAACCATTATTCTACTCTCTGCTTCGATGACATCAACTTTTTTAGCTGCCATGCATGAGTGAGAACATGAGGTACATTTTTCTTCTGTTCCTGGCTAATTTGACTTAACACAATGTCCTTCAAGCTCATCTATGATGCTATGAATGTCAAGATGTCTTTCTTTTTCATAGCTGTATAGTGTGCCATTTTGTATGTATACCACATTTTCTTTATTCATTCTTCTGTTAATGGACATTTAGGCTGAGTCCATATTTTGGCTTCTGTGGCCTCTAACTTCTGGGCTCAAGTAATTCTCCCACTTCAGCCACCTGAGTAGCTGGGACTAGAGGTGCATGCTACTACACACAGCTAATTTTTGTTTTTGTTTTTGCAGGGATGGCTTGTCAGTATGTTGCCCAGGCTGGTCTTGAACTCCTGCCCTCAAGCAATGCTCCCATCTTAGCCTCCAAAAATGTTGAGATGACAGGTGTGAGCCACCCTGCCCAACTGCTTAATATATTTTAATCATAAAATGAAATCAGTAATTTTTACATCTTTGTTATTTAATATGTGAAAGAAAGGGGTTTCTGCAGATAAGAGTAATTTTTCAAAACAATAAATATGAATTAATTAAATTATACTAATTATACGGCTTAAGAGAAGTAAAATTAAGTGTCAGATTATCTAAAATCGTCAACGTATTCAGTGAATATCAATGATTATAAGTCTTTCTTGATTTTTGCTCCTATTGTTTAATCAAAAATGAACTCAGTAAATTCAGAAGAGGCAAACAGATAGCACATGATCATGTCTCTACAAATATAGCTACTCCCTTGCTCAAAGTGTGGTCCACAAACCAGCAGCATCAGCATCAGCATCAGCAGGGAGCTACAGAAATGCAGAAGCCCAGGTCCCACCTCAAAATATGGAATCCAAGTTTGCACTTTAATGAGCGCCCAGGGGATCCATCTATGCATAAGCATTTGAGAATTACAATCAAGGACCCAGTCCTTACCCTCCCTCCCATGTTCAAATGCATCATCACCTAAATCATACACCAAAGTTTCACTGTTACAGTGTGCCATAGGATGGACAACAATTCAAGACAAAATTTTTCACCTGCTTTTCTGATTTTTGAAAGTTAACCCTCGTCCATTCACCTATTGGAATGAAGGAAATTGCAGTAGTATGATTGATCACCTATGGGAAGTTGGGAAGAGCAATGGGATCAGTGCATGGACTTACCAACTGTAAGAACTTTTAACATATGACTTAACTTCTCTAATTCTCAATTTCTTAATCTGAAACCTACCTCAGAATATTATTGAGAAAACCAAATGAAGGAATGTATGTGAAAAATGATTTCATAATTAGTTAGCTTTGGGGTTTACTACATTATTGTGTTTTTTAATTTTTAAATTATTTTAATATTTTGGGGGGAACAGGCGGTGTTTGGTTACATAGATAAGTTCTTTAGTGATTATTTCTGAGATCTTGGTGCACCCAACACCTCAGCAGTGTACACTGTACATATTGTGTGTAACATATGGGGATACATATTTGTATCCCTCACTCCCCTCCTACCCTTCCCCTCAAGTCCCCAGAGTCATTCTTGTGCCTTTGTGTCCTCATCGCTTAGTTCCCACTTAAGAGTGAGAACAGAGGATGTTTGGTTTTCCATTCCTGAGTTACTTCACTTAGAAAAATGGACTCCAACCTCCATCCAGGTTGATATTAATGCCATTATTTTGTTCCTTTTTATGGCTTAGTAGTATTCCATGGTGTGTGTGTATATATATATATATATATATATCCCACATTTTCTTTATCTACTTGTTGGATGATGGGCATTCAGGTTGGCTCCATATTTTTGCAATTGCAAATTGTGCTGCTATAAACAAGCGTGTGCAAGTGTCTTTTACATATAATGACTTATTTTCCTCAGGGTAGATACTCAGTAGTGGAATTACTAGATCGAATGGTATTTTTACTCTTAGTTATTCAAGGATTCTTCATACTGTTTTCCATAGCCATCGTACTGGTTTACATTCCCACCAGCAGTGTAAAAGTGTTCCCTTTTCACTACATCCATGCCAATATCTATTATTTTTTGATTTTTCGATTATGGCCATTCTTGTAGGAGTAAGGTGGTATCACATTGTAATTTTGATTTTTATTCCCCTGATAAAAGTGATGTTTAGCATTATTTCACATGTATGTTGTCATTTGTATATCTTTCTTTGAGAATAGTCTATTCTGTTCTTAGCCCACTTTTTGGTGGGATTATTTGTTTTCTTCTTGCTGATTTTTTTAAGTTCTTTGTAGATTCCAGATATTAGTCCTTTGTTGGATGCGTAGTTTGGGAATACTTTCTCCCACTCTGTGGATTGTCTATTTACTCTGCTGATTATTTACTTTGCTGTGTAGAAGTGTTTTAGTTTAATTAAGTTCCATCTATTTGTCTTTGTTTTTGTTGCATTTGCTTTTGGGTTCTTGGTCTTGCCTAAGCCAATGTCTAGACGAAGTTTTCTAATGTTATCTTCTAGAATTTTTATGGTTTCAGGACTTAGTTTTAAGTTTCTGATTCATCTTAATTTGATTTTTGTGTAAGATGAGAGATAAGAATCCAGTTTCATTCTTCTACATGTGGTTTGCTAATTATCCCACAAACATTTGTTGAATAGGGTGTCCTTTCCCCACTTTATGTTTTTGTCTGCTTTGTCAAAGGTCAGTTGGCTGTAAGTACTGGGCTTTATTTCTGGGTTCTCTATTCTATTCTATTGGTCTACATGCCTGTTTTTATACCAGTACCATGCTGCTTTGATAACTATAGCCTTGTATAGTCTGAAGTCAAATGTGATACCTCCAGATTTGTTCTTTTTGCTTAGTCTTACTTTGGTTATGTGGCTCTTTTTTGGTTCCATATGAATTTTAGGAATTTTTTTCTAGTTCTGTGAAGAATTATGATAGTATTTTGATGGGAATTGCATTGAATTTTTACATTGCTTTTGGCAGTATGGTCATTTTCACAATGTTGATTCTATCCATCCATGAGCATAGGATGTGTTTCCATTTGTTTGTGTCGTCAATGATTTCTTTCAGTGGCGTTTTGTAGTTCCCTTGTAGAGATAATTTACCTCTTTGATTAGATATTTTCCTAAGTATTTTATTTTTTGCAGCATTGTAAAATGGGTTGTGTTCTTGATTTGATTCTCAGTGTGGTCACTGTTGGCGTATAGCAGTGCTGCTAATTCGTGTACTTTGATTTTGTATCCTGAAACTTTACTGAATTTATTTATCAGATCTAGGAGCTTCTTGGATGAGTCTTTAGGGTTTTCTAGGTAAATGATCATGTCATCAGTAAACAGTGATGGGAATTGCATTGAATTTATAGATTGACAGTTTGATGTCCTCTTTACCCATTTGAACGCCCTTTCTTTCTTTCTCTTGTCTGATTACTCTGGCTAGGACTTCCAGTATTATGTTGAATAGAAGTGGTAAAAGTGGGCATCCTTGTCTTATTCCAGTTCTCGGGGGAATGTTTTCAACTTTTCCCCATTCAGTATAATGTTGGCTGTGGGTTTGTCACGGATGTCTTTTATAACTTTAAAATATGTCCTTTCTATGCCAATTTTGCTAAGGGCTTTAATCATAAAGCAATGCTGAATTTTGTGAAATGCTTTTTCTGCATCTATCAAGATGATCATGTGGTTTTTGTTTTTAATTGTGTTTATGTGGTGTATTACATTTATTGACTTGTGTATGTGAAGCTAATCCTGCATCCCTTAATATACTGTTTTTAATATACTTAATATACATCTTTTTAATATACTGTTGGATTTGTTTCACTAGTAGTTTGTTGAGGATTTTTGCATCTATGTTAATCAGGGATATTAGTCTGTAGTTTTCTTTTTTTATTATGTTTTTTCCTGGTTTTGGTATTAGGGTAATAATGGCTTCATATAATAATTTAAGAAGCATTCCCTCTTTCTCTATCTTTTGGAATAATTTCAGTAGGATTGATACCAATTCTTCTTGGAATGTCTGAAAGAATTCAGCTATGAATTCATCTGGTCGTGGGCTTTTTTTGTTGGCAGTGTTTTTATTACTGTTTCAATCTCGCTACTTGTTACTGATCTGTTCAGAATTTCTATTTCTTACTGTTTTAATCTAGGTGGGTTGCATATTTCCAAGAACTTACCCATCTCTTCTAGGTTTTCTAGTTTGTGTGCATGGAGGTGTTCATAATAGTCTTGAATTATCTTTTGTATTTCTGTGGTATCAGTTGTAATGGCTCCCATTACGTTTCTAATTGAGCTTATTTGTATTTTCTCTCTTTTCTTGGTTAATCTGACTAATGATGTATCAATTTTATCTTTTCAAAGAACCAGCTTTTTGTTTCACTTATCTTTTATATTTTGTTTGTTTCAATTTTATTTAGTTTTGCTGTGATCTTTGTTATTTATTTTCTTCTGCTGGGTTTGGGTTTGGTTTGTTCTTGTTTCTCTAGTTCGTTGAGGTGTGAGCTTAGGTTGTCTATTTGTGTTCTTCCAGAATTTTTTATGTAGACATTTAATGCTATGAACTCTCCTCTTAGCACTAATTTTGCTGTATTACTATTATCATTCAGTTTGAAAATTTTTTAAATTTCCATCTTGATTTCATTGTTGACCCAAAGATCACTCAGGAGCAGATTATTTAGTTTACATGTATTTGTATAGTTTTGAGTGTTCCTTTTGGAGTTAACTTTGAATTTTATTTCACTTTGGTCTGAGAGAGTACTTGATATAATTTTGATTTTCTTAAATTTATTGTGACTTGTTTTGTGGCCTAGCATATGATCTTGGAGAATGTCTCATGTGCTGATGGAAAGAACGTATATTCTACACTTGTTGGGTAGAATGATCTGTAAACATCTGTTAAATCCATTTGTTCTAGGGTATAGTTTAAATTCATTGTTTCTTTGTTGACTTTCTGTCTTGATGACCTGTCTAGTGCTGTCTGTGGAGTATTGAAGTCCCCGTCTATTGTTGTGTTGCCATCTATCTCATTTCTTAGGTCTACTAGTAAATGTTTTATAAATTTGAGAGTTCCAGTGTTAGGTGCATATATATTTAGGATTGTGATATTTTCCTGTTGGACTAATCATTTTATCATTACATAATGTCCCTCTTTGTCTTTTTTCATTGTTGTTGCTTTAAAGTATGTTTTGTCTATATAGTCTATATAAGAGTAGCTACTCCTGCTCACTTTTGCTTTCCATTTGTATGGAATACCTTTCTTCATCCATTTAAGTTTATGTGAATCCTTATGTGTTAGGTGAGTCTCTTAAAGACAGCAGATATATAGCTGGTGGATTTTTATCCATTCTGCATCTTTTAAGTAGAACATTAGGCCACTTACATTCAACATTAGCATTGAGATGCAAGGTACTGTTCTATTCATCATTTTAGTTGTCATATGAATACCTTGATTTTTATTTTCTCTGTGTTATTGTTTATTAGGCTCTGTGAGATTTATGCTTCAAAGAGGTTCTATTTTGGTGTATTTGAGGGTTTTTTTTTTCAAGATTTAGAACTCCGTTTAGAAGTTCTTATGATGCTAGCTTGGTAGTGGTAAATTCTCTCAGCATTTGTCTGCAAAAGACTTTCTCTCTCCTTCACTGATGAAGCTTAGTTTGCTGGATACAGAATTCTTGGCTGATAATCATTTTGTTTAAGGAGGCTAAAGATAGGATACCAATCTTTTCTGGCTTATAGGGTTTCTGCTGAGAAATCTGCTGTTAATCTGATAGGTTTTCTTTTATAGCTGATCTGATGCTTTTGCCTCACAACTCTTAAGACTCTTTCCTTCATCTTAACTTTCGATAATTTGATGACTATGTGCCTAGGTAATGATCTTTTTGCGATAAAATTTCCTGGGTGTTCTTGTAGCTTCTTGTATTTGGATGTCTAGATCTCTAGCAAGACTAGAGACATTTTTCTTGATTTTTCCCTCAAATAAGTTTTCCAAACTTTGAGATTTCTCTTCTTCCTCAGGAACACCACTTATTCTTATGTTTGGTTGTTTAACATAATCCCAAATTTCTTGGAGGCTCTGTTCATTTTTTTAAATTCTTTTTTCTTTGTCTTTGTTGGATTGGGTTAATTCAAAAGCCATCTCTTTGGGTTCTGAAGTTCTTTCTTCTACTCATTCGATTCTATTATTGAATTTTTCTAGTGTATTTTGCATTTCTTTAAGTATGTCTTTCATTTCCAGAAGTTGTGGGTCTCTTTTCTTTATGGTATCTATTTATCTGGAGACTTTTTCATCTATATACTGTATTTTAAAAATTTTTCTTTAAGTTGGTTTTCTTCTTTCTCTGGTATCTCCTTGAGTAGCTTAATAATCAATCTTCTGAATTTTTTATTTGGCAATTTAGAGATTTATTCTTGGTTTGGATCCATTACTAGAGAGGTAGTGTGATCTTTTGGGAGTGTTATAGAACCCTGTTTTGTATAGTACCAGAATTACTTTTCTGGTTCCTTCTCATTTGGGTAGACTGTTTCAGTGGGAAGATCTGGAACCCAAGGGCTGCAGTTCAGATTCTTTTGTCCCATGGGGTGATCCCTTGATATGGTACTCTTCCCCTTCCCTTAAGCTTAGGGCTTCCTGAGAGCTAGACTCCAGTGACTGCTGTTGCCCTTCTGGGTGTAGCCTCTCAAGGGCTCCAGGGCCCCAGGCTGGTGCTGGGGAAATTAATGAAAAGAGTCCTGTGATGTGATCCATCTTCAGGTCTCCCAGCTGTGGACACCAGCACCTGTTTCAGTGGAGGTGGTAAGGGAGTGAAGTGTGCTCTGTGAGAGTCCTTGGCTATGGTTTTCTTTAGTGTCTTGGCTTTCTTGAATGCTGGTTATGCTAGCAATGAAGTTGTCACGTGGACAGACTCATGATCTCTGTTTAGCCAGGGTGTTATAGGCAGTGGAATTAGCTGTTGTTTTCTCCTTCTTCGGAGCAGAGTTGTTCTGCTATAAGTTGCTGTAAAGGCCTGAGTTGGTTGGCATCCAGCCAGGAGGTGGTGCTTTCAAGAGAGCATCAACTATGGTAGTATAGGGAGGATATAAGCTTGCCCTAAATTGGCCAGTATTTTATAAGTACTCGGATTTCTTAGGCAATGGGTGGGGCCATAGAGCTCCCAACAGTTTATGTCTTTCGTCTTCGGCTAGGCCAGTAGAGAAAAGTCACCAGGTTGGGGCAGGGCTAGACAGGTCTCAGCTCAGATTCTACTTGAGCAGGGCTTGCTGCAGCCACTGTAGGTGATGAGGGGCAGTTCTCAGGCCAGTGTGGTTATGTTCCCAGGGAAATTATGGCTGCCTCTGCTGCATCATACAGGTCACCAGGAAAGTGGGGGGAAAGCTGGCAGTAATGGGCCTCATCCAGCTCCCATGCAGCCAGCAAGGCCAGTCTCACTCCCGCCCTGCCCCACCAACAGCACCAAGTTTGTATCCAGGCAACCAGCCAGCAGGGCTGAGATCTTGCCCCAAGCTACAAGCCTCCCCACTGAGAAAGCAAGCAGGGCTCTCAGGTCTCACCCCTCCCTACCTGCCTGCACTGTCAGCTATGGCTTCTGTACTCATATCTGCACTTCCTGTTTGCCTCCCACCCTCAGATTCTGCTTAGGAAAATTGTGCTTAATGAAAATTATTACAAAGTTCAGCTAGATGCTTCCTTCACCCTGTGGTCCCTCCCCAATTTCACTGGCTCCCGTCCTCAAGGACCCCTGTAAGATGAAGCCAGGGGTGACTTCCCCGGGCTCAAGCTGGGGATGAGGGGTGCCTACAGGGATCGTCCCACAGCTGCTTCTATTTTTATATTTTGCTTGACTCCTTAAATCCATTTCAGGTCTAGGTAAGGTTAAATCCTTCTCCCGTGATATGGATTTTCAGGTTCCCTAGTGGGGACACGTGTTCAGAGGCAGACTTTTCCCCTCTCATACTTTCAGAACTCACAGTTTTTCCACTTCTTTTCCATCTCTAGATTACTTCTAACAACTAATAAATGCTATAGAAATAGTCATTATCATGTGTTTCTAAGTTTGTATTATGTTTTGCTTGTTTTGTGGACGATCTTTCTTTCTTGGGTGGTTGGATCCGTGCATGAGGAACCTAGGAATATAGGGAGCTGACTATATTTCTGAAAGCACATGACCCTTGTTGCCTCTGGAACAGCACAGATGATACACGTTGGAGAAATGCAAAGAATTTAAAAGTTGTCCTGCTGTTCTTTCAGCTTGAAGAAAAAGGACACTTTCTCTAAATTTTAAAATCTATTTTGAAGAACGCTTTCATCTCAGCTAGGCCATCATGTAGCAAGAAGCAGGAAGACAGCACTACTGGTGAATTTGGATGATGTCATCACCTTGGTTTTATGTAGAAGGGTTTTGTCAATTGCTTCTGTGATGCAGAGCACTCCGATCTTCCTTAATTAGAACAAGGCCACAAAGAAGTGAGTTCACTCTTGATGTCTGACGGTTCATGAAGGCAAGTGCTCCTTTGTTATGAAATCCCCAAATGCTCCGTGCTGTTCTGGAGCTCAGGAAATGGTTCACCGGCATGAGCAGAGCCACATTATTTTTTCCCCCCAAAACAATAGCTCCTGGATTCGTTGATTTTTGGAGGGTTTTTCGTGTCTCTGTCTCCTTCAATTCCTCTCTGAGCTAAGTTAGCTCAGAGAATTTTGGAATAGTTTCCTCTTGCCTCTCTAGCTCTTTTAATTGTGGTGTTGGGATGTCGATTTCAGATCTTTCTAGCTTTCTGATGTGGGCATTTAGTGCTATGAATTTCCCTCTTCACACTGCTTTAGCTGTGTCCCAGAGATTCTGGTACATTGTCTCTTTGTTCTCATCGGTTTCAAATAACTTCTTGATTTCTGCCTTAATTTCATTATTTACCCAGGAGTCATTCAGGAGCAGGTTGTTCAATTTCCATGAAATTGTGTGGTTTTGAGTGACTTTCTTAATCCTGAGTTCTAATTTGATTGCACTGTGGTCTGAGAGATTGTTTTGATATCAGTTCTTTTTCATTTGTTGAGGAGTGTTTTATTTCCAATTATGTGATCCGATTTTAGAATAAGTGTCATGTGGCACTGAGAAGAATGTATATTCTGTTGATTTGGGGTGAAGAGCTCTGTAGATGTCTATTAGGTCCACTTGATCCAGAGTGCTGAGTTTAAGTCCTGAATATCCTTGTTAATTTTCTGTCTCATTGTTCTGTTTAATATTGACAGTGGGGTGTTAAAGTCTCCCACTATTATTGTGTGGGAGTCTAAGTCTCTTTGTAGGTCTCGAAGAACTTGTTTTATGAATCTGGGTGTTCTTGTATTGGATGCAGATATAGTTAGAATAGTTAGCTCTTCTTGTTGAATTGTTCCCTTTACCATTATGAAATGCCCTTCTTTGTCTTTTTTGATTTTTGTTGGTTTAAAGTCTATTTAATCAGAGGCTAGGATTGCAGCTCCTGCTTTTGTTTTTCATTTTGCCTCTTAATCCACATGCCTAAGCCCACTTGTCCAGTTCCTAAGATCTTATTAGGAAGCTGCCAATCACCAGCTACAGGTGTTTTTATCTATTGGGAAACTGCCTTTCCCTAGCGCTGGCTGCGACCAATTATTATTTTAGAGAGGGAGTGCTACAACCGCCTGACCATCACTTGATGGTCACCTGGCATTCCTGGTGGGGAAGTGGAAGCCCTCTCCTGCCCTGTTTTGTTTGACTAGCTATCCACTGTAACAATATCATATGTTCTTTTTTTTTTTTTTTTTTTTTTTTTTTTTTGAGACAGAGTCTCACTCTGTCACCCAGGCTGGAGTGCAATGGCGTGATCTCGACTCACTGCAACCTCCTTCTCCCAGGTTCAAGTGATTCTCCCGCCTCAGCTGCCCCAGTAGCTGGGATTACAGACACCTGCCATCATGCCCAGCTAATTTTTGTATTTTTATAGAGATGGGGTTTCACCATGTTGGCCAGGCTGGTCTTGAACTCCTGATCTCAGTTCATCTGCCTGGCTTGGCCTCCCAAAGGATTGGGATTGCAGGTATGAGCCACCACACCCTGCCATATGTTCAGTTCTTAGGAAAGAAAAATCTAACAAATCCTACACTAACAAGTGTTGAAAGTGTGGTAGGAAATTGTGAATTTATATACACTGCTGATGAGATATCTTTGAAGAGCTAGCTGGTAATATCAGGTAGTGTTAAAAATTGAGCTTGTCCCATGACTCAGCAAACTTTATTCTAGAAAATCTAGGCATCAATCTCTGAAATGTATGCACAATAAGAAATATACATGGTGCGTTTTTTTAAAAGCACCATTTGCACAAGTAAAACCTGAAATGACCTAAATGTCCACCAACAGCAAAATAGATAAAGTGTGACATATTCATATACTGGAATGCTACTCATTGGTTAAAGTCAACATGCTATTCATGTATTATCAACAAGAATAAAAAAAAATTGGTGTTTGGGGAAAGGGGAATAGAGAGTTGTTTGATGTGTGTAGAGTTTCAGTTTGGAAAGAAAGTTCTGGAAGTGGATGGTGGTGATAGTTACACAGCAATGTGAACGTACCTAATGCCACTGAACTGTACAGTTTAAAATGTCTAAAATGGACCCATGTTGTTCAAGGATCAACTGTACTTCAATCAATCAGTGGAAGTGAGCATTGACTTTGCCTTTAAAAAACCCTTCAGGAGAGGGCGGAGCAAGATGGCCGAATAGGAACAGCTCCAGTCTCCAACTCCCAGCGCGAGCGACACAGAAGACCCGTGATTTCTGCATTTTCAACTGAGGTACTGGGTTCATCTCACTGGGGAGTGCCGGACGATCGGTGCTGGTCAGCTGCTGCAGCCCGACCAGCGAGAGCTGAAGCAGGGCGAGGCATTGCCTCACCTGGGAAGCGCAAGGGGGAAGGGAATCCCTTTTCCTAGCCAGGGGAACTGAGACACACAACACCTGGAAAATCGGGTAACTCCCACCCCAATACAGCGCTTTAAGCAAACAGGCACACCAGGAGATCATATCCCACACCTGGCCGGGAGGGTCCCACACCCACGGAGCCTCCCTCATTGCTAGCACAGCAGTCTGTGATCTACCGGCAAGGCAGCAGCGAGGCTGGGGGAGGGGCGCCCGCCATTGCTGAGGCTTAAGTAGGTAAACAAAGCTGCTGGGAAGCTCGAAGTGGGTGGAGCTCACAGCAGCTCAAGGAAACCTGCCTGTCTCTGTAGACTCCACCTCTGGGGACAGGGCAATAACAAACACAGCCGAAACCTCTGCAGACGCAAACGACTCTGTCTGACAGCTTTGAAGAGAGCAGTGGATCTCCCAACACGGAGGTTGAGATCTGAGAAGGGACAGACTCCCTGCTCAAGTGGGTCCCTGACCCCTGAGTAGCCTAACTGGGAGACATCCCCCACTAGGGGCAGTCTGACACCCCACACCTCACAGGGTGGAGTACACCCCTGAGAGGAAGCTTCCAAAGCAAGAATCAGACAGGTACACTCGCTGTTCAGAAATATACTATCTTCTGCAGCCTCTGCTGCTGATACCCAGGCAAACAGGGTCTGGAGTGGACCTCAGGCAATCTCCAACAGACCTACAGCTGAGGGTCCTGACTGTTAGAAGGAAAACTATCAAACAGGAAGGACACCTACACCAAAACCCCATCAGTACATCGCCATCATCATCAAAGACCAGAGGCAGATAAAACCACAAAGATGGGGAAAAAGCAGGGCAGAAAAGCTGGAAATTCAAAAAATAAGAGCGCATCTCCCCCGGCAAAGGAGCGCAGCTCATCGCCAGCAACAGATCAAAGCTGGACGGAGAATGACTTTGACGAGATGAGAGAAGAAGGCTTCAGTCCATCAAATTTCTCAGAGCTAAAGGAGGAATTACGTACCCAGCGCAAAGAAACTAAAAATCTTGAAAAAAAAGTGGAAGAATTGATGGCTAGAGTAATTAATGCAGAGAAGGTCATAAACGAAATGAAAGAGATGAAAACCATGACACGAGAAATACGTGACAAATGCACAAGCTTCAGTAACCGACTCGATCAACTGGAAGAAAGAGTATCTGCGATTGAGGATCAAATGAATGAAATGAAGCGAGAAGAGAAACCAAAAGAAAAAAGAAGAAAAAGAAATGAACAAAGCCTGCAAGAAGTATGGGATTATGTAAAAAGACCAAATCTACGTCTGATTGGGGTGCCTGAAAGTGAGGGGGAAAATGGAACCAAGTTGGAAAACACTCTTCAGGATATCATCCAGGAGAACTTCCCCAACCTAGTAGGGCAGGCCAACATTCAAATCCAGGAAATACAGAGAACGCCACAAAGATACTCCTCGAGAAGAGCAACTCCAAGACACATAATTGCCAGATTCACCAAAGTTGAAATGAAGGAAAAAATCTTAAGGGCAGCCAGAGAGAAAGGTCGGGTTACCCACAAAGGGAAGCCCATCAGACTAACAGCAGATCTCTCGGCAGAAACTCTCCAAGCCAGAAGAGAGTGGGGGCCAATATTCAACATTCTTAAAGAAAAGAATTTTAAACCCAGAATTTCATATCCAGCCCAACTAAGTTTCATAAGTGAAGGAGAAATAAAATCCTTTACAGATAAGCAAATGCTTAGAGATTTTGTCACCACTAGGCCTGCCTTACAAGAGACCCTGAAGGAAGCACTAAACATGGAAAGGAACAACCGGTACCAGCCATTGCAAAAACATGCCAAAATGTAAAGACCATCGAGGCTAGGAAGAAACTGCATCAACTAACGAGCAAAATAACCAGTTAATATCATAATGGCAGGATCAAGTTCACACATAACAATCTTAACCTTAAATGTAAATGGACTAAATGCTCCAATTAAAAGACACAGACTGGCAAACTGGATAAAGAGTCAAGACCCATCAGTCTGCTGTATTCAGGAGACCCATCTCACACGCAGAGACATACATAGGCTCAAAATAAAGGGATGGAGGAAGATTTACCAAGCAAATGGAGAACAAAAAAAAGCGGGGGTTGCAATACTAGTCTCTGATAAAACAGACTTTAAACCATCAAAGATCAAAAGAGACAAAGAAGGCCATTACATAATGGTAAAGGGATCAATTCAACAGGAAGAGCTAACTATCCTAAATATATATGCACCCAATACAGGAGCACCCAGATTCATAAAGCAAGTCCTTAGAGACTTACAAAGAGACTTAGACTCCCATACAATAATAATGGGAGACTTCAACACTCCACTGTCAACATTAGACAGATCAACGAGACAGAAAGTTAACAAGGATATCCAGGAATTGAACTCATCTCTGCAGCAAGCAGACCTAATAGACATCTATAGAACTCTCCACCCCAAATCAACAGAATATACATTCTTCTCAGCACCACATCGTACTTACTCCAAAATCGACCACGTAATTGGAAGTAAAGCACTCCTCAGCAAATGTACAAGAACAGAAATTATAACAAACTGTCTCTCAGACCACAGTGCAATCAAACTAGAACTCAGGACTAAGAAACTCAATCAAAACCGCTCAACTACATGGAAACTGAACAACCTGCTCCTGAATGACTACTGGGTACATAACGACATGAAGGCAGAAATAAAGATGTTCTTTGAAACCAATGAGAACAAAGATACAACATACCAGAATCTCTGGGACACATTTAAAGCAGTGTGTAGAGGGAAATTTATAGCACTAAATGCCCACAAGAGAAAGCAGGAAAGATCTAAAATTGACACTCTAACATCACAATTAAAAGAACTAGAGAAGCAAGAGCAAACACATTCAAAAGCTAGCAGAAGGCAAGAAATAACTAAGATCAGAGCAGAACTGAAGGAGATAGAGACACAAAAAACCCTCCAAAAAATCAATGAATCCAGGAGTTGGTTTTTTGAAAAGATCAACAAAATTGACAGACCACTAGCAAGACTAATAAAGAAGAAAAGAGAGAAGAATCAAATCGACGCAATTAAAAGTGATAAAGGGGATATCACCACCGACCCCACAGAAATAGAAACTACCATCAGAGAATACTATAAACACCTCTACGCAAACAAACTGGAAAATCTAGAAGAAATGGATAATTTCCTGGACACTTACACTCTTCCAAGACTAAACCAGGAAGAAGTTGAATCCCTGAATAGACCAATAGCAGGCTCTGAAATTGAGGCAATAATTAACAGCCTACCAACCAAAAAAAGTCCAGGACCAGATGGATTCACAGCCGAATTCTACCAGAGGTACAAGGAGGAGTTGGTACCATTCCTTCTGAAACTATTCCAATCAATAGAAAAAGAGGGAATCCTCCCTAACTCATTTTATGAGGCCAACATCATCCTGATACCAAAGCCTGGCAGAGACACAACAAAAAAAGAGAATTTTAGACCAATATCCCTGATGAACATCGATGCAAAAATCCTCAATAAAATACTGGCAAACCGGATTCAGCAACACATCCAAAAGCTTATCCACCATGATCAAGTGGGCTTCATCCCTGGGATGCAAGGCTGGTTCAACATTCGCAAATCAATAAACATAATCCAGCATATAAACAGAACCAAAGACAAGAACCACATGATTATCTCAATAGATGCAGAAAAGGCTTTTGACAAAATTCAACAGCCCTTCATGCTAAAAACACTCAATAAATTCGGTATTGATGGAACGTACCTCAAAATAATAACAGCTATTTATGACAAACCCAAAGCCAATATCATACTGAATGGGCAAAAACTGGAAAAATTCCCTTTGAAAACTGGCACAAGACAGGGATGCCCTCTCTCACCACTCCTATTCAACATGGTGTTGGAAGTTCTGGCTAGGGCAATTAGGCAAGAGAAAGAAATCAAGGGTATTCAGTTAGGAAAAGAAGAAGTCAAACTGTCCCTGTTTGCAGATGACATGATTGTATATTTAGAAAACCCCGTTGTCTCAGCCCAAAATCTCCTTAAGCTGATAAGCAACTTCAGCAAAGTCTCAGGATACAAAATTAATGTGCAAAAATCACAAGCATTCTTATACACCAGTAACAGACAAACAGAGAGCCAAATCAGGAATGAACTTCCATTCACAATTGCTTCAAAGAGAATCAAATACCTAGGAATCCAACTTACAAGGGATGTAAAGGACCTCTTCAAGGAGAACTACAAACCACTGCTCAGTGAAATAAAAGAGGACACAAACAAATGGAAGAACATACCATGCTCATGGATAGGAAGAATCAATATTGTGAAAATGGCCATACTGCCCCGGGTAATTTATAGATTCAATGCCATCCCCATCAAGCTACCAATGACTTTCTTCACAGAATTGGAAAAAACTGCTTTAAAGTTCATATGGAACCAAAAAAGAGCCCGCATTGCCAAGACAATCCTAAGTCAAAAGAACAAAGCTGGAGGCATCACACTACCTGACTTCAAACTATACTACAAGGCTACAGTAACCAAAACAGCATGGTACTGGTACCAAAACAGAGATATAGACCAATGAAACAGAACAGAGTGCTCAGAAATAATACCACACATCTACAGCCATGTGATCTTTGACAAACCTGAGAGAAACAAGAAATGGGGAAAGGATTCCCTATTTAATAAATGGTGCTGGGAAAATTGGCTAGCCATAAGTAGAAAGCTGAAACTGGATCCTTTCCTTACTCCTTATACGAAAATTAATTCAAGATGGATTAGAGACTTAAATGTTAGACCTAATACCATAAAAATCCTAGAGGAAAACCTAGGTAGTACCATTCAGGACATAGGCATGGGCAAAGACTTCATGTCTAAAACACCAAAAGCAACGGCAGCAAAAGCCAAAATTGACAAATGGGATCTCATTAAATTAAAGAGCTTCTGCACAGCAAAAGAAACTACCATCAGAGTGAACAGGCAACCTACAGAATGGGAGAAAATTTTTGCAATCTACTCATCTGACAAAGGGCTAATATCCAGAACCTACAAAGAACTCAAACAAATTTACAAGAAAAAACCCCATCAAAAAGTGGGCAAAGGATATGAACAGACATTTCTCAAAAGAAGACATTTATACAGCCAACAGACACATGAAAAAATGCTCATCATCACTGGCCATCAGAGAAATGCAAATCAAAACCACAATGAGATACCATCTCACAGCAGTTAGAATGGCGATCATTAAAAAGTCAGGAAACAACAGGTGCTGGAGAGGATGTGGAGAAATAGGAACACTTTTACACTGTTGGTGGGATTGTAAACTAGTTCAACCATTATGGAAAACAGTATGGCGATTCCTCAAGGATCTAGAACTAGATGTACCATATGACCCAGCCATCCCATTACTGGGTATATACCCAAAGGATTGTAAATTATGCTGCTATAAAGACACATGCACACGTATGTTTATTGCAGCACTCTTCACAATAGCAAAGACTTGGAATCAACCCAAATGTCCATCAGTGACAGATTGGATTAAGAAAATGTGGCACATATACACCATGGAATACTATGCAGCCATCAAAAAGGATGAGTTTGCGTCCTTTGTAGGGACATGGATGCAGCTGGAAACCATCATTCTTAGCAAACTATCACAAGAACAGAAAACCAAACACCACATGTTCTCACTCATAGGTGGGAACTGAACAATAAGATCACTTGGACTCAGGAAGGGGAACATCACACACAGGGGCCTATCATGGGGAGGGGGGAGGGGGGAGGGATTGCATTGGGAGTTATACCTGATGTAAATGATGAGTTGATGGGTGCAGCACACCAACATGGCACAAGTATACATATGTAACAAACCTGCACGTTATGCACATGTACCCTACAACTTAAAGTATAATCATAATAATTAAATTAAAAAAAAAACAAAAACAAAAACAAAAAACAAAAAACCCTTCAGGAAAACAACACATCTTATATTTTTCTTTGTGGAGGGTCTCCCTGTGTCACTCAGGCTGGAGTGCAGTGGCGCTATCTCAGCTCACTGCAACATCCACCTCCTGGGCTTGAGAGATCCCCCACCTCAGCCTCCTGAGTAGCTAGGACTATAGACATGAACCTTCACAGCTGGCTAATTTTTAAAAATTTTACAATTTTTTGTAGAGATGTTTTTTGTAGAGATTTTTTGTAGAGACCAGCCATTTGCCCAGGCTAGTCTTGAACTCCTGGGCTCAAGTGATCTGCCCACATTGGGATCCCAAAATGCTGGAATTATAGACTTGAGCCACCACGTCCGGCCAACAAGCATCTTCTGAAGTACAAATTATTGAAGGGTTTGCAGCACTTGCTCACTCATGTACATGAAGTCCCTGCACTGGTGCTTTCCATCAACTAGATGGATCCACTGGTGGGAGGAAGTGGATGATAGAAGTGGGGTTCATGAGGACCGGCAGGACAGCAGGCTGCTCAGAGGACCGGCAGGACTGCAGGCTGACAGGAAATCCAAGGGAAGCAAAAGGTCTGAGGTAGGAGGAGGAGAGGCAGAGCCCAGGCAGCCTGGGCCCCCTGCCTGGGAGTTCTGGGGCGCTGCCCTCAGCCGAGCTGGGGGAGAACTGACACACTTTCACTGCCCTTGCCACCTGGCTCATATCATCGGGGCACCATGCCACTGCAGGGACACTTCTCAATTCCCCAACCAGCAAAGGACCCCTGGAATTTTTCTTGACTCTGAGGTTTTAGTGAAAGTAATGAGAAAAATATCTAAAAATAAAATCGTGATGAATTCAAGATGTATGTGGCATTATGCTTGTCAGAAAGAGCTCAATGACTTAAGTTTTGTCCCTATCACTCCTTAGGAGCCACCAGGTAAACATTTGCACCTGGCTGGAGAGGGCAGAGAGGAGCCTTGGTTCCCATCAGGCCACCAGCCCTAGGATTTGCTGGCATCATTCATTCCGTGGTGCCTACTCACACACACACGTGCTCCCTCCCCAGCCTCTCCTCTTCAGCACTGTCCCTCCCCAGTGTCCATACCTTCTCCTACATCTGGTTGTGGACGGAAATGTCTGAGAAATCACAAAAGGGCCCTGGTAGTGAAATAGACACAGGGGTCGGCCTGCACCCTTCTTGACCTTGGGCTTGACCTAGTATCTTTGCTGGGTAGTTCACAGTCTGAACCAGGTGAGCAAACTTCTTATGTGAAGAGCAGACAGCAAACATTTCAGTCTGTGGGGGCCATCCAGACTCTGCCACAACTGGTTAACTTGCTGTTGTAGCTTCAAAGCAGCCATAGGCAATACATAAACAAATTGTGTCACTGTGTTCCAGTAAAACTTTATTATATACACTGAACTTTGAATTTCATATAATTTTCGGGTGCTGTGCAATATTAATCTTCCCAGCCACCTAAAAATGTAAAATCCACGGGTCATACAAAAACAGGTGGCTAGCCAGATTTGTCCTAAGGGTCATAATTTGCCAAGCCCTGACCTAAATACCCAAATAATTATTGGAGCCAAAACCACAGATGCCACCCAAGAACCATGTGCTCAGGTGAAAGCAGCTCTGTGAAGAAGGGGTAAAAAGAGCAGACAGAAATGTTTACTTTTCCCTTAAAAACCATCTACTCCGCCCTGCTTAGGATAATTAGCTCACTCTCCACCAGCTGCAGCAACTGAAGCTGAAACAGTCAAATTCCCACAGCAGCAACAGCTAATGACGCTTCCCAGCACCTCATTTGATCATTCCTGCAACCGATTAGCTAGACACAGGGGAGGAAACTGGAGAACAGACAGGATGAGGACCTTGCCCAAGACCTCAGATAGTTCATGGCAGAATCAGTATCTGGACACAATTGGTCTAGTCCCTGCTGCCCCCACTGTGACACCTTTGTGAAAATTGTGAACAAACGCGAAACTGCAAGAGTCAATCCTTTAAGATGAATCCCATGTGGGTGACTGGCCCTATATTTAAAATATAGCTGAGTGGCTATTTGCTGATTCGAGGTCACACAGGTAACTCACACAAGCACTCTGAAAACCAGCACCTTTTTAGCTTTGGGACGCACAGAGCTTACTTGAACCAACCAATCAGAGCTCACCTACCTTTGCATTGAAAGCTTAGCTGACCAATCACAGCTCACCTGTATCCAATCATAACTCAGCTGCATTGACCAATCGGAACTAAGCAAGTTTGAATCCTTTATATGCATCAACCGACCTGATTGGGATCTTGTGTGGCACTTTTGCTACAAAACCCAAACCCTCTCTTTGGCCCCGGGAAGATAACTTTCTTTTACACCAAAGCTGTGTCTCCCCAGTTTGCAAACTCTTCATTGGGGTAAAGTCTCTCTCCTCCCAATTTTGTTTTTCAGGGAACTTTGCTCACAAAACAAAGCACAGCCGGCCCAAGGCGGAGCTGCAGGCGGGCAGAGAACCCACGGCAGAGGGCTCTGTCCCTGCAGAACCAGGCAGATCTGCGTGAGCAGCAAACATAAACTCAGGGCACCAGGCTCTGTCTTGAGGGCTGGAAGGAATGATGGAGCCACGGCGATCATTTTTCTCCAAGACGCATTTCCAGGAAGTTGGAATTCTGATCTTACTGAGCCTTTATTTTTCTGAGCTTGGCGTTGACTACTTAGACACTGAGTCACTGTTTACTGCTTTCGAAAATAAGACAAGCTCATGGATTTGTTGCGGATGAAGCAAGAAACTTGTGGCCCCACCAGGACTGGCGCCCAGAGCCCGGGTCACCCTGTGCACAGAACCAGCACCTTAAAGAGACAGAGTGGCGCCGGCGCCCTGGGCCACCCCGAGGGCCCGAAAGCAGAAGAGGGTTGAGGGAGGGTGTATGTAATGCGAGGAGCAGGCCCAGGAGGGAAGAGGACAGGTCGGGGGTCTCAGGGCAGTGTGTGCCTTTCTGCCAGTCGCTAGGGCGGACTCGAGGTCGCCCTCCACGCCTTCCTCTTTGTCACCTCCCACAGCCAAGGCAGCTGCCAAAGTCACTCCTAAATACATCCCAAGTCCACCCCATGCTCCTCCCCTCAGCCGTCATCCCAGTCCAGACCACGATTCCGCCCACACCCTGCATGGCCCCTCCCATCTCGAGCTCCACTTGGGGACCAGAGGGATCTTAAAATGTGGATGGGACAGTGAACGCCTCTCCTTAAAAACTCAAGAAAGATGAGAATGTCCTCGTCCTTTCTCAAGGCATTTGCAGTTCCCCTACCCCGGGCGCTGCCCCACCCCTCACGGACTCCTCTCCATCCCCCGGTCTCCTCCTGGTCACCTCCCTCAGGAAAGCTCTTGGGCCCCACTCGTTATCAGTCTCTTTAGAACCTCTCCACTCACCCTCTGGCGTTCGCCTCTCCCTCTTGCCGGTTAGAGTGAGGCCTTGATGAGGCACCTGCCTTGTTCCTCCTGCCTTTCCTGATGGCTCCTGCCCACCTCCACAGCGAGCCTGCTTCTCCGTGCCTGGCAGCTTTCCCAGAAGAGCAGGTCTGAGGGTATACGCGGGTGCACACAAGCAACAGGCCGGGAGCACCCCTCACCCAGAGACTCTGCCAGTGTGTGTGCAGACCTGCGCTCCCTCGCCCCAGGAGGAACAGTGCTAATGTGTGTGTGTGTGTGCGTCTCTGTGTGTGTCTGTGTCTCTGTGTGTGTATCTGTGTGTGTCTGTGTGTCTGTGAATCTGTGTGTCTGTGTCTCTGTGTGTCTGTGTGTGTGTGTATGAGTCTGTGTCTGTGTGTCTGTGTATGTGTGTCTGTGTCTCTCTGTGTATCTGCATGTGTGTCTGTGTCTGTGTGTGTCTCTGTGTGTGTGTCTGTGTGTGTGTGTGGTTCTCCAGGGTTCCTCCCAGGACTGAGCTGAAGTTGTCCACAGTGGCCCCTGCTGGAGCGCGCACCTTGATTCTCTGCCCCTGCTCCCCTGCCTCACTTCCCCATTCTCTTATGGCTGTTTCCTGGCATTGCCTCTCAGATAAGCCACTTTGCGCTGATGGGAACCCAGATGCTGGGAGTACACATGCACCTTGGTGTCAAGCTCAGCAGCTGGCACAGAGGGAGGGAGGGAAGGAGGTGGACTATCAGGTTATTGTCTGAACAGTAGCCTCTGGTCACTGCTGCTGTGAGGCAGTGAGCATCCCTTCTTGCCGGCTGGGCTGTCAGCGGTCAGCCTTGGGTGCTGGGGAGACTCGGCCAAGTCCCAGTTCTCTGGGGCTATCTCTCTCCTGCCCTGCGCTTTTGTATGTCCCCTCCCCACATTCCCTCTTTCATCCTGACCCACTACTCTGGTTGTAAATAAAATAAGCAGACTACACGGCTTACTATCACACTGCCTTGTTCAGCCATGAAACTGCCTTGTCTTGAAGGAATCCTAGTATTACTACTTGAATCCTAATTGCTCTTAAGTTTACAAAAACAAGGCTAATGGAATTTGTACAACAGTTGTATCAAGAGCAAAGTCTGCAATAATTACTGTAAAAACGGCCCAGCTCCATGAGCTTTGCAAGGGGTGATCTCCCCAGCGGTGTGCTCATCCTCAGCTATAGTCCCATTCTACAGATTAGCAGAGGCCTAGTGAGGCTGGGTCACTTGCCCGGATCTCTTGCAAACGTTTGGCCCATGTCCCTAACCACCATGCTCTTTTTTTTTTTTTTTTTTTTTTTAAATTATTATTATTATACTTTAAGTTGTAGGGTACATGTGCATAACGTGCAGGTTTGTTACATATGTATACTTGTGCCTTGTTGGTGTGCTGCACCCATCAACTTGTCATTTACATCAGGTATAACTCCCAATGCAATCCCTCCCCACTCCCCCCTCCCCCCTCCCCCCTCCCCATGATAGGCCCCGGTGTGTGATGTTCCCCTTCCTGAGTCCGAGTGATCTCATTGTTCAGTTCCCACCTATGAGTGAGAACATGCGGTGTTTGGTTTTCTGTTCTTGTGATAGTTTGCTAAGAATGATGGTTTCCAGCTGCATCCATGTCCCTACAAAGGACGCAAACTCATCCTTTTTGATGGCTGCATAGTATTCCATGGTGTATATGTGCCACATTTTCTTAATCCAATCTGTCACTGATGGACATTTGGGTTGATTCCAAGTCTTTGCTATTGTGAATAGTGCCGCAATAAACATACGTGTGCATGTGTCTTTATAGCAGCATAATTTATAATCCTTTGGGTATATACCCAGTAATGGGATGGCTGGGTCAAAAGCTGGAGGCATCACGCTACCTGACTTCAAACTATACTACAAAGCTACAGTAACCAAAACAGCATGGTACTGGTACCAAAACAGAGATATAGACCAATGGAACAGAACAGAGTCCTCAGAAATAATACCACACATCTACAGCCATCTGATCTTTGACAAACCTGAGAGAAACAAGAAATGGGGAAAGGATTCCCTATTTAATAAATGGTGCTGGGAAAATTGCCTAGCCGTAAGTAGAAAGCTGAAACTGGATCCTTTCCTTACTCCTTATACGAAAATTAATTCAAGATGGATTAGAGACGTAAATGTTAGACCTAATGCCATAAAAATCCTAGAGGAAAACCTAGGTAGTACCATTCAGGACATAGGCATGGGCAAAGACTTCATGTCAGGACATAGGCATGGGCAAAGACTTCATGTCTAAAACACCAAAAGCAACGGCAGCAAAAGCCAAAATTGACAAATGGGATCTCATTAAACTAAAGAGCTTCTGCACAGCAAAAGAAACTACCATCAGAGTGAACAGGCAACCTACAGAATGGGAGAAAATTTTTGCAATCTACTCATCTGACAAAGGGCTAATATCCAGAACCTACAAAGAACTCAAACAAATTTACAAGAAAAAAACAAACAACCCCATCAAAAAGTGGGCAAAGGATATGAACAGACATTTCTCAAAAGAAGACATTCATACAGCCAACAGACACATGAAAAAATGCTCATCATCACTGGCCATCAGAGAAATGCAAATCAAAACCACAATGAGATACCATCTCACACCAGTTAGAATGGCGATCATTAAAAAGTCAGGAAACAACAGGTGCTGGAGAGGATGTGGAGAAATAGGAACACTTTTACACTGTTGGCGGGATTGTAAACTAGTTCAACCATTATGGAAAACAGTATGGCGATTCCTCAAGGATCTAGAACTAGATGTACCATATGCACCATGCTCTTATGTCTCCTGTTTTCTGGGTCACTTCTCACTATGAATTGGGGGATGTAAATATTTGCATAAATTGGATATAAATATCTGAAAGGTTTCTGTGGGAAGGAAAGTGTGTGCCCAGCGTCTCCACTGCTTATGCACAGAAGAGAGGATGGGATGCTAGAGCAGCGTGCTGAGTCTCTCTGTGGAACAAAATTATCAACCCATTATCCAGAGCAACTGAAGGAAATGGCGTGACTCACCCAGTGACTAAGCAACCAGTGTGAGTGGAGCTGGAAGGGCAACCCCACCCCCATGGTTACTTGAGGCGAGGACCGACTCTTGATCAAGATTACAGAAATGACCCCATCCTTTAACTCGTTATTCACTGCTCATACACTAAACAGGCTGCCTTCTTTGGCTCTCCCCGACCCCCAGCCTCGCCCTCTGCCTTTCTTTCCAAACCCTCCACTTTTAGGAAACGTTGGCTGCTGTTTGCAAAATTAGTTCCCAGGTCAAGACATTACATTTGGTCTGGAATTTTGGGGCTCCACCTTTTGGCAAAGGACCACGGAAGTGGGCTTTGGTCCACCCAGCCCTGCGTTTTTCAGTGGGATGTGCTGATGCTGCAGCTGCCCTCCAGCTGACAGTGGCCGAATGTTCATCAGCAACACTTAGCACAGTTAGCCACACCTCTAGGGCCCAGGCACAACTTTAATTCAGCCACAGTATCTTCTGATTTTCCCTAATGCTCATGCAAAGAATGTTCCCTCTATAGTTTTTATCCCTAAAGGTTTTATTTTCCTAGCTGCTGAAGCCACAGAGATTTTCACACATGGCCAACACTTCTCACAGCAGTGATGCCCGGTGACCCGTTTAATAGGGATATCAGTTCCTGTTCCAGCTCAGACACTTAGAATGTGGTTCTGGTTTCCAGTAATTTTTGATCCTGGAAACAAAAGCAGATGTATTATTTTAGCACCAACATGTCTAATGCAGCCTGTCCTCGTAAAAGCCCTGGAGGGCTCAAGGTCTCGAGCTGTTTTCTGAAGCCATAACACTTGTCATATTTTAAGTTCAAGACCCAAAAAAGAATATTGATGCTTCAATGGTGGTTTCTGATCTCCAAGAAGGCTAGTGTCAGAGAGGCCTGTGCTTCCTCCAGTCTTGGCCAGTTAGGCAAGGAGCTGGGTCCTGAGCCTCAGTTTCCTGCCTCACAGGGAGGATGAAAGGGGCACTGATAACACATTTGGCCTTTGCTGTCCTTAACAGACTCCTTAGAGCCATGTGCAAAGCTCCAATGGACTTTGGCAGAACCTGAAGGGGAGTCCCCATCACACACAGGCCCCTGCTCCCCACACAGACCCCCTGTGAAGGACGGAGGGGGATGGCCAGATCCCAGAAGTATGGGACAGGGATCCTGAGTCAGGTTATGGGCAGGACCCCACAAGCTCCCATCTCTCAAGCCCAGTCCTTGCCTTTCCCTTGTGGAGCAGGCTGGGCCCAGAACCCATCGCGCCCAAGGTCATGGTATTCTACACTCAACCCAGGTCATTAGGACAATCCCTGGGTGATCATGACGCCTTTTAAAACGTATATTACAGAAATTTTCTATGTTTGTATAGGAAAATTAGAAAATCAAGAGAAACAAAGCTAAGAAATATTGAAAACACCTATAATTCCTCTTCACTATGATCCTACTTTACACCACTCATGTTTTGATGTTTTTCTTTCCAGTATGCATTATATGTATTTATATATGTACATACATAATTATTTTCATAAAAATGAGTTCGTCTTGCAATCTATTCTTCTCAACTTTTCATTGGTTTTTTGGAATCCTCAAATACATCGCAAAAGATTCAAACAAAATAAAAATGAATAGAGTCCCTTCCCCATCAGCCCTCACACTCATGCATCCCCGTCTGGATGCTGCCGTTCCCTGCTCCAGTGAACAATGCTGCTGTGAACATCTTCCCAGGGCTCCAGCTCACACCTCTTTCTCTGGAGCGGACACAGGGAAGTGGAACTGCTGAGTCAAAGCTTGGGCACACTCTTTAATTTGATAAATACACCAGATTGTTCTCTAAATAGCTGTACTGATGTGTTCTCCTGAAATTGGAACAGCTGTTTTCTTACACCTGCTAACATTTGAAATCATTACACACTTTAATGTTTGCCAGCCTAATAAGTGAAAAGGATTATCTCATGGCTGTTTTAGTTTGGATTTCCCTGAATACTGGTGATGTCTACATTGGCTGGAGCATCTCCACTGCTGCGAATAACCTCCTCACATCCTTGCCCCTGTGTAACGAGTCTTCTAAAGTGATTCTAGAACTTCTTTCTATAGTCTGCATTAAATCTTTGTATATTTTTTCTCCTAGTTTCTTAAAATGTCTTTTAATTTTGTTTATAGTACCTTTGTCACAGATAATTTTTAAAATGTTTTTATGTAATCAGAACCTTCACTTTTCCTTAATAAGTTTTGTGAGTTTTTAAAAAATGTGTCCACCTAAATAATAAACAGAGGCTAAATAAAAAAAGAGATTTTCTAAAAGAAAAGATACTTACTTGGGAAGAAAGCATTGCAATAGGAATACATATTCCATAGTAAATTATGTTGTATTCAGCGAGGAAGTGGAAGACAAAGGTTTTTAAGGAAAAAAAAGTTTCACAAATGTCATACACATATAAACTACAGTTTTAGTTTTTATATTTATTTATTTCTTATAAAGAACTTCCAAGAACATTAATGACAGAAAAGAGGGATCTATTTTTTTTTCCTAAAAGTATATCCAAGTATCACAATTGAATCCAAGTATCATTTTTGAACATAACAAAATTTCCCATGTATTTGAAAGGCTACACTCACCATATACTAAGTTATTACTTGTAGTATTTATGCATGTGCTAAAATTGCATTGCATGTGCTCTGTTTTCTTGAAAGTCATTTCCATTTGTTGAGTTTTCATCCCCACCTCCGACTCCCAACTGCTGGGATTACACGTGTGAGCCACCACATCTGGCCTGTTATTTCTTATAATAGATTCTTAGAAGGAGATTTATTGGGTCAGCCTATATGATGATCTGTATTGCGTATGACCATAGATACTCCCCACTTGGGATCCGGAAGAGTTCCATCTATCTGTGCTCCCACCACCTTTAGAGAGGACCTTCTCACCACCCAACCAGGACAGCCTCTGCTACTTGCTTTCTGTGTGCCTAATAGGTTTGCTTTGAAATCTTATCAAAGCCCTGTAGGCTGTTACTCTGAACTTGTCCCAAGGCCTTGCAGTTGACTTTGATGAAGCCAAAGTCTGTTCTGTCTTAAAATGAGCCCTGAGCAAATGACTGTGCCTAAACTTCCACCATTAGGAGCTTGCTTCTGGCCTCTGCCAAATTCCCAGCTTGGCCTAAAACCCCTAGCCCTGGCTCTGTCAGGCTTCCAGCCTCAGGAACTAGGAGGCACCAGCCCCCTGGGAAGCTGTCTGCCCTCTGTGGGTCCATCATGCGTTTAGTGCCCACAGCGAGTCACACCTGCATAATCATCTGGTTGCATTCTTTTTATTATTAAAATCCCAAACCACTCCAGGAAGCATCACCACTCTGGGGAAATCATGTCTTTGTGAAGTTAAGTAACTCAACTTGAGCAAGTCAAGGATTTATACCCAAGCCCAGCTACCTGCGACGCCTCAGCCTCTATAGAAACTGCCAAAAAAGTCCTGATGGCAGCCTGCTTTGGACCCAATCCTCAAACACTGACAACTCTCACAATAGAAGGGACATATAAGTTAGGGATGTTACAGATTCTGATGATGTCGGAAACAGTTTTTCCCCTAACCACTACCTCCCGCAGGTGTCGACTCAAAAGAGAATCACTGTACGAGCTGCAGAGCTGGGGATTGATACTGGTGTGTTTTGTGGTGAGTCCCCAGTGCCCAGAGCAATCTTTAGTGTGTAGTACGTGCTCAAAAGTATTTTCAAATGCTGAACAAATTCTTCTCGGTTGTAAACTTGCAAGAAGAGGAAGAAAGGCACATTGAGCAAAAGGAAGAGTGTGGACATCAATTCTAAGCAGCGTACCATTTCTACACACACTTTTAGCCACACAGCAAGCACTGGCTTACCCTCTCCATGGTGGCTGTACCCACATTTCATGTCCTAGTAACTCAAGGACTTTCCAGTCAACATGGTAAAGTTCCAAAGGTTCTATCCTCTTGGCCCTGACAGGGAAAGATTCTGCAGTTCCTTTGGGTTTTGGAATCACGCCCTTCGTACGGGCATTTCTAAGGATGGGACATAAAGCACAAGAGCTCTAGGGAAAAGGAGCCAGCGGAGAGTGGGTCCATGTGGGCATGATTGGTGGAGGTGGCTGTAGAGAACAAGATCATGGGGTGTATGACCCCAACAAGGGAATGAGATGAGAGGCCCTAGTGAAGATGAACCCACGGGGAGGCAAAAGAGTCAACTACGATGTCCTGCCAAGACCAGGAAGGTGTGTTCAAAGGAATTAAAGCAGGAGCAAGGATGGGGGCGGTGGCTCACACCTGTAATCCTAGTACTTTGGGAGGCCAAGGCAGGTGGATCACTTGAGCCCAAGAGTTCAAGACCAGCCTGGGCAACATAGCAAAACCTCATCCCTACCAAAAAAAAAATATATATATATACACACACACACACACACACACACACATAAATTAGCCAGGTGTGGTGGCGAGTGCCTGTGGTCCCAGCTACTCGAGAGGCTGAGATGGAAGATCACCTAAGCCCTGGAGATGGAGGTAGCGGTGAGCAGAGATTGTGCCACTGCACTCCAGCCTGGGGAACAGGGTGAGACCCTGTCTCAAACAAAAAAAAGTAAACGCTAAAAAAGTTTTTTAAAAAAACAAGAGCAATGGAACACATAATCTGGGATGATAAAGATCTTATTAAGGAATTGTTCATTTAAGATTTCATCCTGAATTGATAGTCAGCTGGGAAGAATTTTGATGGTTGATTCTTACTAAATCTTGTTCTCTGCAAAAATAGAGGCTTCTTTTGGCAGAAAAGCATTGCTTTGCACAATAAATACATGTCTGAAAATGTCCTAATTCTGTCTGATTCTGAATGTCTCAAGAAAGGTGGCCACTTAAAGGTTTCATCCCTTAAAACACTTGAATGGGTGTTTAGATGAGACAGTTGGCCTATAACGAGGAATAAAAGGTAATAAGTTGGCTGACAGAATCTGTACCATATTGTTTGCAACAAACTGAAAAGACAGGACAAACAGCTGGGATTCCTGCTAACTGATGACCAGTGAGGGTTTGGATAGCTCCAGTGACATGGAACTCACTACTGCTCAGCAACCATAGGAAGATACTGGCCAGCCCATCCACTCATGCAGCGCTAGAACCCTTTTTTTTATTTTAAAAGATTTTATTGACAAAAATTGCATCTATTCAATGTGCAATGTGATGATTTAATGTAGATATATACAGTTATACTGATTACCACAATCAAATTAATTAACACATCTATCACTGCCCATAATTACCATCGTGTTGGGGGGATGAGGCAGTGAAGACACTTAAAGATCTGCTGTCTTATCAAATTTCAAGTCAACAATACAGTATTATTAGCACAGTCACCACGCTGTGCATTAGGTCCCCAGAACATGTAACTGAAGGTTTGTACCTTTTGACCAACATCTCCCCGGCTCTGCAGGAGTGGGTGGTCAGCATTTTCCAAACCCACTCTGAAGACTTTGCCTGGCTGCTACATCAATATCGCCTGAGAAAGTACAAAAGTCCAGGCCCAGTCACAGAAATTCTGATGCATAGTTTGGAGATGGATGCAGTGGTATTGGTAAATGTTGAACCACAGACTCTCCGGAAAACACAGAAATTCTCCCGTAGAGAGAGCGTGCCCACTCAGGCTGCCAGTATGATGTCATACAAATGTGAACTGGGGAAGGGATATGCAGAAGCCACCATTACAGAGTATCCCCACCACATAGACACAGCAGATGAAATTAACCTTAATGGCATAGATCATGAATAATCATAAAATAGAAAGTGATGAGTTTTGTGTAAATATTCCCTTTGTTTTAATATTATTTATTTCCTTGTAAGTGTACATAATTCACCTTTTCATAAGGGCTGCGTGTAAAAGCTGGCTACAGAGAATCCTGACAGTTTAACAATTGGCTCTCAGGTTGGAGCGGGCTCCAGCAACCCCTGGATGGGCCTGAACACCACCGCCCCACATACCCTGGATGCTGGAAGAGCTTAACAGCATCTTTCAGCTTTGAGACTCCGTGGCTTCATTATTCCACAATAAAGGGAAAGAAGGCCACTCTGGAAAAAGCAGTGAGCCACCCCCTCCCACGCCATGTGGAGGCTGTCCAGCCTCAGCAGGGCATCTTTCCTGTACCCAGGCTGCCTCCTGAAGCAGCTTTCTCTTTGCATAGTCTTCAGTGGCTTTGGGGTCTACCTCTGGGGTGCTGCAGAACCCCATGAAGGAGAGTGTCTGCAAACAACCAAACAGCAAGAAAGTAACTTGAATTTCATGTGGGCAAGCACAGAAAGCTAAAATAGAAGCGAGGATCATAGAGCAGGTCACCAGGATGAAGAATGCACAAAGGCAAGGGCTTTGATGTACTCACTGACCTGGCCCCAGCATGGAGGTGGCTGGAAGGCAGGAGGGAGGCAGAGATGGAAGGATAAAGGAGACGATGGAAGGATAAAGGAGACGAAGGAAGGGAGGGAGGGAGGGAGGGAGGAAGGAAGAAAGGAAGGAGGGAGGGAGGGAAGGAGGGAGGGAGGGAGGAAGGAAGGAAGGAAGGAAGGAAGGGAAGGAAGGAAGGAAGGAAGGAAGGGAGGGAAACAATTTCTTTCAGAGGATTCATATTCTGAGAAATAATGCTAGAGCAGCTTTGCCCTAAACAAACAAAAGGAAAGTTTTTTTAAAAAGATCAGAATCTGGTTAGTTCAAAGCACTTTATTTGCATTCTCATTAATCTCTCACAATATCCCTAAAAGATAGTTCTTCTCATCCCAATTTTTCAGGAGGGGCTCAGGATTATTAATACTTCACAGATTTCACATGGTGCTTCACATCTGACAGTTGGCAAAGACAGACTTCAGTAAGCGCCTCTCCCTCCCTCCTCTGAGCTCTCCCCCAGCCCATCCCACCCCCATCCCTGCTGGAGCTGATGCCCTGGTGGGGAGAGACAGGGGAAAAACCCACACACATGCTGCCTGTCCATGGATGCTAAGTGCTGAGCATGACATCTGCAAGTGGGAACCAAGATGGGAGTTGGGGATGGCACAATTTAAAACAGGGGGCACAAAATAACACATGTGGACATTTCCCCCTCCAGGAGGGGGAGCTTAATTCCCATCTCCCGCTTTAGGGGAGCCAGACTTAGTGAGTAGCTTCCAAAGAACAGCGTATGAAGAGGGAAAGTGGTATCTTTACAAAGGAGGAGCGGGCGGCTAACTCCTGTACCCAGTGATGCCCGAGAACATGCCCAGTGTTGGCCGGTCTGCGATGAGAAGACACTAAACTTCTCTGCTTTTCTCCCCAAAACCACAATCATGAAGAGATATTGGAGGAGCCAGATTGGACTGTGTTAGGGAATGTTTGCTCAGAACTAAACTGGGTTCTCCAGCTGGCTTTCCAGGCCAGTGGTAACCCCTTCTTTGCAGCTGGTTGCCCTCAGACTTTAAATCATGGCTGCTGGTGACCTGGGTCAAGCCCAGCCTGGGATGGGTTGTGTGAGACTCCACCAGATGTCGCAGGCACAGCCTCCAGATGCAGCTCTCCTGTCCCTCTCTCCCAGAGGGTGTGGCCTGGGGCCGCCCTGCGGGGAGAGCTGCTTGGTGTGGGTCTCCAGGGCCCTGCATCTGCAAGGCTTGCTGACTTCACTGGTGCATGCAGGAGCACCCTGGGATGGACTCTGTGCCTATGATAGTCCCGGGCCAGCAGGCTTCCTTCCCTCCATGGAGGAGAGGCAGGAGCACTTAGGTGGGACTCATCTACAACCCTGTAGCCCAGCAGGCAAGGCAGGAGGGATTCCCCACAACTCCTAACACAAACTCCAGGCTGGGCCAGAGCAGCTGATGCAGGGCTTCAGCTGTGAGGAAGGGAATTCTGTGTTTGATGGAGCCCAGCAAGCCTGGTGGCTCACAGGCTGAATCCAAACAATGCTCAGCATGTATGTTCACTTCCTGGGCTATGGTAACAAATCACTTCACATTTGGGTGGCTTAAAGCAACAGAAACGTGTTCTCTCCCAGGCCAGAAGTCCAAAGGCAAGGTTTCAGAAGGGCCGGTCTCCTAAAAGTCTCCAGGGCAGGATCCTTCCCACCTCTTCCAGCTCCTGGTGGCTCCAGGCCTTCCATGGCTGTGGCTGCATCGCTCCAATCTCAGACTCCACCTTGACGTTCTTCCCTGCGTGACTCTGTCTCTGTGATTCTTCTCTTCTTCCTATAAGGACACGAATCATAATGGATTAAGTGCCCGTACTACTCCAGCATGACCTCATCTCAATGTAAACAATTATATCTGCAACACACTAAGAGGATGTCATTTTGAGGTTCTGTGTGCACACAGATTTTTGTGGGGAGTGGGGAGGTGCTCTTCAACCCAGTACGGCATATATAAGCATCACAGGTGATGTATAAGCAGGCTGTTCTTAGCAGGAGGAGGCCAGGTGCCCCAGCACAACACTAAACAACAAAGACCCTAGGTTCTGACCCAAGTCCTGCCACTTAGTAACTATTTAACTGTGTCCAATTTCTCTAATCCCTCTAGACCTCAGTTTCTGCATCTTAAAATAGAGGCTGTCATTTATGATGTTAGGAAGTGGTGAGCATTTTAAGTGTTCCATGCATGCATGGTGGATCTGATCATCCTATCTAGGGTTAGAAAAAGGAAGGATGATGTATAAAAACACCCGGGAGCACACGTTCTCATGCACGTCGTTTTGCATTTGCCCTTAATAACAAGAACAGCTCAGGAAACGTAATTTGGCAGTTCAGTCCTGGAAGGCTTATTCCCACCTTCCCACCTGTTCTTTCCAATAGCTCACCTTCCCCAGCAGCGGCCAGCCCTGCAGTGTCACTCATCATTGATAAGACCCTGGAAGGCGTGTCTGACCCCGGGAGCACACACACAATAGACAGAGAGACAGATGACTCCCTGGGGAGCAGATAAGCCCAGCCCCTCCCACTTCCTCCAGATCCTGCCCTCCATCCTGGCTGGAGCCTAAGGGGCTCCACGCCCACCCAGGAGGAAGAGGCTCCGCTTCCACACCGGGTTCCAAGAGACGCACCCCCACCTCAAGGCAAGTGTCCCAGTGCCAGGCCAAAGAGAAGCTGGCCACTTTTCTCTCCCACAGTAAAAGTGCTATGTGAGCAGAAACCCACTGAGCTACTTAAGCGCGCAGACCTGTCTGTTTGGGCAGCGATTCCTCAGCTCCACATCCAGGATACTGAAGAAGTTGGGAGTTGCAGGTGAAAAAAAATCACTCAGGGCTTCCAGGTTTCTACAGCTGCTTAGCAGACACCTTACTCATCTGAGCCCTCACAGAGCACTGTGACCACAAATAGGCCAGCATTTTCATTTCCAGTCTACAAATGAAAAATGTTAGGTGCAGAGCTCTTTCCCAAGGAGGCACAGCTAATGTCAGATCCCAGGCTCTGCTCCAGGCTCAGGGCCTTCAATAATCCTGTGCTACCTAAGAAGCGGTTTTTATCCATCCCAGAAGGGCCCTACCTTCATGCTCACCCCACAGGGTCACCTCACAGGCTGTTGTCCCTTTTCTCCTGAATATATATATATATGTTTCATATTCAGCATATATATGTTTCCACCTGAGGATCAAGAGAAGTGTGGCCCAGTAGCTGGGGAATTGAAGCAAAAATACCTAGATGTGAATCTGGTCTCTGCTGCCCTGGGCCAGTGTGCTACAGTGTTCCAATCACAGCTCGTTCATAGTCATGAGAGGATAATCACCCCTGCCTGGCATCGCAGTGCAGAGGCATAAAAGCAGCATTTATAAAGCCCGATGCCATACCTCGCAGAGTGAGCTTTATCAACAGCAGCCATCATCATGCCATTAAACACTCAAAAGGCTTTCTTTAGAGGAGAAAGGACTGTATCATTGATTAGAGGCTGGCCTGAACTTATGCAAATGTTGTTGGTGAGAAAACGTGGTGCCTGATGACTGATAAACCCAGAATGCAATATTGCTAGGATTTTTTTATAGTCAGTCTCCTATTTCCAATAACCCCCTGCTCACTCCTAAGCCACTTAGGCTGAGCAAGAGGGAATTAACCTGGGCGAGTCCAGAGCGGAAGCCTGAATGGCCCATTCATCTTTCAGTAGCTGACAATGGGTTGGATATTACTTTATAAGCTCTACAGTTTAGTGTCAATGAAGCCTGGGTGTTTTGAAAGCTCCTGTTAAGCCATCATTACTTCAGATATGTGGAAAATTCAGTTGCAAGCATAACATTTTTCACAGTTTGTGATTTGTATCAGGAAGTGACTCAACTTCCTCTAGGTTCCAAGGCAGTCATAGCTGGGAAGGGGAAAACTCTGTCTGCCAAGACCAGGGGAACCAACCAGCTGCACCATAAGCCACACCATTGTGGAATATATCCTGCTAATCTGGCTAAAGATGACTGTAGGACAAAAATTTCCAGGGTGAAGGAGCCCTTCCAGAGCCCAGCACATTGGAAGAAAATAGACTAAGATCAAAAATCTCTATGCATTCTAGAGCAAAACCATAAAAGCTTATACCAAAGACCAAGGGTCGCATGCCATCTGACTTCTCCACAGCCACACTGGAAGCTACAAGACATAAATCAAAACTTTCTCTTAGCTGGGCATGGTGGCAGGTTCCTGTAATCCCAGTTACTCAGAAGGCTGAGGCATGAGACTAGCTTGAACTGGGGAGGCAGAGGCTCCCCAGCCCACTGCACAGGCTGGACTGCAGTGAGCCGAGATCGCACTACTGCACTCCAGCCTGGGTGATAGAGTGGGACTCCATCTTAAAACAAACAAACAAACAAACAAACAAAAACTTTCTCAATTGTGAAAGTAAGTAATTTGCAACCTAGAATTCTATACCTGGCTGTCTTACTCCATTCAGGCTACTATAACATAATGCCTTAGATTGGGTAATTTATAAACAACAGAAATTTATTTCTACGAGTTCTGGAGGCTGGAAAGTCCAAGACCAAGGTGTTAGCAGATTCAGTGTCTGATGAGTGCTCAGTCTTTGCTTCATACACAGCCAACCCTTCCCTGTGTATGCACATGGTGGAAGGGACGGATAAGCTCCCTGGGGTACTAATCCCATTTATGAGGGTTGAGCCCTCATGACCTCATCACCCCCCAAAGACTGCACCTCTTAATACTACTGCATTGGGGATTTGGTTCCAACATAAGAATTTTAGGGGGACAAACAACATTCAGATCATAGCATCAGCCAATCAATTAAGTAGGAAAGTAGACTGTAGACATTTTCAAATATGTGAGATCTCAGAAATGTTCCTTCACTTCTCTCTCTGAAGAAGCTACTGGAGTTTGTACTCCATCAAATTAAGAGAATGAATCAAAGAATATGGTGAGACAGAATCCAAGTAGCAGAAAATCTAGCACAGGAGGAGAGGAGACTCTCTGGAGGAACTCCAGGTGAAAATGCCAGGATGGCAGTGATGCACCAGATGTAGACTTCAGTCCAGACTGGAGGAGTCGGGAGCTCCAGGAGAGACTTCTTCAAGAAAAAGAAATGAAGAGTATCCGGTGTGGATGTCTTAAGTAATTGGAGGAGAGTTTGAGAATAAATTAGTGATTTGTATTTGAAAAGTACAAAAACACAATTATGAACCCCAGGAAAAACAAAAAGTCATGTAAGCAGGAAGAGCAATCATAGTACACTACCAGGCTCAGCTGTCAATCACCAAAAAATAAAAATGCCAAATAGGGGGACTTCACAAAACCTGCAGTGTGACTGTGCTGAAAAGAAGAGAGGATGGAAGTGCAGCCATGCATGCCTGTGTGTGTATGTGTGGGTGTGCATGCATGTGTGTGTGTGTATGCTGGAGGCAAGGAGAATAAGAGTGTGTGTATACATAAAAGGTTAATATCTGGGCTGATCAAGGCCTGGGGCTGGGCTGATCAAGGCCTGCCTGAGAAAAGACCTAAGAGTCTGTCTTCACACAGTGGTTTCCTTCGAGATGACAGTGGTAAGATCCATGAGGAAGGGGCTGTCCACTTGGTTTGCTCTGGAAACCCTGATCTCTAGGGCTTCCCTGAAGTGGGGAGGCTTTGAACTGGCCTACTGGCCTTGGGCCTGTGTAACCAGAAAAATGTAAAAGATTGAGGGGAAACCAGTCTGTGGCCTCTCTGTGTCCAGGCGACTCCACTCACCGTGGCTGTCCTCTGTGACGGCTGTGCACATCCCACATGAATGTGAGGGCTGCTGGGCTCCAGATGGATGGAGATGCGGGGCACGCTGCCTTCTCTATCCCGCATCCTGAGACAGAGAGAAGCCAGCCTTGCTCAGGGTTAAAGCTGGTTGTGTCTGCTGAGTTGCGTGTCAGCTCCCACCTGTCACTACTGCTGTTCTGATAAGGCAGCAGAGTTAATCCCCATTTTTAGAATGAAAGTTAATAAACAGTGTCTAAGACTGAAAAATCAAGATGTAGAAATATAAATGTGTGATTTTGAGATATGAAGATGAACTTTATATGAAGAATGAGTTGGAGATAAGGGGGTTACTGCTACTCGGGAGCAAAAAAATAGGATATAGGCAAGAAAAGGGAGAGCTGCCCCTGCAGGGGTAAGGGCACATCTTGCAGAGAGACTCGACTTTTTACACAATGTGCATGGGTAAAGTTGATAAAAATAAATAGTATATGTACTATACATTTTGAAAGACAGGCAAGAAATATATACAAATATTGCAACTTTAGGTTCATGAAGCTTCAAGTGGCTTTTTAATGTCTTCTAATTTTCAGTGATTGTTTTACACATTTCTCATTTTTGAACAAGAAGCAAAAATCTCTTTGTAGGACTGAGGAGAAAAAGATAGAGGTAGGTCGTTGCCAACACATGACTTCTGCAGGCAAATGTTCCAAACAAATTTTAAAGCCTCTTTGTAACTAAATTTTTCTTTCTAAGCCTAAATTTAATTCTGCAGTGTGCCAAGGCAAATGTTTTAAATGAATGTTCTTTTTCCATTATTATTGTAATTATTATTTTTAAAAATCTATATAACAGCCAACTCGAATTGCATCTCTATTCCATGCCAGGCACTGTGCTAATTTCTTTATTTAAATGATCTCATGCAAATTTTCACAACAACTTTATTTAAAAACTGCCTTCATTACCTTCATTTTATGAGACATTCCAGGCCCACAGATATAAGCTTATTTAGGCAGCCTCGTGAACTGAAGGCAGCAGGTCTGGACATAGCTGGGACACAGCCAGGACACAGACTAAACCTCTTAGTTTATGCTAGCCTGCCTTTGCCTTATTTGTATTACATTGATACAAGGACATTAATCAGACATGCTAAGAATGAATCCCTGTCACCCCAATTGTCAGCCACACATGCTTATTGAGGCCAAATCATAAACCAGTACTGAGCTATTTCCTGCGAGAAATACAAGAGTTTTAAATGAGTTTCCTGCTTCTGAGAGTCTAAAGACAGGTGCATTAGTCAACTCCGATCACCATAACAAAATACTATGTACTGGGTGGCTTAAACAACAGAAGTTCTTCTCTCACTGTGCTGGAGCCTGAAATTCTGAGGTCAAGGTGCTGGCAGGGTTGGTTTCTTCTTAAGCCTCTGTTCTTGGTATGAACTTGTCTATCTTCTCCCTGTGTCTGCATATTTTCTCCCCTCTGTGTCGTAATCTTCTCTTTCTCTTTTTTTTTTTTTTTTTTTTTTTTGAGACAGAGTCTTGTTGTCACCCAGGCTGGAGTGCAGTGGCATAATCTTGACTCAACGCAACCTCCGCCTCCCGGGTTCAAGTGATTTTCCTGCCTCAGCCTCCTGAGCAGCTGAGACTGCAGGTGCCTACCACCATGCCTGGCTAATTTTTGTATTTTTAGTAGAGATGGGATTTCACTATGTTGGCCAGGCTGGTCTCGAACTCCTGGCCTCAAGTGAGAACACCTGTTGTATTGGATTAATACCCTCCTGCATGATCCCATTTTAATGTAATCACCTCTTTAAAGGACCTGTCTCCAAATACAGTCACACTCTGAGATATTGGGGTTCCAACATATGAAATTGGGAGGACCTAATTCAGCCCCTAACACTAGGGTTAACTGTTCCGATGTGTACAGTGTACAAGACGACTTAGATGGTTTCAAAAGCTGTGATGGGAACGACAGATCCTGAGGCTCATGCTGCCCAGTCTTCAGTCCCTGCCCCTAAGGCTCCCACAGTGCCCATCCATAGCCTCATTTATTCAGGCTTTCTCTGGCTGAAACAGGGCATATGCTCTCAGGAGGTCCAAGGGACCATGGCCTGCCACTGGGTATCTGGCAAGTGCATTGAGTGGACAAGGTGCTGGCCAGCCCGTGTGGGTGACAGAGCAGGAGCTGAGAAAGTGGCCCCACAGGTGACTGCTGAGCCAGGTATCCAGGTTAGAGGTCTGAGGCCTATCAGGGCTGTCATAGAACTGTGGCGTCCCCAGAGAGCTTGCACAGCCTCAACTTCCCACCCTGGGGTGAGAAACCCCCTCCTGCTGAGCTGACCCTTCCTTTCCGCAGCTCTGGTGCCTGTCTACATATGTACTACCATTTGGGTTCCCTGTGGGCTTTGGCCACGTGTAAACACGCTTCCACAAGAACAGTGCTCTTAGTCCAGGTTCCCAATTTCGGATTTAAAAAGGCAGCTAAGGACTAAACTGAAGAGCCAGTTGAACTTTATAAATTTCTCTAGATTTCAAAGTACCAAGAAGAAATGGGCAGCAAGCTTGTGAGGCCAAGATATAAGCATTTGCCCTTGAACTGGAGAAGTCTCGTTGCTAATGGCCTGTCCTTGTGAGTGTCCACAACTGCAAAGTCTAAACTTAAGAATATCTTCGCCTGTGGGTGTCCACAGCTGTGAGCACCCATGCCTGCGATGTCCACACCAAACAGTGTCCCTGCCTGAAAGCATCCACATCTGTGAGGTGTGCACAGCACAGAACTCTGCCAAGGAGGCAAAGCTTCAAAGTGGTACTGCTAACCAGCAGCATGGAGATCCCCTAGGAAGCTGTTAAACACATGAATTCTTAGCACCACTCCTGACCCTCTGAGTCAGGCACTATGGGGTGGGGTGCAGCTGTCTGTGTTCAGCACACCCTTCAGGTTGCTGATACAGCTGATATCAGAGGGTGATGCTGCCCTGAAAGCAGCTGGAAGATTTGGGTTTCTTTCTTTCTCGCCCTGACTGGGGCAACAGCACAACTGGCTGACCAGAGCCGTGGATGCCTTCATGGTGAAACTTCAACTCTAAGCACATACCGGGCAAAAAAGAAGTGTGCAGGGTTTTCCTGCTTACAAAGCACAGAAAGACAGTATTCAATTTATTTATTTTTTCATTTTCTTTTGAGACAGCCTGTTACCCAGGCTGGAGGGCAGTGGTGAAATCTCAGCTCACTGCAACCTCTGCCACCCAGATTCAAGTGATACTCCTTCCTCAGCCTCCTGAGTAGCTGGGATTACAAGTGCACACCATCACACCCAGCTATTTTTGTACGTTTTAGGTAAAGACAGGGTTCCATCATGTTAGCCAGGCTGGTCTCAATCTCCTGACCTCACGTGATCCACCCATCTCAGCCTCCTAAAGTGCTTACGGGAGTGACCCACCGCGCCTAGCCTATTTTTCTTTATTTCTAACAGTAACCATGCAGGAGCTGGTACTATTAGGCCCCTGCAATGCCAAGAACTGAGTTCATTTGCCCAAGGCCACACCTGAGGAGGCCTGAACCCAGAAGGAGCGAGGCCAAACCCCAAGCTTCTCCTGCTCTGCTGTTTGGTGGGGAGTAGTATGCCCCAAACTCTAAAGCACACCCACGCCTGAGGAACTTGCTAATGTGCAGATTTTGATGCAGTAGTTCTGGCTGGGTCTGAGGTTTTTTGTGCCGGGCCAGCTAGCATGGGAGGCCCATGCTACTGGCTGCAGCCCTCAAGAGCAGTGGTTGTGCACTTGCCTACTTGTCCTTAGGCTAGTTTGAATTTCTGTATTATAATAAGATTTTTATTTGATTTCCTCAAAAAGCAGACTTCAAGACAGGGACTTGATTGCAAGGAATCTATCCAGGAGGTAATCTGGGAGGCACAAGTGAGGCATTTGGGAAAGAAAGCGAGATAGGGAAAGAGAAGTGTCATCCAGTGAGCACAGACAAGGCTGTAGACGTCTGCCCCAAGGATGGGAAGCCAAGCCAAGCGTGCATCCACCACTCTGTTGGCTTAGTGCTCTTGTAGGCTGTGGTACAGGAAAGTCTTGGGCAGGAAACCTAGACTCAGGGTGAGAAAACTGGCCAACTGGGCCGCCCAGCTGCTCCAGAGTGGGTCAGGAGCCGTGGGAAGGCAAACAGTGGCTGCTCAACAGCCAAACACTGCTGCAGCCTGCATGACATGTCAGCTCTAGAAGGAGCCTCACAGGCATCACCTCTTTCTTGTCACATCCCTACCTATGAGCCAGGTAGTAGGAAGAGTGGATGGGAGGAAGGGGGTTGGGAGGTAGGAGACAGAGAAGGTGGGAGGTAGGATGGGTGGGAGGAAGGGCGGGTGGAAGGCAGAGCGTGCAGGAGGCAGGGCAGGTGGAAGGATAAGTTGGAATAAGAACTAGTGAAAGGAAGATCCAGTGGGAGGAAGGGCCGGTGGGACGCAGGGCTGGTAGTCCACTCCTGCCTTTTAAGATGCTAAATGATTCATCAAGTGCACCAAGCCTGGGAGTGAGAAAGCCAGGACATGAATTCTGCTTTTCTGAGTCTTTGACCCCAGTTAGTGCACACCCCACACTTGGACCAGTTTCCTGGAGACATCCTGTGGTTCCTACCCTGATGCCCTTTGTTCCTGTGGGTGAAATCACAGATGCTTTTTTTTCTAAAGTGCAGTATCTTCCCTGGGCTTAGTTTACACAATGAAACTCCACCTCCCACTGCCTAAGCTTCCTGGGTGGGCGTTTGGCTGGGTGTGTATTTTCTTTATTATGCACCTGCATTTACAGGGTTTCTCTCTGGGTTGATTGCTGCCCAGTCTGAGGTTGCTAGTGTGGCCATCATTTCTGGAAAGAACTCATTCCACAGGCAGCCTGCTGAAACCCCAGCACAGTGATTACAATAGGCCTGGCTTTCAGCCTTCAAGGTAGTGGTGCAGATGGAACGTGGTGGCCAACACCTGGAGGGCCAGGGTTGGAATGATCAGCTGTCACAGTGCCTGGATGAATTCGCCTCAGCATCTCTGTGGAAAACAGGTGAAGTGAGGCTCCAGCTGAACCACCAATGGCCATACCCTGAGGAAGGGGCTGAGGCTAGGGCCCACATCCTCTTTGTTAATCCTCCTGCTTCTAGAGTCCAGTCTCTCATATTTGAGGAAGCAATTCTTACCCAGAGACTCCAGCCTTTGCCCTCCTCAGGGCAGCTCTCACTCCGTAACAGTGGGATGAATCCTGCTCAAACACAGACTGGCCCTCTTGATGTCCAGAGATGTCTCTGAGTCGGGGCAGCTTCCTCTGGGAACAGTCAACAGCAGCCTCCCCAACTCCCAGGCAGCAAGTGAGCCCAGGAGATCACTGCCAGTTGCCCATGGTCTGCAGATAGGACGGGATGGGATGGGATGGGATGGGGCCTGCATTGTCATTAGGGAGGTTTAAAGTGGCAGGCTCACTTCAAAGCCAGGCCTCCAAATAGGTGTATGATGTGCTTCCAATCATATTAAGGCAAGCACATTTTCTAGAGGTTTGTTAGCTATAATTGGTTTCTCTGTAATATTCTGATAGCAGGAGTGGCCCAGCAGGAAGCTTCCTATCCCTTGATGTCATGCACTTGTGTTCCATGGAGGGACCCAGTGTACAAGCCAGTGGTAGGTCACTCGAGACCATTGATCTAACCTCGACAGCTTCTTTTCAGTCAAAGGGAACGTGTTACACATGATCAGCCGCAGCAAGTCTCTTGCTAGAAACTCACCGAGCTTAGACTGTGGCTTTCTTAGCAACTTTGGCCTTGAAACCTACCTGAACTAAAAGAAGTCTTTCTACTTTAAAGAAAGGTGAGGATGGCCCAGCACAGCCCTGGACACCCAGCAGGCAGGTATGTTGCACAGAAAAGCAGAGACATTGGCCTGAAAAATACAGCACTGCAACCTCACCTCCAGTCATCCACCAGCCCAGTGACCTTAGGCCAGTGGCTCTGTCTACATGTCCACTCCTTCGAATATAGCTACAGGCACATATGCTGTGCAGGGCACTGTTGTGGGCACCAGGACACAGCAGGGAGAAAGGCTGGCCACACTGTAAATGAGAAGCAAAACAGCCCAGAGGAGGCCACTGTGCAATTGTGTTTAAAATCAGTTTTGCTCAAAATACATTCCAAAGTATTTATAAGAGGATGGGGCAGAAGCTTTTTAAGAAAGTAGTGTATGTGAAAACAAGTTAGGGGAGCCTGTTTCAGCAAAGGAAATCCTTTCAGAGCTGGGGAAGCATTCATTAGGAAGGACGGGTTGGAGCCTGAGGAGAGCAGAAGGGCCTGACGCTCTAGGAGTCAGAAGGGGTCTGGGATGGACAGAAGTGTCTGGGAATGGGGAGATGGCACCCCACAAAGGCTGGTAAAGTGAGGCCTCGTGTGGCGCTAACATCCTGCCTTGTGCTTTAGGAGGCCACTTAGGAGGTGGTGTTTGGGTGGAAGAAAAGCTTTTTGTATTTTCTTTCTGTGTTTACATTTTCTTCCTAAGAGAGCATTGGGAAAACATTTCCACAGTCTCCCGCTGTGGGGTTATGGTGGGTGGAGGGAGAGCAGGAATAGGGACAGTGTTTATTCTTCTCAGCTCTGTGCCATTTCCTGGCCTACAAACCTTGTGCCAGTGCAGTCAAGAAATTTAGGAAAACAAAACTCACCAACCTAAAAATGTGTACAAAAACAGAGCCCCACACATCCAGAGATAAATAGCTCTGGGCCCTGGGGCCTCTGTCCTGAAAAGCCCGTTATCTTTCCCTGGCATTTCCTAAGCAGTCCTGCCTTGCAACAACTGTTTGGAGAAGGGACGGTGAGGTAAGCGGGAACACATAAGAGGTTCATTCATGGGTTGCTTTGAAGCACCATGCGCTTTTCTGGTATCAAGAATGAATAACATTTAACACCAGTAGTAAAACATTGCTGCAATGACAGCATGGTTGAGTGACATCATGCCTTCATTCCAAAGACCTGAGGTGTTGCTCCTGAGCCCCCACTGGGGACGCAGCCCAGGTTCATGCTCTCAGGATGCACACATGCACTCTGAAAATGTTTGCTGTTAGGGCTGCAAACCCTCGGTGCCACCAGCTTTACCTGATACAGCATCTCCGTGGAGGTACCATGGAGCATTCAGGGTAACCCCCCAAAATGAGACACAACTGCTTAGCTGGACTGACTTATTCCCAAGACTCAGAGGCTGATTCAATAAATAGAGGGCCATGTGCTTAGGTTTGTTCTTTTCTGCTTGTTCCAATCTCTGTTTGCCCCTTTACAGCTCTCTCACAACTTCTAATGTGCATCTCTCTTTTGATACATGAAACTTCTTGAAGTTTTGAATGGCAAACTGAAGAGGTTCAGAGTACGCCACCCCAAACTTGCCATGTGAACACAAAGATTATTTGGAGCTAAAGGTATTTGAGATTCAGCAGATGCAGAAAGAAGCCTTCCCAGAGCTTCCCTTATCTGACTAAAAGCAGACACTTCTGAGAATTGAAGATGGTCATAGATCCCTATCCTGGGGCAGGTTTGTGCCATGAAGGAGCTGGAAAGTCAGTGTCAAAATGGACCTGCCCAGACGAACCTTACTCCATCAGTTTCCCTCAATGTTTTTTCTTCCCCGAGTTTGCCATCCTCAGAAGCCTGAAAGTTTTTCTTTTGTCTTATCCCTCTTCTGTACAATTATTGATTTTTTTGTTAAGGTGCTATATGAGCCCAAGTTCTAACCACTCCTTAGCCTTATTCGTCATTGAATTTCCCATATGTATGTGCAATGCACATATTAATAAACTTCTCTTTGTTTTTCTCGTGTTAATCTGTGTCTTTTCAATGTAATTTGCAAGACTCCAGCTGGAGAACTAAGAAAGGGAGGGAAAAATAATTCTTCAATATCTCAATATCATGTCACCTGGACCATTACCAATGTGGAAAGCAAGCCTCTCAATATTAAAGAGGAAAGTCAGGTTTCAAAAGGGTAGGTATTGTGTGAGACACAAACATAGAGAAAGGTGGATTCCTGAATATCCTCAATGGTTATCTGAGTTTTATGATTTTGGTACTTAGCAAATACTGATTTCTAACAATTAAAAACACAGAGCGGTACAAGTTTCCTAAGTACCCATCTTCAAAAGATGCTGTAACCTATTCTTGTACTATAATGCAGTACAAAAGAATAGCCACCAATGGTTTGTAATCCAGGCCAGGTGACACTGCCAGCCAACAGTAAGCCCAGGGAGAAGTGTTTCCTCTATCCTTTCTTCAGGTAAATGATTTCACAATTGTGACCTAGCAAGGGACTCAAAACACCTGTCACCATTGTGTCTGAAGGACTCCACAGCAGGCAGGTGACATGAGCGATCTGTGATTTCAGAGTGTGAACTCATCTGTGTATCCACAATCTTGAGACCACAATCTTGAGTGGAACTTGAGGCAGAAAGTCAAATGCCTTTGACTCCAGGGGCCTCGACAAATGTGCATAAAGTCAGGGTGCAGGTCAGCATGTCTAGTAACCCACAGCATGGCTGCATTTCTGCAGGGCTTGGCAGGTCATAGTCTCCTCTTTTCTCCCACACCTCCCGCCCAGGAGGTCAAAGCATGCTGCAGACACCCCTGATACAGGCCAACCTGGTGGGTAGGGCTTTCCGGGCCATGCTGGGTGAAAGGATGGCTGGATAGATTATGGGCACACAGCAAAGCTGAGACTGGCCCAAAATAACTGGCACATCTGTCTCCTGAATGAACCCACCGTCATCCCAAGGCAGCCAGGTCTCTGCAGAAGGAGGGCACTGAACTGCCCTGAACAAGCAATGAGAACTGGACAGACAGGATGTGTGTGAAGTACTCTCCAAAGGGCGTGGGCTGCTGCAGCACAGCATGGAGTTCACTTCGCCTGGCGATGTGGACTGTTTACAAAGTGCTGCATTGGCCGCCCCTGGCCCTGATACAAAAGTAAGAATCTAGAGCCCCAACGCCAAGGCCTCCCTTAGATGAGGTCACCAGGGAGCAAACCCTCCTGTGGTTAACACAATTATCCTATTTTCTTTTATTTCCGTAACTCTTCTAGATTCACAGTCGGTAGTGTTGAAGGACTATGATAAATAGGCGCTGTCACTCAGAAGTTAGGTGCGCTGGATTCGGACACCAGATCTGGTGGCTGAAGCACATCTGCCCTCATCCAAGAAATCTGGCCCAGAAGCTGTAAGGCATGGAGGTGCCCTCACACCTCATGAGGGACACGGAAGAGGATGGCACAGTCTCCAGGTACTGGCCATCAGGGTACCTCTGAGCTTTATAACTACCTGTGAGGTGTGAGGCAGTAAATCTCACTGAAAAGTGTTGAAACCTAGGCTCAGCCTAACTTGCCCAAAGTCACATGGTAAATGGTAAGGTTGCTGGGATGAAAGCTAGCTCTTTCTGGGTCCAGTGTGTGTGAGACCCCTCTGTGTGCCATGAAGGACATCCTCTAAAGAGAGAGAAAAAGAGAAGAGTGAGCAAGAAGAAGAATAGAGAAGAGAAAATGCATGCCCCCCAAAACTCACCCATCTGCCAACCAGCTCTATAACCCTATGCAGGTCACTGGACCATTCTGGGATTTAATTAACCTTCTCTTGAAATTCTGCACACAGATTCTCAGTAGGGCTCAGATATCTTGGATTTTTAATGAATGCCCTTGAGTGATTCTTACCATGACATGAGTTTGAAAAACACAACCATAAAGTGTCTAAAATCCTATAGATTATAATTAAATGTTCATAGTGCCCCATAGCTCCAAGTGCAAATAGACCCCACTTAGCTATTGTAATAAGACTTTGCACCACATTTTTGGGAACTGTCTGTACAGGCCAATCCCATGCCCCAGTAGTCTCCCCCTTTAATGAACTCAGGGATTACCCAGAGATATTCTAAATGCAAATTCTGATTCAGAGGGTCTAGTGAGGTGGAGGTTTTGCATTGCTGACCTGTCAAACCCTGGGAAAATGAGGCCATGCCATGTGTGGACAACACGCTCCCAGGTACTGTCAATCATACTGGTCCAGGGACCCCACTCTGAGCAGCAAGGATGTGGAGCACCTCTTCCAAAACTGCCTGTGAGGCATGGGGCACAGTGGGCCCAAGCATGGACCCCATTGGTCCTTGGGGCATCGGGACAGCCAGCCTCAGGGGGCCAGAGCAACAGCCGTTGATTACCCCAGGTCATCATAAATATTTGTCCCATAAATATATTTTTCTTTGTGTATCTTGACATAAAGTTTCAAAGTTCTGCATAGCCCTGTGGTTCTTAGCATTTACTGGGGCACAGACTCCAATGAAAGCAATGGGATCCCATACCCTAGAAGATAACTCACAATATAAAAAGCTTTGCCTTCAATGTCAAGAAGTCTTTGGATTCTCATAGTGCTATGCCTGCAATGTTTCCATTATACAGTTTTGAAACCCTGTGGGCACATCCACTCCTCATGGCCTGGAGTGTTTCAGGACTGAGTCTGAGGATGGGTTTCTAAGTATAGCCCCTTGGTGTCAGAACTTTGACCCTCATCATATGACTCCACCAAACAGCAGTGGAAATGCTCACATTAACTCTGAAAGCAGTGGTGACACAACCTCCATGTTGTCAGAGACAAAGTTGTTTCAGCAAAACACGCCCACTGCAAGAAACTGTCAACGCTGAATTTAAATTGTTTCAGATTTATTTATATTTAATTTATAAATGTGGGTTGGTTTCATAGTGGTTTAAGGCCCGTAAGCACCAAGGATTTACATCTACTTTGAGGTCTGTACAGATTTAGATAAATTACAATAAAATAAGTCAACACCAAAAAAGAACAAAAATTCCTTTGCCATTTGAAAGGCATTTGCACAATTCCAAATTTGAAAAATGTTGCCCCATGAGCGCCAGGGTGTGCCAGAAACTCCAACCCACTCTCCCTGCAGATTTGCTGCACAGCAGCCTCAGCTCAGCAGGCTCCACGCCTGCCTAACCTGAGGTGCCAGGTCTGCTCCACGGTGAAGTGGACGGGGTGCTTATGAAGCTTAAGGGCTTATGAAGTGGATTTTGCTTGTGACACATTCCCCATGTTTTGGCTTCAGAAGCTGGCCGTGTGATGTTGCCTGTGGGCTGTGAGCTCAGGGCCTCCAGTTGCCCTGATACCCTCATGCCTCTCCCATTTACCTCTCAGTCCACCAGTTATGTTATTTCCACCACTGGGGTCTCTTCTGTCGGAAACATAGATCACCACCTTTGACAAAAAGGCAAAGACAGCAAAGGAGAGGAGGGGAGAATGGAATTCACTCTGCGTTCCAGCCATGGATCAGGTACTTAATCTACACATACACAGAAATTAACCACTATCATCCCATCTTTTCAGACTAGGAGGCTGAGGCTTAACAGGTGTAATTTCTTACCAGGGTCACATAATCGTGACTGGAATAGCTGAAGTGAGAATGCAGGTCTCTGCAGCTCTTTCCACACGGCCCACTGTGCCTTTGCATAACTTAATTCATGACAGCATTTCATTTTCTAAACAAATTCCTGATGAATGGCAAAGAGGAGGTTTTGAAGGGAAAGGAAAAATACTAGAAACATGAGGAACAAAAATCTTAGAACACAGAGAAATATCTCAAGGAGGAGAATGAGTAGACATAGCTGGGGTGTGTCCGTGGGACAAAGAACAACTTGCTAAATCAGAGGACTTGGGAAGTTGAGAGAGAGAAAACTCACCAGGCCAATTCTGCTGTTGTCCTGATTTTCTCAGGTTCCCACTGGAAACATCAGTAATACTTGCTGATTTATTTAGGTGCTTATATAAGGTTTCACAAGTTTAAAGTAGTGCTCAGCTGCTTATGTATTCCATCCAACCATCCAATGAGTCTTAGAAAGTGGATTAGTCAGCGTCTCCAGAGAAACAGAACCTGTAGTATATACAGGCACATCTCATTTTATTGCTTTTGCTTTATTATGCTTTGCAGACATTGCATTCTGTACAAATTGAAGTTTTATGGAAACCCTGTCTTGAGCAAGTCTACAGGCGCCATTTTTCCAACAGCATGTGTTCACTTCATGTCTTGATGTTACATTTGGTTATTCTTGTAATATTTTAAGCTTTTTTGTCATTATTATATCTGTTACAGTTGTCTGTGATCAGTGATCTTTGATATTACTATTGTAATTGTTTTGGGGCACCACAAACTGCACCCATATAATACAGTAAATTTAATCAATAAACACTGTATTGTATATATTCTACTCCACTATCCAGCTGTTCCCGCATCTCTCTGTCTCACCTTGGGCCTCTCTATTCCCTGAAGCACAACACTATTGAAATTAAGACAACTAATAACTCTACGGTGGACCTCTAGGTGTTCAAGTGAAAGGAAGAATCATACATTTCTCACTTTAAACCAAAAGCTAGAAATCACTAAGTTTAGAAGATAGGCTTCTTGTGCCAAACAGTTATTCGAGTTATGAATGCAAAGGAAAAGTTCTTGAAGAAAATTAAAAGTGCTACTCCAGTGAACACATGAATAATAAGAAAGTGAAACATCCTTATTTGTGAATTTGAGAAAGTTTCAGTGATAGGGTTAGAAGATCCAACCAGCCACAACATTCTCTTAAGCCAAAGCCTAATCCAGAGCAAGGCCCTCTGCTCTCTAATTCAGTGAAGGCTGAGAGAGGTGAGGCAGCTGAAGAAGAAAAGTTTGAAGCTAGCAGAGATTGCTTTATGAAGTTTAAGGAAAGAAGCCATTTGTAAAAGCCATAATGTAAAAGCACAAGAAACTGCAGCAAGTTATCAAGATCTAGCTAAGATAATTAATGAAAGTAGTTAAACTAAACAGATTTTCATAGACAAAACAGCCTTCTATCACAAGAAGATGCCAGCTAGAACTTTCATAGCTAGAGAGGAAAAGTCAGTGCCTGGCTTCAAAACTTCAAAGGACAAGCTGACTTTTTTTAGGGACTAATGCAGCTGGTAACTTTCTTAAATTAAAGTCAATGCTCATCTTCCATTCTCAAAGTTCTAGGGCCCTTAAGGAATATGCTAAATCTACTCTGCCTGTGCTCTATAGTTGGAACAAAGCCTAGGTTATAGCTCATCTGTTTACAGCATGGTTTCCTGAATATTTGAAGCCCACTGTTGAGAAATACTGCTCACACACACATACACACACAAAAGATTTATTTCAAAATATTACTGCTCATTGACAATGCAGCTGGTCATACAAATGCTCTGATAGAGATGTTCGAGATTAATGTTGTTTTCACACCTGCTAGCACAATATCTGTTCTCCAGCCCATGGATCAAGGAGTAATTTCAACTTTCAAGTCTTATTATTTAGGAACTACATTTTACAAGGCTATATCTGCCATAGATAGCATTGGTCTTATGGAACTGGGCAAAGTAAATTGAAAACCTGTAAAGGATTCATTATTCTAGATGCCAAGAATATACAAATGGGAAAAGATTAGTCTTCTCAAGAAGTGGTGCTGGAAAAACTGGATATCCATACACAAAAGAATAAAATTGGACTCTTATCTCACACAACATAAGAAAATTAACTTAAAATTGATTAAAGACTTAAACATAAGACCTGAAACTTTAGAACTATTTGAAGAAAACCTAAAGGAAAAACTACCATACATTTGTCTGGACAATTTTTTTTAATACTTGACTCCCAAAGCCCAGGCAACAAAAACAAAAATAACTAGATGCCATTAAGAACATTCATGCAGCAAGTTATTAAGGGAGATTCATGAGAGAAGGTCAGAATACCAACATTCACAGGAGGTTGAAAGTTGATTCTAAGCCTCATGTATGACTTTGTGGGATGCAGGACTTCAGTGGCCTACCCCTTAACTATTAAGACTATCAGTGAAAAATATTTCTTTCTGCCTGTTATACATATTCCCACATTCCACAATAATCTATTCCTTCAATATCATCCACTGAAGTGATATATTGTAAACTCAGCAATTAATAGTTTTAACTTTATTTCCCAAAATATGTTATTAGAATTTATAATACTTAAGGCACTATTATGTATTTTCTTAAATTTTACACATAACCAGCACCTTTGTGGGAGATCAATTGACTGAAGATGTGTGACTATAGATTTATGGGTTTATTTCTGAGTTCCTTATTTTGTTGTATTGGTTGATGTGTTGGTTTTTAGGCCAGTAGCATGCTGTTTCAACTACTATCACTTTGTAGTATAGTTCAAAATATGGTAGTGTAATGCCTTCAGCTTTGTTCTTTTTGCTCATGATTGCCTTGGCTATTTGCATTTTTATGGTTCCATATGAATTTTTAGATTTTTTCCTTAATCTTTAAAAAAGATATTGGAATTTTTATAGGGATTATATTGAATATGTAGTTCACTTTGGGTAGTATGGAAGTTTTAACAATATTTATTTTTCCAGTCAATGAACAGATATATCTATTTATTTGTATCTTCTTCCATTTCTTTAATTAATAGCTAACAGATATTAAAAATTATTGACATCATTAATCATTAGGGAAATGAAAAATTAAAACCACAGTGAGATAGTGCCTCATACCTGTTAGAATGACTCTCATCAGAAAGAGGAAAGAAAACAAGTGTTGGCAAGGAAGTGGATCAAAGGGAATCCTTGTACAATGTTGCTGGAAATGTAAATTAATATAACCATTGTGGAAAAGAGTAAGGAGATCCCTGAAAAAAACTAAAAATAGAAGTACTTATGATCCCTTGATCCCACTTCTGTCTGGGAATTTATCCCCAAAATTTGAAATCAATATATGGAAGACATGTCTGAAATCCCATGTTTATTGCACAGTAGTCACAGTAGCCATATTATGGACTCAGGCATCCATCAAAGGATAAATGCGTAAATATGTGGTATATATGCAAAATGTCATACTATTAAACCTCAAAGACCTAAAGACAGAAATACCATTTGACCCAGAAATCCCATTACCGGGTATATACCCAAAGGAATATAAATCACCTTTAAAATAAGGAAAAAATTCTGCCATTTGCAACAATATGGATGGAGTTGGAGAACATTTTGCTAAGTGAAATATGACAAACACAGCAAGAACAATACCACATGTTGTTCCTGATATTGGAGTCAAGACAGTCAAAACTGTCTTGAACTCATACAAGCAAGGACTAGAAGGTGGTTATCAAAGGCTAGGAGGTGGGGAGAATAGGGAGATTATAGTCAAACAGTAAAAAGCCTCAGTTAGGAGGAATATATTTAATTTTTTAGATCAATATCACAGTATGTTAAGTATAGCTGGACATTTCAATATTGCTAAACTACAACTTGTCTATATACAGTAAAAAAAAAAAAACAGATCTGTGTTTGAGATTGAATCTTGCCAAATAGCCTCTTGATATTTCATTCCCTGCCCCCGCCTTTTTTTTTTTTTTTTCCATCTACAACATAGTTCTTGACTCTTCCTCCTGTTGGACACCTAGTTTAACCCTTTGGATTGGTAAATAGAAACAAACACAGTGTAACCTCTTACTGGTCTGAGCAAGAACACTAAGGGATCAGGAAAAAATCATTTAGGCCAGACTAATAAGAACAATTAGGACATACGCTTAATCCCTGGAATATTGAATCTTTTGCCATCCTAGAGACACTTTTCTTCCTTCCCCTCATGCTGAGGCACATGTGATACTTTCATAACATGGTTTAAGTTCATTTACATTAATTATTTTGAGTCTGAAAAATAATGTAAACTTCGTTCTAACACACTTATTGTCAAGCAATGGAGGATAACTTTGCTTGAGTAGCTTTTGTCTCTTTTTTCTTAATTGATTGAAGTGAAAAAAAAACAAAACAAACTTGTTTTTCAGACATCTCACTACTCAGCGTGTTCAATGGAAAAAACAGTCTACAGGACAAAACCAAGAGTCAAATGTCACCTCATTCTGAATTTTTTACTCCTCATGTTTTTATACTGAAGAGTCATGGCTTGGACAAGGATACCCATAGCATCAGGGGTACTGGAAGTAAAATAAATTGTCAGGAGATGCTGACTGCTAAGGTTCTCTGCTGTTGAGACTTTATATAGGTTATTTCTCAGAATACTAGGTATCATAGCAGAGTTGGGTTTGCGGGGTCAGTACTGAGTACTTGAGGGTTAATCTGGTAGCTCCATGATTTCTAGGTATAAAATTATTCTATCTTAAATCATGTAACCAAGGTCTGTATAATTATTTCAATATAATGATATTTAAGACATGAGTTTATTGTACTACACTTATTGTTCAGTTGGTAAAACAAATTTAACATCTTCTCTAAATAATAATTTGAAAATGTCTTTCTAATAAATCAAACTAAACCATATCAACATTTTGTGAAAATTTATATTTATATGTATTTCATCAAAGTAGCATCCCTAATTAGATAAATGATGGACTGAATAACCAATTTTATTGTTAATTTTTCATTCTGACATCCCATTCCATTTATTTCAATTATGATATTTTATGTATATTGTGAATTATTTGTATGATATGTTAGCTCATGCATTTTTAACAAGACAAATTGTGCTGAAAAGAGCAAGTATTTTATAAAAATTTTCTAAAATAAGGGCAGAAATTCTGACATAAATATATATATTTTTTTGAGGAAAATCAACACTTTTAATTTTGGTTTGTAATTCTTAAGACAATGTTTGTATTAGCTGTTAAGAGATCAAAACAACATTTAAGAATTACCCTATGTAACTGAATAAAGTAGTCAGATATTTATAGAATACATTAATTTTTATTGGTAACATGAAATTTGTCAACTGGGAAGTCAAACACAAACAATTTGTTAAAATTATAAATATTTAAATAAGCATTAAAGTGTGAAATAAAAGAAAGAAAGAAGTGATTGTATTTCTCATATGATTGTCTTTTTGGTTTGTAAAGCTTTATTTCTTTTTTTCACGAATTTTACCTTTTCATACAAAGAAAATATGAATAAAAAATAAGTCAATTCTTTTGAAATGAAAATGTTCTCAGTAAGTGGCTTGGTCATTTGAAATATGATATTTGCATGTGTATGTATATGTATTATTAACAAAGTAATTAATTTATGCTATTATCGTTATTAGTTAACATTAACTTGTTAAGAACAATGCATTAAAAGAATAAAAGTAAATATGAGCTATAACAGTAGAACAAAGTTTGTATAGATATTACTCTTTATATAGGCAATTATTACCAGAATTTTTAAAAAGAGAGCCTATCATAAATTTATTTAAATTACTAAGGAAGCAATCTATCACAAATCTGTCCAAATTGCAAGACAAGTTTGAAATTTTGATATATCTTTTAAAAGACCACAATTTTTGCTATCCCTGTCTGAGTATCCTTTGCAATGCGACTTTGCATCTTCTTCCTTGAATAGGTGGGGTCTGTTTTCTTACCCTTTCTGTCAGGGCTTTGTTAGATGACTAGATTTAACCAATGATTCATGAGCAAATGCGACACATGCAAAAGACTTGAAAAGCGTTTCACATTGTATCAGTTCTCTCTTGCTGCTTTTGTGATAGCCTGATGGATGGTGGGAGGTACTAGGCAAAGTTAGCCCTGTTGACCGTCTGATATTTGTTACCAGGGATATAAGTTAGGGCATCCTCAAAAATTCAGTCTCATCAGCTGAGATTGGAGGCCTCAAAAATTGGCCTAATCCAAAATTTAGTATTGCCGGTGTTCTGAATTTTGGAGATTCTCATAGACTTGTAGTGGTATCCCTTTGTTTTAAATTACATTTTCCTGAATGACATATAATGTGAAGCATTTTTTTCATTTGCTTATTTGTCATCAGCAAATCTTCTTTGGCGACATGTCTATTGTGATCTTTCATTCATTTTTAAGTCAGATTTTCTGTTTTCTTACCATTTAGTTTTGATCATTCTTTATATATTGTGAATAATAGTCCTTTATCAGGGTCTTCTGCTTCTCTGTATAAACTTTGGAATCAGTGTCTCAATATCCAAAAAACAACCTGATGGAATTTTAAATGGTGTTACATTGAATCTGTAGATCATGTTGGAAGGAACTGACATCTTGACAATATTGAGTCTTTCCATAAATGCAGAATATCTCTCCCGGTATTTAGTTCCTTTTAATTTCATTTGTCACAGTTTTGTAGATTTTCTCATACAAATCTTATGCCAATTTTGTTAGATTTATACATATGTATTTAATTTTGAGGGATGCTAAAATAAATAGTAGTATGTTTTTAATTTCAAATTCAATTTCTTTATGGCTGGCATAAAGGAAAGCCATTGACAATTATATATTAACCTTCTATCCTGAAAACTTGTTATAACCCCTTATTAGATTCAGAAGTTTGGGGGTTTTTTATTTATTTTTTTTTTTGGTCAGTTCTTTCAGATTTTCTACATAGGTGACCATGTTATCTGAAACTGGTAAAAGTTTTCTTTCTTCCCAATTTATATACATTTTATTTATTTTACATTTCTTATTGCATTAGCCAGGACATCCAGCATTGTGTTGAAAGGAGTAGTGAGAGGGGACATCCTTGCTTTTTTCCTGATCTTAGCAGGAAAGTTTCTAGTTTCTCATCATTAAGTGTGATGTGTTCTTTTTTATTTGTTTGTTTTTTGTAAATATTCATCAGTTGAAAAAGTTCTCCTCTATTCCTAGTTTGCTAACAGTTTGTCATGAATACGTATTAGATATTGTCACATGCTTTTTCTGCAACGACTGATATGATTGTGAGCTTTTCTTTACTTTAGCTTGTTCATCTGATGTATTACATGGATTGATATTTGAATGTTGAACCTGCCTTGCACACTTGGGATAAATCGCAGTTGGTTGGGATGTATAATTCTTTCTATACATTGTTGGATTGCATGTGTTAATATTTTTCAGGGATTTTGCTTCTATGATTATGAGAAATATTGGTGTATATTTTTATTTTCTTGTATTTCTCTGGTTTGGGAATTAGGATTACGTTGGTCTTATAGAATGAGTTAGGAAATATTGCCTCTGCTTCTATCTTCTGAAAGACATGGTAGAGAATTGATATTACTTCTTACTTAAATGTTGATTAGAATTCACCAGTGAAACAGCCTCATGCTCGCTTGGGCAGTTATCAATTACAGATTCAATTGCTGCAACAGATATAGGCCTATTCAGGTTTTTTATTTCTTGTTATGTATATTTTGGCAGATTGTCTTTCAAGGAATTGGTCCACTTGATCTAAATTATTAAATATATGGGCATAAAGTTGTTTAAAGTATTATTACTCTTGTGATGTCCATGAGATCTTAATTGTACCTTTTTATTACTGATATTAGTAATATGTGTGATCTCAGCTTTCTCTCAGTATGGCTAGAGGCTAATTGAGATTAGTGATCTTTGTAAATTGCCATTGTTTGGTTTTGTTGGTATTCTCTATTGACTTACTTTTACAGTTATTGGTTTCTAGTTGATATATTTAGATCATTGGGGTTTAATGTGATTATGGATATAGTAGGATGCTATTATATTTGTTATTTTTCTATTTATTGCTTTTGTTGTTTGCTCATATTTTTGTTTGTTTTCCACTTATTTTTGCCATTGGTGGTTTATTAAGCATTTTAAAATATAATTACACTTTTTCCTTTTTAGCATATCATTTATCCTACCTCATTTATGTATTTATTTATTTTGAATAAATTTAAAAGGTACAAGTGCAATTTTGTTACATGTATATACTGCATAGTAATGAAGTCTGAGATTTTAGTGTATCCATCACCTTAATAGTATACATCATATTCATTAAGTAATTTCTCATTACCTACCTACCTTTGAACTCCCCACCCTTTCAAGTTTCCAGTGTCTATCACTCCACACTCTATGTCCATATATACACATTATTTTGCCCCCACTTATAAGTGAGAACATGCAATATTTACTTTTCAGTTTCTGTGTTATTTCTACAGCAAAATATGTGCAATTAATCTAAATCTTCTTTTAAATAACACTACACTGTTTCGTGGGTAGTGTGAGTACCCTGTAATAGCAAAATATTCCTAATTTCCCCTCTGTTCTCTTTTACTATTGCTGTTATTAATTTTACTTACACTAAAGTATCCATAAATATTATTTTATAGATATATGTATGCATTTTTACACATAAGCATACAAAATCAAAAACGGTATTGCTATCATTAGTTTGAACAAACTGTTAACAACTTTATTAATTAAGAATCATACAAATAAAAGTGTTTTATTTATTTCCATCTATTTCTTTTCCAGATTATTATTCTTTCTTCATGTAGATGTATGTTTTGACCTATATCAATTTCCTACTCTCTCAAGAACTTCTTTTAATAATTCTTTTGAGCCATGATTACTGGCAACAAATTCTCTCATTTTGGGGGGTCTGAGGAAGTCTTTATTTCTCCTTCACTTTTGAAAGATAATTTCACAGGACACAGAATTCTGGGTTGATTTTTTTTCCTCTTAACATTAAATGCTTCGTTTCATTTTGTGTTGTTCACATGTTTTCTAAGGAAAAGTCAGAGCTAATCCTTACTTTGCTCCTTATAGGTAAGATTAATTCACCCCTTTGGCTTCTTTAAATGTGTGTGTATATATACATATATATATATATTTTACCTTTGAGTCTCTGCAGTTTGAATAGGAGTATGTGTTCAAGTGGCTTTGTTGTTGTTTTCTGTTTGTTTGTTTTTACATTTATTCTGCTTGATGTTCCCTGAGATGCCTGTATCTGTGGTTTGCTGTCTTGCATTAATTAGGGAATTCTCAGTCAGTATTGATTCACATATTTCTTCTGTTCCTTTCTCTTTCTTCTTCTTCTTCTGGTATTTTATTACGTATGTTATGCATTGTGTTGTTATTCCACCATTCTTGGATATGTATTTGCTTACTTTTTTCTCTTTGCTTTTTAGTTTTGAATGTTTCCATTCTCTTCTTTATTTTTCTTTTTTTCTTTTCTTGTTTTTTTCTTTTTACCTTAAGTTACAGGATACAAGTGCAGAATGTGTAGGTTTGTTTCTATTCTTATAACCTGAATCTCAAAGATTCTTCAGTCATGTACGGTCTATTAATGAATCCATCATAGATACTCTTCCTTTCGTTACAATGTTTTTGATCTCTAGAAATTTTGTTATTCTTTCTTCTATTTTTATTTTCTTCATGTACCTTGCCCATTTGTTCTTATATGCTGTCTATATCATTCTTTAGCACCCTTAATAGATAAATTATAGCTGTTTTTAATTTCCAGTCTGATAATTTCCATAACTGTCATATTCAAGTCTAAATCTGATACTTGCTGTGTCTCTTCAAACTCTGTGTGTGTGTGTGTGTGTGTGTGTGTGTGTGTGTGTGTGTGTGTGCCTGTTTTCCAATGCCTTGTAATTTTTTCTTAGTAGTCGGAAATGATAAGGAACTGTGATAAGTAGGCCTTTTATAATGTGGTAAAATATGAGAGGACAGGAAGCATTTTATAGTCCTATGAATAGGTCTAAGTCTTTTAGTGCATTTGTTCCCTTGGCTGTGAACCTCATAAGTGTCTCTGTGTGTTTCTCCCACCTTAGGTGGGACAGATAGACTGGTGTGGGCTGATATTAGGTATTTCCTTCCCTTGTGTGGCAGGCTAGCATCATCTAGGGTTGGGTATTTCTTTTCCCACGTGTCTGTTAGGTTGAAACAACCCCAATAAATTAGACTCTGGTAATATAATTTATCTTGAGGGCAGATCTGGTTAGAAACAAAAATCAGAATGTTCCAGCATCTTTCTAAATGGTTGTTTTCCCTGTCCCTTTGTGGAAAGAATGAGGAGATTTTTCATCTCAATTTCACTGTGAGAATCTAGTAGAGCCTTAGGAGATTAAATTTACAAAACTGGGGGAAACTTCTGCTTTTTTTTTTTTTTTTTTTTTTGTGCAGACTTGTCCACAAAGAACATCCCACAGTTCCTTGATGACAGCTGAGCTTTTTCTACTGCATTACTGAGCTACCATGGAGGTTTCTGCTGGGAATTTTCTGCCTTTGTAAAGTGTGATTTATTCTGTGTCTGCCTGTCTGCCTGTCAACTCAGGAGAGGACAGTGGTTTGCCCTATAACTTCACTTCTCTGAAGGACCTAAGAAGAGACATTTATTTTTTAATTTGTTCAGCTTTATACTTGTGGTTAGAAATGAATCGTGACTTCCAATCTAATTACATGCTGGGCTAGAAACTAGAAAACCCACACACCAATTTTTTACCGGTTCAGAAGCTATACCTTTAAACAAAGTTTTAAAACAAGTTTTAATACTTGGATAACTTTGCCTTGATACCATTTCAATTCAGTGAATGTAGGAGCCATGTAAATAATGAAATCAATCATTTTCAAATTTATACAGACACATTTAGGTAAAAGAGACATGATCAACTTTGACAAGTCACTTTCATAAATTCATTCTAAAACACAAGTTAGATAAATAAATTGCTCTATATGTATTTCCATTAATGAAAGCTTTTGATAAAACATAATAAATACTTTAATATCCTTGGGTGGCTCCTATTTTGTGGTAAATATAAAATATATTTGAGAAATGTTCCTTTGTGTACCACTATAACTTCTGTTGGTTAAAGTTTTTAAAAAAATCATTGGGTTTACATAAATAGACATTTCAAGTTCACAATTCTCTTTTCAGTCTTATCTGTATGATTAATTACCACATGTTAAAACAGAACTATTTGCAGTTAAAAGTGATACAATGCTTTTATATTTTTAAATAGTAGTTCCTGTATTTAGCCTATGAGGAAGACTGAGTTAGTGACATTTAAATACATGCTCACCTTACTCACTTTCTTTGAAAATTGGTCATTGTCTGCATAGAAATTTGATAATTATTAGTCACTGAGGAACCTGGGCAGCCTTGAGTCACTCTCCCACTCCCAATGTTAGCTTCCAGAGTGATTCTCTCCTGAGTAGCAGAATCCACACTTTCATTATATTTATTTTAAGAATATGACATCTATTCCTGTTGTTTTTTATTAGAAATCCTTAGAAAGACATAATAAAATATAATATGACAATAAAAATACTACAACAAAAAATACAAAATAAATTTCAGTATAATAATTATTTACAAACCATTTTACATTGTATTAGGTATTACATATAATCTAGAAAAGTATTAAAGTATACAGGAGGATATATGTAGGTTACATGCAAATACTATGCCATTTTACATGAGGGACTTGAGCATCTATGAATTGTTGTATCCATGAGTGGTTCTCAAACCATTTATCTGCATATAGCAAGGGGAGAGTGTACCATGAAATTTTATAAAGATGTTAACTAGAGAAACAACCAAACAAAAAGAACTTAAGCTCTTTGTGTGATTTCTTTAAGAGTCTTCCTCTAAGATAAAAGGCATATAAATATTGTGCAATAGACTTTCAATATTGCAGACAAATATTGCCATATAAGTTATTAAGTTATATACATATATATTCAAAATATGTGAATTCATAAAGTATGATTTTATATAATATATAAGTGCAGCTCAATGGTTGTATTTAACATCATTTCAAAAGACAAATAGTAATTTTAAAACATCTTCTTTAAATAATTCATTGTATATTTCAATACAACATCACATTTCATACTCTGACCAATGCTATGAACCAACAGGCATTATGAAATCCCTTTTTTCTCTTAAATTAAAATAATATCTGACATTGTAGAGAATATTATAAATATAATATAAAATGTCTATTTTAAATACTAATTTTTTGTAATACTCTCCATTCACTACATTTCAATTTTATGCATAGCATAACATTTAAAAGCAAACCTCAAAATGCATAATGTATTATTAATTCTATAAAATATTTATACTAATACAATTGCTGTAGATATGTATGTATTTCTTTTATTTTGCAGGGGTTTTTTTCCAATTTTTGGATATGTTTTTAAATAGCATAATTTATCTCATTGTTTTGAAAAACGTAATCACGAGCTTTTTTTTTTAGAAACATATACAATATCTGTGTTCATAAAAATTTACTTAGTATTTGTTGTATAAAGTTTCACTGACACAGAGCTGCGCTTTAACAAGAAATTGTTTCATACGTTTTAATATTTCAGGCAACTCTTAAGTCTAAGGAAAGTGTATATACATGTTTATTTCTTGCAGTCACACATGAGTCTTTAAAAATACATTGAGACATACAGTTATGAGTAACATCTAGTTTATCTTGAAACAAATCAGTTTATTAAAAATATAAATTTCTATTTACATCATATTTCTAACATGCTGGAAATAACAAATTATTCTTAAAGTAATTTTCAGCCACAAAACCTATCATTTATTTTATTAAATTCCTAATGACTAAATTAACTGTTATTATATAAATCTCAATGAATGTTACTGATACATTATTAATGATTTTACCAACACTGAAAGGAATTCCGTAATTTGATCACATCATGACATTAGAGAAATAAAGTAGGACTTTTTCCTGGAGAGAGAGAACAAGATAAAGAACAAAAGAGAGAGAAACGTCCTTACCTTAATTACCCTCAGCCCAGCTTTTTCCAAACACATTTGTAAGTCTATGTTTACTAAACCATTCTTTTTGGCACACTTAGAAAAATATGAATTTCCATTTTCCTCTTACCTCATTTATAAAAGAAAACAAAAATACAGTTTCATGCTTCTATTATATTATCAACATTTAGTAGTTTAACTTATTGTAAGAGGAATTACCCATGGTGCATCTACACTGTCTTAGTTTTTCAGCCGTGTTTATCATTCAACAGACAATCAGCTAGCAGCTTTAAACTAACTGGGGATTTGTCATCCATCAATAGTCACCATTCATTTTAAATAAGAGAAGCTTCTCTTTGGTCTGAATTGTGTTTCTTCTTCCACAGAGATGACATTTTTCCACATACTAGATAGATTGCTCAGGTTGTATCAAAGAGAAGCGATTCATCTGTGACAAGCCAAGATCCACAATACAGTTAAGAATCCCACTGCTTACCTCCAATCCAGTAAGAAATGTTGGGTTTATCCTTCATGGATGGAGAACAAAGAAAGCAACTGACCCATGAAATAAGAAACATAGCTGAATAACTTCGGATGGCAAAGGACAAAAGTTGTCTCCTGGGTATCACAGAACTTTGAAACATATAACGGTGCAGTGCAGTGAGGGAGGTGGGACATCCAAGATGCATGAATCAATCCAAAAAGTATGGTCTAATTTTTACATAAGAGTAGTATAATTAAAATGAAAATGTTTGTCACTAAGATTCTTATAAAATAATAATTTATTTTTATGAACTTATTTTAAATTTTTACACACACTTTCATCTGAACTAGAACAAATATACATTTACCTGTGTAGCATTATGAATATGAAAATAAGTTTTCTTGGAATTTTTAAATATGTGACCTGTCTGTGTATTTAATCACCTGCCTAAACAAAATAAGAAACATTAATATTATTTACAGTGTTAACATATCTGATGCTTTTGAAGTAGCCAGGAATATCTCAATGGTTTTATTTATAAAATGTTTAATTTTTAGAAAAACATTATGCAGTAGTTACCATTTTATCCATATTTGACAGTTGAGGAAACTGAGAAATAGAATGTTGGATTAAACTTACCAGGTCACTAGGCCAGTACACTGTGGAGACAGAGATTTCAAATTCTGAGAGACTGAAACCACAACACATACATTTAACACTCTAATATGTCACACCTTAGTTTGACTATTGACAAAAATTCATTTCTTGGCCAAATTTTAAACTTCTGAGATGTCTTCTAGACCCATCTGTGCGCTGCCTTATAAAATCTAGTTTTAACAAAGACCTCACCAAGTCGGTTTAACAAGAACTCCCCACCTTTAATATCTGATCATCTGAATATCTGATCAGGTTCATCATCCTCCGCTGTCCTCTAGGCACTGTCTGATCCCCTGGCTGGTTTTCAACAAGAATTCTATAAGTCAGTTTAGCCGGAAACCCCTTGCCCTCGATATTTTCTCTCTGCAATTTTCCCTCTACTGAATCCCAATCCGCTCCTTGGCTATAAATTCCTACCTACCCAAGCTGTATTCAGAGTTAAACCCAATCTCTATCCTCCTCTGCAGGACCCCTTTAGAGTGGTCTTTGTTGATCCTAAAGAAAATCTGCCTTCCTTTACTAGGATAATGGAATATTTAATTATATTTAATACATATTCAAGTATAATCGAATATATTTTATTAATACAACCATCTATTCTCGAGTTAAAACAAATAATAAAAAATATTACTTAGTCTACATTTGTGCCAATAAAAAAAAATCCAGTATACAGGATACTCTTAGAAAAATATGTAGCACCAATGAATTCTCAGTAAGTAATTGTTGCAGGGAAATGAAATAAAACAAAATAAAAATAAATGACTGGATAAAAACTCAGAAAAATGAAAATTAACTATTTTTAATAAGTTTGATAATTTTGGTGGCTCATGTATCAAGGTGATATTTTATTCAATTTCTGGACAGCTCTGGTAGCTAGAATTGCTTATTTTGAAACAAATCTGCCTTCTGTCATTTACCTCAATAATCATAGTTCTGTCCTCTATTTTCATGCAAGCCTTTCCTGAAATTTGAAGAAGGACGTTGTTTTTATTTCCAATATGGATTTGTTTAGGGTACCTCATTTCACTCTTACTTGTATTTTCTGCATTTTGACCATGTACATTTACTTCCACTTGTCAAAAGATATTAACTTTCTGATGCGTATTCATGCATTTATGTAGCTATGAACCTTGATTACATTTTATATGCAATCAAATTATATATTGAAATCTTCCATATTAAGAAATAAATATTACCGGCTTTCCAGAAAGCCCCCTTGTGCACCATTTTAATCATCAGCCTATTCCAAAAGTAAACACTATTTTTTTTAAAAAAAGTAGAGACAGGATCCCTTTCTATTGCCCAAGCTGTACTGTAGTGTGGTGCAAGCAAAGCTCACTCTTGGGCTTAAGGGATCCTCCCACCTCAGCCTCCTGAGTAGCTAGGGCTACAGATGTGTGCCACCATGCCTAGCTAATTTTTATTTTTATTTTTAATTGGAGAGCTGCAGTACCACTATGTTACCCATGTTGTTCTTCAACTCCTGATTTCAAGTGAGCCTCTTCCACTTAGGGCTCCCAAAGCACTGGGTTATAGGTGTGAGCCACCACACATGGTCATAAACACTTTAAATTCCAACACCATAGATTTATCTTTTGCCTGTTTTTTTAACTCTGTGTGTGTGTGTGTGTGTGTGTGTGTGGTGTCACTATTTTGTGTCTGGTTTATTTAGCTAAACTTTTTAAGATTAAGTCGTTGTTAAATTGTTTTAGTTAGTAATAATTCACTTATTTTAATTGTCATATAATATTTCAATACATATATCATCATTAATGTAACCATTCTGCTGGTTGTGGGTACTGAGTTTTCTCCTAATTGTGAGTATGAAAAATGGTTCCATTAATATTTTTGACTTGTCTTTTGCTGAATATGTGAATACATTCTTTTGGATGTTTTTCCTTTCTTTCTTTTTTTTTTTTTTTTTTTTTTTTTTGAGACAGAGTCTCACTCTGTAGCCCAGGCTGGAGTGCAGTGGCGCAATCTTGGCTCACTGCAAACTCCCATTCTCTGGTTCCCGCCATTCTCCTTTCTCAGCCTCCCAAGTAGCTGGGACTACAGGCGCCCGCCACCGCGTCCAGGTAATTTGTTTTGTTTTGTTTTGTTTTGTATTTTTAGTAGAGACGGGGTTTCACCGTGTTAGCCAGGATGGTCTCGGTCTCCTGACCTCGTGATCCGCCCCTCGCAGCCTCCCAAAATGCTGGGATTATAAGCGTGAGCCACCGTGCACGGCCGGATATTTTTCTTGATATAAACTAAACAGTTAAATTTCTGACTCATAGTGTTTGTATAAGTTTGTAGGTACTTACAAAAAATTTTCCACACTGATTACTTCATTCTGCATTACCAACAGCAGAATATAACATCTACGCTTGTTAGACATTCTCTTAAACACTTAGTTCCATTGTCTTATTTTTCATTATAGATGTTTTGCAGCATGAGTTACGATAGGTACCACATATAAGGTTTAATTTATTTTTTCCTAGTGGCTAATGGAGTTGAGTAACTTTTCATGTTTCTATTGAGCTTTTTGAAGCCCTGTTTATAAAGGCTCATTTCAAATTTTTTACCAATTTTTATATGATTTTTTTTCCTCTTCTAGATTGGTAAAACTTCTTTTGTATATGTTGTATACATTTATCAAATGTATATGTTACAAATATCTCCTCTCTTTTAATGGTGTCTTTAAGGCAAACCAATTCTTAATCTGAATATAGTTCACTATTCATGTTTTTCCTGTAGAAATAACAGTTATTTGTGTTCTATTAAAAATATTTGCCTATTTCGCTTTAACTCATCAAAGGCAATATTCATGGATCCATATAGTTAAAAAATTATTATGCTTTATATGACTTTAAAGCAGAAATTGCAATTTGGTGGTGATATCAAGCTTCTTTATGAAACAACATTGATTAGTTCCCTACCACTTACTAATTTCAAATTTTGAGCTAAGCGTAGGAACACAACACTTTATCTTTAAAAAGTTTGAGAAAATATTTCTTCTCTTTGATATAGTATACATTTCAGATTAGCCAACCAATGATTTTTTTTTTTTTTTCTAGACGGCGTCGGGCTCTGTCACCCAGGCTGGAGTGCAGTGGCACAATCTTGGCTCACTGCAAGCTCTACCTCCCAGGTTCATGCTATTCTCCTGCCTCAGTCTCCTGAGTAGCTGGGATTACAGGCATCCGCCACCATGCCCAGCTAATTTTTTTATATATTTATTAGAGACGGGGTTTCACTGTGTTAGCCAAGATGGTCTCGATCTCCTGACCTCATGATCCACCCGCCTCGGCCTCCCAAAGTACAGGGACTATAGGCGTGAGCCACCGTCCCCAGCCCCAATGACTTTTTAATATGTAACATTACAATGCAAGGTGAAGAAAGCATTCAGAGAAATTAGAAGTAAGATGTTTACTTTCTATTCTATTTTACCCCCTAATTTTTTTTTTATTATTATACTTTAAGTTCTAAGGTACATGTGCATAACGTGCAGGTTTGTTACATATGTATACTTGTGCCATGTTGGTGTGCTGCACCCATCAACTCGTCATTTACATCAGGTATAACTCCCAATGCAATCCCTCCCCCCTCCCCCCTCCCCATGATAGGCCCCCGGTGTGTGATGTTCCCCTTTCCGAGTCCAAGTGATCTCATTGTTCAGTTCCCACCTATGAGTGAGAACATGCAGTGTTTGGTTTTCTGTTCTTGCGATAGTTTGCTAAGAATGATGGTTTCCAGCTGCATCCATGTCCCTACAAAGGACACAAACTCATCCTTTTTGATGGCTGCATAGTATTCCATGGTGTATATGTGCCACATTTTCTTAATCCAGTCTGTCACTGATGGACATTTGGGTTGATTCCCAGTCTTTGCGATTGTGAATAGTGCCGTAATGAACATACATGTGCATGTGTCTTTATAGCAGCATGATTTATAATCCTTTGGGTATATACCCAGTAATGGGATGCCTGGGTCATATGGTACTTCTAGTTCTAGATCCTTGAGGAATTGCCATACTGTTTTCCATAATGGTTGAACTAGTTTACAATCCCACCAACAGTGTAAAAGTGTTCCTATTTCTCCACATCCTCTCCAGCACTTGTTGTTTCCTGACTTTCTAATGATTGCCATTCTAACTGGTGTGAGGTAGTATCTCATTGTGGTTTTGATTTGCATTTCTCTGATGGCCAGTGATGATGAGCATTTTTTCATGTGTCTGTTGGCTGTATGAATGTCTTCTTTTGAGAAGTGTCTGTTCATATCCTTTGCCCACTTTTTGATGGGGTTGTTTGTTTTTTTCTTGTAAATTTGTTTGAGTTCTTTGTAGGTTCTGGATATTAGCCCTTTGTCAGATGAGTAGATTACAAAAATTTTCTCCCATTCTGTAGGTTGCCTGTTCACTCTCATGGTAGTTTCTTTTGCTGTGCAGAAGCTCTTTAGTTTAATTAGATCCCATTTGTCAATTTTGGCTTTTCCTGCCGTTGCTTTTGGTGTTTTAGACATGAAGTCCTTGCCCATGCCTATGTCCTGAATGGCATTACCTCGGTTTTCTTCTAGGGCTTTATGGTATTTGTTCTAACATTTAAGTCTCTAATCCATCTTGAATTAATTTTCCTATATGGAGTAAGGAAAGTATCCAGTTTCAGCTTTCTACTTATGGCTAGCCAATTTTCCCAGCACCATTTATTAAATAGGGAATCCTTTCCCCATTTCTTGTTTTTCTCAGGTTTGTCAAAGATCAGATGGCTGTAGATGTGTGGTATTATTTCTGAGGACTCTGTTCTGTTCCATTGGTCTATATCTCTGTTTTGGTACCAGTACCATGCTGTTTTGGTTACTGTAGCCTTGTAGTATAGTTTGAAGTCAGGTAGCGTGATGCCTCCAGCTTTGTTCTTTTGACTTAGGATTGTCTTGGCAATGCGGGCTCTTTTTTGGTTCCATATGAACTTTAAAGCAGTTTTTTCCAATTCTGTGATGAAACTCATTGGTAGCTTGATGGGGATGGCATTGAATCTGTAAATTACCTTGGGCAGTATGGCCATTTTCATGATATTGATTCTTCCTATCCATGAGCATGGAATGTTCTTCCATTTGTTTGTGTCCTCTTTTATTTCACTGAGCAGTGGTTTGTAGTTCTCCTTGAAGAGGTCCTTTACATCCCTTGTAAGTTGGATTCCTAGGTATTTGATTCTCTTTGAAGCAATTGTGAATGGAAGTTCATTCCTGATTTGGCTCTCTGTTTGTCTGTTACTGGTGTATAAGAATGCTTGTGATTTTTGCACATTTATTTTGTATCCTGAGACTTTGCTGAAGTTTCTTATCAGCTTAAGGAGATTTTGGGCTGAGACAATGGGGTTTTCTAAATATACAATCATGTCATCTGCAAACAGGGACAGTTTGACTTCCTCTGTTCCTATTTGAATATGCTTTATTTCTTTCTCTTGCCTGATTGCCCTAGCCAGAACTTCCAACACTATGTTGAATAGGAGTGGTGAGAGAGGGCATCCCTGTCTTGTGCCAGTTTTCAAAGGGAATTTTTCCAGTTTTTGCCCATTCAGTATGATATTGGCTGTGGGTTTGTCATAAATAGCTCTTGTTATTTTGAGATACGTCCCATCAATACCGAGTACTTTTTAAAAATTTTGCTAGATCATTGAACTTTGATACTTTGTCTTTTTAAATAAAACTTAGACTTGGCATAACAAACATTTTGCAATAATACTGTTCTTTATTTGCTTTTTGGTTTTCAACTTATAGCAATTTATTCTTAATATTTAGAGAATAAGTAGTAAAATAATTAACTTATTAAAAATGTTCTTCCTATAAAATATTACTGTACACATCCAATAAATTTTTATGTGCAATGGTCTCACTCCCAGAGAGAAGATTTTCTAGTCCAATATCCAGGTCTAAGAAGGTTTTATGTATGCTCTACTTACTGCCTAATTCTCTGGAACTATAAAGAATGAAGCATACAATATATTCTAAATTCCAAACTGCATTATCATCATATTTGTTTTACTTAAACCCTAATAATAAGTTTCACTTTTGATGCCTGAAATTATTACAATGGGCTTCCATCATGCCATCTCAACCTCTCAATATTTCTGGCATTTGCAGTATTTTTCTGAGATATTTGAGAAGAATCATCTGAATAGTGTTTTGTTTATCAGAGCCTCAATTAATATATACATAAATTTGTGGTTAATACAGGCCCTTAATCTCTAAATACAAGTACTAAAATATGTTTTTATTTTTTTGGCTCAACTTTTATAGTTCAGATAGCCCAGGATTGGAAAGACCTGTTGATGCTTATTACTGTTTTATTCTCTCAGTTCTTGCTTACTTGTTGTTGTTTTTTTTCTCCAAACTGAACCTATGTTCTAAAATTCTGAAATGAATTTTTTTCATGCTAGTATGAAGAGGGTTTAATTTGAACTTTTTTTTGCATCTGATTAGGATATGTAAATACACACTTAGAGTTTGTACATATAATCTCCAGCTAAAAATAAAAAATAAATATTAATAGTTTTAGTATTATTATGTTAAATTTTCTGAAAGTATATATATCATCAATGTCTTCTATAAATCCATGATTTTTTTATTTCCTCTTGTTTTTATTTCTATCAGCCACAATATATATTAGTAAGTTAGTCTGTATCTCTAACCTATTATCATATTCTGTTTTCCTTTTCTCCAAATAAATCATTAGTAAGTATATTTTTGCTTACTATTAAAAATGTTGGCCAGGCTCAGTGGCTCATGCCTATAATCCCAGCACTTAGGGAGGCCGAGGAGGACAGATCATGAGGTCAGGAGTTCGAGTCGAGACCAGCCTGACCAACATGGTGAAACACCGTCTCTACTAAAAATACAAAAATTAGCCGGGCATGGTGGCACCTGCCTGTAATCCCAGCTACTCAGGAGGCTGAGGCAGGAGAATCACTTGAACCCAGGAGGTAGTGGTTGCAGTGAGGCGAGATTGTGCCACTGCACTCCAGTCTGGGTGACAGAGCAAGACTTCATCTCAAAAAAATAAACAAACAAACAAAAAAGTAAATAGTTTATCAGTTGTCCATTTTTACAATATTTCCCACTCTATATGTTACCAGTAGAAGACATGTTTACAAGGATTTTAGAGAATCTTTTTATTTTAATTGTCAATTTGAGGTATTATTTATTGGCTTTTTTTTCAAGTGGTTATGGATTTTGTATTTGCCCATGTTTAATGAGCCTTACAACACTGGTATCAGAGAACATGAATTATTTAATTTTTCTTTTTATTTTTTACATTGACACCTAAAACATGTTTTTCTCATTTATAACATTGAGTTATCAATATATATTCTTTTCATTTACTTTATTAATTTTATTACTGATAACTTTACAACTTCTTATTTATACATATTTTATAATATATATACAAACTTTTTCAGTTTTCCCAAAGTAAATATATATTGAATATATATTAACTATTACACCATTTTCTATTATTAAATAAATATTTTGGAAACAACTGAATAGTAAACACATTTTCATTCTAAATTATATATCTCAGTGTTACAAATAAACTAAATCAGGGCATTCTTAGATAGACATAAAGAACAGTACAGTGTTTACTACTATAGCAAACAAGGAGATATTTAAAAACAACAGGCCGGGCGCGGTGGCTCAAGCCTGTAATCCCAGCCCTTTGGGAGGCCGAGATGGGCGGATCACGAGGTCAGGAGATCGAGACCATCCTGGCTGACACGGTGAAACCCCGTCTCTACTAAAAAATACAAAAAACTAGCCGGGCGAGGTGGCGGGTGCCTGTAGTCCCAGCTACTTGGGAGGCTGAGGCAGGAGAATGGCGTGAACCCGGGAGGCGGAGCTTGCAGTGAGCTGAGATCCGGCCACTGCACTCCAGCCTGGGTGGCAGAGCGAGACTCCGTCTAAAAAAAAAAAAAAAAAAAAAAAAAAAATTTACATTAATTATAATATCAAAATATTTTTTAAAAGTATTTGCTTTAAGCAACAACTGTTGAAGATAAAACACAATTTGTTACATATGTTATCAGGATGTTGTTGGACCATCTAATAATTGCTGCATTAATTTAAGAGTAGTCATTTTAGTTTTTAACCTTATAAATTGTATTCTTAATTCAAAATTTAGGTAAATATGTTTTCATGGAAATTACCTAGAAATTTTATGACAGATTATTTTCAAATTAGCATGGAATTGTTCTTCATTGAATGTATAAACTTTACATGTGTAATTGAAATTAGACCAGAGTTCAGTAAAAATCAGTGACAAATTATTAAAACATCAAGAATATTATTTTTAAAATTTCACTTTAAGATGAAATTAAACTACTGCCATAATTTTTAGGAATTAGTTTTTTATTTATTGTTTCTATAAGCATAGATTTGTTGGACATCAATTTGTAACATGAATACATTAAATGTTTCTTTCCACTTCTGCAAATTAAAGAGAATATAATGTAGATAAATTATGCCAATAAAGTTAAATTAATATGCTAGTTGAATTTTAAAGAATATAAGAAGGTGATTAAAATGTAAAATGAGATATATATTATGTTAACATAAAAAATATAAGTGCAATGCATGAATACTATAGAATATTGATATACCAAAGTAAACACTAAGAAAGAGAGCTAAATTATTGATAACACTATAAAGTTATATTGGGCTCAAATATACAATGGAAAAATAATACTGTAATCAGTTATTGTGGAATTAAATGTCAGTGAAAACCATTAGATTGTAGCTTAATTTTTCTAGGTCATAATTCAAAACACAACCATTTTTCATATTAAGCCTACATAAATAACACTGTAGTTATTGGTCTGAAAATTATACTGTGTTACTAAATAGGTTTGATATTAAATTACCTACATAGGATGACCGCACAAAACTAATCTACCACAAAAACTCAAGTTGCTATGATTCAGAGAAACTGAAAGGAAAAAGGTACTTTTAAAGTCCTTTTTGGCTCATTTTACAAACAAAGGAATAAAAAATCCACAAAAATATTTGATTAACATATATTGTAACTTGTTTGTAAAGATAACCTGATTTCTGCTTTTGTCCCTATTCTGGAAAAAAAAAAAAAAAAAAAAAAAAGACAAGATTTACTTATTATGCTGGTGCTCTCCACTGAGGCCTCTTTTGTAAAAGTTTTACAACTTTTGGTCCTGATTTCCTCCCCTCAAAAAAGAAAGCAATGGGGCTAAACCTCCATTGCATGGAAATCCACACAAGAATGGCTAATCTAGTGAAAGTACCAGCCTGTGGCTCAGTATCTACCCTCTAATAATATTATTTAATTATTACTCCTATGTGAACAAGGCTAGTCCTTAATTTTTCTTCCACAAGAAAGCCTCAATGGAGAACATTAGCATAGGATGCAGCCATTCAGAGAAAGCAGACCATACAGTCTCTACGGATACAGAGAGATTACAAAGGTGTCCTGTTTGTGCTGTTACAACAAAATATCTGAGACCGGATAATTTATAAAAAGCAGAAATTAGTTTTCTTACAGTTCTGGAGGCTGCAAAGATCAAAGTCAAGGCACTGGCATGTTTGGTTGTCTGGTCAGGGCTGCTGTCTGATCCCAAGATGCTTGATTGGTGCGTTCTTTGTAGAGAAAGGGTACTGTGTCCCCACAAAGCAGAGATAGAAGGACAAGAAAGCTGAGTGCAGAGTGAAGCCTCTTTCCTAAGAACCTTCCCATTCACAAGGGTGAAGTGCCCAAGACTGAATTAAAAAATAAGGAGCATATTGAAGTTCAATTTAAAAATTATTTAAAAACATAGTGTTAAGTGTGAGTAAACATGCCTATTCCTGTACAAATAATAGAAAACCTAAGGCTTCATGCTTACAGAAATTCATCAGATGAGGCCGTGATCCTAGATAAGAAAGATGAAGCTTAAAAATAAATGCCACCAAAAGGCCAAACGTATGTTTACAACTACCACAGAGAGGACAATGGGGTGTTTTTTGTTTGTTTTCTTTGTTTTTGTGTGTGTGTGTGTGTGTGTGTGTGTGTGTGTATTTTCTTACTGTCTAGTTCCTTGCTTTAAAAGTTTGGATAGGGACAAGAGGGGAAAAAAAAGAAAAAAAGAAAGAAACTCAACTAAACATTTGTGGCAAAACCCTATGTTTAAGCAAACTTAGCAATTTACACTCACATTATATCTTTGATTCAGCAGCTTCAACCTAGAATATGTGTATGAACTGATAATATCTCTGGTTCACCTAGTAGAATTGAAACAAAAATAAACGTAGAATATAGAGACAATGTCTCGTATCATTTCAAAAATTCATTTTTTTTTAGGATCCATTGCTAGAGAATTACTGTGTTTCTTTTGAAGATGTCATAACATTTTGCTTTTTCATAGTTCTAGTATTATTACACTGATTTCTTCACACCTGAAGAAGCAGTCACTTCTTATTTTTCAATTTACTTTCATTGGGGCAGGACTTTTTTTTTCAGGCTGTGATTAGGACGTATGTTGATGGAGGTCATTTGGCTTCGCCTCTGGGGTGCTTCAGTGGCGAATATTCAGTGTGGTTTTCTTGATGATAAATAGCCTTAGGGCCACGGCATTCTCAAATGCCAGTTGTAGTAGTCGTGTACTGGGCAGGTGAGTGGGCTCACAGCCTCCTGTGTAGCTGGGATGATGTGGGTGATGGTAGTAGCAGGGAGCAGAGGTAGTAAGAAGCTTGTCTTTTTCCCAGGCACTGTGCACTTCTGTCAACAGATGTGATGGACTGTGCAGGCTCACTTCCAGGCCTGTAGGTAGCACTTGCAGGTGACAGCCAACTGCAGCAGTGACAGTGAGTTTATGCTTGACCTTTGTTAACCAGGTGGGGTACTTGGGTGTCCCAGGTGATAGGTTGACCCATGGAATACTCAGTGGTTCAGAGGTCCTGTGCTCAGTCTGTGAAGTGTAGGGCAAGGGTGGGAATCAATGAAGCTGGCAGGGCTAAGCCAGACAAGCCTGCACTTGGAACCTGCGATAACAGAAGCAAGTGCCAACCCAGAGGGGTGTGAGGCTCCACAGGCAAGTGAGCAAGAGTTGGACCCATTTGACTCTCACACTCTGGAGCAAGTGAAGCTCCCTTCCACAGCACAACCGCAAAATTCATGTCAAACCTCACTCAGTTAGCACGGATAATAGTGCTCTAAAGATAAATAAATCATCCCAAGTCAGAACACAGGAAAAGCTTATCCTCAGTAAATAAGACTGCCAACACAATCAACAGCCAAATTATTCACAGCAACACATTTCAAATTAAAGTAGTTTAGACAGGTTAAAAAATAAATATATATGCATACATAAAAAATCCATTATGGGGGCCACATTATAAACAAAAGCATTGAAACATTTAGAAATAAGAAAAATAGAACTTTAATAACATAATTTTATATCCGTATATATTTATGTTGAGTAGATTAGCCATTGAGATTAAAATGAAATGGCTATATAAAGTAGAAAGTTAGGTTAATCTATAAATAATTTGTAAAAAGAAAGATATGAAGAAGTCATTCATAATAAAGCACCAAGTGATTAAACAGCTGCAATATATAAAACAGAGGTAATTCAAAATAGAATCCAAAATGATACAGGTCAACATATTTCAGATTTCCCAGAAAATGATACTGCTTTGGGAACACAATATTCAAATGAACAACGACCATTTTCTGGAATTGCAAATGGGCAGAAATGCTCAATTCAGGGAGCATAAGAAAGATAATTCACTCAGAGATTTTACAGCACCCCAGCAAATGCAAATTAGTACATCTGTAGATAAAACATATCTAAAATGTAGATTTCTCAGCCTCTGTTTCAGTCATGGGTGTTTATGTGATTAGATTTCAGTTTAATTCGACGTAAGCATATCTGATGTGGTCACTTTTCAGAGTATCTGGAAATTAAAGAAAAGCTGCTTGCTCATGAGTTCTTCTTTGCTCCCTTTCTATGGTCTGCAGTGTGTTTGCGGTAGTGAGTACCTTTCACCTTGAATGCAGAAATTAGAGTAAAAATGAGATCAATGTCCTAGGGGATAACACAGCAACAAGAAAATAGGGACCAAGGTCCCTGCATAACCAAATAGAACAGAGCTTTCCTATTAGCCTGGGCCAGTGTGGAAACAGATTACCACACATAAGCCAAAACTGTGAGATCTTTTTGTAATAACATCTTGGTATTTACTATCATGCAGATATTTAGGTACTCATATTGTTTCATCATTTGAGGAGAAAACAATAGCGAAAGGGAGAGAAAGAGAGAGAGGATAATGAGTGGGTAAAGTCATAGGAGAGGGGAGAGATAAAAGTTTAGACTTTGTAAAATTGTCTCATGAAATTGTTTTATTTATAATAAAAAATAAAGTGAGAGAATATCAGCTTAGGGAATCCAAATACATTGCAGCTATGTGAAATTTATAAGTTACTCCCAGAAAACTTAAAGACTAAAAACATTAAAATTAAAGGTTGGAAAAATACACAACCAACAAGCAAAATTACTGCTAGCCAAAAAAAAAATTGTGAAAATGATATGAAAAAAATTGGCTGAAACAAGCAAACCTAAATGGCTAGCAAACATAAAAAGTGTCAAATTTGCTAGTAGTTATTGGGAAATAAAATTGACATATATGTATATGTGTGTGTATTATATATATGCATAAATGTATATATTCATAGATGTATATATCAACTTTTAATAATTAAACTAGTAGAAATCTTAAGAAGAGAAAGCCTTGGCAAATAAACATTTATAGTACATATTGTTACAAACATTATAGAAAGAAATCTGCCAGTGTCTATTTAAATAAAAGTCTATAAACATACTAACCCAACAACTCCACTATTAAAGCTCATCTGTGTAGAAATATCCATATAGCAAAATAATAAATGTGTCTTGTTAAAAAACAGGATTCAGGTACATAAGTTGCTAGGGCTGCCATAACAAATATCACAGACTGAGTGGCTTAAAGAATGGTCTTTTAGCCGATAGCGGTGTCTCACGCGTGTAATCCCAGCACTTTGGGAGGCCAAGGTGGGCAGATCATGAGGTCAGGAGATCAAGACCATGCTGGCCAATATGTTGAAATTCCATCTCTACTAAAAATACAGAAAAATTAGCTGGGCGTGGTGGCGTGTGCCTGTAGTCCTAGCTACTCAGGGAGGCTGAGGCAGAAGAATTTCCTGAACCTGGGAGGCAGGGCTGCAGTGAGCTGAGATCACGCCACTGCACTACAGCCGGGTGACAGAGCAAGACAACGTCTCAAAATAAAATAATAAATAATTTAAAAATGAATAAAAAATAAAAAGAATGGCCTTTTATTTTCTCACAGTTCAGGAGGCTACAAGATGAAGATGTCAGCAGAGCTGGTTTCTTTTTGAGACTTCTGTCCTTGGCTGGTAGATGGCTCTCATTTTACGTGGTCTGCCCTGTGTACACAACTGTGTCCTAATCTTTCCTTTGTATCAGGACACCAGTCATTAAATTAGAACTCACTCGAATGACTTCATTTAACTTAATTACTCTTTGAAAAGCTCTTTCTCCAACTACAGTCACATCTTGAGGTAGTGAGGGTAAGAACTCCAACACATAAACTTTGAGGGGACATAATTTAATGCATAACAATATAGCTGGCTATTCTACTGTATTTTTAGTAATAAAAATGCAGAAAAATTCTGAATTACCATTAATAGAGAAATCATTTTGTAATATTGTAAGTCATCTATAATATAATAATTATACAAATTTAAAATATGATTTTATTAATTTATATTAATGTGTATGGATATTCATAATATGGTATGCTATGGTTTGGATATTTTTGCCCTCCAAATCTTATGTTGGAATGGAATATCCAGTTTTGGAGGTGGCTTGATGGGAAGTGATTGGATCATGGGGCAGTTTCTCATGGTTTAACACCATCCCCCTTGGTGTTGTCAGGGAGAAAGTGAGTTCTTGTGAGATCTGGTGGTTTGAAATTGTGTGGCACCTCCTCCCTCTCTTCCTTGTTCCGACTCTCACTATGTGACGTGCTGGCTTTCCCATTTCCCTCTCCCATCATTAGAGGACTTTTCCAGAAGTAGATGCTGACACTGTGCTTCCTGTTTAGCCTGCAGAGCTTTGAGCCAATTAAGCCTCTTTTTCTTCTTTTTTAATAAATTGGCCAGTCTCAAGTTTTTCTTTACAGCAATTCAAAATTGGCCTAATATATCTGGTCAGGAGTAGAATGTAATGATGCTATTTTCCTAGAAGGGGACATTTTTCCATTTTGCTTGCTAGAACTTAATTTGATTCTTTCTTTCTTTTTTTTTTTTTTTTTTTGCTATTGAGTTGAGTTCCTTTTATACTTTGGGTATTACCTCCTTCTTAGATGCATATTTTGCAAATGCTTTTCTAGAAGGGGAATCTGTGGATTGTCTATTATGTCAATTGAACTTTTTGATGTACAGAAGCTTCTCAGTTTGATGCAATCTCCTTTATCCTTTTTTTTTTAATTTGGTTACCTGTGGTTTTGGGGACATAGTGAAAGAAAAAAGTCATTACTTGGTCTAGTGTCGTAAAGCTTTTTTCCCTATGTTTTCATCCAGCAGTTTTACTGTTTCAGGTTCTACATTTAAGTTTTTATTCCTGTTTGACTTAATTTTTTTGTATAGAGTAAGATAAGCGTATACTTTTAATCCTCTGCATGTAGACATTCAGTTTTTCCAACACCATTTATTGAAGAGACTATGTTTTTCCTATTGTGTGCTCTTGCCTTTGTTTGAGGAAAATTAGTTGACCTTAAATGCATGGATTTATTTCTGGGTTGTCTACCCTGTTCTGTTGGCTGATATGTCGGTTTTTATGCCAGTATCATGCTATTTTGATTACTATAATTTTGTAACATATTTTAAAATCATTTATTGTAATGCCTCTAGCTTTGCTTTTTAAAGAGTTAAAATTATCACAGGATTTAGTTATTGAAGATCAAAGAACTGTGATGAAATTGACAATGGCATATAGTTATACTGTGGTATAAATGTATCAAACTTAAGGCATGAAGAAACAAAGCATAGTGCATGTTGCCTCGGAAATAAGGTCCTGTAGTGGGAGGAAAGAAAATGAAAACAACATCCAAGGCAAGATTGAACTACTCACGGTCAGTATCTTATTGAAAATTCACCAATTAGGTAAATGTTTATATATCAACTATTACATCATGAGTGAGGACAAAGTAGAAGCCAGGATTCTCAGGCAGTGAGATTCTGCCAAAAAGTAAGGTAACATCAGGAGTAGAAAAGAGGTAATCACTTTCATCAACATTTACTTATGAAAGATCATGAATCAAGAGTCATTTATGAGATTTATGTACATGTGAACATATCTGCATTATTGAAGAATAGCACATTTTAAAATATAGTAATATCAAATATTTGAATACTCAATTGAATGCATTCTTCTTGATTTTAGATATATATTCTATATTTTGGATCAATATTTTCTGTCACTTTAGGTATAGTTATAGAAAGCTACACTCTTTGGAAATATAGAGCAATCAATATCATTCTATGCTAACAAAACAGTTATGAAAAAGCTTAAGGATGTTTTGAAATGATAATAAACTAAAAAGTAATGCTACAAGAAAATAAAAGCATCGCGTATTGGGCAAAATCATTGATTTTCACTAGTTTTTTTCAGGTTCTTTTATCTACTACAATTCAGGGTAGTATAATTTTAATACTTAATAAATCATCTATATTAATGTCAAGAAAATAAAGTTAAGCAACCATGTTAAATTTTTTCTGCATTTTTTTTTAATTTGTAAGATTTTATTTTTCAATACACCAACCACTTTCTGTTGATTCCAGTAGTGGTAACTTGAGGCAAATTATTATATTAGCAGACTAACAAAATAGTTATATTGAAGTTCCAAGACACATGCTTTTTTTTTTCTTAATGTGCTACTAGCTAAATCTATGAATTTTGAAAACGTACAGAATATCCTTGTTTAGACGATGTTTGATGAATTATTAATTTATCCTCCTTCTTCTTTTTGTATGTACATATCAATTTGAAAATGCCAATTCTCAATATCTCAGGATTCCTGTAAATTAGAACTCATCATGTGAGAAGTAAGGAAAGGTCTCTTGGAAACCTTTGAGAACATTATGTTTTCCTTGATAAAAGTGGTTGGCAAAGCTTCTTTCCTGATATTGCCTAGACTTTAAAGACTGAAGTGATGACAGACATCTTGTTACAATGAGAAAAATGCTAAGAATGTTTCAGAGAAAATGGCTTTGCTCTAGTTATTTTATTATGTGACACAAATGAATTTCCTTTAAATTTGCTTTTTGGCCATCTGTTGGGATTTTCCATTACTTATAATCAAAGCCATTTCTGATTTACATATAAAGCTTCATTTTTCATTTGAAGCACATATAGGAAGTACAATAAAAGAGAAGACAGATTTTTAAGATTTAGCGTAATATAAATTATGGTATATGGGTTTTATTGTCTCAGTTATTCATATTAAACTGATTTTCATAAATTTCTAAAAAAAGTGTTTATAACAAAACAAACCATTGCATATTTCCTACAGCTATTACTGAATAAATGCTCAAGAAAAGATAAATCCTGGAATCTAAATCTTCTAGGCATGGCAACAAAAAATTTGAAAGATACATAAAGGATACATTTTTTAGCATGTGTCTACAGTTCCTTTAATTTTCTTATTACAGAATAGCATTGTGTGTCCAAAATGTGTTCTTCATCTTGAAGGATCTTTCTTGAAACAAAAACAGAGACTGAACAATACTAAGCCAAGCAAGTTACAACTTATTGATTACTCTTCATCCTCCCTATCAATCAATTAAAAATTTATTTTTCTCTATCATTTCTTTTCTTCTATTTAAAATTTTTGCAATCTAGGAGACAGAATATAGATACATACCCTGATGATGGTTAGAAAATTAGGAATATAGCTACATAGATATTATAAAGTATCACTTAACACTACCAGTTCTTATTATAGTTCAAACAGGGTTTCACACTCATATTTTTTCTATGTTCTTTCTTAATATCAATATATTATTAATATTAAGTTGGTCATTAAAAAAATACATATTGGGTAGATACATTTTCTAGCTATTTGAATGACTTAAGATGTAAATATCATGTTAAGAAACATTTATAGGTGTTTAATGTATGTCTTGAGCTGTACAAATCATCATCTTATTTCACAAAACCTCTATGTAAGAACATTTGCTATACTAATTTTTTCAATGAGTAATTGAGGCACAAATAGCATAATAATTTATTTAAGTTCACACAATAATTGACACAGATAAGACTTGAACTCAGACGATCTCACTTCAGAAATTAACTTTATCCTATAAAGTTTTACTTTTTTTTTTTTAAATGTTAAAGTCTAAAGCAAGTACCCTTTTTAATACTGACATTCTTGCTTAGAAATAAAAAATTATTTGAAGTTTTTCTGGTCAACAAAATAAAGTATTTCTATACTTCTGCTTTTATTTTTTGGCAGGGCATTTTTAGAGTTTTCTGTCATTATAACACATGAACAATATGTTGTAAATAAGATGTCATTTTAATATAACACACATTGTTTTACATTTTAATAACAATTATGTTACATGGATCAGTAAAGGAAAACAGACTTTTTTTCCTGAGACAAAGTCTTGCTCTATTGCCTAGACTGGAGTGCAGTGATGTTATTATGGTTGACTGCAGCCTAGACCTTCTGGGCTCGAGCAATCCTCCTCCTTCAGCCTCCTGAGTAGCTGGGACTACAGGCGTGTGCCACCACATCTGGCTAATTTTTTGTTATTTTATTTTAATTTTTCTAAAAACAAAGTCTTCTTATGTTGCCCAAGCTGGTCTTCAACTACTGGGCTCAAGGGATCCTCCCAACTTTGCCGCCGTAAGTGCTGCAATTACAAGCATGAGCCACCATGCCTGGCCCTAAAAAATACTTTTAAAGTTTTTATGAAACTTAATTTCAGGCTACAACTGAAATCTCAAAATTAGTGTGTAAAGTTGATCATATTTTCTGAAAAGTATTTTAGTTTATATTGGGTTTATAAGCAAATATACTAGTTACTTAGTCTAGTATTCTTTATAAAAAATGCACTAATGTAATGAGCTTAAAATATAATAAACATTAAATAATAATAAATTAGTACATAGAAAAGAGTCAAATGACAGTGTATAAAACTTATTTATGCCAAAGAGAAGTTGGAAAAACTGAAATTAATGTCTATTTTAAATTAGAAAATTTTTAAAAAATTTGAAAGTTACCTAATTTTAAAATTACTTTTGGAATGCAAATACATATAATTCATAATCCATATAAATTAATGATTTATTTCAATATTTTAAAAATGGAGCCTTCTATACCAATGGAAAAGAAAAAAACAGGTGTTTTAAGTATATCTTTTCATAATTGTCTCCAACATGATTGATAATTGATTAGCTATAAATTTTCAATGACTAAAATTAAGATTTATCTGTCTGTATGAATGTTCCATTTCCTTTTCATAGCCTGTTGGAACATTAGTGTTCAAATGTTAACATAGTATTTTATACTTTTTATACTCTTAATCATAATGTCAACCAAAGTTTTGTAAACTGAATATCTGTGATTTGAACTGTGGGGACTTTTATATAGTAGAAGGATCTTTAGGAGTAAGTGGTTGATTGTTTTTGGCTGTCCCAGTAACCAACTAAAACCATTATACTTTTGACCACCATTCTCAGTTTTCCTAAGGTGTTCTACCAAAGCAAAAACAAAATCGGAATAAATTTACAATAGAATTACTTCTGAAATAAAATGAGTTGAAAATGTACAGAAAAACAATAGTACAGTAGCCCTCCTTATCCCAGTTTCACTTTCCACAGTTTTCAATTACCAGTCGTCAACTGCAGTTTGAAATTATTCAATGGAAAATTCCAAGAATAAACAGTTTCTAAGTTGTGAATTGCACACAGTTCTGAATAGCACGATGAGATTTTTATCCCATCCCAGGTGGAACTGAATGTGAATCATCCCTTTGTCCCACAAATGCATGCTGTCTGCGCTTCCTGTGGGTGAATCACTAAGGAGCTAGCTGGGTTATCAGATCAACTGTTGGTATCACAGTGCTTGTGTTCAAGTCACCCTTATTGTATTTCATAAGTGCAAGAGCAGTGATGTGCAGCAATTTGGATATGTCAAAGAGAAGTTGTAAAGTGCTTCCTTAAAGTGAAAAGGTCAAAATTCTCAGTAGGGAAAGAAAAAAATATATATACTCTGAGGTTGCTAAGATCTATAGTACATTAGAAAATGTTAAGAGAGGCCGGGCATGGTGGCTCACACCCACTTACTCCCAGCACTTTGGGAGGCCAAGGAGGGTGGATCATGAGGTCAGGAGATCGAGACCATCGTGGCTAACATGGTGAAACCGCATCTCTACTAAAAGTACAAAAAATTAGCCATGCGTGTTGGCACCCACCTATAGTCCCAGGTACTCAAGAGACTGAGGCAGGAGATTCACCTGAACCCAGGAAGTGAAGGTTGCAGTGAGCCAAGATCGCACCAGTGCACTCCAGCCTGGGTGACAGAGCAAGATTCCATTTCAAAAAAGAAAGAAAAAAAAAAAAAAGAAAAAGAAATGTTAAGAGAGAGGGACCATATTCACATAACTTTTATTGGAATATATTGTTATAATTGGTAAATTTTATATTAAATAATGTTGTTAATCTCTTTCTGTGGCTAATCTATAAACTTTATCATAGGTACATATAAGAAAAATCATAGTACAGGTATATATTAGCTTTCAGTACTATCCATGGTTTCAGGCATCCACAGAGGGTCTTGTAACATATTCTCCATGGATAAGTGGAGACTACTACTGTCCTGAAATCTTAGAACATATAATCTATTAATAAAACAAAAACAAAACCTGGTTACTGGTGACATAGGGTATATTTTTGGAAAGCAGATATTTACTATATGATAAAAAGTATGGAAGTTCTTCATATAAAGATACTATATTTCCCTCTTCACATATAGGAGCAGGTTTAGAAACTATAATACATCACATTATATATCATACTTTCTATGTATTTGGAGGGTAAGGAAGGAAGTATCTAAATAGTTGCATCACTTTGGATATATTTGCAATACTTGTCATTTAAAATGCTTAAATTCTTTAATGTTTATAAAACTACAATATGAAACTTTCAGCCAAATCTAATATTGTTAATATAAAGACAGAAAAAATATATACACAGACAGACTGCACAGTCCTTGTAAACTATAAATCTAAATTTGTGTCTTAATGATGGCCCTGAGTGTAACATACTTTTTATGGTTGAAAAATAAT